>NC_079873.1:16265815-17557065 GCF_023065955.2 Ursus arctos
GGAATTATTTCTCCGTTTAGTTTTGTTGTAGGGTAAAACCCAAGTTGTTCATGATAAGCTGAACTTCAGGGCCCCAGACATTCCACTTCCATGATTTTCTTCTTCAGGGACACCTTTTATTCATACAGTTCTTAGAGCCCATAACTTCTCTGTGCCTTCTTGCTTACTTCAAAACTCACTCCCTGTATGCTTTCCTAAACCTTTGTAACAGTGCATCCATTAGAAAAAGAAAACTATCTCTAGAGCCATAACTCAAAAGGGTGCCCCCCCATCTGGGATGGGGTAGACTGACTATGGCAGTATGGTGGCTTTGTAATGCCATCAACAAATTAGGCTCCTTCTATCTTCCTACTCTGCCACTTGTAATGTATAGTTCTTGTCCATGGGTTTGCAATATGGCTGCTGTGCCTCCACTAACTGTGTTTGTCTTTCATGAAAGAAGAATGAGAAAGAGAAAGAGCCATTGTTTTTGTAAGTCTTGCCTTTTTAGCAAGCTATCTGGGCGGCCCCTCCCAGTGATTTCCACTTATATCTCAGAAACCAGAGCTGGGTCACATGACCACCCCTCGATGAAAAGGAATGTGGGCACATTGCTACCCCTGACCTCCAAATTGGAATTCTGTAACTAGAAAAGAAGGGAAAATGGATATTAGGTAGGCAGTTAGCAAGACCTGCCACTATCACGAAGCTGTAAGTAACTCATAAGGTATTTGCATTTTAAAGGAGAACAAAGACTTAAGTCAAAGAAATAAACCTTGAATAGGAGAATTTCAGGCTTTAGCTACTGTGTACTTAGTCTCTGTGTCTAGGGATGAGAAATTATATTGCCTCTCGGCTTTCCCTATGTAGAATACATGCCTGCTCTGTCTGGGTTTAAACTGGAGCCTGCTTAGATAAGAAACCACACACTCCCAATGTGACCTTAAATCCCTCTGGCTCAGCCCCACCTGTGCTTTGGGAAGTGATGTTCCTAATCAGAGTCTCTAAAACCGAAAGACCCTCCCAAATCCTCGCTTTTATTTTGGGAAGGTGTTAGAATTGTTATCTTGAATTGTGTTTTCTATGGTCAGTTAATTGTTTTGATCTGATTGAGATTCTAGTGCAATCCATACAGGCTTCATTTAAAAAATGACAACATGAATTTAATGTAAGGGCTTAATAAAATCAAATTTTCACTAACCTCAGTAATTACTGAGGATGCTCTGCTTTTACTCTCTGGACAGACCCTTGATCTGGTACTTAAGCTCTCTTTAAGGGAGAAGACCCTGGAGTAGAGAAGGATGGATGCCTTCCTGGCCTCATGCTTAAGTGTTGAGAGAATGGGAGGCAGACCTCAAGGTGAGTGGGCTTGGATATGTGTGGAAAATAGTGATTTCAACTGAAGTAGGGTCGGTAATCCGGTCTTGAGACTGAGAGCAAGAGAAACTAGATTCCCCACCCCTGTTTTTAGGGACACAGAAGGAGAAATGTGAAGAAAGAACACAGAAGTCTCAGTGCTAGGAAGGGTCAGAGGGGAAAAAGATGGTTTGTGTGACAAAGTACCAGGTAGAAAAAGACACTAGAAAGATCTAAGAAGGAGTGAGAAATTGCTGAGGCCGGAGTGTTAGAAATAAAGCCCAGATCAGAGTTTAGGCCACAGACCTTGCTTTCTGCTCCCCAACAGCTTAGAGAGATCAGGGTGGTGGCAGTCATGGCTTTTCCATGACTTTGTGAGACTCTATGGGGTTACGTGTCATTTTAAGCTCACTGAATATTTAAAGTTTGGGGAAAGGTTTCTGTTACAGTTAGTATTGCTGCTTAACAAGCCATCCCAAATTAGTGGTGTAAATAACAACCACTATTTCATTATGCTCACAGCTTCTGGGGTTCAGGAATTCCAACAAGGCACAGTGGGGATGGCTTGTCTCTGATCCATGATGTGTGGGTCCTCACCTAGTTTGGGATAACTTGAGTGGCTGGGAGCTGGAATCATCTGGAAGCTTCTTACCTCATACGTCTGGGGTTTGGGCTAGGGTTACTCAATGACTGGGTTCAGCAGGCTTATTGACCAGAGGGCCAACACATGGCTCTCCATGTGGCTTGGGCTTCTCACAGTATGATGGTTGAGTCCTGAGACGGAAAGTCCCAAGAGGGAACCTCTGAATGATGCAAGTGCTCCCAGAGAGCCAGGGCAAGCTGCATTTATGATCTAGCTTCAGAAATAACCACAAAGCATCATTTTCAACTTTCTCTTGTGGTCAAAGCAGTTACAAGTCTGCCTAGATTTAAGGCAAGGAGTTTTAGAGCAGCCCCCTCTTCATAGAAGGAGTGCAAAAAAAATTTAAGGACCTTAAACAAACAAACACACACTTGCTCCCTGAACTTGCAGTTGGAATCTTGGCTGTACAGTTTCTAGCTATGTGACCTTGAGCAAAAGACTAAAATTCTCTGACCTCTAATATTCTCATCTACCAAATATTAGGTTTGGGTGAGGGCTAAATGAGATAAAGCTGTATTGAAGCATCTAGCATATTGCTTAGAACGTGATGTATCCAATATTGCTTGAGCCTAAATCTGAAGAATTCTTGGGGAATACCAAGTCTAAAGTAAGGGTTATTTTCTAAGGTGTAGAATCAGGGATTAAATTGAAAGCTGTATTGTGCTTTTAACAAATACACACTTATTAAATACCTACTACATGCCAGACATTTCCTCCTAGCCAGGAATGTTCCTTATTCAAGAGTTAGACTTGCATCTAAAAATACCAGACATGATATTTTAGGTGGTTGTGGACACAAATATTTTCTAAGCATCTTCTCCTTCCTCCAACCATAAATACTGTCCAGAAGTTAACTTGAAGACTTCTTTGTGCATTCTTGAGCTCTTCCCTTCTCTGCACCTTTTGCAGGTATTTTATTTTTTTCCATTTTTGCATCTATTAAGCTTCTTGCATCCTTAAAATATGGGATTGATTTAATTAAAATTTTCTGGAAAAATGATGAACACTGTGCTCAGATGAAATCCTCATTTGGAGATGTTTTTCTCTGAGCAAAGAACATGGTTTCTGGATACTGTACCATTTTGGTGAGCTGGTGCAATGGTTTTAATTAATAAAAGAGAAGGATGAGTCTTTTGAGGAGGCTCTCGGGAGAGTCTGATATGCAGAAAACAGTTCATGGTGTAATATCACACATACCTTGCCCCTTGAGGAACTGTAATCATGGGTAATACCTTTACCTATATACTGAAGAGCACCAGGAGGAAGAGGCAGTGTGGATGAGGGAGAATTCTCACAATTCAACAAGTGACATTGCTGATGAAAATGTGGATTGAGAAGTGCAAGTTAACTTTCTGTCCACGGAACAACTGTGTTCTTTTCAATTATGGGTTCTGTGTGGCATATTATAGATCACATCCTTCTAGCAAAGTTCATTTTACATGATGAAAAATGAAAAGTTAATAATACAATATATAGAAATAGTTTGACCTTGAGATACTAAAGCTGTTCTTAAAACCAAATGTAGCTGATGATTTTGTGCCCCAAAACCCATTCCTTCTGCCTTCCTGTGATTTCAGCAGTAACTGTGGTGGCCATTTCCTGTGCATGCCAAAGGATTATCTTAAATTACTGTTACATCTTGCTCAGTCTGCACATATGGCAGCCTGAGAGTATGGCACAGAGTGGGGCATGGAAGTTAACACTCTAGATGTTACTCTGAAACAAAGAACTACAGGAGTGGACCCATATATGCTTCCTGTCTGAGGGAGGAATAATTCCAAGGCACATTCTACACTGTTTCCCAGTGGGGCTCAGGCAGGAGTCAATTCCAGTTGCCTACAGCAGTAATCAGTTCAGTAATATACCCTTCATTATCTTCCCTCCTTCTCCGCCTTAATCTCCCTGCTCCTTCATTCCTGATCCCTGGGATCACCTCCCAAGTAAGTTCACATCTTTTTTTTTCAGCTTCTGCTTTGAGGGAACCCCAAATAAAAACATGAAGTGTCCTGGCCGACTTAAACCTGAAATTCAGATATGCTCCAGGAAAGGAGTCCCCTCATTCCAACCCTAGTATCTATTGCCTTGCACTGATTGTCATGGGAGCTGAAGACCCACCTGAACAAAGAATCAAATTGTGTCTTCAAGGTAGGATGGTCTTACAACAATGCCACCTGATGGACTGGGATAGAGAATGGGGCTTCTGAGAGAAAATTTACCTTAAAAGAAGAAGGGGTCTGCTGTAATTCATTTGCTTATTCAGCAGATATTTATTGAGAGTCTTCTGTGTTACAGGTACAGTTCTATATGCTAGGGATACATCAATGAATAAAAGAAACAGAAATATTTGCACCCATGAGTTTATACTCTAGTGGGAGAAGACAGACCATAAACAATTAAAATAATAAAAAGTAAACTTCAGATTATTGTAGAAGATATTAAGGGCAAGGGTAGAAGAAATACGAGAGATAAGCAGTACAAGCAAACAGGGTGATGGTGTTAACATATGGATGGGGTGGTATCTTGGTCTGTTTGGGCCGCCATAACAAAATACCACAGACTGGGTGGCTTAAACAATAGATATTTATTTTCTCAGAGTTATGGAAGCCAAAAGTCCATGATCAAGGTGCTGGAACATTTGGTTTCTAGTGAGAACTCTTTTCCTGTTGCATAAATGGCTATCTTTTTGCTATGTCCTCATATGACCTTTCTTCTTTGCACATGGCTGATGAGAGAGAGAGAGAGAGTGAGCAAGAGCACATGAGTGAGCTCTGCTGTCTCTTCCTCTTCTTATAAGAAACACCAGCCCTATCACTTTAAAGCCTCACCCTTACGACTTCATTTAACCTTTATTACTTTCTTATAGTCCCTATCTCCAAATATAGTCTCATTGGGGGTTAAGGCTTCAACATATGAATTTAGGGGATCATAATTCAGTCCACAACAGGAAGTTTGGGTATATATCTTTTACAAGGTGACATGTCAGCAAAAATGTGAAGGAAGTGAGCAAGTTATCCATGTGGATATCTGAGGGAAGACAATTCCAGGGGGAAGGAACAGCTACTACAAACATCCTGACAGGACCTGCCTTCCCTGACAGGAGCTTTGAAGAAATAGTGAGGACGTCAGTGTGCGTGAAGTGGGGGTTGTCAAGGGAGTTGTAGGAAATGAGATTAAAGAGAAAAAGGTGAGCCAGGTCATGTATGGCCTTCTAGGCCTTTTAGAGCATTGTAAGAACGTTGCCTTCTACGACAGGAGACATGGAAAACTGGGCTCAACAGTATCTAAAGTTTGGGTGAGGAGCAGTGATTTTAGGTATAGAAGGCATGGTAGCCCTTACTTGACAATGTCCTGATCCAAGTACCCTTGTGGTCTTTTGTTGAATGAATGAATAAAGTCTATGCTAGAAAGAACAGAGGACTGTGATTATTGGCCAAAACAAAAACAAAAACAGTCATCAAATTGTGTAATTTGTTGTGGCCCTAGTAACCTGTCTGTGAGTGCCATGTAACAGAGCACAAACCATAAGGAGAGAAGGCATTTTTTTTTTTTTGCCTCACCTCAGGGAAGACTGGAAGTGTCAGAGGGGGCCGCAGCCAATGCTGAGACTGCTGAGCTGAGGGGAGGCCTGGTGTCAGTAGAGGACCAGCCTGGTAAATGCAGGGATCTTGTTACATAAAGAATCAGATAGCCCAGGGGAGAAATAAGAATAGAGAAACAGACTGCTGTGTTGATAGCAATTGGAGTATATGAGAAAAACAGCGTCTCAAATTTGTGCTGAAAGAAGAAATAATTTAACAAATGATGCTAAGACACTTGGTTAATGATGTGGAAAAATTCATTCGGAACTCTATTTAAATCTAGATAGATTAAATATTTGAAGTAAAAAATATTGTTGGAGAAACTGTAGGTACATGTCTTAGGCTAGGAAGGACTTTCTAAGCATTACCTCAGGAGAAATCAGAAGGAAAAAGACTGAAAAATTTGACCATAAAGAGATTTAGAAGTTCTCTATGGCAAAAGCACTGTAAAGATATCTGTAAAATTGGAAAAATATATTTGTAACAGCCACGATGAAGAAGAGATTAATATCCTTAGCATTTAAAGAGTTTCCTTATAAATAAATAAGAAAAATAAAACATAAAAATGGATTAAGGTTGTGAATAGTAAACTTACTAATGAAGAGACAGATGAAACATTAAAACCTGTGAAACAAATAAGTGCAAATTAAAATAATAATGAGATATCCTTTCTCAGAATAGCAAGGATAAAAGGATTAGACACATGGTCTTCGCTGAGATGTGGGAAAGCGGGCACTTTTTCACATACTGAAGGTTGTTACTGATAGAATTATCCTGCTGAGAAATTTGGCAATATATATCATATCCATGTTTACATTATTTAGCTCAAAAATTCTACTTTTTTAATTTTAATGTTTTTTTATTATATTATGTTAGTCACCATACAGTACATCCCCGGTTTCAGATGTAAGGCTCGATGATTCATTAGTTGTGTATAACACCCAGTGCACCATGCAATACGTGCCCTCCTTACTACCCATCACTAGTCTATCCCATTCCCCCACCCCCCTCCCCTCTGTAGCCCTCAGTTTGTTTCTCATAGTCCATAGTCTCTCATGCTTCATTCCCCCTTCTGATTACCCCCCCTTTCTTTATCCCTTTCTTCCCCTACCGATCTTCCTAGTTCTTATGTTCCATAGATGAGAGAAATCATATGATAATTGTCTTTCTCTGCTTGACTTATTTCACTTAGCATTATCTCCTCCAGTGCCGTCCATGTTGTAGCAAATGTTGAGAACTCGTTCTTTCTGATGGCTGAGTAATATTCCATTGTATATATGGACCACAACTTCTTAATCCAGTCATCTGTTGAAGGGCATCTCGGTTCCTTCCACGATTTGGCTATTGTGGACAATGCTGCCATGAACATTGGGGTGCATATGGCCTTTCTCTTCACTATGTCTGTATCTTTGGGGTAAATACCCAGTAGTGCAATGGCTGGATCATAGGGTAGCTCAATTTTTAACTTTTTAAGGGACCTCCACACTGTTTTCCAGAGTGGCTATACCAACTTGCTTTCCCACCAACAAGGTAGGAGGGATCCCCTTTCTCCACATTCTCTCCAGCAATTGTTGTTTCTTGCCTTGTCAATTTTTGCCATTCTAACTGGCGTAAGGTGGTATCTTAGTGTGGTTTTGATTTGAATTTCCCTGATGGCTAATGATTTTGAACATTTTTTCATGTGTCTGTTAGCCATTTGTGTGTCATCAGTGGAAAAGTGTCTGTTCATATCTTCTGCCCATTTTATGATTTGTTTATTTGTTTCTCGTGTACTGAGTTTGAGAAGTTCTTTGTAGATCTTGGATACCAGTCTTTTATCTGTAGCATCATTTGCAAATATATTCTCCCATTCCGTGGGCTGCCTCTTAGTTTTTTTGACTGTTTCCTTGGCTGTGCAGAAGCTTTTTATCTTGATGAAGTCCCACAACTTCATCTTATCTTTTGTTTCTCTTGCCTTTGGAGATGTGTCATGAAAAAGTTTGCTGTGGCCGATGTCGTAGAGGTTGCTGCCTAGGTTCTCCTCTAGGATTTTGATGGATTCCTGTCTCACATCGAGGTCTTTCATCCATTTGGAGTTTATCTTTGTGTATGGTGTGAGAGAGTGGTCAAGTTTCATTCTTTTGCATGTAGCTGTCCAATTTTCCCAGCACCATTTATTGAAGAGACTTTTTTTCCACCAGATGTTTTTTCCTGCTTTGTCAAAAATTAGTTGCCCAAAGAGCCGAGGGTCCATTTCTGGGTTCTCTATTCTGTTCCATTGGTCTATGTGTCTGTTTTTGTGCCAGTACCATGCTGTCTTTGTGATCACAGCTTTGTAGTACAGCTCGAAATCCGGCATTGTGATGCCCCCAGCTTTGTTTTTCCTTTTCAACAATTCCTTGGAGATTCGGGGCCTTTTCTGGTTCCATACAAATTTAAGGACTATTTGTTCCAGTTCTTTGAAAAATGTCATTGGTATTTTGATCGGGATAGCATTGAAAGTGTAGATTGCTCTGGGTAGCATGGACATTTTAACTATGTTAATTCTTCCAATCCATGAGCATGGAATATTTTTCCATCTTTTTGTGTCTTCCTCAATGTCTTTCAAGAATGATTTATAGTTTCTAGAATATAGGTCCTTTACGTCTCTGGTTAAGTTAATTCCAAGGTAACGTATGTTTTTTGGTGCTATTGTAAATGGGATGGATTCCCTAATTTCTCTTTCTTCAGTCTCATTATTCATGTATAGAAATGCAACTGATTTCTGAGCATTGATTTTGTATCCCGCCACATTACTGAATTGCTCTATAACTTCTAATAGTTTGGGAGTGGATTCTTTTGGTTTTTCCATATAGAGTATCATGTCATCTGTGAAGAGAGACATTTTGACTTCTTCTTTGCTGATTTGGATACCTTTTATCCCTTTTTGTTGTCTGATTGCTGTTGCAAGGACTTCTAGTACTATGTTGAAAAAATTCTACTTCTAATCATTACCCCAAGGCAATGATTCAATATACATGTAAAGATGGGTAGACAAAAATGTTATTTTTATACTGTTTATGCAAAATAAAAACAGGGAATAATCTAAAAGTCTAACAATAAAATAACACATAAATTAAGGTGTCTCTAAAATGGGATACTATGCAGTAATTAAGAATATGATAAAGCTGTATATTAATATGAAAAGTTTTCTTTACGTAATGTGAGTAAAAGATACAACTCACAAATCTCCAAGTAGTCTGCAGTACAATCCCATGTGTTTGCTTGTATATACTTGCATAGAAAAAGTGATAAAATGATAACAGTATTCTTTTTGAGTGATGTTACTACATGTGATTTTTTTTTAGAGACTTTATCTCAGAGGGAAGGAGAGAGAGAGAGAGCAAGAATGTGCGAGCAGGTGCACACAGGAGCAGGGGTAGGGGCAGAGGGAGAAGCAGACTCTCTACTGAGCAGGGAGCCAGACATGAGCTGAAGGCAGACAATGGACTGAGCCACCCAGGCACCGCTTATCTGTATTACCTATTTAGTTTACAATGAAGCTGTGTAACTTGCATAATAAAGGAATATTTTCAAAAATCAAAATTTTAATTATATGTTTAAATTACTAAGTTCTTATATATCTAATATTGAAACATTTGTGGTATTTATCAAGTTGAGGTTTTCTTAAGTCCAGCTGATTTGATCTTTAAAATTGACATAAATATTGTGTCAAGACAGTCTTGTGTTTTACATAGACTTAGTATTTCCTCTGGCTGTCAGTTTTGGCTCTATTTCATTTTTATGACCAATATATTTACCTCTCTGACATTTGCCATTTTAATAATATCGAAAGAAGCAAGAGGAGCAATTAGAACAGAGGCCAGGATTATACATCCTCAGAGGCTGACTGAAGCAGAAAATGTCATCTGTGGGAACATGAGCTCTTTTTTTGTAATAACTTTATTGAGATGTAATTCACATACATGTAAATCACCTATTTAAAGCAAAAAAAAAATACAAGATATCTTAGTATAGCCAGAGAATTGTGCAACCATCACCATAGTCAATTTTAGAACATTAATCACTTTAAATAAAAACCCCATACTCTTAGCAGTCAACCTCCATTTTCCCCAATTCTTCCACCTCTATGCACTTTATAGATTTGCCTAATCTGGAAATATCATACAAATGGAACCATACAATATGTGGTCCTTTGTGACTGGATTCTTTCATTTAGCATAATGTTTTCAATGCTCATCCATGTTGTAGGATGTATCAGTGTTACAGTCCCTTTTATTGCTGAATATTATTGTTCATTTTATTCATTATTAATATTATTACTGCTGAATAATATTACATTGAATAGATATACCACATTCTATTTATCCACTCACTGATTCATGGACACTTGTACTGTTTGTACTTTTGGCTATTATGAATAATGTTGCTATGAAAATTTGTCTACAAGTTTTTGTGTAGACTGTAGGTAGTATTCTGTATTTTGATTACTAATTCAATCTCTTTTCTTGTTATATGTCTGTTCAGATTTTCTTTCCTTTTGAGTCATTTTTCTAGGAGTCTTTATAGGAGTTTGTCTATTTTATTTATCTTATTTCTGGGAACATGGGCTTCTGAAAAATATCTGGAGTATAAAGGGGAGGGCAGGAGAATGGTGGAAGATTGTGTAGCAGCCCAGAGATCCCTCTTGTAATTCCTGAAGTCTTTAATAAAGTGACTGAACTCACAAAATCTTGAGTGTGACCTGATTTTTTTGGGGAATGGGAATAACAACAATAACCAAACGCAGAAACAAAATCAACAACCAAACAGGGATCAAAGTTATTTTAGATTGAGCTGAATTAATTAACAAGAATGCCTGTGCCATATATTCTAGATTCAAGCAGCTGGTTCTGTTTGCTTAGTTGTTTGATCAAAATCTGTACTTAACAGTGGCCTATATGAACTGAAGTTGGGATGTCAGAAATACCCTGGCATGATGTGAAGTAAGGGATTCAAAGGCTTAGAGAAATAAGAATGTTGGAGTAGATTTATCATGTGAGACTGGTTTACCCAACTCACAACTATGTCCCTTGAGGAGGCCTAGAAAATATTCCCTTTACCATGGCAATAAAAAATAAATTGGTGAAGATGAAAACAACATCCTTGAAAAACACTGTATTGTTTTTCTATAGGTTCTCTGTAGGCAGGGGACAAAGACAGGAAATGCAACATTGAAATGGAGTGGTTGAGGGAGAGTAATGAGTGATAATAGCACTTAGTTGCTAGATGCCATTGGGTGTGGTTACCATAATAGGCAACAAACCCAATGCTTGTCAGAATGGCTTAACCCACAGAGATCTTGGGTGGAGGCTAATTGATTATGGTATCTCTGGGACTGAAATAAATGACAGTTCCTGATCTGTATAATCTAGAGTGTTTTTTGTCTGGCGAACAGACTAAGTCATAGTGTTAGAGAGTATGGGATCCTCTTTCAATTCCTAGCTTTTAAACAAACCATACATCTAGAGCCTCTTTAATACTGCAGTTGGAATCTTCCATTTGAAATTAAGCCTGAACTCTGATTGGTGGATGAAGATATTTAAGAGAAAACGTCTCTTCATCCAGTGCTGGACTCCAGCATAGGAATAGGCAGTAAAAAGCAATTTGTGGACCAAGGCTACTGCAGGGTCATTAAGACATGCCAATCCTGCTGGACTGTAGGCAGTTTATAAGAGCCAGCCAGTGGGGGTGTTGAATCTGCTCAGATGGGCAAAACTTGTTTCTAAGATAGCTCTTGCTTATTTAATGACTATCGCTTAGTATATCTGCAGTTTTCCCTGGTTGTTCTGATTGACCTAACACAATTTGTAAACTAATGGTAGAGACAGTTTTAAGTTGGTTGGCCTCTGGAAACTTATTTGTTACAAGCTTATGATTTTAAGACCCTTTTAATTAGCCCACCGCAACATTTGATGCTGTGATTCATACACAGTAGGTGATCAATAACTGCTTGTTAGTTTATTATCTCTTTAAGACAGGACCACGTTTTAATCTTCTTAGACAACCAAGAATTTGTCCCAGTTTCAAAGTAATATATATTTTTTCTTATTACAAAAAGAACACATTCTTATTGTTGAGAATTTGGGAAAAAAGAGGAAAACTAAAGAAGAAAATAATAATAGTTTTGGTATATACTTCCTTTTAGTCTCCGTTACTTGCTTTCCCCAAACACAAAACCAGATGGATCACACTGTTTATTTAGGTCTATATTCTTGATTTCTGACAACAGGGATTGGGTTCCATGAAATAATAGGTCATTACATGGATATACTTTGATTTTTAAAATATATCATTCTATTATTTAATAGACATTTGTCCTGATTTTTAAAAAATTATAGATAACAAACATCTTTAGGTATAAACCTTATTCATATTTTTAATCTTTTCTGTAGGATAAAACTCTAGAAGGAGAATTACCCGATCAAAGAAAAAAATATATATATTCCAATTTATGCTCCTAACATTGTATTTTGCTAACTGTTCCTTCATTAGTAATTAGTGTCTTCTTTTTATTTTTAATTCTTTGCTAATTTGGTAGATAAAAATGGGTACTTGTAAGCCATTCCAAAGCATAATAAGTTAAAACAATGATTTATTATGTCTTATGATACTACAGGTTGGCAATCTGGGGCTATGTGGTTCTTCTCTTGGTCTTAGATCATTTATGCATCTGCAATTCTGTGACAACTCAACTGGGGCTGAAGAGGCTAAGATGGCTTCACTTAAATGTCTGGAAGTTATTTCTAGTTGTTGGCTGAATCACCTTTTTTCTCCCCATCATGGTTTGTAATCCTGAAATACATGTTAGACTGAGCTTCTTCACAGTCTCAGGGCTCCAAATCAATGGCAAGATAGGGAAGCAAGACCCCTTAAGTCCTAAGCTCCAGAACTAGCACAAAGTAATTTCTATCAGGTTCTTTTGGTCTAAGCAAGCCACAAGGCCATCCCAGGTTTGAGGGATAGGGACATAGATTTCATTTCTTCATGAAAAGAGTATCAAAGTCACATGGCAAAGGGGCGTGGGGCCAGAAAGGTGTGATTCGTTGGGGGCCGTTATTACTCTCTATCATACTTGTTATTCAATTTGATTATTTTCAGTTGTGAATGAGGTTATTTTTCTGGCCATTTGCATTTCTTCTTTTTTAGATTGTCCTTTGGACATTTTTATATCATGTCTTAGAGTTATCTTGGCAATTTTAAGAACTTATATCTTATGGATATTAATTTTAGTCTATCATATTTGTTGCAAATATTTTTCTCAATTTGTTGATTTACTTTTCATGTTGTGTATCTTTTTGTCATTTAAAAAATTATGTTTAAACTTAGGAAATCTTTCTTTACTCAAAAATCAAATGCCTATTCTTCTAGCTTTTATGTGGTTTGATGATTTATGTTAACTTTTTAATCTATTAAAGTTTACTTTGGCCCATGATATGGTAATAGTTTAATATGATTTTCTTATATAGCTGTCAGTTTCGACTCTACACTTCTTATGGAAAAATTCATCCTTTCCCAACTGATTTGCAATATCTACTTGATCATATGGTAAATTTTATGCATTCAAGAGTTTTGTTCTTGTATTATTGCTCCCTCTGTAAACCTTTTACTGGTCTCATTGTTTCAATTATTTGAGATTTATAAACAGCTTTAATATCTAGAAGAGCAAGCCTACTATAATTTCTCTTCAAAATTTTTCTTGATTATTTTTTTGCCTATTTATGATTCCAGATGAATGTTAGAAATATATTGTCAAATTAAAATCAATCCTCAAAATTAAAATCAAAACCACATTGAGATACCACCTTACGCCAGTTAGCATGGCAAAAATTGATAAGGCAAGAAACAACAAATGTTGGAGAGGATGTGGAGAAAGGGGAACCCTCTTACACTGTTGGTGGGAATGCAAGTTGGTACAGCCTCTTTGGAAAACAGTATGGAGGTCCCTCAAAAAGTTACAAATAGAGCTACCATATGACCCAGCAATTGCACTACTGGGTATTTACCCCAAGGATATGGATGTAGTGAAAAGAAGGGGCACATGCACCCCAATGTTCATAGCAGCAATGTCCACAGTAGCCAAACCGTGGAAGGAGCTGAGATGCCCTTCAACAGACAAATGGATAAAGAAGATGTGGTCCATATATACAATGGAATATTATTATGGATCTGACCCAGGACCATTCCCTGGAAGTTGTTTTATTAACTAAATCCCTGACGTCAGTTGGTTTCCTGCCCACTGGCCTCTTTATCTTACAGGTCTAAGCCAAAGCAATTCCCAGCATTTAGCTCACTAAGTCAAGGTTTACCGTAAGACGAGGCAACGACACTGCTTTGTGAAGAAAAACTGTTAGCATTACTTTAGGTCTCAACCTTTAAAAAAAAAAACTAAAAGCAATTTTTGAAGGGATATGTATAATGATTTTATGATAGGAACATGTGTTACATTTCATTGCCTTCTGCCCACCGAACCCTGCCCCAGTAGTGTTTTGCAAATGACATTACAAATAAAGGGCTGGTATCCAAGATCTATAAAGAACTTTTCAAACTGCACACCCAAAAAACAAATAATCAAGTCAAAATTGGGCAGAGGACATGAACAGACACTTCTCCAAAGAAGACATATGAATGGCTAACAGACACATGAAAAAATGTTCAACATCATTAGCCATCAGGGAAATTCAAATCAAAACCACATTGAGACACCACCTTACACCAGTTAGAATGGCAAAAACTGACAAAGCAAGAAACAACAAATGTTGGAGAGAATGTGGAGAAAGGCGAGCCCTCTTACACTGTTGGTGGGAATGCAAGTTGGTGCAGCCACTTTGGAAAACAGTGTGGAGGTTCCTCAGAAAGTTACAAATAGAGATGAACCATGAGAGACTATGGACTCTGGGAAACAAACTGAGGGTTTTAGAGGGGAGGGGGGTGGAGGGATGGGTTAGCCCTGTGATGGGTATTAAGGAGGGCATGTATTGCATGGAGCACTGGGTGTTATATGCAAACAATGAATCATGGAACACTACATCAAAAGCTAATGGTGTGCTGTATGGTGACTAACATAACATAATAATAAAAAAAATCAATCCTCATGAGATTATGATCAGGATGGCCTTACCCTTCACTTAGGAAGAATGGACATCTTTACAAGATTAAGTCTGCCCAACCAGGAATATGATATTCAAATCTTCTTTTTTTTCTTTTAATAAAAGAAGCTTTTATATATACAGGATCCAAACATTTATTATAAGTTACTTCTAGGGTATTTTTAAAGACTGTGTTATTGTGTTTTCATTATATTTCTTGCTGCTTATTACCTAAACTATTGATTTCTTGATAATTACCCTGCATCCAGCCACTTCTTAAAATGTGCTTATTAATTCTAATAGTTTTCCTATTGATTCTCTTGCCTTAACTAGGTGTGCAATCTTAGTGTCTGAAAATAATAAAAATTCTTTCTTCTGCCTGCCAATAATTGTACCTCTTTTTTTGGTTTAATGTCTTACCGTATTGGCCAGAAATTCCAGAGCAATATTAGATAGGATTTGTCTGGTTTTACAAGCCATAGCAAAGAGGTTTTGTAAACAGAAACTCATTCCAATGTTTCAAATTTTATGCTGTAATATGTAATATGTATGTAATACGTAATATGCTGTTTTGCCTTTCCCAAGGCCAATCCTATTGTTTATGTCATTTTGCTAACTTTATTTTATTATTCCTCTGAGTATATGGTGAAAAATATTGACAAGTTTTCTGTGAAAAAGTCCTACAGTCACATGAAAAGAATTATTAAATATTTCCTCATTTTTCTCTTCTTTCTTTTTCTTTTCAATTCTCTATTTCTTGTTTATCAAAACTTCTCACAGTTGTGATTTCTCCTGGATCATTTCCAAATTTTCCATGTGTTTGTTTAACTATGGAATGTGGATATGGACCCCAACTTTTGGGAAAAGGTTGAATCTTGTGAGTAATTGGAAGGATTGGTTCACATTCCTTACTAGTTATAATTTCAGTATGTTGCTTTCTAGTGGGCAGTGCTCAGGCTTTTATTTGTTATGGAAATTAGGTCTTTATCCGACATAAAATCCACAAGTGGTTCAACTGACATTTACTTCCCAGTAGCAAACAGACTCATTACCTAAAAGGCCTCCCTAGACCTACCGTTCCTCTTTTACCGCACTTCTCTATTGCTCTTCAAAACAGAGCTTCCCAACCGGTTAGTTTTTACTCTGTCTCCACTTTTTCAGCTCATATGTTCTTTTTAACCCATTTAAGTCTGGGTTAAATCTTTAATCCCCATCATGCTACTGGAACTGTTCTTATCAAGGACCCTATCACCTCCACACCGCTGAACCCAGTGGTCAATTCTCGACCCTCATTCTACTCATGCTACCCACTGTTTCAGTGACATTGCAAACTGTGGTCATTCTCTCCTTCTCAATTGCTTCAAGGGTGCCACACACTCTTCTAGATTTTGTCCTACCCCCTTGCTAGTCCCTCCCAGTTTCTATTTTTGTTAAAATTTTATTTATTTATTTGAGAGAGTGAGAGAGAGAGAGCAGAAGCAGTGGGGAGGGGCAGAGTAAGAGGGACAAGCAGACTACCCACAGAGTAGGGAGCCCAACGTGGGGCTGGATTCCAGGACCCTGGGATCATGACCTGAGCTGAAGGCAGATGCTTAACCTACTGAGACACCCAGGTGTCCCCTCTCAGTTTCCTTTGTTGTTCTCCTCCACTTCCTGACTTTAAAAAAAAAACATGGTAAAATATATGCACCATAAAATTTACCACTGTAACCATTTTAAAGTGTACAATTCAGTGACATTAAATATGTTCATAGTGTTGTGCAACCATCACCACTATCCATTTCCAGAACATTTTTTATCATTCCAAACAGAAATTTTGTATTCATTAAGTACTAACTCTTCATTTACACTTCCCCCTAGCCCCTGGTACTCTCTATTCTACTTTCTGTCTGTATGAATTTGCCTATTCTAGGTACCTCATATAAGTGGACTCATACAATATCGGTCCTTTTGTGTCTGGCTTCTTTTACTTAAGCATAATGTCTTCAAGTTTCATTCATGTTGTAACATGTATCAAGAATTTCATTCCTTTTTATGGTCAAATAATACTTCACCACTATATATTTTGTTTATCCATTCATCACATTTTGTTTATTCATTCATCTGCTGATGGACATTTACATTTGAGTTGTTCCTACATATGGGCTATTATGAATAACACTGCTTATTATGAACAACATTGAATATCTGTTTGAGTCTCTGCTTTCGATTTGTTTGGGTATATGCCTAGGAGTCGAATTGTTGATCATATGGTAACACTCTGTGTAACTTTTTGAGGAACTGCCCAATGGTTTTCCACAGTGGCTGCACTATTTTACATTTCATTCCTACCAGCAATACATGAGGGTTTCATTTTCTCCACATCTTTGTCAACACTTGCTATTTCCCCTTTTTTAAAATATAGCCATCCTAATAGGTGTAAAGTGGTATTTCATTGTAGTTTCAATTTGTATTTCCCTAATGACTAATGATGTTGAACATTTTTCATGTACTTATTTTTATATTTTCTTTGGAGAAATGTCTATTCAAGTACTTTGTCCATTTTTGAAAATTGGGTTGTTTGTTTTTTGGTTATTGAGTTGTAGTTCTTTTTTTTCCTGGATGTTAATCTCTTATCAGATATATGATTTGTAAATTTTTTTTCCATTCTGTGGGTTGTCTTTTCACTTCCTTGATAGTGTCCTTCAATGCACTAAAGATCTTAATTTAAGTCCAATTTTATCTTTTGTTGCTTGTGCTTTTCGTGTCCTATCCAAGAAATCATTTCCAGATCCAATGCCATAAAGATTTTCCCCTATGTTTTCTTCTAAGTGTTTTACAGTTTTACCTCTTAGGTTTAGGTCTTTGATCTATTTTGAGTTAATTTTTGTATATGGTATAAGGTAAGCATCCTACTTCATTTTTTACATGTGGACATCCATTTTTACCAGCACCTTTTTGATTTTTTAAATATTATAGCATGCTTCAGCACATTCTTTGATCCACTTTTCCTCTATATCCTTGATATCTAGATGACTTCCCTTGGTGATCTCATTCTGTCTAATAGCTTTAAAAGCATCTATATACTGGTGTTTCCTGGATTATATACCCAGCCTAGATCTCTTCTCTTGAACTCCAGATTCATACATCTAAGTTGTTACATATATTATCCCTTACGACGCTAGACTCATATACAAATTCTATACTTCCAGTTTGGGCATTGTAATTCTTAATGTGTTCATTTTCTTACATCCTACACAAAAATAAACTCAAAGTGGATTAAAGACCAAAATGTAAGACCTGAAACCACAATGTTCTTAAAAGAAAACATAGGCAGTAAACTCTCGGACATTGGCTTAGCAATATTTTTCTGGGTATGTGTCTCCCCAGGCAAGGGAGACAAGGGCAAAAATAAATAGCTAGCACTACATCAAACTAAAAAGCTTTTGCACAGCAAAGGAAACCATCAGCAAAACAAAACCATTCAGCAGCCTACTGAATGGGAGAAGATATTTGCAAATGATATATCCAATAAGGGGTTACTATCCAAAATACATCACGAACTCATACAACTCAACACTAAAAAAACCCAAATAATCTAATTACAAAATTGACAGATGACCTGAATAGAAATTTTTCCAAAGAAGACATACAGATGGTCAACAGACATATGAAAAGAAGCTTAACATCACTCATCACCAGGGAAATGCAAATCAAAACCACAATGAGATATCACCTCACACTAGTCAGAATGGCTAGTATCAAAAAGGTAAGAACTAACAAGTGTTGGTGAGAATGTGGAGAAAAGGGAACCATTGTGCACTGTTGGTGGAAATACAAATTGGTGTGGCCGTGGTGGAAAATAATATGGAGGTTCCTCAAGAATTAAAAATGGAAATGCCATATAACCCAGCAATTCCACTTCTGGGTATTTATCAACAAAACAAAACAAAAACACTAATTCAAAAAAACACATGCACCCCTATGTTTATTGCAGCATTACTTACAATAGCAAACATATGGAAGAAAGCTGAGTGTCCCGAATAGATGAATGGATAAAGATGTGATATACATACACAATGGAATATTGCTCAGCCATAAAAAATGAAATCTTGCCATTTTTGACAACAAGGATGGACCTAGAGGATAATATGCTAAGTGAAGTAAGTCAGACAGAGAAAGACAAATAGCATGATTTCACTTATTTGTGGAACAAAACAAAACAAAACAAATGAACAAACAATGAAAACCAGAAGCAGACCCATAGATACAGAGAACAAACTGATGGTTGCCAGAGGGAAGAGGAGTGGAGTGATAGGTGAAATAGGTAAAGGTGATTAAGAAGTACAAACTTGCAGTTATAAAATAAAAAAGTTGTGGAGATGAAAAGTACAGCAAATGGAATATATTCAATAAGATTGTAATAACTTTGCATGGTGACAGATGGTAACTACACTACTGTAGTGAGCATTGTGTTATGTATAGAACTGTCAAATCACTATGTTGTACACCCAAAACTATTATGTCAACTATACTTAAATTTTAAAAAGCCTGTTAACATGTCCAAAAATTAACTTATGACCCTCCTTCTCTGCCCAAATATGCCTCTCCCCTAGTTTTTCTTATAGAAAGACTACCATAATTCCCCCAGTAGCCTGGGCTAAAAACTAAGATGCAGTCCTTACTTCCCTCTTTCTCTCACCTTCCACATCAGCAAATCCTCTGGGCCTTACTCTCCAAACATAATCTAAATCCAACTACTTCTCACTCCTTTGCTGTGATCTCCCTAGTTCAAGCCCTCCTCTTCTCTTGCCAGGACTCTGCAGGAACCTCATGATGGTATTCCTGCATTCACTCTTACAATATTATAGCTCATCCTTTACCAATTAGCCAAAATGACTTTTTAAAGCTGTAAATCTGATCACATTACTTCCATGGCTTGCTATCATCAGAATAGAATACAAATTGTTACTGTGGCCTCAGAGCCTTGGTTCCAGTTACTATTGCTTTATAGTAAATCACTTCAAAACTTAGTGACTTAAAACACAACTGTTTTATGATACTTTAGAAACTTGGGGCAAGTGTTGACTGGTTGGTTCTTCTGCCTCATCATGGAGTCAACTGAAGTCACTCAGGGGACTCAGCCAGTGGACAGGCTGATCTGGACGTTCTAAGTTTCATTCACGTGTCTGGCCCCTTGGTGGGATGAATGGAAATCCAGGTTTAGCTGGAACTCTTGACTGGAGTGCTTACATGTGACCTCTCCAGCATGACAGTCTCAGGATGGTTGAAGCAAGTACCCAAGAAACCAAGTGAAAGCTGCATGGTCATTTTAAGACCCTTCCTTAGAAGTTGTCTAGTGTCACAGTACTCTATTGGTTGAAGCAGTCCAAAGCCCCCTAGACCCAAGAAGATGTAACTTAGAGCCCACCTCTTGATAAGAGGAGTGTCAAAGAATTTGTGGCTATTAAAAAAAAACAAACCTGCCATAGCCCTGCATAGCCTAGCTCCGATGATATTTCTCACCTCATCTCCAGCTTCTCTCTGCTTTGTTCACTCTACTGGAGTCACACTGGAACACTCCAAACTTTCTTGCGCATTAGAGCCTTTGCTCTTGCAGTTTTCTCTGCCTTGAATGCTTTTCCTTCAGATCCTTGCATATCTTATTTCTTCATTTCATTCAAGTCTCTGTGCAAATGTTCCCTTCTGTTAAAGCCTTCCCTGACCACTCTAAAATAGTACCCTCCCCTCAATGACTCCATCTTCTTACCCTCTGTTTTCTTTACAGACACATCCAACTCTGTATCACATTTATTTATTTTTTTAGCTATCAGTGTCTCATTCATCAGCATATAGGTTTTATGAGGACAAGGACATGGACTGATGTGTTCAATTGTGTCTCTAACACCTTAAACAGAAACTGACACATAAAGTTGCTCCATCATTCCTGTTAAATGAGTAATTGAATTCACTTGCGTGTTTTCCATTCCCACTTATAATCCTTCTTTTTCATTTCACTCTGAAGAGAAAATGCATTTCTAATCTCTTGTCTTTGGGGGTAGTTTTCTACCAAGTTCTATATCAACTGGCAGTCATTTGATTTTGAAAGACTTTTGATGCATTCATTAAACTTCTGGACAAATACTAGATTTGAGCAGCGGAGTTTATTTCTCTGGTCTTTGATTTTTTTTTTTTTTGCACTCTGTGTGTGTGTGTGTGTGTGTGTGTGTGTGTGCTTATTTATTAAGCACAGGCCAGATAATTGCTTCTTGTTTTCTATGTGCCAAAGTAAACACCTGAATGTGACTCTTAAAATTTTCACTAGAAATATATTTACAAACATGAAACCTTACAGAAATTGCTTTCATAAGACTGTGTTAGTTTTAGTTAAGTTGCCTCAGGCCCTGTTATAGCATATGCTTTCTCTTAACTGAAGAATACTAGGAAAGAATGTGTACATTTACATCCTACTTCATTCCAGAAAAGGATTTGAAGCAGACTTTATTCATAATTGGAGAAAATTAGTAAATTGTGGCAAGGCAAAAATAAGGTTCCAAAAAGTGAAGTAAACATTCTCCCACCCCCATAGAAATATGCCAGTCATTACATTAAAATGTGAAAAAAGAGAAATTTGCAATAGGAACCTTTTTTTTTTTTTGGAATTGCCAAAGTTCATTTGGGTTTTAATCATGGAGAAAGACAATGATAGAAATGTATCTATTTATGCTCTTATAGATTAAGCCATGATTAGAGTAGACTGACTTAAATAAAATGCTTAAGAAATATTAGGCCTTTCAACGGAGTTTTAGGTATTTTTATTTACTTATTTTATCTGGATCAATTGGTAATATTTTTATTAGCCTTCTGAGAATTAGCATCCTAAATATTCTGAGTATTACCTCTGGATCCAGTTTTATTTTAATGCTCTGTACCAACATTTGAAATTCTGTTGTACAAATCTTTATTCAGTGTTTGCTTTGCACCTAACTTTAGAGCTATTTCTCTATTTATGGATTGAAGCAACACAGAAATCAAAGGAAAATTCAATGAACAAATCATAATATCAGTAGTGTTTGTAGTGCATTCAGTTCAACCACCATTTGGTGAATTCTTACTGTATGAGTCATGAACTTAAGTGCATCTATAGACCAAGCAGATAAATTAGTGAAGGAGGGCAGGTGTATGGAAAATCAATTGCCAGAAATATAATCCAGATTTCTTTGTTTTAATGAAATACAGTGTGAAAAGATAACATAATAAACACAGATATACTGATGGAAATCATATTTTACCATATACATGGGGAAATGCAAATTGAAAATAGACACAGTAAACTATTAATTATTTTCTTCATGTTTCATATTCTTTTGATTTAGAACTGGAAAACAGATACTTCCGCAAAACCATGAAGTGTCAGGTCTTATATTTCATATTGTGAGGTACAGGGTAGAATTCCTCCTTGAGTCTTCTACCCAATTTTGATATTCAATTGAATTCAGTTTCAAAACAGAAAGAAGCTCTTCCTAAATTGATAGTTCATTCTGGACACAGAAAGGATCACAGCGCAGTGTTTTATATTTAGGATAAATAAATATAATTATTTCACTTTTAGTATTATATTGCACTGTAGTTCAATAACTTCTATTTGGAGCTCCCAATTCACACTATCAGTGATAGATGAGGGAGATGAACTGAACAATGCTAGTTTATTCTCCATAAAGTTGCAGATCAAGAAAATATACTTGGAATTTGGGATTCAATTTCACATTCTTGGAAATGTAAAACTGGCTGTGACTTTCACATCTTTTAATGAAGGAAAGTAGGTGAGATTACTCTCTGACAAATGAAATTCTTCAACATCCATTTTTTTGTCATTAATGAATAAAAAATTGCTCTTTGCTAATGTCCTTGATGAGATATATTCAAAATATTATAAGGGTCATAATGTCAAGTCTTTTATTCAACTTTTGCTGCTAAGTTGAGATGGGCATTTTTCCTTGGGTAACATGAATCACAGGACATCATCATTTTAAAAAAAATCATTCAGTATCCATTCATGATCTAAAAAAATCCCAGCAAAATAGGAAACTATTGAAGCAATATAGATCTTTTTGCCCCTGCAGTTCCCTAATAACATTTACATAATGCTAGTGACACCATTATATATTAACGATGCATCATTCATCCTGCTGCCCATGACTCTTTCAGATGTTGTAACCGTGTTTTGTTGATGATCACAAACACAAGTCTTATTCAGAGTATGCAGGAAAAGGTGAGTAAGCTACTTTCTGGTCATGTTAAATTAATCACTCAGAATTTTATAGCACAAAGGTAGAACAGCACATCGCTCAACCATATCTTCTCTTGAACTCTTTAGGCCTTTACCACTGCATTCCTAGAATTCAATCTCTCTCAGTGTTGACTATACCCCTGTTCTGTACTCATGGCCACCAGTGGGGAGGAGAGTGGAGGATAGATGAGGGGCCCAGGGCTGAGTGAGAAGAGCAGTCCCATTTGCACAAGTAATGTCTGTTCCTGTCCTACATAGCTTGAGATTGATTTGGGAGAACACAGAATCATCACATCACATCAATCAGAGGCAAGAAGGGACATGGATATAGTGTTGGTATTGTTGAGTGATGGCCTCAAAAGCCCTTGAGAACACAGGCATGGCCTCCCTTTGAGTGCTACCAGCACCTTTGGAGGCTGTGGGGGGTAGGGGATCAGCTTGTGTGCCAGCAGGGGGACACACATAGTAATGGGTGCCTGCTGCCAATGTTGCCACCTTTGGATGCTGTAGGCTGGAAGCAGCATTGCCCAAGGGTCACTGATGGACCGTTGGTAGCTTACCGATAGCAGTCCTCTGTGTGATATGAGTGAGAGCCATTCCAAATCAGCAAGTCAGCACCAGTCTTATGCAATTTCATGAAAGAAATACCATACTGGCTGGTGGGAACATTGGGCTCACCAGGCTGGCCTCCTGCAACTAGGACCTCAAGACCAGCTCATAGATATGACTCCTGGAGCTCTTGGGGCATGTGGTTAACCTCATGCAAGGGGTAGGGTAGCGGTTCAAAAAACACCGGGAAGGGAGAATGACAACCAGTGACTAGATCACTCACTGGTTCCAGTCTGAGCAAAGTATACACTGCCTGGGAAACATCGGTTGTTGGGCCAGCACTGGTGCTAGAGGGGAACTTAAAAAATTTCTAGGAAGGCAGCCCTAAGGCCCAGGGCCTCTTATATTTAATACATATTCTTTCATAAAATCTCCAAGTGTAAATAATTTGGTGTCAGGCAATTAAATTAATACGTAAGTGTATTTCATAGCAGCATTGTTGATTTTATTCACGTTCAAAATAAATCCTAATGACATTGCACTCCCTTTCGAGTTTACTAAATGTTTCATCACATGGTATGTTGGTTAAGAGCACAGATTCTAAAGCTAGAATGCTTAGAAATCCCAGCTCTTCTACCTGCTGCCTTTGTGACTTTGAGCAAGCTACTTAACCGTTTTACATTCCAGCTTTCTCATCTATATAATAGGAAAAATAATAGTACCTATCTCATAATCGTATCGAGTATCAAAAGTGTGAATACATGCAAATACCTAGAACCTTGCCAGGTATAAGATACACACTCTGCAAGTGTGTGCTACTATTATTGTGTGCCATTGTTTTCAACGGGAGTTAGTTCACCCTTCAGGGACATTTAGCAATGTTTGGAGACTGTTTTGGTTGTGTGTGTGTGTGTAGGGGTACTGGGAACACTACTGGCATCTAATGGCTAGAGGCAAGGGACACTGCTGAACATCCTACAATGCCCAAGACAGGC
The DNA here is from genome assembly GCF_023065955.2 of Ursus arctos. Taxonomy (NCBI): domain Eukaryota; kingdom Metazoa; phylum Chordata; class Mammalia; order Carnivora; family Ursidae; genus Ursus; species Ursus arctos. Next base: position 16,290,292 of record NC_079873.1, read on the forward strand.
CCCATAGCAAAGAATTATTTGGCCCTAAATGCCAATAATACCAAGATTGAGAAACCCTGTTGTATATTATTGACAGTTCTTACTATGATCTGTTTCATAATTGTGTCTTTAGCTATATACTTTTTTCTTTAATTGGAATATAATTAATCAAATGTATACTTTTGACACAGTATACTTTCTTCACAAAATAAACAAGTTACAGTCTTCATTTCCACAAAGAAATATGCTCTCTCATTTATCTTGCAATAAGCTATCCTCTTAATCTTTTGTAGAGATAGTGGGTATTGATGTGGGAAACAAAGGCAGAAGAAAAATTATTAAATTTCCTTATTACCTACAGCCCATTGACAAGTCCTTGAAAAAGGCAGAGTGACATTCCTCTAGGAACTCAGCTGCCTTGATATTAATACTTTACTAAGGGCAAAAGGCAATCTTAGCCCAACCCCCAGGACCATGTAAGTCTACTTTAACATATAAAAATTCCTTCGGAAACTTCCTTTATCTCTACCCCCAAGATACATGTTGGCAATCCTCCTCCAAGCATATGACCCACTGATACACATCAGAAGGGTCTCATGACTGCGTTTTTACTAAACAGTAATAAATGACCTTTCCTTTTTTTCATAATAATTTTTTATTATATTATGTTAGTCACCATACAGTACATCCCTGGTTTTTGATGTAAAGTTCGATGATTCATTAGTTGCGTATAACACCCAGTGCACCATGCAATACGTGTCCTCCCATACTACCCATCAATCACCTTTTTGCACCAAATATGTCTCAAGAATTCTTTCTTGGCCATCAGCTTTGAACCCTAACATCTTTCCTACATCAGGTATAAGAAATATTTACTGATCCTCCTTCCTCTATTACAAGTGCAACAGAGCAAGTACAGCAGCAATTGCAATTCAAGAACTGGCTTCAGCGACAGGCAGAAAATAATAATGGGGTGATAAGGCCAGAGAACTGGCCTTAAGTCCTTGAAGCACTCAAATCTAGGAAGAAACCACTTCCATTCTTACCTGTCTCCTACCTCTTATGTGCCAGAGGGCACAGTGTCAGTTATTGCTTGAATAGGGATAGAGGTGAGGGAAGGAAAAGGTGAACTAATAGAGAGAAACTCCATCAGTTGGTATTTCAAATATATTTGCTCTGTTTCATGCAATTGCAAAAAAAAAAAAATCACGCGAGGGAATCATGACAACAACCAAAGAATTGCTATGTGTTTCAAAATTTCTGGGGGTACTTTAGTCCTTCATGAAACCTCCTTACAAGATGGAGGGTTTTCTGTCTTCAATACTCATAGTGTAGTCCACAGGCTTGCAACATCACCCAGAGCTTGTTAAAAAGGCACAATCTCAGGCCCCACTCTGGACCTGCCGAATTAGGATCTGTATTTTAAGAAGATCTCTAGGTGATTCTTATGCACATTAAGATCTGAGAAGTGCTGAAATGTTCTCTCTGTCCCTGTAACATTAAAAACTCAACTTTTTAAATCAGAAATGGGCCTATTAATAGGCTAAAAAGGTGACAGAGGGAAGCATTTTTAATCAATGAGAAAGCTATTTCCCCTTCCTTTAAGTAATTTACATACCATTGAGTTTATTTATAGTTTCTCAAATGGTCTGATTTTATAACAGATGATCTTTTCATTAAACTGATGTTACGGTTAATGATCTGTGTCATATTTGCAATTTAAAAGTTAAGAATGAAGAGTATCAGTGCTTTGAAAAGGTAAAAAAGTGTTTTGCTACCTTTGTAACTTGCAGATGGAGAGAATACACTTGCAATCTTAGCTATGGCATTCTATAGTTCCGATATCTGTAATATACGTTTAATTGCATAAATCTAGATATGATAACTCTAATGTTTTATATGCTTAGCTGACATTCACAGGCTGAGACCGAAAGGGAAGTTACAATAAAATTGAGGGGTATTAGAAGAGGACACATTATTTCAATTAAGTGCACTTTCTTATTAAATAAATTGGACTTGTAGACCAGGAGACTGCAAACACTTTCCCTCAGAAACCCAAGTGTGAGCAGCAAAAGAGGAGACTGCTCCTATACTGTCTCAGGAGCAGTTGAGCCATCACCAGATGCCTGCCTCTGATTTTCATTGCCCTCATTTTTCATCCTGTCCCCACCCCAAGGGAAGGAGAAAAGGGTGGGTATCTCATTTTCTGGCAAGAAGGCCAGAAGATGAGGAGTGCAAGTGATCCAAAGTACATATTCATGATTGCTTGCCAAAATCTACCATCACTGTCACTTTTCCCCCTATAGCTCCTGCCAACTCTCCCTAGCTTTTTATTTCTGCTACCTACTGAAACCAAGTAGATCCCAGAAAACTTGATACAACTGTAAAACTTGAGGCAGATAAAGAACTCGGGCTTTCTAAGCAGAAAACAAAAACATTCCCATGCCCTTCTATATTGGGTGATTTCCAAAGTACTGTAATCTGTGTGCCTTGGAAATGGTCGGGTGTTTTGGGCTGCAAGCCACTAGTAGAAATAAATTTCAACTTTATCTGCTGCTGGTGAAGGATAATGAACATTTTCTTATGAAATTTGGGCCCTTTCTTTCCCCAGCAGACTACGTACTTCTTTTGTGGCAGCTTCCATATACTGTCATTATCATTATTAGACACAACAACATCTAAAATACCACCAAAATAAATCTCCTTTCAAATTGCCTTCCTGAAGTGAACTGAGGATATTCTGGCACCCATAAATGCAGAAATGTACACTGCAATGGGCTGTGTGTTGTATCAGACCAAAAATGAAATAAAGAAAATATCAAGCTTGAAGGTTTATCGGGAGCTTCTAGATAATTCTGCCACTGTTTCAATTTAAGTAGTCTCTCATGAAACATTGGATCTCATCAGGCTTTCAGCTCTTGAGCCCCAGGATGCATTGTATTTAATTAATTCTTCCTGGCATAAAACTTCTCAGAGGCTCTAAGCCAAATAAAATTCTCTCAAAGGTAATCTCAGAAATCCTTTGAGAGAGATATATATATATATAATACACACACACACACACACACACACATTTATCTTTTAATATGCAAACTCAGACCTGGGGGGAGTTGTGGGTATGGGTATGGAAATAGAGACATCTGTCTTAAAGCCAGTATGAAATCTGGTTTATAGAGAAATTACCTTTATTGCTGTTGAGTGGTTGTGAGCAAGATGCACGCTCATCTTTACATAGGATAGGTGGTGCGGCTAAAGTTTATTGAAACCTTTCTGAAACAGCAGAAATCTAGGTTGAATATGCCCAAGTTGTGGCATGTCAACTAGTCATATGAATTTCATAACCTCTTTTCTAGGGGTTCTTTTCTCGTTTTGTCCATTTGACATTGTCACAGACTAAACTGTCATTTGACTATGGGGTTTAAAATAAACAACAATAATAATAGCAATAATAAGTAACAGTGGTCATTTCTATCTTTTGAACCTGTTTCACGAGATGTAAGAGAGGAGAAAATCCCCTTTTCGGTCAGGGTCTCTAAAGCAGAAGCTTCAGAGAAGAATTTAAAAATCCTCCAAAACAAATCTCTTGCTTGAACATGTCAATCAAAGAGAGATTAAAGGGAAAGGGGGCAGAACAGCAATGAGGTGACAGCAGTAATGGAAAAGAGTGTACCTGCAGCTTTTGTGAAGCTGGTAGTGTTTCTCTTTCTGATCTGGGTGCTGAAAACATAGGCGTGTTCAGTTTGTGAAACTTTATCATGGTATGCACTTATTATTAGTGCAATTTTCTTGATGTATGTTTCAATAAAAATTAACAAACAAAAACCCCAAACACGTAGTTTATGAAGGTGGTCCAGGGTATCATGAAGGCCCATGGTGAGGGCCAGGGTAGGATAATGTCACCTGAAATAGCAAGAGGATACACTAAATGGGCTTGACCAGATCCGTAGCCAGAGTTTCTGGAGAAAAGTCTAAGAGGGCTGGAGAGGAGATGGAGATGGTAGATAATGGTGGGGAGGGATCCAATGATCATGAGTCAGGATACTAGAACTCAAAGGGAGCTGAAACAGGATGCCAACCCAGGAGCCAAGTTTCCCTGGATCACAGACTATTGCTAAAAGGTGTTCAGCAGGAATTAGCATAGATCTGGGCAGCAGAGGAAGTAGGAGTGGGTCTCTTCTTCCCAATTCAGAAAGTGGCAGAGATCCTAGCCAGGCTCTTGAATGGGACCTAGTACTCATTTAGAAGGTGGAATTGTCGATTACACAGAAAACATTGGTTCCCATACGTCCTCTTAGACTCAAGCTTGTTTATCTGGCATCTCCTTGAGTACTTCCAAGTGAGAAAGAGTCCCTTTTGGGTACTGTTTGATCCACCATCCCAGTTAAGGATGAGATTCTGTGGCCATCCCTCCTAAACCAGATGATTGGGTGGATCTGCCAATTTTTCACTCTATAAACACTTGTTGAGTACCTACTATGGGCCAGGAGTTGTTCTAGGTGCTGAGGAGGCAATGAATAAGGCAGAGAAAATCCCTTCCCCCTGAAACTTACTTCATGTTAATGACACCTAATACACTACAGCTCAAGGCTTTTTTATTTACAGTTTTATAAGTGAAGAAAAAAATCTGTTGAGATTTATCAAAACACTACAACGGCTAAAATGTACACAGATATATCCACTGGTTAACCTAGGCATGTACACACATAAAAAGGATATCATACATATGCAGGTTCTTTGTTTACTGTCAGTCAAAGTAGAGTACATTTCATGGGTTCCAAAAGACCCATGTTTAAGGCTTATGGTTTAAGACCCCTCCCTCTTTCTTACTAAGTGAGGGTGAGCAATTTGCTCACCCTTTCTAGGTCCCAACTTTCTCACTTATGAAGTGAGAATAATTTGAGTACCTATATTACAAGGTTGTGATGAGGGTTAATATATTTATCTTAGTTACTAACTCAATAATATATATAATTATTCAATAAAAGTTAATACATTCTGAATGGCCCAATACTTTCAAGTCTTCTAGTTTTCTTGAGCCCCTCTTTTGATATGAGTACCATGCAAACTTTCTCAAACTTCTCAAGCTCTCATCTCTATGCTGTGGAATGCCCAGGGTCTATCACAGCATTTATGAAGATTGTTGAGGTGGGGAGACTTAAAGTTTCCTGGGCAACTGAATTCCTCCTCCTTGCAAATCCTTGATCTGCTCTCACCATCTTGTCTCTTCCAGCTTGTCCCATGGATAGACACCTCTGTTTTTATCTTCATTCCCTTCACACATCACTAATACATGGTTGTTGGGTACAATGCAATAGACTGTGATCGAACATTTGGAGACAACCAAGGGAGCCCAGGGCATTGCCCAGAACAGGAGCACCCTCTTCATGGAGAACTCCTTACTGACCACTTTCCCTTTCCCAAAACTTGGCTTCTTCCCTAAATTCTCTTTATATTACTCTCCATATCCAATCCATCAAGAGATTCTGTTGGCTTTACCTTCAAAATGTACAAAGCATGAACTTTAAAAAATTTATTTTATTTTTTAAAAATTTAATTCCAGTACAGTTAACATACACTATTATATTAGCTTCAGGTGTACATTATAGTGATTCAACAATTCTATACATTACTCAGAGCTCCTCACCATAAGTGTATTCTTAATCCCCTTTGCCTATTTCATCCATCCTCCACCCACCTCCCCTCTGGTAACCATTAGTTTGCTCTCTATAATTAAGAGTGTTTTTAGGTTTGTCTCTCTCTTCTTTGTTCTTTTTTTGTTTCTTAAATTCCACACATGAGTGAAATGATATGGTATTTGTCTTTCTTTGACTGACTTATTTCACTTAGCATTATACTCTCTCAATCCATCCATGTTGTTGAAAATGACAAGATTTTATTCATTTTTATGGCTGAGTTATATATATGTATATATATACATATATATGTATACATATGTATACATATATATATGTGTATATGCCATATCTTCTATTTACATTCAAACTAATTATTGATAGCTATGGAATTGTTGCCATTTTGTTGCTTGTTTTATAGTTATTTTTGTAGTTCTTCTCTGTTTCCTTCTTCTCTTATTCTCTTCTCTGTTGGTTTGCTGGCTTCTTTTACTGGTATGCTTGGATTCCTTTCTCTTTATTTTTTGCATATCTATTACTAGTTTTTGGTTTTTGGTTACCTCTTGGTTTGTATATAATATTTTCTGCATGTAGCGGTCTATATTAAGTTGATGGTCACTTAAGTTTGAACCCATTCTTTACTTCTCTCACTCCCATGTTTTAGGTATATGGTATCATACTTCACAGCCTTTTATTTTGTGAATCCCTTGACTGATTTTTAGAGATATACTTAATTTTACTGCTTTTTTGCTTCCTACTTTTCTTACTCCTACTTATGGTCTTTCCTTTAAAAATTCTTTTTAACACCACTTTTTGCCATTTTTATTACTATGTGTCTTTGTGTGGACTTCCTTGGGTTGATTTTGTTGGGGGCATCTCTGTGTCTCCTGGATCTGGATTTCGGTTTCCTTCCACAGATTCAGGAAGTTTTCAGCTATTATTTATTTAAATAAATGTTCTGCCCCTGTTTTCTCTCTCTTCTCCTTCTTGGTTCCCTCTAACGTGAATGTTATTATGCTTGATGGTGTTCCCTTAGTCTATTCTTATTTATTATTATTATTATTTTCTCTCTCTCTCCTGTTCAGCTCAATTGCTTTCTGTTACTCTATTCTCCAGGTTACTGATCTGTTCATCTGTTTCCTCTAGTATACTGTTCATTCCCTCTAGTCTATTCTTAATTTCAGTTATTGAGTTTTTCATCTTGGATTGGTTCTTCTTTATGTATTCTATTTCTTTGTTGAGTGTCTCACTGAGAACCTCCACTCTTTTCTCAAGTCCAGTATCTTTATGATTATTACCTTATATTCCCTATCAGGCATATTACTTATCTCCATTTCACTTAGCTCGCTTGTTGTGATTTTTGTCCTGTTCTTTCATTTGGAACACATTACTCTGTCTCCTCATTTTGTCTACCTCTCTGTGTCTGTTTCTACGTGTTAGGAAAGTCAGCTACATCTCCTGCTCTTGAAGTAGTGTCTTTATGAAGAAGAGATCCTGTAGTGCCCTGCAATGCAATGTTCCCTGTTCACCAGATCTTGGCTTCTCAGGGGTATTTCCTATGTGTGTTGCGTGCACTCTACTGTTGTGACTGAGCTACATTTGCTTGCAGTCCGGTCATCTGCAATGGCTCTCTTTGCCTATTGTAAGCAAGGTTTGGTCCCTGTGCTGTTAGTGGGCCAGTTTGGGGCTGCCCTGGGCTTGAGTTGAGTCAGATCAGGTGGTTGCCAGAGATGCAGTAGCACCAAACTGCAAGGCACTTTCCCTGTATTATCCCCTGAGAAGCTTTCGTTGGTGAGTGGGTCCTGTAGTCAGACCAGATATCTTCGATGGTATGTGTGGTTATCTTCCCCTCTCCCTAGGGCAGGAGTCACTTTGGAGTGGTGCTGGCCCCCTATAGGGCTGGTTGCACACTGCCAGATTTATGGCACTGCTGTAGATGGCCTCTACCAAGGACATATTGAAGGGGGTAGATCCACAGGAGAATGCTGGGGCAGGTCACCTGGTATCAGCAAGGTCCAAGCTGGTCAGCTGCAGGAGGGGACATGCAGTCCCCAAGAAAAATTCTGCCCAGGCTGGGATAGAGGAGGCACTTCTGCAGGAGAATGCAGGGATGGGGTGCACTGTTAGCAAGCCAGGTGGAGAGTTTTCCACTGCATTGGTTATGGCAGGTGTCTGAGTGTCTAGGCTAGGGGGTGGGAGAGGCAAATGGCTCCTTCCAGCTCTTTTGTTCTTGGAGAGGTCTTCCAATAATCCTTGCCACTCCAGCACATGCTCTGATATTAGTAAATAAATCTCCCTCCTGTATATCCCAGGCATTTTTCAAACTGCTGCTTCTAAGCTGTATCTCAGCAGGGCTATTTGTTGTGCTGTCTCTTTAAGGGTGGGAACTCAGTTTCTTGTCACCCTCCAGGCTCTCCCAGAACCAAGCCCACTGATTTTTAAAGTTCCAGGTATTAAGACCCACTGATTGTTTGGACCTTCTGGTTTTCAAAGCCAATGTTATGGGGATTTATCTTCCCCATGTGGGTCCCCTGTGCCTGGGGTGGGGATCTGCTCCTCACCCCGCTCCACACCCACCATGTCCCTCCTTCCCAAGAACATTCCTCTGGGTCTGTTTGGCTGTGGACTGCATGTCCACCCTTCTTATCCTCTTTGACATGGCCTCTTCTGCACATTTAGCTGTGGAGAGTCTGTTCTGCCCGTCTTCAGGTCATTTTCTGGGTTATTTGCATGGATGTGGGTGTTGTCTAGTTGTACCTGTGGGATGAGCCGAGGTTAGGATCCTCCTACTCCACCATCATCCTGGGGAGTCTCATGAACCTTTTTTTAAACTGATGATTTCCAAGTACCAAGGATGATGTTTGGCACAAAGTAGGTGCTCAATAACTATCTGTTGAGTGAACTAATAAAAATTTGCTGCAAACAGTGCCTGCCATAAAGAAATATATAAATTTAAACTTTTATTAAATGATTTTCTATAATCTGTAATTTAGCCTTTCATGTGGTTATTATAAGGATTAAGTTTTCTCTGTTAAAAACTGGCTGTCCTAAACCTCACACTTCAAGTCAATCAATTAGCACTTGGGTGTACTACCCCTATCCTGCTTCCCCAGGACTGAAAGTCTTTAGTGTTTGGTAAAGTCAATTTTCTAGGTTTTCAGACTGCAGAGGAGAAATCAAACCTTTAGTGACCCTCCTTCCAAAAGGGGCAGGTCTGTAATGAGGATCAGCTTGAGACTCCCTGAAAAGCCTCTTTCTTTACCACAAGCATCACATCTGTAGATTTAAATAGTATTAGGTTGATTGAAGAAAGGGACTATCTGAACTGTCAGGTGTTTGCAATTAAATATAAAAATGCACTGCCAAGAAGCCATTATCACAAGTCCTGCACGTGATAGACGTTTCAGGTTCTACCAAATATATTGCAAGAGGTATCAAGAATATGAGAAATGTGCAAATTTGAATTTTAGTTCAGTGAAACAACTTTTCTTAATGCTGCCTCAATGGAAAATTTTAGACATGTATTAATATATCTCTGTTCTGCTAAAATCTTTTTTATAATTCTCTATAAAATACATGAAATATGCTCCATTAGTCTAACATTCTAGGAACTCCATATCCACTCCAGAGGTGGAAAATACTGGACCCAAGAGCCAGATCGTGGTTTTGTTCCTCTCAGGTGCATGGTGAGTTCAGTCTCCGTATTCTTCATGCAGGATTCCAAGCAGTTGTTACCAAAGGATCCTTTACTTCCCTACCATCTACTTCCCAAATGGCAGCCAGAGAGCCTTTAGCATGCAAGGTCGATCATTGTCCCCCTCTGATCAATGTCCTCACACCAATCATTCACTCCAAATGATCTTTCTCTCTCTAACTTTATCTCTGGCATTCTCCCTGACTCACTATGTGCCAGCTGTGCTGGCCTCCTTGTTCCTTCAACATACTAGGAAATTCTCAGCCTCAAGTCCTTTGCACTGACTGTTACCTCTTTCCATAACATTCTCCATGTGTAACTTAATTTTTTTTTTCAAATTTTACCTTTTTAATGAGGCCTACCATGACCACTAATTTAAAATCGCAGCCCCTGGCCTATCCCAACCCCCCACTCCCCTCCCTTCTAAAGCCCTCAGCACATATTGCATGGAGCACTGGGTGTTATACGCAAATAGTGAATCATGGAACACTACATCAAAAACTAAGGATGTGCTGTATGGTGACTAACATAACATAATAAAAAATTATTATTAAAAAAATAAAATAAAATCACAGCCCCCTTCTGGTAGGCAGAATAATGCCCTCTCCCCAAATATTCATGTCCTAGTTCCCAGAACCTGTGAATATGTTACCTTACATGACAAAGGGAACTTAACAGGTGTGATTAAGTTAAGGATCTTGACATGGGGACATTATACTGGATGATCTGGGTGGGCCTGAGGTAATCACAAGGGTCCTTGTTAAGAGGGAGGCAGGAGAGTCAGAGAAGGTATAACATGGAAACAGAAGTAAGAGAGAAGAGAGGTTGGTAGATACTACTCTGCTAGCTTTGAAGATAGAGAAGGGGCCATGAGCCAAGTAACTGCAGGTGTCCTCTGGAAGCTGGGAAAGACAAAGAAATGAATCTCCCTTACAACTCCCAGAAAAAATGCAGTCCTGCTAATAACTTGATTTTAGAACATCTGACCTCTAAACCGTAAGATAATAAATTTGTGTTGTTTTAGGTCATTATTTGTGGTAATTTGTTACAGCAGCAGAAGACTACTAAACCCCCCCCCACTCTTTTTCATATCACTTACCAACTTTTATTGTACATTTATTGTAATGTGTTCATCATGTCTATTGTTTACTGTCTCTCTCCTGCCTTGTTCTCTGCCCCCCTCTAGAATATAAGTCCCACAAGTGCAGACATCTTCTTGTGTTTTGTTCACTGCTGTAAACCTGCATTTAATAAACGTTTGTTGAATTAATTGGTTAGTTAGTCCTCAATCTACTGTTGCCCTGTGAAATTACTTCCTACCACTTAAAATGAATCAGCTAATCTGAACCATGGTCCTATATTTTCTCCTCTCTCTTTCATTCTCCGTCTCACTCTCATACATATACAGATCCAACACACAACCCCTCTGAATTTAAAATTCTCTTTCTCCGCCAGTCTGTATCCAGTTCAAGTTACAGCACTCCAGGAAGCCCTCCCTTGACTCAACAGGCCACAGTGAATTCTATAATTTCTGAGTGCCTATAGCATTTCTTATTGTTATCCCCCAGTTTTGCACTTATATTCTCTTATCTTTTGTATCAGCCAGTGTTCAGTTAGGAGGCAGAAACCACACAGTAATTAGAACAGGGGGAGTTTAATATAAAGAATTATTAACTAATAAAAGGGGATGAACTACTAAAGGGTAAAGGATAATTCTAAAGAATACAGAGTAGCAGATATAGGGGGCAGCCACTACCTCCAGGGATAAAGCAGAGTACCTAAGGCAGGACCAAACTTGGAAGAGATTCAGATTTCAGTGGAAAGGGTGTTGGCATGACCCACTGGTTGTTGGAGAAATCCACTGAGATGCTGTGGACAGGGGCTGGCGAACAGGAAGCCAGTGGCTAGATGCCAACTGAACTTACTAGGAAGCTACTTGCCGGGGTGCTGATGGGACTCAGGAAGTTGCCCAGGGGGTGCTTTGAAAACACTCTGAGAAGCTGCCCTCTGGGTTGCTAGTGGAATTTGCTGGGAAGCTGCCTGTGGGGTGTTCTGAAACACACTATGGAGTGAGCAACTCTGGGTGTTCTACATGCCACTGACCACTGTGTGCTGCAGAAGTAAGCAAGAAACAAGAAAGTACATTAGGAAGAAGAATCCCTTTGCCCTGCCATGTACCTCTAGCACCTTCTATTAACAAATCCTAACACTGTGCCATCTGGCAAAGGAGAAATGTTTATAGGGTCCAGCTCCAGTATTACAAAAAAGAGGGCAAAAAAAAAAAGTTTGTATTTGGTACACCTTTGTAGTTGTAATTTCTCTTGAATGTTAGCAGTAGTGTAAGCCCCTTGATGGCAAAGGCAATGTCACACTTCTTCCTCACCACCCCACCATGGTTTATACAGCATTGAACATAGTGCTGACTACATGTTAAGTAAGTACTTGGTTGACTGTAAATAACATTTTCCTGAACTTTCATTTGCTCAATAGCTTAGGAAGGTGACGGCATCATCCTCTCCCTTTATGTTACCCTATTCTGAAATCTAATGACAGAGCAGTTCAACTATGAGTGAACAACAGCTGCCACCAAGCTAGCAATTTCCAACTGCAAACCAGGCTGTGATTTTCTCCTCAGCTATTATGCCATCTTGGATGTCATTTTCAAAAAACACTGAAGCCATGCTGGGGTGAATTGTGATTTTGTTTATTAAACTCTCACTTGGTGGGAAAGAGCTCTGTCAGCTGCTGGTTCTCCTAGCAATTCTTACTCAGGCTTCCAAAGCTAACCCATCAAGGAAGTACGTTCCCCACCTTCTTCTTTTCTTATAAGACTTAGATTGTTCATAGAGCAATCCTTCAGAATCAGAATGACTCAAACTGAACAAACCTGCTTTGTATCCAAAAGGAAGAGAGTGCAGTCTAACAGTTATATTCATTTTAATGTATTTCTTGGCTTCTAAAGGCCTTCAAAAATCTTATTTCGTGTGAATCCAAGAATCTCTCACTCCAGGGGCTCTATTAAGTAGCATATTCCAAAAATAAGATTGTCTAGCCCTAATTTTAACACCAACCCTAGTCCTTTCCAGTATTCCCTTGCCCATAATTAATATGTAATAGTATTCTTTCTTTACCCTGAACATAATGAGTTTGCCTCAAGTAGTAGCCCAACATTAGTAATTGTGGCCTATATAGTTTCTTTGGAGCCAAAATGGTCTTAGACAGATTTGTATGAGCTCAGGGTCTGCTATTTATTACTTATGTGACCTTGGACATGTTACTTCACCTCTCTGAATTTCAGATTCCTCCTTATAAATCAGGGCTAGTTGAAGGAAATGGGGCAAGTCACCTCTTTAAATGTCAGTTTCCTCCTTCATAAATAGGGCTAATGATGATACTTACTCCACAGGGTGGTTATGAGGATAATGTTTATAAAGCCCTTAGCCAGTGAATGTTCAATAAATGTCAACTGTGATTAGAATGTAAACCAGACAATACCAACCTTTCTAGTCCAAGCCACCATCATCACTTCTTTCCTGAATTACTGCATTGGTGCCTAACTAGTGTTCCTGCTTGCACTCTTGCTCTAAGTCTATTCACCACACAGCAGCCTGAAAAATCTTTTCTGAACATAAATCACATTTTGTCACATCCTTAATCAAAGACCTATGTTGGTTGGCTTCTTATCACATTTTGAACAAAGCCCAAACTCCTTATTATGGTTTACAAAGCCTTATATGATTTGGCTTTGGCCTATTTCTCTGGTATCCTCTCTTATTGATTTCCTTTATCGCTCGTTTCTATCTAGTCATGATTTTCTTGTGGTTCCCCAGCCATGCAGGCATGTTCCAGTTCAGAAACTTTTTATATGCTAATCTTTCTCATTGGAATGCTCATCATCCCAGATATTCACATTGCCCATGACTTACTCCTGCATTTTATTCATGTCTCCCTGCAAATATCTTCTCTTCAAAAAGGTCTTCCTTGGTCACTGAAAGTAAAATGGCTCCTACCTCCCATCCATTGGTCTTTAGCCCCTTACTTTACCTTATTTCACTCATACTTATTGGTATCTAACATTATGTTATATATTTATTTGTTTATGACCTTTTGTTCCATTAAAATGCAAGTTTCATGAAGGCAGGGACTTTTTTTGAGTTTTGTGGGACTTCAGATCTTTTGTGAGGCTCTCATTGAAGGGCTAATGCCTCTGACAGTGGCTAACTTATCCCCTACTTGGTAATTGGTATAAATCTTAGCTGAGATTCCCAGAAGTAAGATACATGGCTTGACTCCAAGTCTTTGGGGGAAGAGAGAAGTGAAAAAGAGAAAGGAAGGGGAAAAGAAGCTAATAGGAGATATGGAATATCTAAAAAAAATCTTCACCCAATTTGTTATTTTGTCTAGAGCAATCCTTGGCTACTTGCTCAAACCAGGATTTTATACGAGAGAAAAACTCCATTTCTTTGCCTCTGTTTCCCAAATCTACTTATATTCTGCCTACACAATGTAATGTCAGTTGCTGAAGAGAAGCCAATTCTAACGTTTTTCAAGTTGTCAAAAAACAAAATGGAAGAATTGTTTTTGTTTTGGTTTTAGCAATGGAAATCACACCTTAGTTTATAATCAAACAAGATTAACTTAAATACTAAGTCATAGTGTACGTATGTACCTGGGATTCTGCAAGATCTTTCATAGGAATATTATAGTTGAACTATATGAAATTGCTGATGTTCAACTCTTTTTGACTTAGCAAAATGGCAATTTCATATGGTTCAATCTAATATGTGCGGTAGTATTAATATGCACAGATTATAAAACTCAGAGAGATAAAGCTGTAAAAATTATCTTGTACTAGCAAGGATAGAGTAGGTTATGCTTCAGCAATAAACACCCCTTCTCTCAAATCTCAGTAGCTTAACACAATAAAAGCATATTTCTTGCCCATACTACGTGTTCTAATACTGGGAGTTTTGTTTCATGCAGTCACTCAGGGATCCAGACTGATAGAAGTACCACTTTCATGTAGCTGCACCATCTGGAACTCATGGACTTTTTGAAGGAAGCCACAAAAGCAAAGATGAAGGAACTGAGCATAGGCATTTTCTGTCACTCAGAAGAGTGACCCACCCCACTTCTGTTCCTATTTTATTGGCTAGAGCTGGTCCTGTGGTTCTTGCAGGCTCATTTGCCTCCTCCATCCTATCTCCAGTGTACATTATCTCCTCCACAACTTTTTTTTTTTTTAAGAGTTCTTCTTGACTCACACCATAGTGACATCCTGGAAGGCCTAAATGGCTCTTACTTCTCAGATCTCTCCTATGACTTATTCTTAAACAATGTAACATTTATGAATCCCCTTTCACACTGTGTGGCTAGAAAGCAAGGGATACTGAAGTTTGCTGGGAGTGGGAAGAGGGGAAAGGGAATAAGGCATATACAGCCATGGTTAGCACTCTCTGCTTAGAACAACTTACCATCAGTTCGACCCTTCTGGGTCTGCCACATGTTGGTCCGGGGAACTTTGCAAGAAGTACACCTCAAAAAGAGATAAAAAGAGGTAAAGCGAAACATAAACTTCTTTTTCATTCAGTGGAGGGTAGAAAGCAACCAAGAGGACAAAGTCCCCCCTGGGCTCCAAACTCTCTTGCCCTTTCCCCATAATCTTATTCAAGTTTATTCTCCAAAAACTTATTTTTTTCTCTATGTGGCTGAAAAATGCTCTTATCACTACATAGTCTTGAGTCTATGATACAGATAAAAACTCTAGCCTTCCCCTCTCAGGCTTTGGACCTTGATATAGAAAGCCAAGTTGTTATAATCTCCAAATTTAAAGTTGAATAGTGACTACTGGTTCTAAGTTCCTTCTACCATACTTTGAGGGCATGATTGACAATAATTAAATGGGTAAGGGTAAGCCATAGGGCTACTAAGAACTACTGAAAATCACTGGGAACAAAATGCAGTCAACTTCGTGACACCGAGACCTACAATTACTTGACTATGAATTAATGATTGGCACTCATCCTTCTCACAGCCTCCTCACCCAGACATGGGCTAATTTTCATATTCTCTTCAGAGTGGGCGTGGGTGGATGTTGTTATGGAAAGAAGGGTGAGGACTGGTAAGAAATGGCAGGCTATCCTGTCTAGGGAAACTGTGAGGTAAAGGGCAGGTGCTTGAGTTTCCAGTATTCTTCTGGCCCATTTTTCCCTATTGGGCCAACAAAATTTGTGTCACCAGGGCAATGCTTGGAAATGCCTTTGTCCTATGTACTCATAAGACCAGGAAACACTTCTATGAGCTCTTAAGTGGACAATGACATTAGGAGATGCCAAAACATGGCCTGAATCAGAATAGCTGAAATTCTGGAACTCCTGGCAGGCCAGCTGCATAAGCTCACTCCAACCTTTTCATCAAACCTGCAATAACATGGCTCTTCATTTTACACAATGGATATAATTGCCTTATTCATTTATTTGATACTTGTTTAATGTCAGTTTTCCCCACTAAGGAATGCAAGCTCTGTGATGGCAGAGACTTTGTGTATTTGTAAAGCATAAACATGCCTAGAACATGGTGGGTACTCAACCAATATTTGTTGAATGAATTAATGAATGAATACAAATGAATGAATACCAGGCACTACACAGGGGTATGAAGATGAGTGAAGCAGGCTTTCCTGCACTAAGGGAGTACACAGGCCAGAAGGAGAAACCTATTGTCTAGTAAGTAATCCTAAATAGTGATATACTGGGGCTGAAACCACCATGTGGTTGAAGCAGTAAAGAGCAGCCTCCCCTTTATAAGGGATCTAAATTCTCCAGTTTGCCACAACCTACTTCATTCATCACATACCTGCCTGGAGTGTGGGGACATTTGAGCGTGTGACTGCTGCTCTTATAAGATCTAGGCCTGAAAAGACACATAAGCAGCAGAATTAATCTGGTGCTCCCAAGCAGTGCCCAAGAGTGGTAGAGAAAGGGATCTGACAGACTGTAATAAGGTCTTACCTTGACACTTAGTTACAACCCATATGGATTGTAACCAAGGACCAGATGGCATGATGGATATCTCTGAGGATCCCATGTGGATAGATGACTTTGAGAACCAGATTGTCAGTCTCTCTGCCCCTGAACCCTTTGGCATGCCAGAAAAGCCATTAAAATTTTGATATAACCTAGGAGAAAGGGAACGGACACCAAATTACCTAAGATTAAGGTCTTGGAAGAGCAGGGGTTCAAGATAGAAATTAAGTTGAATTATAGGAGAATAAAGTTCCATTTCTTGCATGCCTGAGTTTGTGCTCTAATATTCTCAAACCTGCTCCATTTGTATTACAGGTACACCACAGGACTTAAGGCATGAGAGCTATATTTTAGGCTATATCCTCATTATAATTGGCCATGCTTCAAATAACAATTGGAAATAAAGAGCAATCCCATGAACAAAGAATGCCATACGTGGTATTTTAAACAATTTCAAATTAGAGTCCTTTCATTTTTCTGCCACTTCCATTAATATTTCATTTCCTGAAAACTTCCTATTATATATCACTTCTTTACCTTAATGGGGTCACTTTTCTTTCTGGGGTTCTTTGGAAAATATATGATGTCAAAAAGGTAATAATGTATATAACCTGAGGATCTTGTTAAAGAGGGCACATGTGGTGATGAGCACTGGGTGTTATATGCAATTAATGAATTGTTGAACACTACATCAAAAACTAATGATGTATTATATGTTGGCTAATTGAACATAATAAAAAAATTTTAAAAATGAAGACCGATTAAGCAAGTCTGGAGTGGGCCTGAGATTATGCATTTTTATTGAAAGCTCCAAGTAGATGTTAGTGCTGCAAGGATCACACTTCAAGTAGCAAGGGACTAGCTGACCTCCAACATTTTTCTTTGCATCTCCAGTTTATTTATTGGATATCATTCAACTGGCAAAAAACATATTTTTTTAAACTGAGTTTTTCTGTGCCAAGAATTAAGCCAATTGAAGGGCACCACTTGTAACCCTTGAACTTAAATATATACTGCCATTTATTTAATATTCTGTGGAGATCCTGGAACAATATAAGGTGACTAAATGAATATATTGGAGTCTTATATTTTTATATCATTCACCATCCTATGCCAAAAAAAAATGTGTTTCTAGCGGTAGGATTAATTAGACAAAGGGTGAGTAGTTATGACTTAACTACTAAGTGAACAATGTGAGGTTGATAAAATATAAAGAGCGATGTGGATATTACTGCTGTGTTTATTTGAGTTTAGTGTCATAGGGAAAATAAGGCTGATCTGTGTCACACTGGCAAATGGAGTCATGGTATTGGGAGTCATTTTGAGGGAACATATATTTCTAATGTTTTCTGAGTAGGACACAAGTGAGAGCCTATATCAGGTAGATTAAGCAGCCATATCTGCATATGTAATATATATTTTATAGCCCACAGACAAGATTAATATCACCTTTAAAGTTCCCAAAATGTATTTTCTAGGTTCTTTCCCAATGCTACTCAGATTCATCCTAAATTTCTCTGGGAATCTTCAGAGGTTCTCTCAGGTTTGTACTGAGAACTAAACCTTTAGAGGCATCTTTTATTTCCCTTCCTTCCCATTCTGAATTGCCATGGTGGGCTTCATCCTTGTTGCTCCAAGTGGCAGATAACCACAGATGAATGTGGCAAATATTATATTGTGCACTCCTACCTATTTCCTTGGTTCACCCTGGCCAGAGGTCACCTGACAACAGTTCCTTATACAATGGGATTCCTGGCTCTCTCATCCTAAGAGTGTGCTTGATAAGAAATGTTGAGGAGTTAATGCTCCAAGAATAAAAAATAACCAATGAGGGATGGACCTGATTGCTAAATACCCAGCTTCTTCAGACCTCAGTGCAACAATTCTGTGACATGTTACGTGCAATTTCTCTGAGGGTCTCCAGGGGGATGGAGCCATAGCTTCCCACAATGGTAACCCCTTATGGATGTACCTCTTATCAGTTTCCTTCCTTTCCTTGTCTCACTTTACCTACTCTCTCATTCATACTTTTAGGGACCACCTAACCAAATAAACAACTTCCACCCAAATCCTGACTTCAGCATCTGGTTTTGGGAGAACCCAACCAAGGCAATGATCATCAAAATCTTAGCTGCCCATGACAGCAGCTTGCTCAGGGACTTCAGCATGCATCCATGAGGGCAGAGCTGGGCTGGTGGTCCAACTATCTGTGCCCAAGAGCAAGCCCCTGATTCTGGTCACTGACCTATTGTCTTCAACTGTGTTTCCCCACCTCTGCTTTCCAAGGCTTCCAAGTCCCCCTTGTATACTCATTTTGGGGGGCTCCTAGGAGTTGTTCTGCCAGTAATAGCCCTTGTGGGATATTCCCATTTGCACTCAGATTTAACATGGTCCCCTTAGGTTCATGCAGCAGTTCCTGCCATACATGATTCTATAATTTACTTTCCCTTCAGAAATGAATATAGTTGACTCATGCTATACATATAACATGTTTTCAGAAAGAATTATCTGGTTTTCCACTTGGCCTGGTTTTCTACTCCATAGTTAGGGTAATAATTATGAATGCAAGACCTGGAGTCAGACTTCCCGGGCTGCTCAAATCTCAATTCTACTACTTGCTGGCTGTATAAGTGTGGGCAAAGGACTTAAACTTCTGTAAACCCTTTGTTTCCTCCACTGTAATATGGAGATGATAATATCATCAACCTCAAAGTATTGTGAAGATAAAAATGTATTAAGATATGTAAAGCATTTAGGGTAGTGCCTGATATGTGGTAAGCTCTCCATAAATGTTAATGATTATCTTAGTTTCAGTTCCCTCAAAGTAGATCCTGAGAGAAGGATTTCAAATGTAAATAATTTATTTTGAAGGTGATTGAGAGAAATCTTTGTGGGAAAGCAAGATGGGCAAGGGAAGGAGGTCAAGTCAGTTACCACTGTGAGCAACTGAAGCTCAATCATGCTGGGGAACTCTGGGACACAATATAGAATATGCCTCAGAGTTTTCCCAACTAAGGTGCCCAATTGTCCTGGTTTGCATGGTGCTGAGGGGTTTCCCGGGATGTGTGACTTTCAGTGCTGAAACCAAGAGTCTGGGAAAACTGGGATGAGTTGGTCACCCTACAAAGGAGGAATATTTATGCACCAGCTCCCTATACTTCATTCATTGAAGACTGATTCCAGGGGTGTTAGCTTTCTGGCACTTCCAGGTTACCACCCAGGTGGGCTGAACAAGCAACGTGTGACCAGAGTTACAAGTATTTGCCCTAAGTAATCTTTGACCTCTGTAGGTGACTGTGAGAAAATATGGGCGGACACCAACAGCTCTTATTGTTACCCAACTCCTTCTATAACACTCCTCTCCCTTATTTGGGAGAGGGTAGTGGAGGCTTGGGATAAGGAATACTGTCTCTTAAACTTGTTCTCTTTTTCTATTGGTTTAAAGAACGTGGAAGCACTTCACTTTTAAACAGTCAATGATAAAATTCCCTTGGACCTCAGTGTCCTCTCCTGTAAACAAAGAGTAGGATTAGATGGTCTCCTAAAGACCCTTTCTATCCCTGTATACATTTCTTACTTAAGCATTAATCAAAATTATTTGATACTTCTGTAAAGATACTTTCAGGCTCATAGTGTTCAAAAATATAGAGTATATTCATTGTTTAATCAAAATGTGTGTCCATTGCTGAGAAATTCAAAGAATTCTGTCACCCGTGAGAAGTAAATCACAGTCATCAGAAGCTTCTGTAATTAAGTTTATTACAGAGAGTACAATACAATTTACATCTGCAAACTCTGAACTAGCTAAAGTAATGGGATGTCAATTTTCATAAAGTACTCAGTGAAGGAACTTTTGTTGAAACAGCAGCAATATAAATGAGGGCCTGTTAAGGTCTGCATGTCAGATCAAAGGAGTTGTAGAGCTGCTATTGACAGTGTGAACTAGACAAATGAGGATGGAAAGCTAGTCAACCAAGTAAATATCCGTATTTCAAGAAATGGCTCAGGAATATCCTTTCTGAAATGGGCCAAGAAAATTTATTCTCCTTCTACCCTTATTCTCCCATTCCCCAGCCCACTGCAGTAGATTCAGGTGCGCTAACAGGTTCTTTGATTGTACTCCGAGGTAGTATAAAGTTAAAAACAAGTATGTCTGGACATTATTTTTTATTGTAGTAACTAAGAACTCAAATATGTCCCCTCCTAGAACAATTACTGGTGAAGAGGTATGGGAATGCCACAATTGTCTGAGATCAATCACAATTCGTTCCCTAGGGCTACATACTGTCAAATGGTTAAAAACAAGACTCTACAAGCATAGAATGAACACACGTGTCAAAGGTAACTTCTTAATGAGGGAGCCATCAAAATAGTAAAGCTGATTCAAAGCTGGCTAGGAGAAAGTGATAGATAGGGTCAAGGAACAAAAGAATGCTAAAATGCAATTGCTAAACTACTTATAACATTTATTAATATCCTACAGGACTATAGAACTGAAATCTTAGTGGTTATCTTTTTTACCAGACAGAAATTCATTGCAGCTTATTAATGTTCTAGAAATTAATATCTACCTTTACAGAGTCAAGAGTAAATTGTAAGTCATATAAATGTACATTTCCTTAGAGAATTAGATACTCTTTGGTTGAGCATATTAGACATTTAAAGACAGGCAGTCGTTATTTTGCCTTATTTCCAAGTTTGGGATACTATTTTTTGACAGCACATACCTAAAGGACCCAGCTGAGGTTTTCTTAGCAAAGATGAAGGAGGAAATGTTTGTTGGGTAGGCAGTCAATAATGTCTGCCACAAGTCTTCTATTTATCAGGTGGTTTAAATATTTTTTTCTAGAATATTATCTTAAACAAGGACAACAATATCAAGCCCTATCAAACTATGAACATTCTATTTTGAGTATTATTAAAATATTCTATTTTGAGTTGTATTTCAATGCCACTAGGAGTAATTTTTATTGACATTTCAGTCTAAGTCCTAATTTTGAATTGATACACAGATTTCTTTATTCAACTTCCTTAAAGTAAAGCATTGTCCCTGATGAAATGATTATGACAACAGGAGGCATTTTCTTGATTTTCTCCAGAGGATGTTTTCCATTTGTGATTTGTTTTCTTTGAAGATAATCCTTGAAATGTATCTCGAAGAAGAAATTGCTTCTTTCTTTCCACAAGCTTATCTATGGATAACTAAATACCAATGACACGGAAGTTTCCTAGTGTTCTGGTCTGTGTAGGCTTGTTTGTTTATCTTTGGTTTTTATTATTTTTTTCTATTGAGTCAGTAAAACCAAATTTAGAGCTCTGCTTCAAGACTACCTAGGAATTCCCCAGGGAACATTTTGATCTGAAGAAAAAGCAAAGCTTGCCTCTGATTTCAAACGGCTCAGGCAAAACTGGGATACTAGTTATAAGAAGCCAATGCAGCCATACATTCCATTTGGGATAAGATCCACTGTCAAGGAACTTGTCTTATGATAAAGCTTGGAAATAGCAGCTGTTTATAATTAAACAGGTGACTCTCTAGTAATTTCATGTGCAAGTGAGTCATGCCACATGGGTTTTATGGAAGTATGTGAGAAACAAGTCTTGTGCTTAGCATTCAGTTTATTGTACCTCTTGGGTTTGTCATTCTATTTTTGTGGCTTAACAAAGAAAATTCTAACAAATGAAAATTCAAATTTTGTTTCAAACGCCAAAAACCAGTTAACATTTTTAGAAGGGGAACACAGACAGTGACTCTATCCTAAAATGAGATTTCTATATTCACAAGCTAGGTAGGTTTTTTTTTTCAGTGATAGGAAGAGCTAGAAAAGTTTCTCCATTTAATTAAATTCTTCCTGAGGTTGTTTATTGTGTCATTTGTGGTTGAGCCTTCCTGATTAACCAGGTGACTATTGCATTGAGGAGAAATGTAAAGAATAAAATAGTAAAGGATTTAGGATTATCTCAGCAGGGTCTTGATACTAGAGAGGGAGTTGACCTGAAGAATAGTTTCTCAACTGGCCAATATGAAGAGAAATGAATCTTTAATTTGTCAAGGTCTGATTTCATATTAATTATAAATATGAAAAAGCATATTATTAATGTAAAACTCTCTACTTCAACTGTTCTATTTTAGTTTTCTAATGTTTTACCTTAAGACATCTACTTTTTAAAGGAAAGTATTAATTTGATGTGATAGGCAGGGGAAAAGGATCAATTTTAATACATTCCTTTATAGACTGCATCATATAATGACAATGTCTCTCCTACATTCTTATTCCATCATTTATGAAAATACTGGTTTTATTTTTTTTCCAGGTCTTTTCATAATCCCATGTGTACATGTAGATACTTTGTTTTAGGATGCATGTCAAAGAAGATACATTTTGTAACCTGCTTTCTCCATCTAATACTATATCATAAGTGTCACAATTATTTTAAGTAGTAGTCTCACTATCTGGTAACTTGCATTAATAGTTTACTTGACTATCTGTTAGCCACTTATGATTTTAACTATTTTTTAGTGCTGTAAGAAAAACTCTTATACATAAGGTTTTTTTTCCTATTTAATTTTATTTGTTATTTGGCAGATATATTAGTCAGGATAGGCCGAGTTATGTTTCAGCGACAAATTGACCCCCAAATATCAGTGGCTTAATATAATAATGACTTATTTCTCACTCATGCTACATTTTCATCATGAGTCAATGGGGTCAGGGCACATAGTCCTCAGGGACCTAGTCTAATAGAAATTTCACAATATTATAGCTGCCATCTGGAACATGTGTCATGCTCAATTATCATGGCAAAGGAAGAGATACTGGAGAAGTATGCCCAGACTTTTCACTGCTTCTACCTGGAAGTAACACATGTCTCTCTATTCACAACAGATTCTAAATAGCAGGGGTGTTGGAGAGGGAAGAAAGATTATTTTCTTAGAATGAATTCCTGATCTGCTGAAATTCCTTGGTCAAACAAAGGAGACATATGTGTACTTTTGGAGCTTCTTTGCAGAGTGCTTCACAAAGAAAAAGTGTTTTCTTTGTGAGGGTTTGTGGTATAGGGTGATGGCAAAGAGCACGTGCTAGGGGTCTGAGACATATCTGTGTTTTTGTCCTGACTCTTAGTGGCTACATGTCCTTGGGCAAATTACTTAGACTTTCTAACCCTCAGTTTCTTAATTTGAAATAAGGGTGTGATTTTATCTACTGCATTTGGTTAGGATTAAATGAAAGACTGTGTAAAATGTTGCCATGGTGTGTCAAGCCTACGGTAAGCATTCAGTAAATGGTAAATATTACTGTTTACCACTTTTCATTATGAATACATCTTTTATAATTTTACATGTATCAAATATGAAACATTTTAAGTTTGGATTATTTAGTGGGTTCAACAATTGATGGGTTTAGATGTGGTAATTATCAATGTTTTCAAAGCAATGAGGCGAGGGATCATACCTCTTCCCTAGTCATAGTGGATCTGACAAGGAGACTCTTGTTTCTGATCACCACACTCAGAATCATCTCTATTACCTTTTCTTTAATCCTAATTCGATGGTGAGGGCACAGAAAGAAGAGGGTGTACCATGTTATCAAGATTCTAGCTCTTATTTATAAGGCTAAGCCATTATGTATGTGTGTATGCAGGTTTTGAGAATCCCATTTTTGAGATCTAGAGGTGAAATTGGGTGTCATGATGCAGATGGGAAGAGATGGATAATGTTTTATAGACTGTGGTATTAAAAACATGAAATCATTGGTTTTATATTTTTCACAAAAAAACAATTTGTTTCTTTTTTTTTCATTGTAACAGTTTTTATTTAAAGTCATATATAAGATGACTTTATTCCTGCATCTTCTCAATTGTTTCTTCCTTATATTTGCCCTCTTCCTTTCCTACTTGGCAAGATTTGACTTTACCTTCAAGGATTTTTTTGCAGTCTTTGTCCAGATTTAGGCTAGTGATAACCACCTTGCTAGGGTGAATGTCCACATGGACAGTTGTATCATTCGCCTTCTCTTGTTGTACTCTTCAATGTAGATTACACATCTTCCTGTAAACCTGGACTACTTTACCAGTTTGCTGACCTTCGTAGTGTCCTTGCACAACCTGTACTTCATCATCCTTTCAGATGGGTATTGATTGAACACTTTACTTCTGTCTCAGCTCTTTGGAAAGAGGGGAAGACATAATCTTCCCGCGAATGTGGGAAGATGCATTGAAATAGCTTTTGTGGTTCTTGCTCCAGTCAGAAGCCACAAAGGGATTGAACTTCATTTTGGCTGCTGGCACTTTAGTGCTGGCCGCCAATAATTTCTTATTTAAATGTTTCTTTGTAATTTTATCAAATAGGTTTTATTTATATGATATGCCATCTGATACTGAGCAAATGTTAGTGTTCTTTTTATTTGGTGGTACTAATAAACATGTTTAAAAATATTTTTGAGGGTTTTTTATGTAGTTTCATTGTTCCAGGTTCTATGGTATATAAAACTCATGATTCTTATCTAAAAGAAATATTTCGTAGAGCTCTGGAGGTAAATATCTATGGACACAGAGAACTCATATTAACAGTGTGACAGGATAAGAGCCAAAGTAAAGAAGGAATGTATGGCCCTGAGAACACATGAATTGGCCAGTTTCACCTGGATGTTTTGGGGAATCTTCAGGGAGGAGAGACTTTTGAATTGGGCCTTGAAACCTGAGGAAAGCTTCAATTGGTGAAGCAGGAAAAAGTCTATTACAGAAAAAGAGAACAAAAGGAGCAAAGACAAGAAGGGAAAAGATCTGTTGTTTGTATCCTTTTCTATAGGCATTCAGAAGCCAAGAGAGGATTTTGAGCAGGAGACTGACATAATTTGATCAGTGTTCCAGTCATACGGAGGCTGGATTAGATGGGAGAAAATAGGGTAAGAGAAACCAGTTCAGAGGCTCTTGTAATGATCCAGGAAAGAAGAGTGAGAGAAGGACAGGTTTTATAAATTAAATTTTTAAAATTTTAACTCCAGTACAGTTAACATACAGTGTTGTGTTAGTTTCAGGTGTACAGGATAGTGATTCATCACTTCCATACATCACTCTGTGTTCATCAGGACAAGTTCACTCCTTAATCCCCCATCACCTGTTTCACCCACCCCCCAAACCCCTCCCCTCCGGCAACCATCAGTTTGTTCTCTATACTTAAGAGTCTGTTTCTGGGTTTGTCTGTCTTTCTCTCTTTTTTCCCCCTTTGTTCGTTTGTTTCATTTCTTAAATGCCACATATGAGTGAAATCATATGATATTTGTCTTTCTCTGACTTATTTCACTTTGCCTTATATTCTCTAGCTGAGAGGGCAGGTTTTCCAGCACTTGTGAAAGTATTGGCCTTGGCAAGGTAAAAGACATGGCTCTGTCTATGATTTGGTAAAACAAGCAAAAGATGGATGAAGATAAAGAGAGATGAATTCATAAGGCAGAGCTCTACTTTATTTTATAAGAAGCAAGTATTAATTTTTCAATTTAAAATTATAATTACAACATAAAATAATTTTAGACAACGAGGTTCCCACAGAGGTATACAGAACTTGCGGTTCTGATCTAAAAGGAACAAAGGATTTATAGTAGAACCTACTGGTACAAGGACACATTTTTCTCTAGCTGTGCTTGGCAGCATAGAAGCTGGGATGCAGAAACAACTGGAGGAATTTATCTGAAGTTGAGATTCCATAAAGTAGATGCAACAGAAAGTCAGATGTATTGATTAGTCTAGATAGCTGATAAGGGCAAAACTGAGGTTTTTGCACGTAACATCCCAGTTGGGTAACCTGCGGTTCCTTTAAGCTGTAACACAATAGGGAATCCCTGCACCACACGTCTTACTTTTGAACTTTGTTCTGTCCTGTCTTCTCTCCTTTGGCTACCACCCTGACTCTTAATCTTTTTTTCATCCTCACTACTTTTTTTTAGAATATACTGATGTAAATAACAGAAAATTCTCACTCAATTGGATAAAGAAAAAGGAAATGTATTCTTCTACAAGAAGAAATGTATTAGCTCACACAACTGGAAGTCCCAAGGTAGGGAGGCTGCAGGGTTGGTTGATTTAGGACCTTTGTCATTACTAATTCAAGTTCTTAACATCTCTTTTTCCTGAGTCTTCAATGTTGACATTATCACCAGGCTGAGAAAAATGAGAGCAAAGAGACCATGTCTTCCTGTGGCACTTTCTAAAGAGTGAGAAACCTTTTCAGTGGTGTCTAAGCAGACCTCCCTTCAAGAATCATTGACCAAAATTCAGTCACATGCCTGTTTTTCAACCAATCTCTGTCAAGGGAATAGGATTATCCTGAGATCACACAGGTCTTACCTTGGAGTTGGTCAGTAGAGCTCACTTCTGAAGAACATGGCCGCATGGGGCAGAGTGGATCCCTGAACAAGACTGAAGTTCTACAATGAAAGAAAATGGGAGAAATGGATCTTGTGTAGAAAAGCAATACTTATTACTCTTTCATTTTCAAATCTGAAGCTTTGCATATGTGCCCTGAGAAAAACTGTGTTGCCTGTCATCTGGAAGCTGGCCTGATACCATCACTGGGCCTTGGTGTTATTATAAGCTGGCTGGGCACCCACAGTGGAGCTATGGTGTTTTCTTGTAGAATATAAAATATTTCCCCAAACACCAACATAAGATGAGGCTGCTCTATGGTCAGAGTTAATCAAAACAAAAACAAGATCACTCTGTAATCAGGCTTAAACACAGATAAAACGTGAACATTGCCCAAGCCACAAAGATAACAAACATGTTCCTCTTCTAGCTAATCTGAATGACTATTGCTTCTTTACCAAATACAGCTTTAGCTTCATTCTAGTCTTCCCTCTTTCTGCATACGATTTATTAAGACCTTAAGTTTATTTTTGCATATGGTTTAAGAAAATGGTCCAGTTTCATTCTTTTACATGTGGCTGTCCAATTTTCCCAACACCATTTTATTGAAGAGACATTTTTCCATTGGATATTCTTTCCTGCTTTGTCAAAGATTAGTTGACCGTAGAGTTGAGGGTCCATTTCTGAAGTCTCTATTCTGTTCGACTGATCTATGTGTCTGTTTTTGTGCCAGTACCATGCTGTCTTGATGGTATTCAGCTTTGTAATAGAGCTTGAAGTCTGGAATTCTGATGCCACCAGCTTTGGTTTTCTTTTTCAACATTCCTCTGGCTATTCAGTGTCTGTTATGGTTCCATCCAAATTTTAGGATTATTTGTTCCAGCTCTGTGAAAATGTTGATGGTGTTTTGATAGGGATTGCATTGAACGTGTAGATTGTTCTGGGAAGCATAGACATTTTAACAATATTTATTCTTTCAGTCCATGAGTATGGAATGTTTTTTCCATTTCTTTGTGTCTTCCTTAATTTCTTTCATGAGTATTCTATAGTTTTCTGAGTATAGTTTTCTGCCTCTTTGGTTAAAGTTATTCCTAGGTATCTTATGGCTTTGGGTGCGATTGTAAATGGGATCAACTCCTTAATTTCTCTTTCTTCTGTCTCATTGTTGGTGTCTAGAAATGCAACTGATTTCTGTGCACTGATTTTATATCCTGCCACTTTACTGAATTCCTGCATGAGTTCTAGCAATTTTTGGGGGGGGGGCACTCTTTTGGGTTTACCACATAGAATATCATGTCATCTATGAAGAGTGAGAGTTGACTTCTTCCTTGCCAATTGGGATGCCTTTTATTTCTTTTTATTGTCTGATTGCTGAGGCTGGGACTTCTGGCACTATGTTGAATAACAGTGGTGAGAGCGGGCATCCCTGTCATGTTCCTGATCTTAGGGGAAGAGCTCTCAGTTTTTCCCCATTGAGAATGATACTTGCTTTTCATAGATGGCTTTTATGATATTGAAGTATGTTCCCTCTATCCCTACACTGTGGAGAGTTTTAATCAAGGAAGGATGCTGTATTTTGTCACATGCTTTTTCTGCATCAATTGAGAGGATCATATGGTTCTTGTCCTTTCTTTTATTAATGTAGTGTATCATGTTGATTGATTTGTGGATTTTGAACCACCCTTGCCCAGGAATAAATCCCACTTGGTCGTGGTGAATAATCCTTTTAATGTACTGGTAGGATTCCAAGCTGGTATAGCTACTCTAGAAACAGTGTGGAGTTTCCTCAAAAAGTTAAAAATAGAGCTAACATATGACCCAGCAATTGCACTATGTATTTACCCAAAAGATACAAATGTAGTATCTGAAGGGGCACCCACACCCCAATGTGTATAGCAGCAATGTCCACAATAGCCAAACTATGGAAAGAGCCCAGATGTTCATTGACAGGTGAATGGATAAAGAAAATGTGGTGTACACACACACACACACACACACACACACACACACACTGGAATATTACTCAACCATCAAAAATAGAAATCTCACCATTTGTACTGATGTGGATGGGACTAAAGGGTATTATGCTAAGCTAAATAAGTCAGTCAGAAAAAGACAATTATCATATGATCTCACTCATATATGGAATTTAAGAAACAAAATACAGGATCATAGGGGACGGGAGGGAAAAATAAAATAAGATGAAGTCAGAGAGGGAGACAAACCATAAAAGACTCTTAAATATAGGAAACAAACTGAGGGTTCCTGGAGGGGAGAAGAGTGGGGGGATGGGATAACCGGGTGATGTAATGAACATTGCATGTTATATACAACTGATGAATCACTGAACTCTACTACCTTTGAAACTAATAATACACTATATGTTAATTAATTGAATTTAAATAAAATAAAATAAAAAAGACATTAAATCATAGAATTACTCCTGCTTCCTGAAAGCAGTCAATCCAGAACAAAGCTCTGCTTCTTCAAACCCTCCTTCAAAGCACCTGACACAAGTGGATTCCTAAGATAAATCTTCTAAAATCCTCTCACTGACATTCCCCATGGTGGTTTTTCTCACTGCATTGAGTACTAAACTGAACTTGTTCAACTTTAAGTGTGTTCCTGGTGGTCTTTGTCTCTAGAAGGAAGACAAAGATCATTCTGATCTAGGCTCCTTTTGGCCACAATTCTCATGTGGACCTCAGCTGTGCTACCCTAGGCTGCTTTGAGGAAACACTGCTCTGAACTACGGACTCTAAGTTTATCCTATCACTCTGCTTGCCATTGCCCTGAGAACTGACTGGTCATATAGAGAGACAAAGGAGGTCAGGATACATTTGACAGAATGGAGGAAGCAAGGGTAGGATCAAGGGCAAAGGATTCTTAAATTAATCCACATGATCACTTATAATAGTGTCTAGCACATAGTAAATGCTCTATAAAACGTACACTTCATTATTGTATTTGTTACTATTATTACTACTATAATGATAAAGGCAAATGCTGACTTAGTTTTCATTAAAAAGTGAAAGAAGTTGAAGGTAGTTGGTTATGGCCACAGATGGAGATTTTAGATATAGGAGGCATCCGAGGTCCAGATGACTAAATATGGAGTGTTTCTATGCTTACAGATTGCTAAACTGTAGCTGAAGAATAATCAAGTAACTAGGTGAGTATCTAATTTAGTTCCATCAGAAGCAAACCCTGAAAATAATTTTAGTGTAACAGTTTATGTGGGAGATAATCTCAGGAAACACTGATAAGGAAGTGAGACAGAGAAGGAAACCTTTAAATAAAGGGTGTATTGATAAACTGGTTATTGCTGTGGGTAAGTGGGGCCCAGTCCTGCTGGAGATCTCTAGGAGACTGCAATGAGTATGCCTCAGAGATATCTTACCTGAGGGGAAGGAAAGTTGGAGTATTTATCGATCAAACCCCATTCTTCCTCAGTTGAGGATTGCTCCCAGAGAGGCATTAACTCCTTGGCACTTCTACATTTTGGCACGTTCCTGCAGCCAGAAGAATCCCTGAGACAGAATCACATAGATGGTAGTTGTAGTGAGGGTTGGTAGAATATGAGTAGACAGTGTCTACTACAGCGTCTCAGTAGCTGGATAAGTCATTACTAGTTTTTGAGGTAGTCTAAGATTACAGTAGAGAAAAGTTGCTGCTTATCTTATTACTGAGAAGCATTGATTTTAATTCTATCCCTAAAGATAAAGCTTTTTCTTCATTCATTAACTCATTTACATATTTATTCAATGTTTCAGAGACTGTGTTAGACATTATGGATAAAATGATGAACTAGACATGGTCCTCGACCTCATGAAGCTTATAGTCTAGCAGAGGTACTAGCAAGGAAATAGTTTTTACGTTACTGGGTGAAAGTTGGCACAACACGATAAGTTTAGGGTGTTATAGGAAAGATAGAAGCAAGATGGTAAAGACTTTCTGGAGGAAGAAAAAACTAAAGACCTGAGAAATGACAGTTATGCAGGTGAAGAGAGGGAGGGAAGGAGATAGTATTCCAGGCAGAGAGAACAAAGTAGGCAGAATCTGAGAGAGAGGGAGAGAGACAGGAGAGAGGAAAAGGGAGAGAAAGAGAGAAAGAGAGAGAGAGAGAGAGAGAGAGGGAGGGAGGGAGCTGCCAGGGACCATGACACATAGTTGAAACATGACTAGAATATATGAAGGTGTGTATTGGGGGGATAGGATGTGGTAAGAGGTAAGCTCTAGGACATATAAAATTAGGAAGGACTTTTAAACCAGATGAAGAATTTAGACTTTATCTTGAGAGTGATGAGAAATCACAGGAGAGTTTTAATTGGGGGGAGCACCATGGCTAGATTTGCATTTTAGAAAAGTCACTATAGATGATATTGGAGGAGAACAAGAATAGAGGTAGGGAGGCTGAAGTGGAGTCTGTTGAAAGGCTACAGAGTCAAGAGTGGAGTAGATAGATGGGATAGATGGAATAAAGAAATAACAATAATATTGGCAAGAGAGTGGCTGAATTGATGGCCAGTAAAGGAGCAAAGAACTGATAGGGTCAAAATAAAAGAATTGTAGATAATGAAGAACAAGCATAGTAAGAATAACTGAGGATGAGAATAGAAAGGGTAAGGCATTCTGACCAGAGTTTGAATTTAGGATGAGAAAGAGAGGGAGAGATTGAGAGACAGAGGTATAGGAGGGAAAGAAGGAAGGAGAGGGAGGGGGAAAGGGGGAGAGAGAGAAAGAGAGAGCAAGCAAGACAGCAAGTGAGCAGTTCCTGGTGGTTACAATGTGTCAAAGTGTGGCCACGGCCGTTAATTGACATGATTAGTGGGGAGAAGGTTCTTGGAGAGGAAAACACGCAGGAAGATTGGAATATTGGATATTTAGTGGGTGAACCCCTGAACTCTGAAGTGACACAGGACAAAGGCAGGGCTTGGGATAGAGAAAAAAACTGTGACCAGGGAATTATGTCTAAAATAAATGGGGGATGGGATGGAAGAGTTGAGAAAGTTGGTATATAAGTGCAATGAGGGGAGTAAGAGGGTGTTATAAACAGATGACAGTAACAGTGGATTGGGACAGGTTGCCCATAATTTCTATCATTTTTGTAAGAAGGTAGAGGAATAGTGATACAGGAAAAGCAGGAGGAGTGGGGAGACTCCTCATTGTATATGGGGTGAAAGAGAACTTCCAGCCTCTAATAGACGAAGAGGACTCAAGGAGTAGATGTGTCCTCTAGGGCAGAGTCTGAGAAGAGAAGAAGGTGGAGGAGTAAGGGAAATTTGTTCACAATGGAAGGAAGTGTTCTAGAAGACACAGGGTAGAGCTTCTGGAAGGAAGGGTAGCTGTGGGTGGTCATACCACGGAAAGGAATGTCTAGAGCATTAAGGGATGAAAATGCTGAGTTCAGATGACCAGAAGGGCTTCTGTTTTGGGTGATGCCCTTGGATAACAGGAATGTGAGGCAAATTCAGCTGTCCTTTGGGTACAGGGCGGGACAATGACATTGCATTTGTCCCCAGGAGTCAGCCAGGTCTGTAAAGATTCTCTTTTGGAAGAAGGCCTGCTCCAAGCAAGCAGCCTACAGCCTTGTGCACTGCACATTAATTTATTCATTAATTCATTCAACATCATTCAACATTTAGAGAATGTTGGCTATATGCAAAACTGGGTTAGGAAATACCATTTTATCAGCAACAATTGGGTGACCCAATTTAAAGAAAGCAAAAGCTAACATATGAAAATGAAATTCAACATTGATTGCATTAGGACAGAATTCTTTATTTGGGGAATTGATTCATGGCAGTGTTCCTTCCCCAAATCATGTTTTTAACCTACCTATTGTGAAGTGATGCCTTTACATGAACTAAGCTCCAATATTGCCCCTTTACCCCACAAAACTTTAAAACACAATTGGCAAGGGAGCATTGGCAGTTGAGAGCACAGATTGGAGCCAGGCAGGGTTTGACTTTGGCTTCACTACTCATCAGCTGTTGGCTTGGGCAGGTTACTTTCCCTGTCTGTGCCTCAGTTTCCTCATCTATAAAATGGAGATAATATTACCTACATCACTGAATTGTTATGAGGATTAAATTAGTTTCAAATTATTTGAAAAATGTTAAAATTATCTGTAAATAATTAAAATTAATTGCAAAATGCTTAGAGCAGTACATGCTTATATGCATGTTAAAATTGGGGCATATAGGAAATTTGCAAGCAAGAACAACCAACGAGCTGTTGCTGAAATTTAAAAAAGAGGTCTTTACATTCATTAACTTGTCAACTGTTTTCCAGACTCTGGGGTAAATAGTGGGGAATAATAGAGGCAAAGAACCTGACCACAGCGGGTGGGGGATGGTGTGTGGTGGCAATGGCCATTCTTTTGTTTTAACAGTAAATGATCTCCCCACTCACCCAGTGCTGTTTGAGAGTAAGAGCAGGCACTGTGACCTGTGGAGGGTGAACAGAAAGATTTTGATTTCAGGAGTGATGTGAGGACACCAGACAGATATGAACATGTTCATCAAGAACATTCCCTGGGGCCTGCTGTACACTGACATACAGTGACTGCCCTCTCTTCTCCTCCCTAACTGGTGGTAACTGTTTTGGTCTGAGTGTTTGGGTGCCTGTGAAGGCCTTGACCTCAATGCATCTCTACAAAGAATCCAAGTATCACAAGGAAAAAAGAAAGAAAAAACAACTCAACAGTATAAACCAATTTAAAATATACTGGGTGTTATATGCAACTAATGAATCATTGACACTACAACAAAAACTTATGATGTATTATATGCTGGCTAGCTGAATAAAAACAAATAAATAAAAAAATAAAATGGACAAAGAATTTGAATAGATGTTTCTCCAAAGAAAATAAATGACCAATGAGCACTAGACAAGATGCTGAACATCACTGTCATCAAGGAAATGCACATTAAAGCCACAATGAGATACCACCTCCTACTGACTAGGATAGCTATAATCAAGAAGACAGACAATAATAAGTGTTGGTGAGAATGTGGAGAAATTATAACTTTCACACACTGCTGTTGGGAATGTAAAATGGTGCAGCCACATTGGAAAACAGTTTGATTTTCCTCAAAATGTTAAACACAGAATTACTATATGACCCAGCAATTCCACTCCTAGGTGTATTTCCAAGACAAGGGAAACATGTCTACACAAAAATTTGTACACAAATGTTCATAACAGTATTTTCATGAAGTCAAAAAGTGGAAACAATCCAAATGTTCATTGATGGATGAATGGATAAACAGATTGTGGTATATTGTATAATGGAGTATTATTTGGCAATAAAAAGGAATGATGTACTGATAGATGTTATCGCATGGATGACTCTTGAAAACATTATGCTAAATGAAAGAAGCCAGATACAAAAGACCACATATTGTAGGATCCCTTTTATGTAAGATGTCCAGAAGAGGCAAATCCATAGAGACAGAAAGCTGGTGATTGCTTGAGGCTGGGAGGATTGGGGGGAAATGGGGAGGGACTACTAATGGGTATGGGGTTTCTTTTTGGGGTGATAAAAATGTTGTAAAATTGTGGTGTTGGTTTCATAACTCTGCAAATAAATATGCTAAAAACCACTTTAGGTTTTATAAGAAGGATGAGTTTTATAGTAAATGATATCATTATATCTCAAAAAACTCAATAATAAAAAAGGGAAACATTACATCTGACTGGAGCCATGTCAAGCTACCATCCATAAAGATTAGAAATCAAAGCTTTCATCATTTTCTTCCTCGTTCTTCTTATCTGGGGAATATTAGAGACTGGAAAAAAAATCTAGAAAAGTCTGTTGCTCCAATCTCCTTTTTCAGACAGAAGGCAGAAACATCCAGGGATGTGGATTTTAAAATGCAGCTCTTCACACTTTAATATCTTCATATGATTACTATGAAATTCCCCCAAATCAATGGAATATGAGAACAGGGTAATAAGAGGCACACTTAAGGTAGTAAATTCCTCATGGGATTCTTCACAGGTTGCTGCTACTGAGGAATTTCACTGCAGAAAAGTTAACCTGTTGCTAGGCAACACTGCAGCTTGAATTGAATTCATAGTGATCAGAATGCATCACTTAAACTCACAATTCATATTTCTATCTCCAGTAAGAAGACTGCAGATAAAAAGCACTTTTTTAAATTAAAAAGAGAATATAATCACAGAATTAAAGAAAATTAAAAAAGGACTCACTTATATACTCCTCATTTAAACTGAGCTATTAAAAATTCTGTATATTTTATTAGATTCCAATTGTTCAGAAGCATACATTTTTCATGATTATAATTGTAATGTGCATATCACCTAACAAGCTTCTTTTTCACTTAGTGTATTATAAGAAGGTCCCCCTATAGTCATAAAGTCTTCCTAAAGATTACTGTAAATGACCACATCACAATCCTTTCAGATCATGTCCCATAGTTTGCTAAACATTTGCTTTTTCACCAGACATTTAGGGTTTTTTTTTTTTCATTTTACCTCCTTTGTAGAAAATTCCAGAGCATAGCTTCTTTGAGAAGAATGTATAATGTATAGCTCGACAAGTTAAGTACTGCTCTTCAATGACTATATTTAATTAGCCAACTTTTTTTATAGCCATTTGGAAATCACTTCGGAAGCACATTTAATCCATTCAATCAGTCATTTCTCCAGAGTGGGAACACTGTCTCAATGCCTGGTTGAGTCTTAAAGCTGCCTGTGTGCCTGGCAAAGGACTCTGAGGGAAGCTTTACATTTTTGAGATTGCCAATTTCGTGGAATGCGGCTGGGGGAATTAACAAAATCATTTGAAAAGCATTCTACAGGAATGAAATGGAATTCTCTCAACTGAAGGGAATGGTGCTCCCTCAACACATGAAATTAACATGCAAAAAACTGGTCACACGCAGATCCTACCAATTTTTAAGATATATGAAAAAGGATTAAGAAAAAAAAAGGAATTTTATTGTCTCCAGTTTCAGGATTGTCACAGTTGCTTATCAGAGGTCTCAAAATGTTTGTTCAAGATTGGGGCTTTTCTTATAAATATTTTATGATATAACTGCCTCATCTCCTTGTTGCATTTTAAAAGGTACAGCTTAGGCATCTAATAAAAATGTCAACTGTTTCACTTAAGAATGTTTGATAGTTGGGGATTTCAAGTATATAACCAATTATGGCCATTATCAAGGCTTTTAAAAATAAATATTTGAAAACCGTGTCGCAAAAGTTGAAATAGCTTTCCCTGAGTTAAAACAAAAATGGAAATCCTCAATCAAAATATGTGTGTGTGTTATTTTAAAAATCTACTTTAGATCAGAAAGGTAATGTAGTTCTGTTGTCAAAAAAACCAAGCTCTTATCCCTTTGGCCTTTACGTTTCAAAACTGAAATGTTGCAAATTGATTTTGAGATGGGAAGCCCTGCTCATGTCAGTTAAATGCTTACCCTGGAAATTTTTGCCATTTCAAATAGAAAAACCTCTATAGGCTTTCTTCTGATTCAGCAGCAGTCTGCTTAGCATTAAGAAAGGGCAAGCAAGACTCCAGAGTTGGGTAATTATGGCTGAGCTCTTGGATATTCTCTTTGGGAGATAACAAGGTCGGGTCTTCCCATATTACAAGACGCCAGGAAGAGCCTGCTGGTTGGCTGCATCCTGCGTTTTGAAAGCGAGTCAGCTTGGAACACTTCTGAAGCATCCAGTAAAGATACAGCCCTTGCCAAATGGAGATTTCTTTAAAAAGAAACTGACTGGGAATACAGCTCTCAGCAAAGGATCTTCAGAGATCTTTGAGGAGGAGGCCATATTAATCATTCATGATCATGAAGATAATCTCTAACTCAGGGCAAACATTTGTTCCAAAAGTACTAAAGCATCTTGTGTATCAGGAAGCAAATGGTTCCCCAAAGTAATTGAATTAGGATTTTATAACTAGTTAGAATTAAGTATCTGGTAACTTCATGTTACTTTTTTTTAAAAATTAGGATTATTGAGGTATAATTCACCCTTTCTACGTGTACAATTCTACATTTTGACAAACACATACAGTTCTGTAACCACCACCACAATCAAGACAGAATATTTCCATCATTCTGGAAAGTTTCCTCATGCCCCTTTGTAATCAGCCCCCTCTTCTCCTCCTGTCCCTGGCAACCACTGATCTGTTTTCTGTTTTGACAGCTTTGCTTTTTCCAATGTCATGTAAATGAAATTTTATAAGATGTAGCCTTTAGAGTCTCACTTCTTTCATTTAGCATAATGCATTTCAGATTCATCTCTATTTGTTCCTTTCAATTGTGTAACAGTATCTCATTGTATGGATATACCACAGCTTATCCATTGACCAGTTGATGGACACTTGAGTTGTTTCCCTCGTTTTACTTTCATATTATTTTTCTTTTGCATGATGATGTATAGCTTATAAAGCTTTTACCTTCACTTAGGTCCTGTTATGAAAATATTGATATTTAAATTTTTCTGACAATAATCAAAGCCACGAGGAGCTTAAATGGCATTAGATATTTACCAGCTAGAGATAACAACTTCTTTCCACTATACAATGGCACCTCTCTGGTCTGAGATGAATGCTGTTGCTTGAAGATTTTTATCCATAGGGAAATTACAATGCACTACATGTTTAACAGAGTCTTAGGAAAAGAGGGACTCTAATTTTTCAGAGAAATGAGGATCCTTATGGTATCAGTGTGGTGTGGTAGGCAGAAAATCAATTTTGGACTCAGTCTTGGATACCTATCTTAGTTCTGGAGAAAGTTTCTGAGCCTCAGTTTCCTTATCTGAACAATGCTCTCCACCACACTGGCCTCTGAACATTCTGATAATGAAGTGAAGTTATATGTATATGATGTATCACACAGTTAGCTTCCTTCTTCCCCTGCCATATGCCCACACCCAAACACACACATGCCCACTAGTGTAAAAACAAAATTCTGGCAGAATGTGGTACAGTAAGGGGAAAGAATTGGACAGGGACAAAGTCTATAGTTGGAGAGAAGAAAGAATGAGCCTGGACAAAGGCTCCCAATCTTTGTCCTCAAGCTGCAGTGCTGGCTGATATGAAAGCCACCGCCATGACTGCTTCAGTCTCCTCTAATGGCAGACTTGAGCTGGGAGGAGGCCCCTATGGCTGCCATCTCTGGCTGCTTCTCATCTTCTCCTACCCACAGTCTTTGTTCTCTGTAAAATGAGGCTCAGGTTGATTTTAGGTGAAATTGTGGGAAAGACTCAGTTTACTGAGGCTCTTTTTCCATCCACACAGTGTCCGCTCCTAGTTCTGGGAGGGAGGCATTTAGAATTCCCTGACTTCTCAGAGTACTTCTCTTCCCTGAGTCTTATCCCTAGGAGGCCTCTGGCTCTGTGCTCAGACTCCCCTTCTCCACCATCAAAACTGCCCCATTCTATCATTGGAAAAGACCTGATAAAGTAATTTACAGGATGTTCTAGACTTCTTGTATATAACTTCCTCTACAACTAACACCTGGTTTAAGTTACTACCCTTTTCAGGAATATTTATATTTTTACCAGTAGACATTTCTAAAGGAAAGGAATGCTAATGGTAGCATTTCAGGCAGTTTGTCATAGTAGGAGGAGCACTAGATGAGACATCAGGAGACCTGGGCTCTTGTCTTTGCGTTTTGACCAACTCAATCCAGGACCTGAAACAAGTGTCACTCACTATCTAAAATGGTCATAAAATATCTGTCTTGTTTCTTTCATGGTTCTTTCTGGGGCATTTCATACAATCCTATATGGCAGCCACTTATTCAACCCATTCACAAGACCAACTCTATTAAGTACCTAAGTAGGGGTGCCTGGGTGGGTCAGTCATTAAGCGTCTGCCTTCGGCTCAGGTCATGATCCCAGGGTCCTGGGATGGAGCCCCACATTGGGCTCCCTGCTCTGCGGGAGGCCTGCTTCTCCCTCTCCCACTCCCCTGCTGTGTTTCCTCTCTCGCCGTGTCTCTCTCTGTCAAATAAATAAAATCTTTTAAAAAAAAAGTACCTGAGTACTCCTAGGATGTGACACTTCTTAATTTATGATTACCCCTTTCCAGGCATCATGTTCTCTTCCTCTGTTCTATGTGGGAAGCTTGACCCTAAGTGCCACAGTTGTCATAGTTTTTGGTCTCTCTTCCAAGCAGTGGCCATGGCAGACACTCTACAATGCCATTGGCCACAGTGAGGAACCACTGGCCTTTCTGCTGTTAGTCATCAGCTGTGACTCAGTGTTCCAAGTCTCATTTCAACAGAGTCTGGGGCATTTCTACCTGCTACCCTGCCAAAGGAGCAAGGATTTTGTATGACAAAGAATGGTGACTCATTGAAAAAGGAAAATAAAAATTAAAAGTTGACATAGCAGAGAAACCGATTTTTCAATTTTTATTTTTTTAGAAGAGAGAGAGAGCATGCATATGCACATGGGGGAGGGGGGTGAGGGGCAGAGGGAGAGGGAAAATCTTAAGCAGGCTCCATGCCTGACATGGAGCCTGACATGGGGCTTGATCCCATGAGCCTGAAATCATGACCTGAGCTGAAATCCAGAACTGGATGCTTAACCGACTGAACCACCCAGGTGCCCCAAACTTTGATTTTTTTTTTTAAATGGAGGATTAGAGGAATAAATTTTTCCACAAATGTGTGATAATAGTTTTAAGATTCATGTTAGAAAAATAGACTTTTGGAAGAAAGATCAGTGTACTCTTAGCACATTTTTCTGTATAATAAATCCTGTCCTTTTGAATAGAATGTAATCTAATACATTAGAAAAAGGTCCTGAGGCTTTTATTTTAAAGGCAGTGATATTGCTACAGGCAAAGTAATTATAACCATTAACTCTTCAAAATGTCAGTGGAGGCTTTGGCATAAAAATCCCAGAGGAATCCCAAATTGCCTAACCAGTTTTAAAATTTTAAGAATTGCATTCTTGGAGGGAAAAAAGAGTACTTAAGAGAGAATGTACTCAGAAGTCTACTTAATGCAAAAAGTCACAATAATTTAAACTTCTTTTTAAAAATAAATTCTTATGTTGCTTTGGGGCTTTGTCTTTAGAGTATGTTTTATATATTTTGCAAACAATGTAGCCCCTAAACTTTAGGAGCAAAGCACCATTAGGGCTTATTATTGAGAATACCACTTTCTATTAACAATCTTTTGTCACAAAGATTACGCCTTTAGCAAAATAAAGCATATATATTATGAACAAAAACTGAATCCTTCTTTAATAGAAAATAACTATAATTTGATTATTAGTGTGATTAATTATACTTCTCTCTGATTTGTTGTCTTATTTGTATAATGATAAACTAAAATGAAAGCAGTGATTAAAATTGAGGTGGGGAAGAAAAATTCATTTATCCAGTTTATATTTATTAGGTATTTAACTAGATATGCAGGTAGATGTAAAGTAGGATTAACAGCTCATCACTTTACCTGGGCATTTCCTGGTTTTAATACTGAAAGTCCCATATCTGGGACATTCTTTTGTCCCAGGCAAACTGAAATGGCTGGTCAACCTAAGTGAAGTAAAAATGCCTTGTAAAATCCTACTCTCAATAAATCTAGTCTCCTGGGAGAGATGAGATATGTGCAATGAAAAGTTTAATAATGAAGTAATAATTAAATGTACTGGTAATAATATACTATCAAAATTAGTACAAATTATTGTTTTATAAAATAAATAATACACTTTAAAAAATATTGAATCTTAGGGACACAATTAAGAATTGAGCACTTACCACGTAGTAAAATAGTTACTGTCTTCCCTAGAAAAATTGTATCTTTCCCAGAAAACTGGACTTCAGAGAAATCTAGCAACTTGTGCAAGGTTATAGTGTCAGTAAAGGGCTGAGCTGGAATTTGAAATCAGGTCTTTTGATTTTGAAATTCGGGCTGGGATAGGTCGGTGATGGGTATTAAGGAGGGCACGTATTGCATGGTGCACTGGGTGTTGTACGCAAATAATGAATCATCGAACTTTACATCAAAAACTAAGTATATACTGTATGGTGACTAACATAACGTAATAAAAAATTATTATAAAAATATAAAAAAAAAGAAATTCATAGGCTTCTCACTGTCCCGGGAGAACTTGGAGATCACAATTTTACCTGTTTGGTTTTTTTTTAATACAGGAAGCAGCTGATGCCTGGACTAGTGGATGTCTGGACTGCACAGTACCCCAGAGCACTGCAGTGATAGAGCCTGGATAAAAACACGCATTTCTTGGCTTACAGTTCAGGGCCGATGACGCCATGAAGTGACAGATCACTAGGTCTGGAGTGAAGACATGAGTAACAGAATACTATTTGGACTACGGCCCCTTGTTTTTATTTCCCCTCTAAGACTCTTGGTGGATATCCTCATCTATCTGTTGTGTAGCACAATTGGAGGGTGAGGTCTGTCCACCTGCTGGACTGGTCCTAGGGTACACCAGTTGGCTTCTCGCTGGTTCTAACCATCATCCTATTTAGAGGTCTGTTCCTGCGTTTAGGCTAGTGTTTGCCAAATACGATATCTGTGACATCCTGAATCAGC
This sequence comes from Ursus arctos, assembly GCF_023065955.2. NCBI lineage: Eukaryota > Metazoa > Chordata > Mammalia > Carnivora > Ursidae > Ursus > Ursus arctos. The sequence continues at coordinate 16,331,537 of NC_079873.1, forward strand.
ACCACCTGGGATGTACATTAAAAAGGCTGATTCTTGGACCAAGTATCTATTTCATCTCACAGATGTGCAGAATAGTGACAGAAGGAGCAATTCAGTAACTGACAAGGTTAAGAAATTATTTCTGCCCCCAAATTTAAGACATTCAATATTAGATTGTGACTTTTTATAATGGAATACTAATTCCATTTTATTTGAAACATTTGAGATTTAATTCTTGTGTTCCAAAAGTCCTTTCTATGATGATTGATTTTAAGTTTTGCCCAAATATTGGTTTAAATACTTGGCCATTCAGTCCAATACAATGCAACTATGGAAGCTGAAAGAATCTGCAAGGGTGAGCTCTGGTGCTCTCAGGCATTGAACATAACTCCTGGGGGAAAAACTGCAGAAAAGGAATAAAGGCCTCTTAACAAAGTCACTGAGTGTACCACTGCTTGAATACTGTTGGAAAAGTGATAGGAAGGCACTGAAGTAGTTTTGATCAGAAATGTGATCCTTGAGACTTCTGAGAGGTTCATTACTTTTAGTATTTGCATTTATTTGTAGCAAGTAGACATCAGCTCAGATAGTCTTTGCAAATCCTTCTGATATAAGAGGAGGTTAGGAAAGAATAGTGGGCATAAAGGAGGCCACTGCTTTAATTTCTGAGCAAGTGTAGGTTGGGTCTACAGGGTTGGTGCTACTGGACTAAGGCAATTATAAGAGGAAGCAGTGGGAGGGAGCTCAAGCCACGAAACTCACACTTTATTGCCTCTCCTCAGAAATAATGGTGTCCACAAGAGGTTCCCTAGCTTTCTCAGTTCACACCACCCTTAGAGTCTCAGTAATTTATTCACAGGGCACATAGGCCAAAACAAATACCTAAGAGTTCCATTTATTAGGTAGTTAGGTCTAAATTCCTTAATAAGTATTTATGTTCTAACAACTTAGCACCTGTTGGGCACTGAATAGCTTCTCAATCTAGGAGTCACATTGGACACTACAGCACTCATTTCTTATTTCACATTGATTTTCAGGCAGTACTTGCTTTTTCTTATAGCAATGAAATATAATGTCATCAAAAAGAATGTAGTAATCTAATGATGAAACTGAATTATCTCAAACTGGGAGTTCACATGGTGTCATATATTCCCTTGAAAAATGTAAATACCCCATGGCACTGGTGTAAATTTGCTGTGGTGCCCTGGTGTATCTTGGCACACAGTTGAGAGCCCCTGGGATGTCTACAAGGAAATATTTATGACATCAATTGGGCCATAGTCATGATTTCAGGTTTGATGTGGTCCAGTTCTGTTCTCTGCCTTAGAGACAATCCTTTTGTCCTCAATCAGAAAGCACACACTGGGGGCACCTGGGTGACGCAGTCGTTAAGCGTCTGCCTTCGGCTCAGGGCGTGATCCCGGCGTTATAGGATTGAGCCCCACATCAGGCTCCTCCGCTGAAAGCCTGCTTTTTCCTCTCCCACTCCCCCTGCTTGTGTTCCTCTCTCGCTGGCTGTCTCTATCTCTGTCAAATAAATAAATAAAATCTTAAAAAAAAAAAAAAGAAAGCACGCACTGTTGAATGATCCCAAGAGGGTGTATGGTGGGTTTGTGCAGTTCATCAATGCTTGCCCAGTGGTAAGCTCTCAAAAGATGGTAATTGTCATTATCATCACCATTCTTTGACAACACAAGCACAGAAGCAAACAAACTCCTAATGCCCTGGTTGTATATGCCTTCATCATGTACAGAGGCTCTTTTTGTTTGTTTATTTCTTCCCCTACAGTTAAGAAAAATGTTTCACTAGGAATTGGGGAATGTTGAAAATATGGTTGAGATGGATTGTCTGAAGGTGAAAAGATGGCCAGGTTCACCTCCACTTGGAGATGCATATTTGAGCAAGTATAACTGGCCCTTTTCACCATCCCTCTATTCTGACTTCCTGGTTCTGCCAGGGGCAGTTACACAAATAAGTCATGTGCAGACCCATAGAGAAGAGTGGCAGAAGGCAGAGAATGTGGGCATTGGGTGGGGCAGGGGCAGGAAATCAGTGGTAAAAAAAAGGACAAAACATCAAACAGCATACATATGAAGTTGCAATGCCAAGACATAAAGGGCTTTGGAGATAAAGATTTTTGGGAGTAGAGAAAAATGAGAATGGTTTCATATGTATCTTCCTATATGAATAATTATTTATATGAAGATATAAGTACCATCTAATAATTAAATTGTTATATAATAACACATGATTATGTAATAATTATATGAGGATGTAAATTGATCTATTTATAATTTTCTGCCTAGAACCACTGCGCAGTACCCATTGGGCTGGGAATTACTGAGACTAGTTCTTTTTTTTTAATAATTGAATTTTTTTATTATGTTCAGTTAGCCAGCATATAGTACATCATTAGTCTTTGATGTAGTGAGACTAGTTCTTATCTGAATTCTATTCATAGCTAGTCATATGGCCTTGAATAAAACACTCATATTCTAAGAATGTAGCTTACTTCTCTGTAAAGTAAGAAAATTGGTAGATCATTTCTAGAATTTTTACTGAATCCCAAATATAAAATTCTTTAGTTTAAGAAATCTTGCCATTCATTCATTTATGCAAAAGTACTGATAGAATTATTTCTATGTGCTCAGATTTGTGGTTGATTTCAGGGATGTAATGGTGAATATAACAGTAAGTAAAAAGAGAGGTCCTCACTTTGGAGGAGACTAATCTTTTCCTTCCAGGAAGCTGTCTTGGTCTTTGAAGAAGAGACTAGGCCTGATGTGTGAGAAATATCAGCAGCACATAGCAAGATGGTGAATCACTCTCAGAACACTTCTGAGGGCTGATCTATTTCTGAGAGAAAAGACTTGTTATCTAAAACAATGATATTGGGGCACCTGGGTGGCTTAGTTGGTTAAGCACTTGACTCTTGGTTTCAGCTCAAGTCATAATCTCAGGGTTGTGAGATCAAGCCCTGTGTTGGGCTCTTTCCACGCTCAGTGAAGAGTCTGCTTGAGATTCTCTCTTTCCCTCTCCCTCTGCCGCCACCCATGCTTGCTCTCTCTCTCTCTCTCAAATAAATAAATAAATCTTAAAAAAATAAAGCAGTGATATTTTGGGGACTTGTTAGGCCTTCCTGTCTTTAGGTAACGTTACATTTTCCAGCCTTCTTTGCAGGTATAAGGAGTCATGTAACTAACTTCTAGTCAATGGAATGTGAGTAGAATGGCCTATAAATAATTCCCGCATACACTTCTCCATAATCTTTCTCCTTCTTCAGGCATCATAGAGACAACCACAGAAACCTTGAGGGCCATGTACTGAGTATGACAGAGCCACAGGATAGAAGGGGCCTTGGTGCCTGAATCACATCTTGTAAGATTTATTATTCAGGGGGAGAGAGAGAGAGAGTGAGAGAGAGAGAGTGAGAGAGAGACTGATTTTAAGGAATTCATTCACACAGTGGTGGAGGCTAGCAAGTCCAAAATCTGCAGGCTGGAGACCCAGGGAAGAGTTGATGTTGCAGCTCAAATCCAAAGGCTGTCTGCTGGTAGGATTCCCTCTTCCTTGGGGACATCACTCTTTCTCTGAGGGCCTTCGACTACTTTGATGAGGCTCACCCATATTATGGAGGGTAAATCTGCTTTACTCAAAGTCTACTGATTTAAATGTCAATCTCATCTAAGAAATACTTTCACAGCAACATCCACAGTAGAGTTTGACCAAATATCTGGGTATTGTGGCCTAGCCAAGTTGACATAAAATTAACCTTCACAGAGGACAATCATCTGTTGATTAGGAACAGCTCTTTTGAAACATAGGTTTTGGAAAAATAATTTCTATAGCATTTGAGCCATTATAAGTCACCCTTGTTACTAACAGCTAGCAGTACCTTAACTAATAGACTACAAAAAATCCATCAATTACTTTTGGTAATTCCAATTTATTTATTTGCAAATGCTTTCACTTTTGTACTGGCTCCCTGATGTGGAGGGCTAGGAAAGGGGCACTTTTATAAATCTAATAAACAACAATGATGATGATTATTGGATCCTGCCCTAGGAATGTATGAAACATCTCAGGGTGGCATTATCTGCAGTGGGTCACCAGTAAGCACAAAGAGGCAATCTGTTACTAATTGGTAGCCTAGTGGTTTAGGGAAGTTAATGCACCTTCTCAAGTGATTTGGTCCTGTAGAGTAATTGATTTATTGGCATTCCATGCCTGAACATTTGTGAAGCCCTTGGTGCTAAGCAGAATAAATGCACTGAACTAATCTTTACTAAACTGCCAATGACATTTATATGCCCCCCTTTTAGATGGAAAGCCTCTAAATTCAGTAATTTAGAACATGTTTTACAGTGGACAAAAGCATTTATTTTTTTCAGATGTGAGCTGTTATGAAGTGTAGTATTTTCCACAGGAAAGTGATGAGATACATAACAAAAAGTCAGTAATGAAATGGCTCATTATTTAAAGAGAAATGAGAAAACATAACAGAAAGGATAAGGGCTAAGATGGGTACCATGTTTGTAAGATTGTTATGTTTTCTATCATCTGGTTTGTGCAGGGCAGAGATGATAACACTGAGGTTTTATATCATTTAAATTAAGCTGTCAACTTAACTCCTTAGACACAGGCTTCCTCTGAACCATTCAATATGCTGTTAAGATTGTCCAGAGATTTCCACAGTGACATGGTAACCACTACTTGCCAGCCACTGAATTTGTGTAAACATATTAATCCTGAAATAATTCTTTTTTTTCTTTTTTCTCAGTCTGTTGGGTCAGATTTCACCCCTGAACCTGAATGTTACATGGGCCTCATAAGTGGTAATACAGAAACTGAAGACAGTTGGGATGGAGCCTGCTTTCCTGGTGGGGAAATCACTTACATAATAGGTTGATTCAAAGGACTTTCTGTTCTCTGGTGTCTGTGGAGGAACAAGTGGAAAAACCAAATTCACATCCCTCTTCTAGCCAAAAAAAGACAACAGCCAAAGCGCCGTGGTCAAAATTCATGACACACTAAAAATAATTCTTTTTCCAAATTGTTGACCTCAAGAATGGGGGTTATGGTGAAGTGTGTGGTTCTCACAGTGTGATTCCTGGACAGACAGCACCGCCATCACCTGGGAACTGATTAGAAAAGCAAATTATTCAGTCCCACCATGGAACTATTGACTCAGAAATTCTAGGGGCAGGGGGCCAAAAAGCTGTGTTTTTCAAAGCCTTCTGATGCAGGCTCAAGTGTGAGCCAGACTTTGTACTTAGATGAATCTGGGCTAGAATGTAGCTCTGTCACTTAATATATGTATGATTTTGAGCAAGTTACTCCCTATCCCCACTCCCTTTTTATCTTTTGTATGTTATTTTAAAAGTTAACTGTGCATGGAGACTTCCAGGGAAGATGGTGGAGTAGGAGGACCCTAGGCTCACTTTGTCCCACAGGTATAACTAGTTAACACTCACACCAGTGTAAATAACCCAGAAAATGACCTGAAGCCTGGCAGAATAAACTCCACAACTAAATGTAGAAAAGAGGCCACATTGAAGAGGATAGGAAGGGGACAGACGTGGTCCAGAATGAAAGAATCTCTGGACTATCTGTGGGAGTCAGAGACACCACAGGCATGGAGAGGCAAGAGGAACAGATCCCCCATGCTGGACAGCCTGCATGGGGAAGATGAATCCCTATAACATTTGGCTTTGAAAAACAGAAGGGCTGAATTCCATGAGTTCTTACAACCAGTGGGACTTGAAACCTGGAATTTCAAAAAATCAGTGGGCTCAGCATTAAGAGGGCCAGGAAGGTGAGAGGAAACTGAGTCTCCATCCTTAAAGAGACAGCACAGCAAACCATCCAAGGAGATACAGCATAGAAGCAGCAGTTTGAAAGGCACCTGGGGCATACAAGAGAAAGAGTTATTTACTAATCTCAGCGTGAGTCCCGGAGGGACAGAAATCCCTGGGGAACTCTTCTAAATAAAAAGGAACTGGCAGGCACCATTTCTCTCCACTGCTCCACAGCATGAACACATGGCCACCTGCAGGATTTGCTACCTAACTTGCTAGCACTGCTGCCCCCCACACCCCACCCCTGATCCTTTGGTGGATATCCCCTCTCTAAAATGCCCTTGCCCATGGCCCATATAGGGCAGTGCTACAGGACTGGCAGTGTGCAAGCAGTCCCTACACTGGCCAGCATCACTCCAATGTGACTCCTGCTACAGAAGAAAGGGACAGATAACCACACACACCAGTCAGATGGAGACCCAGCAGAGGGCTGGAGGCAGATAACTGGTCTGACTGCAGACCCTACCCACCAATGAAAGCTTCTCAGGGGATGACATAGGGAAAATGCCCTGCAGTTTGGTTCTACTGCAACTTTGGTAAACACCTGCTCTGACTCAACTAAAACCCAGGAAGTCCTCAGACTGGCCCACTAACACCATAGGGACCAAACACTACCCACAACAAGTAAAGAAAGCCATTGCAGATGATTGGATTGAAGGAAAAGAAAGCTCAGCCCCTACACCAAGGCACATGCAACACACTTAGGAGACACCTCTAAGCACCAGGTTCAGGTGAACTGGGGACACTGCACTGCAGGGCACTACAGGACCTCTTCTTCATAAGGCCGTTACTTTCAAGTGCAGGAAATGTAGCCTTTCTTCTTAACACAGAGAGATAGACACAAAGAGTTAGACAAAATGAGAAGACAGAGGAGGGGTGCCTGGGTAGGTCAGTCAGTTGAGTGTCTGACTCTTGATTTTGTCTCAGGTCATGATCTCAGGGTTGTGGGGCTCCATGCTCAGCTGGGACTCTGCTTTTCTCCCTCTCCTTCTGCCCCTCCCCCTGCTCATACATTATCTCTAAAATAAATAAATAAATCTTTTTTAAAAAGGCAGAGGAATATATTACAAATGAAAGAAAAGTACAAAATCACAGCAAGAGACCTAAGCAAAATGGAGATAAGTAATATGCCTGATAGAGAATTTAAAGTAATGGTCATAAAGATACTCACTGGACTTGATGAAAGAGTGGAGGACCTCAGTGAGACCCTCAACAATGAGATAAAAAAAGAACCAATCAGAGATGAAGAACACAATAACTAAAATTAAAAATACAGCAGGTGGAATAAATAGTAGACTAGACAAAGCAAAAGAATGAATTAGTGACCTAGAGGACAGACTAACGGAAAGTAATCAAGCTGAGCAGGTGAGAGAAAAAAATGCAAAATGAGAATAGATTTGGGGAACTTAGAGCACCATAAAGTGTGATAACATTTGCATTATAGGGATCCCAGAAGGAGAAGAGAGACAAAAGGTGGCAGAAAATTTATTTGAAGAAATAATAGCTGAAAACTTCCCAAATCTCAGGGAAGGAAATAGAAATCTAGATCCAGGAGGCAGAGCCCCCAACAAAATCAACCCAAGGAGGGCCATACCAAGACACATAGTAATTAAAATGACAAAAAGTAGTGATAAAGAGAGACTTTTAAAAGCAGCAAGAGAAAAGAATGCAGTTACATACAAGGGAAACCCCATAAAGTTGTCAGCTGAAGTTTCAGCAGAAACTTTGCAGGCTAGAAGAGAATGGCATCATATATTCAAAATGTTGAAAGGAAAAAACTTGCAGCCAAGAATATTCTATCCAGCCAGGCTATCATTCAGAATAGAAGGAGAGATAGAGTTTCCCAGACAAACAAATGTTAAAGGAATTCATGACCACTAAATCAGCCCTACAAGAAATGTTAAGGGGGACTCTTTGAATGGAAAAGAAAGACCATTAATAAGAGTAAGGAAAGTATAGAAGCACAAAAGCAGTAAAAAAAGTATATCTGTAAAAAACAGTCAAGGGGCTCACAAAATAAAAGGATGTAAAGTATGATGCCATATACCTAAAATGTGGGGGGGGGGGAGTGAGGGGGGACACCATAAAATGTGTTCAAACTTAAGTGACCATCAACTTAATATAGACTGCTTATGCAGAAGATGTTATATACAAACTGACTCATAATCACAAATCAAAAACCAGTAATAGATATGCAAAAAATAAATAGAAAATAATTAAAATATGTCACTAAAGAAAGCCAGCTAACTGTAAGAAGACAGCAAGGGAAGGATGGAAATACATATGTACATACATATATACATACATAAATAAATCTTAAAAAAAAAACAAGACCCATCTATATGTTGCCTATAAGAGATTCATTTCAGACCAAGCAAGACACATGCAGATTGAAAGTGAAAGGATGGAGAAATATTTATCACGCAAATGGATGTGAAAAGAAAGCTGGGGTAGCAATACTTACACTGGGCAAAATAGACTTTAAAACAAAGACTGCAACAAGAAACAACGGACACTACATAATCATTCAGGGGACAATACAGCAAGAAGATATAACAATTGTCAATATTTATGCACCCAACATGGGAGAGCCCAAATATTTAAAGCAGTAATAACAAATATAAAGGAAATAAATGATAGTAATTTAAACTTTAAAATTTGAGGTAATTTAAAATTTAAGTACTAAATAAACAATAGTAATATAATAATAGTAGGGGACTTTGGTTTTTTTTTTTACAGATTTTATTTATTGAGAGAGAGTGAGTCAGAAAGAGCACAAGTGGGGGGGGCAGAGGAAGAAGCAGACTCTCTGCTGAGCAGGGAGTCTGACATGGGGCTCCATTGCAGGACCCTGAGATCATGACCTGAGCTGAAGGCAGCCACTTAACCGACTGAGCCACCCAGGCACCCCAGTAGGGGACTTTAATATCCCACTTACATTGATAGATAGATCATCCAAACAGAAAATCAACAAGGGAACAGTGGCTTTGAATGAAATATTGGACCAGATGGATTTAACAGATATATTCAGAACATTCCATTCTAAAAGAGCAGAATACACATTCTTTTTAAATGCATATGGAGCATTTTCAGAATAGATCAGATATTTGGCCAGAAAACAAGTCTCAACAAATTCAAAAAGATTGAAGTCATACCATACATCTTTTCTGACCCTAATGCTATGAACCTAGAAATCAACCATAAGAAAAAAAATCTGGAAAGAGCACAAATACCTGGAGGTTAAATAACTGCTACTAAACAGTGAACAGGCCAACCAAGAAATCAAAGAAAAAATCAAAAAGTGTGTGGCTACAAATGAAATCAAAAACAAGGTCTAGAAAGTTTGGGATGCAGCAAAAGCTCTTCTAAGAAGTTTGTAGGAATACAGGCTTATCTCAAGAAGCAAGAAAAATCTCAAATAAACAACTTCACCTTACACCGAAAAGAGCTAGAAAAAGAAGAACAAACAAAACCCCAAACCATCAGAAGGAAGGAAATAATAAAGATTAGTGCAGAAATAAATAATATAGAAACTAAAGAAACAATAGAACAGACCAATGAAACCAGGAGCTGATTCTTTGAAAAGATCAACAAAATTGATAAACCTTTAGGCAGATTCATCAAAAAGAGAAAGAGAGAGGACTCAAATACACAAAATCACAAATAAAAGAGGATAAATAACAACCAACACCACAAAAAATACAAAGGAACATAAGAGTACATTATGAAAAATTATATGCCAAAAACTGGACAACCTAGAAGAAACAGATAAATTCCTAGAAACATATAACCTCCCAAAACTCAATCAGGAAGAAATGAAAAATTTAAGCAGACTGAGTACCAGCAATGAAATTTAATCACTAATCAGAAAACTCCCAACATACAAAAGTCCAGGGCCACATGGTTTCACAGCTGATTTCTACCAAAACTTTATTTTATATTTTTAAGATTTTATTTATTTATTTTATATAGAGAGAAGGGGGGCAGAGGGAGAGGGAGAGAATGTCAAGCAGACTCCCTGCTAAGTGGCAACTTGAGCCAAAATCAAGAGGCAGACACTTAACCAACGGAGCCACCCAGGTGTCCCTCTACCAAACATTTAAAGAAGAATACCAATTCTTCTCAAACTATTCCAAAAAAACAGAAAAGGAAAACTTCCAAATTTATTCTATGAGGCAAGCATTACCCCGATACCAATACCACATAAAGACACTACAAAAAAAGAGAATTACAGGCCAATATATCTCATGAATGTAATTGCAACAATCCTCAACAAAATATTAGCAAGCCAAATCTAATAATACATTAAAAAACAATTCACCACGACCAAGTGGGTTTTATTCCAGGATGCAAGGGTTCAATATTCACAAAACAATCAGTGTGGTACAACACATCAATGAGAGAAAGGATAAAAATCATAGGATCATTTCAGTAGATGCAGAAAAAACATTTGAGAAAGTACAACATCCATTCCTGATAAAAACCCTCCATAAAGTAGGTTGGGAGGGAACATATCTCAAGATAATAAAGGCCATATATGAAAAACCCACTGCTAACATCCTTCTCAATGGTGAAAAGCTGAGAACCTTCCTCCTAAGACCATGAAAAGGACAAGGTTGTTCTCTCTTACTTTTATTCAACATAGACCTAGAAATTCTAGCCACAGCAACTAGACAACAAAAGGGAATAGAAGGCAGCCAAATTGGTTAGGAAGAAGTAAAACTTTCATTTTTTGAAGGTGACAAGGCATCACATATAGAAAACCCTAAAGACTCCACCCAAAAATTACTAGATTTATTAAATGAATTCAGTAAGATCACAGGATACAAAATTGATGTACAGAAACCTGCTGCATTTCTACACACTAATAAGGAAACAGCAGAAAGGGAAATGAAGAAAGCAAACCCATTTACAGTTGCACCAAAAATAATAAAATACTTAGGAATAAACTTAACCAAGTAGATTAAAGACCTGTACTCTGAAACCGATGAATCACTAATAAAAAAAATTGAAGAGCTGGACGTATCACAAATCCAGATTTAAAGTGATACTACAAAGCTGTAGTTATCAAAACAATATGGTACTGGCACAAAAAGAGACACACAGATCAATGGAACAGAATGGAAAGCTGGGAAACAAACCCATGATTGTATGGTTAATTAATCCTCAACAAAAGAGGGAAAAGCATGTAATGGGAAAAAGGCAGTCTCTTCAACAAAAGGTGTTGGGAAAACTGGACAGCTACAGGCCAAAGAATGAAACTGACCACTTTCTTATACCATACACAAAAAATAAATTCAAAATAGATTGAAGACCTAAATGTGAGACCTGAAACCATAAATTCCTGGAGAGAGCACAGGCAGTAATCTCTCTGACTTCAGTGGTAACAACATTTTTCTGGATATGTCTCCTGAGGCAAGGGAAACAAAAGCAAAAATGAGCTATCATGACTACATCAAAATAAAAAGCTTCTGCACAGTGAAGGAAACAATCAACAAAACAAAAGCAACCTAATGCATTGGAGAAGATATTTGCAAATGATACATCTAATAAAGGGTTAGTATCCAAAACATATAAAGAACTGATATAATTCAACTCACACCGCCAGATAATCCAATTAAAAGTGGGCAGAAGACATGAACAGATGTTTTTCCAAGGAAGACATACAGATGGTCAACAGACATGAAAAGATGCTCAACATCACTCATCATCATGGAAACGCAAATCAAAAGCATAATGAGATAGCACCTCACACCTGTTAGAATGGCTAGAACCAAAACTCAAGAAACGACAAGTGTTGATGAGGATGTGGAGAAAAAAGAACACTTGTGCACTGTTGGTGGGAATGTAAACTGGTGCAGCCACTGTGGAAGACAGTACGGAGGTTCCTCAAAAAATTAAAACTAGAAATACCCTACAATCCAGTAATTGTCCTACTGGGTATTTACCCAAAGAATAAAAAAACACTAATTTGAAAGGATATGTGCACCTCTATGTTTACTGCAGCATTGCTCACAACAGCCAAATTATGGAAGAAGTTCACATGTCCATCACTAGATAAATGGATAAAGAAGAAGTGGTGTATATGTACACACACACGCACACACACACACACACACACACACACACGATGGAATATTAGTCAGCTATCAAAAAGAATGAAATCTTGCCATTTGCAACAACATGGATGGAGCTAGAGAGAATAATACTAAGCAATAAGTCAGTCAGAGAAAGACAAATACCATATCGTTTCACTCATATGTGGAATTTAAGAAACAAAAGAAATGAACAAAGGAAAAAAAAAGAGATACAAACCAAGAAAAGACTCTTAACTATAGAGAACAAACTGATAGTTATCAGAGGGGAGGTGGTAGTGGGATGGGCGAAATAGGTGAAGGAGATCAAGGAGTGCACTTTTCATGATGAGCACTGAGTAATGTATAGAATTTTTGAATCACTATATTGCACACCTGAAATTAATATAATACTGCATGTTAACTATACTGGACTTAAAATAAAAAACCTAATATATATATGTAATATATACAAAATAAAATATAGAAGTAATTAGGTCATCTAAAAAAATTAACTGCATGGTAAATTAAACCACATGAAAGTTTTCAAAATGAAAAATAAATTTCCCTTTATCCCGCTCCTCTGCCCAGAAGTAAACACTTTAAACCAACTCTTTTTGAAATATCTTTCTCTGGTATTTAATAGTATTATTTTAGATAACAAACATATAATTGTATGCCTTACATATATTCTGTTAATGTCCCACTGTGAAGAATAAGGAATTTGGCTCACCTGATATCACCTGATTTTGTTATATTATTATTTTCACATAATCCAGGTTTCTGTGATTTCATTTTGTAACTTTGTCTTTAGATTAATTATAAAATATTAAAGCAAATAAAATAGCACTTGCACTATTAGATTTATGTAAATTTATGTAAATATTACTCACTGCAGGAAATTCCTCCTATAGAAATACCATGTCACCAAACTTGAGACAGGATTTTAAAAGCATCAAATTCTAGTATTTCTTTCAGATCATAGCCAACTGCCATTGTTTCTTCTATCTCAAGTTTTCATGTATAACATTGCTTTTTTCCTATAAGGCCTTTTTCATACAGATGTGTAGGTGGCAAATTATCTACATTTTTGCATATCTGAAAATGTATTTTATTCTTATACTTGTAGAATGGCTAAGCATGAATTATAAGTTCCTAATCATTCCCCTCCCCCCAGTCTTAAAAGCATCATTCCACTATTTCTCAAAGTTATTTTAATTTCTTCTATCCCTGGAATTCTGAAATTATGCTAATTAACTTCTCTCACCATGGTTCCTGTTGCCCAATTCCTCTCCCACAGGTAACTGTTACCTCTCTCATATGCACCCTTCCAGAGTTATTTTATTAATGCACTATTGTTGGAGGAGAGCATCAATAAGATGTGACCACCAGTTGACCCCAGAGCTGGACCTGGGCAATTGGAGGCTCCCAGCCCCTCCCCTGTCCTTGCATTGCATGTTCCTCTTGCATTCCCCACTCCCAGAAGCTGCTCCAAGGATACAACCTTGAGACAGAAATGTGGTGTTGAGGGTATTTGGACTGGGTAAGTGACTGAACCCAGTGAAGGCCTCTATATAAACTTAAGATTCTGGCAGGTGCATGTGGAAATGTAAGCAGCCAAGACAAGCCTTGTAAATAAGTTCCTTCGCTTATTAAACTTGCTACCTACCAATCTACAGTGGCCCGCCTCTTTCTTTGGTCTCTTCTTGCCCTCTGTATATGAATGCCAGTTTCAGATTATACCTGAGACACTCCAAAGATTTTGAACCAACAACTATTACATATATATGTGCTAGTAAATAATACATTCTATATTCTTTCCCTCTTTTTATTTTTCACAAATGCTAGTATACTATTTTCTTATTTAACATGAAATCATGACAATCTTTCCAGATCATTAACTGAAAGATTTCCATGTTTTTTGACAATTGTCCAAAAGTTTTTTTGTATGGATGTGCCTTATTTAACCAGTGCCTCTTTGAACATATTTTAGTGTTTTCCAATCTTTTGTAATCACAAACAATCCCATAATGAATAAGCATGTACAAATGTCTGTAGGATAAATTCCCAAAAGTTGTGCTGTTGGTTCAGCAGATATGTAAATTTGTAATTTTGAGAAATATTGCCAGTTTACCTCCATGAAGATTTACCAATTCATACTCTCAGCAGCAACATACAAGAGATTCTTTCCTCTCATTAGTCCCACAGAGCATGTTATTTCATTGTCACCAAAGACACATTTCATTGTCACCAGTTTCATAGAACTATTGTATGTCAGCATAATTTTCCTTTATTATTCTTATTATGAGTAAGGATGAGCCTTTAAAACATGTTTAAGAACCATCTGAATTTCCTTTTCTGTGAACTGTATGTTCATAATCTTTCCTACTTTTCTATTGGGTTCTTGATCTGATCTTAATTTGTAGGAACTTTTTACATATTAGGGGAAGTAGTATTTTATGGTATGAATTGTAAATATTTTTCTAAGTTGCTGTTTGCCTTTTGGCTTTGGTTATAGATTTTTTTCTCAGTATTTTCCTTTATGGTTTCATGATTTTTACACTTACAGGCCACCCCCCCAAAGATTATGAAAGTATCCTTCCATTTATTTTCAGTTTTATTTTATTTTAAAATAAAAATATCTTTTCAAGTCACAATTTACCTTGGTATAAGATATTGGGTATGAATCAGATTTTTAGTTTTTAGATGGCTACACAGTTGTCTAACTAAAATTCATAATAATCCATCTCTTTCCCATGGATATAAACAACTACTTTTATCAAAAATAAATCTTCATCGTAACCACAAAACCAGCCCTACAGGAGATATAAAGGGGGGTTCTATAAAAGGAAAAAGGCCCCAAGAGTGATACAGAACAGAAATTTACAATCTATAGAAACAAAGACTTCACAGGCAACATGACATCATTAAAATAATATTTCTCAATAATCACTCTCAATGTGAATGGCCTAAATGCTCCCATAAATGACACAGGGTGGCAGATTGGATAAAAAGACATGACCCATCCATTTGCTGTCTACAAGAGACTTATTTTGAACCTAAAGATACATCCAGACTGAAAGTGAAGGGATGGAAAACCATTTTTCATGCCAATGGACCTCAAAAGAAAGCTGGGGTAGCAATTCTCATATCAGACAGATTGGATTTTAAACTAAAGACTGTAGCTAGAGATACAGAAGGATACTATATTATTCTTAAAGGATGTATCCAACAAGTGGATATGACAATTATAAATATATATGCCCCAACAGGGGAGCAGCAAGATACACAAACCAACTCTTAAACAGAATAAAGAGACATTTAGATAAAAATACGTTAATAGTAGGGGACCTCAACACTCCGCTCTCAGCAATAGACAGATCACCTAAGCAGAAAATCAACAAAGAAACAAGAGCTTTGAATGCCATATTAGACCAGATGGACCTCATAGATATATATAGAACACTACACCCCAGAACAACAGAATACTCATTCTAGGGGCGCCTGGGTAGCGCAGTCGTTAAGCGTCTGCCTTCGGCCCAGGGCGTGATCCTGGCGTTCTGGGATCGAGTCCCACATCGGGCTCCTCGGCTGGGAGCCTGCTTCTTCCTCTCCCTCTCCCCTGCTGTGTTCCCTCTCTCGCTGGCTGTCTCTCTGTCACATAAATAAATAAAATCTTTAAAAAAAAAAAGAATACTCATTCTATTCGAATGCACATGGAACGTTCTCCAGAATAGATCATATGCTGGGTCACAAAATAGGTCTCAACCGATACCAAAAGACTGAGATTATTCCCTGCATATTCTCAGACCACAGTGCTTTGAAATTGGAACTCAACCACAAGGAAAAATTTGGAAGAAACTCGAACATTTGGAAACTAAGAACCATCCTGCTCAAGAATGATTCAATAAAGCAGGAAATCAAAAATCAATTTAAACAATTTATGGAGACCAACAAGAATGAGAATACAACAGTCCAAAACCTATGGGACACTGCAAAGGCAGTCCTAAGGGGAAAATACATAGCCATCCAAGCCTCACTCAAAAGAACAGAAAAGTCTAAAATGCAGTTTTTATATTCTCACCTCAAGAAGCTGGAACAGGAACAGAAGAATAGGCCTAATCCATGCACGAGAAAACAGTTGATCAAGATTAGAGCAGAGATCAATGAATTAGAAACCAGGAGAACAGTAGAGCAGATCAACAGAACTAGAAGCTGGTTCTTTGAAAGAATAAATAAGATCGATAAGCCACTGGCCATACTTATTCAAAAGAATAGAGAAAGGACCCAAATTAACAAAATTATGAATGAAAAGGGAGAGGTCAAAACCAACACCAATGAAATAGGAAGGATCATTAGAAACTTTTATCAGGGGCGCCTGGGTGGCACAGCGGTTAAGCATCTGCCTTCAGCTCAGGGCGTGATCCCGGCATTATGGGATCGAGCCCCACATCAGGCTTTTCCACTATGAGCCTGCTTCTTCCTCTCCCACTCCCCCTGCTTGTGTTCCCTCTCTCGCTGGCTGTCTCTATCTCTGTCGAATAAATAAATAAAATATTTTTAAAAAAGAAAGAAAGAAACTTTAATCAACAGCTTTATGCCAATAAATTAAATAATCTGGAAGAAATGGATGCCTTCCTGGAATCCTATAGACTATCAAGACTGAAACAGGAAGAAATTGATTTTTTAAACAGACTGATTAATTATGAAGAGATCGAAGCAGTGATCAAAAACCTCCCAAAAAACAAGACTCCAGGGCCTGATGGATTCCCCAGGGAATTCTACCAAACATTCAAAGAAGAAATAATACCTATTCTCCTGAAGCTCTTTCAAAAAATAGAAACAGAAGGAAAACTACTAAACTCATTCTATGAGGCCAGTATTACCTTGATCCCCAAACCAGGCAAAGACCCCATCAAAAAGGAGAATTACAGACTGATATCCCTGATGATTATGGATGCCATTATTCTCAACAAGATCCTAGCTAATAGGATCCAACAGTACATGAAAAGGATTATCCATCATGACCAAGTGGGATTCATCCCTGGGATGCAAGGGTGGTTCAACATTCACAAATCGATCAGTGTGATACAACATATCAACAAGAAAAGGGTCAGGAACCATATGATCCTCTCAATAGATGCAGAAAAAGCATTTGACAAAATACAGCATCCTTTCCTGATTAAAACACTTCAGAGTGTAGGGATAGAGGGCACATTCCTCAATTTCATAAAAACTGTCTATGAAAAGCCTACAGCAAATATCCTTGTCAATGGGGAAAAGCTGGAAGCCTTTCCCTTAAGATTAGGAACACGACAAGGATGCCCACTCTCGCCATTATTATTCAACATATTACTAGAAGTCTTTGCAACAGCAATCAGACAACAAAAAGGGATAAAACGTATCCAAATCTGCAAAGAAGAAGTCAAACTGTCTCTCTTCGCAGATGACATGATACTCTATAGGGAAACCCAAAAGAATCCACCCCCAAACTACCAGAAGTTATAGAGCAATTCAGTAATGTGGCAGGATACAAAAATCAATGCTCAGAAATCAGTTGCATTTCTATACACGAACAATGAAACTGAAGAAAGAGAAATTAGGGAATCCATCCCATTTACAATAGCACCAAAAATCATACGCTATCTTGGAATTAACTTAACCAGAGATGTAAAGGATCTATATTCTAGAAACTACAAATCACTCTTGAAAGACATTGAAGAAGACACAAAAAGATGGAAAAATATTCCATACTCATGGATCGGAAGAATTAACATAGTTTAATGTCTATGCTACCCAGAGCAATCTACACTTTCAATGCCATCCCGATCAAAATACCAATGAAATTTTTCAAAGAGCTGGAACAAACAGCCCTTAAATTTGTGTGGAACCAGAAAAGGCCCCGAATCGCCAAGGAATTGTTGAAAAGGAAAAACAAAGCTGGGGGCATCACAATGCCGGATTTTGAGCTATACTACAAAGCTGTGATCACAAAGACAGCATGGTACTGGCATAAAAACAGAGACATAGACCATGGAACAGAATAGAGAACCCAGAAATGGACCCTTGGCTCTTTGAGCAACTAATCTTTAATAAATCAGGAAAAAACATTCAGTGGAAAAAAAACAGTCTCTTCAATAAATGGTGCTGGGAAAATTGGACAGCTACATGCAAAAGAATGAAACTTGACCACTCTCTCACACCATACACAAAGATAAACTCCAAATGGATGAAAGACCTCCATGTGAGATAGGAATCCATCAAAATCCTAGAGGAGAACATAGGCTGCAACCTCTACGACATCGGCCACAGCAACTTTTTTCATGACATATCTCCAAACGCAAGAGAAACAAAAGATAAGATGAAGTTGTGGGACTTCATCAAGATAAAAAGCTTCTGCACAGTCAAGGAAACAGTCAAAAAAACTAAGAGGCAGCCCACGGAATGGGAGAATATATTTGCAAATGATGCTACAGATAAAAGACTGGTATCCAAGATCTACAAAGAACTTCTCAAACTCAGTACGCGAGAAACAAATAAACAAATCATAAAATGGGCAGAAGATATGAACAGACACTTTTCTAATGAAAATGGCTAAGAGACACATGAAAAAATGTTCAAAATCATTAGCCATCAGGGAAATTCAAATCAAAACCACACTGAGATACCACCTTACGCCAGTTAGAATGGCAAAAATAGACAAGGCAGGAAACAACAATTGTTGGAGAGGATGTGGAGAAAGGGGATCCCTCCTACATTGTTGGTGGGAATGCAAGTTGGTACAGCCACTCTGGAAAACAGTGTGGAGGTCCCTTAAAAAGTTAAAAATTGAGCTACTCTATGATCCAGCCATTGCACTACTGGGGATAGGCTGGTTATGGGTATTAAGGAGGGCACGAATTGCATGGTGCCCTGGGTCTTATACGCAACTAATGAATCATCGAACTTTACATCAAAAACTAGGGATGTACTGTATGGTGACTAACATAATATAATAAAAAAAATAAAATAAATTTTCATATGTAGTTAGTTTACTTCCCTTGTTCTCTATTGATTTTTAAATTGTTTTATCTCTATAATATATTTGAATGTCTGGTAGTGCTAGCTCCTTATTTGTGTCTGTTTTCTGGGTTTTTTATATGTAATCTTGTTTTATTTTTTCCAAACGAAATTTAGAATCTGTTTATGAGTTGCAAATAAAATTCCCGTTATTATTCTTAATGAGACTACATTACTTAGGGAGAATTGACATTTTTATTACAACACACCTTACTAATCATGAAATATGGTTTGTCTTCACATTTCCCACACTTCCTTCTGTACCATTCACTAGCATTTGAAAGTTTTCCATTACATTTCTTGTTGTGTTCATTCCTAGGTATTTTGCATGTGTGTATGACTACTGTAAATTGAGATATTTTCCTCCGTTTCTTTTAATTGCTTGTGGTTTGTAAATGTGGTTATTTGTTTACATTTTTATATCCAGCCACATTATTGCATTCTATTATTATTTGTAAATGTTTTTCAGTTGGTTCTCCTATATTTCACAAGTACATCCTGATATCAGCTGTAAATATGATAATATTAACTATTTTGTAAGTTTTATACCTTTAACTCTCCTGTCTATTTTTGTGTTGTCAGTGCCTCCAGAGCAATAGTAAATAAGAATAGGCACCCTTGTTTTCTTTGTGACTTGAATGGCAATCCTTCTATTGTTCTGTGTGTATGAGATACAAATATTTAATCCTGTTAAGTAATTTCCCATATATTCCTATTATTAAGAGTCTTTAAAAATTCTTGGCAAAATTTATAGAGATAGATGGTGGTGGTGGCTGCACAGAAATGTGAATGTACTTATGCCATCGGCTTGTACACTTAAAAATGGTTAAAATGGTATATTTTACCACAATAAAAATATTATCTAAGAAAAAATAATTTCTTGATGGAGGTTGAATTTTCCCAAATGCATCTATGCAGATGATAAAGTGACATTTTTCCATATTCCTTTAACAAGACGCAATATAGCATTGTAGAGAAGTACACAAGCTCTGAGTCACCTTGCTTATGTTCAAATTCCAGTTCTGCTGCTCTCTAGCTGTATAACCTTGGGGAAATCACTCAAGCCTCTGTGTTAAATCATGATAATAATAATGCTTACCTCCTAAGGGTTTTACTGAAGATGAAATAAATTGATGTATGCAGAGCACTTAGAACAATACCTAGCACATAGGAAGTATTACTTGAGTTAATATGGTGGATAATTTTAATATATTTTCTATATCCCAGGTAAAATTCCCAATTAGTAATGGAGTAATGGGGAATTGTCCTGCTGGATTCCATATACTAATATTTCATTTAGAATTTTTCATTATAAATCATATGTGAGGTTGGGTTCTAGTTTTCTTTTTTTGTGTAATCTTTGTTGGGTTTTGATATCTATGTTTGGCTTTGTTTATAAAAAAGAATATGGGAAAGTTCCTTGTTTTTCTATGCAGTGGGTTACTTAAATAACGCTTCAATTGTCTGTTCTTTAGATCATTATTCTTCTGTAACATCAACTAAGTCTAGAGCTCAGTCGAAAATTAATTTTTTTCTACTTAGATTTTTCTATAACTTCTGTTGTCAGTTTGGGGAAAATCATATTATCTTAGAAAACCATTCCTTATATCCAGTTTTCACATGTACTTGTGGGCATTGGTCGGGTGGCCTGATCTGTGGGGAAGCCTCCCGCTTGCCAAATGAGGGAGGATTTACTTGGGCAGTGAAGGGATTTAGTTACTCCCTTTCTGGGAACCAATGCCTTGATTGGCTTTATTGTCTCCATGTCTGTTTTGGGGAATCTCGATTTTTGTCATACTCTATTTTGCTTTTTTTCTTAGGTCCTCATACTTAAACCGGGGCCAGGACAGATAACTCTTCTTTAAGGCTCAGTTCTGAGTGTTGGCTGGGTTCCATAAATCTGTGATGTGATGTCTCTTCCCCGTGGTATTGTTGCTGACCAGCTATGTTCATCCTTCCAGGCCCATGCTTGATCTTTGTGGGTGCCCCCTCTAGATTTGAGTTCCTCTGGATCACCCTTGCAAAGGGTTGCTCTTCTTGCTGATGTTTCGGGTTATGGCTCCCCTTGCTCAGTCTTCCTCATTGGCCTTGTTCTAACTCATTTCAATTTTCTAATATTTCCTCAAAGTTTCTGGTTTATTCTTGATTACTTTTCTTGTTTATACCATAGCTTTGCCTTCCTCTTTGAAAAACATTCCTTTTCCTCTGATCTTCAGGATAACAGGCCATAATAATTATAGCTAACAGATAATATGCTGTTCACCCTTCTAAACCTTCTAAGTGCTTTCATATATTAACTGATTTAATCCTCACAGAACTCTATGAAGAAGAAATGTATTATTTCTATATAGTATCTTCAAAATGAATTAGTAATATCTACCTTCTAGGTATGTTGTGGGAATAAACTGTTTCACACAGCACTTTGCACACATATAGCACTACTTAAAATTCAGCCCTTATACTTTGAGATTTGGCTTTGGCTTACAGTCACTCTAGACTTAGAATTCCTAGGCTCTTTTATTACCCTCCTCCTGAAAGGGACTTTTTTCATTGAAATGTACGTATTCAATCATTTGAAGAGCTTATCATTATTATCATGTGATCATAAGCATCATCCCTCAATTTTGCCACCCTCACTGATATTAAGGCTGTATTTAGCTACAACTTTCTCATTCTGCCAGAATGTATATACATATTTCCTTATTTAATTTTCATATTTACAGTTCTGTGTGTATTTAAGTTTTATCTCTAGTGATTTTTTTCCTTCCAAAATCCAATGATGTAATTTCTTCAAGATAAAGCAGCTCACACTGTTAGATCTTAAATGTGCAGCAAAAAAAGCACTGAGATCCCTTTTGCTGTTTGGAAATGTGTCCATTTCACTGACAGACCCTTTCCTTATTGGAGAAAGTTCACATGCTATGTGACTGTCTCTTTAATTTAAATCTAGGGCACCCAAGGAGCTGGACAGTAGAGCATTTGAATAAACTGAAGTGATATTGCCAGTATTCTTGCTGTTTGCATATGCAAAAAGGTGGGTGCTACCCTCCACTCAGATTCTATAGGACTGCTGGAGAATGGAAAAAAGGGTACTTACTGCTCTTTTCCAGCTAGGGTCATTTTGAGGCCAGTGTCCTAAGCAGTGATTCTCAATCCTACCTGCACATCAGAATCACCCAGGAGTTAAAAAAAATCCTGATGTCCAAAGCCCCAGATCAATTAAATGTGGATTGGACTAATGGCATCAGTATCTTTTTGTAGCTCTTTTGTAGGTAAAGATTGAGAATAACTGCTCTAACTTCTTTGGTCCTGTTCAATTTAGTTTAACATTAAGATGCTACAGAAAAGTATTATAGCACTGATGACTAGTAGGTGGGAAAAAATCAATTTGTAAATCCTTTGAAGAATTATTGCTGTGTACCCACCTGCTAAGACAGAGGAATAGGTGATGACATCTCTTCATGATGCCTTCTAGTTGGAGGGCAATCTGGAAGTTTAAAAAATGTTTATTTAAAGTAAGGTAATTCACAGTGCAAATGAATTAGCAGTTATTTGCAGGGAGAGAATCATCTTTTATTTCAACATGTCATTTTCTGATCTTCTTGGTACTTGTTTACTTCATATTACTTCAAGTGTTTGACCTTACTTCTTGTTTGTTGTGGCTTACTCCAGGTCTCTTTTCTTTTATTGGGGAAGTGGGAGCCTGCTCATAAATCTGGCACCAAATATCTCTTATTATTTAAGATTTGTGATCTAAGTTCTGTGCTTCTAGTTTCATCTGTCAACGCAAGTCTTGCAGATCTCATGTCTTGAGAAAATTCCATGTGAGCCTTATATCATTCAGGTTGAGAGCTCAGGAACAACAAAGGCCAATGTTTGTGGCCCACTATAAAAGCTAATGCTTTCTGTATATCACACATTTTGAGATAAACCATATTACTTTTTAGATATAATGATTTTCTTTCTAACTATTTCTTTCTTTTTTGAGATATAAATGATATATAACATTGTATAATTTTAGGGCATACAACATGTCGATGTGATACATTTATATATTGCAATATAATTACTACAATAGCTTTAGCTAACACTTCTATCACATCAAATAACTACCATTTTTTTGTGATGAGAACATTTAAGTCTCAGCAATTTTTAATCCATTCCTCCCTCCTAGTGATCTCAAATCTAGATTATTACCAGTCTCTTGACTGGTCTTTCTTAAATCTGATCATCTATGCTGTTGGCAGGGTGGTTGGCTCAAGTGAAAATCTGTCTCTATTGTTCTACTCTGTGCTTAAACTTAATGCTTTAACAGATCACCTCTGATGATGTCCATTTATTTATTTATTATGTTTCAGGTTATTTAAATTCCAGTTAACATATAGTGTAATATTAGTTTCAGGAGTAGAATTTAGTGACTCATCACTTACATATAGCACCCAGTGCTCATCACAAGTGCCCTCCTTAATGCCCATCACCCGTTTAGCCCGTTTAGCCCACCCCTTGCTCACTTTCCCTTCATCAACCCTCAGTTTGCTCCCTATAGTTAAGAGTCTCTCTTTTTTCCTTTCCCTTATGTTCATCTGTTTTGTTTCTTAAATTCTACATATGAGTGAAATCATATAGTATTTGTCTTTCTCTGACTTATTTCACTTAGCATAGTCTACTTTAGCTCTGTCCATATTGTTGCAAATGGCAAGATTTCATTCCTTCTGATGGCTGAGTAATATTCCGTTTATATATAATACCACTTCTTTATCCATTCATCAACGTTGATGGACATTTGGGCTCTTTGCATAATTTGGCTATTGTTGATAATGCTGCTATAAACATTGAGGTGCATATATTTCTTTGAATCAGTACTTTTGTATCTTTTGGGTAAATACTTAGTAGTGAAATTGCTGGGTCATAGGGTAGTCCTATTTTTAACTTTTTGAGGACCTCCATACTGTTTTCCAGAGTGGCTGCACCAGTTTACATTCCCACCAAGAGTGTAAGAGAGTTCCCTTTTTCCCACATTCTTGCCAACATCTATTGTTTCCTGTGTTGTTACTTTTAGCCATTCTGACAGGTGTGAGGTGGTACCAGCATTTTTCACAGAGCTAGAACAAACAGTCCTAAATTTGTATGGAACCACAAAAGACCTCGAATAGCCAAAATAATCCTGAAAAAGAAAAGCAAAGCTGGAGGCATCAGAATTCTAGACTTAAAGCTGTAGTCATCAAGACAGTATGGTACTGGCACTAAAACAGACACACAGATCAATGGAACAGAATAGAAAGCCCAGAAATGGACTCACAACTATATGGTCAGCAAATCTTCAAAAAGCAAGAAAGAATACCCAGTGGAAAAAAGACAGTCCCTTTCACAAATGGCATTAGGAAAACCAGATAGCAACACATAGAAGAACAAAACTGGACCACTTTCCTACACAAAAATAAATTCAAAATGGATGAAAGATCTAAATATGAGACAGGAAACCATCAAAATACTAGAGGGGAACATAGGCAGCAATCTCTTTGATCTCAGCCATAGCAACTTCTTACTAGAGGCAAGGGAGACAAAAGCAAATGAACTATTGAGATTTCATTGAGATAAAAAGCTTCTGTACAGTGTAGGAAACAGCCAACAAAACCAAAATTCAACCTTTGGAATTGGAGAGGATATTTGCAAATGATATATCTGATAAAGGGTTAATATCCAAAAATCTATAAGATCTAATCAAACTCAACACCTGAGACCCAAATAATCCAGTTAAGAAATGGACAGAAGACATGAATAGGCATTTTCCCAAAGAAGACATCCAGATGGGTAATAGACACATGAAAAGATGCTCAACATCACTGATCATCAGGGAAATACAAATCAAAACTACAATGAGGCGTCCATGTATTTTAACATGGCATTCAAGGCCCTGTGTTTTCTCCCTTTGTCTACACCTTACCCTACTTCTTTCCACTCCTTACTTCGCATTTCATGCTTGACTTTCTTTTTTTCTACTTCTTTTTTTATTTAAATTCAATTAGCCAACATATAGTACATCATTAGTTTTTTATATAATGTTCAATGATTCATTAGTTGCATATAACACCCAGTGCTCATCATGCTTAACTTTCAGGACAGTTTAACTCACTTTCCTTTGTCCTTCCTGTCTGCAGTGCCTTTTCCTCGCAAACTGCTAGGTTTTCAGATTCACCTAGGCATTATTACCACTCTTTTTCCACCCCAAGCTCAGTGCCTGGTACAGAGAATGTGTTTAATAAATACACAGGAGTAATATATTCCATATCAGCCTACAAACCATAGTATATGAAAGGTTGGGTTCCCTGGAAGAAGAGTCTGAGACAAATATTCATGTGACAATGATTTAGTAGGACATGTTTCTAGAAAAAAAAAAAAACACCAGGGGAGTGGGACCAGGAAGGAAAGGAAAGCAACTGTATGGTATCAATATGCCACAGAAAAAGTTCTGGAAATAGTACATAGGTCACATTTTAGAGCTGTCCAATCAACTCCAAGTCCAAGAGGGCTGGAGTATTTGTCTTCTCTACAAAGTAGGCATAAGTTAGGGGCTATGGAGGGAAGAAATAAATCCTCAGGCACTTCTAGCTTTTCATGCACACAGCCAAACCAGATTCTGACAGCCAGAGGGCAGTTGGCCAACAGAGACACAGGTGCTGACTGTTGAGAGGGAAAGTAGCCTACTAGGAGCAGGTGTGTATGAAAATGGTATGGGCACAGCACTGTAAACATATGCTATGATGATTGTGGTCTAAATCTAGATGTGGGAATTGTCCTCTAGAACTCTGTATCATTCAGACCATCTAGAGATCACTCCTTTTTTGTTTGTTTGTTTGTTTGAACTGCTATATTCTCAAGTTTTTTTTTTATAGTAATATTTTTTATTATGTTAGTCACCATACAGTACATCCCTGGTTTTTTATGTAAAGTTCAATGATTCATTAGTTGTGTATAACACCCAGTGCACCATGCAATACGTGCCCTCCTTACTACCCATCATTAGCCTATCCCATTCCCCCACCCCTCTCCCCTCTGAAGCCCTCAGTTTGTTTCTCACAGTCCATAGTCTCTCATGCTTGACCACTTTTGCAAAACCAAACAGCCCTGACTCAACTGGAGCAGAAAGAGTAGAAGGGATGGGGCCAAAGTTCAGAGAGGGCATTCTGAATATGGGAAAGTTGTCATGTTGCCCTAAGTTATGAAACCAGGGCTCCTTCATTTGGGGTCATGGGATCACAAGAATGCCCCAAACAATTAAGCTTAAGTTTTAAGGCAAAGAAGTCACCTGCTTTCCCATAGAACAAAAGTCCCTGGCTTAAAGCAAGGAGATCATGTGGCATAAATAAGCTCCATTAGGAAGCCCTCAGGTGTATGAAAATCTAATACCTTCACTTGCTGTGGTCAATTTCACTTCATAAGGTATAGGAATCACCTGCTTATCATGTTAAAATGCAGATTCTGATTTAGCGGTCTGGACTAGGGCTTCAGATTCTCCATTTCTACACACCCCCAGATGATACTGATATTGCTGGTCCAAAGACCACACTGGAAGTAGCAAGGTCCTAGGGCACACTTAAAAGTGAAAATATAACACACCAGAGGTGCCTCGGTGGCTCAGTCAGTTAAATGTCTAGCTCCTGGTTTTGGCTCAGATCATGATCTCATGGGTCATGGGATTGAGCCCTGAGTTGGGGCTCCATGCTCAGTGTGGAATCTGCTTGAAGATTCTCTCCCTCTGCCCCTCCCCCCACTCACTCTCTCTGTCTTTCTCTCTCTTTCTCAAATAGATAAATAAAAATTAAAAAGAAGAAAATATAAAACAACAAAGACAAATAGAAAAAGAACCTAAATACGTGATTTAAAGTTTAGAAAGAAAGCAATACAAAGGAAGCTTCTACTACCTTTCTTTTAACTTTATTAAATGTCTCAGGGACTGCTGATCTTCTTGTTTCCTAGAAGAGGAATTTTAAGAAAAGATGTTGTCCCAGACACAAGGGAAGATGGCAGGGTAGGAGGACCCTAAGCCCAACTCATTGTATGGATAGAATTACATAACACATCAGTGTAAAAAACCCAGAAAATGACCTGAAGACTGGAAGGACAAACTCTCCACAGCTAAATGTAGAGAAGAGGCTGCATCAAAGAGGGTAGGAAAGGTGGAGATGTGGTCAGAAGCTAAACAGACCCATGAGACTGTCTGCAGGAAGCAGGAATGCTACAGGTGCAGACAGTGGACACAAACCGACTCTCACAGCAAGGAATCCTAATGGGAAAGACAAATCCCCATAACATTTGGCTTTGAAGACCGGGGGGTTGAATTTCACAAGTTCTTACAATCAGCAAGACTGAAAACCTGTAACTTTAAAAATCAGCAAGCCTGGCTCTGGGAGAGTCAGGAGGGTGAGAAGAAACTGAGTCCTACCCTTAAAGGGACAGTACAACAAAGAGCCACAGAAATAGAGTGGAGAAGCAGAAGTTTGAAAAAAGCCTGGGGTGTACAGGGGGGAGATTTGTTTACTAATATAGAGTGTGTGCTGGAGGGGCAGGGATTGTTGGGAAACTACTGGAGGAATAAAGGAACTAGCTGAGGCCATTTCCATCTCCCACGCCCCAGCCTAAACACATGCCCACCTGTAGGAACCACTGTGGCACCAACACTCACTACCTAACTTGCTAATGGTGCACCACACCCACACATTCTCCTGAGTATATGCCCTCTCCAGCCAGGCCTCCACTCCAGGTCTCCTCTCATAGCAGACTGTGTAAACCTTGGTAACTCTTCATCCCACCACCACATCCCTCTGCTGATCTTCCTCTCCAATAGGCTCTTGGCCAGAGCCCATCCAAAGCAGTGCACAAACGTGGAATTGTGCAAACAGCCCCAACAGGAGCCAGCACCACTCCAAAATGACTGCTGGCCCAGAGAGAGGGAAAGATAACCACACACACCAGTCAGACTGCAGCCCAAGCAGTGGGCTAATGGAAGATAGCTGGTCTGACTATAGCCCCACCCACCAACAAGAGCTGCTCAGTGTACAAAATGGGGAAAGCACCCTGAAGTTTGGTGCTACTGCATCTCTGCCAAATGCCTGGTTTGACTCAACAAGCCCAGGCAGTCCCATACTGGCCCACTAACAACATAGGGACCAAACCCTGCCACGACAGGCAAAGAGAGCCATTGCAGATCACTGGATTGCAGGCAAATGTGACTCAGTCACAACAGCAGGGTCCATGCAGTACACATAGGAGATACCCCTGAAGAGCAAGGCTCTGGTGAAGAGGGAACATTGTACAGGACCTCTTCTTCAGAAGGACACTACTTTCAAGAGCAGGAGATATAGCTGACTTTCCTAACATAAAAACAGACACAGAGAGACAAAATGAGGAAACAGAAGAATATGTCCCAAATGAAAGAACCAGACAAAATCATGGAAAAAGAAATAAACAAGATTGAGATGAAAAATATACCTGATAGAAAATTCAATGTTTGGAAAAGTACTCACTAGACTTGAGAAAAGAGTAGTGGACCTCAGTGAGGCCCTCAACAAAGAGATAGAAAACCTAGGGGCGCCTGGGTGGCACAGTGGTTAAGCGTCTGCCTTCGGCTCAGGGCGTGATCCCGGCGTTGTGGGATCGAGCCCCACATCAGGCTCCTCTGCTATGAGCCTGTTTCTTCCTCTTCCACTCCCCCTGCTTGTGTTCCCTCTCTCGCTGGCTGTCTCTATCTCTGTCAAATAAATAAATAAAATCTTTAAAAAAAAAAGATTAAAAAAAAAGAGATAGAAAACCTAAAACAGAACCAATCAGAGATGAACAACTCAATAAATGAAATTAAAAATACTAGAGGGAATGAATAGTAGACTAGAGGAAGCAGAATAATGGATCAGTGACCTGAAGGACAGAGTAAAGGAAAGCAGTCAAGATGAACAGGTGAACAAAAAAAGTAATACAAAATGAAAATAGACTTAGAAAACTCAGCTACACCATCAAGTGTAATAATATTCATATTATAGGGATCCTATAAGGAGAAGAGAGACAAAGGGGATGGAAAATGTATTTGGAGAAATAATAGTGGAAAACTTCCTGAAACTGGGGAAGGAAACAGAAATTCAGATCAAGAAGGCACAGAGATTCCCCCAACAAAATCAACCCGAGGAGGTTCACACCAAGACATATAGTAATTAAAATGGCAAAAGTAGTGATAAAGAGAGAAATTTAAAAGCAACAGGAGAAAACAGCATGTACAAAGGAAATCCCAGAAGGGTATTAACTGATTTTTTCAGCAGAAACTTCACAGGCTAGAAGAAAGTGGCATGGTATGTTTGAATTGCTGAAAGGAAAAAACCTGCAGCCAAGAATACTCTATCCAACCAGGCTATCACTCAGAAAAGAAGGAGAGATAAAGAGTTTCCAAGAAAGAAGAAAGTTAAAGGAATTCACAACCACTAAACTAGCCCTACAAGAAATGTTAAAGGAGACTCTTTGAGTAGAAAGGAAAGACGTAAGGAGGAGTAAGAAAAGTAGAATGCACAAAAGCAGTAAAAATAAGTATATTTGTAAAAATCAGTCAAGGGACTCACAAAATAAAAAGATGTGAAGTACAACACCATATGCCTAAAATGTGGGCAGAGAGGAGTAAAGAATGGGTTCAAAACTTAACTGACCATCAACTTAACACAGAATGCTTTCTGCAGATGATGTTATATACAAACTAAGTGGTAACCACAAATCAAAAATCAGTAATCGAGATGCAAAAAGTAAAGAGAAAGGAATCCAAGTATATCACTAAAGAAAGCCAACTAACTGAGACAAGAAAGCAAGAGAACAAAGGAACAGAGAAGAACTACAAAAACAACCACAAAAGAAATAACAAAATGGCAATAAGTACATACCTATCAAAAATTACTTTGAATGTAAATGGACTAAACGCTTCAATCAAAAGACATAAGGTGATGGAATGGAAAAATAACCAAAACCCAGCCATATGCTGCCTATAAGAGATTCATTTCAGACCTAATGACACATACAGATCAAAAGTGAAGGGATGGAGTCACATTTATCGTGCAAATGGATGTGAAAAGAAAGCCAGGGTAGCAATACGTATATCGGGCAAAATAGCCTTTAAAACAAAGACTATCCATTTGCTGTCTACAAGAGACTCCTTTTGAACCTAAAGATACATCCAGACTGAAAGTAAAGGGATGGAATACCATCTTTCATGCCAACGGACCTCAAAAGAAAGCTGGGGTAGCAATTCTCATACCAGACAGACTGGATTTTATTTTTTAGTTTTTTAAAGATTTTTTATTTATTTATTTGACAGAGATAGAGACAGCCAGCAAGAGAGGGAACACAAGCAGGGGGAGTGGGAGAGGAAGAAGCAGGCTCATAGCGGAGGAGCCTGATGTGGGGCTCGATCCCATAACGCCGGGATCACGCCCTGAGCCGAAGGCAGATGCTTATCCCCTGTGCCACCCAGGCGCCCCAGACAGATTGGATTTTAAACTAAAGACTGTAGTTAGAGATACAGAAGGGCACTATATTATTCTTAAAGGATGTATCCAACAAGTGGATATGACAATTATAAATATCTACGCCCCCAACAGGGGAGCAGCAAGATACACAAGCCAACTCTTAACCACAATAAAGAAACATATAGATAAAAATACGTTAATAGTAGGGGACCTCAACACTCCACTATCAGCAATAGACAGATCACCTAAGCAGAAAATCAGCAAAGAAACAAGAGCTTTGAATGCCATACTCGACGAGTTGGACCTCATAGATATATATAGAACACTACACCCCAGAACCAAAGAATACTCATTCTATTCTAATGCCCATGGAACATTCTCAAGAATAGACCATGTTCTGGGTCACAAAACAGGTCTCACCCGATACCAAAAGACTGAAATTATTCCCTGTGTATTCTCAGACCATAATGCTTTGAAATTGGAACTCAACCACAAGGAAAAATTTGGAAGAAACTCAAACACTTGGAAACTAAGAACCATCCTGCTCAAGAATGACTTGATAAACCAGGAAATCAAAAATCAGGGGCGCCTGGGAGGCACAGCGGTTAAGCGTCTGCCTTCGGCTCAGGGCGTGATCCCCGCATTATGGGATCGAGCCCCACATCAGGCTCCTCCGCTATGAGCCTGCTTCTTCCTCTCTTACTCCCCCTGCTTGTGTTCCCTCTCTTGCTGGCTGTCTCTATCTCTGTCAAATAAATAAATAAAATCTTTTAAAAAAAAAGGAAATCAAAAATCAATTTAAACAATTTATGGAGACCAATGAGAATGAAAACACAATGGTCCAAAACCTATGGGACACTGCAAAGGCAGTCCTAAGGAGAAAATACATAGCCATCCAAGTCTCACTCAAAAGAACAGAAAAATCTAAAATGCAGTTTTTATATTCTCACCTCAAGAGGCTGGAACAGCAACAGAGGAACAGGCCTAATCCATGCACAAGAAAGCAGTTGATCAAGATTAGAGCAGAGATCAATGAATTAGAAACCAGGAGCACAATAGATCAGATCAACAGAACTAGACACTGGTTCTTTGAAAGAATAAATAAAATTGACAAACCACTGGCAAGACTTATCCAAAAGAATAGAGAAAGGACCCAAATTAATAAAATTATGAATGAAAAGGGAGAGGTCACAACCAACACCAAAGAAATTGGAAGGATTATTAGAAACTTTATCAACAGCTTTATGCCAATAAATTAAGCAATCTGGAAGAGATGGAAGCCTTCCTGGAAACCTATAAATTACCAAGACTGAAACAGGAAGAAATCGATTTTTTAAACAGACCAATTAATTATGAAGAGATTGAAACAGTGATTAAAAACCTTCCAAAAAACAAAATGCCAGGGCCTGATGGTTTTCCCGGGGAATTCTACCAAACATTCAAAGAAGAAATAATACCTATTCTCCTAAAGCTATTTCAAAAAATAGAAACAGAAGGAAAGCTACCAAACTCATTCTACGAGGCCAATATTACCTTGATCGCCAAACCAGGCAAAGACCCCATCAAAAAGCAGAATTACACGCAGATTTCCCTAATGAATATGGACGCCAAAATTCTCAACAAGATCCTTGCTAATAGAATCCAACAGTACATTAAAAGGATTATCCATCATGACCAAGTGGGATTCATCCCTAGGATGCAAGGGTGGTTCAACATTCACAAATCTATCAGTGTAATAGATTTTATCAACAAGAAAAAAGCCTAAAATCATATGATCCTTTCAATAGATGCAGAAAAAGCATTTGACAAAATACAGCATCCTTTCCTGATTAAAACACTTCAGAGTGTAGGGATAGAAGGTACATTCCTCAATCTCATAAAAACCATCTATGAAAAGCCTACAGAAAATATCCTTCTTGGGTGGGGGAATGGGATAGACCGGTGATGGGTAGTAAGGAGGGCACGTATTGCATGGTGCACTGGGTGTTATACGCAACTAATGAATCATCGAACTTTACATCAGAAACCGGGGATGTACTATATGGTGACTAACATAATATAATAAAAAAATCATTAAAAAAAATATCCTTCTCAATGGGGAAAAGCTGGAAGCCTTTCCCTTAAGATCAGGAACACGACAAGGATGCCCACTCTCGCCATTATTATTCAACATACTACTAGAAGTCCTTGCAACAGCAATCAGACAACAAAAAGGGATAAAAGGTATCCAAATCAGCAAAGAAGAAGTCAAACTGTCTCTCTTCGTAGATGACATGATACTCTATATGGAAAACCCAAAAGAATCCACGCCCAAACTATTAGAAGTTATAGAGCAATTCAGTAATGTGGCGCGATACAAAATCAATGCTCAGAAATCAGTTGCATTTCTATACACGAACAATGAGACTGAAGAAAGAGAAATTAGGGAATCAATCTAACTTACAATAGCACCAAAAATCATACATTACCTTGGAATTAACTTAACCAGAGATGTAAAGGAAACTATAAATCACTCTTGAAGGACATTGAAGACACAAAAAGATGGAAAAATATTCCATAGTCATGGATCGGAAGAATTAACATAGTTAAAATGTCTATGCTACCCAGAGCAATCTACACTTTCAATGCCATCCCAATCAAAATACCAATGACATTTTTCAAAGAGCTGGAACAAATAGCCCTTAAATTTGTGTGGAACCAGAAAAGGCCCCAAATCGCCCAGGAATTTTTGAAAAGGGAAAACAAAGCTGGGGGCATCACGTTGCCTGATTTCAAGCTATACTACAAAGCTGTGATCAGAAGACAGCATGGTACTGGCACAAAAACAGACACATAGACCAATGGAACAGAATAGAGAACCCAGAAATGGACCCTTGGCTCTTTGAGCAACTAATCTTTGACAAAGCAGGACAAAACACCCAGTGGAAAAAAGACAGTCTCTTCAATAAATGGTGCTGGGAAAATTGGACAGCTACATGCAAAAGAATGAAACTTGACCACTCTCTCACACCATACACAAAGATAAACTCCAAATGGATGAAAGACCTCGATGTGAGACAGGAATCCATCAAAATCCTAGAGGAGAACATAGGCAGCAACCTCTACGACATCGGCTACAGCAACTTTTTTCATGACACATCTCCAAAGGCAAGAGAAACAAAAGATAAAATGAAGTTGTGGGATTTCATCAAGATAAAAAGCTTCTGCACAGTCAAGGAAACAGTCAAAAAAACTAAGAGGCAGCCCACGGAATGGGAGAAGATATTTGCAAATGATGCTACAGATAAAAGACTGGTATCCAAGATCTACAAAGAACTCTGAAACTCAATACATGAGAAACAAATAAAGAAATCATAAAATGGGCAGAAGATATGAACAGACACTTTTCCAATGAAGACATACAAATGGCTAACAGACACATGAAAAAATGTTCAAAATCATCAGCCATTAGGGAAATTCAAATCAAAACCATAGTAAGATACCACCTTACACCAGATAGAATGGCAAAAATTGACAAGGCAAGAAACAACAAATGTTGGAGAGGATGTGGAGAAAGGGGATCCCTCCTACATTGTTGGTGGGAATGCAAGTTGGTACAGCCACTCTGGAAAACAGTGTGGAGGTCCCTTAAAGAGTTAAAAATTGAGCTACCCTATGATCCAGCCATTGCACTACTGGGTATTTACACCAAGGATATGGATGTAGTGAAGAGAAGGGCCATATGCACCCCAATGTTCATAGCAGCATTGTCCACAATAGCTAAATCGTGGAAGGAGCCGAGATGCCCTTCAACAGATGACTGGATTAAGAAGATGTGGTCCATATATACAATGGAATATTACTCAGCTATCAAAAAGAACAATTTCTCAACATTTGCTACAACGTGGACGGTACTGGAGAAGATAATGCTAAGTGAAATAAGTCAAGTACAGAAAGACAATTATCATATCGTTTTTCTCATCTATGGAACATAAGAACTAGGAATATTGGTAGGAGAAGAAAGTGATAAAGGAGGGGGGGTAATCAGAAAGGGGAATGAAGCATGAGAGACTATGGACTCTGAGAAACAAACTGAGGGTTTCAGAGGGGAGGGGAGTGGGGGAATGGGATAGGCTGGTGATGGGTATTAAGGAGGGCACGTATTGCATGGTGCACTGGGTGTTATACACAACTAATGAATCATCAAACTTTACATCGGGAACAGGGATGTACTGTATGGTGAATAACATAATAGAATAAAAATATTATTATGAAAAAAAACAAGGACTGTAACAAGAGACAAAGAAGGATACAAAATAATCATAAAGGGAACAATCCAAAGGAAGATATAACAATTGTCAATATTTATGCACCCAACACAAGAGCACCCAAATACAAAAAACAGTGAATAACAAACATAAAGGAAATAACCAATAGTAATAAAGTAATAGTGGGAGGCTTTAACACTCCACTTACATTGATGGATAGATCATCCAAACAGGAAATCAACAAGGGAAGAGTGGTGTTGAATGACACACTGTACCAGAAGGCACTAACAGTTATATTCGGAAGATTCCATTTTAAAAAAGCAGAATACACATTCTTTTTAAGTGCACATGGAACATTCTCCAGAATAGATCACATATTAGGCCAGAAAACAAGTCTCAACAAATTAAAAAAGATCGAAGTCATACCATGCATCTTTTCTGAACACAATGCTATGAAACTGGAAATCACCCACAAGAAAAAATCTGGAAAGAGCACAAAAACATAGAGGTTAAATTACATGCTATTAACAATGAATGGGCCAACCAAGAAATCAAAAAGTACATGGCAACAGATGAAAATGAAAACACAAGTTCTAGAAGGCTTGGGATGCAGCAAAAGCTCTTCTAAGATGGAAGTTTATAGGAATACAGGCCTATCTCAAGAACCAAAGAAAACCTCAAATAAACAATGTACCCACACAATGTACAATGTACACCTAAAGGAGCTGGAAAAACAAGCAAAAACTAAACCCTAAAATAGCAGAAGGAAGGAGAATAAAGATAGAGCAGAAATGAATGATATAGAAACTAAAGAAACAACTGAACAGACCAATAAACCCAGGAGCTGCTTCTTTGAATAGATCAACAAAATTGATAAACCTTTAGCCA
Source organism: Ursus arctos (assembly GCF_023065955.2). Taxonomy (NCBI): domain Eukaryota; kingdom Metazoa; phylum Chordata; class Mammalia; order Carnivora; family Ursidae; genus Ursus; species Ursus arctos. Next base: position 16,367,137 of record NC_079873.1, read on the forward strand.
GACTCATTAAAAAAAAAAAAGAGGACCCAGATAAACAAACTCACAAATGAAAGAGGAGAAATACAACCAACACGGCAGAAATACAAATAATTATGAGAATATTATGAAAAACTATGCCAACAAATTGGACAACTCAGAATAAATGGATAATTCCTAGTAACATATAACTTCCCAAAATTGAAGCAAAAAGAAATAGAAAATTTGAACAGACAGATTATCAGCAATGAAATTGAATCACTAATAATAATAATGAAAAAACCCTAACAAGAAAAGTCCAGGACAAGACGGTTTTACAGGTGAATTCCACCAAACATTTAAAGAAAAGTTAATAGCTATCCCTTCCAAACTATTCCAAAAAATAGAAGAGGAAGGAAAACTTTCAAATTCATTCTATGGGTCATTATCCTGAGACCAAAACCAGATAAAGATACCCCAGAAACAGAACTACAGGCCAATATCTCTGATGAACATAGATCAAAATCCTCAACAAAATACTAGCAAACCAAATCCAACAATACATCTAAAAAATCATTCACCATGACCAAATGAGATTTATTCCTGGGATGCAAGTGTGGTTCAATATTTGCAAATCAAGCAACATGATACATCACATCAATAAGAGAAAGGATAAAACCATATGATCATTTCAATAGATATAGAAAAAGCATTTCACAAAGTGCAACACCCATTCGTGGTAAAAACTCTCAATAAAGTAGGTCTAGAGGGAAAGTATCTCAACATAATAAAGGCCTTGCAGAAAACACACAGCTTACATCATATTCATTGTAGAAAAAGTGAGAGCTTTTCCCTGAAGGTCAGGAACAAGAAAAAGATGTCCACTCTCACCATTTTATTCAATAGTACTGAAAGTGCTAGGCACAGCAATTAGATGACAAAAAGGAATAAAAGGCATCCAAATTGGTAAGGAAGAAGTAAAACTTTCACTATTTTGCAGATGGCATGGTATTATATATAGAAAATACTGAAGACTCCCCACAAAAAAAAAAATCACTAGAACTGATAAATGAATTCAGTAACGTCGTAGGATCCAAGAACAATATACAACAACCTGTTGCATTTCTATACAGCAATGTGACACAGGTAAAAGAGAAATGAAGAAAGCAATCCCATTTACAATTGCACCAAAAAACAATAAAATATCTGGGAATAAACCTAAAAACAAGGAGATAAAAGACGTGTACTCTAGAGTTTGCCTTTAAAGTAGGTGAAGTCTTATGTGGATGAAGGCTTCTATTTCACAGGAGTTACTTTGCTTTCTGATTCTGACACCAGAATAAATTCTCCATCATGGCTATGACCTTTGTAGGCTGTGCTGGGTTAACAGGTGTTCATTAATCTGGCTAATTAAGACTAAAGGAAAGAAAGCTGACTATATGCCACGTATTTCGAGTTCTCTAAATTCTCCCAATTCTAAGCTCATTCATTGGATTTTGTCTCTTTTCCATAAACAGTAATCACAGTGGCTTGAGCCATATTCATTGTACATGGAGAAGATAGGCATTCATATTTTTGCCCAGAGGCCCTACTCAGAAACAGTGACTTACATAGAGAACGGAAGCCACCTCATGTGGGGAGAGATAAAGAGGACAAAGCATGATTCATGGATTTGGGCAGAAGAACTTTATTATTTGGTTAAGGAGTTGTCCTGGAGTGTCTGTGTCAACTGGCTCCACCACCACTCCTGTCTAAGGCGGGGAACTATATTTTCCAGAATCTTCTTTCCTGTACGATTCTGGGTTAGAATTTGCTAAAGGAGAAGTACTCCTTTGGAAGATTGAAATGAAAGAAACTATAATTATTTGGCTGTTGTGGATCATATATACAGCAGTTTTGTGATATGCAGTGGATTTTGTGGATTTGTTAGCTTCACAGATCTTTCCATGAGCTCCCACTTTGGTGACCAGAATGGTGGCTTCTTGAATGTCCTCACTTCCTGCTTCTCAGGCCCTTCACCTACTTCAATGCTTTAAGTAAAGTCCTTAAATCTTCTGTCCTCTGGCTACAACCCCTTCCAGATCTTCACTCCCCCCAACAAATCCTGCATTTGTATAAATCTTGAGTTCCATGTTAAATTCCCTAATTTTGTAATAAATGTGGTGCCTCTGATTTCCTAACTAAACTCAGACTGGCACAGGAGTTCTTGAATTTACTGAGTTTCTAGTGGACTAGGAAGATATTTAGTTGTTTTGATGGGCTTCACTGGTGGTGAATGCTTGGTATCTTTCCTGTTCTTCCCCATTTTATCACTCTTTTGCTGGGCCAGATGCATCACAGATTGGTTTTGTGAAGAAGCAGACTCTGAGATTGAGTTTAATGTGCAGGACATTTATTTAAGAGTGTCCATGGGATAAATATTTGTGGAAAGGAGAGGATGGAAGCAGAATTGTGTAAAGAAGTAAACTTCAATGCAGATCCAAGAGCAGGTGTGGCCAGCTCTATGGGTAGGTCTGGAGGATATATGTCCATTCATAGTTGTCCCTGTTTGGGCAAAGATAGCTTGACCTTAATATTTTAGTGCTGATCAGTCATTGGGTATAGGCTACTGCAGGAAGGAGCATGAATTTGGGTGAGGATGCTCTTTTCAGATAAAGCAGTCCCTAAAGGGGCTTCCAGCTGAAGGCTTGGTACAACAGCGTTCCCAGAAGTTGGGGCAATGAGTGCTTCCTTGAAGGGGGATATTGGTGGCACATTATAGAGCTCACCCCAGGAAGTAAGTAAGTTGGGCTGTGCTATGAGTCAGTATTGGAGCTGTAGTTAAGTGTGAGGAAAGGAGGATGGGATTTGTGGTAGAGGCAGCAACATGCCTAAAGGCCTGAATGACAGAGAATCCTTGACATTTTGAAAAACAGCAAATAGTCCATCTGACTAAAGCATGAGGTAAAAGAGATTTGATCACATTCCAGAAAGATGAGATGACTCTTGGAAACTCAGAGTCTCGATATGCATGTTGAGCATGTCAGTGGTCAACTTGCTCTTGGGACACTGGAGAAAAAGTTAAGTCTTTCTGGAGGCAAGCACAAAAGATAATTAGGCCCATCTTTGTCAACTCCAAGCTCTTTATATTTCCCAGCTCTCTCTGCCAGGGTGTGAAGTAGGCACAAAACCACTACTCTTGGTTAATTCCTCCAAATTCAATGTGTTTCTACATCAGTTGATCAGCTGCCTGTCTCTGATGTCGTGGTTCCCAATAGACACCACTCTGGGATGTGGCTCTTATGTGCTCTTCTTATTGCTTGCTGGGCTTCTTTTTTTTCCCATCATGTGCAGGCTTCTTTTCTCTTTCACACACTTTGCTTTAGCTTTTGATGGCAACCACTCTTACCTTTAATTAAGAATGTTTTTCCTTGATGCAATGCAAGTGGTCTAACCTCCTTGCTTGCTCTAAGCCTTTTCTACTTTCTCTTTACCTCATTCATTTCCTTAGACATACACTTTGCGTGATGTAGTAGAAAGAACAGAGGCTCTCGATTCTGGCAGACTTGAACCAGAAACCAAGGACCTTCACTTTATATTGATGTGACTTTGGGCAATTATTCTAATCTCTCTGAACATATTTTACTTATTTGTAAAATTTGGAGGGATGTTGCCAAGATGAAATAAAGCCATGTGTGCAAGCATTTGGCATAAGGTATATACAGGATAGGTTACTGTTGCTTTCCTTTTCTATCTAGGGTTTTAGAAATTAACTGTGAACTTCTGCTAAGTGAGGAGGGGGTTTTCCTTTTTGAGAGTTATTGGCCCTTCTGGTTTGGTCTCACTTATTTTCCTTCTCCCAATGGCCATTGTCAGAGATCAGTTCTTTTTCCCCAGTGGAGTTCATATTACTAGTTTTTTGACATTAACCTTAGCTGCATCACCGAGCTGGCTTTTATTTCCTGGTCCAGTTCTGCTAATAGGATTACTTTAGGCATTTCTAATCTGGATGTGTGATCAGTACCTCTGGATACAAGCAGCACTAACCCTCCAAATGAGACAGGCACTACCCAAGTAGCACTTCAGGTCTCATGGAACGAGAGAGCATGTTTGTATTCTATGGGCAGATAGGCCATGATGGTTCTAATTGGCCCTCCTGGGTGTTCTTGCAAGCTAATGTTCTTCAGAGTGCTGCAGAATTACAGTCTAATTTAATTTCCCCTCTGATCAGTTTACAGATCTTTATAAACGTAGTCTGGACAGATCAATGTTAATAGCCGCTGGTGTTTTGAAGCTAGACAAGTGGGGAAAACAAACTGGAGCTTTACTTTTCAAGGGCATGGTTTAGATTTCCCAAGTGCCTTTCAAAGACTGCTAAAGCTCCAAATGAAACTTACCCCTTGCTGCCCGTATTAGTCAGGATTTTTCAGAACCAATAGGATATACATAAAATAAGGAATTGGCTCATGTAATTATAGAGGTTGAGAAGTTCCAAGATCTGTAGTTAGCAAGCTGGAGACCCAGGAAAGCTGAGGGTATAAGTTCCAGTCTGAAAGCCGGTAGGCTTAAAACCCAAGAAAAGCCCCCCCCCCTTTTTTTTTAGTTCGAGATCAAAGGCGAGCAAAGATTGATGTCCCAGCTCAGTAGGCTGACAGGAGGAGTTCCTTCTTACTCAGCCTTTCTTGTTCTATTCAGCTATTCATTCAATTGGATGAGATCTGTGCACATTAGGGAAAGCAATCAGCTTTACTCATTCTACAGATTTAAATGTTAATCTCGTCTAGAAACACCCTCACAGACACACATAGAATAATGTTTGATCAAATGTCTGGGCAATCCATGGCACAGTCTAGTTGACACATAAAATTAATCATCACACTGTCCCTCTCCCACTCCCCAGGAATTACAATTGCTTATGGAAACCGGTCCCATGGAAAAAAGTCTTTCCCTTAAGTCATGAGTGGCTTAAAATTAAGCTTACATTTCAAATGTTCTTTTTAAATTAAAATTGAACCAGCAACATCATTTGTATAATAACTTACGTTAGAAGGAATGACTAATGCTTGCCAATAGATAGACAGGCAGCTTGGACTCCACCAGCCAGTGTTGTTTTCCTGTTTACATGTCTACTGTGGAGACTACATATTAGGAGTGATTAGAATTCAATTTACTCATTCTCATCATAAACATAACTATCAAAAATATATTTAAAGCCAATGGTTACCAAAAAAGCCCAGAGGTAGCTATACTTGTATCAGACAAAATAAGATAAACTAAACATGTTAAAAAAGACCAAGAAGGTCATTATATAATGATAAAGGGGTCAATCCATCAAGAAGATAATAACAATTATAAATATTTATGCACCCAAAATCAGAGCACCTAAATATATAAAGCCAAAAAGTAACAGACCTGAAAAGAGAAATAAACAGCAATACAATAATATTGGGGACTTTAATATCCCTCTCCCAACAATGGATAAATCATCCAGACAGAGAATCAATAAGAAACAGTGGATTGAACATTGTAGGTCAAATGGACCTAGCAGACATATACAGAGCATTCTATCCAACAGTAGCATAATACAGATTCTTCTCAAGTGCAAGTGGAATATTTTCAAAGATAAACCGTATGTTAGGCCACAAAACAAGTTTAAGCAAATCCAAGAAGGTTGAAATCATATCACGTGTCTCCTCTGACCACAATGGAATGAAACTAGAAATCAATAACAGGAGTAAAATTTGGAAAATTCATTAATTCATGGAAATAAAACAACACTCTCTTGAACAACCAGTGGATTAAAGAAGAAATTAAAGGGGAAATAAAAAAAAGTATCTTGAAACAAATGAAAATGGAAACATGACATAACCAAACTCATGGGATGCAACAAAAGCAATTCTAAGAGGGAAGTTTGTGGCAATAAGCACCTACATTAAAAACAAAAGAGGGGTGTCTGGCTGGCTCAATTGGAAGAGAATGCAACTCTTAATCTCCAGGTTGTGAGTTCAAGCCCCATGTTGGGTGTAAAGATTACTAAAACAAACAAACCCCCCAAAAAACCCAAACCAAAAAAACCTCCCAAAAAACAAAAACAAAAAAACCCAAGAGAAATCTCAAACAACCTAGCTCTATGTTTTAAGGAACTAGAAAAAGAAGAACAAACTGAGCCTAAAGTTAGCAGAAGAAAGAAAATTATAAACTTAAGAGCAGAGATAAATGAAATAAAGAACAGAAGCTAAAAGAAAAGATAAACAAAACTAAGAGTTGGTTTTTTAAAAAGATAAAACTGACAAACTTTAAGGTGGAGCTACCAAGGCAAAAAGAGAGAAGACCCAAATCAACAAAATTGTAAATAGAAAAGAAGACATTACAGCGGAAACCACTGAAATACAAAGAATCATAAGAAACTACTCTGAAAAACTATATTCCAACAAACTGGACAATGTAAAGGAAATGGGAAAATTCTCAGAAACATACAACCCACCAAGACTGAATCATAAAGAAATAGAAAATCTGAGCAGACCAATTACTTTTACAGAGATTGAATCAGTAATAAAAAATCTCCCAACAAAGAAAAGCCCAGGACCAGATGGCTTTACTGATGAATTCTACCAAATATTTAAAGAATTAACACTAATCCTTTCTGAAGTCTTCCAAAAAGTCAAAGAGGAAGGAACACCCTCAAACACACTTTACGATGCCAGCATCACCTTAATAGCAAAGTAAGAAAATGACACTAGAAGAAAAGAAAACTACAGGTGAATATCCCTAGTGGATAAAGATACAAAATTTTTCTTTTTTTTTTTAAACTTAAAAAAAATTTTTTTTTGACACACAGAGAGAGATAGCAAGAGAGAGCGCAAGCAGTGGGAGCTGCAGGCAGAGGAGAGGGAGAAGCAGGCAGAGGGATAGGGAGAAGCAGGTTCCCCACTGAGCAAGGAGCCTGATGCAGGGCTTGATTCCAGGATCCTGGGATCATGACCTGAGATGAAGGCAGATGCTTAACCTATTGAGCCGCCCAGGCACCCCAAGATGCAAAATTTTTCAATAAAATACTAGCAAACCAAATTCAGCAGTACATTAAAAGGATCATTTGCCATAATGAAGTGGGATTTATCCCTGGGATACAAGATTGGTTCAACATCTGCAAAACAATAAATGTGATACATCACATTAATAAAATGAAAGAAAAAAACATATGATCATCTCAATAGATGCAGAAAAAGCATTTGACAAAATTCAGCATCTATTCATGATAAAAATTCTTAACAAATTAGGTATAAAAGGAATGTATGGAACATAAAAAGTAGGAAGATTGGTAGGAGAAGAAAGGGATAAATAAAGGGGGGGGTAATCAGAAGGGGGAATGAAGCATGAGAGACTATGGACTCTGAGAAACAAACTGAGGGCTTCAGAGGGGAGGGAGTGGGGGAATGGGATAGGCTGGTAATGGTATTAAGGAGGGCACATATTGCATGGTGCACTGGGTGTTATACACAACTAATGAATCATGGAACTTTACATCAAAAACCAGGGATGTACTGTATGGTGACTAACATAATACAATAACATACAATAACTAACATAATACAATAAAAATTATTATTATAAAAAATAAATAAAAGGAATGTACCTCAACATAAAATAGTCCATATACAAAAAGCGTATTGTATTCAATGGTAAAAGGTTGAAAGCTTCTCCTCCAAGATCAGGAACAGGACAAGGGTTCCTACCCTCACAACTTCTATTCAACAGAAGTTCTAGCCAGAAAAATCAGACAAGAAAAGGAAATAAAAGGTATGGGAATTGGAAAGAAAAAAATAAAATTGTCTCCATTTGCAGATGACATGATTTTATATATAGAAAGTCCTAAAGACCACCAAAATCTGTTAGACCTTATCAGTGAGTTCAATGAAGTTGCAGGATACAGAATTAACATATAAAATCAGCAGTGTTTCTATATGCTAACAACAAATTATCTGAAAGAGAAATACAGAAAATGATCCCATGTACAACAGCATTAAAAAATTAAAATATTTAGGAATACATTTAACCAAGAAGGTGAAAGATCTCTATGCTGAAAACTACAAGACATTGATGAAAGAAGTAGAAAAAGATATAAATAAATGGAAAAGCATCCCATGTTCGTCGATTGGAAGAACTAATATTGTAAAAATGCCCAGACTATCCAAAGCTATCTATAGATTCAATGCAATCACTGCCAAGATTCTAATGGCATTTCTTTTACAGAAGTAGTAAAACAATCCTAAAATTTATATGGAACCACAGAAGACTCCTAATAGACAAAGCAATTCTGAGAAAGAAGAATAGAGCAAGTGGTATCACACTTCGTGATTTCAAGCTATATTATAAAGCTGTAGTAGTCAAAACACTATGGTACTGGCATAAAAACAGACACAGATTAATGGAACAGAATCAAGAGACCCAAAATAAACCCATGCATTTATGGTCAATGATATCTGAGAAGGGAGCCAAGAATACTCAATGGAGAAAGGACAGTCTCTTCAATGAATGGTGCTGGGAAAATTAAATATTCACATGCAAAAGAATGAAACTAGATCCCTATCTTACATCACTAACAACATTAACTTGAAATGAATTAAAGACTTAAATGTAAGACTGGCAACCATAAAACTCCTAGAAGAAAGCATACACAAAAAAGCTCCTTGACATGGGTCTTAACAATGATTTTTTGGATATGAAACCTAAAGCATAAGCAACAGAATAAAAAATAAGTAGGCTACATCAAACTAAAAAGCCTCTGTACATCAAAAGAAATAATCAACTAAATGAAAAGAAAACCTATAGAATGGGAAGAATATTTGCAAACCATATACCTGATAAGGGGTTAACATCTAAACTATATAAAGAACTCATACAACTCAGTGGCAAAAGGAAAAAAAAGCCAAACAAATAATCCAATTAAAAAATGGTCAAAGGACTTGAAAAGACATTTTTTCCAAAGAAGGTATACAAATGGCCAACATGTACACAAAAATATGCTCAGCATGATCGATCATAAGAGAAATATAAATAAAAACCACAATGAGCTATTACCTCATATCTATTAGAATAACAATCATCAAAAAGAGATAACAAATGCTAACAAAGTTGTGGAGAAAAGAGAGCCCTTGTGCACTGTTGGTAGGATTGTAAATTGGTACAGCCACTATGGATAAATGTATGGATGTTCTTCAAAAACTTAGAAATAGAATTACCATATGATTTAGCAATTCCACTTCTGGGAATGTATCTGAAGGAAACAAAAACCTTATGTTAAGGAGATAATCTGTACCCCAATGTTCATAGCAGTGTTATTTGCAATAGCCAACACAGAAACAATGTAGGTATCCATTGACATATGAATGGATAAAGAAGTTGTAGAATGGAATATGAAAATGGAATATTATTCAGCCATAGAAAAGAAAAATATTCTGCCATTTATGACAACATGGATATACCTTGAGGGCATTATTGTAAGTGAAATGAGAAAGACAAATACTATATAATCTCACTTATATGTGGATCTAAAACAAAACAAAACAAAACAAAACAAAACCCCCCCCACCAAACTCATAGAAAAAGAGATTAGATTTGTGGTTACCAGAGGTTGGAGGAGGGGGGAGGTGGAACTGGTGGAAGATGTTCAAAAGATACAAACCTCCAGTTAAAAGATAACTAAATTCTAAGGATGAAATGTACAACATAATGGCTATAGTTAACACTGCTGTATGGTATATGTATTTGAAAATTAAGAGAGTAGATCCTAAGAGTTCTCATCATAAGGAAAAAAAATTCGTATCTGTATGAGATGATGGATGCTAACTAAACTTATTGTGGTAATCATTTCGCAATATATGCTAAATCAAATCATTACGCCACACACCTTAATCTTAAACAGTGCTGTATGTCAACTATATCTCAATAAAAGTGGGGCAAAAAAAATATAACCATTAATGTTTCCTTTGAATTTAATCTTTGTTAGGGTAGCTTCAGTTAAAATTGGGGATGTGCTAGATTATATTAATAGCCCTATTCTTCACCCTTTTCTGTATCCATGTCCTTTGCCAAGCACCTTTGCTATTCCTACCATTAGAGTCAGAGTTTATTTCCCCACCCTTTGAATTTGAGCTCACTTATGTGACTTGTTTTGGCCAGAAGAATGAAGTAGAATTGATGATGACCTAGTTTTGAACCCAAGCATCAAGAAGCTTTGTGTGTTTCTGGTAGCTCTCTTGCACCTCTGCCTTCACTGTGAGAAAGACACACTTAGGCCATCTCATACACTCAGGAGGCAGAGGAGAGACATGTGGAGCAGGCCTGCCAACTAAGATGCTCAGCCTAGTGCACTCTAGTTCAGAGCTCCCAAATGACCTGCAGACAGTTGAACAGGCCAGCCAACTTGCAGATATAAATGCATGAGCAAGTCTAACAAAGGTCAGAAGAACGCTGACCTACCCATTATCATGTGAGCTGTAATAGTAAGTGAATATTGTTTTAATTCACTCAATTTTGGGGTGGTACATTACACAGCAATAACTAGCTGGACAAGAGGACTATTTTAAACTCTGTGCTTTAGGAGTGGGGATTTTAAGTCAGTGTGAAATGGTCAATTTTCCTTCAATTTTGCTTTCCTGGATTAGACACATGTCTATCATACTGCATTTAAAAAAATATTTATTTATTTGAGAGAGAGAGAGAGAGAGAGAGAGAGAGAGCAAGTGGGGGGGAGGGGCAGAAGGAGAGAATCCTCAAGTAGACTCTCCACTGAGCGCAGAGCCCAATGTGGGTCTTGATCCCATGACCCATGAGATCATGACCTGAGCTGAAACCAACAGTAAGAGGCCTAAACAACTGAGCCACCCAGGTGACCCTACCATACCGCATTTTAAAAAATCAATTGTGGCACAGACCACTCCTTGATAATCAGCTTTGTCCTCTCTCTCTCTTCCTCCCTTTTATTTATTTTTATATTTGGGGCACCAATACTACATTTCCTTATCCTCCTTTGCAGTTAGGTGTTATATGTGATGAGTTCAAGTCAGTTCATTGGAATATATTTCTCTACCAAGCTGATCATACAAACCTCCCAAGTGTTACTCTCTCTCTCTTTCCTTCCTTGTCTGCATGCCTAAATGTTGATACTCAGGGAGACCTTGAAAGCCATATGTAAAAGATGTCAGAGTCTGTATTAGTTTGGTTCTTGAATGACTGCCCCCTGCTGCCTAGGAGAAACAACCATACTAGATTACTATGTCAACAAGAACTAAATTTTAGGATGTTAAGCAATTAAAGAAACAAATTGTAGGATTTATTTGTTACCTTCAGTTAAATAGGTACAGTCAGAAAAAAAATTGCTCATTTACTTTTATCTTCCTCCTCCTGCCATTAGTTTATTATGAATGAGTTTTGTATATTATTCAATATATTGATGCCCATATGCTAATTGGAAGGATGGACAGGAAATCTTTAGTAACAAAATCTTGAATTACAGGCAGACCTTTCTTTGGTTATATACTGGGTAGGTTTTGGGTCCTAAATGTCGTAGGGTATTGTTTAAGTATCAGTTTGAGTTGCTTTAACAAAAAGCACACTAAATGTAAACTGAATGGCTCATACAACAGAAATTTATTTCTCATAGTTCTAGGGGCTGAGAATTCTGAGATCAGGGAGCCAGCATGGTCAGATTCTGGTAAAAGGCCCTCTTCCTGGTTCACAGAAAACTGTCTTTTTGTTATGTCTTCAGATGGGAGAGAAATCATCTCTGCCTTTTCTCATAAGAACACTAATCTCATTCCTGAGCACTCTACCATCATGACCTAAATACCTCCCAAAGGCCCTACATCCAAGTATCATCACATTAGGGATTAGGGTTTCAACATCTGAATTTCGGGGAGATACAAACATTTGGTCCATAACAGACATCAAGAGACATGAGCAGATTAGAAGAGGCCTCAGGGAACAAGCATCTCTGAATTAGGGGGTGGTCAATAAATTGACACCTTTCCTAGTAATTCTGTTCATCTGGGGTTGGGGGGAGGGTGGAGCTAAGGGATTTCAAAACATGACAGTATGAGAAAAGGTATTTTTTTAAGATGTACTCCTTAGAATAAGGTTGCAAGTATTCCTAATCTTAATCTTTTAATGTGCCCAATAAGATAGTACCAATGCACTTTTCTAAGTTGTGCATTGCAAGCCAGACTGGATTCTCTTTTCTCTCCACCTCTGCAAGATTTCAAGGTGCTTCTCAAAGGGGTCTCTGTTTCTAGTCAAATACCAGCAGCCTTGGCATTCACTGGATTGTCACAAACAGGTGCATTTGGAAGATAAACCCAGTAGTAGTTCATTGTTCTCTCTCCTGTTTGGCTGCTGCTCATTGGCTCTTGAATGAAAACAGAAAACTTCCTCTGCCTTTAACAAAAAGCCTATTTTCCTTGCCTTCCTCTCTTCATTAGAAAACACCAGATGTGTATGAGGCAGTGGGAGATCCAATTCAGTTCTAGGCTGGCTGGTCAATGGAAAGCAGTAAAAAGGAGTCTGAAAACAACTTCCCAAAGAATCCCAAACAAAGCCTTTGTTTTCTTAACTGCAAAGCAAAGTTAATTTTTTTTACCAGAGTAGCAGTTTCTAATTAGAACTACAGGCTAGGAAACTCAAGGCCAACTTTGGGTGCATATGTAGGAGACGGTAGTGGAGTCCCCATGACTTTGTAATTACAGTAACCATACCCCATTAGAAATGAAAAGACACATATGCTATGTGAATTAGGAATAATATATGGACAATTTTCATATCATTGAAAAAATCATACTTTTTCCTATGAGTATAATTGCTATCACTTTCACTTTGTTACGTTCTTTATGGGTAGATGCAACTTAGTCACATTCTAGTTATGTTTGCCCACCACTGAATGGTTTTCAAAGTGCATTCTTATATATTTTACATAATTCTCACAACTGTAGAAAGTATTCACCACCTCTTATATATGAGGAAACTGAGGCTGGGGTGCACAAAATCAGTGTGCAAAAAGTTAGTGTTGGTGCTGAGACTTGAAATTCACAACTCCTCAGTCTACATCTAGTGTTCAAAACACTGTGGTTCTTTTTAAGTGATCAGGGATGCAGCAATTTAAGTCTAAACTAACCTTCCGTTATCACTACTGTCATATTGAATGGTATGTGGCAGGAGTGGTCATACGGGCCCCTAAAACTCAGGCTTTGAAGCCATGTTACTAGCTATCATTTATTTTTCTCAGCCATAAAATAGGGATAATCATAATATATTAGTTTGCTAGGACTCCTGTAACCAAATACCATAAACAGAGTGGCTTAAATAGCAGAAACGTATTGTCTCACAGTTCTGGAGGCTAAAAGTCCAAGATGAAAGTGTTGGCAGGACCACACTCCCTCAGATGCTGCTAGAGAAAGATCTATTTTAGGCTCTTGCTTAGCTTCTGGTAGTTCCTTGGCTTGTGGCAACATAAGCCCAATTTATATGGTGTTCTCTCTGTGCCTGTGTATCTGTTTCTTCATACAGTGTTCTTTTTTATAATTTTTTAAAATTTTTATTTTTTAATTTAAATTCAATTAATTAACAGTGTATTATTAGTTTCAGAGGTAGAGTTCAGTTATTCTTCAGTAGCATATAACACCTAGTGCTTATTACATCACGTACCCTCCTTAATGCCCATCACCCACTTACCCCATCCCTTCACTCCCCTCCCCTCCAGCAACCCTCTGTTTGTTCCCTACGATTAACAAACCTCTGTTTTGTTTCTTAAATTCCACTTACGAATGAGATCATATGATAATTGTTTTTCTCCAATTGACTTATTTCCCTTAGCGTAAGACCCTCTAGTTCCACCCACATCATTGCAAATGGCAAGATTTCATTTTTCTGATGGCTGCGTAATATTCCGTTGTATATATGTACCACATCTTCTTTATTTATTCATCTGTCAATGGACAGATGGGCTTTTTCCATAGTTTGGCTATTGTGGACATTGCTGCTATAAACACTGGGGTGCAGGTGCCCCATTGGATCACTACATTTATATCTTTGGGGTATATCCCTAGTAGTGCAATTGCTGGGTTATAGGGTAGCTCTATTTTCAACTTTAAAAAAAAAGATTTTACTTATTTACTTGTCAGAAAGAGAGAGAGAGAGAGAGAACAAGTAAGGGGAGCAGCAGGCAGAGGGAGAAGCAGAATCCCCGCTGAGAAAAGAGCCCAACACAGGACTTGATCCCAGGACCCTGGGATCATGACCTGAGCTAAAGGCAGATGCTTACCGACTGAGCCATCCAGGCATCCCTATTTTCAACTTTTTGAGGAAACTCCACAGTATTTTCTAGAGTGGTTGCACCAGCTTGCATTCCTACCAACAGTGTAAGAGGGTACCCCTTTCTCCCCATCCACACCAATATCTGTTGTTTACTGAGTGGTTACTTTTAGCCATTCTGACTGGTGTGAGGTGGTATCTCATTGTGGTTTTGTTTTGTATTTCCCTGATGTCAAGTGATGTTGAGCATTTTTTCATCTTCTGTTGGCCATTTGTATGTCTTCTTTGGAGAAATATCTGTTCATGTCTTCTGCCCATTTCTTGATTGTATTATTTGTTCTTTGGCTGCTGAATTTGATAAAGTTCTTTATAGATTTTGGATACTAGCCCTTTATATGATAAGACATTTGCAAATATATTCTCCTGTCCTGTCAGTTTTCTTTTGGTTTTGTCAACTGTTTCCTTAACTGTGCAAAAACTTTTTATCTTGATGAAGTCCCAATAGTTAATTTTTGCCCTTGGTTCCTTGCATTTGGAGACGTGTCTAGCAAGAGGTTGCTGCAGCTGAGGTCACAGAGGTTGCTGCCTGTGTTCTCCTGTAGGATTTTGATGGATTCCTGTCTCACATTTAGGTTGTTCATCCATTTTGAGTCTATTTTTGTGTATGCTGTAAGGAAATGGTCCAGTTTCATTCTTCTGCATGTGGCTGTCCAATTTTCCCAACACCATTTGTTGAAAAGACTGTCTTTTTTCCATTGGATATTCTTTTCTGTTTTGTCGAAGATTAGTTGACCATAGTGTTGAGGGTCCATTTCTGGGTTCGCTATCCTGTTCCACTGATCTATGTCTGTTTTTGTGCCAGTACCATACAGTCTTGATAGTACTTAGCTTTGTAATAGAGCTTGAAGCCTGGGATTGTGATGCCACCAGCTTTGGTTTTCTTTTTCAACATTCCCCTGGCTATTCAGAGTCTGTTATGGTTCCATCCAAATTTTAAGATTATTTGTTCCAGCTCTGTGAAAATGTTGATGGTATTTTCATAGGGATTGCATTGAATGTGTAGATTGCTCTGGGTAGTGTAGACATTTTAACAATATTTGTTCTTCCAATCCATGAGCATGGAAGTTTTTTCCATTTCTTTGTGTCTTCCTCAATTTCTTTCATGAGTATTCTATAGTCTTCTGAGTACAGGTCCTTTGCCTCTTTGGTTAAATTTATTCCTAGGTATCTTATGGTTTTGGGTGCAATTGTAAATGGGATCAACTTCTTAATTTCTCTTTCTTCTGTCTTATTGTTAGTGTATAGAAATGCAACTAATTTCTGTGCATTGATTTTATATCCTGCCACTTTGCTGAATTCCTGTATGAGCTCTAACAATTTTTTTTGAGGGGGGGGAGTCTCTTGGGTTTTCCACATAGAATATCATGTCATCTGTGAAGAGTGAGAGTTGACTTCTTCCTTGCTGATTCAGATGGCTTTTATTTCTTTTTGTCGTCTGATTGCTGAGGCTGGGACTTCTAGCACTACACTGAATAACAGTGGTGAGAGTGGGCATCCCTGTCATGTTCCTGACCTTAGAGGAAAAGCTCTCAGTTTTTCCCCAGTGAGAGTGATACTCACTGTGGGCGTTTTGTAGATGGCTTTTATGATATTGAAATATGTTCCCTCTATCCCTACACTGTGGAGAGTTTTAATCAGGAAAGGATGCTGTACTTTGTCACATGCTTTTTATGCATCTATTGAGAGGATCATATGGTTCTTGTCCTTTCTTTTATTAACATAGTGTATCATGTTGATTGATTTGTGGATTTTGAACCACCCTTGCCCAGGAATAAATCCCACTTGGTTGTGGTGAATCATCGTTTTAATGTACTTTTGGGTCCTACTGGCTAGTATCTTGGTGAACATTTTGACATCCATGCTCATTAGGGTTATTGTTCTGTAATTCTCCTTTTTGGTGGGGTCCTTGTCTAGTTTTGGGATCAAGGTAATGCTGGCCTCATAGAACGAGTTTGGAAGCTTTCCTTCCATTTATATTTTTTGAAATGGCTTCAGAAGAATAGGTATTAATTCTTTAAATGTTTGGTAGAATTCCTTTGGGAAACCATCCAGCCTGGTACTCTTGTTTGTTGGGAGGTTTTGGATTAGTGTTTCAGTTTACTTGCTGGTTATGGGTCTCTTCAGGTTTTCTATTTATTCCTGTTTCAGTTTTGGTAGTTTATAACTTTCTAGGAAAACATCCATTTCTTCCAGATTGCCTAATTTGGTGGCTTATAGTTGCTCATAATATGTTCTTATAATTTTTCATATTTCTTTGGCATTGGTTGTGCTCTCTCCTCTTTCAACCATGATTTTATTAATTTGGGTCTTTTTTCTTTTTGGTAAGTCTGGCCAAGGTTTTCTTGATCTTATTAATTCTTTCAAAGAACCAGCTCCTAGTTTCACTGATCTGTTCTACTGTTCTTTTGGTTTTGATTTTATTGATTTCGGCTATAATCTTTTTTTTTAAAGATTTTATTTATTTATTTGACAGAGATAGAGATAGCCAGCGAGAGAAGGAACACAGGCAGGGGGAGTGGGAGAGGAAGAAGCAGGCTCATAGCAGAGGAGCCCGATGTGGGGCTCGATCCCATAACGCCAGGATCACGCCCCGAGCCGAAGGCAGACGCCCAACCGCTGTGCCACCCAGGCGCCCCGATTTCTGCTCTAATCTTTATTATTCCTCTTCTCCTGATGGGTTTAGGCTTTATTTGATGTTCTTTATCCTGCTCCTTTAGGTGTAAGGTTAGCTTGTGCATTTGAGACCTTTCTTGTTTCTTGAGAAAGACTTGTATTGCTATATACTTCCCTCTTAGGACTGCTTTTGCTGCATTCCAAAGGTTTTGAACAGTTATGCTTTCCTTTTCATTTATTTTCATGAATTTTTAAAATTCTTCTTTAATTTCCTGGTTGACCTATTCATTCTTTAGTAGAATGCTCTTTAGCCTCCAAGTCTTTGAGCTCTTTCCAAATTTCCTCTTGTGATTGAGTTCAAGTTTCAAAGCAATGTTGCCTCAAAATATGCAGGGAATAATCCCAGTCTTTTGGTATCAGTTGAGACCTGATTTGTGACCTAGTATGTGATCTGTTCTGGAGAATGTTCCATGTGCACTTGAGAAGAATGTGTATTCTGTTGCTTTAGGATGGAATGCTCTGTATACATCTGTGAAGTCCATCTGGTCCAATGTATCATTCAAAGCCCTTGTTTCCTTATTGATCTGCTGCTTTATCTGTCCATTGCTGTGAGTGGGGCATTGAAATCCCCCTATTATTTTATTATTATCAATGTGTTTCTTTAATTTGGTTATTAATTGGTTTATATAATTGACTGCTCCTCTGTTAGGGTCATAAATATTTATAATTGTTAGATATTCTTGTTGGATAGACCCTTTAATTATGATATAGTGTCCTTCCTCATCTTTTATTACAGTCTATGGTTTAAAATCTAATTTGTCTCATGTAAGGATTGCCACCCCAGGTTTCTTTTGATGTCCATTAGTGTGATAAATTGTTTTCCATCCCCTTACTTTAAACCTGGAGGTGTTTTTGGTTTTAAAATGAGTCTCCTACAGCCAGCATATGGATGGCTCTTGCTTTTTAATCCAATTGATACCCTGTGTCTTTTGATTGGGGCATTTAGCCCATTTACATTCAGAGTAACTACTGAAAGATACGAATTTAGTGTCATTGTATTACCTGTAAAAATCACAGTTTCTGTATATTGTCTCTGTTCCTTTATGGTCTATGTTACTTTTGGGTTCTCTCTTTGCTTAAAGGATTCCCATTAACATTTCTTACAGGGCTCCTTTAGTGGTCACAAATTCTTTTGGTTTCTGTTTGTCCTGAAATCTTTTTATCTCTCCTTATATTTTGAATGACATCCTTGTTGGATAAAGTATTCTTGGCTGCATATTTTTCTCATTTAGCACCCTGAATGTATCATGCCAGCCCTTTCTGGCCTGCCAGGTCTCTGTGGATAGGTCTTCTGCCAGTCTAATGTTTCTACCCTTGTAGGTTATGGACAACTTGTCCTGCTCTGCTTTCAGGATTTTCTCTTTGTCTCTGAGATTTGCACGTTTCACTATTATATGTCAAGGTGTTGACCTATTTTTATTGATTTTTAGGGGGGTTCTCTGTGCCTCCTGGACTTGAATGCTTGCTTCCTTCCTCAGATGGGGAAAGTTCTCCAATGTAATTTGGTTCAATATACCCTCTGCCCCCCCCTTTCCTCTTGTTCTTTGATCCCAATTATTCTAATATTGTTTTGCTTTATGATATCACTTATCTCCTGAATTCTCCCCTCCTGATCCATTAGTTATTTATCTTTTTCTCATCTTCTTTATTCTCCATTATTTTGTCTTCTATATCACTAATTCTCTCTTCTGCCTCATTTATCCTAGCAGTCAGACTCTCCATTTTTGGTTGCCTCTTATTAATAGTCTTTTTTTACTTCAACTTGATTAGATTTTAGTTCTTTTATGTCTCAAAAAGGATTTTCTAGTGTCTTCTATGCTTTTTTTCAAGTCCAGCAAGTATCTTTATAATCATTATTCTGAATTCTAGTTCTGACATCTGACTTATATCCATACTGATTAGGCAGCCAATACTACCTCTTGTTCTCTTTTTGAGGTTAGTTTTTCTGTCTTGTCATTCTTGCAGAAAGTGGTTGCTTTTCCATTTGTAGAGTTGCAGCTATTCTTTTCTTAGATCTCCAGTTGAGTCTGTAGGTGCTCAGAATGATTTGATAGCTATCTAGCTGAATTCCTGAGACCAGACAAAATTTAAGTCTCCTACTCTTCTGCCACTTGGACTCAAAATCCATATGGTATTCTTTTTGTAAGGATGTGAATAATTTTGGATTAGGGGCCCATTATACTCCAGCATGACCCATCCAAACTAATTATATCTGCAACAACCCTATTTTCAAATAAGGTCACATTCTTAAGTACTGGAAATTAGGACTTATACATGTAAATATTTGAGGGGGACACAACTCAGCCTGTAAAAAACAGTATTTGTATCATTGGGTTATTGTGAAGATTAAATGAAATGATGTCTGAAAAATCTTTACACAGAGATGTCAATGGAGTGCCAAATTTCAGAAATAGTTGCTCTTATTATTTTTGTTGTTGAGAGTTTGCATTTCTTTGAGGATGGCAGAAAGTATAAAGTTGTAGTTGTTTTGAGAAAAATAAGCTAGCTGGCATATATCTCCTCAACCTTAACTATCTATTCTTTCTGCTGCTCCAAGTCAGTGAGAATAGTAAGGAGCCAGGAACAGTTCTGTCTAGGTGGGACTCACCAGACATCCAAAAGACTCCACTCTTTCTGTTCATTATTTCTTTGAAGAGAAGAGATACAGCATGATCATCTGAGATGAAACCCACTTCAGACTTGGCAAACCGTTTTCTATTTGCCTCTCTCTGTACATGACCTTGAGTGAATTAACTAACAATTGAAAGTTGTAGGCAATGATAATGATGGAAGGGAAATCAAATAATAAATTGTATTACAATAAAAGTTTATGCAGATCCATAGTCATGCCACCATAGACAAATAAGAATCAGTGTTATTTTTTTAAAAAAGTTAGAGAAGGATATTTTGTAAGGTCTCTCATTGTCAGCAAATATTGGATTTGATCTAAATCCCTCAAGCTCTAGTTTACACCCATTTTTGTTTGTTTATTCCCACTCAACAAGCAGGATAAGTGGTCATTGTAAATTATATTAAAAATCTCTAGGTACATAGTTGTTTCTTCTGCCTTTGGAGTCCCCTCTGTTTTTCACACTGCTGACTATCCATTCAGTCACAATTTATATGTATATATGGGTTATACATCTTCATTTCCAGGCCTGAAATTTTCTCATTTCTTTTAGTATCATTTTCCCCTTCTGCCCACAGGCAATATCCATTTCAACATTCTCCAAATCCTATGCAGTTCTTCTCCTTTCTCAGATTCATAACACTGGAGTGATAGCTTTTCCCCTCTCCTTTGTTGTTAAATTGATCTCCAGGTACTGTAGATTCTTCCTTCTAGTCTTTCCGTCTTCCATTTCCTTACCATTTTTGTCATCAACGCTGAAGTCCAGAGGTTGTTTCCATACTCAGGCAATATTTCCTGGTTGTCTCCAAACTTCCCATCCTCCTACCATAATTCTTTGATATCTTCTTCCTGGCCTCTATTATTGTTAACTTGTTATGATTCTGAATTGTCATGCATAAGACTTCCAAAAGTAAGATAACCCAACGTCTCTACACGAACAAAACAAAATAATTCAATTATTGAGTTCAATAATTAAACAAATATTTATTGATCATCTCTGATGCTCCAGGCTAAGTGCTAAGTGCTGGGAAGGAGGTTGATGATGAAAGACTGTCCTAGTTTCCTTGTACACGTGACTCATTTGTTTTCCCATTCAAATCTATGCAAATGACATTGCCCATACCAGAATGACCTTTCTCCTCTCTGAGAGATTATATCATTCATCCCTAAAATTCATTTCCTTCTTGAAGTTTTCTTGAACTAACTACATGACTTAGATTACTCCAGCCATAGCTGGTCCCAATTACTAAAACCTCTATATAGCTGACCTTAGTAATATGTATGTTTTATAAATACACATGGTTTCATTTATTGTTTGCATTTCTTCAAATAGAGGCCCAACTGTTAGAACAAAAGAAAGTGGCCTAGTATGTCCTATTAATGTGCCCCTCACACTTTCCAAGGCTGAATTCTCTGACTGAATCTGTCAGTTTTAGTCAGGAGACAAAACCACATTAGCTGCTTCAACAGAGAATTCAGTATAATAAATTGTTACAGATATTCAAGATCCAGAAAGGCAAAAGGGAAACACTAAGATCTTCCAAGGTTCCAAATGTAGTAAGCTGCTCCTACCCCCAGGACTGGGGAATACAGAGAAGAGGTTGAGATCATTAAAATTTAGTAGCTTGGAGGAAGGGGTGCTGCTTAGCTGCTGCTGATATCTTTGAGGGAGCAAATATCACTGCCAGGGTAAGGAAAGCGATGCTGACAGAAACAGTGAACAAATGGGGATAAGTCCCTTCTCCCTCCACCTTCCTCACAGAGTCTCTCCTGCGCCCCCTATTGGCAGAGTCTAACAGGGCAAAGCTGGCCAAGCAAAGAAGCGTCTGACTGACTCCCAGCCAGCCCCTGTGTCAGAGAAAAGAATACAGCAGGGCAGGGTGGGTTTGGAGCTGAGAGAGAAAAGCTTTATAATCAAGAGAATGACTTGGGAAAGTTCTTTAGTGTGCAGTTGACCACGAACATTTAAACTTTTCAGACATTTAAACTGAATCCCACCTCTCACCCATTACCTAAATCATTTTCTGCGCATTTTACTCCCCCAAAGCACTCCATCGTATTTGCATTTTAAAAGAATGAGAGCAATGTGCAAAATCAGAACACAGTAGCAAACTTCAAGAATCTGTTAATGGGGTTTTCATGTGTTCTCTCAGGAACAGAGTCAGTGGGGGGAGGGGAGTGTCCTGCCAAGCTTAACCTTACTTGCTACACCACACTGCACAGATAACTCTGTGCTGTATGAGCTTGGGAGAGGCTGGCTGGTATCACCTAGCTCTAGTGAGCCTGTGACCAGACATCTTGAGCCAAGCAACAAAGAAAAAAATGTGTGCTTTCCCGCTGAGACGAAAGTGGCTGTTGGAGAATTTCACTGAGACTTAATTTGTTGGAAGGCCTTTTCATTTTTATGCTGTGTGTTGAGGGGAGATGATGATTGCTTATACTTTGTAATTTCTTCCATTTCTAGTTATGCTCTGCTCAGAAGACTGCAGCTCTCAATTACATAGGTAGAAAGTCTTCAGATTATTTTTTAAAAGACTTTTTTCCCCCTCAGAACAAAAGGGATACATGTTCATTGTAGACAACTTATAAAACACAGTCAAGCAAAAAACAAAACAAAAAGAATAAAAATCACCTGTAATTCTGTTTCCCAGAGATAACCACTATTAATATTGTGAACGTTGTGTTATATACCATTCCATATGGATATATGTATATGTTTTCAGACATATGTACATACTTTAAAATACATACTTTAAATGTATTTATACTTAAAGGTAGTGTATATATATAACATATACATATATGTAATATATATTATAAAAATAATTCTTTGCTTCTTCTTTTGTAATCTTCAATTTAACAATCAGTTTACCTCCTATACTAAAATTTCTAAACTGTTCTCTGTAGTAAGTATTATTCCTGTCCAGTTCTTCTGGTTACATCCTGCTGCCTGCAAAGTGGAAATAATTTCACATACTAGTCGTTTGTATTTCTTAGTTTCTTATAGATTTGCTTCAAAAATTGCATATCACAAGCATGATATGGTATCCCAGAGAATGAAGAAATATATAGATGGAAAAATTGCATATCACAAGCATGATATGGCATCCCAGAGAATGAAGAAATATATAGATGGACAAGAATTTTCAAAAGTACTAAAGCACCAAAACTTGAATTGGTCTTAAACCCTTAAACCCCACTGGTCAAGATTATCCACCTCTGATCTTCACAAAGATTTCTCTATTTGGGTGTGCAATGGGCCTAAACAAACAGTGACTCAGCAGGTAAGTTTCAGTTTGGACAACTTAATTTCATGATAACATACCTACCCTCCTATTTCATTTCATTGTATTTGTTTATATGCAGAATTTTGCTCACAATATTCCTCTTAATAATATAGGTCAAACACTGAAATTAATCATTACAAAGAGGAAAAGGAAATAGGTCAAATGAATTTAAATGGCATAACAAATTATTTAACCCAATAAATGCAAATATCAGTTCTACATATAATCAAGATGAAAATACATTGTTGAGATATTTTTTATATTAGTCATTGAAAATTGGTATGTGCTTTTATATCTCAATTTGTGAGCTAAATTTTTATTGAAATACTTGAACTGGATTTAAAATTCATATAATTTTCATTTGAAGAAATAGATTCACATACCTAAGTTCTTCCAAACATATTTAACAGTTTTTCAATAACTTGAATCAAGCAAGTACCAAAAAAAAAGAAAGAAAAATCATATGCCTTTACTATTTGCATCCACATTGACAAAACTGGTTTATTGTTTTCTGAAGCACTGATTTGATTTCAATAAAAGCATATCTGTTTGAAAACTACATCTGTCTAAGTTAACTAAACTCACCAAATCTTGTGTCAACTCAGTGTGAATAACAGGTTCAAAGAGATATTTTATAAACTCAAAAACAACTCAATTAATCAAAATACAAAAAAGAATTTAAAAAATTTTTACTGGAGTACTTATATAAGTAGCCAACTTATATAATGCTACCAATTATAAGTACATTCTTTACATATTGTTTCATATTAGAAAACAGAGGGAAAGTGCCCTGAAGCTTGGTGCTACTGCATCTCTGGCAAATGCCTGGTCTGACTCAACCCAAGCCCAAGGTAGGCCCAGACTTGCCAACTAACAGCCCAGGAACCAAACACTGCCCACAAGAGGCAAAGAGAGCCAATGAAAATAAGCGGACTGAGAAAAGCAGTTAAGACACAACAGCAGGGCACATGCAACACAGATAGGAGACACACCTGAAGTACCAGGTACTAATGAACAGGAGCATTGCAGTGAAGGGTACTACAGAACTACTACTTCATAAAGCCATTACTTTCAACAGCAGAAGACATAGATGCCTTTCTAACACAGAAAAGAAGCAGAGACTTAGACAAAATGCCAAGATGGAGGAATTTATCCCAAATGAAAGAACAAGATAAGACTATGGCCATAGATCTAAGCAAAACAGATATAAGTAACACGCCTGATGGAGAATTTAAAGCAATAATTTTAAGGATACTCACTGGGCTTGAGAAAAGAATAGAAGACACCAGTGAGACCCTTAGGACAGAGATAAAAGAGTTTTAAAAAAAGAATCAATTGGAGATGAAAAATGCAATAAATGAGATTAGAAACAGGCCTGATGCAATGAACAGCATGCTGGAAGAAACACAGGAACAAATGAGTGACCTAGAAGACAAAACAATGGACACTAACGAAGCTGAACTAAAGAGATAAAGAAGAATTATGTGACACAAACACAGACTTAGGGAACTCAGTGACTCCATCAAACATAATAACATTTGTATTATAGGAATCTCAGAAGAAAAAGAGAGAGAAAAGGGTGCAGAATATTCATTTCAAGAAATAATAGCAGAAAACTTTCCTAATCTGAAGAAGGAAACAGACATCCAGATCCAGGAGGCACAGAGAACTTCCATCAAAACAAACAAAAACAGGCCAACACCAAGACATATTGTAATTAAATTTGCAAAATATAGTGACAAAGAAAAAATCTTAAAAGCAGCAGGACAAAAGAGTCCTTAACTTGCAAGGAAAAACCCATAAGGCTAGCAGATGACTCAACAGAAACTGGACGGGACAGAAGAAAGTGGCATGATATATTCAAAGTGGTGAATGGGAAAAGTCTTCAGCCAAGAAAACTCTATTCAGCAAGGCTATCATTCAGAGTAGGACAGATAAAGAGCTTCCCAGACAAATACTGAAGGAGCTCGTGATCACTAAACCAGGCCCACAAGAAATATTAAAGAGAACTCTTTGAATGCAAAGGAGAGACCAAAAGTCAAAAAGAAAAGAAAGGAATAAAGAAAATATCCAGAAATAATGACAGAACAAATAATAAAATGGAAATAAATAGATATCAATCAATAATTACTTTGAATGTAAAAAGACTAAATGCTCCCACAAATCAAAAGATATAGGGTGTCAGAATGGATTAAAAAAAGAAAAACAAAACCAAGACCAATGTACATGCTGCCTCCAAGAGACTCATTTTAGACCCAAACATACCTGCAGATTAAAAGTGAGGTGATGGGGGGAAGAAAAAAGATGGCGGAGGAGTAGAGGACCTTGTTTCAGCTGGTCCCCTGAATCAAGCTGGATATCTATGAGATCATCCTGAACACCCACGAAATCAGCCTGAGATGTAGGAAGATATATCTGGACCTCTACAAATGAACATCTCTGGAGCTGAGTATTGATGTACAAAGCAGGGAGCCGTGAATCTGCGCACAGATATTGGAAGATAAATGGAAGGGGAAAGGAGCCGCCATGCTCGGGTGCTGGGAAGCAGTAGCCACCTGCACTGGGGAGCAGGCTGGATTCGTGGACGGTACCCATGAGAAAGAGACTGAGACTGGGAGACCAGGAACACACGTGCAACCAGACTAAAAACCGGAGCTCCGGAGCATGTGTGAACCACACTGAAAAAGGGAGCTCGGGACCGTGCCCAGGAACCGGGGGTGGCTGGCAGTGTTAGAAGCACAAAGGACAGAGATGTGCTGGCCTTGGGAGAGAGGATTGGGAGAATGGCTGTGGGGCGCGCAACCCGGGACACTGAGGGGGTTTTTAGCAGCACCGACAGAAACAGAGTGAAAGTGGCCAGGAAAGCTCAGTGGAGAGCACACTGCGATCTGTCTGTTCTGAGACAGAGGCTAGGATACGGCCACTGCCGCTCTCACTCTCAGAAGAGTCACAGAAAACTGCCAGGAAAAGCCGCCAGAGAACAAAAGCCCGGAAATACCGGTTCGCATTGTGTCCATCCCCACCCCCTCTCACAGAGGACGGGGCAACTGTACCCAAACAGGGTTGCCTGAGTATCAGTGCGGCAGGCCCCTCCCCCAGAAAGCAGGCTGAAAAATCAAGAAGCCCACATCCCTAAGGTCCCTATAAAACAAGTACACATTGCCTGGGTCCTGGTCAATAACTTGGGCTCTGTGCATCCCCGCAACCTCTCCTCATCAGAATGACAAGGAGGAGGAATCCCCAGCAAAGAAAGGAGACAGAGACTGTGGCCTCTGCCACAGAACTGATGGGTATGGTTATAACCAAACTGTCAGAAATGGAGTTCAGAGTAACAACGGTTAAGACGATGTGTAGGCTTGAAAAACATATTAATGGAAATATTGAGAATATAGAATCTCTAAGGGCGGAAATGAGAGCGAATCTGGCAGAAATTAAAAATGCTATGAATCAAATGCAGTTTAAACTGGATGCTCTGATGGCCAGGGTAAATGAGGCAGAAGAACGAATTAGTGAATTGGAAGATGGGATGATAGAAAAGAAGGAAAAAATGGGAACTTGGCTCAAAAAAATCCAATTTCAAGAATGTAGATTACAGGAGATTACTGACTCAATGAAACATTCCAGTGTCAGAATCATTGGCATCCCCAAGGGGGTGGAGAAAGAGAGAGGTCTAGAAGAGATATTTGAACAAATTGTAGCTGAGAACTTTCCTGTCTGGCAAAGGAAACAAGCTTTCGTGTCCAAGAGGCAGAGAAGACCCCTCCCAAGATCAATGAGAACAGACCTACACCACGTCACATAATAGTACAATTCACAAATATTAGATCCAAGGATACAATCTTGAAAGCGGCCAGGGGGAAGAGAATCCTCACCTACAGAGGGAGGAACATCAGAATAACGTCAGACCTGTCTACAGAGACCTGGCAAGCCAGAAAAAGCTGGCAAGACATATTCAGAGCACTAAGTGAGAAGAACATGCAGCCAAGGATCCTTTATCCAGCCAGACTGTCATTCAGAATTGATGGAGAGACAAGGACCTTCCAGACCAGCAGAAACTGAGAGAATATGTGACCACCAAGCCAGCCCTACAAGAAATATTAAGGGGGGGTTCTATAAAAGTAAAAAGACCCCAAGAGTGATACAGAACAGAAATTTACAATCTATAGAAACAAAGACTTCACAGGCAACATGACATCATTAAAATCATATCTCTCAATAATCACTCTCAATGTGAATGGCCCATAAAACGCCACAGGGTTGAAGATTAGATAAAAAGACATGACCCATCCATATGCTGTCTACAAGAGACTCATTTTGAACCTAAAGATACATCCAGACTGAAAGTGAAGGGATGGAGAACCATTTTTCATGCCAATGGACCTTAAAAGAAAGCTGGGGTAGCAATTCTCGTATCAGACAGATTAGATTTTAAACCAAAGACTGTAGTTAGAGATATAGAAGGACACTATATTATTCTTAAAGGATGTATCCAACAACTGGATATGACAATTATAATTACCTATGCCCCCAACAGGGGAGCAGCTAGATACACAAGCCGACTCTTAACCAGAATAAAGAGACATATAGATAATAATACGTTAATAGTAGGGGACCTCAACACTCCGCTCTCAGCAATAGACAGATCACCTAAGCAGAAAATCAACAAAGAAACAAGAGCTTTGCACTTCAATGTGGAGAAGTTTTAAAAAGAATCGATGGAAAGGTTTGAGAGCATTGTACTGAATCAATCTTTATAAAAATAATTCCGTCAGTTGGTACAATCTTAGAAGGTGATGATGTGACCATTGGGAGACCAAACTGGAAGCACAGGGTACCTGGGTCATGGTGAATGACGGTGAGTATCCTAGCTTTCAGGGCTATTTGCAGTCATCTCTTGGTGGTAAACTCAGAGCCCACATTCCTAGTCTAATCTGGTTTATAATAAACATGTATTGTGGGTTATGGCCAAGCTTGTAAGAAAATGTTTTATTTTACTAAACGCCTTGGAGGAAAATCATTCTTTCTCTGAAGAACTCTGTATTCATAGTTTTTATGTTACAGAATTCATTTTTAATGAGGATAAAGTCACCAAGCAGAGGTGACCTATTAAATAAAGTTAAAACACACCTAAAAAAAAAAAAAAGAAAAAAAAAAGAAACAAGAGCTTTGAATGACTTACTGGACCAGATGGACCTCATAGATATATACAGAACACTACACCCCAGAACAACAGAATACTCATTCTTTTCGAATGCACATGGAACTGTCTCCAGAATAGACCATATACTGGGTCACAAAACAGGTCTCAACTGATACAAAAAGACAGATTATTCCCTGCATGTTCTCAGACCACAATGCTTTGAAACTGGAACTCAATCATAAGGGAAAATTCGGAAGAAACTCAAACACTTGGAAACTAAGAAACATCCTGCTTTAGAATGATTCGGTAAACCAGGGAATTAAAGATGAGCTTAAGCAATTTATGGAAACCAATGAGAACAAAAATACATCGGTCCAAAACCTATGGGACACTGCAAAGGCAGTCCTCAGGGGAAAATACATAGCCATCCAAGCCTCACTCAAAAGAATAGAAAAATCTAAAATGCAGTTTTTATATTCTCACCTCAAGAAGCTGGAGCTGGAACAGAAGAACAGGCCTAACCCATGCACAAGAAGGCAGTTGATCAAGATTAGAGCAGAGATCAATGAATTAGAAACCAGGAGCACAGTAGAGCAGATCAACACAACTAGAAGCTGGTTCTTTGGAAGAATAAATCAGATCAATAAGCCACTGGCCATACTTATTCAAAAGAATAGAGAAATGACCCAAATTAATAAAATTATGAATGAAAGGGGAGAGATCACCACCAACACCAAAGAAATAGGAAGGATCATTAGAAACTATTATCAACAACTATATGCCAATAAATTAAACAACCTGGAAGAAATGGATGCCTTCCTGGAAACCTATAAACTACCTAGTCTGAAAGAGGAAAAAACTGATTATCTAAACAGAATGATTAATTATGAAGAGATTGAAGCAGTGATCAAAAACCTCCCAAAAACAAGAGTCCAGGGCCTGACGGATTCCCTGGGGAATTCTACCAAACATTCAAAGAAGAAATAATACCTATTCTCCTGAAGCTGTTTCAAAAAACAGAAACAGAAGGAAAACTACCAAACTCATTCTATGAGGCCAATATTACCTTGATCCCCAAACCAGGCAAAGACCCCATCAAAAAGGAGAATTACAGACTGATATCCCTGATGAATATGGATGCCAAAATTCTCAGCAAGATCCTAGCTCATAGGATGCAACAGTACATTAAAAGGATTATACATCATGACCAAGTGGGATTCATCCCTGGGATGCAAGGATGGTTCAACATTCACAAATCGATCAGTGTGATAGATCACATCAACAAGAAAAGAGTCAAGAACCATATGATCCTCTCAACTGATGTAGAAAAAGCATTTGAAAAATACAGCATCCTTTCCTGATTAAAACCCTTCACAGTGTGTGGATAGAGGGTACATTCTTCAATTTCATAAAAACCATCTATGAAAAGCCTACAGTGAATACCATATTCAATGGGGAAAAGCTGAAAGCCTTTCCCTTAAGATGAGGAACATGACAAGGATGCCCACTCTCGCCATTATTATTCAACATATTACGAGAAGTCCTTGCAACAGCAATCAGACAACAAAAAGGGAAAAAAGATATTCAAATCGGGAAAGAAGAAGTCAAACTGTCTCTCTTCACAGATGTCATGATACTCTACATGGAAAACCCAAAAGACTCCACCCGCAAATTACCAGAACTCATAGAACAATTCAGTAATGTGGCAGGATACAAAATCAATGCTTAGAAATCAGTTGCATTTCTATACATGAACAATGAGGCTGAAGAAAGAGAAATTAGGGAATCAATTCCATTTACAATAACACCAAAAATCATACAATATCTCAGAATTAACTTAACCAGAGAGGTAAAGGATCTATACTCTAGAAACTACAAATCACTCTTGAAAGACATTGTAGAAGACACAAAAAGATGGAAAAACATTCCATGGTCATGGAGCAGAAGAATAAACATAGTTAAAATGTCTATGCTACCCAGAGCAATCTACACTTTCAATGCCATCCTGATCAAAATATCAATGACATTTTTCAAAGAGCTGGAACAAATAGCCCTTAAATTTGTTTGGAACCAAAAAGGCCCCGAGTCGCCAAGGAATTGTTGAAAAGGAAAAACAAAGCTGGGGGCATCACGTTGCGTGATTTCAAGCTATACTACATAGCTGTGATCAGAAGACAGCATGGTACTGGCACAAAAACAGACACATAGACCAATGGAACAGAATAGAGACTCCAGAAATGGACCCTTGGATCTATGGGCAATTAATCTTTGACAAAGCAGGAAAAAACATCCAGTGGAAAAAAGATAGTCTCTTCAATAAATGGTGCTGGGAAATTTGGACAGCTATATGCAAAAGAATGAAACTTGACCACTCTCTCACACCATACACAAAGATAAACTCCAAATGGATGTAAGATATCGATGTGAGACAGGAATCCATCAAAATCATAGAGGAGAACATAGGCTGTAACCTCTTTGACATCAGCCACAGCAACTTCTTTCATGACACATCTCCAAAGGCAAGAGAAACAAATGAAAAAATGAAGTTGTGGGACTTCATCAAGATGAAAAGCTTCTGCACAGCCAAGGAAACAGTCCAAAAAACTAAGAGGCAGCCCACAGAATGGGAGAAGGTATTTGCAATTGACACTACAGATAAACGACTGGTATCCAAGATCTACAAAGAAATTCTGAAACTCAATACACGAGAAACAAATAATCAAATCAAAAAATGGGCAGAAGATATGAACAGACACTTTTCCAATGAAGACATACAAATGGCTAACAGACACATGAAAAAATGTTCAAAATCATTAGCCATCAGGGAAATTCATATCAAAACCACATTGAGATACCACCTTACTCCAGTTAGAATGGCAAAAATTGACAAGGCAAGAAACAACAAATGTTGGAGAGGATGTCAAGAAAGGAGAACCCTCTTACACTGTTGGTGGGAATGCAAGTTGGTACAGCCACTTTGGAAAACAGTGTGGAGGTCCCTTAAAAAGTTAAAAATAGAGCTACCCTATGACCCAGCAATTGCACTACTGGGTATTTACCCCAAGGATAAGGATGTAGTGATGAGAAGGGCCATATGCACCCCAATGTTCATAGCAGCATTGTCCACAATAGCTAAATTGTGGAAGGAGCCGAGATGCCCTTCAACAGACAAATGGATAAAGAAGATGTGGTCCATGTATACAATGGAATATTACTCAGCCATCATAAAGAGCGATTACCCAACATTTGCAGCAACATGGACGGGACTGAAGGAGATTATGCTAAATGTAATAAGTCAAGCAGAGAAAGACAATTATCATATGCTTTCACTCATTTATGGAACATAAGAAATAGCTGGGATATTTGTAGGAGAAGGAATGGAAGAATGAAGGGGGGTAAACAGAAGGGGGAATGAACCAGGAGAGACTATGTACTCTGGGAAACAAACTGATGGCTTCAGAGAGGAGGGGGCTGGGGGATTGGGATAGGCTGGTGATGGGTATTAAGGAGGGCACATATTGCATGGAGCACTGGGTGTTATATGCAAACAATGAATCATGGAACACTACATCAAAAAGTAAGGATGTAGTGTATGGTGACTAAGATATCATAATAAACAATTTAAAAAAATAATAAAATTGAGGTGATGGAGAAACATTGATCATGAAAATGGATGTGAAAAGAAGTGGATGTAAATAGAAAGCCGGAGTAGGAATATGTATATGGGATAAATTAGACTTTAAAACAAATGCTGTAAAAGGAGACAAAGATAGGCATTATATAATCATGAAGGGGACAATCCAGCAAGAA
The DNA here is from genome assembly GCF_023065955.2 of Ursus arctos. Lineage (NCBI taxonomy): Eukaryota > Metazoa > Chordata > Mammalia > Carnivora > Ursidae > Ursus > Ursus arctos. The sequence continues at coordinate 16,398,971 of NC_079873.1, forward strand.
GATATAACAATTGTAATTATTTATGCACCCAACATGGGAACACTCAGATATATAGAAAAAATTAATAAGAAACATATAGGGCCTCATTGATAATAATACAACAGTAGGGGACTTTAACACCTCACTCACATCAGTGGAGAGATCTTCCAAACAGAAAATCAACAAGGAAACAATGGCTTTGAATGATACTCTGGACCAGATGGACTTAGTAGATACATTCGGAACATTTCATCGTAAAGCACCATAGTACACATTCTTTTCAAGTGCACATTGGATATGCAATAGAATAGATCACATACGAGGTCAGAAATCAGCCCACAACAAATACAGAAAAGATTGAAATCATACCATGCACCTTTCTGACTGCAACATTGTGAATCAAGATGTCAAGCACAAGAAAAAATTTGGAAGGACCACAAATACATGAAGGTTAAACAACATTCTCCTAAAGAATGAATGGGTCAGCCAGGATATCAAAGAATAAATAAAAAATACATAGAAACAAATGAACATGAAAACATGATAGTCCAAAAGCTTCTGTATACAGCAAAAGGGGTCCTAAGAGGGAAATATATAGCAACACAGTTCTACCTAAAAGCAGGTAAAAATCTCAAATAAACAACCTAACCTTACACATACGTAGCTAGAAAAAGAAGAACAAATGAAGGCTAAAGCCAGCAGAAGAAGGGGAATAATAAAAAAAATAGAGCTGAAATAAATGCTATAGAAACTAAAAACAACAACAACAACAACAACAACAACAACAACAACAAAACAGTAGAACAGATCGTTGAACCTAGAGCTGGTTCTCTGAAGGAATAAAATTGATAAACCTCTAGCCAGACTTATCAAGAAGAAAAGAGAAAGCACCCAAATACATAAAATCACAAACAAGAGGGGAGAAATAACAACAACCACCAAAGAAATACAAACAATTATGAGAGAACATTATGAAAAATTATACATTGGACAATCTGAAAGAAATGGATAAATTCTTAGAAACTGAAACAGGAAGAAATAAAAAACTTGAACAGACAAATAACCAGCAAAGAAATTGAATTAGTAATAAAAAATCTCCCAACAAACAAAAGTCCAGGGCCAGATGGCTTCACAAGGGAATTCTGCCAAACATTTAAAGAAGAGTTAATAACTATCGTTTGCAAACTATTCTAAAAATTCCAGAGGAAGAGAAACTTCCAAAATCATTCTATGAGGCCAGCATTACCCTGATTACAAAACCAGATAAGGACACCACAAAAAAAGAGAACTATAGGCCAATATCTCTGACAAACATAGGTGCAAAAATCCTCAATAAAATATTAACAAACTGAATTCAACAATACGTTAAAAAAAGCATTCATCACGATTAAGTGGGATTTATTCTTGGGTTGCAAGGGTGATTCAATATTTGCAAATCAATCAACATGATGTACCACATTAATAGAAGAAAGGAGAACCATATGATCTTTTCAATAGATGCAGAAAAAACATTTGACAAACTACAGCATCCATTCATGATAAAAACCCTCCACAAAGTAGGGATAGAGGGAACATCCTCAACATCATAAAGGACATCTATGAAAAACCCATAGCAAATACCATCCTCAATGGGGAAAAACTGAGAGGTTATCCTCTAAGGTCAGGAACAAGACAGGGATGTCCACTCCCACCACTCTATTTTAACGTAGTACTGGAAGTCCTAGACTCAGTGATCAGACAACTAAAGGAAATAAAAGCATCAGTAAGGAAGATCAAACGTTCACTATTACAGATGACATGATACTCCATAACAGATAACTCAAAAGACTCCACCAAAAAATTGCTAGAACTGATACATGAACTCAGTAAAGTTGCAGGATACAAAATCAACATACAGAAATCTGTTGCATTTCTATACACCAATAATGAAGCAGCAGGAAGAGAAATCAAGGAATTGATCCCATCTACAATTGCAGCAAAAACCATAAGGTACCTAGGAATAAACCTAACCAAAGAGGTAAAAGATCTGTACTCTGAAAACTATGAAACACTGAGGAAAGAAATTGAAGATGACACAAAGAAACAGAAAGACATTCCATGCTCATGGATTGGAAGAATACTGTTACAATGTCTATACTACCAAAAACAATCTACACATTTATTTCAATCCCTATCAAAATACCAACAGCATTTCTCACAGAGGTAGAACAAACAATCCCAAAATTTGTATGGAACCACAAAAGACCCCAAATAGCCAAAGCAATCTTGAAAAAGAAAAGCAAAAACTGGAGGCACCCATACTCCAGACTTCAAGTTATATTACAAAGCTGTAGTGATCAAGACAGTATGGTACTGGCACAAAAACAGACACATAGATCAATGAACAGAACAGAAAACCCAGAAATGAACCCACAACTGTATGGTCAATTAATCTTCAACAAAGCAGGAAAGAATATCTGATGGAAAAAAAGACACTGTCTTCAACAAATGGTGCCAGGAAAACTGGACAGCAACATGCAAAGAATGAAACTGGACCCTTTACTTACACCATACACAAAAGTGCACTCAAAAGAGATTAAAGACCTATGTGTGAGACCTTAAGTCATCAAAAGCTTAGAGAACACAGGTGATAACCTCTTTGACATCAGCCATAGCAACATCTTTCTAAATATGTCTCCTGAGGCAAGAGAAACAAAAGCAAAAATAAACTATTGGGACTCATCAAAATAAAAGCTTTTGCACAGAAAGGAAAAGATCAACAAAACTAAAAGGCAACCTATAGAAGGAGAGAAGATATTTGCAAATGACATATCTGATAAAGGGTTAGTTTCCAAAATATATCAACACCTCCAAAATGAATAATCCAATTAAAAATGGGCAGAACACATGAATGGATATATTTCCAAAGAAGCTGTACAGATAGTCAATAGACACCTGAAAAGATGCTCAACATCACTGATTATCAGGGAAATACAAAGCAAAACCACATGAGATACCACCTCACACTTGTCAGAATGCCTAAAATAAAAAAACTCAAGAAACTACAGGTGTTGGTGAGGATGTGGTGAAAAAGGAACACTCTTGCACTGATGGTGAGAAGGCAAACTGATGAAGCCTCTCTGGAAAACAGTATGGAGGTTCCTCAAAAAGTTAAAAATAGGATGACCCTATGATCCAACAAGTGCACTACTAGGTATTTACCCAAAGGATATAAAAATACTTATTTGAATGGATACATGCACCCCTATGTTTAAAGCAGCATTATCTAGAATAACCAAATTATAGAAACAGTCCAAATGTCCATCAACTAATGAATGGATGAAGAAGAGGTGGTATATTTATACAATGGAATATTACTTAGCTATTAAAAAAGAATGAAATCTTGCCATTTACAATGATGTGGGTGGAGGTAGAGAGTATTATGCTAATTGAGATAAGTCAGTCAGAGAAAGACCAATATTCATATGTGGAATTAAAGAAACAAAACAAATGAGCAAAAGGAAAAAAAGAGAGACAAACCAAGAAACAGACTCTTAACTTTAGAGAAGAAACAGATGATTTCCAGAATGGAGGTGGATGGGGGGATGAGTTAAATAAGTGATGGGGAGTATACTTGTTGTGATAAGCACTGGGTGTTTTATGGAAGTGCTGAATCAGTATATTGTACACCTGAAACTAATATTACACTGTATGTTAACTAACTGAAATTTAAATTAAAACTTAAAAGAAAACAATGTTGGCAAGAATACAGAGAAATTAAACCCCTTATATAGTGTTAAGAATTTAAAATGGTGCAACCACTTTGGAAAAGAGTTTTGCCATTCCTCCAAAGTTAAACATAAAGTTACCATATGGGCTAGCAGTTCCACTTCTAGGTGTATATGCAAGAGAAATGAAAACACGTCTACACAAAAACTTGTACATGAATGTCCACTGAAGCATTATTTATAATAGCCATAATGTGGAAACAATACAAATATTAACAACTGAGAAATGGATAAATAAAATGTTGCATATTTATATAATGGAATAATATTCAAGAATAAAAAGAAATGAAGTGCTTGATACATGTTATACCATAGATGAACATTGAAAACAGTATGATGATTGAAATAAGTATGTCATAAAGGACCACATACAATTCCATTTATATGAAATTTCCAAAATAAACAAATCTATAAAGACAGAAAGTAAACTGGTGGCTGCCAGCAGCAGGGAGAGGGAGAAACTGGGACGGAACTGGGCAATAACTGCTAATGGATATGGGATTTCTTTTGGGGTGATGAAAATTTCTAAAATTGTGGTGATGGCTACACAATTCTGTGAATATGCTAAAAAAAAGCATTGAATGGTACCCTTTACATGGGTGAATTGTATGGTATGTGAATTATATTTCAAGAAAGCTGGTATTTAAAACTTTAGTTTTCTCATGTATAGCTTGATATCAGGGAAGAAATGTAAATCCCACTGCCATTTTTGTCTTTGGTTATTGACTATTTGGCAAGTATTCCTTTTACTTTAGGAAAATATTGAATTTTATTTAAAGATACTGTACAATAAATCTTTTCAAAACTCTTAAGCAACTCAGCCAATAAGTATTGGCAAAGACCAGACAATCATTGTCTTCTATTTCTGTCAACAGTTCCATAAACTGGCAATGATTCATAACATTTGCATGTGTACCAAACAGTTTTAATAACTGTATCCATGACACTTTTCTGAGGTTTGCTTCAGAAAACTGAGCACAAATATTTTCAATGTGTATTATACAGTGGAACAAAGCAACAAGGGAAATATCAGTCTTTTGTTTAAAAATTCAATAAATCTGTATTTTCTAAACTAACATAGCTGAAGCATCATGTTATGATAAAAAAGAATTTTTTTAATATCTAGCTGAAATTCTTCTTTGACAGATGTAAAATATTAAAAAATATCTACACCATAAATTTGATTTTTAGGTTGCTACTTGATATAATTTCTTTATAAATTTGTAAGTCCTTTGAGATAAAACGTACTCAAAGTATTATTGGGTAGTGTCACTTACCTTGCATAACTCATCTAAAGCTACAGAAACGTACATGCAATTTTTCAAATTTTGAATCAATTGATCTTTGAAATTGTTTGAAAGTATTTGTATGCCGCAGGTAATTGTTTGGTGGCATACTTGACACTCTTTCACTTTTTGTAAAATATAATTTAAAGTCTTTTCCTTGTAACTTTCTTTTTTTGAGGGGTGAGGAGACGGGCAGAGGGAGAGAGAGAATCTTAAGCAGGCTCCATGGCCAGCATGGAGCCCAACATGGGGCTTGGTCTCACAACCCTGAGATCATGGGAAATCAAGAGACACTTAACTGACTGAGAAACCCAGGTGCCTCTCCTTATAATTTTCTAACACAATTTCCACAACTAGAATGATAGGTCTTTTACTGTTTCTCTATCTAAGTATGGTTTTCTTTTTTGTGTGGAATCTAAGCCACTCATTTTATAGCTAGCCAAAGTAATAATTATTTTCTAAAAATTTGTTGGACATTTCATTCTGATTCCAAGTGACTGATTTCATTGTTTTTTTTGACTATTGATATAAAACTTCTTATCAAATTCACTATGTATCTGCTGAAAATGTCTCTTAATATTTTCTATTTAATTTTTTTCTAAAGTGTTTTACACACAAATAACTATTTCATTTTGTTCTACTGTTGCAAATTACAATTGCTATTCATTGTGAAATTTGTGGCATACCTTCTTTCAATTTGTTTCTTTCCTGTTCTGGTCATAGTAGTAGTTTCTACATCTGCTCTTAATTCTGTATCAGTTGTATGCCTTCATTTTAAATGAAAAAAATTTTGTCCATAATGTTTTTTGAAACTAGAAGAGTAATTTCATTATATTATAATTAAAATAAATATTTCAATTTAATACCAATTACGATTTTCATAAGTATTACTGTAACTTGTGGTGTTTGCATAAAATATTCAAATAAGCATCACCATGATACATTGGTGTGTTCAAATTGTATCAGTCCATTGATGCTGACTAGATCAGTGATATGTTAATGTGTAAAACTAGAAATGAGACTCATACACACCGTTTGCCCTACATAACAATAATAATAGCTTATATGAGGCAATGTTAAAATGAAACAGAGTACTTTCCTTATTCTATCTCATGACATTATCGTTCCTCATCTTTACTTGGGATACTCTTGCTTCATCTGTTAACCCTCAACCTGTGTATGATTTCCTATAGGATACTTTCTCTGTTTCTTCCACTGGGCTGCACCAATCAAACTGTTTAAATATTAGAAGAATAGCAAGGGTTCCAGCTTGAGTCTTCGAACTTTGTACATAAGCTTGATCATAACTTCCCATATGGCGAAGAGGCCCTTTTTGTGAGCCAGAGCACACTGACAAAAGAAAGAGGAAGGCCCAATAAGTGTATTTTAATAAGTATGGCTTAGAAATTCCAAAGGCAGGGGAATTTTGAGTACAGCATGGTATTTGTCATTCAAATTAGTCCCTTGTACTAGTATAGGTTCATAGGGAGAAGAGGGATCGTATGGCAATTAAAAAATAGAATCCTTAAATATCTGTAAGATACTTGAAAACTCAGGATCAAACTCAACAGAATGTTACCTGGAAAGGATGTACTATTGAGCACCTCTTATAAATACTGCACTCCACCAGACCAGGACACAGTGGTTCTTGGTGAGGGTGCATATCTTCACAAATACATGTGAGATACTAAATGGGGACTTCAAGAGATTGTCAAGGCATACTTCTAAAAAGTCTGAGGTTTTCCACAATGAGCTACTGCCTCACACCAGTCAGAATGGCTAAAATTAACAAGTCAGGAAACAACAAATGTTGGCAAGGATGCAGAGAAAGGGGAACTCTCTTACGCTGTTGGTGGGAATGCAAATTGGTGCAGCCACTCTGGAAAACAGTATGGAAGTCCTCAAAAAGTTAAAAATAGAGCTACCCTATGACCCAGCAATTGCACTACTAGGTATTTACCCAAAGGATACAAGCATAGTGATCTAAAGGGGTACCTGCAACCCAATGTGTATAGCAGCAATGTCCACAATAGCCAAACTATGGAAAGAGCCCAAATGTCCATCAACAGATGAATGGATAAAGAAGATGTGGTATATAGATATTACTCAGCCATCAAAAAAAAAAAAAAAGAAAAGAAATCTTACCATTTGCAATTACGTGGATGGAACTAAAGGGTATTATGCTAAGTGAAATAAGTTTATAAAAGAAAGACAGTTATCATATGATTTCACTTATGTGGCATTTAAGAAACAAAACAGAGGATCATAGGGGAAGGGAGGGAAAAATAAAATAAAGTGAAATCAGAGAGGAAGATGAACCAAAAGAGACTCTTAACTATAGGAAACAAACTGAGGGTTTCTGGCCGGGGTTGGGGGAATGCGGTAACTGGGTGATGGGCATTAAAGAGGGCACATGATGTAATGAGCACTGGATGTTATATGCAACTGAAGAATAACTGAACTCTACCTCTGAAACTAAAGATACATTATATGTTAATTAATTGAATTTAAATTAAAAAACTAAAGATAAAAAATAAAGCAAATGCCAGTTACATTGCAAAAAAAAGTCTGGGGTTTTCACTGAGTATGTGGGGTAACATCCAGTGGAATCTGTAACATTGTTAATATGGCTCCCTTTGAACACTGGCTTCACTCTTTAATAACAGATTTTCAATGTATGTGTTTGATCAGACATAGGGATACCTAAGCTCTCAACTACTTATATCTATTTTCTCTACTTGACTCTTAGCTCTTTAAAGATAGGGATTATTTTTTTCTTTTTTTTTTAATTAATTTTGGTATCTTTAGTGTCCAATACTGTGTCAGGAACACAGCAGGTATACAATAAATGGTTAATTGAATGAACAAATGAGCATATTTTAATTGGCACCATTTGAGTGAATGTCCAGGCTTACTGTTTAATCCAGAGAAGCTACTTTAATGGTGGGCATTTCATGCTATACAGGAAGGGAGATTACTGACATGACACACCAAGGGAGCGATATACATTTCCACAGGACAGATTTGCCTCACTCCAGAAAGAATACTGTCTAGATCTGTAAGTTTTCTTCTACACATAAAGAGCTATCTCTGACTCTTAATGAACAAAGGGAAGATGGCCCTTGTGTGTATTTTATACACCAAGGCTCTGTTGTCTGTACCAAAGATGCTTTGTTTTAAAGAAAAAGGACTCTATCTGCTTTTAATTTTTAAATAAATTTATAAATTTTGTAGTCCTCCTAGTATGCAAGAGCTTTAGAAAAGACCAAAAGCAATAAAAACAAAAGTTTTATTTTTCATTTCATAAAAACTACAACAGGGGACAGCCAAAATGCCTGTATACTTTCTTACCCTACCTATGAATGTGTTTGAATCACAATCTCTAAAAAGTGACTCAGTAACAACCTCAATTTCAAGCAGAATTCATCTCTGTGCTTTGCATTGAGGTTGGAAGAGAGCCTCATTCACAGGAATGAGCTTGATGATAAGACTGAAAAAGGTATTTCCACAGGAACCCAGTCTGGTTCTACCAATTTGAATCCCAGGTCTTCACAGCTGCCAGGTGGTAACAGCTGTGACTTCCTCCTGACAATAAAAATGGAGAATTTCCAAAAAACTGCTTTGGATTATGAAGCAGACTCATTTTCCACTGCTTCTGTCATTGAGGGATTCCAAATTCTCTGTGGGTGTTAGAGCTTCTGTCTCCTAATGGTAGAGGAGAGAATGTTTTGTCTTGTCAGAATTAGCTTTTGTGGGAGTTTTCAAATACTCATCTCTGAATAGGTTAGGAAGACAAAACTTCTCACCCACTGCATGTGCTCAGAACTCTTGTGTTCTCTGGGTTTAAGTTATGGCTCCTTAGAATTCTTAGCTGGACTGTTTCTTTCAGATGACACTGTTCTGCCAGAACGTCACCTACACAATTTAAGTAACATTTTTTATCTTTTTATGTGCTTCATTCATTCATTCATTCATTCATTCATCCATTTACCCACTAGGTGGTTATTAATACCTACCATGTGCAAGGTAGGATCTCAAGATATTAGATACAATCCTTATCTTCTAGTACTTTGAAACCCAGTGGCATATGTCTATATGCACAATACGTATTCCAGAAAAATGAATGAGAAATATTTACAAGGAAGTTGCTATGAAAATGCCAAGCAGGGAGGAATTACTTCTCATTAGGAAAACAGAAAAGCTTTGTGTAAAAAGTCTCATTTGAAAGGTGGAAGAATTTCAGTCAGATAGAATGGCATGAGACATTGTTCGGGGAGGAATATGTAATGACTGGTTTGATTGATATTTAGATTTAATGCTATGCTGGAGCTGACTGGTACTGTCAATAAGATCATACTCTGTGCATTTCTTCACAATATCATGTTCTGTGATGTCATGTTGGTATCTTAAAATCAACCATAGTGGGAATATTTACACCATGTAAATCGGCAGATCAGGGTTCTTTTTGTTTGTTTTGTTCCTGTTTGGTTTTTTTTTTTTTTTTTGAAAGCTGGTCTATCAGCTCACTACTGGGTATATTGTATTATTATTCTTATTACTTCAACTCTCCCTAAATCTATGCCCTTTGGTTGAAATCTTGAAGTTCTTCCCACTAGAGGTAGGTGATATTTTACTACCTTGATGATCTTGAGTTTGGTCAGATTAGCTGCTATGACCAATGGAATGTCAGCAGATGTGACATGATCAAAAGCTCAAAATGCAGTTGTGTATTTAGACTTGTGCTTCTGCATCCCTTTCTTTCAACATGAGAAGGATATTTTCTGGGCAACTTGATGTTTCTGAAACAATGAGACATAAATGGAGTAGAGGTGATCTGAACCAATAGTGGGGAGCCGGCAGAAACTATCTAAGAACAGCAGAGCCCAGATGACCTATAGACATGTGAACCAGAAGTAAATGCTTATGTTTGTATGCAACTGAGATTTTGTACCAGTCATTTATGGAGCAATTGCTAATGAATTGTGTTAGATTTATATTACTGTTATAATAAATTGCCACAATTTTAGTAGTTTAAAACAATACAAATTTACTCTTATATAATTATGGAGATCAGAAGTCCAAGATGAACCTTACAGGGCTAAAACAAGATATCAGCAGGGCTGGTTTCTTCTAGAGGCTCCAGGGAAGAATCTGTTAATTGCTTCTTCCAGTTTCTAGAGACCGTTGGCATTCCTTGATTCATGGCTGCATCACTCCAATCTCTAATTCTGTTGTCACATTGCCTTATCCTGCCCCTGACTTCCTGTTTCCCTTTTATAAGGATCCTTGTGATTACACTGGACCCACCTGGATAATCCATGATTATCTTCGCATCTCAAGATCCTTAACGTAATCATACTGCAAAGTCCCTTTCATTATGTAAGGTAACATATTTACACATTCTGGGGATTATGATGTAGACATCTTTAGGGACCATTATTCAGCCTACCACATGAATATAATTGGAGAATAAAGTGTACATTTGGAATGGTGGAAAAATGCTGGAGAAATAAATTGGAGTTAGCTGGGAGGTACTTTGAATACACACTTTGTGGAGTCCATGATGATTTTATCAAAGAGATGGATATACTCAGTGCCATGCTTGCAGAAAATTAATTTGGTGGACTTGAGCAGGATGAATTGAATTGGGGAGCAACTTGAGGCAGGGAGGCTAGCAAGAACATTAGTCCATGAGGACATTAATGAGGATCTGAACCATGGGCATGGCAGTAGAAAAGGAAGGAAGGGATGCTTATTTTAGAAACTGAATAATAAATCTAGAATTTTAAGCTTGGGTGACTGCTGATTACCTGTAGTAGAAATAGGAAAATCAGGAAGAGGGGCTAGGATGGGTAGGAGTTGGGAGCAACATGAGGATTAGAATACATGGATTTTTTTTTCATGTTGACTTAAGGTGCTTGTAGGATATACATTTTCCCTTAAGACCATACGCTACTTCAGTTTGGTGACCAGTCTTATTAATTTTTGTGCCCTCAGTGTCTAACAAAGTATTTGATATTTGTTAGGTTCTCAATACATGTTTACTGAAGGATGGGAGAAGGCCAAGGGGAAGAGATGAGGAAAGAAAGAGGTGTTGAATGTCAGTTCTCCCACTCCTCACTCTGGCTGAGCCAACTCAATGGGTGGTTTTCAGGGCAGGCAGGGGAGCAGTCTGAAAAGCAGGTTCTCCACTTGCTCTGATGCCAGCCTGGGAAAATTCTCTTTCGTCTTTTTTTTTTCCCCCAGACCAAGATTCTTTATAGGCAGCTAGGCCAAAGAATAAAACATATGAATATGCATGCAGATAATACTTTATCTACACTAACTTTACCAACACAGAAGTAGATCTTTATGCACTTAACCCCAATTTTTCTCTTGTGATTTATCTCATTCTTTGTCTGAGGCACACACCCTACCCAAACTCCTTCAAGACCACCAATGGATTTACCTCTAATTATCTTGTTATTTGCATTTTTCAAAAGTCAATATGATGGCACTATTGAAAGGTAGGTGGCTCCAATGCCAGGGTATCTGGGGTTGGTACATATATAGTTTCAGCTTCCACTGGGACCTAACTTTACTTGGTTAAACTCCCACTCTGTTTTTCTTCCTTTGGTTTGTCTGTCTTCAACAATTCACTCACCAAAACACATTCCCTCCTAAATGTACTGTTTAATCTCATTTTATTCCTAACATTAATGTCTTCCCCTTCTTCAAAATGAGAGGCCCCCATAGCTCTATACTCTGACCAGCAGTGCTACTGATGCAATAGGATGAAAGACCCAGGATAGTTTAGCAGTCTAGACGATAAGAAACAATGTCAATGTCAACAATGCCAAATGTTGTGGGTAAATGTCAATAAGAATGATGACTGAAGAAAAGACCAAAAGATCTTGTTAGTGGCTAGAAAAGCCAGCCATTCATTATGACCTTTATGAGTGCAGTTTCAGTGGAGGTAGGGATTAAAAATTGACTGAGAGAGATGTGGAAGCCAAGGGGAGAAGATATTCTTCTGAGATGTTTGATGTTCAAAAATAAATGAGTCAGGATAGTAACTTAAGGTTATAATAAGACAGCTCAAAGATTTTCTCAGGACAGTTAAAATCATGTTTTAAAAATATTAGCCAATTATGTAACTGAAAACTTTGACTCATTTGATAACCACAGAATAAGGGGGAACTGATTGAGTCTCAAGATGAAGTAATTTGGGTCACTAATATTTTGTGTATTATTTCTTATGAAATACAAATATCAGAATATTTTAAACCAAATGTGGTTATTGTTTATTTCCTATGTAAAAGAAGTCTTGAATTAAAACATTTCCAAATCTTAACCTTTACAGAACTCCATGTCTGTTCAACAATGAAGGACTGAGGTAACACAAAGATATTTATTTGAACACGCATAACAGATGTAATTCCTCTTCAAAAGTTTAAACAAAATCAAGTACAAATTAATCTTGCCATTTTTTGTTGGCTTTATACTTGAAGAAAACACAAATAAATACCATGTTTATTATTTTTTACTGTTTCAAAGAAACTTGGTTCCTCTAATTTAAATCTGAGTGAAGATTAAATGGGAATGCAACCTAAGATTGAATTTGTGAGGTTTTCATCAAATTAGCTGTATTCTATCACAGAAAAGTCTCTTATTACAGTATAATGGCCAAAAGAAGTTATAGTTGGCTTCACATTAAGAGAGAAGAACATTGATTAAACATTCATATTAAAACAAATTGAACACAAATATTAAAAGAGATGAATATTTTCTGGAATATACTAATTAAATAAACCATTATTTCTTCTCACACTATTAGCTTGTTAGAAACTTCATGAGACATGAAGCTCAACAAAACTTTAGGATTATGCAATGTGGTGAAAAGAGTAGGGCCTGGACATCAGGAAGCTAAGCTCTTATCCTGACTCTGTCATGCAATTTTGGGCAAGTGACTTTTCTGAAATTCACTTTCTAAGTTTTCAAAATATGAGAATAGGAGTAGCTAATCTCTAGATTTCATCCCAAGACTAAGTCTTTAACTTTGAATTATTTGTTTGTTACCTGGTAAAGACAAACTGTTATGAAGCATCACCATCTTTCTTTTCCTTCAGAACTCTTGGTAGAAAGAGTGAAATATCAGCCTGATATAATGCAGCTGAACACAAAAATGGAGCCATTATAGAAATATCAAAAATAATTAGAATTTCTGCTTATACTTGCACTCTTATGTCCACATCAAATGAGAATGAGGATTATAATTTTGGAAAGGATAACATTTCTATTTTTATTAAAATCAATAAAAGGAACTTGAATTTGAGAGCTGTTTTAAACACAGTTTACTTTGATCAGCCTCAGACATAAGTAAAATCAACAACAACAACAACAACAACAACAACAAAGATAGGCTAGCTAAGAGAAGTTTATATTCCGACTTCATTTATCCACAACGAAAATCAGTGTGACTTGGACACATTCCTTTAAAGGGATTCCCCACCTCCCACCCCCCAATTTGGTTGTTTCAGTTGGGACAGAATCTGATGGCATTTGACAGTGGTGCAGAAAGAGAGAAAATGATTAATTTGGAAGGGAAACTACTTTGGGGTAGTTCCTTATTTTCTGCATTTATTAAAAAAAAACTCCTAAAGGGGAATAAATCAGTCAGAGAAAGACAAATACCATATGATTTCATGCATATGCAGAATTTAAGTAATAAAACAAACAAACAAAGAAAAAAAGAGGTGAACAAAAAAACATACTCTTAAATATAGAGAACAAAATGGTGGTTACCACAGGTGGGGGTGGGGGAATGAGTGAAATAGATAAAAGGAATTAAGAGTACACTTATCTTGATGAGCACTGAGAAATGTAAAGAATTGTTGAATCATTATATTGTACACCTGAGAGTAATATAACACTATGTTAATTATACTTGAAAAACAAAACCTGAAAGACATCCTCAAACAATTAAATAAAAACAATTTTGGAAACTCACTAACACACTCAACACACAACCCAAATGGATTTCTTCACATGACTTTTCTTATATCTGGAATACTTCTTTCCTTTACAAGCCAGATTCCTTCTTTGTCTTCCAAATCTTCCTCAAGATACCTTTCCTCTCTGAAATCACATTGCCAACTTTGAACATCATCTCCCTTCTTCTGTCACTCACTTAGTTGTAGATCTTTCAAATATACATGCATTCTATAATTGTTCATATGTGTCCAGACAGCAAAAATCGGTTTGTATCTATAAGCCATGGTGGAGAACACTGGGGCTATGAAAAGTAGCCCCCAACACTGGGATGGCAGGTTTCTTAGGCCCCTTCAAATTCCTCCTGAGGAGTCAAATGCCCATGGCAGCCATTTTTTTTCCAAAGTGAAAAGGTGTTTTATTGGAGAAAGTATTTTTTAACAAAGGCCATGACTTTGTTATCTATAAGAAAAGAAGAAAAACTCTAATCTACAACCTGCACCAGGTAAATATATTAACTCAAAGGTTCAGGGACATGAATATAAAGCCTAAATATCTAAAATTTCCAGAAGGAAGCAAAGAAGACAATCTTTTGTTTGATCATTTTGTTTGATCATTTCTTTCATTTTTCATTCTTTATTTGGCCATTTCTTTCTCACTTCTCCTGACCTCATTAAGCATTTTCTGGGTTGCTCCAGTGTCATCATCTATTCCTCAAATTCAATCAGTTCCAAGTTGTGTTCATTTTACTACTTGTGATCACTAGGTTCCTTCTCCTTACCATCTCCATTATTTTCACTCTGATCCAAAGCACCATCACCTGTATTATTGTTATAATGTCCTTACTTGTCCCCTTGCATTCACTATTGTTCTCTTATTTATTCTCTACATAACAGCTAGAGGGTTATTAAAAATAATCATAATAAAATAGAATTATATATTTCCCCACCCTTACTTTAAAATCATTCAATGATTTCTTATTGTTCTTAGGCTAGAGAATGAATCCTTTATAAGGCCTTACGAATTAGTCACCAGTTTACCCAATTCACTGTCCCAGTTTACCCAATTCACTGTCTGTTTATGGCTGTTCTCCTGGTTTAATTATTATCTTTCTCTTTCAAAAGTATGCTGATTGGCTGATAAGTCATGTGACCCTTGCCCACCACCCCTTCCTCACCCCATGCCACTTTCCCTCCCACTCACTGGGCTCCAACTTCACCAGCCTTCTCTCTCTGCCTTAGATTTTCCCTTTTGTTTTTTTTTTTAATTTTTAAACTTTTTATTTTTTTACCTCAGAGCCCCGGCACATGCCTCTCTGAAATGTGTTTTCCTCTTCCCTTTGCCAAGGTTACTGTTACTCATCCTTCAGATTTCATTTGATCTCATTTTAAATGTCACGTCTTCCTACTGTATGTTTAGTACTTTGCTTCAAAGTATCTCCACCTTTGTAATCACATATAAATGTGTGTCATTAGTCAAATAATGTCTGATACCCCTTTCCCTCCATAAGACAGCAGAGAGGTATCTGTTTTGCTCTCATTAAATTTCTACTATCCCCCGCAGAAACTGGCACAGAGTAGGCTACCAATATGTATTTATGGAGTCAATAAGCTGCTGAATATGCTCAGGGCACTCTGTACATAACACCTCCTACAATGTCTACATTAAGATTGAAATTAAATGACTGCAAATATGATTAATGTCTTATATGAGGTCTTTTTGCTCATCAGAATGTAAACTTCAAGACAAGAGACCAATAGAGACTAGGACTACCCGGAAGGCAGCACATCATAGAGTTCAAACCCCAGCTCTAGCATTAACTATTTGTATGGCCATTGGCCAGCCGTCTAACTTCTGTCCCCATCTTTAAAAGGGGAATGACAAGGATATGTATCTAATAGGGTGTTGTGTGAATCTTACAAAGTAGAAAAGTGCCTGGTACATTGTCAGCACCATGTAAGAATTCATTCTTTTTGTTATTGAGCAGTGTATCTTTGGTATTTAGCACAGTATCCTGCTGTTGTGTGCATATGTTCAGTAAATATTTATTGAATTATTTCAGGGACTAAATTCTCTGCTGTCTGATGTGGCTATAGCCACTCCTGCATTTAATCACACACTGAGCTGCACTGAGAGCAAGAACTGTCTCCCACTTAGGTTATATTTTTATTATGTCTTAAGATAGCTCTGCATTGTTCTCTGAGGGTTTTAGAATCACATCAGAGAATCAATTCTTTTGTCTTATTTACTATCCTTTAAGGTGTCCTTTGCTTGGAATCCTGGTCTGGTCTGGCCCCCAATGTGGGATCCAATCTAGAAGGCATTTTGAGGGGGGCGCCTGGGTGGCTCAGTCGTTAAGCATCTGCCTTCATCTCAGGGCGTGATCCCGGCGTTCTGGGATCAAGCCCCACATCAGGCTCCTCCACTGGGAGCCTGTTTCTTCCTCTCCCACTCCCCCTGCTTGTGTTCCCTCTCTCACTGGCTGTCTCTCTCTCTCTCTCTCTGTTAGAAAAATAAATAAAATATTAAAAAAAATAGAAGGCATTTTGAAGATTAGTTGGCTAGGAGATATCCCATTTCTCCTTCCACCTGGCTAAATGTTCTTGGGCCAAGGACATTCCTCAACTCTTTTTATCATCTTTCCTTTTTTTTTTTCTGGAAAACATTCAGTCTGGGGTTTAAGGGATCATTCTTGGTGTTCGGTACCTTTGCAGGAGGGGTGAGAACTGTCCACCAGACTACTTCTCAATCACTGTCCTGTCATGAGGATCTCCAGGCCCTCAGACAAAGATCTACAAGTGGCCCTCTCCACTGATACTTCACATATTAACACAACTACCTACATGATAATGATTATATGTCATAGGCCTATGATATTAACTATATATTACAAATAAATATAGGTCTTAATATATATCATAATTATATTTATCTTTTATAGAGTAAGGCCAGTGTTAACTCTATGATTGCTCCCACATATAACAAATACCAAACCCTGGTTGGCATGCAGCATGTTGTTTTGAATTGTGTGAAAGGAATATAATCTTACATTAAAAAACAAATTGTCATTGCCTCTTCCAGCCTAAGACTGTTACAAATACAATCGTCCTTGGATATATTATATTTAGAGATCTTCTTCTTGGTATTGAATTTCCTCCATTGTTTACCCTGTGCTGCTGGGCCCCATTAGATAAAAAAAAAAGTATTTTTTTCCGTGGAAGAGGTGCATCTTGGGAAGGAGCTGTAGCTACTAGCCATCCTTTGTTTCCTATTTGGGCTGTCCCTGACCCTGTTTCAGTTAGCAGGAATAACATATCACAGGTCAACCTTTAATGCTGGTCATGTGTGCAAGTGAGAAGTTTGTCTTGGTTTGGTTTTCCCCAGAGGCATACTATCAGACAAAAATTGAATGCATGTTAGGAAGGTATGAGTACACTGGGTAGGAATGGGGAGGTGATAGATGGAAGGGAAGACAGTCAATAAAAGGTACTTTTATAAAAAAGGAGACAACTAAAGTTCATTCCCATTGGGAAATATTGAAAATGTGGTAAAACATGCATTGTAGCATAACCCACCCAAGGATCCAGGTATCCAAGACATTTGTACCTCCATACCCATTAGCCATTTGTTGAAGGCTGTCCCTGGAGGAATATTGGTCCCAGGCACTGTTGTGTGTGCCTTGTGACAAACTTGGTTCTAGCAGCCCCAGGTCAGCCTTCTGGCAAAGATATATGTACCGGCTCTTGGAGGTCAGGCTGGTATGCAATGGATGTGGTAAGGAGATCAAAGAGGACATAGGAGGAACATTGACACTATCTACTCTGTTATCTACTAATGAACACATTACAGAGTGGATATATTGTGACTGTGGCAGAAAAACCTTATTCTCAACATTGTTGTAAAATCAGGTTTTTTTTATTTCTAGCTTTTATTGTGTAGCTCTTATTGTGCCACTTTCCTCACTGCCACTTCTCTTTTATCCCTTTGTTCCACTCAATTCCACACAGTCTTTTTTTTCCTCCCCTACTGGCATACTCATCCTGCTTACACCACCTTTCTTCTCTACGTTTTTCCCAAATGGAAACCTCAAGTCTTCTGAGTCTTCTCTCAGAACAAACACCATTATCATGGGTGATAACATGACTATTATTGCAGTGATGATAACATTTGTTGACTGAATCCTCCACTGGTCACTGCTCCTGGCTGTCACAAAGATGGCTGAGGAACCACTAAGTCAGGATAATGAGTCATAAAAACTGAAGGGCTCTTTTCAGTCTGGCTTCCCTTATGCCTAGGCGGCTGTTGGCCCTGTGTAACTCTGCTCTGGATCTGTGCCATTCTGCCTCATCTATCTAGCATTGCCTGGAGGAAGACTGCCACTCATGTCAGATGAAACTGATGATGATTCTTGGCTAGGAAAGTAAGATTCCTGAATGACTAGATAGTAAGGCCCAAGTTCATATCTGACAATCCTTTATCCAGACCTTCTGATCCTCACTCTATTTTCAGGACTATGACTCCTGTTAAAATACCCCTGGGTTTGATTTTTTTCATTTAGTCATGCTGTTGTAACTGTTTATTCAAGAATGCTGATCCTGTTTAGAAATTGCAGTCACAGTGTTACCAGATGCACATACTAATACTCCACTAGGACCAGTCCTCATGTAAGTGGAATGCTATAATGTGATCTCAGGGATACTGGGCTCACCACAAATATATAGTGCTTTCTTACTTCCCACTGTCTGACATTTCTTAACAAGAAATAAATCATTTTAGGGGGTTGTGGGGGAGAATCCAAATTGTAAAAGAATACTTCTGGGAGAAATAATTTGTTGTCGATTTGCCTATATTTTTATTTTTAGCAAATTAATAGATATACTTAATTTTAAAAAGCACAATTAGCACTAAAAAACTTGTAAGAAAATACAGCTATGGCTCCACTCCTTCCAACTACCCAAAAACCACTCCTCAGAGAAAACAACCTTCAATTATTTTAGCTATTTATTCTATTTACCTACATAATTATACACAAAATGTTTATACTGCGATTTCTTATTGACCTATTTAATACATTATTTATTGACTTCTTACAGTGAAAGATTAGAATTTTGTACACTTACACACACCCATATGTCTCTCACTTGATCTTTCCAATATAGTTTTATCATAATTCTTGGTTAAATGAATATCCTGTGTCCAACACTTATGATTATGTAGAACTGTTCACATTTGGGGCATATAGTATGCAATAATCCCATTTCCTTTATTGTACATCTTTTTCTCTAGATAATAATTGCCTTTTCTTTATGTTTGTTTAGTTTTCTGTGAACCAATCACTAATTCTTCCCCAACTCTCCCATAGAGTTATGAATGCTTCTCAATGCCATTAAACACATCTGGTATCCTATCAGCTCCATCTCTCCACTCTTCCCCCATGAGACAACTGTCCTAGAGTCTCCTGTTCAATCTTCATTCAATCTGAATTAGTTGTTCTTTAGACCGGCTTCATGGCTGTCCTGCCACAATTTCTGTTAATAAAGGAATTCTTTTTTTCTCTCCTGTGTTGACTTCTCTGTCTCCTGAATCCTAAGTCTTCCACTTTCTAGGTTCACTCCCTTTGTGTTAGTAAAGCACATTCTGGAGTAGCTTTCTGGAAATACATTTTAGAATTCTTTCATGCCTGCAAATGTTCTTCTCTCACTCTTGAATGTTAGTTTGGCTGCATGTAGAATTCCCGAATGGAAATAAACTTTAATTGAAATGTTATGGGCATTGCTCCAGCTTCCAGTGTTGCTGCTGGAAAGTCTGAAGATAAATTGATTCTTGATTCTTAGTGAAGAAACTTTTTTCCCCTCTAGGAATTTTTAGGGCTTCTCTGTATCTCCCTGTTACTCTAGCATTCAAAATGATGTGCCTGGGGCGCCTGGGTGGCGCAGTCTTTAAGCGTCTGCCTTCAGCTCAGGGTGTGATCCCAGCGTTCTGGGATCAAGTCCCACATCAGGCTCCTCCGCTAGGAGCCTGCTTCTTCCTCTCCCACTCCCCCTGCTTGTGTTCCCTCTCTCACTGGCTGTCTCTCCCTCTGTCAAATAAATAAATAAAAAATCTTAAAAAAAATGATGTGCCTGGTGGATGTGTAGTTTTTACTTCCTATATTTTACTTGGCATTTGGTGAGTTCTTGCACTCTGGAAACTCATTTCCATAATTTCTGAGAAGTGTCCTATTGCCTCTTTTATAACTTCTTCACCTTCTTTTAACTATTTTTAATTTGAAATTTTTTTATAAATGTATGTATGTATTTATTTATATTTTAAAATTCCAGTTTAATTAATGTACAGTGTCATATTAGTTTCAGGTGTACAATATAGTGATTCAACAATTCTATGCATTACTCAGTGCTCGTCATGATGAGTGCAGTCCTCATCAATATGAGTGCAGTCTTAATTCCCTTCACCTATTTCACCCATCCCCCAACCCACCTCCTTTCTAAGTAACCATTGGTTTGTTCTCTATATTTAAGAGTCTGGGTTTTAGTTTGTTTTTTTTCTTTGTTTGTTATGTTTCCTAAATTAGACACATGACTGAAATAATATGGTATTTGTCTTTCTCTTAGCATTATACCCTCTAGATCCATCCATGTTGCAAATGACAAGATTTCATTCTTTGTTATGGTTTAACAATATTCCATTTATATAGCTTCACATGACTGGATAGGACTCAACTATTTTGTTGGGGAACCCTCAAATATAATCATCTAGAAGTGTTTTTCTCTTGGGATTGTGCCTTCAGAAAAGACTCTTTCAATTTCCTGCCTGGAGTATTAGAAGCCTAACTGCTAGGGTTCTAGAAGTCAAAAAAGGAAAGGAACTTTGAAAATTTCACCTGCTTCTCTTCCATACACTTTACTGTGCCAGGCTCTGGAGCCTCTCAGATTGAATTGTTCTGGGTTCCTTTTGAGTTGAAGAGTGGCAGCTGGCTGGGCAGAGTTATAGAGAGAACCTGGGGGTGGGGTGCTTTATACACTTTCAGTTTTCCTATATTTCACTTAACCTTCTGAGGTATTTGTGTGTCTGGTTTCTCAGCCTTTCTGGGATTCTACAGGGCAAATTAGCTTGTTTCCTATTGGCATTTCTCTTTGTAGACACTTGGTTTCAGCTTTCTGTTCTAGGGAGTTGCTCTTATAGAGATGGGCAAAGCTATTTTCTTAGCACCACATTTACATTTCTGCCCTTAGGAAAGAGAGTAGAGAGGGAGGTAAGCCAAACAGTTCCTTCTAAGTACACAGATATATCTATATCTATATCTGTATCTATATCTATCTATACACACATATCCTAGCTCACATTCCATTGGGATAATTCAATATCATGGCCACAATTACCTGTAAGGCAGGATAAAAAATGTAGTCACTAGCTAGCCAGTATTATGCCTTGATAAAACTCCATATGCGTGGGGAGGTTCTTATTGAAAGGAAGAAAGGGAGAATGGACATTGGGGGATGATAAGCAGTCTCTGCCACACATAGGAATAGTGGCATTTCATTCCACATTACAGTGGTTCACCTGCCCGCAAACCACAAGTCTTGCACAGATCGACATGTGGTCAGTGGCATGTGAACTTCTAAGCATCTGCTGCCCTGGGCTTATGGGTGGGCTATATTGACCATCCTAACCTTTGGTCCCAGCACTCCAAGATTCCCTGTAAACAATTCATTTTTTCCTTTAACAGAAACACAGATTTAACCAGATAAGGCTTCCAGCCATGTAGGTAATTTTTATAGGCTGCCTCTACTCATAAACTGTCAGGAACATATACAGGACCATCTCTTTTCCATGCTTGGAGAGAGTTGGACCACAATCTCCAAACTGGTACCTATTTTACATGATATAAAAAAGAACATTCTATGTTTAATACAAAAGGGGGAAAATTCTGTCTACTATTCAAAATTGGTGCTTTCTACATACCCTACAGCAGTACTTATCAAAGATGGATGTGCATAGGCATCATCTGGAAATCTGGTTAAAATGCAGATTCTAATTCAGTAGGTGTGGGCAAGGCCTGAGTGTCTACATTTCTTTTTTTCTTTAGTACAGTTGATAAACAACCTTACATTAGTTTCAGGTGTACAACATTGTGATTCAGCAAGTTTATACATTATGCTGTGTTCACCACAAGTGTAGCTACCATCTGTCACCATATATCACTATTATAATATGATTGATTATGTTCCTTATGCTGTGCCTTTTATTCCCATGACTGATTCATTCTATGACTGGAAGCCTGTATCTCCCACTCTCCTTCACCTATCTCCCACCCGCTGCCCTTTGGCAACCATCAGTTTGTTCTCTGTATTTATAGGTCTGATTCTACTTTTGTTTGTTTGTTCATTTTTTCAGATTCCACATATGAGTAAAATTATATGGTATTTATCTTTTTCAGCCTGACTTAGAGAGTCGGCATTTCTAACAATCTCCTGGGAAATGCCAACTTTGCTATCCAGGAACCACACTATGGTTAGCCAGACACTAAATAATTCCTCTGCTAGTATCCAGGTACGCTTTGCTTTGAGATCAGACAGCTCACATTAGATGCAGAATTCATATGTGTCTTAAGGAGACAACAAATGCATTTCTTCTGATAAGCATAAGCAAAGGAGTATCACAGATTTTTGCAACTTTTGCTGTACCTAGGACATTTAGCAAATAGTAAAACTGAATGATAAACAATGATGGGTAGGTTACAATACCACAAGGGACTACATGGCCATGTAAGTCAAAGAAACTTGCCTAAACCATCCAAAGAGAAAAATTGGTTATGCAGCTGGCTATTCTCTTGTTTTATGATTTAGGTTGCTTAATTAATGAATATGAACATGTACTCAAAGACCAGCACATTTCATTTATTTTAAGCAGCTGGTCTCTGGTTTCAGTGTATTTAAATTTTTGGACTGTTTTGATGGCTGTGGTGGCTGCTGGTTTTTGGAAACTGTAGTTCAATATGGAGAGCACTACTTACAAGTGGAGGCAGGCCAAGATCACTGATTGTTTTTCCTAAACAAACTGAAATATAAAAAAAATCCTTTTAACACCCACATTGTTTGCTTCTTTGCTTTTTTTATAATAATATATTTTTATTATATTATGTTAGTCTTCTTTGCTTTGTGCTGATTGTGTGACTTGCTGAGTGATTCATTCTCAAAGACGGCCCCTTAGGATTAACTTGCCAGAGGTACTCATTTTTACCTAAAGACACTGTAAAGTGCAAGTGTCTCATTTTTATTGTCAATTTTTATTTTCTGTCGTCATATGGGACAACAAGAAGGGAGATAACCATCTAGTTGTGAGAGAGGGGAGTTTGCTAAATTCTTATTGTTGGAAAACCTGGTTTTATCCCAGTTTCTCATGAAGACATTTTTAAGCAGATGCTTGAAAATAATCAATGAAAGAAAGCTGTATTATCAATAGCCTTGGAAACGGTTTTGAATTTGGGGGGTAGGAGGACAGAGTAAGGGGTTAATTTCTTTTAGATTTTAAAATTGAAGTAAGACATAGGGAAGCACAAAAATAAACAAGTATGTGGCTTGAGGAATTTTCACAAATTGAACACCAATAATGTAACCAATATCCGTATAGAGAGAATATTACCAGTACTCCCAGAAACCTTGCTCATGTCCACTTCCATTCACTTACACCATATCCCACCCTTTGACCTCAACCTGCAAGGGTAACTATCATCTGACTTTAAATATGATAGACTATTTTTGCCTGTTTGTAAACTTTATATAAATTGAATATGCTGTGTGTACTCTTTTAGGACTGGTTTCTTTTGCTCATTATTACATTATGTGATTTTTTTGCATGTATGTGTTATGTATTTTTACATATAGATATGATTTGTTCATTTCATTGCTGTGTATACAGGCCAGGCAGTGTAAAGCAGCCTCTATAGGGACCAACACTACTCCAAAATGACTCCTTCCCTGGGGAGAGAGAAAGATAACCACACACAAGTCAGACTGCAGCCCAAGCAGTGGGTAGGGGAGGAAGACAGCTGGTCTGACTGTAGGCCCTGCCCACCAATGAAAGGTGTCAGAGAACAACACAGTAAAAGTGCCCTGTAGTTTGGTGCTACTGCATCTCTGGAAAATGCCTGGACTGACCCAACTCAAGCCCAAGGTGGGCCCAAATTGGACAATTAATAGCACAGGGACCAAACACTGCCCATAACAGGCAAAGAGAGCCCCCGATGATGAGTGGACTGAGAAAAGCAGACAAGACATAACAGCAGAGCACACACAACACACAAAGGAGACATCCCTGAAGCCAGGTTCTGATGAACAGGGGCATTACATTGAAGGGCACTATAGGGTCACTACTTCATAAGGTCATTACTTTCAAGAGCAGGAGACATAGCTGACTTTCCCAACATGAAAACAGACACAGAGAGTTAGACAAAATGAGACAGAGGAATATGTCCCAAATGAAAGAACAGGACAAAATCACAGAAGGATATCTAAACAAAACAGAGACAAGTAATAAGCCTGACAGAGAATTTAAAGTAATGGCTATAAAGATGCTCACTGAACTTCAGAAAAGAGTAGAGGACCTCAGTGAGACCCTACAAAGAGAGAGAACACATAAAAAAGAAACTATCAGAGATGAAGAACTCAATAACTAAATTTAAAAATATATTAGAGGGAATGAGTAGTAGACTAGAGGAAACAGAAGAATGGATCAGTGACCTGGATGACAGAGTAATGGAAAGCAGTTAAGCTGAACAGAAGAAAGAAAAAACTAATAAAGTAAAATAGATTGAGGGAACTCAGTGACACCATCAAGTGTAATAACATTTGCATCTTTGGGATCCCAGAAGGAAAAGAAAGAGAAAAGGGGCAGAAAATTTATTTAAAGAAATAATATCTGAAAACCTCTTGAATCTGGGGAAGAAAACAGAAATCCAGATCCAGGAGGCATATGGAGCCCCCAACAAAATCAACCCAAGGAGGTCCACACCAAGACACATAGTCATTAAAATGGCAAAAAAAAAAAAAAATATTGATTAGGATAGAATTTTAAAAACAGCAAGAGAGGGACACCTGGGTGGCTCAGTCAGTTAAGTGTCCACCTTCAGCTCAGGTCATGACCCCAGGGTCCTGGGATTGAGTCCCATGTTAGGCTCCTTGCTCAGCAGGGAGCCTGCTTCTCCCTCTGACTACCATTGCCCTTGCTTGTGTGCTCTCTCTCTCTGACAAATAAATAAATAAAATCTTCCAAAAATTTTTAAAAATTAAAAATAAATAAAAGCAGCAAGAAAAAGAAAATAGTTACATACAAGGGAAACCCTATAAGGCTATCAATTGATCTTTCAACAGAAATTTTGCAGGCCAGAAGAAAGTGGCATGATATAGTCAAATTGATGAATGGGAAAAATCTGCAGCCAAGAATACTCTATCCAGAAAGGCTATCATTCAGAATAGAAGAAGAGATAAAGAATTTCTCAGAAAAATAAAAGTTAAAGGAATTCATGACAAAGGCATTATTGGTGGAAGAGCAAACTGGTGCAGCCACTGTGCAAAACAGTATGGAGGTGCCTCAAAAAATTAAAAATAGAATTACTATAGGGTCCAGTAATTCCACTACTCTGTATTTACCCAAAGAATATGAAAACACTAATTTGAAAAGATATATACACCCCTATGTTTATTGCAGCATTATTTACTATAGCAAAATTATGAAAGCAGCCCAAGTGACCATTGATAGATGAATGGATAAAGGAGATGTGCGATATCTATATCTATATCTATGTCTATATTGGTGAAATACATATATATTATTTATGTATTATAATGGAATAGTACTCAGCCATAAAAAACGAAACCTTGCCATTTGCAACAGTATCAATAGAGGTAGAGAGTATAATGCTAAGCGAAGTAAGTCAACCAGAGAAAGACAAATACCATATGATTTCCCTCATATTTGGAATATAAGAAACAAAACAAATGAACAAAGGAAAAAAAGAGACATATAAAAAAACAGGCTCTTTTTAATTTTTTTTGCAATGTATAATGCTTATTTGCACAATTTAAATTCAAATTTTGAAGTATTAAAGTAATTAGAATACATAATATTTTTAAATCTGGTAAGCCAAATTTTTATTATTTTTTTTGAGAAAGAGAGCAAGAGCATGAGCGGTGGGGAGGGGCAGAGGGAGATGGAGAGAAAGAATCTTAAACAAGCTCCATCCCAGCATGGAGTCCAATGTGGGGCTCGATCTTACAACCCTGAGATCATGACTTGAGCCAAAATCAAGAGTCAGGTACTTAACCAACTGAGCCATCCAGGCAACCCAAAAAACAGACTCTTAAGTATAGAGAACAAACAGATGGTTACCAGAGGGGAGGTGGGTAGTGGGATGGGTGAAATAGGTGAAGAAGATTAAGAGTACACTCATCTTCATGAGGACTGAGTAATGTATAGAATTGGTGAATCACTATATTGTACAATTGAAGCTGATATAACACTGCATGTTAACTATACTAGAATTAAAATAAAAATTTAAATTAAAAATAGGTGAAGAGATAAGCAAATTTTAGTATATGTACATAGTGAAATACTACTCAGCAATACAAAGGAATGAACTATTGATTCATGCAACAATATGATGAGCCTCAAATACTTATGGTGATTGAGAGAATATAGATAAAAAAGAGGTATGCTGTATGGTTACATTTATATAAAATTCCAGAAAATGTAAGCTAATACAGAAATTTAAATTGATCTATAGTAGGTGCACATCAGTGGGTGTTTGGGACCAGCATGGAAAGAAAGATGTACTGCAAAGGGGCACAAAGAATCTCTGGGTGGAGATGTGGAAATTTTCTATATCTTCAATATGCTGGTAGTTTCATACACATGTATTATTGAAATTCATGAAAATATACACTTCAAATGGGTGCAGTTTATTGTATGTAAATAATAACTCAATAATATTGTTTTTTTAAAAAGCATCTCAGGAGCCCAGTATTAACTATGCATTATGGTGGTAAACTGTGGCAGGGCCATTGCTACTCTCATGCAGACTGAGGGTGTCAATTTCATGGAGTTAAGGAGGTAAGTATTTTGCATTATGGAATTTTTTCCACATGCCTGCCTCAAAGAAGTCTCCAGCTTCTGATAAGGAAACTTATCTTTATAAGTAAATAGGAAAACACAAGAGGCATTTTCTGTGATATGATTCATGGTTCTGTAAAGTAGTGCCCAGTGTTTCCATTTTTATACCCTTTTCTGTGCATGTGAGAGAGAACTGATTACAAGTGTCCCCACATCCATGTGCGTCCTTTGACCTCTAATATTTGTACATATGATATACATTTTTATTTTTCCAAGGGTAAGAAAAATGCTAGAATTCTTCCACATATGAATTTTAAATTAGTCTATAAATATTGCATTCTGAATTATATACTTTACTCTAAATAACTTGTGCTTTTTTATGGTTTATTTTGAAAAAAGATGAACAGTGATGCTGGATTCCACATATAAGATAAGCATAGTGTATTTGTGCTTCAGATGCTGGGAAAAGACAGTTGAAATAATGATTTTCTTCCTTTCAAATCCTGTCTAGAACAACTGCCATATGACTGTCAGTGTGATTTCTCCTTAAACATTTTGAGAGGAAGGGTAAAATCCACAAAAGAAAAGTAACATGTACTGAACAGCTATTAAGTACCAAGCATCACATCATTTATTTCACAAAAGTTTTTGCATTCAAGTGTTCCAACACTGTAAGGTTTGTAGTATTAGCCCCATTTTACAGGTAAGGAAACTGTGGTTCAGACATGTTAAGGTACTTATAAAAAGCTCCTGACACATTTGCCAATTTGAGGGCAGCAGCTGAGAGGCTGAGAAACTGAACAGAGGATTTAGGAATATCATGGGTTTGGAGAACAAAAACTGGAGGGCTCTACAATGAGGAGGAACCTTTGTAAATACTCATGAGTTTCAGCTGGAACTCTTGAAGGACTATACCTTATGTGTAAGTATGAACCGGTACATTAGCAAGATGGTAAAATAGGAGGCTCCTAATTTTTTCTCCTCCAATGGATATGCTGAATATATAGCTACACATGCATCAATTCACTCTGAGAGAAATCCAGAAGCTAGTTGAGTGACTCCTACACATCAGAAAACTGAGAATATACCCACATCAAAATGGTGGGAAAAGCTGAGACACACTGATGCCATAAACCCCCGTCTTGGCACAGTGCCTTAAAACTGAGACAATACTCCCAACTTTCAGCTTCTCCTTGAGGAGGGAAGAATTTTGGCCACACATCTAGCCCCCTAACTTTTATGGCTGCCTCCTAAGGGACTAGCTCCCAAATTACCTAGCTCAAAAAGCTGAAGGGGCTTTGTATTTGCATGTCTCTCAGGACCACAATAAACAAAGAGGCAGTTTTTAAACAGGTGCACAAACACTTCCCACAGCTATTCCCCTGGACTCAGTGTAGAGGGAGCAGGCAAAAATGCCCAGCTTCTAGTTTCTCTCTGGAAGGGATACTCTCCCAGCTGCTGCTTGAGAGTTGGGCTTCTAATCAGCTTGCACCTGGGAGCTGATAGGCTCTTCGTGGAACCTGAAAGGGTTTGTGGGCATTCCCTCCACCTTCTTCTCCCAGCTCACTCCAACAACAAAACCAAGTCTCCAGCTTCTTTTTTAAGGAGCTTATTGACACATCTAGCACCCTAACTTTTACAGCTGCTATCTGAGGGATGGGCTCCTGAATTACCTAGTTCTGGGAACTGACAGGGTTCAGTATTTGTGAGTCCACCCAGACCACAGAGAACAAAGAGCTGGTTTTTATCGGTGCACAAGTACTCCCAGCAGCTATTCCTTGCTCCTTATCTTCCCTAATCTTCCTGATATGGAATAGACTGCCAATCTAACATCCCAACCGTCCCAGAAGCTGCCTGAAGGTTAGACTTCCAATTAGCTCACATCTAGGGCTTGACCAAGCAATTAATAGTTCTCCAAGAGCCTGACTAGGCATATGAGCATTTCCCCCACTTTTGTGGCTCTGATGGGACTTCACACACCTTAATCTCTTAGGAGCACTAAGAACAAAAATGGTGGTATAGACAAGCACAAGTTTGACAAGCACCCAGAATTTTGGGCCAGTTTGAGTGGTGAGTTTCATATCCTACATGAGGTTAGTCTGTCAAGACTTGGAGAAGTTGTTGCTTTATCTAATATGCAAAAAAACCACACAGGGAATCAAGGAAATTGAAGAAACAAGGTAATATGTCCCAAATGAAAGAACAAGATAAATCTTTAGACACTGACCATAATGAAACAGAATTAAG
The DNA here is from genome assembly GCF_023065955.2 of Ursus arctos. Classification (NCBI taxonomy): domain Eukaryota; kingdom Metazoa; phylum Chordata; class Mammalia; order Carnivora; family Ursidae; genus Ursus; species Ursus arctos. Next base: position 16,428,327 of record NC_079873.1, read on the forward strand.
TGATTTACCCAACAGAGATTTCAAAATAATGTCATAAATATGCTCCCTGAAGTCAGGAAAACAATTCATGAACAATGTGACAATTTTAACAAAGAGATAGAAAATATTAAAAAGTACCAAGTACAAATAATATATCTCAAGAATACAATAATTGAACCAAAAATATTCAATCGAGGGAAATGACAGGAGACCAAATCAAATGAAAGAAAGGTTCATCAAACTCAAAAATAGGTCAGTGAAAATCATCTAATCAGAGAAATGAAGAAAATGAATGAAAAAAGTTAAGATAGCTTAAGAGACTTATGGGAAACCATCAAAAAGACAATATGCACATCATGGGAGTTGAAGAAAGAGAAAAGGAAGAAAAGGGGACAGAAAGCTTATTAAAAAAATAATGGTTGGAAAAACCTTCCCCAAATCTATGAAAAGAAAAAGACATCCATATCCAGAGGCCCCAAGAACACTAAATTAGATGAATTCAAAGATACTCACACCAAGATACATTGTAATCAAATTGTCAAAAGTTAAAGACTGAGAATTGTGTAACAAGAGAAAAACAACTTTTTATGTACAAGGAAACTTCCATAAGACTATAAGCAAGTTTTTCAATAGAAACCTTGCAGGCCAGAAGGGGGTGAGATGATATATTGAAAGTGCTGAAAGAAAAAAAAAACTACCAACCAAGAATACTTGGCTCAGCAAAGTTGTGCTTCAGAAGTGAAGGATAGATGAATATATTCTAAAACAAACAAAATCTGCAGGAGTTCATCACTAGATACACCTTACAAGAAGTATTAAAGGGAGTTCTTCAAGCTAAAACAAAAGGCCACTAAATAAAAACATAAGAACATATGAAAGTATAAAACTCACCGGAAAAAGTAAATATATGGTCAAATTCTCTAATATTGTAATGGTGGTGTGTAAAACTTATAACTCTAGTATAAAGGTTAAAAGACAAAAGTATTAAAAATACCCATAGCTACAATAATTTGTTAATGATGCACCATATAAAAAGATATAAATTGTGACATCAAAAACATAAAATGTCAGGGGGAGTAAAATTATAGAGCTGTTGTACAGAGTGGAAGTTAAGTTGTTATCAACTTAAAAAAGACTGTTGTAAGACATTTTATATAAGCCTTGTGGTAACTGCAAAGCAAAAACCTATAGTAGGTACATGAAAGATAAGGAGAAATTAATCAAAGCAGAAAATGATCAAATAACAAAGGAATACAGCAAGAGATGAAGAAAGAAAAAATCTACAAAATACCCAAAAGACAATGAACAAAATGGCAATAGTAGGCCCTTATCAATCAATAATCACTAAATGTAAAAGGACTAAATTCTCAAAAGACAAAGAGTGGATGAATGGAGGGAAAAAAAACCCCAACTATATGCTGCCTACAAGAGACTCACTTCAGCTTTAGGGACACACATAGATTGAAAATAGAGGAATTAAAAATATATTCCATGCAAATGGAAACCAATAGAGAGCAGGGGCAGCTATACTTATGTCAGACAAAATAGACTTTAAGTCAAAAATTGTCACAAGAGACAAAAAAAGGTCATTAGATATTGATAAAGGGGCCAGTTCATCAAGAGGATATAGCAATTGCAAACTTATATACCCAACATCAGGGCACCTAAATATATAAAGCAAATAAAACACACCTGAAGAAGAAATTGACAGCATTACAAGAACCGTAAGGGATTTCAATACCCTGCTTTGAAAAACACAATAAGGAAATATTGGACTTGAACTACACTTTAGATCAAATGGACCTAATAAATATATACAAAACATTCTATCCAAAGACAGCAGAATATACATTCTTCTCAAGTACACATGGAACATTATCCAGGATAGTTCATATGTTAGGCCACAAAATAAATCTTTACAAATTTAAGATTGAAATCATATTAAGCATCTTTTCTGACCACAGTGGTGTGAAACTCGAAATCAATAACAGGATGAAAACTGGAAAATTCACAAATGTGTGGAAATTAAACAACACACTTTTGAACTATCAATGGGTCAAAGAAGAAATGAAAAAAGGAAATAAAAAAAAATCACAAGACAAACTAAAATGGAAATGTAACATACCAAAACTTCTGGGATATAATAAAAGCAGTGCTGAAAAAGAAATTTATGGTGATAAATCCTATATTAAGGAAAAAAAAAAAAAGAAAAAAGGAAGATCCCAAAAAGGAATCTAACTTTACACCTCAAGGAAACAGAAAAAGAACAAACAAGCCGGAAGTTAGTAGGACAGAAATAATGATCAGAGCAAAAATAAATGAAAAATAGACTAGAAAGAATATATAAAAGACCGAGGAAAATAAGTTAGTTTTTCAAATAAACAAAATTCACAAACCTTTAGTGAGACTAAGAAAAAAAGAAGACTCAAATAAAATCATAAATGAAGAGTAGACATTATAAAAATGACACCACAGAAATACAAAGGATCATAAATGATTACTATGAGCCATTATGTGCCAACAAATTGGATAACCTAGAAGAAATGTATGAATTCCTAGAAATATACAGCCTACTGAGGCTGAATGATGAAGAAATTGAAAATCTGAACGTAACAATAATGAGTAAGACTGAATTAGTAATAAAAAATCTCCCAATAAAGAAAAGTCTGGGGCCAGATGGCTTCACTGGTGAAATACACCAGATACTTAAAGAATGAATACCAATCTTTCTTAAACTCCTCCAAAAAATTAAAGAGAGAACTTTTTTCAACTAATTTTACAAAGCCAGCATTGATTACCCTGGTACCAAAGCCAAACAAGGAGACTATAAGAAAATAAAACTACAGGCCAGTATTACTGATGAACAAAGAAGCAAAATTCCTCAACAAAATATTAGCAAACTAAATTCAACAGAGCATTAAAGGTTGATCAAGAGGGCTTCATCCCTGGGAAGCAAGGAGGGTTCAACATATGCAAAGTAAACAATGTGATACACCACATTAATGAAATAAAGGATAAAAATTATATGAGTATTTCAGATACAGAAAAGGTATTTAACAAAATTCAATATCCTTTCACGGCAAAAGCCCTCAAAAAATTAAGTATAGAAGGAATGCATCTCAACATAGAAAAGGCCACATACAACAAGCCCACACCTGACATCACTCTCAATGCTGAAAATTTGTAAGCTTTTCCTTTAAGATGGGAACAAGACAAGGATGCCCACTCTCCCCACTTCTATTCAACATAGCACTGGAAGTCCTAGCCAGAACAATTAGATAAGAAAAAGAAATAAAAGTCACACAAATTGGAAAGGAGGAAATAAAATCATCTCTTTTTGCAGATGACATGACTTTATATATAGGAAACCCTAAAGACTCCATCAAAAAAGAGTTAGAACTGATAAACAATTTCAGCAAAGTTACAAAATTGACATACAAAAATCAGTTCAATTTCTACACACTAAAAATGAACTATGCAAAAGAGATTTAGAAAAAATAATCCCATTTTCAATAGCATCAGAAAGAATAAAATAGGAATAAATTTAATGAAGGAGGTAAAAGACCTGTACACAGAAAACTATAAAACATTAATAGAAGAAATTAAAGAAGACCTAAATAAATAAAAGAATATCCTGTGCTCATGGGTTGAAAGAAGTAACATTGTCAAAATGGCCATACTACCCAACATGATCTACAGACTCAATGCAATCCCTGCCAAAATTCCAATGGTGTTTTTGACAGAAATAGGAAAAAAAGTTCCTGAAGTTCATGTGGAACCATAAAGGACCTCAAATAGCTAAACCAATCTTGAACAAGAAGAGCAATGCTGGAGGCATCACACTTCCTGATTTCACACTATATTACAAAGCTATAGTAATGAAAACAATGCCATAAAAAGAGACATTTGGACCAATAGAACAGAACCAAGAGCCTGGAAATAAACCCACCAATATAGTCAACCAATATTTGACAAAGGAGTCAAAAATACTCAATAGCAGAAAAGATAGTCTCTTCAATAAATGGTGTTGGGGGAAAAATCATAAATGAAAGAATGAAAGTGGACTCCTATTTTACACCAGTCACAAAAATCAACTTGAAATGGCTTAAAGATTTAAATACAAGACCTGAAACCATAAAACCAAAAGCCCTGGGAAAAAACAGGGTAAACCTCCTTGACACGAGTCTTGGCAGTGCTTTTTTGGATATGACACCAAAAGCACAAGTAACAAAAGTAAAAATAAATAAGTGGGAGTATAGGAAACTAAAAAGCTACAAAACAGAAGAGATAATTAAGAAAATGAAAAGGCAACCTTGGAATGAGAAAAAACATTTGCAAACCATTTATAAGATAAGGGGATATATCCATAACATATAAGGAACTCATACAACTCAGTAGCAAAAAACCAAACAATCCAAATTTTAAAAAGGATCTGAACATTTTTCCAGAGAAGACATACAATTAACAGGTACATGAAAAAATGCTCAACATCACTAATCATCAGGGAAATGAAAATCAAAACCACAATGAGATATCACCTCATACCTGTTAGGATAGCTATTACCAAAAAGTGAAAAGATGACGTGTTGGCTAGGATGTATCCAAAGGAAATAAAATAACTATCTTGAGATATCTGCATTCCCATGTTCACTGCAGCATTAGTCACAAGAGGGAAACAACCTAAATGTCTTTCAACAGATGAATGTATAAAGAGAATGCCATACACATACAAACACACATGTGTGCACGCACGCATCTTGCCATTTGTAACAATATGCATGAACCTAAAGGTTCATTATGCGAAGTGAAATAAGACAGAGAAAGAAAAATATTGCATGATCTCACTTACGGATGAAATATATATATATTGCCAAACTCATAGTAATAGAAAATAGAATAATGGTTACCAGAGGCTGGAGCATGTGGGGAAAGGGGAGATTTACAAGAAAGATAGAGAGAAGGGAGGAAGGAAGGAAGGAAAGAAGGAAAGAAGGGAAGGAAGGAAGGGAGGGGAGGAAGGAAGAAAGGAAGGAAGGAAGGAGAAAGGAAATAAAGAAAGGAGGAAAGAAAAAAAAGAAAGGAGTTATGGAGATTTATTGTTTAATGGGTACAGTTTCATTTTTGTAAAATGAAAAGAGTTCTGGAGATGGATGGTGGCTATGGTCACACAACAATATAAATGTACTTAATATCACTGAACTATACACTTAAAAATGGTTAAGATAGTAAGTTTTACGTTACATGAATTTTGTCACAACAACAAAAAAATGAGTGAACTGGTAATGGACCAGCTCTCACAAAAATTTAAACAAATCTTCAAGTCAGCTCCATCCCCGCCAAAATAAGACAATCTGCTCCTACCCTCACTTTCTGCCAGAAGCAAAAGTAGCTCATCTCTGGAGGAAGATAATTGTCATTTAAAGCCTCACATTAACTTTTTACCATTTTTTAAAACATGATGTCCAGTGTTCAGTTAGTAAAACTGAAACCAACCATGACAAAAGACACAATTTATTTTAAAATAAAAAGGAAAAAATCAAGTCCTACCAGAGATCCAGATAAAGAGTTATTAGCCATATATTTTAACTCACTAATATGTTCAATAAATTACATGACAAGATGAGGAATTTTAGCAGAAAATGGAAAGCTGTAAGAATCAATCAGAAATTATAAAACTAAAAAATATAAACCCTGAAATTTGGAATTCAATAGATGAGATTTACACAACAGGTTTAGAATTTGTTCAATTTTATATATTCCATGCAGCTCAGAAATGCTAATATAGACAAAAGTTAAAATAACTTTTATTGTTTTAGGTCCATTGAAAGAATCCTATTTTTGAGTGAAGCCTCTGAGTATTAATTTTCCATCTTTGAACATTGGAGGTAATTGCATTAATGCAGATATTCTTGAGTGTAATAATAAAATGTATAGTCATATACACATTTAAAAATTACTGTTTAGTTCTTTATCAAGGCCTCAGAGGTTTCTCTTCTTTGTCTGTTTCAGCAGGTGGTTTCAACCCAGAAATTTGAATTATTTCATACAATGCCACTGCAATGATAACTCTTTATGATTGTTGGATTCATTTCCATTATCCTTGGCAAGAAGAGAGAAATTGCTCTTGCTAAAACTAATTGATAAGGAAGGTAAACGTGAGCTCCAAACCTTGAAATCAGATTTTTTTAAAGAAGAAATTTAGCTTTACAAACCTTGGAGAAATGCAGGTTTTCACAATTACCTTTTAAATCCATTCAACTATTAATCTCTTTACTAACTTAAAAACTAGAACCCATGGATGATTTTTAAATCAAAGGCATCTCCAATTCTTAGCATCTTGAGGTTCAGAATTAATTTTAGCTATTAAACCAGTCTTGTAGACAAAGTATCAAAATCATACCATCCTCTCCACTTTCCTCTGATATAATGCCTATAATTCATAGTTCCTAATGTCAGGTAGCTGAATCAGGTGATTGTAGCTGACATACTCTATTGGAGATTTATAATCTAATTGAATATTATACTATATTTGAGGCACATCTTATTTAATCCTCAAAACAAATCTGAAAATTAAATATTGTCCTCATCTTGAGGTTGGCAAAATGGAGGTATTCCAGACATTCTTACCATTCCCCATGGCACCTAGCTAATAAGAAATGAACCTGGGATTTGACCTGCATGGAAATAGTTAAATCTTACCCCCATGTTTGAAAGCCCATTTCTATTCCACTGTCAGTTAATCACTGGAAATTTTTCATCTTAGGATTTATATTTCATAGATATATAATCTTTTTACAATGATGAATGACTGAATGGCAATAAAGAAATGTTATTCTAAGAATATAGTTCTACTGGCCATGTTTTCATTTTAAGAGCCATTTTTGATCTAGAAACCAATTTGAATGACTGTGTTGCTTTTCTAATGGTTTACAATATAACTGTAGAGAAATCATTTGGTTCAGAGCTAGGCAACTTACATTGCTTGGGTATATAATTTTATATCAAGGGCCAAATAGGCTGACAGAACAGAAACCTGTTAGTTAAAAAATAAATTCAATCACTGTCCGCAAGGATGTTACAATATAGTAGACAGAGTGTGATATTAAAAATGCATATATAAAACCATAGGAACACAGATTTAAACATGTAACCGACGATCATTATTTTTCAAATACAGCATTTTTTATTATGTTCAGTTAGCCAACATATCATTAGTTTTTGATGTAGTGTTCAAAGATTCATTGGTTGTGTAGAACACCCAGTGTACCTAGGATCATTTTAAAGTCTAGTTTATAACTTTACCTTGGGGAATCCTGGGTTCTTACAATATAGAAACATCAGGTGCAATATAGAAGCACAATTTGTATGAGGTTTTCTAAGCAGTAAAGACATAAGGGGGTTTTGTTAGCTACTCCCCTACCCACACCCAGAATATACTTAGATCAAGAAACTCTTCAGGAGGCAATAAATGCCATGTTGTAGTTCCTGAAAAGAAACTTAGGTATGTCTAAAGAATATGCTTTACTCACAAACCCAGGCATTTGCTGCTCCAGGACACCTCTGGTTTCTTCCTGAGTAGGGCCACGGCTGAAAGATTTTCAACATTAAACTGTGCATTCTTCAATTTCTTCAAATGAAGACACTGCAGGAATGAAAGTGAGATTCAAACCTGGAAGTTTTTTTTTTTTTTTTTTTTTTTTTTTTTTTTTTAGGACTAGTAACAAGACATTAACAACAATGCTCAGAGGCAATGGTCTGGAGTGCATCCAAAGATAGTCATCCCAGAAGAAACAGCAATGGACTAAGTATGTGGGACTCATAAAAAGTGTGAAAGAGGTAGGCCCAGAATTCTACCAAACATTTGAAGAAGATTTAATACCTATCCTTTGCAAACTATTCTAAAAATTCCAGAGGAAGAGAAACTTCCAAAATCATTCTATGAGGCCAGCATTACCCTGATTCCAAAACCAGATAAGGACACCACAAAAAAAGAGAACTATAGGCCAATATCTCTGACAAACAGGTGCAAAAATCCTCAAAAAAATATTAACAAACTGATTCAACAATATGTTTAAAAAAGCATTCACCACGATCAAGTGGGATTTATTCCTGGGTTGCAAGGGTGATTCAATATTTGCAAATCAATTAACATGATGTACCACATTAATAGAAGAAAGGAGAAGAACATAAGATCATTTCAATATATGCAGAAAAAACTTTTGACAAACTACAACATCCATTCATGATAACCCTCCACAAAGTAGGGTTAGAGGGAACATACCTCAACATCATAAAGGACATCTATGAAAAACCCACAGTGAATATCATTTTCAATGGGGAAAAACTGAGAGGTTATCCTCTAAGGTCAGGAACAAGACAGGGATGTCCACTCCCACCACTCTTATTTAATATAGTACTGGAAGTCCTAGACTGAGTGATCAGACAACTAAAAGAAATAAAAGGCATCAGTAAGGAAGATCAAACTTTCACTATTGCAGATGACATGATACTCCATAACAGATAACTCAAAAGACTCCACCAAAAAATTGCTAGAACTGATACACGAACTCAGTAAAGTTGCAGGATACAAAATCAACATACAGAAATCTGTTGCATTTCTATACACCAATAATGAAGCAGCAGGAAGAGAAATCAAGGAATTGATCCCATCTACAATTGCAGCAAAAACCATAAGGTACCTAGGAATAAACCTAACCAAAGAGGTAAAAGATCTGTACTCTAAAAACTATAAAACACTGAGGAAAGAAATTGAAGATGACACAAAGAAACAGAAAGACATTCCATGCTCATGGATTGGAAGAATACTGTTACAATGTCTATACTACCAAAAACAATCTACACATTTGTTTCAATCCCTATCAAAATACCAACAGCATTTCTCACAGAGGTAGAACAAACAATCCCAAAATTTGTATGGAACCACAAAAGACCCCAAATAGCCAAAGCAATCTTGAAAAAGAAAAGCAAAAACTGGAGGCACCCATACTCCAGACTTCAAGTTATATTACAAAGCTGTAGTGATCAAGACAGTATGGTACTGGCACAAAAACAGACACATAGATCAATGAACAGAACAGAAAACCCAGAAATGAACCCACAACTGTATGGTCAATTAATCTTCAACAAAGCAGGAAAGAATATCTGATGGAAAAAAAGACATTGTCTTCAACAAATGGTGCCGGGAAAACTGGACAGCAACATGCAAAGAATGAAACTGGATTCTTTACTTACACTAAACACAAAAGTACACTCAAAAGGGATTAAAGACCTATGTGTGAGACCTGAAGTAATCAAAATCCTAGAAGAGAGCACAGCAGTAATTTTTCTGACATCAGCTGTAGCAACACCTTTCTAGATATGTCTCCTGAGGCAAGAGAAACAAAAGCAAAAATAAACTATTGGGACTTCATCAAAATAAAAAGTTTCTGCATAGTTAAGGAAACAATAAGGAAGACTAAAAAACAACATGCTGAATGGGAAATGATATTTGCAAATAACGTATCTAATCATGGATTTCTATCAAAAATATATAAATACCTTATACAACTCAGCACCCAAAAACAAATACTCCAATTAAAAAATGGACAGAAGACACTTCTCCAAAGAAGACATAAAGATGGCCAACGGACACATGAAAAGATGCTCAACATCATTCATCATCAAGGAAATGCAAATCAAAACTACAATGAGATATCACCTCACACCTGTCAGAATAGCTAAAAACTAATGAATCATTGAACTTTACATCGGAAACCGGGGATGTACTCTATGGTGACTAACATAATATAATAAAAAAATTAAAAAAAGAATAGCTAAAAACAACAACAGAAGAAACACACAACATGTGTTGGTGAGATGTGGTGAAATAGGAGCTCTCTTGCACTGTTGGTGGGAATGCAAACTGGTGCAGCCACTGTGGAAAACAGTATGGAGGTTCCTCAAAATATTAAAAATAGAACTACTTTACAATTCAGCAATCACACAACTAGGTATTTACTGAAAGAATACAAAAATACAAATTCAGAAGGATCCATGCATCCTATGTTTATAGCAGCATTATGTATAACAACCAAATTATGTAAACAACCCAGTTGTCCACACACACACACAAATATTACTCAGCCATAAAAAAGAATGAAATCTTGCCATTTGCAAAGACATGGATAGAGCTAGAGAATATAATGCTAAATGAAGTCAGTCAGTCAGAGAAGGACAAATACCATAGGATTTCACTCATACATGGAATTTAAGAAACAAAACAAAGGAGCAAAGGGAAAAAGAGAGAGAGAGAGAGAAAGAGAGAGAGACCAAGAAAGAGACTCTTAACTACAGAGAACAAACTGATGGTTACCAGAAGGGAGGTGGGTGGAGGGATGGGTGAAATAGGTGATGAGGATTAAGGACGGCACTTGAGATTAGCATAGGGTGTTTTATGAAGTGTTGAATTATTATATTGTACACCTGAAGCTAATACAAAACTGTATGTTAACTAACTTGAATTTAAATAAAAACTTAAAAAAAACCAGTGGTAGATCTGACGGAATCAGGGTCCCATTTCATCTAGGAAGGAAATTGAATATAATAAAAAAAGTTATTATTTGCATCTCAAACTTTTCAGCATGTGAGGCTAGGGGAAGAAAATACAGATTTCTTGGGAAACTGATAGAATTGTTCTGGAAAAAAACTTTCTGGACAAGATGGGCCTTGAAATAAACAAGGCTGACATAAGAAAGAAAGTTCTTGCTTCATATAATGATATCCCATGCTGAAGTTCACAGAAAGGGGAGAACTAGAGGTCAGGAACAGGAAGAAAAAAGACTTCATTGCAGCAACGATCAGCCAGCTAATGATGCAATTCCATGGGGGCGGGCTATATGCAACTACCTAAATTCAGAGAGCCTCAAAGAACCAATGGCAGTTTTAAGGTATAAATTTATGACAGGTAAGAAAAGATTAGAGGCATGAGATAGATAAGGGCATGCCTCTCTGATAATGTTGTGTCTTGGCTATTAAATTCCTAAAAAACCACAAATTTGGAGCTAGAATCTTCAGGTTCAGAATAAACCTTATTAACTAGGCTTGCTAACATAATTTCAAAATCATACTACCCTCTCCATTTTTCCCTAATATATTGACTCTAGTTCAGTTACTAATGTCAAGAGAGAAATGATGTGTTTTCAATTTTAATTAAATAGTCACGACTACAAAACTTCCACTTTGGACCATTACAAAGTAACTGACCTTTGACCTACTCTCCTATCAACAACAAATACACATTGGACAAAATATATGTGGCAACTATTTTCAGGCAATTAATAATAGGCAGTATAGTACTGTGATCCTTGAGAGAAAGAAAATATGGAAAGTAAACCCCACAATCACCCAGATTTTTGTCTATGAATACTCTCTTGACTCACACTGGGAATTGGAGCCTAAGCAGAAAATTGGCCTGCTGGGCTGCGGAAGAGATTGGACTTCATGGGACTGAATAGTAGAGAAAATGAACCTGTGAAAAAGGGTGGCATCAGATATCTGCATGATCCTAAGACAACAGCTGAGCTGCACACAGGCAGGGCTTGACTCTGCTAGGCTTATCAGAGATTGTATATTATGAGGTTGATTGCTAAATGGAGATACCATAGGTTATGTAGTGCTAAAATATACTAATATTCTGGCCTAGCCACGGAGGAGAGATCCCACTGAACACCTCATGTGTTCATTTGAGAATTCCACACCTCAGGAATAAGGACCGTGTTCTACAGTAAAGAGCAAAAGGTTAAAGACCCACTCTAACAGAATAAAACTAAGCCATAAAAGACCTAAAGTATCCACCAGTAATTAAAGAGGTTTTCAAAAGAACTCGATGTCCTTTAAAAGAAGATGACATAATACAGACTCTATACAATTTACCATTTGTGATATCCAGCACACAAAATAAAATAATCCTAGGCATGCAAAAGGGCAGAAAAATGTGCCCCACAGTCAAGAAGAATAGTAGTCAATAAAACACAAGAGAGGGTACAGCTGTTGGAATTAGCAGACAAGGAATTTAAAGCAGGTGTTATACATTTTTAAAACCTAAAGGAAAATTATGGTCATAATGAGTGAATAGATGGGAAATCTCAGCAGATAAATAGAAATTATAAATATAATTATAAATATAATTATATTGTATTTTGTAATTGAAAAGTACAGTATCCAACATGAAAAAAAATCACTGGATGAGATTAACAGTAAAATGGAGACTGTGGAAGAAAAGATTGTTGAAGCTAGATCAATAAAATTCCTCATCTGAAAGAGAAATGGGGGGAAGACTAAAATAACTAAGTTTCAATGACATGTGGAACAAATGGTCTAACATGGTTGAAACTGGAGACAGAGAAGAGAAAGAAAATGGTATTTAAAGAAAGCATGGCTAAAATGGCCCCAAATTTGTTGAAAAACAATCACCCTTTTGATCTAAGCTATCTGAACTCCAAATGGAACAAATGCAAAGAGAACTATATTTGTGCACATCATAGTCACATTGCTGCCTTCTCATTAGAAAAAATGGAGGCTATAATTCAATGAAATGGTATCTTTAAAGTGATGAAAGAAAAAACAAAGCAGAATTAAACATCTAGGGAAAACATCTTTCAAAACATAGGACAAAATCAAGACACTTTCAGATGATAAAAAGTTTGGAGAATTTGTTGCTAGCAGACCTGTACTAAAAGAAATAACTAAAGGAAGTTCTTTAAGCTGAAGAGAAAGGACATTAGACAGAAACTCAAATACAAGTAGTTACAAAAAATGAGAAACAAGTAGGTAAGTATAAAAGTCCATATATTTTTCTACTCTGAATTTGTTAGAAAAATAACTATTTAAGGCAAAAATATTACCCTATATTATGGGTTTTATTATATTTATATAATTGTAACATACATGATAATATCATAAAGACAGAAAAGATGGAATTTTGCTGTCGAAAGGTTCTCACATTTTATATTAAGAGCTACAATTATATTATAAGTTAAAATGCATATTATATTCCTAAATCAATGGTTCACATCCAGGGGATTTTGCATCCCAGGGAACATCGGACAATGCATGGAGACATGATCATTGTCAAAACTGGAAGGAGATGTTACTGGCATATAGTAAGTACCAGCTAGGGATGATGCTAAACACCCTACAATGCACAGGACAGACCTCCCCCAACAGATAATCATTTGACCCAAAATGTCGATAGTGCTGAGGTTGAGAAATAATGCTCTATTTTTAAAAAAAGATTTATTTATTTATTTTAGAGAGATTATGAGTGGGGGGGGCAGAGGGAGAGGGAGAATCTCAAGCAGACTCTGCACTGACTGCATAGCCCCATGTGGGGCTTGATCTTAACACCCAGCGATTATGACCTGAGACGAAACCAAGAGTTAGATGTTCAACTGACTTAACCACCCAGGTGCCCCAAGAAACCCTGCTCTAAAACAAGCACAAAAAAAATGTAAAGAGGTATTATACAGGAATTAACATGGAATAATAAAAAATATTTTTTAATCCAAAAGAAGTCAGGAAGGGAGGAATAGAAGAACAAAACATGATAGGCCAATTAGAAAACAAGTAGCAAGCTGGTAGGCTTACACTAAATTTTATCAATAATTATATTAAGTGTAAATTAATTCAACACTTCAAATAGAAGACAGAAAATTACAGATTGTATAAAAGAAGCAAGACCCAACTATAGGCACGCTAAAGAAACACGTTTTACATACAGAAAATAAAAGAATGGAAAAAGTACATCACACAGACAGTAAGCAACAGAAAGCTGATGTAGCTATATTAATTTCTGGCAGAATAAACTTCAAAACATGGTACATTAACAAAAATAAAGAATATCATTTCAAAATGATAAGGTGAATTCACCAGAAGGATATACATTAGAAACTCTTAAATAACATTGCTTTAAAATGCATAAACTCAGAACTGACAAAAAAAAAGGCAAAGAGACAAATTCACAATCATAGGTGGAGAATTTAAGACTCCTTTTTCAGGAATTAATAGACCAACTAGAGAAAAAACAAACAAACAAACAAAAAAGACAAAATAAAACAAATAAAAAACCCCACAAAAAACCCTAGTGTTCATAGCAGCATTGTCCACAATAGCTAAATTGTGGAAGGAACCGAGATGCCCTTCAACAGATGACTGGATTAAGAAGTTGTGGTCCATATATACAATGGAATATTACTCAGCTATCAGAAAGAACGAGTTCTCAACATTTGCTGCAACATGGATGGGACTGGAGGAGATAATGCTAAGTGAAATAAGTCAAGCAGAGAAAGACAATTATCATATGATTTCTCTCATCTATGGAACATAAGAACTAGGAAGATGGGTAGGAGAAGAAAGGGATAAAGAAAGGGGGGGTAATCAGAAGGGGGAATGAAGCATGAGAGACTATGGACTCTGAGAAACAAACTGAGGGCTTCAGAGGGGAGGGGGTGGGGGAATGGGATAGACCGGTGATGGGTAGTAAGGAGGGCACACATTGCATGGTGCACTGGGTTATAGTTATACGCAACTAATGAATCATCGAACTTTACATCAGAAACCAGGGATGTACTGTATGGTGACTAACATAATATAATAAAAAAAACATTAAAAAAAAAACCCTAGTAGGGGGGAAAGAGAAAAAAGATGGCCGAGGAGTAGGGGACCTTTTTTCAGCTGGTCCCCTGAATTGAGCTAGATATCTACCAGATCATCCTGAACACCCACGAAATCAGCCCGAGACGCAGGAAGATACATCTGGATCTCTATAAATGAACATCTCCGGCGCTGAGTATTGAGGTATGAAGCAGGGAGCCGCGAATCTGCACACAGATAACGGAAGATAAACGGAAGGGGGAGGGAGCCCCTACGCTCGGGCACCAGGAAGTAGTAGCCACCCGCACTGGGGAGTGCGCCGGATTGGCGGACCAACACCCGCGAGAAAGCAGACTGAGACCGTGAGCCCGGGAACGCGCACGCGACCAGACTGAAAACCGGAGCTCCAGAGCACTCACTGGAACATGACTGAAACTGAGCTCGGGAGTGCACACGCGACCAGACTGAAAACCAGAGCGCCAGAGCGCACGCGAACCACAAGGAAAAAGGGAGCTTGGGAGTGCACTCGCAGGAACCGGGGGCGGCTGGTGGTGTTAGAAGCACAAGGACAGAGCCGTGCCAGCCCTGGGAGCGAGGACTGGGAGAGGGGCTGTGGGGTGCGCAACACGGGACACTGCGGGGGTTTTTAGCAGCACCGACAGAAACAGAGTGAAAGTGGCCAGGAAAGCTCAGTGGAGAGCAGACTGCGATCTGTCTGTTCTGAGACGGAGGCTAGGATACGGCCACTGCCGCTCTCACTCTCAGAAGAGTCACAGAAAACTGCCAGGAAAAGCCGCCAGAGAACAAAGGCCCGGAAATACCGGTTCGCATTGTGTCCATCCCCACCCCCTCTCACAGAGGACGGGGCAACTGTACCCAAACAGGGTTGCCTGAGTATCAGTGTGGCAGGCCCCTCCCCCAGAAAGCAGGCTGAAAAATCAAGAAGCCCACATCCCTAAGGTCCCTATAAAACAAGTACACATTGCCTGGGTCCTGGTCAATAACTTGGGCTCTGTGCATCCCCGCAACCTCTCCTCATCAGAATGACAAGGAGGAGGAATCCCCAGCAAAGAAAGGAGACACAGACTGTGGCCTCTGCCACAGAACTGATGGGTATGGTTATAACCAAACTGTCAGAAATGGAGTTCAGAGTAACAATGGTTAAGACGATGTGTAGGCTTGACGAGAAACAAATAAACAAATCAAAAAATGGGCAGAAGATATGAACAGACACTTTTCCAATGAAGACATACAAATGGCTAACAGACACATGAAAAAATGTTCAAAATCATTAGCCATCAAGGAAATTCAAATCAAAACCACACTGAGATACCACCTTACGCCAGTTAGAATGGCAAAAATAGACAAGGCAAGAAACAACAATTGTTGGAGAGGATGTGGAGAAAGGGGATCCCTCCTACATTGTTGGTGGGAATGCAAGTTGGTACAGCCACTCTGGAAAACAGTGTGGAGGTCCCTTAAAAAGTTAAAACTTGAGCTACCCTATGACCCAGCCATTGCACTACTGGGTATTTACCCCAAAGATACAGACGTAGTGAAGAGAAGGGCCATATGCACCCCAATGTTCATAGCAGCAATGTCCACAATAGCTAAATTGTGGAAGGAGCCGAGATGCCCTTCAACAGATGACTGGATTAAGAAGTTGTGGTTCATATATACAATGGAATATTACTCAGCTATCAGAAAGAACGAGTTCTCAACATTTGCTACAACATGGACGGCACTGGAGGAGATAATGCTAAGTGAAATAAGTCAAGCAAAGAAAGACAATTATCATATGATTTCTCTCATCTATGGAACATAAGAACTAGGAAGATCGGTAGGGGAAGAAAGGGATAAAGAAAGGGGGGGTAATCAGAAGGGGGAATGAAGCATGAGAGACTATGGACTATGAGAAACAAACTGAGGACTTCAGAGGGGAGGGGGTGGGGGAATGGGATAGACCGGTGATGGGTAGTAAGGAGGGCACGTATTGCATGGTGCACTGGGTGTTATACACAACTAATGAATCATCGAGCCTTACATCGAAAACCGGGGATGTACTGTATGGTGACTAACATAATATAATAAAAAATCATTAAAAAAAAAAAAAGATGATGTGTAGGCTTGAAAAACATATTAATGGAAATATTAATGAGAATATAGAATCTCTAAGGGCGGAAATGAGAGCGAATCTGGCAGAAATTAAAAATGCTATGAATCAAATGCAGTCTAAACTGGATGCTCTGATGGCCAGGGTAAATGAGGCAGAAGAACGAATTAGTGAATTGGAAGATGGGATGATAGAAAAGAAGGAAAAAATGGGAACTTGGCTCAAAAAAATCCAATTTCAAGAATGTAGATTACAGGAGATTACTGACTCAATGAAACATTCCAGTGTCAGAATCATTGGCATCCCCAAGGGGGTGGAGAAAGAGAGAGGTCTAGAAGAGATATTTGAACAAATTGCAGCTGAGAACTTTCCTGTCTGGCAAAGGAAACAAGCTTTCATGTCCAAGAGGCAGAGAAGACCCCTCCCAAGATCAATGAGAACAGACCTACACCACGTCACATAATAGTACAATTCACAAATATTAGATCCAAGGATACAATCTTGAAAGCGGCCAGGGGGAAGAGAATCCTCACCTACAGAGGGAGGAACATCAGAATAACGTCAGACCTGTCTACAGAGACCTGGCAAGCCAGAAAAAGCTGGCAAGACATATTCAGAGCACTAAGTGAGAAGAACATGCAGCCAAGGATCCTTTATCCAGCCAGACTGTCATTCAGAATTGATGGAGAGACAAGGACCTTCCAGACCAGCAGAAACTGAGAGAATATGTGACCACCAAGCCAGCCCTACAAGAAATATTAAGGGGGGTTCTATAAAAGTAAAAAGACCCCAAGAGTGATACAGAACAGAAATTTACAATCTATAGAAACAAAGACTTCACAGGCAACATGACATCATTAAAATCATATCTCTCAATAATCACTCTCAATGTGAATGGCCCATAAAACGCCACAGGGTTGAAGATTGGATAAAAAGACATGACCCATCCATATGCTGTCTACAAGAGACTCATTTTGAACCTAAAGATACATCCAGACTGAAAGTGAAGGGATGGAGAACCATTTTTCATGCCAATGGACCTTAAAAGAAAGCTGGGGTAGCAATTCTCGTATCAGACAGATTAGATTTTAAACCAAAGACTGTAGTTAGAGATATAGAAGGACACTATATTATTCTTAAAGGATGTATCCAACAACTGGATATGACAATTATAATTACCTATGCCCCCAACAGGGGAGCAGCTAGATACACAAGCCAACTCTTAACCAGAATAAAGAGACATATAGATAATAATACGTTAATAGTAGGGGACCTCAACACTCCGCTCTCAGCAATAGACAGATCACCTAAGCAGAAAATCAACAAAGAAACAAGAGCTTTGATGACTTACTGGACCAGATGGACCTCATAGATATATACAGAACACTACACCCCAGAACAACAGAATACTCATTCTTTTCGAATGCACATGGAACTGTCTCCAGAATAGACCATATACTGGGTCACAAAACAGGTCTCAACTGATACAAAAAGACAGATTATTCCCTGCATGTTCTCCGACCACAATGCTTTGAAACTGGAACTCAATCATAAGGGAAAATTCGGAAGAAACTCAAACACTTGGAAACTAAGAAACATCCTGCTTTAGATTGATTTGGTAAACCAGGGAATTAAAGATGAGCTTAAGCAATTTATGGAAACCAATGAGAACAAAAATACATCGGTCCAAAACCTATGCGACACTGCAAAGGCAGTCCTCAGTGGAAAATACATAGCCATCCAAGCCTCACTCAAAAGAATAGAAAAATCTAAAATGCAGTTTTTATATTCTCACCTCAAGAAGCTGGAGCTGGAACAGAAGAACAGGCCTAACCCACGCACAAGAAGGCAGTTGATCAAGATTAGAGCAGAGATCAATGAATTAGAAACCAGGAGCACAGTAGAGCAGATCAACACAACTAGAAGCTGGTTCTTTGGAAGAATAAATCAGATCAATAAGCCACTGGCCATACTTATTCAAAAGAATAGAGAAAGGACCCAAATTAATAAAATTATGAATGAAAGGGGAGAGATCACGACCAACACCAAAGAAATAGGAAGGATCATTAAAAACTATTATCAACAAGTATATGCCAATAAATTAAACAACCTGGAAGAAATGGATGCCTTCCTGGAAACCTATAAACTACCAAGTCTGAAACAGGAAGAAACTGATTATCTAAACAGAATGATTAATTATGAAGAGATTGAAGCAGTGATCAAAAACCTCCCCAAAAACAAGAGTCCAGGGCCTGACGGATTCCCTGGGGAATTCTACCAAACATTCAAAGAAGAAATAATACCTATTCTCCTGAAGCTGTTTCAAAAAACAGAAACAGAAGGAAAACTACCAAACTCATTCTATGAGGCCAGTATTACCTTGATCCCCAAACCAGGCAAAGACCCCAACAAAAAGCAGAATTACAGACCGATATCCCTGATGAATATGGATGCCAAAATTCTCAACAAGATCCTAGCTCATAGAATGCAACAGTACATTAAAAGGATTATCCATCATGACCACGTTGGATTCATCCCTGGGATGCAAGGGTCTTTCAACATTCACAAATCGATCAGTGTGATAGATCACATCAACAAGAGAGTCAAGAACCATATGATTCTCTCCTTTTTGACATCGTCACAGCACCTTTTTTCATGACACATCTCCAAAACCAAGAGAAACAAAAGAAAAAATGAACTTGTGGAACTTCATCAATATCAAAAGCTTCTGCACAGCCAAGGAAACCATCCAAAAAACTAAGAGGCAGCCCACCAAATGGGAGAAGTTATTTGCAAATGATGCTACAGATAAAAGACTGGTATCCAAGATCTACAAAGAACTTCTCAAACTCAATACATGACAAACAAATAATCAAATCAAAAAATGGGCAGAAGATATGAACAGATACTTTTCCAATGAAGACATACAAATGGCTAACAGACACAAGAAAAAATGTTCAAAATCATTAGCCATCAGGGAAATTATAATCAAAACCACATTGAGATACCACCTTATGCCAGTTAGAATGGCAAAAATTGACAAGGCAAGAAACAGCAAATGTTGAAGAGTATGTGGAGAAAGGGGAATCCTCTTACACTGTTGGTGGGAATGCAAGTTTGTACAGCCAGTTTGGAAAACAGTGCAGAGGTCCCTTAAAAAGTTAAAAATAGAGCTACCCTATGATCCAGCAGTTGCACTACTGGGTATTTACCCCAAAGATACAGACGTAGTGAAGAGAAGGGCCATATGCACCCCCGTGTACATAGCAACAATGTCCACAATAGCTAAATTGTGGAGGGAGCCGAGATGCCCTTCAATAGACGAATGGATAAAGAAGATGTGGTCCTTATATACGATGGAATATTACTCAGGCATCAGAAAGAACAATTACCCAACATTTGCAGCAACATGGACAGGACTGGAGGAGATTATGCTAAGTGAAATAAGTCAAGCAGAGAAAGACAATTATCATATGGTTTCACTCATTTATGGAACATAAGAAATAGCAGGGAGATCGGTAGGAGAAGGAAGGGAAGAATGAAGGGGGGGGTAAACAGAAGGGGGAATGAACCATGAGAGACTATGGACTCTGGGAAACAAACTGAGGGCTTCAGAGGGGAGGGGGGTGGGAGATGGGGATAGGCCAGTGATGGGTATTAAGGAGGACACATATTGCATGGAACACTGGGTGTTATATGCCAACAATGAATCATGGAACACTACATCAAAAACTAAGGATGTATTGTATAGTGACTAACATAACATAATAATATAAAAAAAAAACCTGGTAGGGATATAGAAGATTTGAACAAGATGATTAATGAACTTGACCTAATTAATATTTATAGAATATTATACCCCAAAAGTAGATAATACATATTCTTTTCAAGGGTCTGTGACATATTCACCAGGATAGACCATATGCCAGGTCGTAAAAATGATTTTTAATTTATTTAAAAAGACCAAAATCCTACATTGTATATTCTCTGATTATAATAGAAGAATATTAAAAATCAATAACAATATGTCATCTGGAAAGTCCTTAAATATTAGGAAATTAAACAACACATTTTTAAATAAAGTGTGGGTCAAAAATGAAATCTCAGGGAGATTAGAAATTATTTAGAACTGAGTGAAAGTTAAAATACATCAAATTTTGTGGCATACTACCAAAACAGTATTCGGTGGAGAGTTCATTGTTTTAAATGCTTATATTTAAAATGAGAAATGTTTAAAACCAAATTAAAAGTTTCCTCCCTAAGAAATGTAAAATAAGAAGAGGAAATTTAATCAAAATAAATAGAAGGAAGGAAATCATAAGGATGAGGAAAAAATCAATAAAATAGAAAACAGATAAAAATAGAAAATCAACAAAAACAAAAGTTGATTCTTTGAATAAATAAAATTGGAAAACTATAGGAGGATGATCAAGAAAAAGAGAAATACAAATTATTAATACCATGAATGAAAAAAAAAGGATATCACTAAAAATATAGATATTAAGAGCATACTATGGCAATGTTATGTACAAATTCATCCCAATAAATTCAATGTTTTTGATAAAATGGACAAATTTGTCAAAAGAAAATTACCAAAATTAACAAGAAATAGAATATCTGAATTGTACTATATCTATTAAAAATGAAATTCTTAATACAAATTCTTTACACAAAAACCTCCAAACCCATATTGCTTCACCTGTGAATTATATCAAACATTTAAGGATGAAATATTTTCCATACTTTGTAAATTATTTCAGAAAATAGAAGTAGGGATAACACCTCTCAACTTGGTTTTATGAGACCAGGAAAATCACAATATCAAAACTTGACAAAGATATTAAAAGAAACTTACAGATTGATATGTGTTATGAATTTAAGTGCAACATTCCTTAATAAAACAATAGCAGATTGAAGCCAACAATATACAAAAAGGACAGTACACCATAACCAAGTAGGATTTCTCTAAAGAATGTAAGGTTAGTTTAATGTTTAAAATCAGTTATTTTAATTAACTATTGACAGAATAAGTGTGAAAAACTATATTATCTCAATAGACGGAGAAAAGCATTTGACAAAAATTGTTCATCCATTCATGATAGAAACTCGGAAAACTAGGAATAAAAGGGAACTTCCTCAACTTGAGTAAGGACATCTACAAAAAAGCCTACAGCTAGCATCATCCCTAATGGTAAAATGCTGCACATGTTCCCCTAAGCTTGTGAACAAATCAAAGATGTTCTTTTACCACCTCTATTCAACAATGTACTAAAGATTCTGCCTAGTGTGATAAGGCAATAAAACAAGGTATACAAATTGGAAAGAAAAAGTAAAATTATTTTATTTGTAGACAATGTGATTTTTACTTTGAAAATCCTAAGGAATCAAAAAGCAACTACTAGAACTAATTAATGAATTTATCAAGGGCTCAGGATACAAGGTCAATATAAAAATTCAACTTGATTTTTAAATATGTGCTACAAGTAATTGAATAATTAAATTTAAATCCATTTGAAATAGTGTCAAAAACGTAAATACTTCTTAGTACATTTAACAAATAATAGATAAACTTCAACACTGAAAACTATAAATATTGCTGGAAAAAATTATATAAGGCCTAAATAAGTGGAACAGTATACCATGGTAAATGGATTGTAAAACTCATTATTGTTAAGATGTTGATTATCTTCAATTTCATATATAAATTTGGTTCAACCCCAATCACAACTGTAGCAGGTTTTTAAAGATAGAATTTGACAAACTGATTCTAAAATTTATATAAAAATTCAAGGGACTGAGATTAGTCAAAATGATCTTGAAAAAGACATAAAAGCTGGGCCACTTGCACCACCTAGCTTCAAGACTTACTATAAAGCTACATTAATCAATACGTCATATTGGCCTAAAAGACAAATAGATGAATGGAGGAGAATAACAAATACAGAAGTAGATCCATGCTTATAAGGTCAATTAATTTTTAATATAAGCACTAAAACAATTCAATAGGGAAAGGAAATTCCTTTCAACATATGACTCTTGACCAACTGGATATTCATGTGGAAAATAATGAACATTGACACCATATGCAAACATAAACTCAAGATGTGTAATAGGTGTGGATGCAATAGCTAAAACTATAAAGCTTCTAGAAGAAAGCTACTAGAGACTATCTTTGCCATCTAGGTGTAGGCAAAGACTTCTTAAATAGGGCACAGAAATCAATAAACGTAAAATAAAAATTGATAAATTGACTTCATCAGAATTTAAAACTTGTGCTTATTAAATAAGACAATTGAGAAAATTTAAGGCAAGTCATAGGCTGGCAGAAAGTATTCACAACACAGATGCTTGACAAAGGGCTTGTAGGAAAGATATACAAAGAATGCTTTTAATGAAATAATATAAAGGCAATAAACTCAATTTAAATGATAAAAATACTTGAACAGACACTTAAGAAGAGACGACATAGTAATGCCCAATAAACACATAGAAAAGTGCTCAAATTTATTAGTAATCCAAGAAAAAGAAAAGAAAACCACAATGAGCTATTAAAACAAGTATTCAATCATTAGAATGGCTAAAATTAAAATGACTGGCAACACCAAATCTTATCAAGGATATGGAGCAACTCACATATTACTGGTGATGTGGAAATGATACAATCACTTTGGAGAACTGTCTAACAAACTTTTATTAGACAGCTAACTACACATCTACTATGGGACCCAGCAATCCCATTCCTATATATTTACCTGAGAAAAATGAAAGCATAACTTGACAAAAACATTCATATATAAGAATGTTTATAGTTGTCTTTCTCTGATTTATTTCATTTAGCATAATATCCTCTAGTACCATCTACATCATTGCAAATGGCAAGATTTCATTTTTTTATGGCTGCATAATATGATCGTGGAATTTAAGAAACAAGGCAGAGGATCATAGGGGAAGAGAGGAAAAAATGAAACAAGATGAAACCAGAGAAGGAGACAAACCATAAGAGACTCTTAATCTTAGGAAATAAACTGAGGGTTGCTGGAGGGGAGGGGGGTAGGGGAATGAGGTAACTGGATTATGGACATTGGGGAGGGTATGTGTTGTAATGAGCACTGGGTATTATATAAGACTGATGAATCACAGACCTGTACACATGAAACAAATAATACATTATGTGTTAATTAATTGAATTTAAATTTAAAAATTAAATAAAATAAATTCCAGATGGATTAAAAGCCTAAATGTAAAAAGCTAAACCATAAAACTCATATAAGAGTCTATCTTTTATACCATCAAAGTAGAAAAGGAAATAAGACTCACACACAAAAATTTAAACCTTAAAGGAAAAGACTAATAAATTAAAATAGAAGTCACTAAAAACCAACTTAAAAGACTTGCCACAACATACTGGAAGAAGGCATCTCCAACACAGAAAATAAACAAAGGATTAGAGATGCAGAAATTAGAATTTCTACAAATCAGTAAGGGCAAAAACTCAATAGAAAAATGGGCAAATGATATGAACAGATAATTCAGAGAAAAAAATCAAAAGAGTCATTAAACATATGGAAAGACGTTCAATGTCATGAGTAATCAATGATACCCATCAGATTGGCAAAAATTAAGAAGTCTAAAAATGTTAGGAATCATCAAGAATGTGGAAAAACAGCAAATACTAAACATATATAATGAGAATAGAAACAAACAAGAGATCACCTTGACAATAACAGTAGAATAAGCTACTCTATTGTCTAAGAATTCCATCTCCAGATAATTACTTAGAGAAACCTCACATGGGCACACAAGACGGGTACAAAGATGTATAATGTAACATTGTTTATAATGGTAAAGGATTAGAAACAATACAAATGTCTATCAATAGGAAAATAAACTGTGGCATATACATTCAATTGATATTATATGACTATTAAAATGAATGAATTAGAACTACATGTATAAAATTGGTAAATTAAAAAAATTAAATGAAAAAAAGAATGTTTATGGTTGCTTTATCACCATGGCCCCAAAATAGAAACAACTTAAATGGAGTGGAATACCCTTCAGCAATTAAAAAAATAGTGAACAACTGATACATAAAACAGCATGAATGAGTCTCAAAACCAATATGTTGTGTGAAAAAATAACACATTCTTCATGTTGAGAACAGACAACATTAATCAATGTGATAAAAATTGTAATAGTGATTGTCTATGGGAATGTGGAAATTGAGAAGGGCATGAGGGAATTTTCTAAAGCGACGGAAGTGTTCTGTATTTTGACTGAGGTGTTGGTTACAGGTATGTGTACATTTGTCAAAAGTAATCAAATTGCACCCTTAATATCTGTGCATTTCAATGTATGTAAATTTTACATGACTTTTAAAAGTCTCTAAGGAAAATTATTTTGGAATCATATAATGATCAATTCTGCAAGCCAGGTTAATGAGTTTGGACTTTATCCTGCATGCAACAAGCCTTCAATAGAGATTTTTTTTAAAAACTACTTTATTTATTTATTTGAGAGAAAGAGGGAGAACAAGCATGTGCAAGAGAGGGAGCACCAGCAGTAGGAGAGCAGAGGGAGAGGGAGAAGATGTGGGGCTCGTGGGGCTCGATCCCAGGATCCCAGGATCATGACCTGAGCCGAAGGCAGATGCTTAACTGACTGAGACACTCAGGCGCCCCTCAATAGAGATTTTTAACCAGGAACTGAATATATTTATTTTTAAAGAAACACATTTCTGACAAAACTGTAAAAGACAGATTGGAAAGGGGAGTATCTGGAGGCTATTACAAGTCCAGGCAGTAAGCAATGAGGCATGAAACTAGGGCAGTGAAAGTGGGTGTGAGGGAGTTAACAGATGGGAGAAATATCAGAGTCAATATCAAGGGAAATGTGTGCTGGGGTTGGAAAGAGATAGGAGTTGAGGATAGCTGCTATTTGCGAAGGTAGAGACCATAGGTATGTTTTTACTGGGGAAAGGGCATGAAAGGTTATGGGGTCAGGAAATAGGTTCAGTTATAAATGAGGTCAAGCTGCCTACAGGACATCTATGTGGAGTTATCCAATCAGCACTTGGAAGTATGGATATGGATCATTTGAGAGTGGCCAGGATGGGAGTCAGGGCTAGAGATAAAGATTAGATGGCCTGAGAAAATAAGCAGAGTGAGAGATAAGAGGCTAAAGGCAGTGCTACACCAGGGATCTCAGACCTGATAGCTTACACAAAGCTTGAGAGTCAGAGCAAATGTAAAAATCTTCTAAACACCAAAATATGACCTGCTCACTTTCATAAAACACTAAAGGCCCTCATGTCTTAGTCCTACAGACTTCCATCATTCTGACAACACATAAGAGGGACAAAGAAGGGTAGGTTTGATGATAACTAACTGGTGCCAATTCTCAACACCCTGTCAGGAACCACCTTTGCTTGAAAGAATGTAGGAGAGGTCACAATACAGGGCAATGCAAGTGGTGTATTTAATCAGCTTTGGGAGCTTGGAGCTGAGAGTTGGAGAATGCTAAGTGGTAGGTAGCATTCTGTGACTCTGCTATTTCAGTGATGTGTTTTTAGCCATTTGAATATTAGGAGAAAACCCACATAAAAAACTTCCTGCTTCTCCTTCTGTTGATGGTTGTGACAGTAGGTAGTGGTGGTGAGTCCTTAAAGTGACATTGATGATGGCAGTGGTTGAATGTGTCCCTAAATCCTCCAAGGCTTTCAGGTAGCACCCTCCTCATGACTTTAGCTTGATGAAGCATCCAACAGACAGAATAAACAGAATATCTAATTTAAGATAAAAGCTGGGAAGAGGATCTAGTGAAGCTTAGAGAGAAGAAATGGGAGAAAAAAAAGAAAAGCAGCCAAGGGCTAGGAAAGAGAATCAATAAGGAGTGTGCTCAACAATATTGAATGCTGCCAAGAGGTCAGCAGGATGACTACTTGTAATTGGCAATTAGTTGAAAATTAGCTTGTCATCAGAGAATTTTTAAAAATTCTTATTGAAGTATAATTGACATATAATGTCATATTAGTTTCGGGTATACAATATATTGATTTGACAATTCTGTACATTATTCAAGGCTCACCATGGTAAATGTAGTTACCATCTGTCACCTGTACATCTGTACATATATTACAATATTATTTATTTTTTTATTTTTTATTTTTAATTTTTTTAAAAGATTTTATTTATTTATGTGACAGAGAGACAGCCAGTGAGAGAGGGAACACAAGCAGGGGGAGTAGGAGAGGAAGAAGCAGGCTCCCAGCAGAGGAGCCCGATGTGGGACACGATCCCGATCCCGGAACGCCGGGATCACGCCCTGAGCCGAAGGCAGACGCTTAACGACTGCGCTACCCAGGTGCCCCTATTATTTATTTTTTAAAAGATTTATTTGAGAGAGAGAGAGTGGCAAGTGGGGGAGGGGCCAGAAGGAGAGGGAGAGAAGCAGAATCCCCATTGAGCACGAAGCCCGATGTGGAGCTCCATCTCATGACCCTGAGATCATGGTCATCTCCCAAATATATGAAACCTTGAGTCTTCTGACCATCCTCTGCCACATTCACATTTCCAGAATGCCCTGTGCCTTCTCACTCCCATTCCAAACTCTCACTGGTTCCCACTCTCCAAAAAATTTCCCCTGAACCCCCAAGAACTCCTTCTTCTATGGTCACAAACTTCCCATATTCTCATCCTCTTCTTGGAGATTTCCTCCATCTCCTTGTTGAAACAGAGCCAGGGCTCTCCCCAAAGACTCAGCTTCACCTAAAACCCTTTCAAGGGGGAATTCTCTTTTTCCACACCTCTTCAGTTCCCCTTGCTACTTTCAGGGCATTGTTTTTCCATCTTCTTGGAGAAAAACACCCCATTTGATGTTCATGCCATCAGCTCATTATGGAAGATTGAAATTCAACCTTATTTTCAGTTATCCTGTATGCTATTTATTTTACATGAAAAATAACTTTTATACAAAAAGTTTTTAGACATGTTCTTAGTTCTAAAAGAATCTGCATCATCTTTTATATTGGCTAAGTAAAGCTAGATCAGTGCGGTCATAGTAAGCAGGTTAATTATCCCAAAAATGATGAGTAAATTTAACCTCCAGTGGTTATCAGTGTTAAATGCAATCTCCATAGATTACAGAAATTCAGTCACCATAGTTTACAATTTTAGGTCAACAAATCCTGCTTTCTGTGCTAACATCTTAACAAATGTAGTTTCTGATAATAAACATTGATAATCTCAAAGTTACAAGTCAACAGTTCTTAGAACTATTTTTTAAAAATCTCTCTATGTTAAAGAAATCTTCCCTGATACTTTTAAGAATTAGAACTAGACAGAAATTTAACTTCATGATAAGAATATATTGCATAAATACTCAAATTTTGTGCTAGCTGGTATGTAACTCTTCCCCAACCTTCATTATTCCCTATCCAAATAAAAGCTAAGGGCGAAGCTAGGGCATTGTCTGCACAAACTACTTATGACCACAGCTTCTTTTCTTAATGTTTTCCATTAAGAGGTTCTAAGGACTTACAGAATAATTTTATACAGCCTGAATCAAGTTAATGCAACAATTATTCATTTTAATTTCCAGAGGTTAACTCGCTCTTCTCCCTTCCTCATTGCTGTCATCTACTAACCCACTGGTCCTCCCCTTAATCCATTTAAGACTTTAATACAAAGCATCACTGATTTCTTGTGTATCCAAACATCTGCCATTATCCTGAATACTACATCAGCCACAAACATGCAGTGTTATGGGATGAACTATGTTCACCCAAAATTCGTATGTTTAAGTCCTAACCCCCAGTGCTTCAGAATGGGACTTTATTAGAAAATAGGGACTTTAAAGAGGTATGTAAGGTTAAATGAAGGCGTTAGGGTGAGCCCTAATCTGATATTACTGGTGCCTTCACATGAAGAAGGAATTAGGACACAGACACACATAGAAAGAGAATCATGTGAAGACACAGGGAAAAGACAACTATCTACAAGCCAAGGAGAGAAGTCTCAGAAGTCTCACTGACACCTTAATCTCAGAGTTTTAACCTCCAAGATCATGTGCTTTACCTCTATTAACTCATTTAATCCTTACAGCATCTATATGAAATTGGCAGATGAGGAAAGTGAGATACAGGGAAATAAAATAACTTGCCAATTCTACACAGTTTAGCAGAGTCAGAGGCCAATTGTCCAATTGAAATCAGGTTGCCCAATTCTAGTAAATAACTTATAGACAATCATTCTTGAATCCTGCAAAGCACTGGATATGCCATTAACCTTTATTTAGATGGAGAAGCATAAAGGGTAGAGACTATTTATGTAAGTTACCCACTGTATTCTGCTCTGTTGTGTGACATCAATAGTCATGTAGATATTTAGCCTCTCAATTTCATGACCTTCAGTCCACCTCTAGCTACTATCCTATTACTCTTCTCCTATCCAGGGCCAAAGAGCTTTAAAATGTCACTAGAATATCTCTATTTACTTCAGTGTTATTCTTTAATCCACTGTAATATGGTTCTGATGCCTACCACGTCTCCGAAGCAGTCACTACTAAGGTTATTTGAAACCTCTTTTTGCTCAATACAATGAAAAGCTTTCATTTTATTTGTTTCTGTAATTTTCAATGGGTACTATATACACGAAACAATATTTTAAAGTTCAAAAAGGTAGACTAAAAAGGAAGTCTCTGTTTCCAACCCATGTTTTCCAGCTTAGTTCCCTTTTCTTTTCAAGAAGCAACAGCTATTAGCTAGAGGGTTTTTTTTGTTTGTTTGTTTCCTTCTAGAGACATTTTATACAAAATTGAGTAATATAGTCTTTAAGTTTTTTTATATCATAAATTGGAGCATATGAAAAACACTGTTCTATTCTTTTGATGTTTTCATATAATGACAGACATTAGAGATCTTTCCATATCAGTACATAGAGAGCTCACTCATTCCTTTGAACAACTGCATAATATTCTATTAATTTTATGACATGGATGTATCAAAATTTATTTAACTTATCATCCATAGCACTTATTTTGTTTCAGTATTCACAATCGATGATGCAATACATTTCCTCAAAGATACATGTCAAGAATATGTTGCATTGGGGCGCCTGGGTGGCTCAGTTGGTTAAGCATCCGACTCTTGATTTTGGCTCAGGTCATGATCTCAGGGTTGTGGGATTGAGCCCACATGGGGCTCTGTGCTCAGGAGGGTATCTGTTTGAAATTCTCCCTCTCCCTCTGCCCCTCCCCACCATGGGCATGCACTCTCTCTTTCACTCTCTCTCAAAATAATAAATAAATAAATCTTTATGAATTTTTTTTCCCATACATAGTAGGAAACAGGGTGAGGCAAACAAGGTGCCTAAGGCACGCACTAAGGAGATGCTTACTCTCAGGTTCATGCATATGGGGAATCAACACTTGTATGATCCTGAGTGTGAGTGCATGGAGAGACAATCATCACAGTATGCATGTCCTGACAATTGTTTGTAATTTCCCCCATTCTTTTTGCTGTCTTGAATATTTTCTTAAAACTGTTTTGTTATTGTTTGCTTTAAGCAATAAGAACTTTTGAGATCAAGGAGAAAATGAGAAATTTAGATTCCTAGGAACCAAGTGTTATGTAACTCTAGGTGAGTCACTGTTCTGTAGTAAAGGAGGAGGAGAGTCTCAAAGCTTATTACAAGCTGTCGAGGGTGGGAATAGGTGAATATGATAACACAATTTCTCTTCCCCTTTCCATTTGTGAGAAAAGAAACATATTATGATATGATATGGCACATAAATTTGAAATAATTTGATTCTTGAGTATGGGTTTGCTAAAGAGCTCAGAGTATACATTTACTAATTACCATATTATGTCATGTGGTTTCATAATGTTGTATGTTAAGCGTATGTTTCAAATAGTAGTTTCTCTGCATTGTTTTTCAACATTACAGGTTCTATGATTAATAGTGAAAGCTGAAATGGAAGAGAAAATAATTGTCCTAAAATCTCTTATGGGATTTTGAGAGTGGAGCTTAACATTCTATTTGGCTGTGATCAAGACAGTATCAGATTGAAAACTATGGGGTTGAATACAAATCATTAGTACGCTTTCTGGAATTTGTCTTTATTTTATAGGCTTGGACTCCAAAGGTTAGCATTTATGCTGCTGTTACATTTTCTTAGACACCAGAATGACCAAAATTTGGACAAATTGCCATAAGAAGTGATGTCATGCTAGGATTGCAAAATTCAAAGGGTCAGATTTTCAATGACCTTGATAACTAAATTGTCAGATTGGACCATATATTTCATATATTTATGCCTTTTATAAAAATAGTTTCTAAAATCCAAATAGCAAGGGATTAACATTTAATAATTAATTACTATCATAAAGATGTTAGAAGCTTATACCCTGAAAACCTTTTGATATTTTAATCATTAATCATTAGCTACTAAAATCCATTGCTTAATTTTATCCTGATTATCTCTCCAAGTGTAAAAACGAATACAAGGTGAATATTTTCTTTGAGTCACATGGCTTCCAGGCCATATACATGCATAGGACTCTGCTTTTTTTAGGATTTCCAAAATGTTTGATTTGAAAAATTTTTGCAAGTGTATTTACTTCCTTTTCAAATCTTCTCAATTCTGCCAGTTGATATTTTATAATTTGACTTATTATAAATAATTTTGTATCATTCTTTCTTATTTCATGGGCACAGTATTTTCTCTTATTTCTCCAAGGATATTTATGACAGCTTGCTGAACTTCTATTCTGTTTGCATGCACATACTTTTTTGGGGTTGCACTTTTTAATCTGTTAGTTTTGGTCTATCTCTTCAATATTCAAATTCTTTTTTTTATTTTTTAAAATATTCTTTTATTTTTTAGTGTAAGATTTTGGCGTTTCAATTTTAAATTCTTAAGCTATCTGGAACTGATTGTGGACAGGAGATCCAATTTTATTATTTTTCCATATGGGTAATAAACTGTCAGCACATTTTTTCAGCTTTATTGAAGTATAATTGAAAGATAAAAATTATATATATATTTAAGGTGAATAGTGCTGATTTCTATATTCAAATTCTTTTCAGAATTGGGTAAACTTTTATTGTCTACTCATTTTCAAGATAGGAGACTAAAAAGCCAACTGGGAGGAGGTCGGTTTCTAAAAATGATTTACTAGCTTGTTTCAGAACCATTCTGAAGAGAAGAGCTAGCAAAACTCGATGAAACGTTTTTTTTTTAAAACATCAGAGTCACCATACAGCAAGGACATGCAGAGTTAATATCCCAGAGGAAAAAAAAAAAAACAACAAAAGAAAGGAAGCAGGGTTTGTGGCAGTTTGGGGGACAAAAAATAGAGTTTAATACATGCAATGGTGTTATAGCCCTGTAAATATTCTTGGTCTTCAGTTCCAACCCCAAAGGGCTACCCAAGAGTTAGGGTGAACCAGAAATAGACCAGCTCTCACAAAGTCAGAAGTTCAATTTGAATCAGCTGAATTTGACAGGATTAAAAGATTAAAAATCTTTTTTAGACCAACTGACTTCCAGAAGCAAGAATAAATACTCTTTGCAGAAATATAACATCATCTAGAGCTTCAAATTATCTGTAAAATTTTCATAGACAATGTCTAGCATACAATGAAAAATAACCAGTCATGTACACAATACAAATTGATCAAAGGACAATAGAAAAATAAATACTCAGGAAAATTTGAAGAAAGTAGTTAACCAAGCATGGACATTAAAAAAGCTGATTAATATTTTCTAGAATTTAAATGAAAACATGAATTTTAACAGGTAACTAGAAAATATAAAATTTTATCAAATGGAAATGCAAGAAATTGAAAATAAAATTTCTGAAATTAAGAACTCAATAAATGATTTAATAGCATATTAGACACAATTGAAAAGAGAATAATAAATTGAAATCGATGAGAAGAAAATATCCAGGATGAAGCATGGAGAACAGAAGGATGAAAAATACAGACAAGAGCATTAGAGATATATGGAACACAATGAAATAGTCTGGCTTTTCATTAATTTCATTTTCAATTAATAAAGATGATTGAAATTCCAGAAGGAGAAGAGAAAGCAGATTGAGCTGAAACAATGTTTGAAAAGATAATTTTTGATAAAAAAACATCAGGCTGTATATTCAAAAAACTATAGAAATCCAAAGCAGGAAAAATTCAAAGAAATCATACTGAGGCATATAATAGTAAAACAGCTGAAAACCAAAATCCATAAAAGCATAATATTTGATGTGGTTTAAAATACCATTAGAATTAAAACATACAACAAACAAGGTGAAAAAGGGGTGAATGAAGTAAAAGAGTTCCATGGTCTTTTCATTTTCTGGGAAGTGGTACCACTTTTCATTAAACTTTTTAATAAGTCAAGTGTATATATTGTAATTTCTAGGTAAATACTACAGAGTATGAGAATCATGCATTGTTAAAAAGCAACAAAAGAAAGAATAAAAACACTCAATATAAAAGAAGGTAAGAAAGAGAAAAACACATCAAAGATATGGGACCTACAAGAAACAATAAGGATTAGACACATAGGCTCATGTTGCCATCTTCTCTGGAAGCAGAGCCTATTTTTGATGGAAATCTCGGATACAACTTTATTCTTTTCTTAAAAACTTTTTAAAAATCTCATACTGTCTCTAGAGCATTTATATAGTTACAGAGCTATTAGGTTATAGTTATTTCATATTTACTGGTACTTTTTCTCTGAATATTCATCATGTTCAGTTTTAAAATAAAGTACTGGAACATAATCTTTACTTAAAAATTTTTTAATTATTTTTTTAAAGATTTTATTTATTTGAGAGAGAGAGAGCGCACGAATGGGGGGGAGGGGCAGAGAGAGGGAAAAGTAGACTTCCCACTGAGCAGGGAGCCCAGTGTGGGGTTTGATTCCAGAACCCTGGGATCATGACCTGAGCCAGAGGCAGACACAACTGACTGAGCCACCCAGGCACACCTCTTAATTTTTTAACTATATACATTTTTTGAAAACTGATTTACTTTAAAAGGATTTCTTAGGATCCAACTGTTACCTGAAGCTGAAGGTATGCTTTTTGAGGCTTCCATGTAGGACATCCACTCATACAATTATCCCTCATATAGTATTAATCAGGTTTATCTTTTATCCTGCATTCTGACATTTCCTTATTAGTATTCTATAAGCTCCAACAGAGCTTATTGAAATGGCATCTCTAATTGAATTTATATTTTTACTGGTAACCCTATAAGAGGAGTGTTTAAAATAGCTCTTTAAGATTTGAAAAAAAATTCCTTATGGTTGTAAATACTCTAAGGAAAGCAAATGTACTCAAAAGTTATACAGCTGTTTTATCATAATTACTCTGTAAAAACTGTTGTACATAGTATGGAGTCAACTGTTTTACAATTGCTTTTTCCAACATAGCTACAAAACAGTGAAAATTGTTTTTTTTAATAATGACCCTGAGGTCATTTTGAAGTAAAGTTAAAACATGTGATATTTGGTTTTAGTACCCAATGTATTTTGTTGTAGGATAATTCTAAAATTGATAACCCAAGATGTAACTTTTATGCCAAATCACTTAATTCTCAGACCACATTCTATACCACAGATTGTACTGCACTATCTATTATTTGTAGTTCTTTTTGAGGTGCTGGCAACAAGGAGCCTATTTTTTTTTAACCTTGGGAATCTCCTATTCATCCAAAAATCATAAAAAATCATCTTAGTAATTTATGACAGGGCTGATACTCAGTCATTATACACTAGTAGGGTTGTATTGATTATTAAAATAGTGAAATATTACCCTACTGGTTAGTAAATGACCTTGGCCCAGAAATCAGCTGTTGTTCCCTCCACAACTGCCCTGGACCCACCATTCTTGACATCTTTCAGCATCCTATTCCAGAGTTTCTGTTGTTACAGTAGGGAAATGTTTCAGTAACATCCCATATAAGGATATATGTTGCTTATATATCCTATATATATCTACTAATGTGGTTCAAGATGGATTATAAACCATCCTTAGCCATTCAGATGGGCATATATAGCAATACAAGGCAGCTAGAGACTTCTCCCGGGGTTCTGCATCTTCTTCCAGATTATAGATAGACATTTTCAGTGTAGCTTTTTATACTAGTCCTCATGATTGACTTGATCATGCAGTTCATTTGTGATGTTAGAAGTGGTAATTTTGGTTTAGTAAGCCATCATAATCTGTGTTCCTCCAGAAGTACAGGGATTCTGGCACAAAAAGCTTATTAGGAAGGTGGCCTCGGAAAACACCAATTAAGAAGTAAGGAAGTGAGACAGGGAAGGAAAGGCAGCCAATAAAGTGTTTTTCATCAAGCAACATGCCATTGTGGGAAAACTAGTTTTTCATTCTATTGGAGAACTAACAGAGCAATCCCACCTAAGGTATTAGAGATCTGGGGAATAAATACTCCAAGTCCTGTTTATCATGGATTGAAGACTTTTCCAAGGGGCATTAATTCTCTAGTACTTCTGACAGTAGATAGATTTGGCCCAAACTGCTAGAGAAAGCTCTCTGGCAAGGAGATGCAAGTGCTGGTAATGGAATTGATCTGACAGGATTGCACTAAAAGAATAAGGTCCATGGTGTGTCTGGGTGGTGCAGTCAGTCGAGTAACTGACTTTCTTGCTTTTTGGCTCAGGTTGTGATTTCGGGGCCATGGGATCAAGCCCTGTGTCAGGCTCCGCGCTCAGCAAGGAGTCTGCTTGAGATTCTTTCTACCTCTCCTTCTGCCCCTGCCCCCTGCTCTCACTCTCTCTTTCTGTCTCTCTCTAAAATAAATAAATAAATAAATAATCTTAAAAAAAAAGAATTAGGTCCAAAAACACCTGCTAATCTAGACTTAAGCCAAGAGATGCTTATAGAAAACTCCTACTGGCTCTATCATTACCACTTCACCTTACTCCGAAGACGAAGAAGTGTTTTGAGGGCTGATCAACTTAAAGGGGTACAATTTCTCATTTCTCATCCAGGCACAATTTCTAGGGTGTGAAGTCTTAGCAGGAGGGAAGTAAATTAAAAGTAAAGTACATTTCTTTTAGGGGAAATCTCAACCATCATTTTGTTTTTGGATCCCCACTTCAGCCCTTCAAGAGCATTTTCTTTCTTAAAACAGTAGTGGTCTCTTTGACTCTCTTTACTCCCTCCTGTCTCCTTGTTGTGGGGAAGGGAGGAGATTAAGAAGCCTGTACCTCTTTGCTAGACAGCTAAGGAGCAGTCCCACTCTGGAAAGGTCTGGAGTAAACTGTCTATACAAACTCCTTCTAGATATTGGGGCATTCTCTGTTTCTAGATCTATGCTCTTAAGTTTGCCATTTTTTTACATTGGCCATTCAACTACTAAAGTTTTGATTTGGCTATGATCTTTGTGGAAAATAAAGAAAAGTAAATCATTTGACCTGCTTGGACTTTAAGCCTTTGGTTGACCTTTAGCTGAGATAAAATAATATGAATAAGAATTACTATTTTTATAATTATTATAGTGTTAATTTATTTTGCCCTAACTCTGTGGTCCAGTGGTATGTGGTTTACATGGATTGGCTTATTTAATCCTTATAATAACTCTCTGATGTAGCTCCTATTATTATGTTCATATTATAGATGACTGTTTCATTGGGTCCACCACATCTCTCCAATGAAAGGAAAATCTTTCTCTTTGCAATTACCAAGTAATACAAAGGGAGGTATTTTGACACCATCCAAATATCTTGTTCCCCCAATAACCCTTTACCCAGTGGCTTTAACATTCTTGTACCAACCAATAATTACATTATGGTTGCAAAGGGTGATTTTCTATTTTTGTCAGTCCTTCCACATTTATTAGCTGACATCTTTCTGTAGAAAAGGGCATTTCTTTTTTTCCCTCTTCTTTTCCTTGAGCATTACTTGGACCCATGGATTTTTATTTATTCATTGTAATAATTTATGGCCATTATTCCTTCAGATGTTCAAACTGTCTCAAATTTGCCAAGTAGGACCTCCTTCAAGTTGGCTTTTATGTCCTTCCAGTACTCATTGAGTGCTTTCTTGCTTTCTGGAACGGAAAAATATTTCAGGCTCATTCCCGTACTCTTTTTTCCCCAGACCTATGAGCAATCATTTCTCTAAGGAACCCTGTTTCCTTTCAAAGAGAAATGGTATTTAAGCACCAAATGTGGGCATTAGGTATGTTCACTGCTATTCAGGGTCGATGTCTCAGACCTCTTCACTGGAGAGAGCCAGAAAAGATCTTTTTTCAAAAAATAATGAATTCATTTTGATCTTTCCATTTTCATTATTCTGATGGATAACCAAAAAAAGAACTGGATTTGCAGGTGTGCCTTCTGTGTGGTGCCCTTTGTGAACTCTCTTCTCTCTGTTGGCTGCTGGAAGATGTTGCCATCTGCAATTTAACTTCTCTCTCTTCCAGACTTACTAACACCTTTGGTTATAGAAAATACCCCAGTGACTGTTTTCCAGGCAGGTTTTTTTTTTGTGCTGCTGTTCTTTGTCCCCATTTCACAGCCAGGCTAGGGCTAGATACCAAATAACACTCTGTACCATCTCACTACATTACGTTCCTAGTTGCCAAGAGAACATTATATTTCAAGGACATAGTTTGGCTATTTGAAAGGTATGGAACCTTCATTAGCTTCCAGCCAGAATTATTTTCTGTTCAAAGGCAAGATAATACCTTTTTATCCTCAAGGGTTCTCTTGTAAAGCTTCACTTTATCATGCTTTCATTTTTTGTGGACAGCTTATTTGCATTTGCAAATTCATTATCAAAGAAGGGGTAAGTTTAATAAAACAAACAAACATTGGGAAGTATCTGTCAAGTTTGCAGTGTTGTATTTATTTAAACAAGGTTTATAATTTTTCAGTAGTGATAATGGCAATTAGATCTGCATTAGCTCATTTATAGCACTTATTTAGATCCCATTCCCCTGGTAGTTTTGCTTCCTAACTTGTCCCTTTCCATGGTGGCAGGAAAAGCAGTTAGATAATTATGTGTTCTCTTTCCCTACTCTTGCGGGGTATCTTCTTTACTTTGTTCAAAATATCTGGAATCCTCAAGTCCAATCCACTGCTCAGAGATCTTTTTCCACCTTCTTCTCACATTTATTCCTATGTGAACCTTTTATCCTGTTTCCCATCAATTGCCTCCTCTTATCCTCTTTAGCATGGTGGTAAGAGCATAGTTCCTGGAGATAGTTTCTAGCTACATAGCTATAGGCAGGCAGTTTCTAGCTATGTAGCTATAGGCAAGCTACCTAATTTTTCTGTGTATTAGGTTCCTTATCTGTAAATTGGGGATAATGATAGTACCTACCTCATAATCTTGCTGTGAGGATTAACTGAACAATATGTATAAATCATATAAGTTGGTGCTTAGCATTAAGAAAACTTCAATAAATGTTTTATTATTTACTGCATTCACATCATTATGAAAAAGACGTATGTCTATTTCCATGATCAAATGCTTGTCCCTTATCCTTCCATAAATAAATTGAACAGGGTCCCACCGCCTCTTTCACACAGAAGGCCAAAGTGTCTGACTCAAGTAAATGAGAACTGGGAGAAGTAGGTAAGAAGGGGGGAGGGGGGAATACAAGTGTACACTGTTCCCTCCTAGACATGTTGACCTTGTTGCCTCTTTCTGCATGTCTTTCTGGAGGTAAGGTTGCCATATAAAACACAAGACACTGAGATCAATTTGAATTTTAGATAAACAATAAACCATTTGCTGTTATGGACATACTTACACTATGTTGTAAATATTTTTAGGTTTCTATGTATCATGATATTTTGACATCCTAAAATAAAACCAAAAACTTTCTAGTTGGAGAGCAATTTCTCCTCCCTGAGCTAGCCAATTCTTAGAGATAGCAAAGGGTCTAAGCAGAGCATGTTTCTGATGTGCAAACTAACCATTTGAGGGCTACACTTTCTCTATCTGGCCTGTACACCCCACAAGGCCATATTACTCTGCTTTAATCATCCCAAGACTAGATGCCAGGCAACTAGGAAGCACCCCTATAGTCCAAAGCCTGATGAAATTATTCAGCCTAGCCAGTCCTAAACTGTTCACCCTACCCTGCCTTGCCTTTCTTACAGAAACCGCAATAAAGACAGTGGCCCAAACTTTCCCCTTCTCCTGACTTCTGCTTCCTGACCCTTCTGGTATCTTTCCCGTATGACTTTGAACAGTGTACCATATCTCCTGTCTCTAGGATTTGTGAGCATAATAAAATTTGTTTTCTCCTGAGCCTCCCCTCAGTCTCCTCTGGTGACCACATCCGACTACCTCATAAAAGAATACAAAACATACAAATAAATGATTTATTGCTTATCTGAAATTTAAATTTAACTAGATATCCTGTATTTTCTTTGCTAAATCTGTTGACCCTAACTGGAGGCCCCATGACAAAGACTAATACAACATTCTCTGTCTGAAGATATGTGATTAGGTACAAAGGAGAGCTGTAGAAGATGCTGTAGTCTGCTGTTCTTTCCCTTGGACTTGACTGGACAGTACACCCCAGCCCTCTTCTACCGCCAATGTCTACATTTCTGGACCTGAGGGGTTCTTCTAAAATGGTCAAGGTAGATGATAAATATTGATGAAATAATTTCTGCCCTTCCTCCACCTTGGTAGCTCTCAACCAATGACTGCCTAAAGTTGTGGTATAATTGCCCCACCTCCCTTGGACTCTGGGTGGGATAATCCTGAGGCATATATTTTATAGCATTTTCCAGAGTTTTCCTCAGGATTAAGCTTCAGTTGTCTACTGTAGTGGCTGGCTTAATAATGGATCCTGTCCTTGAAAATGTTGCCTTACCTTTCCCTTATTCTTTCCTCACCACTCTATTGGTGGTCCCTGCGCTTCCCAAATACACAATTAGCAATAGAATCCTCATGTCAGGGTCTAATTCTTGGAAACCCAACTAAGATATAAGCTCTTAGTTTCACTTTTATTTCCAGCATCTTCTTGATGTCTG
The DNA here is from genome assembly GCF_023065955.2 of Ursus arctos. Lineage (NCBI taxonomy): Eukaryota > Metazoa > Chordata > Mammalia > Carnivora > Ursidae > Ursus > Ursus arctos. The sequence goes on from NC_079873.1 coordinate 16,468,096, forward strand.
TATTATGTTAGCTCACTTGGTCAATGCTACTACTTGTGTGGATTAAGTATACTAGTTTTGTTTAAAAGAAAAACTCTCTCCAATTGCTATATTGTTTCAGAAAAGTATTTCATTTTTCATACCTGGCTTGCATTTTAATAATTGTCTGGTCTGCGTTTTTGACAACTAATAATCTGTTTCTTTCTCCAGGATGCCAAGAGATTGGTTTAGAATTGAATATTAAGACCAGCTCTGGCACAACAAATGAAAGGCCTTCCACTGCTGCTTGTGAGGAACGCTAACAAAGGTAAGATAATATGTAGCAAAATTACTTGCCTCTTTGAGCTGGCAAAGAATATAATTAAAATAAAAAACTGACATCTTATGTGACAGAGTCTGAGTAGGAAGCATAGCATTTATCACCTCCTGTTCTCCAGCTTTTCTTTAGGGAAAAAAAAAGTCAGTAAGATTTTATCTTGGATGACGCCTACTCACCTGGCTTGGCTTAAACTAAAAAAAACATGAAAATGGTGGAGTGTGAAATAATATGCCAGATATACAATTTAGCCTTGTTGTGGCTTAAACACTAAAACCCAAATTTGCTTTCTCAGCAAAGGGATGATCAGTAAATTCACACTATATATTAAAAACTAATAAAGGTACAAACATTATTAAAGAAAATGGGGCAAGGATAATTGCCAGTGTCTAAGTGTGGGGACAAATAGAAATGTCTGTCCTTTAGGATTATATCAGGAGAGTCCTGAAGGCTGAAACTCAATGTGTATCTAGATTCTTAGGAACAAAACTACTGCATGGAGTAGGATATATGTGAATGATGAAGCAGGTTATACAGGGATTTTACTGTGTTTATCTTGTAATAAATATTTTTATCTCCAATAATTATCCCTAAAGGAAAACTTCCTGAAAACATTGACCTGAACCTTCACTGAGGAGTAATAATTAAATCTGCTAAACTCTGTGTAGTCCTGCTGAAGAACTTGTCTAAGAACTCAAGGTCCCTCAAATCTAGGCCTCATCTCAGACCAAGGCATCCTTTCTTCCTAAATACAGTCTCTGAGTGGGAGGTTCTCAATGTAGTACTGACGTAGGTGTGAACATTTAGTATTTAAAGTCATGGGAAGCAACTTAAATTAAATTGCCTTGAAGTTTTTCAAGCTTTGAAATTTCTATTTTGGATATTTTTTAAAGGAGGGGTGGGGAGAGAGAGAGAAACAGCTTGTTCGCTGGGTAGCTTTTTGTCCACCCGCCTTGCCTTGCCCACAACTCTCTGGAAATCAACAATCATTTTATTGGCACCAGTAAAACAAGTCTGTCAGTACTGGAGAAAATGTACTTTTTGGTGTATGCTTTTTGTATTGGTGACTATAGTGAAAAAACCCTTTCAGTAAGGTCTTCTCTTGTACCAAGCAGAGTCACAGCCATCAACGAGAAAAGCTATATTTACAAAACCACGTTCCCTCCCAAGCTTGCTTGTACAATCTGCTCCTGAACATTCCATCTGGCATGGATTGAAGAGACTCAAGACATGGGCTTACTTTAAGCATACTTTTTTTTTCAATCAGAGATACACATTCTGAGGAGTGAAAGGAATAGATACTACTCCTATTTCTAAAAGTTTCAGAATTCCTTTGTTGAGGTTATTGATCTGAATGGATTTTGGTGTCCAGAAAAGCAGGAGCAAAGATGTATAATCTTAAGGAAAATGATTCTGGGCTGAAACTGGCCATCAACCCATTCATAAAGTACGTTTTTCAAAAACAATATTTGCCAAACCTCAAGTTTATGTGGGTTATTTTTTCACATCTTAATTCTGCTTGTTGCTTTTGTTTATGTTAATTGGTGGATATAGATTGGTTTAGTCTCCTTAAGTATATATATAACATTCATTTGGAAAGTGAATAGCAGCACTATAATGCCTGGCAAGTAGTGGATGCTAAATAAATATTTGTTGAATGAAAGAACACTTTACATTTTACTAGCATCATTCAGGTTTTCAAGCACTGCAATAATCATTATTTTATTTGATTCTCTCAAGTAGCTAGGGAAGAAACTTGAGGATCACTGATTCTATGACCATGACTAAAGTCACCAAGCTGACAAATGGATGAGTTAGTATTTAAAGTCAGATTATATAAATGAAAGATCATACCTTGACTCCTGCAGGCATGGAATCATGGAATGCAAGGCACTTTTGAGGAAGAACTAGTTCAATTTGATGCCAGTTAGGGCATGTTATTTAAGGAGATAATAGAAGACTATTATGGAATGGTAAATTTGGGCTGCTTTCTAGAGGGTCTTGAATGGCAGGCTAATGTGTTTGGACTCTACTCCAAAGGCAGTGGGAAACCACTGGAAGTTTTTGAGCAAGGGATTAGTGTTGTCCGTTAGGCAAATAATCTTTTTTCATGATGGACTGGAACAAGGTGAGGCTGAAGCAAACAGAGATGTTTCCTCCTCAGAAACAGAAAAAAAGAGAAGTTGAGATACCAAGAGGGTTTGAAGTGGGAGAGGGAAAGTTAGGATGCTGTGCTCAAAAGTATTGGCCTTTGTAGTCTCAAGGTATGATTCTTAGTGTGGGTGGAAATAGGATAGGATTGAACCTTTGTGGAGGTACTTTAGAACTTCTCAGTATGAGCAAAAAATAAAAAAGCTTCTAGACAGCAGGTAAGGCTTACCTCAGACTAGATACCATGAATTGTGGTGGTCCCAACTGACAAAGTGTTGAGCCTTTTAGCAATACTGTCAGTGGAGTTGGAAAATCAGAAAACACAGAGATTAAAAAATAAGACATTATTCATTTGGGGATTTTGCACCTAGGACATGTTTAGTTAATAAGTTGCTAACTAAAAATTAGGATGGTAAGGTAGAACAATTGGAAAGGATAGAAGACCAGGAAGTACTCATGAGGAGATTAAATATCAGGCTCATTACATGTGAGGATGTAAAACAGGGAACTGTAGAGCTAAAGGAGGAAATTTAAGGGTTTGGGTTCTTAGAGACTTGTTGAGAAATGACAATTTCAGGATTACAGTGAGTGACTAAAATGCAATGGAGATGGAGGTTACTAGAGTTTAGAGAATAGTGTTAATAGGGAACAGGGTAATAGGAGAGTGATCAAGTATGGTGACCTCACTGAGGAGAGTATAAAGCAAAGGGCCAGAGAAGAAATACTGTGAAGCTTAATTTATACAGGAAGACCTTATGAGATGAAAGACAAAATTAAATTGAATTTCTTTATATATGACTATTCATCTATCCCCCCTGCCCCAATCCACTCACCTTCAACATTCATTGCCAGATTATAGGTCTTCCATGAACAAAAATTCACTCTTAAACCTTAAAATCACAGGAAAACCTTTTTACTGTTTATAATGGAGAAGAAAAGAAAACTTCCCTGTTTTCATGAATGAATAGAACAAGGTTGAAACAGTGCATTAATGCAATTCCTGGCAAGGGAGAAATTGAGAGGTATAGCCAACAGCTGCGAAACTAGAATAAGCACAAAGATAGGGAAGATTGCCAAATGGACCGGACAAACTCATTTAGACTTTGCAAGAAAATGCCAATGGTTATTTCTTAGAGTAAATGTAAACTTGCCTAAAATTCATTGGAGATGAGATAACAGAAGGGTAGGAAAATCATAAATAATATGCCCAGGGTGGCTAGAGAAAATCTCAAAGTGTAGATAATGATTCTACTACAAATTAATGTGGGCTGTTTGTCATTCTTTGTTTTCCAGTAGGTCTTTCACTAATATCCTATTGAAGTGTCTTGAAGATTATTCCATATCTAGTAACCCTACTTCCTTTCTATCATTCACTTTATAATTCCTATGTATTAGGTTATGGCCCAAGGAATTCTGACGTACTGATGGCAACCAAAACCAACAGATTCATAACTAAGATTTGAAGGTTGTACAGCTTCCTACTAAAATATAGAGACTAACTTTGCTTGAGATAAGTTGATATTTGGCTGCTTATAATGGTGACTAGCTATATATATATACACACACACATATGTGTATCTACACACACAACTAACTATACACACACACATACACGCACACACACAAAATTGTAAACTACATTATTATTTTAAAAATAGTTAAGGATCTTCATATACATTTTCTGATTTAACCCCATTTAGAAGTCCAGATGAAAATCACTTCTTGCTTGGTTTGAATTTCAGTTCAGCTTTGACAACTGAATCAATCTGAAGAATGTTAGCCTTAAACTGGAAAAGTCTTAATTGATTTTGTAAAAACTGAGGCAGTCCTGACAGAATAAGCCCTCAACTCTCTGGCAACTGGTAACTGGAAACCAGGAGTACTTTCCACACTGAGGTAGGATCTGCTTCCAAAACTTCTATTCCCAAAGATTGGAGATAAGACAGATTAGGGGAAGGGTGGTTAGGAGGTGTGTGTTTTGTTTTTGTTTGTGTATGGAGTCAGACCAACTGATATTTCACATTTAAATACCAAAAATTTTGGAGCTATTTTTCTTTGATAAATGGTAATCTCCCTTACCACCAAAGTTAGAATGACATGATGATGGCAAACATATTTTTGGTCTGGTAGACAGTGAACCAGAAAAAAATAATATATGGCACTTTTTAGAGCAGATGGCAGTGCTTTAAAAACTTTTTGAGCTTTTTCTTTGCCTTTTTCAAACTCATTTAATGTAACCAATTAAAATTACTAAAATCAGATGGTGTAATGACAGTGAGCACTATAGTACTTAGCAGACTGATTGGATAGATATGTGGAGTGATACTAATGGTAGATGCCATTAGTTAAGACTGGATAAAGAAAAATTACAGAGGATTCAAATGTCTAAGTCACATCATCCTGACTGATCTTATTCTGGCTGCCCTACAATGTGTCTGTACTTATTTATCTCATAAAGATGTCCATTAATGTTGATGTGCCATATATTTTTAACTTTTTGTTTTGAGCTAATTGTAGGTTTACAGAAAAGTTGCAAAAATAATAAAGTATTCCCATAAAACCCTTACCCATCTTTCTTTAATGTTAACGTCTTACATAATCATGGCACAAAATTGAAACCAGGAAGTTAACATTGGTACAATGCTGTTGATTAAACTGTAGACCTCATTCAAATTTCACCAGTGTTTCCACTAAAGTCCTTTTTATGGTCCAGTATTCAATACGGGACCCCACATATCATTAAACTGTTATGTCTCCTTAGTCTCCTCCAAATCGTGACAGTTCTTCAGTCTGTCCTATTCTTTCATCATGGCCTTGACAATTTTGAAGAACATTGATCAGTTATTTTATAAATGCCCCTCAATTTGTTTTTGTCTGATGTTTTCTCATGATTACATTGAGGTTAGCATCTATGGCAAGAATGCTACAGCACAATATGCTCTTTATATTATTTCATATCAAAGGGTTCATGATGTCAGTATGTCTCATTACTAGTGATGTTAAACTTGATCACTTGGTTAAAGTGGTATCTGTTGGGTTTCTCCACAATACAGTTGCCATCATTACCTTTATAGTTAATAAATATCTTGGGAGACCATGATTTTTAAGAGCAAAGTAGGGCAAGATTGTTCTGGGCAACTCTGAAGGGTAGGAAAACTAGTAAGATAGCTGAACACAGACGAATTTATTAGGGAGGAAGAAGTATTTTCCACTACCCTTTGTTGCAAATTAATTTATTCAGGGAAAAAGCAAACTTACATATTCAACCCATATTTAAAGAAATGGTAATTTATTTTGGTTCTGCTATACATTTCAGATATGGCATCAGATAGAAGCACTTGGAAGTCCTTGGGGTTAACGGTTTTGATTGCTTCTATTTCTTATTCATTATTTCCTGAATGATCTCTTTCCCTGTGTATGTAGGGAAAGAAAGACTTTACAAAAAGCCATCAATGTCTACTTTTAGATTGTGGATAAATCTGATCTTAATTAATTATAAGAATACTGGTCATACTGACCAAGTAATAAAATTCTTCTGCAGTAAAAAAAGTGGAATGGCATGATTCCTTCAAGTTTCACTTTCCAAGTTAACCCCAAATGTCATTGATGTCCTATTCTTTAACCTCTCCAACTAATTTGTTTATTCCTTTGTTCATTCACCAATTTTTCATTTACTCATGCATTCACTCTATCGGCTGAGTGCAAACGAAGTAAAATGCATTGAATGATTCAGGAGATACAGAAAGGAGTAAGAGACTGTGTCTGCCCATGGGAAATTTATTATTTACTATTTTACTAACATAAGGAGTTATAATACACTTTTATGTTACAACTATTGGGGATTCTGTTTCTCATGTTTGTGCAGGACCCCAAAAGGGAAAAAGCTATGGGTTCCATCCTTCCATCTGTTCTTCAAATTCCTTGGAACAGAAGTGATGACACATTCTTTCATGGAAATGAGCCTTTAAGACTAAAAATAAAGGAACTGCATAAAAGGACAAAATAGATTACTAGGAGATCTCTTCCTTTGCTGTTTTCCCAAAGTAGTTAGGGTCTCAGCAGACGCAATTTGAGATACCGTTAGAACAATCACAGAGATTCTGTCTCCTGCACCGTGAGCTCCTTGAAGGAAGGGAGCATGTCATCAGCAGCACTGTATGTATCCTTAGCACTTGGCACCAGGTCTGGCCTTCAGAGAGGGTTCAGGAAAGGTCCCATGGATGGGCAGCTTCAAACTTTTGTAAACTTCTGGGGGACTCTTACATATGCATATTGTGGATCCAGTTTTTACACATATTATTTGCAATTGAATAATATGCTTTCTGAAGCCCCAAGCTGTGTGAATATGAGTGGATTGCTCTGGAATTTCCAGAACAATGCATTTTCATATAATGGAACTCAAGCCAAGTGAAGTGTAACTCAACCCTCAAGTCATATGACTTAATCCCTATTGACCAAGGACAGAGATTTTTGACCTATTAGACGAGGTTAAGAGACATAACCCTTTTAGACATAGCTATATATTTTGTGTTTTTTCTTTTACAGAATTTTTCATTTTTGTAATTCTTTCCTTAATGTCTATATTTCCTGACAGAATGAGAGCTTCCTGAGGACACAGATCTATAGAGCTGTTTTATTTATAGTCATCCCTGGCACATGCCACCTAGCACATGGAAGACATTTAATAAATAACTGTTGCATAAATGAACAAACAAAAGGTACAAAATACAAATAAGATATGTATAACGAGAAAGGTGTAGTTAAAGGATAGTGGATAAATATAGAAAGGGGAAGTTATATTCAGTCAGGAAGGCCATCAAGGAGGTGCATTTAAACAGTCTAGAAGGATGAGGAGGATTTCAAGCTCTGAAGATGAAAGTTTAGAAAAGGAGTGGTGGCAGCAGTACAAGGAAAACCTTTCAAGTGAAGGAGCAGCAGTAGCAGAAATGGAGTTTTGTTACTTGGGCAGGAAAGCAGGGGATGTGAAAGTGAGCGGGCAGAAATAGGATTGGAAAAGAAGTAAACCAATAGATATATGTGTGAGGGATTGAGAATTTAAATAATAAAAATATAATTATGAAAATATGTATTATTGTCATCATAGTTCAAGTACAGGATGATTCTCTCACTACTTTTTATTATTATTTACTGTCATATTTTGAAAGCTTCAGTGTGTGGCTCCATTCAGAAAATGTATAATAGGTTCTTTAAGAGAGAAGTGAAACTGAGGCATGATAAAATTTACTGTAACATGAAACCAGTTTAGGGACACCTGAGTGGCTCAGTCAGTTAATGGCCCAATTCTTGGTTTCAGCTCAGATCATGATCTCAGGGTCTTGGGATTGAGCCCCACATCGGGCTCTGTGCTCAGCACAGAGTCTGCTTGTCCCTCTCTCTCTGCTCCTCCCCCAGGTCTCACTCTCTTTTTGTCAAATAAAATAATAAATAAAATCTTAAAAACACAATTTTATCATTTTACTTGCCTTAAGTATGATGGAAAACCCAGAGCTAGATAGTTAATGGGGAACACAAAGTTGTTATACTTGTTTGAAATAACTATTTCTGATTTGACCTCATAAAATCACTGCATATGAGTATGCACTAAAGTCTCAAAGGTTAAAAGTAGTGTGAGATGCTTTCAAGCCTATCTCTGACTATTGTCTCAAATATGACAGCATCGGGGTCATCTTCCCCTTCTTAGGCTTTCCAGAAAAATATCATATATGACAAATCTTAACAAGTTGGTGAGTTTCTTAAAAAAATATGTGAGCTAAGTACCTCTTTCTATGCTTTATATTAAATTTTTAATTGAGATATAATTGACATATAACATTGTGTAAGTTTAAGGTGTATAACATGTTGGTTTGATACATTTATGTATTGCAATATGATTGCCACTGTAGAGTTAGGGCTGGGAGGTGAGGGAATTACAGAGATGTTAGTCAAGGGTACAAACTTCTAGTTAGAAGATGAATAAATTCTAGAGATGAAATGCAGAGTATTGTGATTATAGTTAAATTTCTTCCTTCACTTCTTCAGGAAGATGGAGGGTCATCATTTCACAACCATCAACAGTGTTGTTTTCCACCTACATGTTGACCCTGTACTCAATTACCCAACATACCATCAAATAACCTTTCAGTTTTAAATAGATTTTTAATTCAAAAGACTCCTGGAGAGAATCAATATGACTTTCTGTTTTCATCCCTACTTGCTTCACCTCAAAAATGTGTAGAGAAGTATAAACTTTGTATAGATTTCCATCACAGCATGCAGAGTTTAATACCCACCCACTACCCACCCGAAAAGGTGAATAGCCATACAAGGAAATGGAATGCGCCACTTAGCACAACTCTATGAGCAGTTTAAAATGACAGCTTTGCAGAACATATGTGAGCTCAGAATAAAGACCCTTGGTAAATTCATGCAATATGCTTTGTACACTAATAAAATTCATCATAATCTCTTGGAATGCAACAATTATTCATGCTCTCCTTATTCTTTTTTTTTTTTTTTGGAGGAGAACGAACGGAAATATTTCTTTATAGCAAGATGTTGGGATGAAGGCAAGTGGGATGTGATATTTCTCAGGTGTGTAGTTCAGCAAGAGAGAGTAGCCTGACTATGAAGGTCGGCAGCAGTATTGCTTTTCCTGTCAAAGCACTGGAATTAAGTGAAATGGATTTGAAATAGAAGAACATATTGTACTGTACTTCTTATGGAAGAAAACATATCCCTATAACACTTTGTACAAGCTAACATTAGACATGGTAATTAAATTCAGTGGTTGTTCCAAGATTAATAGATGCTTTACTTCAAGTTCTTTGCTAGCAGAAAGACTCAGATGGAAGCAAAATGAGAGAAAAACGAATCTTATCCTTTTCATTTCATTGAGCTACAGGAAAGCACTTTGCAGCTAGCCCTTCGCGAAGACCCAATACACAGTCTCATGAGGTGGTCCCCTTTCCTTCTGATGCACATAATTCACAAGCACATTGACTGTAAAGCAATATCGTTTGACCACCAGCTAAGTTCTATCTAGGCCTTTGACAGGATATATCATCATGCATATTAATTGTCAACATAATTTAAATCTGATTTTGAAACTCTTGGTTTGTGTCAGTGAAGGTGATATTCCATATGTTATCTTGACTATGAATTGACTTTTTCTTTTCAAAGAAAATACTGCATGTTTAGGTCAAATCAACTTAAGTTTTTACTTACTTATGAAAAAATACCAAGATTGAGCAGCACATTTTACTGCTGAGTGGGCTTGCTTTCCCTAGACCTTTTTTCTAGTGAAGATATTCTCTAATCACTCATAATGGGACAAGATAACTTATATACATTCTGATGGAATGTACCGGGAAGGGCACAACAACATTACTTTTGTGGTATTCCTGTCAAAATCACATAATCTGAATATAATCATTAGAAAAATCCAAATGGAGTGTCTTTAATAATTCTTTAAAAATGTCAATGTCATAATTGAAATAAGTCAAGCAGAGAAAGACAATTATCATATGGTTTCTCTCATCTATGGAACATAAAAACTAGGAAGATCGGTAGGAGAAGAAAGGGATAAAGAAAGGGGGGGGTAATCAGAAGGGGGAATGAAGCATGAGAGACTATGGACTCTGAGAAACAAACTGAGGGCTTCAGAGGGGAGGGGGTGGGGGAATGGGATAGGCCGGTGATGGGTAGTAAGGAGGGCACGTATTACATGGTGCACTGGGTGTTATATGCAACTAATGAATCATCGAACTTTACATCAAAAAAAAAATTTAAAAAATGTCAGTGTCATAAAAGACAAAGAAAAGCTATAGAACTGTTTCAGATTAAAGGAGACTAAAGCAATATGACAACTAAACATAATATGAAAGCCTAGACATGATCTTATACTTTAAAAGAATGGTTATAAGGGGTTTTATTCAATTGGTGAAATTGAAATATGGCTTATAGATTAAATAATAGTATTGTATCAATGTTAAATTTCCTGATTTTCATAATGTGATTATTTAAGAGAATATCCTTGTTCTTGGGAAATATACATTTATATATCTAGGAGTAAAGGGACACAATTTCTGAAACTAACTCTTAAATGACTCAGAAAAAATATATCAATATCTGTCTGTCTATCCAGAGACAAAGTGATAAAATAAATGGGAAAGAATATCATCAACCAGTAAATCTAGATAAAAGGTGCATGAAAATTTTTCTACTATTTATGCAACTCTTATGTAAGGTTGAAATTATTTCCAAATAAAAAGTTTAAAAAATACTTTCAAAAGATATTCTCTGTACTTGCCATTAATCATGAGTTGTTTCAAAAGTCTTGTCTTCCCTGGCTTTCATCTTATATGTAGTGAAATTATTAGTAATGACACAAAAATTCTTAACGGTGTCAAAGAACTATTTTAAAATGACCTGCTTTAAATTATGTAATACTCACTTAAAATCTGTTGGATTTGAAGTAGCATTCACTGTTGTCAATTTTAGATCCATTGCTTGAATGTAAGTTTTACACAGAGACCCAAACTTACATACTTACTCAGTGGATATTACAAATATTCTTTACCATCGTTGCATTAGAAGTTTTCTACTTGGTTCTTCAGCTTATTTCAATGTATCCCATTTCATCTAAGTATCATGTTTATAAGGACTTTTAGTTTAATTATTTTTAAATGACATAATTTGAGACAATTGCTATTCTTAAGGAAATTCGTAGGTGTAAGTATGATCCCAGTGTTTTGGGGAGGCATTATAGACACGTAGTGGGAGGAGGTCAGAAATGAGAGACAATGAATGGGACAAACCTAATCCATGAAAAATTTTACTTCCTGCACTATCTTCAGTTGTCCCACTGGACATTCATGTGATAAAAACCTGTTAATAATTTTCAAATATAGAGCATAATTCCATTTTTTAAAATAAAAAAGTATTTTGCACAATTTTAATAATCACTGTATTTTTCAGGAATATAAATGTTACTACCATATACACTGAGGAAAGAGTGAATTCATTTCGTTTGGAATTTTACTAGAAACTGTTCACTAATCTGGAAAATCATGCCACAAATGGCAGTGCCATTCATATTTGAGCGGCCAACACAACATACCTGAATCAGTCTGTATTATGTACCTATCCCCATTATGGAGATTGCAGAAATATACATGAATATAATTATTTAGCTTTTATTTCAAAGTTTAAAAAAATAAAGTTTCAACAATATTCAAGTGCATATTATCTTATTTCTTTTTTATTTGAAAATTACCTGTTTTGGGCTTTTGGCTTTTATTATTATTCTTATTATTGACTTTATTTTTTAGAGAAGCCTTAGGTTCACAGCAAAATTGTGCAGAAAGTACAAAGCATTTTTACATACCTCCTCCTCTGGACAGCCTTGCCCAGTGTCAACATCTTGCACCAGAATGGTACATTCATTATAATCAATGAACCTACATTGACACATCATTATCACCCCAAATTCTTGGTTTTTATTATTATTCATATTATGAATCATATTATGATTGTTCTTTGGGTTTTGATGAATGTGTAATGACCTGCATCCACCATTACAAGATCATATAGAACAGTTTACTGCCCTAAAAACCCTCTGTTTTCCACCTAGTCCTCCTTCCCTGTTCCTTAACAACCAGCAACTGCTGATCTTTTTACTGTCTCCATGGTTTTGCCCTTTCCAGAATGTCATATACTTGGAATCAGAACCCTGACTAATACATACTGTATGTAGCATTTTCAGACAGGCTTCTTTCACTTAATAATATGCATTTAAAGTTTATTATTTCTTTTAAATCCAAATTTATTTATTATAAGTACTACTAAGCTTATGATTCTTTCTTCTGTGATTGTGCCCAAACACTTACATTTGAAATATATTTTATATTAAAAATTGTTTTCCTATCATTTTTCCTTTATATCACAGGATATTATGTAGATTTTTAAAAATTGCCCACAGCAGGCAAGAAGAGCCTATGCAGATGACTGGCCTGAAGGATGGAGCATCCAAAACAACAGCAGAGTGCATGCAGGACACACCAGAGACACTCCCCGAGGCACCAGGCTGTGGGCACTACATGACCTCTTCTTCATAAGGCCATTACTTTCAGGAGCAGAAGATGTGATTGAATTTTCTAACAAAAAGAAGAAGGCAGAGACTTAGACAAAATGCCAAGAGGGAGGAAATTTATCACAAATGAAAGAACAAGATAAGATCACAGCCAGAGATCTAAGCAAAAAGGATATAAGTAATATGGCTGATGGAGAATTTAAAGCAAGGGACCTCCGGATACTCACTGGGCTTGAGAAAAGAATAGAAGACATCAGTGAGACCCTTAAAACAAAGAAGAAAGAGTTAAAGAATAAATTAGAGTTGAAGAATGCAATAAACAAGATTGGAAACAGGCTTGATGCAATGACTAGCAGGCTAGAAAAAGCAGAGGAATGAATCAGTGACCTAGAAGATAAAATAATGGACACTAATGAAGCTGAATAAAAGAAAGAAAGAAGAACTATGCAACATGAGAATAGATTTAGGGAAATTAGTGACTATATCAAAATAATAACATTCGTATTATAGGAGCCCCAGAAGAAAAAGAGAGGGGAAAGGGGGCAGACAGTTTATTTCAAGAAATAATAGCAGAAAGCTTCACTAATCTGGGGAAGGAAACAGACATCCAATCCAGGAGGGACAGAGAAATCCCATCAAAATCAACAAAAGCAGGCCAACACCAAGAGATATGGTAATTAAATTTGCAAAATACAGTGATAAAGAAAAAAATCTTAAAAGCAGCAAGACAGAAGAAGTCCTTAACTTACAAGAGAAAACGCATAAGGCTAGCCAGAGATTTCTCAACAGAAACTTGGCAAGCCAGAAGATAATGGCATGATATAGTCAAAGTGCTGATGGGAAAAATCTGCAACAAAGAATGTTCTATCTAGCAAGGCTATCATTCAGAATAGAAGGAAAGAAAGAGTTTCTCAGACAAACAAATACTAAACGAGTTTGTGACAAGTGAAACCACCCTGCAAGATATATTAAAGGGGACTCTCTGAGTGCAAAGGAGAGAACAAAAGTGACAAAGACAAGAAAGGATCAGAGAAAATCTCCAGAAACAATGACAAAAGAACAAAATGGCAATAAATACATATCTATCAATAATTACTTTGAATGTTAAAGGACTAAATGCTCCATTCAAAAGACATAAGGTGTTAGAATGGATAAATAAAAACCAAGACCCATGTATATGCTGCCTCCAAGAGACTCATTTTAGATCTAAAGACACCAGAAGATTGAAATGAGGAGGTGGAGAAAGATTTATCACACAAATGGATGTGAAGAGAAAGCTAGTGTAGCAATACTTTTATTGGACAAACTAGACTTTTTTTGTTCTTGTGTTTTTATCCTGCTTTGGAATGATTTTGAATGTATATCCTCTATTCCATTATTTGTAAGATTGTGATAAATATTGCCATTAGTTTTTTTTTTTAAATATTTGGTAGAATTCACCAATGAATCCATGTGGTCTTGGGTTTTTCTGTGCTGGGAGATTCTTTTTTTTTTTTTTTTTTTAAGATTTTATTTATTTATTTGATAGAGATAGAGACAGCCAGCGAGAGAGGGAACACAAGCAGGGGGAGTGGAAGAGGAAGAAGCAGGCTTCCAATGGAGGAGCCTGATGTGGGGCTCGATCCCAGACCTCCGGGATCACGCCCTGAGCCAAAGGCAGACGCTTAATGACTGAGCCACCCAGGTGCCCCTGTGCTGGGAGATTCTTGATTCCTAATTCAACTTTCATACTTGTTATTGGTCTAAGATTTCCCATTTCTTGGATTCAAGATTCATGATTCAACTTTGGTAACTGATGTGTTTTTAGGAATTATTTGGGATTTTTTCCTAAGTTATCTGATTTGTTAGTATATAATTATTTATAGTAATCTGTTATCACATTATGTATTTCTGTGGGTGTCTATTGAATTGGTTTCTCTTCCATTTCTCATTTTGGTTTTTAAGTCTTCTCTCTCTTTTCTTTTAGTTAGTGTAGTTAACATTGCCAATTTTATTTTATTTTTTTGAATAATGGGTCATTACTTTCACTGGTATGTTATTGTTTATTCTGTTCTCTATTTTATTTATTGCTGATTTTTATTTCTTATTTCCTTCCTCTACTAAGTTCAGCTAAGTTTCTTCTATTTCTAGTTCCTTATGGTGTAATGCTAAGTTGTTTGAGTTTTTTTCTTAATACAAACATTTATAGTGTAAATTTTACTCTAACATCTGCTTTTGCTGCATCCCACAGGTTTTGGAATATTGTGTTTTCTTTCTCTTTTGTTTTGAAACATATTTTGATTTGGTGTTTGATTTCTTATTTGGTCCATTGCTTGTGCGGTAGTGTGTTGTTGAAAATTTACATATTAAATATTTAATATTTTTATTGTAGATTCCAGATTTATTTTATTGTTGATCTTTAGTTTTGTACCATTGTGGTTGGAAAATATACTTGATATGATTTGAATCTTCTTAAATTTGTAATATTTGTTATGTCTCTTTTTAAAGGATTTACCCACAGTATTCTTCAGTGTGTACTTGAAGAAAATGTGTGTTCTATTTTTCTCAAATGGAAGGTTTATGGAATTTATTTCAAGAAATAATAACAAAAATGTGTATATTTCTCTTTAAATAAACATATATATATTTTAGAATCATGTGTTCTGAAGTATGCTTCAAGTAAAAAAATTGTTGTTAAAAAAAAACTTTAACTGAGGGTACTCATTTAAAATAAAGCATATCAGAGGGGAGGTTGCTGGGGAGAAGAGTGAAATAGGTGAAGGGGATTAAGAGTACACTTATCATGATGAGCACTGAGTAATGATATACAGAATTGTTAAATCACTATATTGTATGCCTGAAACTAATATAACACTGTATATTACCTATACTGGAATTAAAATTGAAAACTTAATTGAAAAGTAAAAAAAAAAAGAAAAGAAAAAAATACATATGAAGATAGATTACATTACTCTTGAATTTCATCTCAGTATAGCACAGGGGATGATATAAACTATTTCTTTTCCCTCTTAAAATTTAATTTATTTTTAAATTTTAATTTCAAATATATCCCAGCTTTATTGGGGATATAATTGACAAACATTCTGCATATTTAGGTTGCAAACTGTGATTTACTTTAAGTTATACAATGTGATGTGGAATCTAAAAGAGTTGAAATCATAGAACCAAAGATTAGAACAGTGATTGACAGGGGCTAGGGCTGGGGAAAATGAGGAGATGTTGGTCAAATGGTACAAATTTTCAGTTATGAGTAAATTTGGGGGATCTAATGTATGGCATGGTGATTATAGTTAGTGATACTATAATGTATAGTTAAAATTGCTAAGAGAGTAGATCATAAATGTTCTCACCACACACACACACACACACACACACACACACACACACACAAATGGTAATTATGTGAGGAGATGGATGTGTTAATTAACTTGACTGTGATAATCACTCACAATGTATACATATATTAAGTCATCATATTATAAAATATTTTTTAAAAAAATGTAGTGGGAGGGCTCCTAAAAAATTTAAAAATTACTATGTGACCCAGCAATTCCACTCCTGGGTATATACCCCAAAGAATTGAAAGTAGAGTCTCAAAGAGATAGTTGTACACCAGTGTGCACAGGATCATCATTCGCAATAGCCAAAAGGTGGAAGCAACTCAAATGTCCATTAACAGATGAATGAATAAACAAAATGTGATATACACATAGGATGGAATATTATTCAGCTTTATACAGGAAGGAAAGTCTGACATATGCTACAGTATGGATGAAACTTGAGGACATTAAGCTAAAGGAAATTATCCAGTCACAAAAAGATAAATAGTATATTATTCCACTTCTATAGGTACCTAGAGTAGTGAAATTCATAGAGACGGAAAGTAGAATAATGGTTGCCAGGAGCTGGAGGGAGGAGGAATGGGAAGTGAATGTTTAATTGGTATAGAGTTTCGATTTTGCAAGATGAAAAGAGTACTGAAACAAGACAAGGATGTCCACTCTCACCACTTTTATTCAACATAGTACTGGAAGTATTAGCCACAGCAATAAGACAAGAAAAAGAAATAAAAGAATCCACTTTGATAAGGAAGAAGTAAAGCTGTCATTATTTGCAGAAGACATGATACTATATATAAAAAAAACCCTATAAACTCCATCAAAAAGCTTTTAGAACCAATGAATGAATTCAGTAAAATTATAGGATATAAAATTAATATACAGAAATCTGTATTGTTTCTATACACTAATAATGAACTAGTAGAAAGAGAAATTAAGAAAATAATCCCATTTAAAATTGGATCAAAAAGAATAAAGTACCTAAGAATAAATTTAACCAAGGAAGTGAAAGACCTATATTCTGAAAACTATCAAACATTGATGAAAGAAATTGAATATGACACAAACAAATGGAAAGATATACCATGCTTGGGGCACCTCACCTGGGTGGCTCAGTCATTAAGTGTCTGCCTTTGGCTCAGCTCATGATCCTGGGGTCCCAGGATGGAGCTCCACGTGTGGCTTCCTCCATGCTCAGTGGGGACCCTGCTTCTCCTCTCCCTCTGTCCCTTCACCCTGCTCATGCTCTCTCCCACTATCTCTTTCTCTCTCTCTCTCAAATAAAAAAATAAAATCTTTTTTAAAAAAGAAAGTTATACTGTGCTTGTGTACTAGAAGAATTAATAAGTTGGTATGGAATCACAAAAGACCCTGAAGAGCCAAAGCAATCTCAAGGAAGAAAAACAAAGCTGGAGGTATCATGATTCCAGATTTCAAGATATACTAGAAAGCTGTAGTAATCAAAACAATATGGTGCTGGCACAAAAATAGATACATTGATCAAAAGAATAAAAAGAGAATAGAATAGAGAAATAGAATAGAATAGAAAGCCCAGAAATAAACCCACCATTATATGGTCAATTAATCTTTAACAAAGGAGGAAAGAATATACAAAGGGGAAAAGATAGACTCTTCAATAAATGGTGTTGGGAAAACTGGACAGCTATGTGCAAAAATATGAAAGTGGACCATTTTCTTAAACCATACACAAAAATAAAGTCAAGATGTAATAAATGCCTAAATGTAAGAAGAGAAACCATAAAACTAAAGGAAAACATAAGCAGTAAGCTCTTGGACTTAGCAATATTATTTTGAGTCTGTCTTCTCAGGCAAGGACAACAAAAGTAAGGATAAACAAATGAGACTACCTCAAATTAAAAAGCTCTTGCACAGCAAAAGAAACCATCAATGAAACAAAAAGGCATCCTACTGAATGGGAGAAGATATCTTCAAATGATATATTCAATAAGGGATTAATATCCAAAATATATAAAGGACTCATACAACACAACCTCCCCAAAATAATCTGATTAAAAGTGGTCAGAAGATCTGGATAGACGTTTTTCCAAAGAAGACATGCTGATGGCCAACAGATACATGGAAAAATGCTCAACATCACTAATCATCAGGGAAATGCAAATCAAAACCATAATGAGGTATCACTTCTCACCTGTCAGATGGCTAATATCAAAGAGACAAGAAATAACAAGTTTTGGCAAAGATGTAGATAAAAGGGAACCCTCATACACTGTTGGTGGGAACATAAATTGGTGCAGCCATTATGGAAAACATTATGGAGATTCCTCAGGAAATTAAAAATAGAAATACCATACAACCTAGTAATTCTACTTCTGGGTATTCACTCAAAGAAAATGAAAACATCTATTTGAAAAGATATATGCACCCTTATGTTTATTGCAGCATTATTTATAATAGCCAAGATACGGAAGCAACCCAAGTGTTGCTCATCAATAGATGAATGGATAAAGAAGATATGGCATATATAAATAGTCATAAAAAAGAACAAAATTTTGCCATTTGCAGCAACATGGATGAACCTAGAGGGCATTATGCTGCGTGAAATAAATCAGACAGAGAAAGACAAATACCAGATGATTTCACTTATATGTGAAATCTAAAAAACAAAACAAAAACAGAAACAGACTCATAAATACAGAGAACTGATGGTTGCCAGAGTGAAAGGGGGTGGGGAGAGGGATGAAATAATTGAAGGGAAAAAAGGCATTCTGGAGATTGGCTGCACAACAATGCGAATGTACTTAACACTACCAAACTGTGCAGTTAAAAATGGTTAAGATGGTATATTTTATGTCATGTGTATTTTACCTCAGTTAAATAAAAAACATGGTGGAAGGGCACTGAATATGATTAAGAGTTGAGATCCACTGCTCTGAAGGCTTGAAGGAGAGTCATGGTCTATGGTCTATGACCCCACTTTCCTCTTTCCAGCGTGTTACACTTCCTCCAGTGTAGAGACAAGAAACGTGAAAGAGAAAAGTCATCTCCTCATATGACTACCAATGGCAAGTCAATTAAGCCCACTGTTTAGGTTTTCACTGAGCACTCATCTTACTGTCAAAAGATTCGGTGTGGGCAGGTCACAATCTCAACAACCCTGCTGATGAAGGAATTACCTCCAAGAAGCTCCCCTGGGAGACTTAGCATAGCTCCTAGCTGACTCTCAGGTGGGGTCTCTCACCACATCCACACCCATCACTTCCCTCTGAGCACCTTTACTTCAAGTGAGCAGTATCCTAGCAATTCTGCAGCCTGTTTCTGGGACCTGTTGTCACAGGAGGGATCCATTTTTTCATACCCTTCAGATAGTGAAAACTGGGAACTTCAGTGATCAATCATTTTTTTTCTAAGAGACCTAGTCCCTTATACCACTCATCTTTCTCCCTTACCTTTGGAGGCAAAGCAATATGCCCAATGATAAAGACATCTGCTCTCCCTTGTAGATCTACCCAATATTGACTAGCTTTCTCAATATTGGAGGAGTAACCAAGAAAGTGATTCCCTGTTTTCCTCCTTCAGGAAGGTGAGGTGAACAGATAATCTTTTAGGAATATAGGAGGAACACAGAAATACAGGAACACTGATACAGGAACAGTTTGTAGTCATATTTCCATTTGCATATGGACTGTAGGCATGCCCCCAAGATGACTACTCTTCTCTGTATCATACCCTTAGTTCTCTTTATGGAGAATGCCAGGAGGCATAGAATCTTTGAGCCAAGAGCTAACCTTCTTTACATTCAGTCTGGGAAAATTTATCTTTATTTCAAATAAGGCTTAATCTCAGCTATAATCTCTACTTTATTCTATAGTCTTTAGAAAAGAAAAAAAGTCTCAAACAGTCCTTTGTGACACTGTCACACAAGTCTTAAAAACAGTGCTTTTGTTGCAGACACCTGCACCCTCCTAGTTATACTCCTTCATCCTTTTTGTGCATACTCCTGTTAGGGCTGCCTGAATTTCACTCCTTCTATCTGCACCCCCCCAAGACACACACAACCATATCTTGTCTTTCACAGCTTCCTACTTCAGATTTTTTTTTTTAGATTTTATTTATTTATTTGACAGAGATAGAGACAGCCAGCGAGAGAGGGAACAAAAGCAGGGGGAATGGGAGAGGAAGAAGCAGGCTCATAGCAGAGGAGCCTGATGTGGGGCTCTATCCCACAACGCTGGGATCACGCCCTGAGCTGAAGGCAGACGCTTAACCGCTGTGCCACCCAGGCGCCCCTCACAGCTTCCTACTTCAATTCTTTAGTCTGAACTTGCTTTGGACTTTGGTTTCCTGCACTGATTCATTTGTTAATTTAGTCAGAAAAAAACATTAAGCATCTTTTGTGTGCCATGCCTTCCCAATGCTGATAATTCCACTGCCTATGGCAATCCCTATGACCTCAGGAAAGAAACTCCTTGTTCCAAACCTGGCCCTCATAAACCTTTCCATTCAGGTTAGCACAGGTTCCTGGAACACTCCTCCCCCACCCCCAGATTCAGCATCTTTGATAGGAAAATTATCATTACCTTGCTTAGGGCTTATGAGTTTCCTCATCTGAAGGGCTACTTTTGCTCTTCAAGATCCTCTGCCACTTCATGATAGTTTTCTAGTGATGGATAGATATCTCCAAATCATGA
The DNA here is from genome assembly GCF_023065955.2 of Ursus arctos. Taxonomy (NCBI): domain Eukaryota; kingdom Metazoa; phylum Chordata; class Mammalia; order Carnivora; family Ursidae; genus Ursus; species Ursus arctos. Next base: position 16,488,640 of record NC_079873.1, read on the forward strand.
GAAATCACTTTTTCTATATCAGGTAACTGCTGCATAACAAACTACCTCAAAACTTAGTGGCAAACACCAATTATTATTTATTATAGCACATATATCCTTGTGTTAGACTTTGTTCTAGGCTAGCCAGTCTAGGGTACCTTAGCTGCACCAACTCTGATTCACATGTCTTTGATCTTGCCCCTGGGAGCAGCAGACTAAGTTAGGCATGTTCTTTTCACTTGGAAGGCATAAGCATAAGAATGAGTTGTATAAGCACTTCTGAAGACTTACATTTGTTAGTCCCATTGTACGAGGCATGTAATTGTGACTAAATCCAGGAGCTCAGAATTAATGGCTCACCTATGTTGGAAAGGACTGCAAAGTTACATGACAAAAGACATGGATACAGGCAGAAGTGAAGAGTTGGGGTTACTGATACAACCTTTTGCACTTCTTAAGCCTCTACCCCCATTCACCATTTCTCCTATAGTCCTTCCCTTAGAATTCATCCACATATCTGCCCAAACCGCACTTCAGTTTGCCATGCCTTTTAGCATTATTAAGGGTGCCTTTCTCTGGAAAACTTTTAATTTGCATTTTCTCAAATTCAATTTACCTCAACTGTCATGTCCTACATAGTGAAATGGCAAAAATCTAGTACAAGAATAATCTCAATACACATAAAAATTATTTTTGAACTAGAAAGCAGCTTGTGAAAATATGATTATTAAAGACATAAGATTATTAAAGAATATCCTAGATCTGAATTTTAAAAATTGCTTCATGTGCTCTTTGATTAGGAAATGGCGTTCTGCCCAAGTCTACACCTTTGAGTTAGTTTTGAGAATGCAAACGTGCATTCCCCAGGACATGCAAGGGGATGTGCAAATTCAAATGATGAGGTTTAAAAGGACACATGGCTCCCCATGCATTCTTTCATTTGGTGGCAATGAAAGAACTGGTAATTCTAGGATGATGTTGACATGAACTTGAAGTCTTATCTCTTGCAGGCTGGTTCAGAGAAGTCCACAGAGCAACAAGTAGTGGTAGAATCAAGTGTGACCTTAGGGCAGTATGATATGGGAAGATCACTACATTGGCAGCTTGGAACTCTGAATTTTAGACCCTAATAAGCCACCACATTAGCTGTGTGTACTTGGATGAGTCTGTTAATGTCCCTGAATCTTAGCTTTCTTATCCACAAATATAGGCTGATATTAGATATTCTGAAGGCTTTGCCTAGCTCTAGTATTCCATGATCCTAAGAAGTAATGTTACATATCTAAGAACTGGAATCCTTTCAAATTGGTTCTAAGTGTATCATAGTTGCTAAAAGGGAATGTAAGGATTTGTCAGAGTTTTATCCCCTTATTTATTAATTATATATGATGAAAAGATAAACCTTACCATAGATAATGTTCCCACTCCTGTTGTATCTTGAAGCTAGACAAAAATATATAACTTATTTTTAAAAACCCTCATTTTAACTACTTGAAAAACCGCTCAAAATGTATGTCCTACTGATAATGGGTTAGCATTATCATGTTTATATGTAGAGAAACCTTTTTCCCCCATTTAACAAATGCATGCTCTAGATAATATAATGAAGGCCTCGCTAATGAATGGTGACTGGAGGGTCTTTTGCCACCTCAAGAAATGATTTTAAGCAATCAATGATGGCTTATTTTTCAAATCCCCACTGCTGTTATTTTAGTTACATGCAGAAAGGAATTGCAAAGATATTGTAATTGATTTGCTGGCAAGTTTACAGCCTCCATCAGTGATTTATTGGGTTTATACAGCTTCCTGTGAATTTCAGCAGCTAAAGTTATCCACTTATTATTTCCCAGGGCATTAGGTTGGTGGTATTATAGGCTGTCTTCAGATGTAGGTTATGTCTTCCATCTACTTCTCTCTACCATTAGTAAGTTAGACGGTTTTTAGACCATAATTACTGCCACTTGAGCTCTTAGAATCAACACATTCACTCAATAGTTCAATGGAGCTCTATTACCAAAAGCCAAGTATTTTGGATATCTGGGAATAAACAATCATTATGAAAGAGTAAGTTCTTTCTCACATTATAAATAGATGAGATAATGCCAGGGCACTTTATACATTGTAAAACACTACGCAAAAACATGTTAAAATTCTTTGTATTTTTCATCTATTTTTTGTTCTTCAGAATGGTAAAATTAATGAAATCTTTGACCATAAATGATTATTAGCTATTGTAGTTTTCACAACCAGTTTAATGTCCCTAATTGCCATCTTTAATTAAAACATTGAAGTTGTTATATTTACTCTTCTATACTTCTCTCCTTCTGTAGTCTCTTTGTATGTGTGCATACACATAAATAAGTAAAAGCTTCACAATTCAAAATAGCCACCATTCCCTGTTTGAAGCCCTTTCTTGTCCTTTAATTAAAATCTCACTCTAAGAAGGAAACAATCAACAAAACTAAAAAGCAACCTATGGAATGGGAGAAGATATTTGAAAATGACATATCCAATAAAGGGTTACTATTCAATATTTATAAAGAACTTACAAAACTCAAAACCCCTAAAACAAATAATCCAGTTAAAAAATGGGTAGAAGATATGAATAGACATTTGTCCAAAGAATACATACAGATGGCTAACAGACACATGAAAAGATGCTCAACATCGCTCATCATCAGGGAAATGCAAACCAAAACCACAATAAGATACCACCTCACACCTGCCAGAATGCTTAAAATTAACAACACAGAAAACAATAGGTATTCGCTAGGATGTGGAGAAAGGGGAACTCTCTTATACTGTTGGTGGGAATGCAAAGTGGTGTAGCCTCTCTGGAAAACAGTATGGAAGTTCCTCAAAAAGTTAAAAATAGAGCTGTCCTATGACCCAGCAATTGCACTATTAGGTATTTACCCAAAGGATATAAGAATACTGATTCAAAGGGACACAGGGAGGTGGGCAGGGGAAAGGGTTAAATGGGTGATGGGTATTAAGGACAGCACTTGTGATGAGCGCTGGGTGTTGTATGTAAGTGATGAGTCACTAAATTCCACACCTGAAACTAATATTGCACTGTATGTTAATTAGCCACAATTTAAATTAAAACTTGGGGGGGGAAGCATGTGGAGATAAAAAATAAAATAAAATAAAATAAAATAAAATCTCACTCTAATCAAATCCACTGAGTTTTAAGTCCATCTTTCCTTGTCTCTTAAATTTTAAATGACCAAGGGACACATCTGTGGAAACACTTTTAAAATTGAATCCTCATAAGTGCCCAATGCCAATATGACTCTACAGTCTTGCATTCAAGTCTACAAAATTGTTTAACATTTTGTTAGGGGGTCCTCATTCTCTATTTGGTAAAATCCTTCCATTTTAATCCCCCTAAAATAACTTCTAGCTTTTGATGTCCCCTAAATTTCTAAGGAGACACTACATCAGAAAAAACATGCTATGATACCCAGCTCCTTTTACCATTTCTATCAAATTAATCTATGTTAAGGAAAATCCACTTCTACATCTGATACCCTCAATCATTCTATAGAATAAGCAAAATCGATATCCTAATTTATGCCCATCAGTTTAGACTATAATTTCTCAACCTTAGCACTACATGCATTTTTGTCCAGATAATACTTTGCTGTGGGGGCTGACCTGTACCTTATAGGATATTTAGCAGCATCCATGGTCTCAACCCACTAAATGCAAGTATCACCTCCCTGAAATTGTGACAACCAAAAATGTCTCCAAATGCCCCTGAGGGACAACATTTCTCCTAGCATAGAACCACTGGCTTAGATATATCAATCAAGGTACTCCTCAGCTCAGTTTTTATATTTTTAAACCAGGAAGCTTTGGTTTGCTCAATTTAACCTGCAATGCATGATCATTCTGTTACTAAGACTACAGGAACTGTTCTATGCCTGAAGCTAACTATTCATCTGCAGTAGAGACCACCTACTTACACTGGCTTACAATGTGTTATTTATGCTATTAAGTGCTACTTATACAGTATCTCATTTAGTTCTTCTCTTTTACCTATGATGAAACTAAGGCAGGAAACCCAATTTCCTGGGAACTTCTTATCCAGATTCTAGATAAAGCAAATGTTCTAGTACTTTAAAACCCCTAAACTGCTTCTGCATTCTTGGCTATGCTCATTTTATGACCTTGAACAACTTATTAAAACTCTAAGTGTTTTAATTTTTGTCAATAGTGTTAGTTATTATTATCATAATTACCTATTGAAACTATAGTTTGAGAAAAAAAATTATTCTTTGGCTTAGAATTCTACTTGAAACCTCCCTCAACAGAAGCTTTGGATTTCCATGTAACTTGTTGACTTGTTATTTTGTAACACTAGAGTTGTTGCTTTTGTTTCCCCTTGGAAGTTTCAGACATTCTGGACATACAGACACCCAATAAATCCTTCCCAAGTGACTGCATAAACAACCGTGAATAAATACAAACTGATTATCTAAAGAAATTCAAGGTATTTTTTCCCAAGGATATTAACAATCCTTGATATTCCAGCAGTTGATGATCCACTATGAGTATTTGTGTGTTTTGACATATTCTAGTAGCTTATTTCTCTATATCAGAGGGCTCTTAGCAACACTTTTTCAAAGTTCTGAGCTGTCAACAATAGCTATTCCTTACTTAGGCCTCAATAGACATTAACTTTAAAATCTGAGACAACTTGCAGATGAAGGGGAGACAGAACTCAGTCATCAATTTAGTTACATGGGGCTGGTCTTATAAAATTGAACTTTATCTTGAACCTTTCTGCCTTCGCTTCCTCAAGCCTGGTGTATGTGGTCCATTGCCTCAGAATAATGATTAATCACCTTCTGAAGGCCCCTGATGTGTGGTACGAGGCAAATGAGGTATTTCCACATCACCAGACTAGTGAATGGATGGTCACAGGAAGGCAAACAATGGCCAGCAGTATTGGATACTACTTAATAATTGATAAATGAGATTGAGTGTTTTCTTTTCTCTGAAAGACAAAGGGTGAGGTAACTACAAGGCACTGGCAGGGTGGGTAAATATCAGAGAACAAGGAACTGGGACCTCAGGACTAACTTAGGTAGGAAATGAGTTTTGTTGCAGTGATATCCACTTTTGACAGTGCCTACACAGCATGTGCCTCATACAGTACCTGGAGAAAACATTTTGACTGTATTTCTTTGAAGGAATGAAGGGATATGGAGCATTAGATTGTGTTCTCAAAGGTAGATCTGCAATCTATCTCCTCAGAGGGTCTAATATGTGAATGCTTTTGGTTTGGACTGATTCTGAATCTTAATAGCATAGTTCCATATTGATTATTAAGTATTATTTCTGTCTAAAGGAAGCTACCTTTTAATACTGCGTTGTTAAATCTGTATTTCCAGATATGGACATCATTCATTAAGAAGAGCTATGAACCTTTGGTCCTCAAATCAATTAATGTGGTCTCTTAACACTGCCAAGAATAAACCATGCAAAAAGCTAATTGAAGTAATGTTCACTCGTCTTGCACAAACAAGCAGAGGTTTTTATGGTCAAGAAAATGAAAATTATTCTCTTATATTCTAGCAAAGAGATAGACCAGGTCACATTCCCAGTAGCTCCCCTTGAGTGAATACAGTTATAAACAGGAAACATGAGCCCAAACACCTATTGAATGAAGAATGGTCAAGCTTTCTGGTAAGGAGATGCTCACAGATATGTGTTTCATGTATTCATGTCAAGCAGTTGTTTATCAAGACACCCTGTTCAAACATCTTGTAAATTGATGTTTAAAATCCTTGCAAGAAACACCATATGCTAGTCAAAGCATCTCCTTAGGTGGCGTAAGAAGCCAGCTCTGAAAATAAAGCCAGCATTGGTTAAGCCAAGAAACATTACTGCAAATGTTTAATAAAACATTAAATACAAATGCCAAGACTGATCTACAGAACAATCAGGAGCTAAAGATCATACTCTTGCGAAATATTATCTATAAAATGAGAGTATTTTAAAAGATAAAATATAGAATGCTGAGCACATGGAATAAGAAGTGCTCAGTTACCTCGGAATCATTTTTCCTTTCTTCCCAATATATCTTATATACATTTGTATAAATATAAATATATATGTATATATATAAAATGCATACATATATATTACTTTTAAAGTTATTTCTGGGACTATAAATATTTATTATAGCATCTTTTAAAATTAGTGTTTGTATTTCTTTGATAGTTTTGATTAAGAAACTTTGGTTATTCTTTACTAATAGATGCATAATGTCTATATTGACTTAACTTTCAGTAAGGGATCTGGGAGTTAGTCTACGCTATTTTAAAACAGAAATGCTAAGGTAAATTTCCCACTGTCCTGGGATTCTCAACTGTAAGTTAGTGATGATCATATGATGTGCCAGATTAAAAAAAATATGTTTGTATAGGTTAAAGCAATGGAAGGAATGTTGTATCAAGAAGATAAACACATGGGGTGCCTGAATGTCTCAGTCGATTAAGCGACCAGCTCTTGATTTCGGCTCAAGTCATGATCTCAGGATCCTGGGGTCGAGCTCCAGGTCAGGCTCTGTACCCAGCATGGAGTCTGTTTGGATTCTCTCTCTCTGCTCCCCCCAGCTCGCTCTCTCCCCCCCAAATAAATAAATAAATCTTTAAAAAAAGAATATAAACACATTAAGTGTTCGGGGATCACTATTAGAAGCAAAGACAGGTAGCAGGAGGGACAGTGCTCAAGCTCAGCTTCCAATGACACTGGTAGTTTCTTGTCCGTATACACCCCTTCTCACAGAGAACTATAACATCTCAAGGGCTCCACAGGCCCCAAATACAGTTGCAGTTATCATCCTAAATCCACATTCCTGGCTCCATAAACAGCCTCTTTATTCTACTCAATAACAAGGCCAACATCGCACATTTGCTCCACAAGAAGAGAGACCCAAAAGTAAAAGGTTCTCTCCATTGGAATCAGATCCAGAAAATGCTCCCCAGAGGATGATGGACAAATTAAGGGACCATGATCATCTCTGATAGTTGACTCTAGCCTCGTGAGTATTCTCTTTCCCCACTAATACCTACTCCTTAAGCCTAAATTTTTTGACTTGTGAAAGTTGTCCTAACTCATTGTATGACAAATGGCAACCCTGGAGATAATCAACAGATTTCTTATTTATTCTTTATTCATTCATTCATAATTCTGACACTACAACATTGTCCTTGAAGCATCATTTTTAAGTGTGGAATGAAAGGTATTATTTATATTTGAAAGACATTTTAGTATCAAATAACATTTGAGAGAGCAAGTATTTCAAATATTTTTATTAGGAACAATTTTCTGGGGTTTCCAAATTCAAACTACATAAGTGGTCATATACTGTGTAACACTGACCTTGGAAAAGCTTTATTTGGACATGAAGAAATGGAAGAACGGTTATTAAATAAACTTTGTTAAAGAAAGGATGTTGAAAATTTCATTTAACATGGAATAAGAAGCTAAAAACTTTTCTCTCTTTCTTCCTTTGTTTCTTACAAGTTTTAAGCACATGTTAATTTATTCTTTCCTTCCTATCTTCCTTCATTGATTTGTCATGTGTCTCTTCTTTCTGAAATATAAACTTTGTGGGAGCAGTATCCTTGTTGGACTGGTATACTCATTGCCAGAACAGTGCCAGGCACAGGGGGGGGTGCTTAATTAAAATCTCTCCAATAAATGAATGAATGAACATGTATCATGTGCTACTAGAGATACAGAATGGACTTTTTATACACAGACTCAGTTTTTACATATTTAACAATCCAGTAGGAAAGGCAGACAAAAATCATTCCAACAAAGTATGATGATTTTTACCAAAGGAGAAGTAGATGATACTGTAACTTTTTGTCAAGTGTGTGAAGCCCTACCCTATGTACTGAGTATCACTTGGTGAACTAGTATAGTAACCAGGGAAGTTCCTCAGAAGAACTGACATTTAGGCTTGAGATGTAAAGGATAAGGAGGACTGGAACCAATGAAATGAAAGGTGTTCCAGGCAGGAAAATGGCATGATGGAGGCTCAGAGGTAGAGAGCACTGGATAATTCAAAGAAGCGAAAACAGTTCCAGACAGCTGGAGAACAGACTGAGGGATAAATGGCAAGAAATAAATTAGTGGTTGATCCTCATAAAAGAGTTGGGGCATTATCCTAAAGGCAGGAGGGAAGCCTTGGAAGATTTTAAGGAAGAAAATGATTGGGTCTGGTTTGCATTTAGAATTATCACCCTAGCTAAGGTGTTCAGAATGATTTGGAAGGAAGTAAGACTGTAAGAAAGATGTCCTTTAAGAAACAGAATCAGTTTAGATGAAGGTGATGTTAGCTAAACGTAAGAATATAGGGGTTTACAAACCCCACTGCACATTAGAATCAATTGGAAATTTTAGAAAATCTTGATGCCCAGGGCACATCTGAGACAAATGAAATTAGAACCTCTGGAAGTGGGACTTAGACCTTACTATTTTTTCACATTTTAAAAGATTGATTCAGTTAAAGTTGATGTACAATAAACTGCTCATTTTTAAGGTGTGCAATTTGATCAGTTTTAACATATGTATGTACCCATAAAACCATCATCAAGTAAAAAACTATATTATACACACACATACATCATCCCTAAAAGTTTCCTTGCACCCCTCAGTAATCTCTCTGTCCTGCTCTTCCTCACCCCTCTAAATCTCTAGGCAACTACTTATCTGATTTCTCTCACTACATATTAGCTTATATTTTTTATAATTTTATATAAGTGGAATAATACAATATGTACTTAATTTTTTCTGACTCCTTTCAATCATGATAATTATTTTGAAATTCATCCATGTTGCTACATATATTAACAGTTCATCCCTTTTTACTGCTGAGTAGTATTCCATTATATGAATATATCACCATTTGTTTACCCATTCACATGTTGATGGGTGGTTGGGCTGTTTCCAGTTTGGGGCTACTTCAAATAAAGCTGCTATGGATATTTGGTACAAGTCTCTGTATGAACATATATTTTCATTTCACTTAGGTAAATATGTAGGGATGGATTGTCTGGATATGTACTAGGCATATGTTTAACTTTCAAAGGAACTACCAACTTTTTTTCCAAAGTGGTTTTACAATTTGACATTCCCAGTACATGAGAGTTTTATTTGCTCCACATCCTTGCTAACACTTGATAGCACTTTTAATTTTTGCCATTTTAATAGGTATGTAGAGGTTTTTCATTGTGATTTTCATTTGCATTTCTCTGCTTATGATTTGAACATCTTTTTACATGCTTACTAGTCATTCATATACATTCTTTGATGAAATACTTCAAATGTTTTTTCCCATGTGTTGGTAGGATATATATTTTCTTATAATTGACTTTTGAGAGTTCTTTATATATTCTGGATACAAGTTCATAATCAGATATGTGAATTATAAATATTTTCTTCTAGACAGTGGTTTGTTTTCCATCTATTTAATAGTCTTTTGAAGAACAGAAGTTCTTAGTTTTGATGAAGCCCAATTAATCAATTTTTTTTCTTGTATAGATTGTGCTTTTGGCATCATTTCTAATAAATATTTAACTAATAAGCTCACAAAAACTCTCTATGCTTTCCTCTAGACTTTTATAGTTTTAGTTTTATGTTTGAGTTTATATATGGTGTGAGAAATGGGCCAGTTTTCTTTTTTTAATATAAAGACATCTATTTGTACCAGTAACATGTATTTGCCTATACACTTTTGTTGAAAATCAGTTGGTCATATAACTGAGGTTCCATTTGTGAACTCTTACATGCTTCTTACATGGTTAAAAAAAGACTTTTAAAACTGTTGATAAAATAAGAACTTGTTGAGGGGCGCCTGGGTGGCACAGTGGTTAAGCGTCTGCCTTTGGCTCAGGGCGTGATCCCGGCATTATGGGATCGAGCCCCACGTCGGGCTCCTCTGCTATGAGCCTGCTTCTTCCTCTCCCACTCCCCCTGCTTGTGTTCCCTCTCTCGCTGGCTATCTCTATCTCTGTCAAATAAATAAAATCTTTAAAAAAAAATAAGAACTTGTTGAAAAGCAAAAAATAAAATAGAAAAGGAAAATTTTTAAGTGAAAGATAAATCATGAGGAAAAAACCTCCAATTCTATATATGTTTTTCCCCTAGCACTGCAGTTTTACAGTCCTAAGTGCTCTGTAAACTTGGTGTTCTCCGGTTGTTTCAGCTGGTCTTCTGGGGGAGGGGCCTGCTGTGCTGATTCTCAAGTGTCTTTTCCTGGGCAGAGTTGCACCACCCCTTCCCAGGGGGCTGGGCTCAGTGTAAGTGGCTTTTGATTGCTCTATGTGGCTTTTGTTTCCTGAAGGCTTTCTGCACCTCTTTAGAGGATGAAAATAAAAATGGTTATGCCCCAGCCTCTAGCCCCGGAGCTGAACGATTGCAGCCCCCTCTCTTCAGTAAACCCTCAGGGATAAGCAATCTTCACTTTTGTGTGTGTGCCAAACTCTGTGGACTCCTGCTTTTCACACCCCCATCTTTCCTCCCAGGGGAAGGTGTAGGGTTGTTGTCTTTCTGCCCTCTGCAGGGCCCAGGCATGGAGAGCAGTCACCCAATCATGCATGCACTGTTCCACCCCTCCCGGGGGAAGGCCGAGGGTCCCCACATTTCTGCCCTTTGTAGGGCTCCACTCGGAGAGGCTGTCACACGATGGTGCCCCGGTTCACCGTTTACGGTGAACCTAGCTGAAAGCTCCCTCATGAGCTTGCCGACTGTAACTGGTTTCCTTGCTCCAATGCTTGGGAACTCTGCCAGTTCAGGCACCCCCATTCTTTCCATGACCCTGGGATTCCTGAGACCACACTGTCCCACCTAGGGTTCTGCCATGATTTACCACTTGAGCACTTTCAGGAAGGGACATCTGTCACTGGAGCAGATTTCTAAAGGTTCCAATTTTGTGCTCTGGGGCTTTATCACTTTCCAGTAGCTGACTTACGGAGGCTCCCTTCCCCCATCATTAATCTTCCAAATATCCCCTCAGGTTCACTTCTCCACACCACCTACCTTGCAGAAAGTAGTCACTTTTCTATTTGTAGAATTCCAGCAATTCTTCTTACATTTGAGGTTGAAATCATAGGTGTTCAAAATGATTTGATAGTTATCTAGATAAATTCAAGGGATCAGATGAAACGAGGTCCCCTACTCTTCTGCCATCTTTCCTCCTCTGAGGATTTCAAGTAACAAAGTGATGCTTGTTTTTAGTTGAGATATAATTCACATACCAAAAAGGTAGCTTCACAGTACTCTGGTTTGCATTATTTTCAATAAGAAGTCTACCATAATTTTTTGTTACTCTCTTATTAGTGTATCTTTTTTTCTTGGGCTGCTTTTAAGATTTTATTTTTATCTGTGGTTTTAAATTATTTGATTATAATGTGCCTTGGTGTTTCTTGGTGTTCTTATTTTTTGTGCATGGGTTTTGTTCAGCTTCTTGGATCTGTGGTTTATCTTTCATGCAGGATAGTAAATCTAGTCCCGGTTAGTCCATCTTGGTGATTAGCAAAAGTCTTATATTACTAATCTTTAAGAGCCCTCCAGGCATTTTCAATGCATCTAAGGTTGAGAATGACATGGTGATAAAGAAAAGTGGACAAATGTAAGAAATTATAAGGAAGTAAAATGGCCAGACTTGATTATTGAGTAGACACGTATGGAAGTGGGATGTAGTTGAAGAGCATGAAGAGACAAAGTAGGCTTCTTGCCTCAGTAGCTATGAATTGAAAGGGATGTTGAAATACAGAACTCTATGGTTAATGTTATTCTGAGAGGTAGAAAACACTAAATTTTAGATACCTGAAGTGTATCCAAGCAGAGTTACTTTGTAATCAATTGCTCAGAAAATAAGAAGAGAGATATTAAGTAGAGAAATATATATGGGCTAGATTCATTTGCATGTACACAGTAGGGAAATTCATGAGTGAACAGTATTATCCAGGAAGAATGTGCATAGTAACCCATTTTTATCTTTAATCTAGTATTCCTTTTGGAGAACCAGTGATTTGATAAAACTCAATGGCCAAATGGATATTTTGAAATTAAAATTGAGGAATGTTTCTTCCTTTTACCTTATATTTCAAATTTCCATTTGAAAAATTTGACAAAACTTAAACAATTTTTAAGTGTATTACATTTAGAATAGTGGTGATTTATGAGCTGTTAAATAACTCCAGCTGAATTTTTCTTTTCTTTTCAATGGAGGCAGACCAACCTTCATATTACTCATGAGAAGTTATATAGAGTCTAAAATTTTAAATATGAGGTCTTCTACATTTTCTAAAACTATAGTGAACACCAGGTGGTAGTTTATAAGTTAATTAATTCATCTTTGATATGACTATAGCAGGATGTACAATGATGTGGAACTTCACATTTTTGTATGACAAAACCACTACATTAGAAGTTCTAGCCATTTTAGGTACAGACTTTAACTCACCTACTTGTGGATCTTCCATATTTTAGAAAGAATTCCAAAGCGTTGCTTTAGTTACACCTGTATAAAGTAAATAGCTCTAGTGAAGCAATCTAAATACCATTACTTTAGGCTGTAAATATTAAATACTCAGTTTAATAATGTGAAAGGAAGTCTCAGCACTGTATGGAAGTTACTTGGATATCAAAGTATTTTAAAAATGTTCTGGAGCGTGGTGACTCATTTGTTACTGAGACTCTAAAGAGAATATGGAAGAAGCTTGGGAACTGAACTTGAAACCTGGGGTCTACAACAGGTAGGCAGTACAAGGCTCCCTGTAATGGGACTTTAGGATCACTGGGGCTTGCTAATCAATTTTAAGTGTTCTTTTTTTTCTGTGTTAAAATTCCTTTAGAACATCCTGAAGACTTCAGTAGTTTGGAGTCAGTCTTGTGTGTGTGATACTTAGGGAACCAGGGAAGGGGTTATATATATATTTTTGTAAATCAGCCAAAAAAAATAAGTTTCTATAGTTGTTAATACTTCCTTATGTTTTAGTTGCACATGTTGCCCATGTTGTTGATGATAATACATACTTTATTCAAAGAGGCTTACTGAACTTTAGAGCTGTCCATTCTTTGGGGATATATATGCACACATTTTTGGGTTATTTTCATGGTCTCCATTAGCTCCTAATCATTAGTGATTTTCTTCTTGGATTGTTGAAGGGGCAAATTTTGAATCTTTCCCAGACTGCTATAGTGGAAAGAGCACAGGCACTTGAGGTAAAAGAACCTGAATCAAATTTGGCTGAGTGACCTTTGGCAAATCCATTTGACTTGACATTGACTTTATCTTCTGGCTATTCTCATCTTAAGCATCTTTCTCAAACTATTCTCTAAAACATCAATCTGCTGCTTAATGGCAGGCAAATTAGATTTGCCTTTTCAAAGTACAGTTTCAATGCTTGTGGCAAAAGTAAAACTATAGAGAAAAGGCTTTAAAATGAGGAGGATGTTGGAAAATTCATTCGGTGGACCTAGAAATCATGCTTTAAAAGTCTTTCAGTAAAACAATCACCTGGTAATAAAATATAAACACTCCCTTTAAAGACTTCCCTACAAAATCTTTAAGAAAGTTGAAACAAGAAAACTTCATCTGTGTTTAAAAAATAAATATGAGCCTTTATTGAAAAAAAGAACTCTCCGCCCTTACTAAAATGTGACACCCTCCAAATAACAGCCATGTGAAAGTAAAATGTCTGTTTGTATCAATGGTGGCTTGGTTTAGCAGCAATATGGCTAAATAATTTCTTTAAAGACTGCAGTGCCTGGTTTGAAATGTTCAAAATCTTATTTTGGGGGGCTCACTGCATGGTAAAGAGCTCTAAGGATGACATGACATCGTTAATAATGAAGGTATTTAAAATAGGACTCAGGCAAGGCTGACTATTTACAGAGCTGCCTGACTGGTGTGAATCTGCACAGACCTATTTCTGGGCTTTTGTTTGCAACTCACGGTAATTTACAGAGTAAATGGCTCAGGATTTGCAAAAGGGAACAACAGCCTATATAGATTTCAGAGGGCTAAATGGAAATTTTCCTCTTTGACACAGGCAAATTGGTATATGATGAATAGCTGATGGTTGGATTTTTATGCTCTTGCATAAAATTCAATTTAATTTCTTTGGGTTTTAAATCAACTAATTGATAATGTGTGAAAATGAAGAAAAGATAACTTATTTAGCTTTTGGGGATGTATTTACTTTTTAGTAGATGCTATTTAATAGACAAGACTTAACTTATTTGAAACACTGAATTACTTTCTATGACTATCACATCTACTATTACTATGGTGCAACATAGTGAAAGAAACACTAAAGTAAGTAAATGCGTGTATAGAATATCCAAAAGGTACATTTATTGAGCACCTAGTATGCCTTAGGCATTGTGCTAAGCAATTTATATACATTATTTTATTTCACCTGTATTCCAGCTCTATTTCCACTTACTAGCCATTCACCCTTAGGCAAATTATTGAACATCTCTGAAAAAATTTTATTTTGTCTCATCTCTATAGCAGAAACTTTAATAAGTGTCTTGCTTTCTCATTCACCTATTTATTAATTTAACAAATATTTACAGAGTGCCTATTACATGCCAGTAGTTGTACTAGGTGCTGGGATACAACAGTGAATACAACATTTTCTCTACCTCAAGATGAGGTATGTAAAAATGTGTGTATTTTTTCCCAACACTTATTCAAAAAAAATCTTTTAAGGTGGTAAATCTAACAAAGTTGTTATTGGGATCAGTGGAGATAAGATACATGAAAAGTACTTGATAAATGATAAAAGGACATAAACCTACTTTGATTGGAAAGTGGTCTTAGCAATAAGTCAACAAACTCCTTATGGATAATAAATACCTTCAGGTTAATATTTTAGATTAAACTCTGAAAGAATGTATTTTTTATTTCATTAACTTGAACTTCAAGCTATTGCTTGAATAATTAAAATATGCCTAATACTCATCAAAGACTACTGCTTTTAAGATTATAATGTGAGGATGATGTTAAAACAGTGGTCCCCTTTTTTCTTAGATTTAATTTATTTTTGAGAGAGAGAGAGAGAGTGAGTTTACAAGCAGGAGGGAGGGGCAGAGGGAGAAGCAGGCTCCCCCCTAAGCAGGGAGCCCAATGCAGACTCAATCCGAGAACCCTGGGATCATGACCTGAGCCGAAGGCAGATGCTTAACCAACTGAGCCACCCAGGAGCACAACATTGGTCCTCTTTTACACAATAAACTGGGCCTGATTGTCATGTTAGTTAAAGATACCATCCAAATTAAGAAGCTTATGTGTAATTTGGATGATAGCATTTTTATTCAAGGAGAGCTAATAAAGCTGAATGTCAAATTCTTGTGAGAGGAGTGTTTGACTTGGAAGATGTACTACCAAAAATACAAACTCATTCATTCATTCATTCATTCATCCATAAAACTCTTCAATCCAAAAATAACTTAGAGCCCAAGGACTGACCTCCTTAAATCCTTCACCTCTTATGGCAGGTAAAGGAAAGGCATAATAGCTGGGAGGCAGTTAGAAGACAGCAAAATGAGACCATCTTTTAAAAATTTTTAACAAAAACTAGATCTTTGGTTTTCCTTTGTTTCAGACTTTATTTTGTATTGTTTTTCTTTATTAGCACAGATAGGTTGTTTTTCAAAGCTTGACTTTTGACTATTTCTCCTGATTTTTGCCCTCGACAGATAATACTGGGGGAACATAAGCAATCAGTGAATGTTTCTCCAAACTGAAAAGTTTTTGCAAATTATTATATATTGAATTTCCCTTAATATAAGCTGACAAGCTCCAACATGAAATAGCTAGTTAAAGCAGGGAATGGCAAATTATGGCTCAAGGGCCAAATTTAGTTAATTGCCTATTTTTGTAAGTAAAGTTGCTTGGAATATGCCCACTCCCAGTCATTTACATAGTGTCTATGGCTGCTTTCACACTCTAAGGACAGAGCTGACCAGTTGCAACTAAGATTTCATGGCTTACGAAACCAAAAATATTTACTATTGACTCTACGGAAAATGTTTGTCAACATCTGAACTAAACAATTACCTAACATTAAATATATATGATCATTTTACAGATATATATATATATATATAATTGATTTATAGCACTTACAGAGCTATGGTGGTTAATTATACATTTAAATTCTTTTTAAAAATTTATTTATTTATTTATTTCAGAGTGAGAAAGAGCACACAAGAGAGAAAGTTGGGGGGGAAGAGGCAGAGGGAAAGGGAGATGGAAAGAGAGACAATCTCAAGCAGACTCCCCGCTGAGCATGGAGCCCAATATGGAGCTCAATCTCACCACCATGAGATAATGATCTGCACTGAAATGAGTTGGACACTTAACCAACTGAGCCACCCAGGTTCCCCAAAATGCTTAAATTCTTAAGTAAAGCTATTAGTGAGAATTATTTTTAAAATATCTAAGTAGGCATTTTTCCTTCAAAGGCAGAATTCTATCAAGTCTTCCCTCCCCCAACTTTTCCTACCATCTCTAAAGCAGCAGGGAGTACTGGTTATTTGAACATCTTAATTAGAGTGCTAAAGAAAGAAGGCATGATCATTTCTCCCCCAATTGTTCAGCAAAATCATTGCCTTTTCAACAAGAATACTAAAGTAATAGCTACAGTGATATAAAATAATTGGTGCATGATATTACCAAATTAAATTATATATTTCATAATTTTAGTATAACTTAACTTAAAGTTTGATATAGAAACTATGCCTTAACTTTGAAAACCCCAAATCTTATAAGGGAAAGGATCATTCTCATTAATAGAATGGGATTATAAAATTTCCACAATAATCACAAACTATTCTGTCTGAAAAGTATAATTCTAGTCAATGCTTTGAAAAGGAGAAATGTCAGATCCTGTTCTTCAGACTATAGCTACTCCAAAGATATTAATTTAATATGGTAAAAGGAGAAGTTATTTTAAAAAATGAGGATGTTATATTTGCCGAGTGAATCAATGAATCATAACACCACTTAGTTTAGGTAATTCACAAAGTAACTGCACCATTTGTTTGCAGGGACATGAAGACTCTCTTTGTTCTGAAATATTTTCTGATGTATCTGTGAACGTGAGTGTGGGTACATGGGGAGTAGACATTGTTCTTGACAAAATTAAACATCCCCTTGACTTTGGTCGACTATGCTTACTTAGTTATCCTTCCAAATCAATAACTTGTTCCTCTTTGCCTCCTGCACCTGCTTGTTTTCCTTTTCTCTCCTCCTAAATTTAGACATTCCCCAAAGTGCTTCCTCAGCATTTCTTCATTTAAAAAAGCTTTTTTTAGCTATAATTTCAAACCTAGAGGAATGTTACAAGAATAGTACAATGAATTTCCATATACCCTTTGTCCAGATTCACCAATTGTTTACACTTTGATCTATTTGCTTTATCATTCTCTCTTTTATTTACTCTGCCTCTCAATCTTTTTCTCTCTCTCCCTTTCTCTCTCTCTCTCTCTCTCTATATATATATATATATATAGTGTGTGTGTGTATACACATATGTGTGTATGTGCATATTATTTTCTAAACCATTTAATAGCATTGGGCCCCTTTACCCCTACATACCTCAGTGTGTATCTTCTAAGAACAAATACCTTATCTTATATAACCACAGTATAGGTATCAAGATCAAGACATTTAACATTAATATGATAATATTAATTCATATCCAAATTTCATCAATTGTCTCAATAATGTCCTTTACAGCTATTTTTTTTTTCAGTATAGGATCCCAATCCAGGGTCATGTCTTTCATTTAGCCATCATGTCTCTAATTTCCTTTAATCTGGTATAGTTCTTCAGTCTTACTTTTTGTTTCTTGGCCTAGACATTTTAAGATAGTATAGGCTAGTTATTTTGTAGAAGGTCCCTCAGTTTGGTTTGTCTGATGTTTTGTTGGCAGTTATCATTTTATTCCTTCCCAAACAACCTATCTTCTGGATCTCATCTAACTACCTTGCTTCAAAACCTTCCTGTCTATGTCACCAGTTCTCTTGTCTTTCCTTGTCTTCAAGATATACCATGGCTTCCATTTCTGGCAATGCAGCAGAGCAGCTATTTTTGGGAAAAAAAGAAAGAAAGCCCTCCAATATAAAATGTCTTGCTATGCTGGAATAACAGTATTTTAAATGCATAATAGAGCCCACAAAAAAAGTTTAAAATGCCCCAAGGGACAAAAATACAAGGACAGCCAGAAACTAAGGTGGGAAATCATCTCTGGCCATCTGAAGGTCAAGAGTTGGGGTCTGAACTGAGATTCCTCAATAATTCCTTACAGGAGTACATAGTCAAAGAAAGGGTGAAATAGAAGAAAGAATCTACCAGCAAAAGAAAATGACAAAGAAATTTGTTTCCACTGACAAATTGACGTGGGCTCTGAATACAAAAACAAAACAAATTTAAAACTCTCTTCCCTGAGAATTTTTGAGACCATCAGTTTGCTTCTTACAGATTTGGGATTCACATTTACACAACTTACATATTTTAGGAAGCCCCAAATCAGTGTAAGAAAGTAAAGTGATCCTGAGTTTCCCTGGTAGAAGCAAATTCAAATCTTATCAGAAGGATCACACTCCAGTCCTCACAGGATTCCCTTAGATAGACTAATCAAGTATGAAGTCATAATCCAAGGTTAGAAAACACATGGAAGAGAACACCTACCAAGATCAAGAATCAGAATTAACCCTCCAAAAATTCATATGATAGATTATTGGCTATATACCACAAAACAGGTACACTTAAAGTGATTAAAGAATAAAAAAATACATGACTCAGTATAAAATATTATCAGGCAGATTTTTAAAACACCAAATAGAACTTCCAAGAATAAAAAAATTAAGTCATGAAACTAAATAGGGGGTTCAACAACAAAACATACTCAGTAGAAAAGAAAGATATGAAAAAATTATGATTTCAACACAGAGATGTACACATAGCAAATATGAAAGATTAAGAGACACAGAGAATAGAATAAGTTCTCACATATTTCTCAACAACAAAAGATTAATATCTTCTGTATGCTGAGAGAAAACAACTGTGAAACTACAATTGTAATATATGACATATTATTCAAGAATAAAGGTGAACTATTTTTTTCAAACAGAACAGAGTTTACCAGCAAAGCTGCATTAAAAGAACGTCTAAAGTACATGCTTTAAGAAGGAAAATTCTTCTTAAGATACCAAAGAAAGGACTGAATGTAAGAAAGAATGATGAACAAATAAATTGGAAAATATGTGGCTCTAAAAAAAATCATGGAATATCAGTAACTTTAACTTGAATACATCTTAACTTGCTTAAGTTCAGCACACTCATTTCTTTCTACAGTCTCCTGAAATTCCACTAAACCAAACATGAAGAAATTTTTTTAAGGCATGAATTCATAAGAGCATCGCAAACAAAGAAGAAAGATAGCAATTATGGAAGATGGAAAGCAGAGAAATAAGTATTCACTAATTTAGCAAACCTGAGAGAGATGTATCTTCAGCCTAGAGCAATCTGATTTGTATCACAGAACTCTGTATTGGAGGTATGAGTTACCTCTGGAAGTGGAGGGGCATTAGAGTTCAAAATAAGAGGATTTATTAAAAGTCTGTTTAACAAGCAAATTCTCACAATCCCCTCCTACTACCCAGTCAGATAACTGCCCCTCTGAATAAGAGGGTCTTTTTTTTTTTTGAGAGAGAGAGTAAAACAAAGAGGTTCTAGACTTGAAAACAAGGGTATCATATGAAAAAAAGAAGATTAAGTTTACATACACAATATTAAGACTTTAGCATTCTTTTTTTCACTTAGCACCAAGAATGCTAACAAGCAGCATTACACCATCCAGTCAGGGTACTGGAAGTTTCTTCTCAGGGTTATCTAACCAGTCTGAGAGAAAAGGCGAAAAGATAATGACACACAGGACTCTTCAAGGAAATGGCTCAGCGAGATTATCCTAGAATGGTTTAAACATATTGAAAAGAGATTTATATAACAAGGGGAAAATTTGGCCTTGAATTTATAAGTATGAAGAAAACTAAGCAAAACACAACACAAAACAATCAAATGATAACCCCATTATCATTTTTTTTCCTTCAAAACCACTGTTATCTTCAGAGAAAACAGGAACACCCTTCCAGGAAAGGAAGTGTGATGATAGCATGCTATCTGGCCTTATATGGATTAATATTTGTGTAGTCATAGTAGTATAAATGTTGAATATTTGTGTAACATCCTGTCTTTTATACTGGAAGACAACAATCACTAAAACCAAAGAATCAAGAGTAACAGTATTTTTCAATATTTATTTAGAAATATGGAGGTAAAACCAAAAGAGTGATTTAGTAGCACTGAAAATAGTCCCTTTGGCCTCAGAAAATGATGGTGAGGGATAAGACATGGCACAGATATTTCTCCCAAGAACCTTATAGGTTTTTTGGACTGTAAGCCATTCTACATGGATAATGTTGATACCAAATAAAACAAATTAAAAGGTAGTAATACAAAACAAATTAATATCTAATTTTGGGATTAACAACAATATAGAACTAAGACAGTAGAGGAAATATGTAAGAAGAGAGGGGTTGAATGTAATTAAAATACTCATACAGGAGATATTAAGTTTAGTCCTAGTTAATGATACATTTTTAAATTTTAAGAAATGGAGATAAAAAATATAACTTCCATGCCAATAGAAGAGAAAAATTATATTTACAAAATGCACACATATAATATATATTAAAATACATAGAAAGATATAGGTATAGATGAGTTAGATAGAGATGCAGTAGGTATAGAAGCACTGCTATCACAAAGTCAGGGGTTCTATTACAATATCCAATATTTGAGTCATACTCCAATTTCTTATTGACCAGTTAATTCTAAAATTTCTTTCAACCTGGATGAGGATAGGCTAAGTGGATCATTACCACCATTTTTTATAATGATAATAATAGCTATGAGTTGTGATGTTTGTTTTAAATTTGCTTCAACAGAATAATAAGAGACTTTTCAGCTAGGTTTGTATAATATGAATTAATAGTAAAAATATCCCTGAATTAAGCCATAGGCTCAACCTATACCCAACTGAGATTAGATTACATTTGAATAAAAAATAGATATCAGATGAACTGTGCCCCATATATGCAGCATCCTTTTGAAGGAAACCAAAGATTTTTGTTGTTATTTTGTCATTAGAAGTTATTGTACAACAAGATCCTTCTGAATAGTGGAGTTATTTCCAGAACAACACATCAAATTGCTTATTTCAGTTCTAAGACAAATTTTGGAATCATGAAAAAAAGTATTGGAAGGAAATGTTCTATGTATTTTTAATAAAGAATCCACCAAAACTGGTATATTTTATAAGACCTAATAGCAAGATAGGAAGCCACTTGGGAACTTTTGTTTCCTTTTCTTCTTTTGTTTTAATAGATTGAATATAGAAAACAGAAGCCAACAGGGTAGGTCTAGGAGTACAAAACAAAGAGGTGACTACATCTGTATTATATGTCAAGGGAAATGTGAACACAAAACAGTCTCATTAATTTTAATTTGAAAGTGCCTAACTGAACAAATTGTCAGAAGGAAAACAGGTTGCATTTTGCAGTGTTGTTTTCTTTTTTATTAAGATTCTGATATCATGTCACTCTTTGTGCTTTTCATACCTGGTATAAGTCTTATCACACAGCAACCATTTGTCCAGTTTTACTTCAAGCAGTAGTTCTCAAACGTGGTTGTGACATTGGAATTGCCTGCGATACTTGAGAACCTACTGACACCTGAGCCCCACTCCCACGGATACTGATGGAATTGGTCTAGAGAGCAACAGCGGCATTGCGATTTTTTTACTCCCCAGGTGATTCTAACGTACAGCAAAGAAATAATAAGAAACACGGAGTTGGAGGGTCCAACTTAGGCTTCTTATAACTTCCAAACCCCTGGGTTCCTAAGGGCTTTGAAAAATTAAAGAAGGTCATTTCTCTGGTTAAAATTAATAATGTTAAATAAAAGGTTTCCTTTTTTTCTTCCTTTAAAGTTAACCAAGCCTGTAACTAACTCCTCTCTCTCTCCCTCATTTTTTTTCCCAACCACTTTACTTTCCCAGCCATTTAAATATTTGCCCTGATCCCAGGCAGTACAAAGAGTGGACACCCAGCCCCACTTTCCTCATCATGACTCATCCTAAAAGCTGTTTGCCAAATGGGGCTCTGGTTTTTGTTTCAGATTTCATGCAGGGGCATCCGCAACCCTGCACAACAATGCCTGTTCTCACTCTACTCCCCCTCTGTCCCCGCCCAACCTCCCACTCTCTATTTAAAGCCAAGCCAGAAGAAAAACAAGGCATTTGTCCCCAACAGTTTGCAAACCAGTCATGCTTTTCCAACATATGCAGGGCTCGCATTCAACAATCCAGGATTCATGAAACTAGTTCCCTAAGCATCTATCAAATAAACCTGCAGCTCTCTGAGGACATTCAGAATTTCCAGCCTCTGACTAAGGATGGGACAGGGCTCTCTCAATACTTATTTTCAAAGACTTATAGGATTTCTGTATCTTATGTATTTAGGCAGCATATAAAGCCCATTTTAGAGGTATTTGCTGGGCGTTTGCACCAAACTCTCCCATGAGAGCTCTGTTTGGCTGTGTTTCAGACACAGTTTGTAAATTTACTGGTTAACTACAGAGGAAAGATGCATGATGAGGATTTGGGACAGAGAGATAGAGCTAGATCTGCCCAGGGGACTGTCGTATGGATTCCAGGAGCAAGTACATTGATAGGTGAACTCCAGGAACCAGTGGGTGACTAAGAGAGAGTGGTTGATAGTCCCTGCCTGACATGGGAACTATGAAGGAAGAAAAGAGGCTGACAGATTTTTGAAATACAGCCAAAAGGAATCTAGCAATAAACTTCTGAGATCCCAGCAGGCCAGCAGTCACTACTGGGTCAATCTCTTGGTGACCCTCACTCCACTCATTAAGAATGGGATGGAGTATGAGATGGTTTAAGGTGGCAGCAGAGTAGAATAGAGTACAGGAGGGTCCTAAGCCTCTAGGGAATTAGACAGGGACCATTTAACAATCATTAGAATGCCTTTCTTTTTTAACTGAAATATAGTTTATTTACAATGTTACTTTAGTTTCAGGCGTACGAAATAGCGATTTGACAAATCTATACATAATGCTATGTTCATCATAAGTGTAGTTACCATTTGTGGTATATAATGCAATTACAATACCATTTATTATATTCCCTATGCTGTACTTTTTATCCCCATGACCTATTTATTCCATAATTGGAAGTGTGTATCTCCCACATCCCTTCAGTGATTTTACCCATCTCCCCACTCCCTTCCTCTCTGGCAACCATGTTTGTTCTGTGTATTTATGGGTTGGTTTCTGCTTTTTCTTTGTTTCTTTCTTTGTTTTGTTTTTTAGATTCCACATAAAAGTGAAATCATATGGTATTTGTCTTTTTCTGTCTATTTCACTTAGCATAATACCCTCTAGATCCATACATGTTGTCACAAATGGCATGATCTCATCCTTTTTATGGCTGAATAATATTCCACTGCATATACAAATACCAATAATTTATTCATTCATTGATCAATGGACACTTGGGTTGCTTTCATATCTTGGCTATTGTAAATAATGTTGCAACAAACATAGGGGTGCACATATTTTTTTTGAATTAGTGTTTTCATTTTTTTTGGGGGGGGATATCCAGTAGTAGAAATATGGTAGATCTATTTTGAATTTTTTGAAGAATGTCCATGCAGTTTTCCACAGTGTCTGCACCAATTTACATTCTCAGCAACAGTGTATGAGGGTTCCTTTTTCTCAATGTCCTTTTTCTCTACCCTGGTTATTTCTTGTCTTTCTGATTCTAGCCATTCTGACAGGTGTGAGGTGGTTCTAATTTGCATTTCCCTGGTGATTAGTGATGTTGAGTATCTTTTCATGTATCTGTTGGCCACCTTTATGTCTTCTTTGGAAAGATGTTTATTCAGATCCTCTGCCCACTTTTGTTTTCTGTATGTTAACTTGTGTAAGTTCTTTAAATATTTTGGATATTAACCCCTTATCAGATATATCATTTGTGAATATCTTCTCTCTATTTACATGTCTTTTGATCTCAGTTCAAGACATAGCTATGGGAGAAAAAAATTCTGTTAGGAGGTTGGGAAGATGGAGTAAGAGGACCCTTAGCTCACCTCATCCCAAGGATACAACTAGATAACACTCATATCAGTGTAAACAACCCAGAAAATGACTCAAAGACTGGCATAACAAACTCCACAACTAACAGTAGAGAAGAGGACACATCCAAGAGGGTAGGAAGGGTGGAGATGTGGTGGAGAGCTAAATGGACCACAGTGGTCCATGGAATGGAGGGAGCCACAGGTACAGAGAGGGAAGAAAAACAGACCTTCAAACCAGGGAGCCTGCATGGAAGATGAGTTCCCATAATATTTGGCTTAGAAAGCAAGAGGGGGCAAATTTCTTGAGTTTTTACAAGCAGTGAGACTTAAAGCCTGGAATTTTAAAAATCAGTGAGCTCAGCTCTGGGAGAGCCTGGTGGATGACAGGAAGCTGAGCCCCTGCCCTTTAAGAGACAGCATGACAAACAGCCTATGGAGATACAGCATAAAAGCAGCAATTTGAAAAATGCCTGGGACATATTGGGGGAGACTTACTTATTTACTCATCTCAGAGCATGTCCTGGAGGGGCAGTGTTCACAGGGAGACTCCCCCAGGAACAAAGAAGTTGGTAGGTGCCATTTCACTCTTCTGCCCATTCCCTCCCCCCAGCACAAATGTATGGCCACCTACAAGAACCAGCAGAGAACTAAAATTCACTACCTAACTTGCTTACACCAAGCCCCACCCTCACACACCTTGGTGGATCTGCCCATTCCACTCACATTCGCCTCAGTACCAGCACTGCTGGTCCCCGCCTGGAGAAGATCAGAACAAACATTGCCAGCACTGCATCTCTCAACCTGTGCATTTTACAGGGTTTCGGTCCCCACAGTGGTGGTGGTAGGCCCTGCAGAAGCCCTATTTGTACCTTGTTAAAATTGCCTCCCTTTAAAAAAAAAAATTGCCCACCCTTCCATGAGTGCTTTTCAGATCTTCCCAGGCCGGCCTCAGTTCCAGCAGTAGTGGTCAGTCTCATTTCACAAACACCATTCACTATACACCTTGTTAAAACTGGGCATCCCACCCCAGCTGGGGACCAAACACTACCCACAACTGGCAAAGAAAGCCACCACATATGATTGGACTGAAGGAAAAAGTAGCAGGCACACAACAGCAGGGTGCACGCAACACATATAGGAGACACCCCTGAAATGCCAGGTTCTGGTGAAGAGAGGACACTGCACTGCAGGACACTATAGGACCTCTTCTTCATAAGGCCTACTGTCAAGAGAAGAAGATGTAGCTAACTTTCCTGACACACAGAAAGAGACACAGAGAGTCAGACAAAATGAGGAAACAGAGGAATATGTCCCAAATGAACAGGATAAAGCAAGAGCAAGATACCTAAGTGAAAAATATATAAGTAATATGGCTAATAGAAAATTTAAAGTAATGATCATAAAGATACTCACTGGACTTGAGAAAAGAGTGGAGAACATCAGTGAGACCCTTAGCAAAGAGCAAAACAAAACAAAAGAGATAAAAATAAACCAACCAATTGGAGATGAAGAACACAAGTGAAATTAAAAATACACTAGACAGAATAAATAGCAGGCCAGAAGAAGCAGAGGAATGACTTAGTAACCTGGAGGACAGAGTAATAGAAAATAATCAAGCTGAACGGAGAGAGAAAAGAATTATGCAAAATGAGAACAGACTTAGGGAATGCAGTGACATCATCAAGCATAATAACGTTTATGCTTACAGGGATCCCAAAAGAAGAAGAGAGAGAAATAGGAAAGAAAATTTATTTGAAGAAATAATAGTTGAAAACATCTTGAATCTGGGGAAGGAAACAAATACCTACATCCAGGAGGCATAGAGATCTCCCCAACAAAATCAACCCAAGGAGGTCCACACCAAGACACATAGTAATTAAAATGGCAAAAAGTAATGACAGAGAATTTTAAAAGCAGCAAGAGAAAAGAAAACAATTACATACAAGGGAAACCCAATAAGGCAATCAGAAGATTTTTCAGCAGAAACATTGCAGGCCAGAAGAGAGTGGCATGATGTATTAAAAGTGCTGAAAGGGAAAAATCCACAGCCAACTATACTCTATCCTGTAAGGCTATCATTCAGAATAGAAGGAGAGATAAAGAGTTTCCCAAACAAACAAAAGCTAAAGGAGTTCATGACAATTAAAGCAGTCCTACAAGAAATGTTAAAGGGGACTTTTTGAGTGGAAAGGAAAGGCTGTAAGAAAAGGTAAGAAAAGTAGGAAGCACAAAAGCAGTAAAAATAAACATACCTATAAAAATCAGTCAAGTGACTCACAAAATGAAGATGTAAATAGTATGACACCATATACCTAAAATTGGGGAAGGAGGGATTAAAGAATGGGTTTCACTTAAGCAAATATCAACTTCATATAGACTGCTATATGAAGAAGACGTTATATACAAACCAGATGGTAACCACAAATCAAAAACCAGGAACAGATATGCAAAAAATAAATTGAAAGGAATCCAAATATATCACTAAAGAAAGCCAGTGAACCATAAGAGAAAAGATCAAGAGAAGAAAGAATAAAAGAAGAGCTACAAAACAACCACAAAACAAGCAACAAGAGGGCAATAAATACATACTTATCAATAATTACTTTGAATGTAAATGGACTAAATGTTCCAATCATAAGACATAAGGTAATGGAATTGATAAATAAGCAAGACCTATCTATATGCTGCCTACAGGAGACTCATTTCAGACCTAAAGATAGATGCAGATTGGAAGTGAGGGGATGGAGAAATATTTATCATGCAAATGGATGTGATAAGAAAGCCAGGATAAGAGGCACCTGGGTGGCTCAGTTGGTTAAGCATCTGCCTTCAGCTCAGGCTCTGTTCCCAGGGTCCTGGGATGGAGCCCTGCATCAGGCTCCCTGCTTAGCAGGGAGTCTGCTTTTCCCTTTCCCTCTGCCCCTTCCCCCACCCGTGATCACTCTTGCTCTCTCACTCTCTCTGTCTCTCCTCTCCTGCATGTGTGCACTCTCAAATAAATAAATAAATAAATAAATAATTTTTTAAAGAAAAGCAGGACAGGGGCTCCTGGGTCGCTCAGTCATGTGAGTTTCTCACTCTTGATTTTGGCTCAGGTCATGATCTGAGGATCGTGAGCTCAAGCCCTGCATCAGGCTCCATGCTCAGCGGGCAGTCTGCTCAAGATTCTCTCTCTCCTTCCCCCGGCCCCCTCCCCCATACACTCACTCTCTCTTCTCTCTCTCTCTCTCTCTCTCAAAATAAGTAATAAATCTTTAAAAAAGCCAGGATAGCAATACTTATATCAGACAAAATAGACTTTAAAACAAAGACTAAAAGACAAAGGACAGTATACAATAATAAAATATAAAAATAAAATAATAATAAAAGGCACAATCCAATAGGAAGCTGTAACAATAGTAAATATTTATGTGCCCAACATGGGAGCACCCAAATACATAAAACAATTAATAACAACAATTAAGGGATGAATCTATAGTAATACAATAATATAGAACTTTAACATCCCACTTAAATCAATGTATAGATCATGCAAACAGAAAATTAATAAGAAAGTAATGGCTTTGATTGACACACTGGACCAGATGGATTTAACAGATATATTCAGAACATTCTATCTTAAAACAGTAGAAGAAACATTCTTTTCAAGTGCACATGGAACAGTCTCCATATTAGAGCACATTGTAGGCCACAAACAAGTCTCAACAAATTAAAAAAGATCAAAGTCATACCATGCATCTTTTCTGACCACAACATTATGAAACTAGAAGTCAACCACAAGAAAACATCCGGAAAGAGCACAAACACATGGAGGTTAAATAATATGCTACTGAACAATGAGTGGGTCTACAAAGAAATCAAAGAAGAAATAAAAAATTACATGTAAACAAATGAAAATGAAAACAAAGCGTCCAAAATCTTGGAGATACAGCAAAAGCTGTTCAAAGAAGGAAGCTCATAGCAATACAGGCCTACCTCAAGAAGCAAAAAACTCTAATAAACAACCTAATCTTATACCTAAAAGTGTAGGAAAAGAAGAACAAACAAAAACAAAAACCAGCACAAGGAATAAAGATTAGAGCATAAATAAATTACATAGAAACTAAAAAAACAATAGAACAGATCAATGAAACCAGGAGCTGATTCTTTGAAAAGATCAACGAAATTGATAAACCTCAAGCCAGACTCATTGAGAGAGAGAGAGAGAAAGAGAGAGGACTCAAACAAAATCACAAATGAAAGAGGAGAAATAATAACCAACACCAAGGAAATACAAATGATTGTAAGAGAATATTATAAAAAATTATATGCCAACAAATTGGACAACCTAGAGTAAATGGATAAATTCCTAGAGACATATAACCTCCCAAAACTGAATCAGGAAGAAATAGAGAATTCAAACAGACTGACTACCAGCAATGAAATTGAATTAGTAATCAAAAAACTCCCAAAAAACAAAAGTCCAGGACCACATGGCTTTACAGGTAAATTCTATCAAACATTTAAAGAGGAGTAAATATTTACTCTTCTCAAACTATTCCAAAAAATAGAAGAGGAAGAAAAACTTCCAAATTCATTCTATGAGGCCAGCAATACCCTGACACCAAAACCGGATAAAGACACCACTAAAAAAAGAGAACTACAGGCCAATATCTCCAATGAACATAGATGCAAAATCCTCAACAAAATACTGGCAATCCGAATTCAACAATACATTAAAAAAAGTCATTCACCACAATCAATGGTAATTATCCCTGGGATGCAAGGGTAATTCAATATTCACAAATTAATCAATGTGATACATCACATCAATAAGAGAAAATAAAAACCACAGGATCATTTTGATAGATGCAGAAAAAACATTTGACATAGTACAACATCCATTCATGATAAAAACCCTCAACAAAGTAGGTTTAGAGGGAACATACCTCAACATGATAAAGGCCTTATATGAAAAACCCAGCTAACGTCATCCTTAATTGGGAAAAACTGACAGCTTTTCCTCTAACCTCAGGAACAAGAGAAGGATGTCCCCTCTCACCACTTTTATTCAACATACTACTGGATGTCCTAGCCACACCTTCAGACGACAAAAAGAAATAAAAAGCATTCAAATTAGTTAGGAAAAAGTAAAACGTTCACTATTTATAGATGATGTAATACTATATATAGAAACACCAAAACACTCTACCAAAAAACTTTTAAAACTGATAAATGAATTCAGTTAAGTCAACAGGGTACAGAATCAATGTACAGAAATCACTGCACTTCTATACATTAATAATGAAACATCAGAAAGAGAAATTAAGAAAACAATTCCATTTACAACTGCACCAAAAGTAATAAAATAACCAGGAATAAACTTAACCAAGGAGGTGAAAGACCTGTACTCTGAAAACTATAAAACAGTGATGATGAAAGACAACACAAAGAAATGGAAAGACATTCCATGTTTGTGGATTGGAAGAACAAATACTGTTAAAATATCTGTGCCAAAGCAATCTACAGATTTTTGCAGCTGCTATCAAAATACCAACAGCATTTTTCATAGAACTACAACAAACAATCCTAAAATTTGTATATAACCAAGAAAGACTAATAGACAAAGCAATCTTGAAAAAGAAAAACAAAACTGGAGGTATCACAATTCCAGACTTGAAGTTATAATACAGAGCTGTAGTAATCAATGCAGCGTCATACTAGCACGGCACAAAAATAGACATGTAGAACAACAGAACAGAATAGAAAAACCAGAAATAACCCACAATTATATGGTCAATTAATCCTCGACCAAGGAGGCAGAGAATATGCAATGGGAAAAAGACAGTCTCTTCAACAAGTGGTACTGGGAAATGTGAGCAGCTACTTCTGAGAGAATGAAACTGGACCACTTTCTTACACTATACACAAAAATAAAGTCCAAGTGTTTTAAGGATTATAAGTGAGACCTGGAACCATATAAATCTTAGAAGAGAACATAGGCAGTAATTTCTCTGACATCAGCCAAACAACATCTTTCTAGAAATGTCTCCCGAGGCAAGGGAAACAAAAGCAAAAGTAAACAATTGGGACGATATCAAAATAAGAAGCTTCTGCACAGTGAAGGAACAATCAACAGAACTAAAGGACAACCTACTGAATGGGAGAAGATATTTGCAAATGACATACCTGATAAAGAGTTAGTATCCAAAAAAGATAAAGAACTTATACGCAACTGATATATTATTGAACACTACATCTGAAACTAATGATGTACTATATGTTGGTTAATTGAATTTAAATTTAAAAATTTTTAAAAAGAATATAAAATTCAACACCCCAAAATCAATCCAATTAAAAAATGGGTAAAACACACAAATAGACGTTTTTCCAAAGAAGACATACAAATGGCCAACAGATATGTGAAAAGATGCTCAACATCAGTCACCATTAGGTAAATGCAAATCAAAACCACAATGAGATACCACCTCACACTTGCCAGAATGGCTAAAATCAAGAACACAAGAAACAACAGGTATTGGTGAGGATGTGGAGAAAAGGGAACCCTGGTGCACTGTTGGGGGGAATGTAAACTGGTGCAGCCACTGTGGAAGACAGTATAGAGGTTCTTCAAAAAAATTAAAATTAGAAATACCTTACAATCCAGTAATTATCCTACTGGTATTTACCCAAAGAATACAAAAACACTAATTTGAAGAGATATATGCACCCTGTGTTTATTGCAGCATTATTTACAATAGCCAAACTATGGAAGCAGCCCAAGTCAATCGATAGATGAATGTATAAAGAACTGGTATAATATATACAGTGGAGTATTACTCAGCCATAAGAAAGAATGAAATCTTGCCATTTACAATGACATGAATGGAGCTAGAGAGTATAATGCTAAGCGAAATAAGCCAGCCAAAGAAAGATACTGTATGATTTCACTCATATGTGGAGTTTAACAAACAAAACAAATAAATAAAGAGGAAAAAAGAGACAATCCAAAAAACAGACTCTTAACTATAGAGAACAACTGATTGTTACTGGGGGGGGAGGGGTTGAGGATGAGTAAAATAGGTGAAGGAGATTAAGTGTACACTTTCTTGATGAGCATTGAGTAATATATGGAACTGTGGAATAATTATATTGTATACCTGAAACTAATATAACACTGTATATTAAGTAAACTGTAATTAAAATTTAAAAAAAAATATAATACCTATTAGTACTTGAGAAGTGACTTAACATTTTGAGCCTCATTTTTGTCATCTTTAAATTGGGTGAAGTAATACTTGCCTCTCAAGAGTTTGATAAAGAATAAATGTCATGATCAATGTATAGCAATTAAATAGCATCTGTGGTATATTTTATATAAAAATGGCCTCAATTATCCCTTTCTTTGTATCCATACCCCATTGTAACGTGACTTTGTCGCTCCTTATATCAAGAGATGAAGTCTCTCTCTTCACCCCTTGAGTCTGGGGCTGGTCTCGTGACTTGCTTTGGACAATGGATTATAACATAAATGTTCTACACCTAAGCCTCAAAATGCCCTCTTGATCTCTTGGAATGCTGCTGCTATGTAAACAAACTCACGTTAGGTTGCTATCAGATGGCAAACGGGTGGCCTTATTGCCTGGAACATCTGAGGATAGCCAGCCAATCCCCCAGCACATAACCACTTAGCCAACTGAAAGTTGACTTCAGAAATATCAGGAAAATAGTCAAGACCGGAAATGCCCAGCTGAGCCCAGCCTCTGTTGCCAACACCAATTTTGAGATAAATTAATAATTGTTGCTTTAAGCCACTGGAGTGGTTTTTATGCAGGAAAAGCTAACTGACACAATAGCTGACACAGATAAAGAGCCCATTGATGATGGCGGCTATTATTAATAATATTAACTGAATACAAGCTGGGAGACCTGGAGTCAAATGAAATTCACAGACATATACTGTATGGTCTAAACAGTGGTGGCCATACAGTGTAAGCTTTCAAAATTCATAGCAATATTTTAAAATTGGGAGACTTCACAACTTTACATAAAGTCAGCTAATCTAGGTCTCCTTTCCTAGGCAACAACTCCAAGATCTGAGTAGTTGGTGCCCCTTGAAGTGGGGCAAGTGTATCCTAGATGTTCCAGTTTTCACTACTCCCCATGGTTTCTAATACAATTATTCACTCAACAAATATTGGTTCAGTTCCTAATATGTGCCAGACATTGTTCTAGGGTCTGAGAATACAATGACAAACAGGAAAAAACAAGGTTCTTACTTCACCATGGAGTTCGTATATGTGCAAAAGTGATGGACTGGGCTGAAAGAGTGGAGGTTGTATAGTGGCTTGGAAATAGACCATAGCTAAGTCAAATCTTTAATTATGCTATAAAAAGCCAAAGATAAACAAATTTGTTCATTATTTCTAAAAGCAGGATAGCTTGGAAAAGAAAGAATAATAAATAATTTGCTGAACCATAAATGGTTTGTTGAAAAGCATATTGTGGCCTCATCCAAACTTAGAGCAGGGTTCTCAACTGAGGCTAATTACACTTCGGACCAGATAATTATTTGTTGAGTAGGGGCTGCTGTCCTGTGCATTACATAATATTTAGCAATATCCCTGGCCTTTACCCACTAGATGCCAGTAACACCTCCCAGTTGTGACAACCAAAAATAGCTCTAGACATTGCTAAATATCCCCTAGCAGGGAAAATTGCCCCTGGTTGAGAGCCACTGACATAGAATGCGTGAGTAATATGATGGACAAGAGCTGAGAACGTGAAGGTCCATGTTTGCCATCTGCATTGGTTGGGATAAATCTAACTGCTATAACAAACCCTCAAACTTCAATATCATGGAAATAATTTCCTGCTCACAGAACAGTCCAATTTGGAACTCCTGGACAGCAGTCAGTATAAATGGACTTCAAGTTTCCCATGTTAATTTGCATCAGTCCAGCAAATGAAGAAAGAACATGAAGGATAGTACTTTGGGGTGTTTAATGCATGCTTCAGGAGGTTGTATATATCAATTCTGCTTATATTCTGTCGGCTGAAATTCAGTCACATGGCTTCACAGGAAGCTGGGATAAGTTGGTTGTAGTTATGTGTTCAGAAAGAAGAAGAAAGAAGTTTGGTAAACAGCTTTCATTTTCTCCATCACTCTTACATTAAACTATATTGGTCACCACAGAGAACATTTCTATAGAAATTATAAATAGAAATCAATAAACATTGAGCCTTTCATTGTATTCTTCATTTTAAGGCGATTTACTGACCTTCATATTAACAACACACTGCTAATCAAGGTTGCTGTTACAAGTCAGGCAAGACCAACTTAAAGGCCCAAATGAAACCAAATAAAAGGCACAGCATAGGGAATATAGTCAATGATATTATAATAGTGTTGTATAGGGACAGATGGTAGCTACACTTACATAGCATAACCTATAGAGATGTTGAATCAGTATGTTGTACACTTAAAACTAACATAATATTGTGTCAGCTATACTCAAATAAAAAATTAAATAAAAATACAAAACCAAATATATTTATAGATACAAATCTCAGAACCAAGCATAAAGACTTCCTTTCAGAAAGCAACAGCAGAGAATTAAAGAAACCCTTCATGTGACATAGGAAGGCTATTGACTTATTTATGGAGGGGGGTGAAATAATGTTATTGTTGGCCCAGAGGATAACAGTGGGATTTCCATAGATTACCCTTGGATAAAACACCTATGTGATGGTTGCATGACTACATACTTATGCTATGACATTTCCACATACAAAAAAAAAAAAAAGGCTTCTTTTATCTAAACCTTCCTGGGAAAAATGACTGTAATGTGAGTAAATTAAAATTATGACAGCTTTCATTGCACCTTTTGTCCCTTTTCCCATGTCTCACAGGTATAGGGCATGCAGAAGAACTGAGGAGCATTCTGTGCAAAAAAAGGAGTATATCAAATGTATGTGCAATGTGAGATGTGAGTACCTGTCCTTTTGCTGTGTTTGATATGAAATCTGTCCTATTTTTATAGACTCATTCTCATTATCGTTATTTATATTAGGTATCAGAATGATTTTTCACATGATGATGTTTCTCTCTTTCCTCATTCTGGGCTGTGGGGGATGGAAGCAATATATATGCTTACTGATTTTCAAATCCCTTTAATTTTGTGATTCACCAATCCCACCAAACTGGAACTAGATATTTTCCCTCAAAGATTTTATTTAAATTCAAATTAGTTAACATATAGTATAGTATTAGTTTCAGGAGTAGAATCTAGTGATTCATCACTCACATATAACACCCAAATTGGAACTAGATTTTTAACAGCTGCTGTGAAATCATTTTAATATCTACAAACTGAGGCTCTGTGCTTCAAAAAAAAATCACCTTCTCAAATATCTCCCTTTCCTGGTTGAGTTGAAGATCTATACTTCATGTTATTTTAATGTTGATGTGCAATCATTCCCTCTAATTTTGTCACACAGTGTGCTCTACTGGAAGCCCCCATTGCAGGAGATTTATGTCACTCCTGTTGAGGGATTCAATCAGAAACTGGGGAATGTAAATGAGCAGTGGGATTGGTGTTCTCTACCTTTACTAGTTTATTAGAATCTTCTTGAAAAATCTCTTACTTCAAGGTACCATATTAAACAAGAAAAAACAGAATCAGGGGTTTCCTGGATTTTATGATTAAGAAAAATCTGTACTGCACTAATTCACTTTTTGAAAATAATCCCTCTCCACTCCTAAAGTAGTTTTATAAGTGCAGACACCCTGGACAACAAATTAGCAGAGGTTTTCTTTCTAGCTATATTGCAGTGGCTTCTCTCTGCTTTAGTCACCTCTAAAGAATGGCTCAGGGAGAGTCCGAAGAACTCTAAAAGATAATGCTATCTATCTTTCACTGAGCTCCTATTATAATGTCACTTTAGTAGAAATATTATATCTATGGTATTTCTTATAACAATCCTCTGAATTTATTCATCTTATGTGTATTTTATAGAGGAGGAAACTGAGGCTCAGTGGAATTAAGAAACTTGGCCAGAATCACACAGTGGTTATTTGGTAGCATAAATTTAGGTTGGTCTCCTGCTAAGACCTACACATTTTTCAGTTGTCCACTAATGTCAAAGCTCCTGTCTTTCTTCATTTGAGGATATTTGGAAATAAGACATTGAGCAAATCTTGTGATGTTAATGGGTAGTGCTGAAAATGATGGTGCTTCCAACAGTGGGCTTTTCCTTGAGCAAGGGTTATCTCTAGAGGTGGTTGATGCTCTTTTGGGATTCTACAGCCTTATTCAAAATAGCCACTTCCCTGTTCGAATGTCTCTCCATCTGAAGGAGTACAGGTCAATTCCCATCCTAGGTTGACATTTTGCAGAATGCCATGAGGAGTTCTACTCAGTGCTTTCACCTTAGCTTGCCACTCTTTCTGTTTAAAAAGGCTCTGAATACTATTCACTTTATTAGGTGATTGATATCTCATTTTCATCTATCTAATGCTTATTAACACTGTGACTAAAAGTTAATACTTGTTAATATACATTCAAAAAAACCCCTTACTTTCTTACTAGCATGTTTAATTTCATACTACCAGGAATACCTCATGTTGATCCTGCTCCTAACATAATCCGTGTCTGTTTCTTTACATTGAAGTTCACTATGGAGATACACCCTTTCAATATCAACAACAGAGGTAATTTGTAAAGAAACTATGGAAAGAGCCCAGATGTCCATTGACAGATGAATAGATTAAGAAGATGTGGTGTACATATATATAATGGAATATTACTCAGCCATCAAGAAGAATAAAATATTCCCATTTGCAATGATGTGAATGGAACTAGAGGGCATTATGCTAAGCGAAATAAGTCAGTCAGAGAAAGATAAGTACCATATGATTTCACTCATATGTGGAATTTAAGAAACAAAACAAATGAACATAAGGGAAGGGAAGGAAAAATAAAATAAATAAAATAAAATAAAATAAAATAAAATAAAATAAAATAAAATAAAATAAAAACAGAGATGGAGGCAAACCATAAGAGACTCAACTCTAGGAAACAAGCTGAGGGTTGCTGGAGGGAAAGTGGGTGGAGGATGGGGTAATTTGGTGATGGGCATTAAGGAGGGCACTTGATGTAATGGGCACTAGGTATTATATGGAACCAATGAATCACTAAATTCTACCCCTGAAACTAATAATATACTATATGTTAACTAAATTGAACTTAAAAATTTTTTAAAAAGAAAAAATTATTCAGAAAGAGCGAATAATAGTTTCTCCTGTGGAAACAGTTTCTCCTTTCCCCCAGATCTTGAATGAGATGAAGTCAAGCAAATTTGAATTAATTACTATGCAGAAGAGTTAACATAGCAGGCCTGCGACTGCTATACTTTAAAAGGCCAGTTGGTCTTGGCTGGCATCAGAGAACTTTGATTTGGGGAGTGTTCCTACCACCCTAACTGATAAGAGTGCCTAACTCTGCTTAAACTGTTTGTGCAAATGATATGGTTTATGCAGAATACCTGCTTTCCTTCCGGGAGTCTGATATTTTGGTATGTACTACGCACATGGTGCCTATGTGACAGTCCTTTAATAAAAACCCTGGGTGCTGACTCATTAATGAGCTTCCTTGGTAAACAACATTTATATTAACCTATCTTCAAGTTCATGAAGTCTGTGTTCAAATATGTCCAGTCTACTGATGGTTCCACTGAGGGAATTTTTAATTGATATTGGTTGAACTTGGGTGGATTTTCCTGGGCCTTCCTCAATAGTAGCCAACCTCTTGTTGGTACTGGTGTAGGATTTTGGGCCCAGGACAGTTTTCTGCCTTCCTCCAGGGGGAGCAGATTTTCACTTCCATATTTTCCCCAAGTTGCAGGCCTTTGAGGACAGAGATTGTATCTAGTCTTTGGATCTCACATTGCCTGACACATAGCAGGTGTTCTGTAAGTGACTGTTGGATGATGAGTAATTTTATCAGCTACCTATCATGCTTCTAGAATAACATTAAGAAGGAAAAAAGAGAATAAAATGAAGAAAAATTGTCCCCTGATCTTAAGGAATGTATACTATTGATAGGTAGACAAATTAACAGTAAGAGTACATTAAACATTAAGACCAATTAATTCAGTTTGCCTTGCGAAGTAAGAGTTTCTCGGTATGTTAGTTAATTGTTAGTGTGGTAGGTGACAAAATATCAGCTGATTATTTCTCCAAGGAGTATAATCGTTATAGATGTTCAAAATTGGCCCTGGGACAGTAGACAATGACATTTTATATATTACAAAGAGTGTTAGCTAGAATTTAGTTTTTAAAATTAGGAATACATTATATTCTTGGCTCATTTTCTCAACTACTGTTTCACATCTCCAAAGGTTTTTTAAGTGCACAAATTCATTTTGCCAAAAGGAATATATATCTCCTTTTAAAGGAGCATATTTTAACCAAATTAATTCCATAAATAGCAGGGCAATTTATAATGCTTCTTTTTATAGATAACATTTTTTTCTACCACATAAAGAGATTTACATTTCCAATCTCCTCAGTTATCTTTGGCTTTGTAACAAAACACCCCAAAATTTAGTGGCTTAAAACAACAACAATCTATTATTTATGATGGTTCCGTGTGTTGATTGGGCAGTTATTTTGCTCTATTGTAGTGTTATCTGGGCTCGGTCACATGATTGCATTCAGCTGGTACCTGATTTGATCTACAAGGCCCATGAAGGCTTCTCTCTTATGTTTGGGGCTTGATGTAGATTGTCACCTGGTATATTTGTGTTTTTTTAAAGATTTTATTTATTATTTGAGAGAGAGAGTGCACAAGTGAGATGAAAGGCAGAGGGAGAAGCAGACTCCCTGCTTAGCGGGGAGCCTGACGCAGGGCTCGATTCTGGGTCTCCAGGATCATGACCTGAGCCAAAGGCAGACGTTTAACTGACTGAGCCACCCAGGCACCCCATATACTTCAGTTTTACCCAATGTGATCTCTTTCTCCACATGGCAGCTCATACTGTAGGGCCATGCCACATGTCTTCTGTCTCCACCACGGCAATTAGGTTCTGATGAAATAAAAGTATAAACTGCCCCCTGGCACAGTGGCACTTTTGCTATATTCTATTGGTCAAAGAAAGTCACAGACCAGCCTAGATTCAAAAAAAGGGAAGTTAGACCCTTGCTCTTTATGAGAGGAAAAGCATGCAAGTAGAGGGAGAGGAGAAATTTTCATGAACATCTTTAGAGACCATCTACCATAATTCACCCTATACCACAACAATTCACATCCCTTCCTCATGCAAAATACATTGAACATCATCTTCAAAAACATCATACCATCATAGTATTAGCTCAAAGTCCAGCAGCTTGTCATCTAAAAAATGTTAACTGTAGATCCTCAGGTGAGTGTCTGTGTGTGTGTGTGTGTGTGTGTGTGTGTGTGTGTTTGTGTGCATACATGCAGCTGTTTAAGTATAGTTCCTCTCAAATAAGAAAACTGCAAATTAAAAATAAAATTTATCTGTTCTCCATACACTCACCACACAAAAGTGAGACAAGAATAGGAAAAAACACAATAAATACATCCATCCAAAAAGTAGGAGATGAAAGGTACAGCAGTCACTGGCCCATAGTAATTCTGAAATCCACCCAGCTACATAATGTCAGGGTTCCCTACTCTGGGAAACCTGTAGTTTTTATATTTATCAAGTTATAATCTATTCCATTAAACAAAAGCCTATAATTTTTTGCTTAATAGCCTT
Source organism: Ursus arctos (assembly GCF_023065955.2). Lineage (NCBI taxonomy): Eukaryota > Metazoa > Chordata > Mammalia > Carnivora > Ursidae > Ursus > Ursus arctos. Next base: position 16,527,646 of record NC_079873.1, read on the forward strand.
TCTCTACATCAGGCTGTGGTCAAAGTGTTATAGGACAATGCCCTTATAGTTTTTAAAAGTCCATTTGTCTAGCTGAAAAGATTTTTGAGGCACTTCATTAAATGGTTAACCCTCACTTTTGATTTAATATTGACCTTGAGGCTATAGTTTACTGGTAGCATCCTGAATTTGATGTTTTCCCCAAGTCCATTTTGAACAGTCTTCTCACTGTATAGCAGCTCATCTACCAGTTGAGGAGACTGTCTTGGGCCTCTATATTACCTTTAAGTTCTTATTAAAAACTTCAACAGTTTCTTCTTTAGCATATCTTTCTCTTGAAATATATCATAGAGAGCTTAGAGGAGTCAACGGGAATCTTCAACATTCTTTCTGGAATTTTAGCCAAATAACACAAGTTTGCTGGATTTCATTCTATCTTCCAAGTTACTGCAGGCAAGAATCTTGCCAAATTTTCTGCCAAGGCATAACCAAACCCCAATTTTCCAGCCTGCAATAGCAAATTCCTCACTGTTTTTCCATCCTCTACCTTCTCCCAAGTCTCAAAGCCAATGTAACATGTCTGAATTGTTTTTTGTTTGTTTTGTTTTTGGTAACACCCTGGACTAGGTATGAATGTCTGTCTCTGTTATTTATTGATAGGTAACAAACCACCCCAAAACATAGTGGATTAAAACAACAACTATTTTTTTTATTAATTATGATTCTGTGGGTTGAACGTTGACTCTTATGTTTCATGTAATGGAGCATAAATATTATAAACTAGTGGGATCATTCATGAGGTTGCATTGGGGCGGGGCTTGAAGGTACAAGATGGACTCTCTTGCACTTCTGCGGTCTCAGTGCTGTCAGTTGGGGGATACAATTCTACTCAGTGTGTCCTCTCTCCATATGGCAGCTCATCCTCCTCATTCTCTAGGGTCTCTCCTAATGTTCTCTCTCCCCAGAAGGACAGCTTGCACTTCCTTTCAGAATGATAGCTGGATTCCAAAAAAAAAAGCAAAGGTGAAAGCTGCTTCTTAAAGATGCTAAGCCTGGAACTGGCAAAGTCACCGGTCAGCCTATATTTAAGGGAAGGAAAAACAGATTCTACCTCTTAATAGGAGGAATGGGAACAGCATCTGCATATAGGTTGGGAAGACGTTGCTGGCAACCATATTTGGAGGCTGTCTACACATACTCTTTAGCAGGTAGTCAACAAGGAAGGACTTAAGATTTTCACCTTTTAAGTTCAACCTTTCAAAAACTATGAATACCTAATGTATTGCTTCTCGGTAGAAAGGGATCCATTACATGTTTATAAATGCCTTTAGGTAAACCTTGTAATATGCTCAAAATTATTCTTTGAGATGGAGAATTTAAATACACAAAGCAGGAAAGCATGAAAGTTTGCCTTTGACCTTGGTATTCAACCAATATCTTGTTTTCAACTTGTGCTTTGATTATGTCCTTTGGAAAGCTAAATAGTCTCTTCCTTTCTTTAACATCATTTGAAAGATAATAAGTTGTCATTACATTTACTTAGTGTAATAGTAACAGTAATATAAGTAATAATAGTACAATGAAAATAAGATAGATCATTAGGGTTTATTGTTAATTTCTTGATATTCACTTTTAAATATATATAAGCATTCTAGGTGTAACATGGAATTAAAATCTCCTTGTATGCTTTATTTGTTGAAATTCTAATAGTCAATTGTAGTACAAATATGTATTTATTACTGTGGGGTAAAATACTATAATAATGATGATGGTGAAAGCCATTAATTTTTATGTACAAGACAGTTAATTAAGAACATTCAGAGAGTTAAATGAACAAAGAAAATATGGACAGTTTTTGTAAATATTATGAAAGTGTATGAGGAAAATAAATTTAGAAATAACTTTTCTTTATGACTAATAAATATATTATTTTAATAATAATAAAAGACTGAATAATAGAGATTCAATTATGTATTAATTCTAATTTTTGTAGGATTGTTTGGTGTATGAACAATTATAAGACTGGATAAAATAACCTTTTAAGAACTTTATTTAAAATATAGTTATTTACTTCCATTTAGGCAGAGTATTTCAAGAAAAAAATCCTGAGATGATTCATCATGTCTTTGGAGGATGATTTAAAACTGAATGTCAATTTTGCCATCTCAAATTATCACAAGCAGAAAAAACTAAAAGATAAGCTAAAAGTTAATTTAATAAATAACTTATGATTCTAATATAATAAAGTTATAAAGGATACGGAAAATGTTAGAAATAAGGTACCCCAAACCTATTTTGTTCTCACCATCAAATGTTAAAATAACAGATTTTAAAAGAATACACTTTAAGAAGGCAATCCCTTTTAGTTTTAAGTATTCAGAACCTAAAACTTTTAAACAAAAAATTTATTTACATCATCCCTATAGAGTGCCAATCATTTCTATGAGTTAAAGAGAAAGGACTTTTGAGTTCTCTGAATTTGGACATTTAAAAAAATCAAATTTCATCTAGAAAACATATTACTGAAAGAAAAATTTCTGAATTACGTTCTGTTATCAATAAGTCTAGTGGTATTATTGAATATGCAATCTCTGTATCTTGTACATAAGACAACTGATAGTTCAGACATCCGTAGAAGTCTCTTTTAAGTTTAACAGCTTGGTGGATCAAGGACGAATTCAACTGTGCTTCTGCTTTACTTGCTTGTCAAGGGATTTCTTGGTTTTATACAACTTACATAACCCATTTGATTGAAAAACTATTTAGAGGATAGAAAAGCAAGGTATAAAATTATAATGTAATTGTCTTCAAGAATCCAACAAATATAATGAGAGTTATACATCACTCAGGATCCGCAATCATACAATGTTTTGTCTACTCTTCACTTGCGTGGTCAAAAAGAAATTATAGGACAGCAGAATAGTGAGACACTTTTATCATTCTTCAGCAAGTGACAGATTCCTTGTCATATGAGAAATTTTGGAGTGGTATGTTAAATAGAGATGCAAGCTATTTTGGAACTGCTTTGTCATGTGTTTTACAAGATGTCCAAATATGATGTAAGGACTACTACGACATGTCTGAAAAGATAGCTTAAATATAAAAAAGCCTTAATGCCATACTTTGGAAATAATAACAACATCGCAGTGCTTAATAAAAACTGATGGTTGCTTGTGAAGAAAGTCATTAAGTTACTGGAACCTGTTGAAGAAATAACACTGTGCCTTGAGAATAATAGTGTTATTATATGATAGTTGATGGAAAGACACTTCTACCATTCTTCTCCAGTCAAGATGGGTAACCAGGCAATGAAAGCTAAAATGCAGATGAAAATTCAGGGAAGACTTTACTTGAAAATTAACTGCTTAGTTCCAAAGCCATTTATTTTGCCCCATTAAGGTATAGAGACTTTTTTAAATGTTATTGTTTCAAGTAGCAAATGCATGAAAAATATTAGAAATAAACAATATAATGGGGACATCAATTGCATCTTTGCTTCTAAAAATATTTAGAAAGCTTCTTTGAACAGTGCACAATATTTCCATTTGTGGGATTGCTTTATTGCATTAGCACCATCACCATCAGCCAACCATCATGACTGAGAGTTAGAAAGCGGATGTCTCTATGTTACTCATTTGCTATTAGAGAGGAAGTAAAGCATAATACCTTAGTGGCATCATCACCAATAATATCTTACATCAGCAAAGCTAGCAGAAATGATCTTGCTCCTTTAGTACTTCAGTTGAAAGGGAGAGACTATTTGGTATTAGGGAAACAAACCAGTACTAAGCACATTATTGCTCTTGCCCTACATTATCAAATATTTAAAATCTAACCACTGAATTTTTTTTGGGGGGGTGTAGTTTACATATGCTTGCGTAGAAGGGTGTCAACAAGGCTGGATTATTTTTCCTATCATAGTAGTGAAATTTATTGTAAAAATCCAACTTCATACACTATTTGAAAACTTCTGGTCATCTTCCCACCCAGAAATAACCACTATTTACAGTTTAGTGCTTATTATATCTATTTTTAATAAGATATCCTGCCATTGAATATAATCCAGTTGTTGCTCAGTTACCAGTTCTCTGCCTAGTCCCTATTATCAAATGTGGACAAGTCAAAGTTCACACTGGAGTGTGGGGGTGGAAGGGGATTTGGAAGTGACCACCTAGCTGGGACTTGCTCAGTTTAATGAGAACATTTTTTACTTTCCAGAAACTCAACAAAAGGAGCAGTGTGAAGCTGTCCAGTGGATGGAGACAGCCACCATGTCAACATCAGTCTGTCTTGGTGTCCAACCCCTATAAAATACTGGCTCATTTCCCTTTCCTTCCACCCCTGCCTAGCTTTATGCTCATCCCTGCCTTGCAGTTGGTCTAAAGCATCTTGCTGCTCAGGTTTCCCTCCCAGTTCATAGACTAGACCAAAAAAGCAGCACAGATGCCTGCCTAGGAACTCTGCTGGGGCAGCACCACCTTCAGGTCTTGCATGCACGAGCTTGATGCTAAGTCCTTGGAAGATTTTTTTTTAAAAAGTTGTTTTCATTATATGTGGAATTTAAGAAACAAAATAAACAAGCAAAGGAAAGAGAGAGAGAGAGAGAGAGAGAGAGAGAGAAACCAAGAAACAGACTCTTAACTATAGAGAACAAACTATAGTTACCATAAGGGAGTTTGGTGGGTGGTGGGTGAAATAGATGATGGGGATTAAGGAGTGCACTTGTGATGAGCACGAGGTGTTGTGTGGAAGTGCTGAATTGCTATACTGTACATCTGAAACTAATTTAACATTGCATGTTAACTAAACTGGGATTAAAATTAAAAACTTTATTTAAAAAACTGGTTTTCATTAATCTTGCAGTGATGCAGCCTTGCATTTTATAGGATGGAAATGTTTGGACCCTATTTGTTGCATTATAGTAGGGTTTGGAGGTAGTCCAAAATTTATTAGGAAGTCATCCATTTCCTTTAGATTTTCGATTTTGTTGCATTGGACTTCCATATCACCTCTAATTTCGTTGGTCTTTCCATTTTTGTGGCTCTAATATCCACTCCATTTCCAATAACAACACTTTTGTTTTCTCTTTTTCTGAATTGGACTTGCCAGATGTTGGCTTATTTAATTTTTCAAAAAAATCTTATTATATTTTCTACTGGTTTTGTTGTCATTGTTTCATTTATTTTTACCTTTCATCTATATGAAATCCCTCATCCTACTTTCTCTTGGTTTACATTGTTGATTTGCTAACATTTGAATCAGGCAGTTCATTTACTTTCAATCTTTTTTTAGAAATTAAAATTTTTAAGACTATAAATTCCTGATACAGGTCCCATATAAAGTGTTATTTTTATTACTTTTCTAGGTAATTTGCAATTTCCTCTTTGATCTGGGGGTCATTTAGGAGGAAACTTCTTTTATTTATTATTTTAATGTTTTTTTATTATATTATGTTAGTCACCATACAGTACATCCCTGGTTTCTGATGTAAAGTTGGATGATTCATTAGTTGCGTATAACACCCAGTGCACCATGCAATATGTGCCCTCCTTACTACCCATCACCAGTTTATCCCATTCCCCAAACGCCCCTCTCTGAAGCCCTCAGTTTGTTTCTCAGAGTCCATAGTCTCTCATGCTTCATTCCCCCTTCTGATTACCCCCCCTTTCTTTATCCCTTTCTTCCCCTACCGATCTTCCTAGTTCTTATGTTCCATAGATGAGAGAAATCATATGATAGTTGTCTTTCTCTGCTTGACTTATTTCACTTAGCATTATCTCCTCCAGTGCCGTCCATGTTGCAGCAAATGTTGAGAACTCATTCTTTCTGATAGCTGAGTAATATTCCATTGTATATATGGACCACAACTTCTTAATCCAGTCATCTCTGTTGAAGGGCATCTTGGTTCCTTCCACGATTTAGCTATTGTGGACAATGCTGCTATGAACATTGGGGTGCATATGGCCCTTATCTTCACTACGTCTGTATCTTTGGGGTAAATACCCAGTAGTGCAATGGCTGGGTCATAGGGTAGATCCACTTTTAACTTTTTAAGGGACCTCCACACTGTTTTCCAGAGTGGCTATACCAACTTGCATTCCCACCAACAATGTAGGAGGGATTCCCTTTCTCCACATCCTCTCCAACAATTGTTGTTTCTTGCCTTGTCAATTTTTGCCATTCTAACTGGCGTAAGGTGGTATCTCAGTGTGGTTTTGATTTGAATTTCCCTGATGGCTAATGATTTTGAACATTTTTTCATATGTCTGTTAGCCATTTGTATGTCTTCATTGGAAAAGTGTCTGTTCATATCTTCTCCCCATTTTTTGGTTTGTTTATTTGTTTCTTGTGTATTGAGTTTGAGAAGTTCTTTGTAGATCTTGGATACCAGTCCTTTATCTGTAGTGTCATTTGCAAATATATTCTCCCATTCCGTGGGCTGCCTCTTAGCTTTTCTGACTGTTTCCTAGGCTGTGCAGAAAGTTTTTATCTTGACGAAGTCCCACAAGTTCATTTTATCTTTTGTTTCTCTTGCCTTTGGAGATGTGTCATGAAAAAGGTTGCTGTGGCCGATGTCGTAGAGGTTGCTGACTAGGTTCTCCTCTAGGATTTTTATGGATTCCTGCCTCACATCGAGGTCTTTCATCCATTTGGAGTTTATCTTTGTATATGGTGTGAGAGAGTGGTCAAGTTTCATTCTTTTGCATGTAGCTGTCCAATTTTCCCAGCACCATTTATTGAAGAGACTGTCTTTTTTCCACTGGATGTTTTTTCCTGCTTTGTCAAAGATTAGTTGCCCAAAGAGCCGAGGGTCCATTTCTGGCCTCTCTATTCTGTTCCATTGGTCTATGTGTCTGTTTTTGTGCCAGTACCATGCTGTCTTTGTGATCACAGCTTTGTAGTACAGCTCGAAATCCGGCATTGTGATGCCCCCAGCTTTGTTTTTCCTTTTCAACAGTTCCTTGGAGATTCGGGGCCATTTATGGTTCCATACAAATTTAAGGACTATTTGTTCTAGTTCTTTGAAAAATGTCATCGGTATTTTGATCGGGATAGCATTGAAAGTGTAGATTGCTCTCGGTAGCATGGACATTTTCACTATGTTAATTCTTCCGATCCATGAGCATGGAATACTTTTCCATCTTTTTGTGTCTTCTTCAATGTCTTTCAAGAGTGATTTATAGTTTCTAGAATATAGATCCTTTACGTCTCTGGTTAAGTTAATTCCAAGGTAACGTATGGTTTTTGGTGCTATTGTAAATGGGATGGATTCCCTAACTTCTCTTTCTTCAGTCTCATTATTCTTGTATAGAAATGCAACTGATTTCTGAGCATTGATTTTGTATCCTGCCACATTACTGAATTGCTCTATAACTTCTAATAGTTTGGGCGTGGATTCTTTTGGGTTTTCCATATGGAGTATCATGTCATCTGCTAAGAGAGACAGTTTGACTTCTTTGCTGATTTGGATACCTTTTATCCCTTTTTGTTGTCTGATTGCTGTTGCAAGGACTTCTAGTACTATGTTGAATAATAGTGGCGAGAGTGGGCATCCTTGTCGTGTTCCTGATCTTAAGGGAAAGGCTTCCAGCTTTTCCCCATTGAGAATGATATTTGTTGTAGGCTTTTCATAAATGGTTTTTATGAGATTGAGGAATGTACCCTCTATCCCTACACTCTGAAGGGTTTTAATCAGGAAAGGATGCTGCATTTTGTCAAATGCTTTTTCTGCATCAATTGAGAGGATCATCTGGTTCCTGAGTCTTTTCTTGTTGATATGATGTATCACGCTGATCGATTTGTGAATGTTGAACCACCCTTGCATCCCAGGGATGAATCCCACTTGGTCGTGATGGATAATCCTTTTAATGTACTGTTGGATTCTATTAGCCAGGATCTTGTTGATGATTTTGGTGTCCATATTCATTAGGGAAATCGGTCTGTAATTCTCCTTTTTGATGGGGTCTTTGCCTGGTTTGGGGATCAAGGTAATATTGGCCTCATAGAATGAGTTTGGTAGCTTTCCTTCTGTTTCTATTTTTTGAAGTAGCTTTAGGAGAATAGGTATTATTTCTTCTTTGAATGTTTGGTAGAATTCCCCAGGAAAACCGTCCGGGCCTGGAGTTTTGTTATTTGGAAGGTTGTTTATCACTGACTCAATCTCTTCATAATTAATTGGCCTGTTTAAAAAAATCAATTCCTTCCTGTTTCAGTCTTGGTAGTTTATAGGTTTCCAGGAAGGCCTCCACCTCTTCCAGATTGCTTAATTTATTGGCATATAGCTATTGATAAAAGTTTCTAATAATCCTTCCAATTTCATTGGTGTTGGTTGTGACCTCTCCTTTTTCATTCATAATTTTATTAATTTGGGTCTTTTATTCTTTTGGATAAGTCTTGCCAGTGGTCTGTCAATTTTATTGATTCTCTCAAAGAACCAGCTTCTAGCTCTGTTGATCTGCTCTACTGTGCTCCTGGTTTCTAATTCATTGATTTCTGCTCTAATCTTGGTCAACTGCTTCCTCGTGCGTGGATTAGGCCTGTCCCTCTGTTGCTGTTCCAGCTTCTTGAGGTGAGAATATAAAAACTGCATTTTAGATTTTTCTATTCTTTTGAGTGAAGCTTGGATGGCTATATATTTCCCCCTTAGGACTGCCTTTGCAGTATCCCATAGGTTTTGCACTGTTGTGTTTTCATTCTCGTTGGTGTCCATAAATTGTTTAAATTGATTTTTGATTTCCTGGTTTATCGAGTCATTCCTGAGCAGGATGGTTCTTAGTTTCCAAGTGTTTGAGTTTCTTCCAAATTTTTCCTTGTGGTTGAGTTCCAATTTCAGAGCGTTGTGGTCTGAGAATATGCAGGGAATAATTTCAGTCTTTTGGTATCGTTTGAGACCTGTTTTGTGTCCCAGAACATGGTCTATTCTTGAGAATGTTCCATGGGCATTAGAATAGAATGAGTATTCTTTGGTTCTGGGGTGTAGTGTTCTATATATATCTATGAGGTCCAACTCGTCGAGTATGGCATTCAAAGCTCTTGTTTCTTTGCTGATTTCTTGCTTAGGTGATCTGTCTATTGCTGATAGTGGAGTATTGAGGTCTCCTACTATTAGTGTATTTTTATCTATATGTCTCTCTATTTTGGTTAAGAGTTGGCTTGTGTATCTTGCTGCTCCCCTGTTGGGGGGCATATATATTTATAATTGTCATATCCACTTGTTGGATACATCCTTTAAGAATAATATAGTGCCTTCTGTGTCTCTCACTATAGTCTTTAGTTTAAAATCCAATCTGTCTGATATGAGAATTGCTACCCTAGCTTTCTTTTGAGGTCCATTGGCGTGAAAGATGGTATTCCATCCCTTTACTTTCAGTCTGAATGTATTTTTAGGTTCAAAATTAGTCTCTTGTAGACAGCACGTGGGTGGGTCATGTCTTTTTATCCAATCTGCAACCCTGTGGTGTTTTATGGGAGCATTTACACCATTTACATTGAGACTGATTATTGAGAGATATGATTTTAATGATGCCATGTTGCCAGTAAAGTCTGTTTCTATAGATTGTGACTTTCTGTTCTGTATCACTCTTGGGGCCTTTTTACTTTTATAGAACCCCCCTTAATATCTCCTGTAGGGCTGGTTTCATGGTTATGCAATTGGTCAATGACTGGTGATTCTGGAAGGTCTTTATTTCTCCATGAATTCTGAATGACAGCCTTGCTGGATAAAGGATCCTTGGCTGCATGTTTTTCTCTGAAAGAGCTTTAAAAATGCCCCCCCCCAACCCTTTCTCTCATTCTAGGTCTGTGTAGACAGGTCTGATGTAATTCTGATACCTTTGCCTTGGTACATGAGAAATTTCTTTGCCCTGGCCGCTTTCAATACTGTATCCTTGGATCTAATATTTGCGAATTGCACTATGACGTGACGTGGCGTAGGTTTGTCTTGGTTGAGTTTGGGAGGGGTCCTCTCTGGCTCTTGGACACGAATGTTTGTTTCCCTTGCTAGATTAGGGAAGTTTTCAGCTACAATTTGTTCAAATATCTCTTCTAGACCTCTGTTTTTCTCCACCCCCTCAGGGATGCCGATGATTCTGACATTGGAACGTTTCATTGAGTCAGTAATCTCCCGTAACCTACATTCCTGAGTGTGGATTTTTTTGAGTCTAGATTCTATTTTAGCTTTTTCTTCTACTAACCCATCCTCCAATTCGCTTATATGTTCTTCTGCCTCATTCACCCTGGCCATCAGAGCCTCTAGTTTTGACTGCATCTGGCTCATAGAATTTTTAATTTCTGCCAGATTCACTCTCATTTCCACCCTTAGAGATTCTATTTTCTCATTATCATTTTCATTAATACTTTTTCAAGCCTCACATCATCTTGACCATTGTTACTCTGAATTCCATTTCTGATAATTTGGTTATATCCATATCCATTAGTTCTGTGGCAGAGGCCACAGACTCATTGTCTTTTCTTTGCTGGGGGGGCACTTCTTCTCGTCATTCTGATGAGGAGAGGTTGCAGGGCTGTCCAGAGCCCAAATTATTGACCGGGACCCAGGCCGTGTGCCCTTGTTTTATAGGGATCTTAGGGATGTGGGCTTCTTGATTTTTCAGCCTGCCTTCTGGGGGAGGGGCCTGCCGTGCCGATACTCAGGCAACTCTGTTTGGGTAGAGTCTCCTTGTCCCCTGCAAGGGGGGATGGGGATGGGCACACTGTGAGCCGGTATTTCCAGTCTTTTGTTCTTGGCGGTTTGCTGTGCCTCTTCTGAGAGTCAGAGCAGCAGTGGCCGAATCTCAGGCTCTGTCTCAGAACAGAGGGATCGTGGACCGTTCTCCACTGATGTTCTGGCCACTTTAACTCTGTTTCTGTTGGTGCTGCTCAACCCTGAAGCGTCCCGGGATGTGTGCCCCACACCCGGCATCCCAGCCCTCACTTCCAGGGCCGGCGCGTCTCTGTCCTTTGTGTTTCTAACACCGCCAGCCGCCAGCCATCCCCGCGCGCTCCAGGAGCTCCCGGTCTCAGTCTGGTTCCAGTGAGCACACCGGAGCTCCGTTTCAGTCTGGTGGCGTGCGCTCCCCGCTCACCGTCACAGTCTGCTCTCTCGCGGGTGCCGGTCCAGGAGTCCACCCACACCCCAGTGCAGGTGGCTACCGCTTTCCGGCCCCCGAACATGGCGGCTCCCTCCCCCTTCCGTTTATCTTCTGATATCTGTGCACAGTTTCATGGCTCCCCGCTTCATACCTCAATACTCAGTTCTGGAGATGTTCATTTGTAGAGATCCAGATGTATCTTCCTGTGTCTCAGGCTGGTTCCATGGGTGTTCAGGCTGGTCTGGTACCTATCCAACTTGACTCAGGGGACCGGCTGAAAAAGGGGTCCCCTACTCCTCTGCCATCTTAACTCTTCCTAGGAGGAGGCTTCTTGATTTCTATGTGGTGTTTTATTATTTTATGATTTTATTGAATTTTTATTTGGTTATGATCAAAGAATATGGTCTTTGAAATCTACTTTGGGTAATTTATTAAGGATTTTTCAGTGACAAATAATTGATTTTTATAAATGTTCTATCACATGATAAATTAATGTTGACTTAAGTTCCTTATATTATTTAAGTGCTGTGTCTTCACTTTTTGTCAACTTGATTTGTGAAGATTCTGAAAGAATATTAAAGCCTTCTATCATTGTGTTTTTTTTTTAAATAAAGAACTTGTATTTCTGAGAGGTTTTGTTTCATGTATCCAGCTTCTGTAATATTTGGTGCCTATCCTCTCATGGAGTAACCCTGGTATCGTTATAAAATATCTCTTGTTGTCCAAGGTTTAATTCTTTTTTTTTTCCTGTAAAGGATTTAAAGTTGTATATTATTATTTAATTTCTTATGTGACAGATGGGTGTATGTCATTATTTTGTAATCAAGGATGGAAAGACATGATTCATGTCAGAGCTAAGGATGTTTTAATTTTTCCCTTTCTCAAGGCCTTATCACAATTAAAAGTTTATAAATTATCTGTATATATCTTGTTACACTCACTGTAACACAAAGTAGATGAGATCATCTTTCTTCTTTAGCATTTATTATAACACATATAAACACTTAACGCAGCTGAACTAACATTTAACAGATAACTACAGCATTTGCCTATTTCTGTTTTCTCTTTTTTCTTTTTACCTTTTAATTCCCTTCACCCATTTCTCTCACAGCCCACCTCCTGCTTTTGACAACCACAAATCTGTTCTCTGTATCTTTAAGCTTTTTTTTAAATGCCACATATATGAAAGATCAGACAGTATTTGTCTTTCTCTGACTTATTCCACTTAGCATAATGTCCTTGAAGTCTATCCACATTGTCACAAATGGCAAGATTTCGTTCTTTTCTATGGCTGAATAAGATATATATATATATATATATATATATATATTTATTTATATAATGGAATATCATACACACATGAACATACACACATACTTATGTCAAGGGGTATGTAGGTTGTTTCCATATCTTGGTTATTGTAAATACTGTTTCAATGAACATGGGGGTGCATATACCTTTTGAGTTACAGTTTTTGTTTTTGTTGGATGAATACCCCAAAGTGGAACTGCTGGATCATATGGTAATTCTATTTTTAATTTTTTGAGGAATGTCCATACTGTTTTCCATAGTGATTACATCGACTTACATTGCCACCATCAGTATACATGGGTTCCCTTTCCTCTACATCCTCGCTGACACTTATTATTTTTTGCCTTTTGATTACAGTGATTCTCACAGGTATGAAGTGATACCTCAATGTGTTTTTTATTTGCATTTCCCTAATGATGAGTGATGTTGAGCATCTTTTCACGTGACTGTTGTTCATCCATATGTCTTCTTTGAAAAATGTCTATCCATATCTTCTGCCCATTTTTAATTAGATTATTTGTTCTTTTGCTATTCAGTTGTATGAATTCTTTATATATTTGTATTGGATATTAGCCCCTCATCAGATTTATGATTTGCGAGCACTTTATCCCATTTAATAGGTTGCCTTTTCATTTTGTCAGTGGTTTCTTTTGCTGTGCAGAAACTTCTTAGTATGATATAGTCCTGCTTATTTATTTTTGCTTTTGTTTCTTTTGCTTTTGGTGTCAGATTTAAAAAATCATCACCAACACTTATGTCAAGGAGCTTACCACTAGTAAAGTCGCAGGATACAAAATCAATATACGAAAATCTGTGGTGTTTCTCCATATTAATAATGAACTATCAGAAAGAGAAATAAAGAAAACAATCCCATTTACAACTGCTCAAAAAGGATACAATACCTAGGAATAAATTTAACCAGGGAGATGAAAGATCTTTATATTGAAAACGACAAGAAATTAATGAAAAAATTGTTGAAGACACAAATAAACGGAAAGATATTCTGTGCTCATGAATTGGAAGAGTGAATATTGTTAAAATGTCTGTACTACCCAAAGCAATCTAGAGATTCACTGCAATCCCTATCAAAATTTCAATGGCATTTTTCAAATAAATAGAACAAATAATCCTAAAATTGGTATGGAAACACAGAAGATCCCAAATTGCCAAATCAGTCTTGAGGAAGAAGAAAAAGCTGAAGGCATTATTCTCCTTGATTTCAATCTATATTACAAAACTATAGTGATTATAATAGTATGATATTGGCATAAATAACGACACATTGATCAATGGAACTGAACAGAGAGCCCAGAAATAAATGCCCAGAAATATATGGTCAATCAACTCATGGCAAAAGAGTCAAGAATATACAATGGGAAAAGGACAATCTCTTCAATAAATGGTGTTGGAAAAACTACCACCACATGCAAGAGAATGAAACTTGACCACTATCTTACACCATACACAAAAATTAACTCAAAATGGATTAAAGACTTGAATGTAGACCTGAAACCATAAAACTCCTAAAAGAAAACATGGGTGATACGTTCCTTGATACCAAATTTTTAATAATAAAATTATAATTTTATAATTGTAGTAATTAACATCTATCCCAGAAGGTAATTCTATGATGGTGACATTCAGCTTTAGATGAATGTTGAGTTTAGAATTTGGTCATTTGTCATTTTGTAAGATGTATATTTAGGGCATCTCTAACAAAAACCTAATCATGAAGATATGGTGAGTTTGTGAGGAGAGAACTTAGTCACCAAAGCAGAAAATGATAAATCAAGGACCCAATCATTGAAAATGAAAATGTAAATCAGAGTGATATATTGGCAAAGCTACTACATGTATGTACTACACCATGTTGAGTACCTGCCAAGAAGTTCCTTAATCAACCTTCTCACAGGCCCAAGTGGACGCAGAGATCAAATAGAATATACAAAGTATTTGGGGAACTTTATCAGTTATCTATGGCTGCATAACAAACCACCCAGAACATAATGGCTTAAAGCAACAATCATCTGATTTACTTAACTCAAGACTCTGTGGGCCAGCAAGTTAGCCTGGGTCAGCTAGGTGACTCTGATTCTAAAGGTCGGCAGGCTGTTGCCTGGGGCACCTCAGCTCATCTGTGTGGTCTCTCATCCTCTAGCAGTCTAGCTGATGCTTGTTCACATGTTAGCTAGTTGGATTCCAAGAGAAATAGTGGAAGTATGCAAAATCTCTTGAGGCTTAGTTAGGCTCAAAACTGGCACATTGTCATTTGTAATGCATTCTATTAACCAAAGTGAGTTGCAAAGCCAGCCCAACACAAAGGCTGGTAAATTAGATTCTTTTTCTTTATGGTAGGAGCTGCAAATTCACATTGTAAAGAGACTGGATACAAGGAGGAGTGAAGGACTTTGGGTATTTTTTAATCAATTTACCAAAGGTCCATTGGCTCCAAATGTAAGGACTGGAGGGATCTGGAGACAGGGATGGCCAGGTAGTTCTTTCTAAGACATCAGCATTTAAACAGATTGTATCACAAAGTAGCTGAAATGTTTTAATGAAATTTATTCACTTTGAGTGGAAAATTACTTCAAAATCATCCTTTAGGTGATGCCTTCAATTGTGAAATAGTCATCTTTTGAGGCTCCTCTCTCATAATTAGTTTATTGGAAAATCACAGGTGTTCTTCAAAATCATCCTTTAGGTGATGCCTTCAATTGTGAAATAGTCATCTTTTGAGGCTCCTCTCTCATAATTAGTTTATTGGAAAATCACAGCATATGTTGTTATACTTATTTTCCCTTTGAAGAAACAGAACCCAAAACAGTGGTCCACAAAGTTTGCATTAGAGTCACTTTGAGAGGCTGTTAAAAATAGAATTTCCTGAGCTATACTTTAGACCTGTTGTATTAGTTGAGATTTTGTGTTGCAAGCAATAGAAACTGACCCTGTGTGATATAAGCAAATATCAAATGTATTGGTAGGTCAATAGCAACTCACAGAACCAGTAAGACAGAAGGATAATGTGGAGAAAAAAAGCATTGCCAAGGGAGGCTAAGGACATACCTGATGAAGGCATTACTGTGGCCATTGCCAAACACTGTACCTATGAGTCTATACCACTGCTGCTGAGAATTCTACACACTGGGCACCACCACTGACACCTCCCTTTTACCACAGCTCCTCTGAAGACAGTGCTGCCACCACTACCAGCCAATGCCACAAGATTTAGTTTTCATTAACCCAGCTTCACTGTGTTACTTGCTCCAGATTCAACATCTCAAGCAAGAGCATCTGATTGATGGAGTCTTACCTGCAAAAGAGTCTTGGAAAATGAGTATCTCCTTTTGCCAGGTTCAATACAAGAAAGTGATCTCTGTTCCTTGCCAAAATTTATGGATTAGGCAACTCCTCAAACATAGGCAGGTGGTCCAAATCCTAGAGAATAAAGAAAAAAAAGATTAATGTCCACTATTTTGGATACAAAATTTTAGTTGGAAGATACAGCACATAGTATGGTGCTTCACTTTTAACCCCTCAGCTCTGACCTTCACATGTCACCAAAGGCTGCTTTACTTCAATATTCATGACCCTACCCAAGTACTGCTTGTCTGTGGAACCACTTGGCCTGCCTAATGGCAAGCCAGAGGTGTCAACAGAGTTGATGGCCCCAGCAATAGTCCTTCCACAGAGAATGGGCAAGGAGTCAATAGATTAATACCCCAATTTACTCTGACATCAGCTGAGATAATTCTGAGGCAAATTCTTATATATTATCCCCCAGAGTCCCTTAGGAGGATTCAAATAGTTTCCCGCAGTGATGACTGTCATGATAACACACTGCATCTTGGCTTCTTTCCCTTTGCTGTCTCACCTGATGGCTTCTTTACCAATGTTTCCTGCTCTTATGCCCCAAGCACACCACTTGCACTTAAAATTTTGTTTTAGGGTTAGTTTCTGGGGAAACTCAAAATAAAATGTGGATACCTTGGTATTTGAAAAGTTTTTTTTTAAAGATTTTGTTTATCCATTTGACACACAGAGAGAGACAGACAGAGAGAGAGCACAAGCAGGGGGATTGGCAGAAGGAGAGGGAGAAGCAGGCCCCCCACTGAGCAGGGAGCCTAATGTGAGGCTCAATCCCAGGACCCTGGAATCATGACCTGAGCCGAAGGTAGATGCTTAACTGACTGAGCCACACAGGTGCCCTTGTATTTGAAAGTTTTAAAAAGTGATTTATGTGATCCAAAATGTGTTCCTATACCAAAAGTTTGAGAACCAACTGTCCTGAAAAATGGAAAGTCTTGCCCAAGTTCCCATTAATCATCAGGGCTGTATACCAAATCTGAAATCCAAACCCCCTCTTTTGGTTCTTGGGCCAGTTCTCTCATCACTAAATTATACTCATGGGAAAAAAAAAGTAGACTTTTATTTCCAGATGACTTTATGTGAGGAGAGATTTGTAAGGCAACCAACACAATCATGCCCAGATTTCAAACAATAGATAATGTCACTAGTGACTTATTCTTTTTAAAAATATAATAACAGCCTTTCCTCTTTGTTTCTTTTTGTTAATGTTTCTGACTTTGTAAATTCTTTGCATAGAATTCACCTCCAATATTATTGTTTTGATTGACAATTTTATTTCCATTTTAGAAAAGTTGAAAGAGACAAATATAAAATGAAATACTCATCAAAGAATGAACCTTTATTTTCAAAAAACAGAACACTAGCTTTGTGATGTTTAGAAAGAGAAATGCACTTGTTATTGTTGTAACCTAATGTTAACAGCTTGTCTTTATAAATGGTATTGTATAACAATATTTGTGAAGGGGGAAACAAAGGCAGAATGAAATTCACAGTGGTGGCCTACAATGATTTACAGAGTAATATTATAAGAGCGAAAAAAAAAAAACCACCACACCTGTCTTTATTAAATAAAATTGAAATGGAGCCAGAGATAAATAATTAGAAATGAAATGTGAGAAGAAAAACTAGGATGTATCCTGAGAGTATCAACAGAATATGTTTAGGGTTGTTCTTTTCATACATCAGTTGAATAGGGAAAGCAAATTAAAATCTTCAGGAGGAATGAATGACTAAGTTGTTTGGTTTAGTTATTTCTATTAGACTATATTTTTCTTAAGATATTTTAAACAACTTCCCAGGGATTTTCACTCATTTGAACTATGTCCTCAATTGTCTACACCAAAGATTTTCTCAAATGTTCCAGTATGGCACTGGGGCAGCATACATTTCTGATCTTTTATGGGTTTGTAACTAGTGTCAGGACCTACCAGGAATTTGATCTTGGGCTAGAATCATACAATTTCTCAGAACTTTGGTATTTGCCTTTTAAATGACCATGTATATAATAGTTTCCATTTTAAAAAGATATTGTGTGGACCAAATGAGATAATATCTGTGCAAACACTTCATAAAATACCATATACATATTGGCACGTATTATTTTATTATAATTAGCAGTCTTCCTTGGTTGAGGTATCAAGTACATAATTACAGTATGGACTCTGGGATCTTACAGGCCTAGATAAAAACTTGATTCTTCCAAGTATTAGCTGTGTTGTCTTGGGAAAATTAAACACTCTTTAGACTCAGCTTTCTTATCTGGAAAATGGAGATAATGTTTTTCTTTGAACACAGGAAGTGCTCAAGTAGAAGAGGATATCAGTGATGATGATCATGATGATGATGATTTGCCTTAATTTAGGGGTGTTTTCTGCATTTTTCTACTCTCAGTTCCTACTGTTTCTTGGATCATTTTTCTTAAGTAGTCATATTCAAGATCATATAACAATATTCAGGACCCAAAATATTCACTTAAAGACCTATAGACTATTAGCTTAATATGTTAGCACTGGACATCACTTTGTGCTTCTGCAATGTTATAAAATGGTGGTATTCCCATCTCAAAGTTCGCAATTAGTTCATCATTATCAAAAGCATCAGTAAGCTACAGTCATAACAGCATGGTATAACAAACTGCACCAAAATTCAGAGATCTACATTCATGGTAGGGGACTTTGTTCTAATCAGCTTTCATCCTCTCTGGACCAGTGGGATAGTTGGGGGCATGTACTTCTTATAGCACTGGTAGAGGTGAATGAAGTGAAGTGGAAATATGTGTGATCTCTTAAGGCCTAAGCTTAGATCTGGCACTTCATCATGTCTGCCATTACATTGGCCAAAGAAAGTCGTGTGGCTGAGTCTTAAGTTGAATGGGAAAGGGAAATATAAACTGTTCCATTAGTGAGAGGGACAGCAGCATCACATGGCAAAGGAATTGGATACAGGGAAAGGTAAAGAATCAGAGCAATAATGGCAATCAATCATAGTTATAAAAGACTACACTGAAGTCCTTGAGAAGAGTTCAAGTCTTGTTCATCAATGAATTGGCATATCTAAACCAAAGCCTGACGCATTGATTCACTGGTCACTCAACAAGCATTATACTAGAGCTGAGAATATGCAGCCTAGAAGAAAGACCCCTCCCACACATAAATAAGTTCAATGAAGAGTTATAGAAGATCATAATTACAGGGGCGCCTGGGTGGCTCAGTCGTTAAGCGTCTGCCTTCGGCTCAGGGCGTGATCCTGGCATTCTGGGATTGAGCCCCACATCAGGCTCCTCCGCTGGGAAGCCTGCTTCTTCCTCTCCCACTCCCCCTGCTTGTGTTCCCTCTCTCGCTGGCTGTCTCTGTCAAATAAATAAATAAAATCTTAAAAAAAAAGAAGATAATAATTATAGCCTATATAGGGTTTTGTTTTGTAGTGACACAGAAGAGGAAGTGGTAAGCACATGTAAGAGCTACTAAATGCCTATTTATACTCCTAGGTTTTGAGAAAATAGTTTTGTACAAATCAAGCAGGCAGGAATACCCAGGCAATAAGGGGGAAGAATGGTAAAAACAATCATTTTTTACTTCTTCAAAAAGGACTCGAAATTCTTTCCTATTTATGGGCAATCCCTACATATGAGGACTACCACTGAATTTTCCTACCACTACAGAAGCCAAAAATGCCAAACACTCACTTTCCTAGCTCCCTGACTACTAGGGTGTGACCATATGCTTTCCAATCATTTGTACCCTCTTCAGACTCTGAAACTAATGGATAAAGAAGCAAGGCCAATAGGGAATTCATTCATGTGCAGACAAAGCTACATCTACTTTCTAGGGGCAGCTGTGGTCATAGCTCCAAACAGTAGTGTAGGGTCTAGCATTGATGATTTTGGCTATATAAAATACATTCTTTGCTGGCTCAATTAGTCAGAATTTTTTTTTTTTTTTTAGTTCTTGCAGCCAAGACTGACTTATCAGAGGACTAGAGCAGAAAATGAAAGAAAAGTCAAAGTGAGTGAAAAGGTAAAGTGAAATCAGTAAATGAAAGAAAGAAGAGATGGTAAAACCTCTGGAAAGTGATAAATGAGCAGGAAGAACCCTAAGAAACCAATGGCTGAGGACTTGCAAGTCTTTAGCTTCTACCACAACCAATAACTTCTATCAGTGTTTGGCAGCCTTGGCTGCAGTTTGAATTACTAGATAATTTTTTAAAAATCCCAATGCCCAGGTCATACCCCAGATCACTTACATCAGAATCTCAAATAATATTATTTTTTTAAAAGCTCCCCAGATGACTAAATGTGCAACCAAGGTGCAGCCAAGGCTGAGATAGAATTAGAGGAAGCTAGAACTGTAGATGGAAAACAAAACAGGTGCACCTGTCTGGAGTGAGGAATGAATGGGGAGGAAGAACTGATATGACATAGAATGAACACACTGATTGGATTCACTGAATCATATATGGTGTCTAACCCGAATAGCTGGCCTCACCATGACCCATCATTTTTAATTCTATAGTGCATATTCAAACCACTCTTTTCTTCAAATCCACCTTCTACCTTAGCTCAGGTCCTTATCACCTCTCATTGGCTTATTGCTACCGCCTTGCAGTTTGCTTTCCTGCCTCCATTCATTCTTAACTCCAATCCACCCAATATAATACTACCAGACTTGGAATAATCTTTTCAAAGGGCAAATCTGATTGTGTTATGATACAGGCTAACCTAATCCAGTAGATTCCCCAAACACTGCCAGATAAAATCCAAACTTTTTAGTATGGTTTAAGAATCTTTATGCTTTGTCCCTACTTAAGTTCCCAGCCTCATCTTCTGCCTCAGCCTCGATCTCCATCCATTCAAGCACTCACCTGTCCCTAAACATACCATAATCTTTCACATCTTCCTGCTTCTTTGTTGATGCACTTATTCTTTCATTGAATTGGGTATGAACGTTTGTAAGATCACCTTTTGTGCATTTGTCATTTACTACCTAGATATTTTGATCCATGTAACGATATTCACCGAAAAGGTTAGAAGTTTCTAGAATGCAGAGAAATGTTTTCTGATCTACAAAATACTTTCTGATGATTCTAATGTGTTCACTAGTGATGAATATGATGATGAATGAAAATGGTGCAATAGATGTTACATGTTTTAAAAAGGTCAGGATGAAGGGAAATTTCTTAATTTTTTGTGTCCCAGGGAAAGTGTGAATGAACCTTTAAGTGAAAGAGAAAATGAGATAATTTTTGAAGTTGTAATAATTACATTATTTGCTTATTGCCATAAAATGCCAGAATGGATGACCTTTTATATCTCCCAGGATAGATTATTTCACCAATGTGATTATCCCACCCACATTTTGTCAATAATAAAATAATGTTCTAGCTCAAGTGTTTTATTTATGTTGAATCTGAAAAGATCAAGTTTAAATAGCTTAGCCAGAAGGCAAGAAGATTCATATATGTAGCATATAATAAATATCGGATTTGGAGTGATATTTTCCAGTTTAAAAGAAATTCAGAGTTTTATTTCTTATAAGTCATAAAAAATCCTAGATTTAGCAATGTTTCCTCATTTTAAAATATTTGTCTTTACCTATATACTCTTCATTATCATTTCAGTTTGGTTCTAAAGGAAATTTTTAAGTGGCTATATATGGTAATATTAATTTATTTATTAGAATAATTTTAAAAACTTATATATGTATGGAATAAGAAATTGTCCTTATTCATTATTAAAAGTATCTAATTTTTAATATTTAATTCTCAGATTTCTATGCAGTTTACTTTCTTAGAACTCTAAGCCCATGGCTATGATTATCATATAGGACACAATGATACATGGGGACAAAAAGTTGCAGTGCCTCAACTGATCTCTGGTTTGCCAGCTCTATTGTCCATGTCCTAGGTGTCTTATAACTCCAGACTTCTAGCATTTCTGTTTTAAAGAAAGGTTTTCTCATTTTATAATGCTATTTTTCCAGTGTTAGAATACTAGCCATAGATTTTATTAAAACTGATCAAATTAGCCCTTCCATTATGTGAGGAGGCCTCAACTATAAAGGAAGAAGAGGGCCCTCATGAGAACTAGACCATGCTAACACTTTGATTTTGTACTTCCCATCCTCTAGAAGAGTGAAAAATAAATTTCTGTTGATTATAACCTACCCAACTTGTGATATTTTCCTATAGCAGCCTGAATGGACTAAGACAAAAAGTTGGTACCAAGAAGTGGTGTTCTTATACACTAATAATGAAGCATCAGAAAGAGAAATTAAGAAAACAATCCCACTTACAATTGCACCAAAATAATAAGATATCTAGGAATAAGCCTAACCAAAGTGGTGAAAGAAGAAAACAAAGCTGGGGGCATCACAATTCCAGACTCCAGGTTATA
Organism: Ursus arctos; assembly: GCF_023065955.2. NCBI lineage: Eukaryota > Metazoa > Chordata > Mammalia > Carnivora > Ursidae > Ursus > Ursus arctos. The sequence goes on from NC_079873.1 coordinate 16,549,783, forward strand.
CTACAGAACTGTAGTAATCAAAACAGTATGATACTGGCACAAAAACAGACACATAGAGCAATGGAACAGAATAGAAAACCCAGAAATAAATCCACAAGTATATGGTCAATTAATCTTTGACAAAGCAGGGAAAAGACAGTCTCTTTAAACAAAAGGTGCTGGGAAAACTGGTCAGCTAAAATCAAAAGAATGAAATTGACCCACTTTTTTACTCCATACAGAAACATAAACTCAAAATGGATCAAAGAAAAAAAATGGATCAAAGACCTAAATGTGAGACCTGAAACCATAAAAATCCTATGAGAGAGCACAGGCACTAATGTCTCTGACATTGGCTGTAGCAACATTTTTCTAGATATGTCTCCTGAGGCAAAGGGAAATAAAAGCAAAAATAAACTGTTGTGACTACATCAAAATAAAAAGCTTCTGCACAGTGAAGGAAACAATCAACAAAATTAAAAGGCAACCTACTTAATGGGAGAAGATGTTTGCAAATGACATATCCAATAATGGGTGTATCCAAAATATATAAAGAACTGATACAACTCAGGGAAATGCAAATCAAAACTACAATGAAATATCACCTGTCAGAATGGCTAAAATCAAAAACACAAGAAACAAGTGTAGGCAATGCTGTGGAGAAAAGGGAACCCTGGTGTACTGTTGATGAGAAAGCAAAGTGGTGTAGCCACTGTGGAAAACAGTATGGAGGTTCCTCAAGAAGTTGAAAAATAGAACTACTCTACAATCCAGTAATCACACTACTGGGTATTTACCCCCAAAATACAAAAACACTGATTCAAAGGGATACATGCAAGCTTGGGAAGATGGTGGAATAGGGGACCCTGAGCTCACGCCATCCCATGTTGACAGCTAGGTATCATTCACATCCATGTTAATAAACCAGCGAGCAATCTGAAGACTGGCAGAGTAAACTCCACAACTAAATCTAGAGAAGCTGCATCTGAAAGGTTAGTAAGGTCTGAAAGGCAGAGGGAGGCTGCCCACAGGAGGGAGGGAACTGCATGCACGGAGACGGCAGAGAAATGGGCCCTCGAACCAGGGAGCTCACAGAGTGAAAGCTAGTACCCATAAAGTTTGGCTTTAAAAGACAGAGGGGCTCAAGTATCCTGTGTTTCTCTGGCTTTTCTTTCTTTCTTTCTTTCTTTCTTTCTTTCTTTCTTTCTTTCTTTTCTTTTCTTTTCTTTTCTTTTTTCTTTTCTTTTCTTTCTCTCCTTCCCTCCTCCTTCTTTCTTTTTTTATAATAATTTTTTATTATATTATGTTAGTCACCATACAGTACATCCCTAGTTTTTGATGTAAAGTTCGATGATTCATTAGTTGCGTATAACACCCAGTGCTCCATGCAATACGTGTCCTCCTTAATACCCATCACCAGCCTATCCCAATCTGCCCACCCCCCCTCCCTTCTGAAGCCCTCAGTTTGTTTCCCAGAGTCCACAGTCTCTCATGGTTCATTCCCCCTTCTGTTTACCCCCCCTTCATTCTTCCCTTCCTTCTCCTACAGACCTTCCTGCTATTTCTTATGTTCCATAAATGAGTGAAACCATATGATAATTGTCTTTCTCTGCCTGACTTATTTCACTTAGCATTATCTCCTCCAGTCCCGTCCATGTTGCTGCAAATGTTGGGTAATCGTTCTTTCTGATGGCTGAGTAATATTCCATTGTATATATGGACCACATCTTCTTTATCCATTCATCTGTTGAAGGGCATCTCGGCTCCTTCCACAATTTAGCTATTGTGGACAATGCTGCTATGAACATTGGGGTGCATGTGACCGTTCTCTTCACTACGTCTGTATCTTTGGGGTAAATACCCAGTAGTGCAGTTGCTGGATCACAGGGTACTCTATTTTTAACTTTTTAAGGGACCTCCACACTGTTTAAACTAATATTACACTGTACGTTAACTAACTGGAATTTATATGAAATTTAAAAATACTAAAACTGATACAAACTGACAGAGTTTTTAATTTTGCTTACATCTTTGGGAAGGGTTTGAGTGGGAGAGAACCTGAGTAAAGTGGTAGAAATATTCTATACCTTGATTGGTTTTTTTTATCTACATAGGTGTAATAATTTATTGAGTATGTACTTAAGATTTATATAGTTCACTTCATGTAAACAATATATCAAAATATATCTTTCCATGTTTTCCAATTAAAATAAAATAAAATAAAATAAAATAAAAGACAGAGGGGCTGAATTTTGTGAGTTTTTGAAACCAGGGGACTTGGAGTCAGGAACTTTAAAAGTCAGCTGACTCAGCACTGGGTGAGCCTGGAGTGATAGCTGGGTCATCTTCCTTAAAGATAAGGCAGCCTGCATGGAGAGGCAACATAAAAACAGTAGCTTACACAATGCTGGGGGCAAATGGGAGACAGATTTGTTCATACTGATTTCAGAGCATGTTGGGGGACTCCTCCAAATAGAAGGGAGCTGGCAGGCACCATTTCCCTCTCCTGCCCTCTCCCCCGCCCAGGAGCATAAACACAGAGCCAACTGCAGGAGGCGGCACCACAGGGATACTTGCTACCTAACCTGCTAGCAGTGTGCCATGCCCATGAGTTCTCCTGAGGACTCCTCCAATCCTGGCCTGCTAGCCTCAGCCCTGGGCTCAGGGCAAATTAAAAAAAAAATTAAGATTTTATTTATTTATTTGACACAGAGAGAGAGCACAAGCCTGGGGAGCGGGAGAGGGATCATGACCTGAGCTGAAGGCAGATGCTTAACCACTTAACCACTTAACCGACCAGGCCACCCAGGTGCCCCAAGGGCAAATTTTGATAAAGCCATGTGCTTGTCCTACTCAGCTACCAGGTGCACAGCAGGGACCGCATGCTGCATGCATCCAGCTGCCCTTCAGGGCCCTGGCTGCCACACAGAACCCAGGCACAGCTGTATACTGGGCCACCCGCTGGGCTCTCAGCTGCTGCCACATAGTGCACCCAGCCGCCAATGGATGCTGGGCCCAGCTGCACCCTGCCATCACCCCAGGCCATGCCCAGCCTCATGCCCCAGCCACGTTGGTGCACAGCCCCCAGCTGCTGTGGCTTTGGGGGATCTGGCATAGGGCTAGTGGTCGAGTGCAAATTTTGCTAAAGCTGCTGCCCCACTCCTAAGTTCCACAGCAGGCACACCACCTTAGAGCTGGCCTGCCTGGAGTCCATTAACACCACAAAGAGCAAGCACAGCCTGCGATAGGCAGAGGGTCAGGGCAGATGAATGCACTGAAAGGAAAACTGACTCAGACACAACAGCAGGACATAAGCAACACATAAAGGAGACTCTCCGGAAGTGTCAGTTTCTGGTAAACAGGGGACACTGCACTCCAGGGCACTCCAGGACCTCTTCTTCATAAAATCAGGACTTTCAAGAGCAAAAGAAGCTGATTTTCTTAACACACAGAAACAGAAAGAAAGGCAGAAAAAATGAGGAGATAGAGAAATTTATCCCAAATTTAAGAACAGGACAAGGCCACAGCCAGAGATCTAAGCAAAACAGATACCAGTAACATGCCTGATAGAGAATTTAAAGCAATGATCATGGGGATAATCACTGGACTAGACAAAAGAGTGGAAGACATGAGTGAGACCCTTAACACAGAGATACAGAATAACATAGCAGAGATAAAGGACTCAAAAAACAAAATGAGAAATAAGCTTGATGGAACAAACAGCAAGATGGAAGAAGCAGAGGAATGAATTAGTGACCTAGAAGACAGAGTAATGGGAAAGTAATCAAGCTGAACACAAGAGAGAAAAAAAGAATTATGCAAAATGAGAATAGACTTAGGGAACTCAGTGACTCCATCAGGCATAATAACATTCTTATTATAGGTGTCCCAGAAGAAGGAGAAAAGGGGCATAAAATTTATTTGAAGACATAATAGCTGAAAATTTCCCCAATCTGGGGAAGGAAACAGATAACCAGATCCCAGAGGCACAGAGAACTCTCATCAAAATAAAAAAAAAGCAGACCCACACCAAGACATACTGTAATTAAATTAGGAAAATATAGTGATAAAACAATTTAAAAACAGCAAAAGAAGTCAATACCCCTTTTTTATTTCAATTTGATTAGATCTTAGCTCTTTTATTTCTCCAAATAGGGATTCTCTACTGTCTTCTATGCTTTTTTCAAGCCCATCAAGTATCTTTATAATTGTTGTTCTGAATTCTAGCTCTGACATTTTAATAATATCCATATTTATTAAGACTCTGACAGTGAGTACTGCCTCCTGCTTTTTTTTTCTGGGAATGTTTCCTTCTGGCCATTTTGTCCAGAGAAGAATAGAAGAATGAGAGAACAGACAAAAAATAAAAAAGTAAAAAATAAAAATATCAATCACAATGCCAGCGAAATGTATATACACTAGACAAATCAGAAGAGATCAGAAACCAAAAAAAAGGAAAATGGAGAATATGATCAAACATGTAGACAGAATAGGGTAATACACACACTTGGCCTTGGGTGCATTTTGGTCTGTTTGTTAGAAGACACTTGATCCCAAAATTGTAAAGAATGAAAATTATATATATATATATATATATATATATATATATATATATATATATATAATTGAATACAGTGAAAGGAATAAAAATTGAAGAATGTATCTATAAAATGTAAACATAACAAAAATTTTAAAAAGACTTAAAAAAGAGTTGATAAAATAAGAAGCTAGTTGAAAAGGAAAAAAAAGGAAAAAGAAAAAAAATTTTAAACTGAAAGAATAAAGAATCATGAGAAAAAAAACCTCAAATTCTATATACTATTTTCCCCTAGCACAGGAGTTTTTCAATTCTGTGTGATCTGTTATCTTGGTATTAGCCTGATGTTCCTGCTTGTCTCCTGGGGGAGGGGCTTGCTGTGCTGATTCTCGGGTATCTTTGCCTGGGCAGAGTTGCGCTGCCCCTTGCAAGGGCATCGGGCTCAGTGTAAGCTGCTTCAGGTTGCTCTATGTGACTGTTGTTCCATGAAAGCTTTTCACGCCACTTTAGAGGATGGAAAAAAAATGGCAGCACCCTGATCTTCAACCCCAGAGCTGAATGCTCATGGCCCCCACTTTTCAGCGCTCTCTCAGGGAAATGCAGCGAATCACTTTGTGTGCACCAAACTCTCCAGACTCCTGCGGTGCTCACCTGCACCAATCTTCCCAGGAGAAGAGGGGGGTTCTCACTGTGACCCTGCCACTCACTGGGACCCTGCTCTGGGAGTGGTTGCCTGATCTGTGCCCATACACACAGCTCCTCCTGGGGGAAGGAGCAGGGTCTCATTGTGGTTTTGCTACTTGTGGGGCCCCTGCTTGGAGAGTGGTCACTGGATCATGCTGAGGTTCACAGTTTATGGCAATACTAGCTGAGAGGCCACTCCAGGACTCACTAATTGTAGCCGGGTTCCTCACCTCAATGCTTCGGAACTCTGCCAGCTCAGGCACCCTCATTCTTTCTGTGACCTTGGGGATCCTGAGACCACACTGTCTCACCCAGGATTCTGCCCCACTGTGCCACCTGAGCACCTTTCAGGCAGGGATGTCCCTCACAGGAGCAGACTTCTAAAAGTTCCAATTTTGCACTCCACTGCTATATCACTTTCCAGTAACCAATTTCCACAGGCTCTCTCCTCCTATGGTTTATCTTCTGATATATCACCTCAGATTTGCTTCCCTGCACCTCCTACCTCGCAAAAGGTGGTGGATTTTCTATTTGTAGAATTGCAGCAATTCTCTTCTTAGATCTCAGGTTGAATTCACAGATGTTCGAATGATTCAATAGATATCTAGCTGAATTCAAGGGACAGGATGAAACGAGGATCTTCCTAGCTGAATTCAAGGGACCAGATGAAATAAGGATCCCCCAAACTTCAGCTATCTGCCCACCCAATCTCTGATTATTTTACTAGGATATACACAGAGAAGTAGAATCATCAGGAAAAGGGGAATTAATGTTTTTAAGGCTCTTGTAGCATACCAAATTGTTCTCCTAAAAAGGTGGCATCAGTCCCTACTCCTGGCTACAGTGAATGAGAAATTCCTTCAATGTACCTTCACCAGTATTAAGTATATGCTTATTTAAAAATCTGGGCTATTTTGAACAACATAAAAATACTACTTTAGTTTACATTTTTATTACCAGTAACATTGACTAGTTTTTCAAAAATTTATTACCAATTTTCATTTTGGATGAATTACAAAGTATGTAATTTCTTTCATTTATTGAAAGCATTTTAATTCTTGTGAGCTCTTTGAAAATTAAGGATTTTAATCTTTTTCTCGCACATTTCTTGCATATAGTATTCCCAGGTTATTATTTTATTTCTAACTCTGATGAGCAGAAGACTTGCACTGTCATGTAGACATAGTTATTACAATTTCTACTTGATTTTTGGTTACTTTCCAGTTAGAAAACTTTTCTTTATCCCCAAATTAGATAATTATTCAGCCATTGTCTGCTGTGCTTTATATGTTTTAATTGCGATGGGGGGCTTCTGAATATTTAATCAGTGGGTAAATCACAGCTTCTAATAATTATATATTCAGAAAGAATGAATCATCCCAGGTGATCTGTGGTAAAGGAATCTTCCTTTCTCCTTTTTTAGGAAATACACACTTACAAAACTGTGATGAAGTTAAAAGATATTTAGTTTAACTTTGACAGTTGAATTTTTTGTCATATGGTTGGGCTTTTTCTCTCTAAGCCACAGAGATACAGCACTCTCTCCAAGAGAGATGACCTAGATTCATTCTCTGTTTGACAAAAGCCAGTTGAGAAAAGTAAGATCTGTTTCCACATCAGTGATCAGTCTGACCATTGTGATGAGAAATTGGGAACACACATACATTCAAGAGGATAGATAGACAGTATAGCATGTAGGAATTGGCCTTGATGTTTTTTGTTTTAATAAAATCACTTCAAAGTGTCCAAATTTTCCTCCTCTTAATTGCTTCCTGATGGCTTCCTAATATAACGAAGGAGTTTATTTTCTCAAAGTATCAGCTAAACCTATCCTTTATTGAAATATGCTTGGATATCACTGCAATAAAATTTGAGCTAGAGTAAAATAACATATTAACAGCATTGGAGGTTTTATAGAAATTATGTATTCTCTACCTACTTCCAAACCTAGAGCAGTTTACAAAAACAGATAGTATAAATCCAATGAATCTATAATTATTAAAGGGGAAATACCAAGTCATGGAAACAAGGGTTGGGATGGAGTTGAAAAAGACAAGAGTGAAATAACTAAAATAGAAAACAGAGTCAAGGGAGGCTATTATTTAATAAATCAAATAACCCCAAACTTCATGGAAGCCAAGGTAAAAAGAAAAATATAAGGGTTATACAGCTATCTAACAAAAGATATACAGCTATCTAACATAAATTACCATAGCTCTGAACTCTGAGAGAAATTGAACACATAAGTTGGGAACTAAACAGTGTAATGACCTTCAATAGAAATTTTACAACTACAGAGACCTTCTTTTTTTTTTTTTTAAAGATTTTATTTATTTATTTGACAGAGATAGAGACAGCCAGCGAGAGAGGGAACACAAGCAGGGGGAGTGGGAGAGGAAGAAGCAGGTTCCCAGCAGAGGAGCCTGACGTGGGGCTCGATCCCACAACGTCGGGATCACGCCCTGAGCCGAAGGCAGACGCTTAACCGCTGTGCCACCCAGGCACCCCACTACAGAGACCTTCTTTATGTGCCCATTTTTATATTGGTTCTATGTAAAAAATGAAAGCATAATGTTATTCTTAATTTTGTGAAGGCATTTCTTGAATCAGTTGAGAAGGCAATATTGGGCAAAGGGAGGCTTTAGAGTGAGAATCTATAGCACAAAGAACACTGCAGGTATTAGGGCTAATTAGTAGAATTAAGATTTGTGAAATCAACCAATTCAGTAGCACATTTACATGTTACCTGAACATCATGGAAAGAGAGATAAAGCCAAGTCAGAGGGGAAAGGAGGGAGGGTAAGATGTAGGAGGCCTATATTTTGGCTGCAGCATCCACTCTCCACTTTGTTCTTTGATGTGGTTCAAGAGTTTGCATTTTTAATGACTACCTTTATACTCCCTACACAATAAAGAGGTAGATTATTCTCCTAGCCAGGGATCAGGATACAGAATTAAATTGAACTTAGATGAAGAGAAGTGATTTATGAAAATGATCATCTTTTGATAGAGCTGGGATTTTTAGTTTGGAACCCTCTCCTCTAATTTTCCTGGATTCCTATCTGAGCCCACTTCTGTCTAGTTCTCCCTTATTTTATGGCAAAATTAGATGCTGTTACTAAATATATAGAATATGAGAGAAAATACATATTCTGGTTACATGGCTTAAATACAATTCTATATTCAGTTCGGATAATCTCTTCATACGAATACCTTTTAAAGTTTTTAATAGGGAAAATTTCAAACACATAGTACAGAGAAGGGTATAGTGAATTCATTAACTGTACTCTTTAGGCACAGTTATTGACATTTTTGTCAACTTTATTTCACTTCTCCCATTTCTCACTTTTTCCAGCTCTTTACTATAAAATTTTGAAATATGGAGAAAGGTAGAAAAATGGTAAAATGAAACCTCATATGTCCACCACCTAGATTCTACATTTCTTCCTTATACTTGTTTTATATCTATCCATCCCTTCTCTTATCTGTCCACCAATCTCTCTTATAGTTTGATGTATTTCTAACCAAGCTGTACACATCAGCATATTTCCCCCAAATACTTCAGCTAGCATATTAATAATAGAGTTTACCATTTGTTTATAGTTCCCTATTTTGATGTAAATTTTACATACAGTGAAATTCACAAATCTTAAGTGTACCGTTTAAAGAGTTTTGACATACGCATACACCGTGTTGCCCAAACTCCTACTAAGACATAGAATATAACCTTCATCCTAGAAAATTCCTTCATGCCCCTTTCCAGTCAATTCATGCCTCCACCCTGACTCCAAGAGACAACCACTTTTCTGATGTTTTCCACCTTAGATTAATTTTTCCTCTTTTAGAACTTATAAACGGGATCATGTAGTATATGCTATTCTTTCACTCAGCACTATGTTTTTGAGATTTATCCATGTTGTGTGTGTATAAGGAACTTATTTCAATCTTCCACCTAAAAAAATTTATTTTGATGAACTATTTTAATGACAACCCCAACATCATGTCCTTTTGCCCATCAATGCTTCTATTTCATCTGCATTCTCATTTGTACATAAGTGTAGTGTGCCTCAGTTTTTTCCCATTATAATCTTTTCACTCCTTCCTTCTGGTAAGCCACAGGTCACCTAATAGTTTTCCCTGCATGGACTCCATGCTGCTGACATACTTAGGTCACCAAACACTTTCTGATAACAGCATGAATGAGGGAAATTTAATACTTTCTCCTTGCAATAAGCATTTGTTGCTGTATTATTCTTTTAAGTTTTCTAGAGAATCATTTCTTTTCCTTGCCTACGTCTTCCAAAAAACTTTCTGCCCACTTAGTTTTCCCACCCCCATCTCTGTGTGCATCATATCCCAATCACCATCACTGCTCTCATCTGAGCTCTATAACAGTAACTATTTTACATGAATGATCCTACTCTCATGGATCCTTTGCTTCTGTCATTCATAGGTAGGGAAAAACCACAGTAGATAGAGTAGAGAATCATGGTGGACTAAGAGTGCAATTTTTACTCTACCTGAAAGCCTCTCCTTTTCCGGAATATTTTAGTAAAAATACTAAAGAGGTTGTTTTATACTTTCTGTCAATTTGAAATTATTTTACTCTCAAATTTTCAGAGATAAGATTCTGACCTGAACTACCAGCAGTTCAATTGTGGGACTGGGAATGAACAAGGTTAGTCTGTGTTCCACTTCACCACAGATGTCAAGTTAATTAGTAAAAAGCCCAAAAGGAGCAGTTTGGGGATTTGATTTTCATCACCCACTGGAGGGAAAAACATCAGCTACTGAGATAGTGTTTTCAGTGTGTCTACACTCTGTTATCCTCCACTTAAAATCTGACATCCAGAATAAAATGCACCCTCTTGGGGGATAACCTGTGGTGGTAAACACATTTACTTCCTCTTTTCTGAGAAGCAGAAAAATGCAAGTGACTTATTTATAAGATATGTTGGCACCTAAAATTTTAACCAAAATATAATAGAAAAATCAATATTATATTTTTAATATCTTATATGATTGTATACTATGTTACATAGTACAAGTAATATATGCTTTAAGCAAAAAATAAATATTGTATTCTTTGAAAAATACAATAGTTTGAACCAACTTACCATAAAACATGTTAAAACATCTAATCTGGAGACATTTGTAAAAATGAGTGTCCCAGGACTTGGTAGATTTTCCCTTCCACTATTTAGAAATGGCCACAACAGGATATGTAATAGCACAAGATTGCTACGATAATGGCATTCCACATCGGCATAAAAAGAAATGTCTTTTCTTTTCACATGTTTCTGTCCTCTTTTCCCACAATGTTTCTGTTGTGTACCTTAACAAATGCTTGTTGAAACAGTAAGTATAAACAGGTATAAGTTGTGTGGATTTAATAGAAGATGGCGATTAACTGGATCTATCATTTAGGGGTCCACAGAGTATGTTTAGTTTCATTATCATTTTTGACGTGTTCAAAATTCATGATCTATGCAGAGTAGGTAAGGGTCAGTGATGTTCAGTATTTTGTCCAAGGTCACACAGCTGTGAAAATCAGCACTCTAACGTTGGTCAACTGAGCTTGCAATCTAGTTTCCTTCTTCTTATATCAGACACTTCCATTAAAGACTGAAGAGATATACACACACAAGTAATTATAATAGGAGACCATAGACAATGAATAATGTATGTGTAATATAAGATTCCACACATCATGTCCAGGCGGGATTATCAGGAAGCATCTTGGATGACATTGCATTAGCCCTTTCTTGAAGAGATAGGCTGAATTTCTCTCCCATTCCAAAATACTTATGGCTTCTGCATTTTGATTCAAATGAAATGTGCGAATGTTTCAGGTTTGTGTGTCCTTTGTAAACACAACTTCCTGTTGGATTTTAGGAAGATTCTAAAATGACTTAAATGACTTTCTGAGTATTAAATAGGTCATGAAGAGCAAGATCTTGATGAATTATATGTAATCAGAAACACAAATCCAAGATATGAATTTTAAAATTCCCCTAAAACACACATGCTTCAAAGAAGCAGAAGGGATGATTAGTGCACACAAAAAATGTTTTGGGGTTTTCCCACTCCTTAAATGGATACAAATTCTGTAAAAAGTCAAAGGTCTAACAAACTATATTGCCTTTACATTTTGCCCTCAGGCTCACTTTTGGACACATTTTTAATCCTTTCAAGGTTTTAAGGCAAATGATAGCTAGACACACTAGAAGTTATTCCTGAAAGAGGTGCTGAGAAGTCTGTATCAAGTCCTCCCTTCCACCATCCGTGATCTATGGTAATTGTGGGATATTGGCCTCCAGAAAGTGAGGTCATTGGGCTTCTTCAGTCAGTGTCCTGGTTTTGTAGGTGTCTATATGGAATGGCAAAAGACACAAGAACACAGTACCACTAACAGAAAAGCAATGTTGTAAGCCTGGAAATGTGGTCAGAGGAGATTTGTTTCTATCACTTCTATATCCTCCTCAAAGCAATACTCATGGCTCTTTTTTATTCTCTATACCCCCAGTGGGGCCACTCAACACCATGGGTGGTTCCCTTCCTGATCATAGTCTTGGCTTAAAGCTCCCTGAAAAAGCCTTCCTTCCCCAGCACACCAATGCCCCAGGGACAGCCCAGCCTTCACAACTCTCCACATTAATTCTATCAAATGTAGCTCTGGCTCTTCTGCTGCCCCTGTGGACCTCCGTGAAGTTTGTGGGTGCTGGCAGGCACTGACCAAAAGCCCTTACTCCAATGCTGGTACACCAAGTATGAAAAGGAATTTCTGATAATTAGGAAAGACAAATAGAGGAACAGTTAAAATGATGTAGGGAAAGTGGTAAGACGAGTACAAATGTCAAGATGTGAGTGAGAGGAAAGTAAACAAAGAGGCTTATGTGGGGAGGAGGAGATGACACATTGCCTCCTAGAAAAATGTTCCTTTCTGTATGAATGGAAGAATTTCAGAATATTTATTCTACTTATACTAGGGAAAAAATCATCTTGCAGGGTACAAAACTGATCAAGCTTCTTAAGTCAACAGGCTACCTTTTTACAACAGGCAAGCATACATTGCACATAAGATACTAAAACATATACTTTTATGATAATCAAACTCTAGTATTAGCCACCCATCTTTTTTTCTTATAGTAGAAAAATACAATGAGGTTAGCATTTTTCAGGCTCTGTACTTTCTGCATTTTCAATCATCTTTATTAGGTATCAATCATCTTGTGGCCCATATCATTCTATAGTCATTCTAAAGCCAGAAAAAGAGCAAAACCAATATTATACATTTGCTGGTCTTTGTAACTGATAGATTTGGTAGATGTGAGGATGTCAGTATTTATAGGTTAATTGTTTTAAGGTTAATAGCATCTCTGTACTTAACATTTTGTATGATCTCCTGAAATACTACAATAGAAATTAATCCACTCTTGCTCTTCCTCAATATTTGCAATGAAACTGTTACATTCCTGGAGAAAACCACTTTGAGCTTCTCATAAACCCCACTTAAATCCAATGAAAATCATGTCTGTTAAAGTGAAAGGACCAGAGAGGATTGAGCACTTACTCTGAGCTAAGTGCTTTCATACACATTTCATTTAATTCATATACCAATCTCTTCCAGTTAGCTTTATCCATCTTCACTTGAGAAAATGGAGCCCTACATTGCAAAACAGTCACAGAACCAGTATCTGAAGTCATGTGTCTCTAATTCCAAAACATGTGCCCCTTTCACAATATGCTATGACCTTGTTCTACAAAATGAAATGTGCTGTTTGTCTTTTTTAGAAAAGAAGTTATACACTATGCCAAAGTATTTTCTTTTTTTTTTCATGAGTTAATTTTTTTTTAAAGATTTTATTTATTTATTTGACAGAGAGAGAGACAGCCAGCGAGAGAGGGAACACAAGCTGGGGGAGTGGGAGAGGAAGAAGCAGGCTCACAGCGGAGGAGCCTGATGTGGGGCTTGATCCCATAACACCGGGATCACGCCCTGAGCCGAAGGCAGACGCTTAACCGCTGTGCCACCCAGGCGCCCCACCAAAGTATTTTCTTTTAGATCTGTCCAGCAGAAGGGAGAGATACAGTGGATGCATTCTCTAGCCCTTTATAAGTCAGCTCCTATATGTTCTTCTATAAAAAGTCAAATGGCCATTTAAAGCCCTCAAGCATTAACTATTCCTTCTAAAAAGATTTTTCTTTCATCATATTTAACACCCATGGATAAAACTTTAACAATTATAACATTATTCAGAATTCACATTAAAGATATATTTATATACAATAAAGTATTGTGACTGAAGAATGTTATCACTATCTCGATTTTTGTTTATGGCTTGTTTTGGTTCCACGGAGTCTCCTTTTAGGAGAGCATATTTGTATTATTACATTTATTTGGTAGAAAATGAGACACAATTTTTGAGGGGTTGCCCTGAAGTAAGGTTTCCACAGAGATTTTTATGGAAGAAATCAATTGCCAATAAACCGGAATGCTTATAATCCTGAACACTGCAACCTTAGATATAAATTAGGTTTCTACAAAAGATGACTGTAACAGACAACTTAATAATAATAGTATGGTACTTTAGCTAAAAGTCCAGAAATATAAAAATAAGAAACACTGGGACTTAAGGAGTAAATCTAGACTATTTAGATCAACTGCTCATTCTCTACCATTTTCCTTCTAAAATTGCCTTTATATATGTAACAATTTGTAGATTTCTCTTCTTCTACGGGGAAACCTACTTTTCTCGAACAACAATTCTACAAAGCTAATTACTGCCACAAAGATATATGGTGCAGAGAAAGGTATTGATCTTGACAATCCTGAGAAAAATAGAGCATTGGAAACATTTTGTAGAAAAACTATTGGTTTGGGTCAATTTTGTGTAAGAATGTGGAAATACAATATACTTACATGATGTAAATAGGTAAGCACTTCTGGACTGTTCAGTGTGCCAAATACTTTGAAATCATCAGTTGCCCGCCCTTCTGAGTTGGAAGATGTAATATGTTCTTTGTAAGATAGAGGGTTATTCTGCAAGTAAGTAGTCTCTCAACTCAAGTGTTATAGGTGGGCATATGGTTACATTGATCTAAAAATGCTTAGCTGACTGAGACATCTAGAAAGTGGGAAAACAACTATTCTGGTCAAAGGTTAATTTGTTGCACTGCAATGCTTGGGACCAAGAAGTACATTCTAATCATTTTTGGTGCCACAATTGTGTATCAAGACCAGCAGTGGGTGTGCAGTTGATTGTACGCCAGTGGCAGGCTGCTGAAATGCTATTTTAGCTGGGGCCAGCTTGCAGTTACTATAATGATTTGACACCTCTCCCCAAATTTAGTGTCAAAAAAATTGAAATCTCATTTCTGAGGAAGAGTATCTGAGGTATGGGAGTTATGCTTTCTGAATATCATTTGTTTAATTTAATTTTAGAAAAAAAGCCACATAGCTATTCCAGTTGTATCAACTTGATCCAAATGCTTATAAAGTGGTCATGATCACACACAATGTTTCTGGAATTTTTTGTTGTTGCTGATGAGGGGTTCCCTTTGAAAAACGATGAAAGAAAAATTATATTAGTTTGTATAAATCTTGGATTCTATCACTGGTGATTTTGGGAGGGAGTGCCATTTCATCTTATTACATTTTCCCTCCTATTTATAAAATAGTGATAATGCACATTCATGAAACTATATAAATTTTCTAAGACACCATCTTCTCAGTGTAATTTCCATAGTGTAAACTAGAATATATCTTACTTGACAAAGTTCCTTTCCCTGAACTTTTTTTTTGTGAGTTGTTTGACTACAAAATTAAGACTACAATGTACCTGTTCTTTTTCTCCTTCTGGTCCCACAGCATGCACTTACATTCCTCCCTGCAACTACTTTCCTCTTACCACTCAGGATATTCTGATAAAGATGCAAATCCGATTATACTCATTTCCCCTACTTTCCAAACACCAAAGCCCTCCTCCCAAGACAGGCTGGAGAAATGGATGGCCTTTGTCTAATAGCTAATTGGAAAATTTCAAGAGGTAATTTCAAGCTTTGACCAGGTCTTTGTGTAGCTAACTGAGTGGTCATTAAGAAGTATATGGCTTAGTAATGGGCCATTTCTTATTCTTGGCAGGCTCAAGAAGGTACAATTTGAGAGAAGGGGATAATAGAAAGGAAATAACACTGCTTTGCATAATTATGTACTGTACTAACTCCATTGTGAGAGATGTGACCTTGTAAATTATGGACCCTTAGGGAATTATTGCCTTTTCCTTCTTATGGGGCTTGTTTGTACTGTCTCTGCCAAACAGCATTTGTCCTCTGAAGACTATGGGTGAGCGTATGTGGGTACACATAAGTATGTGTTCCAACAGTTAACCATTGAGCAATCAGAAAAATAGAGATTTGTATGCAACTCATGCTGGTGAGAGGAGCTCAAATTAGAACATAAGAGTGGTGCCAATATACACCTAGATGTTTCTACTAGTGACAAAATGTCAGAGATTACTACAGATTGTCCTGCTGGACCCTAGATCATGGTTATAGATTGAATAGCTCAGATTTAGGGAAATTAGTGGGAGGAGAGAGAGATATCCTGAGCTGACAACAAAACGTGTGCACTGAAAAGTGTGCACGAAAGCTGTCCTGAAAGTTCAGTATGGATTTGCAAGATGGATATTAGAAGAAGGTTCTCTTGAAGAGGAAGTGGATCTGAGAATATGGGTATGTAATTCTCAGCCATTAAAGGAATTCTAATATCCATACAGATTTAAAGGTTGAAACTATTGGGACAAACAGACAGAATGAAAGAGGAAAATGTGTACTGTCTCATTTCTCTCTCACTGGGGACATATGAAGGTGCTGCAGCCCATGAGGGAATTCTGCCTAATGTTCAAGCTTCAACTGCAATGGAGTGAGCAGGAGTGAGGCAGCACAGAGAGGTAGGCTGCAATTTACAACACCGAGGAAACTTGTATGGGGAAAACTCAGAAGCCAAATCAGAAAAGTTCTCCCCTCTCCCCAGACTGCAGAGGAAGTGAATGCTTACTGAAGATGACAGCTGTCATTTGCATTGCTGATTTTGTTACTGTCCTGATTAGAGTCTTTCAGGACTCTAATTGCCCTTAGAAAAATGGACAAAATATTTAGAGTTGTGTACAAGGCCTTACAGGATAGTGTCCCTGCCTTCCATTCTCTCACCTCTTCTAGGTGCTCTAAAAAATCATTTTCTCTACCTTAAGACCTTCACGCTGACATGCTTTTTCTTCCCTTTTAGTAAACTAACTCCTTCTTAGCCTTTGGGTCCCCTCTTAGAAGCAGTTCTGCTGCATCCAAAGATATAGAACCACTGTATTTACATTTTAATATTTTTAATTTTTAAATTTTAAGTTTTTAAATTTCTTCTTTTATTTTTTGGTTGACCCATCATTATTTAGTAGCAAAAAAGGCCTAAAGATACATGCAGATTGAAAGTGAGGGGATGGAGAAACATTTATCATGCAAATGGATGTGAAAAGAAAGCCAGGTAACAATATTTATATCAGAGAAAATTGAATTTAAAACAAAGAGACAAAGAAGAAAGCTATATAATCATAAAGGGAACAATCCAACAAGAGTATTTATGCACTTAACATGGGAGCATTCAAATACATAAAGCAACTATTAACAAACAGAAAGGAAGTAATTGATAGTAATACAGTAATAATGGGGCACTTTAACGCTCCACTTACATCAATAGATAGACTATCCAAATTAGAAAATCAACTAGAAAATAGTGGCTTTGAATGACACTGGACCAGATGGCACTACATATATTCAGAATGTTCCATCCTAAAACAGTGGAATACACATTCTTCTCAAGTGTGTGTGAAATGTTATACAGAATAGATAACATACGAGATCACAAAGCAATTCTCAAAAAATTCACAAAGACTGAAGTCATACCATGCACCTTGTCTGACTACAATGCTATGAAACTAGAAATCAACCACAACAAAAAGTCTGGAAAGAACACAAATACATGGAGGCTAAATAACATGCTACTAAATGATGAATGGGTGAACCAAGAAATCAAAAAGGAAATGAAAAAATACAGGGAGACAAGTGAAAATAAAAACGCAATGGCCTAAAGTTTTGGGGACACATCACAAGCTGTTCCAAGAGGGAAATGTATAGCAATACAGGCTACCTCAAGAAGCAAGAAAAATCTCAAATAAACAACCTAATCTTACAACTAAAGGAGCTAGAAGAACAAATGAAACCCAAAACCTGCAAAAGGAAGGAAATAATGATAATTAGACCAGAAATAAATGAAATAGAAACTAGAAAATTAAAAAAAAGTAGAACAGATCAATGAAACCAGGAGCTGGTTCTTTGAAAAAGACAACATAATTGATAAACCTTCAGCCAGACTGATAAAAAAAAAAAAAGAAAGAAAAAGAAAAAAGGGAGAGGACTCAAACAAAATCCCAAATGAAAGAGAAGAAATTACAACTGACACCACAGAAATACAAAGGGTCATAAGAGAATATTTTGAAAAACTATATGTCAATAAACTGGACAACCTAAAAGAAATAGAAAAATTCCTAGAAATATATGATTTCCCAAAAGCGAATCAGGAAGAAATAGAAAATATGAAGAGACCAATTACCAGCAATGAAATTGAATCAGTCATCAGAAAACTCCCAACAAACAAAAGTCCAGAACCAGATGGCTTCACAGGTAAATTCTGTCATATATTTAAGGAAGAGTTAATACCTATTCTTCTCAAACTATTCCAAAAAATAAAAGAGGAGGGAAAACTTCCAAATTCATTCTCTGAGGCCAGCAGTGCCCTGATACCAAAACCAGATAAAGACATGGCTAAAAAAGAGAACTACAGGCCAATAACCCTGGTGAACACAGATGCAAAATCCTCAACAAAATACTAGCAAACTGAATTCAACAGTACATTTAAAAGAATTAATCACCATGATCAAGTGGAATTTATCCCTGGGATACAAGGGTGGTTAAATATTCACAATGTGCTTCACCACATCAATAAGAGAAAGAATAAAAATGATACAATCATTTCAGTAGATGCAGAAAAAGCATTTGACAAAGTCCAGCATCCACCCATGATAAAAACTGTCAACAAAGTAGGTTTACAGGGACATACCTTAACATAATAAATGCTTTATATGAAAAACCTACAGCTAACATCATCCTCAATAGGGAAAAACTGAGACCTTTTTCCCTGAAGTCAGGAACAATACAAGAATGTCCACTCTCACTTCTTTTATTCAATATTGGACCTGATGTCATAGCCACAGCAATCAGACAACAAAAAGAAATAAAAGGCATCCAAATTGGTAAGGAAGAAATAAAAGTGTCATTATTCGCAGATGATATGATATTATATATAGAAAACCTGAAAGACCCCTAAAAAAAACTACTAGAACTGATAAATGAATTCGGTAAATTCACAAGATAAAAAAAATCAATGTACAGAAACCTTTGCATTTCTATACACCAATAATGAAGCAGCAGAAAGAGAAATTAAGAAAAAAATCCCATTTACAATTACACTAAAATAAAATAGCTAGGAATAAACTTAACCAAAGAGGTGAAAACTATACTCTGAAAACTATAAAACACTGATGAAAGAAATTGAAGATGACACAAAGAAATGGAAAGACATTTCATGCTTATAGATTGGAAGAATAAATACTGTTAAAATGTCTATGTTACCCAAAGTAATCTACAGGTTTAATGCAATCACTATCAAAATACCAACAGCATTTTTACAGAACTAGGACAAACAATTCTCCACTTTGTAAGGAACTACAAAAGACCCTGAGTAATCAAAGCAACCTAGAAAAAGCAGAAAAAATTGGAGGTATCACAATCCCAGATTTCAAGATACATCACAAAGTTGTAGTAATCAAAACAGTATGGTACGACACAAAAATCAATACATAGATCAATAAAACAGAACAGAGAGCCCAAAAATAAACCCAAAACTATGTTGTCAATTAATATTTGGCAAAAGAGATAAGAATATGCAATGGGAAAAAGATAGTCTCTTCAACAACTTGTGCTGAGAAAACTGGACAGCTACATGGGAATGAATGAAACTGGACCACTTTTTTCCACCATACACAAATATAGATTCAAAATGGATCAAAGACCTAAATGTGAGACCTGAAGCCATAAAAATCTTAGAAGAGAGTACAGGCAGTGTTTTTCTGTCTACATAGGCCATAGCAACATTTTTCTAGATATGGTTTCCGAGGCAAGTGAAACAAAAGCAAAAATAAACTTGAGACTACATTGAAATAAAAAGCTTTTGCACAGCAAAGGAAGCCATCAGCAAAGTTAAAAACAAACCTACTGAATGGGGGAAGATATTTGCAAATGACATATCCAATAAAGGGTTAGTACCCAATATATATAAACAACTTGTACAACTCAGCTCCAAAAAAACCCAAATAGTCCAATTTAAAAAATGGGCAGAAGACATGTACAGAATTTTCTCCAAAGAAGATATATACACAGCCAATAGACATATGAAAAGAAGCTCAATATCACTAATCATCAGGGAAATGCAAATCAAAACCACAATGAGATATCACCTCACACCTGTCAGAAAAACTAAACTCAAAAACACAAGAAACAAGTGTTGGTGAATACGTGGAGTAATAGGAACCTTTGTGCACTGTTGGTGGGAATGCAAATTGGTGCAGCCACTCTGGAAAACAGTATGGAGGTTTGTGAAAATATAAAAAATAATTCCACTACTCTAATTCCACTACTGGGTATTTACCCAAAGAATATGATAACACTAATTTGAATAGGTATGTATGTGCACCCCTATGTTTATTGCAACATTACTTATCATAGCCAAATTATGGATATATATATATATATATATCCACAATTATATATATCTAATAATATATATTATTCTATATATTATAGTATATATATATTAGACATATAATTACATATGTAATTACCTATCTATCTCTCGATCTATCTATTTCAGCCATGAGAAAGAATGAAGTCTTGCTATTTGCAACAACATGGATGGACATAGAGGGTATAATGCTAAATGAAAAAAGTCACTCAAAGAAGAAAAGCAAACACCATATCATTTCACTCATACATGGAATTCATGAAACAGAACAAATGTACGGAGAAAAAAAGAGAGAAACCAAAACACAGGATTCTTAAATTTAGAGAACCAACTGGTGGTTGCTAGAGGGGAGGTAGCTGGGGGAGAAGGGTCAATTAGGTGAAGGGGGTTAAGAGTACGCTTATCCTTATGAGCAGTAAGTAATATATAGAATTGTTGAATTACTATATTGTACACCTGAAACTAATATAACACTGTATATTAATTATACTGGAATAAAAAATTAATTTTTTTTAAAAAAAGAAGAAACAATAAGCAAAAATACAATGATAAAAAACGTTCACAAAGAGGGTTTGAGATAATAAATAGATGTTGTTTTAAGCTGTTAAGTATGTGATCATTTATTAAACACCAAGGAAAAATAATAAAGCATTCCATTCATTTATTAAAAATTAATAAATAAAATTGCCAACTCCGTGTTTTTTTTTCCATTCTCTCCTTTAGTTCTGTAAGTTTTTTTTCCTCATATAGTAAAGCTCACGGATGGATGCACATTTAGAATTGTTATGCCTTGGGGCGCCTGGGTGGCGCAGTCGTTAAGCGTCTGCCTTCGGCTCAGGGCGTGATCCCGGCATTACAGGATCGAGCCCCACATCAGGCTCCTCTGCTATGAGCCTGCTTCTTCCTCTCCCACTCCTCCTGCTTGTGCTCCCTCTCTCGCTGGCTGTCTCTATCTCTGTCAAATAAATAAATAAAATCTTAAAAAAAAAAAAAAGAATTGTTATGCCTTCTCAATATATACACTATTTTTCCTTTTTTAAAAAAAGATTTTATTTATTTATTTGACAGAGAGAGACAGCCAGCAAGAGAGGGAACACAAGCAGGGGGAATGGGAGAGGAAGAAGCAGGCTCCCAGTGGAGGAACCGGATGTGGGACTCGATCCCAGGACCCTGGGATCACGCCCTGGGCTAAAGGCAGACACTTAACGACTGAGCCACCCAGGCGCCCCTCCTTTTTTTTTCTTTTAAAATGTTTCTTTATCCCTGGTAACACCTGTAGTCTACTTTGTCTTGGAGAAGTCTACTTCGTGTGATGAAAGTATAGCTTCACCAGCTTTCCCACATTCTTGTCACTTTTTGTTTATTTCTTTTCATGTCCAAAATCTGAGAAGAGATGTTTAACTTACCCTATAAAATTTGTTGAGCAGTAACCCCTAGTAGCTCCAGTTTTATTTTATTTATTTTAATTAATTTAATTTAATTTAATTTTTTAATTTAATCTAATTTTTTAAAAATTTTATTTATTTGAGAGTGAGAGAGAATGAGTTGGGGGGGGTGGGCAGAAGGAAAAGAAGCAGACTCCCCACTGAGCAGGGAGCCCGACATGGGGCTCGATCCCAGGACCCTGAGGTCATGACCTGAGCAGACACTTAACTGACAGCCACCCAGGCACCCCAAAGTAGCTCCCATTTTAGATGGTACTAGCGAAGGCTTCAGAACATCATAGAATTGTCTTTCCACTGCATGCAACTGAGCTTTCCATTCAGCACCTCTCTTAGGCTATGCCAAGCCTTAAGAGGGTGACTAGTTACCTGATGGTACCTGAATGACATTTCATTTCAATAATGTAATCTTCTTATCAAGATTTAAAGCAAATATATATGAATGATGTACAGATGGTTTGTGGTGAGATTTAGCACAACAAAATGAAGCATCACAGAATATTCTTCCTTGTTCCTGGTTATTTTGAAAAAACAACTGTTACTATGATTTGGGGACATTGGTGCCCAAGAAAGTCACTTCAAGAGGCCCTAGAGGAGGAAAATTTCAACATGCATGCATACTTTGAATAATGGAGAACAATGTTTTGGATGGTACGTCACATACTTGAGAATGGTTTCCTTCTGCTTTGGCTAAGATAGCTTGAAGTCAGATCTGCTACAACATGAATGATGATGTGGCATTGTAATACATTTGCCTACAATTTATATACTTATAGATGCATAGCCACAGTGAAGGACTCTGAATTGTGATGACAGCTTTATATGTAAAAAAAAAAAAAAAACTCTCGAAGTTAAATGAGAATGCCTTATCTATTCACAAGGCTTCCATTGGTACTAAACATCCTATTCACAAATAGAATCCATAAGTCTAGTAACAAGTAAGACACAACAGGCTGTAGAAGAAATTCTGACATATGTCCACAGTTATACGGGTGAAAGAAGAATGGTTAGAAGCATAAGCACTGGAATTAGACAGAAAAGTTTACAGTCTAGTTGTGTGCCCTTAAGCATGTTTCTTAATCCAAGATACAGTTTTCGTATCTGTAAAAAAGAGCTAATAATGGTATCTGACAGGTTTTTGGTGAAGATTAAAAGCACTCAGCACAGTCCCTGACACATGGTAAGCATGCAAAAATCTGTAGTTATTGCCTTTGTCATCATCATCATCATCATCATTAGTATTACTAGTATTATGTTTTCATGGTCTAATCATCAATGATATCATTAAAGGAACTTTTACTTCCAGGAAAAGGAAAATGAACACAGAAGGAATATATGAGATGAAAGAAAGAATGCTGAGTGCGTAAAATGATTATCACATAGGTAAAATTAAGCATGTATTAATATCAATAGTATATAATTTTCAGGGTTAAAATTCAAAATAGAATTGTGTGATTGTATGGTCAATAAAAGCATAGAAGTTATGAGTAGGGAGTGATAAGTTATAAGGTACTTTAATTATTTGGGAAGATAACATTATCGATTTACTTTAGACTTGATAAATAAGTGCATGAAAAATTCTAGGGTAATCACAAAAAAATAGAAATAGAGTACATTTTCCAATCTATTAGAAGTGAAAAATTGGAATCTGAGGGAATAAAAGCAAAAATAAAATTCAATCAATGCATAAGAAGGTAAGAAAGGAGAATTTGAAGGCATTATGCCTCTGTGTACTACTGCAGCCAGATGGACAAGACACTCAATAAAGGTTCCTTTTTTTTTTTTTTTTGATAGAGTAGGAAAATGTTCAGTAAGTTGGCTTGGTTCTGAAGTTCAAGAATGAAATGACTTATATAAACCAAATTTCTGTTTCATGTGAAAATTACAACATAGGCAATGATGTCTTGTTCCACAAACTCTCCTTCACCCACTCCTCTGAATTGGACACATTTTGCTTTGAGGGAATCAGACTAAACCGAATTGGATCCAATTGAATATGAAGCAGCCCAGAAGGTCTGGATATTCTGAGGCTAGAATATCTCATGCTCTTAGATCCTCTGTATATTAGGAGTTACTCCTAAGATCCTGACTACAAACAACTCCTAATTCTACCCCTAAAGAAGATCTAAATTATTTCTTGTCAGATTTCCAGGTCTTTCAAGTTAACAGACAGGTGGTGAACTAAGATCCCCTAGTTTCCCACTAGAATGTAAGCCATGAGAATGGGAATTTTTGTTTCATTCACTGTCATATTCCCAGTCTATGGAAAGTGCCTGACACATAGTGGGTTCTCAATAAATAGTTGCCCAATCAATAATTTAATGAATGCTACAGTTAGCATCCTCTCTGTGAAAGGTGACACCATGGGATGCTAGAGCTAAAAGGGTCATAGAAAATATCTTGTCCAAAACCAGTAGTTTACTTTGCCAGAAAGTTGGCTAACATGGTCTCCCTGGAAGAGTTCAATCTACACAATTGTTCTGATGGCCACATGGACAATGAAGCCTCACTCATGTGTTTCTCCAACCCAGGTCCATCTCTGGAGCACGAGACCCATGCATAGAAATGTTATTGACATTTCTAGTTAGATTCCCAGAGACACCTAAACACAACACTTCAGTCAGGCGCATTAACTGCTGCTTTTGAGGGTAATGGTTATAAAACTGATCTATAGCATAGTTGATCAACTATACACCAAATCAATTTTTTTCATTTTGGCTTCAAGGGTAGTACCTGTTCATGCCCAAAAAGTTTGGCCTGTTTATATCTTATTTATATTCCAGCCCATATTTCCTAATCTAATTTGTATTCCCCCTGGTCCTAGTTTTTTATTTTTTATTCATTTAACTACTTTTTTCCCCTGTGTACCAAGTCCTTTGTGGTATTCGATAGACTATAAACAAAAGAAAAACTTATGATCTCTTCCAACAAATTTGTTCCCCTTCTTGTATTCTCTATTCTGGTTTTTCCAGCCATTTTCTTTTCTGGCTCTATCATAAGAGCTTCCCAATTGGTATTCCTGTCTTTCTTGAGTCTTTCCCATACCTGGTTTATATTCCATAAAGTTGCCAGAAAAAGCTTTCTAAAATACATCCTTGGTGATATTCCTTGCCTATTCTTTTTTTTTTTAATAATGATTTTTTATTATATTATGTTAGTCACCATACAGTACATCCCCGGTTTTCGATGTAAGGCTCGATGATTCATTAGTTGTGTATAACACCCAGTGCACCATGCAATATGTGCCCTCCTTACTACCCATCACCGGTCTATCCCATTCCCCTACCCCCCTCCCCCCTGTAGCCCTCAGTTTGTTTCTCATAGTCCATAGTCTCTCATGTTTCATTCCCCCTTCTGATTACCCCCCCTTTCTTTATCCCTTTCTTCCCCTACTGATCATTCTAGTTCTTATGTTCCATAGATGAGAGAAATCATATGATAGTTGTCTTTCTCTGCTTGACTTATTTCACTAAGCATTATCTCCTCCAGTGCCGTCCATGTTGTAGCAAATGTTGAGAACTCGTTCTTTCTGATTGCTGAGTAATATTCCATTGTATATATGGACCACAACTTCTTAATCCAGTCATCTGTTGAAGGGCATCTCGGCTCCTTCCACGATTTAGCTATTGTGGACATTGCTGCTATGAACATTGGGGTGCATATGGCCCTTCTCTTCACTACGTCTGTATCTTTGGGGTAAACACCCAGTAGTGCAATGGCTGGATCATAGGGTAGCTCAATTTTTAACTTTTTAAGGGACCTCCACACTGTTTTCCAGAGTGGCGGTACCAACTTGCATTCCCACCAACAATGTAGGAGGGATCCCCTTTCTCCACATCCTCTCCAACAATTGTTGTTTCTTGCCTTGTCTATTATTGCCATTCTAACTGGCGTAAGGTGGTATCTCAGTGTGGTTTTGATTTGAATTTCCTTGATGGCTAATGATTTTGAACACTTTTTCATGTGTCTGTTAGCCATTTGTATGTCTTCATTGGAAAAGTGTCTGTTCATATCTTCTGCCCATTTTTTGATTTGTTTATTTGTTTCTCGTGTATTGAGTTTGAGAAGTTCTTTGTAGATCTTGGATACCAGTCCTTTATCTGTAGTGTCATTTGCAAATATCTTCTCCCATTCCGTGGGCTGCCTCTTAGTTTTTCTGACTGTTTCCTTGGCTGTGCAGAAACTTTTAATCTTGATGAAGTCCCATAAATTCATTTTATCTTTTGTTTCTCTTGCCTTTGGGGATGTATCATGAAAAAGTTTGCTTTGGCCGATGTCGTAGAGGTTGCTGCCTATGTTCTCCTCTAGAATTCTGATGGATTCCTGTCTCACATCGAGGTCTTTCATCCATTTGGAGTTTATTTTTGTGTATGGTGTGAGATAGTGGTCAAGTTTCATTCTTTTGCATGTAGCTGTCCAATTTTCCCAGCACCATTTATTGAAGAGACTGTCTTTTTCCCACCGGATGTTTTTTCCTGCTTTATCAAATATTAGTTGCCCATGCCTATTCTAATCTTTTCATTAATGACCCTCCACTCCCTAGGAATGAAATCTAGATTCCATTGCATGAAAGTCAAGGCCAAACTCTGAAGATATGCCTCTGAGTGCTTCTCCTCCCACTCTTCAGTTGGATAGATCAAATTTCTTGCACCTGCCAGGAATACCCCATGCACTTCTACCTCTATATATCTCCACAAATGCTGTCTTCTGTATATAAGCCCTGCTTTGACTAATTGAGTTCTATAAACTTCAGGACTGAGTTCAAGAGTCTCATATCTCTTGGGGAGCCTTCCCTAAACCCACTTTATGCTATTTTTTCTAGAACCCATGTACCTTCTACTTTCCTTTGATATAGCCTTATCCCACAGTTGTGCATCTATTTATATCCAACCTTTTCTATTGTTCTATAAGTTCCTCAATCACACTGTTTTCCATACACAATTTCCCCCCAGAGAACCTAGGGCATTGCCTGGCACATAGGAGGTAATCAAAAAATTAATACTGATCACAATAGCCAATATTTATGAAAATGTACTATGGACCAAGTACTATTCTCCTCATAATAACCCTAGGAGGTAGGTATTATTATTAAACCCATTTAGTAGATAAAGAAACTGAAACAAAGATGTAAGTAACTTGCCCAAGGTCACATAGTAAGTCCTGAGGCCAGGATTCAAAACCTACAATGTGGCTCCAGAGCCACTGCTCTTAAACACAAGGAGATACCCATATACTAAATGATTCAAAATGAAGAAAACAGAGTCACAGAGAATTTAGGGTACAATAATAAATCAGTAGTAAATATTCTAAGATAGACACAGATTAATTTTAAAGATCAAGGATGTTGTTGGATAATAGTTGATAGTAGGCTCCAAGTTCTGACTCTGCCAGAGTAATTAGTTCTGATTGCTGTGTTTTTTAATAATAATATTTTTATTATATTGTGTTAGTCACTATACAGTACATCCCTGACTTTTTGATGTAAGTTCAATGATTCATTAGTTGCATATAACACCCAGTGCACCATGCAATATGACTGTTGTGTTATTAGCAGACTTCTTCAGGAACTCCACTAAAAATGAAATAAATCTTAATAGAATTTTACTTTAGATTTCAACAGAACCCCTAAATGACAGTCACAAGGGAAAATGCTTTCTTCAGGCTCCAGGTCTGCACTTGAATTTTGGCAAGTGTGTTTATGCATATCATTTAACCTTTAATCTCTTGAACACATTTTGAACTATTTGCATTATTTTGGCCTTTTGAGAAACAGATGACAAGAGAGGATTAACTGTTCAAGAAATCTGTTAGGGGACATGCCTACTAGAAAATGGAGAGGCAGCTGGGAGAGGCTGGAAGAGCCATTAGATTGCAGTGCAGATCTGAACCCAAGGGGAGGACAGTGGGAAGGAAGAAAGTTTGGGTGGAAGCATCTTAGTCTGCAATGCAGTTCTAAGAGAGTCTGGCAATACTGTAAAGGAGTCCTTGAGCCTAAGTTATCCATCAGAGGAGTCTTGCATCTTCCAGGAATGTGCTTGCTTTAGTACCTTTGTTGTACTCAGTCATTAGCTGGAAGAAGCGCTGCCAAGCTGTCACTGACTGGGAAGTGTGGTTTTGGAACAGAATGCAGATAGATTTCATAATGCAGCAGCTAGGGCTGCCAGTCAGTTGAGGTCCCCAGAGTAGAAGATCCAAGAGGCATTCTCATGGCCACCACACTATTCCATTAGCCTACTGTCTATGAAATCACTTAAAGTCTTCATTAAGTTTTGCTCTTGAGTTACAAAAGTGACTTACTACCCCTATTTTTCCAAGCACCACAGGTTTTTAAAACTTTGGTGAAAGGGAAAAATATTATAATATTGTTTTTATTCATAACATTAAAATCAAAGGAACTGACTTTACAAAGGACAAAAGAACCACTATTTCAGAAATTTAATTTGTGTGCCTTTATGTAAGTTACTTAATATATCTTTATATTATGTTGTTGGATTTCTATTTAAGTGAAATTGTTAAATGAGAATTTGCCTCTAACAGTTACTAAAGTAGAGGAGATAGGTGAGAGAATGGGTGGAGAACATTGGGAACCAAGTGATTTCATAAACACCAAGGTAAATGTCAGCACTTTGCTTCTAAGCCAGACAATCTTTTGAGATTTGTCTCCATCTCCCTTTCTCTAATTCCATATTTTATTTCTTCACTGTATTATTATGCAAGTACTAAGTGTGGAGAATCTTTTTAGAAATACAGATAATCAAATCAAACTGTATTAAAACAATATAAAATTCCATGACCTAAAGATAATCAATGTTAACATTTTGGTGTATTCTTTCTAATATTTTCCAATGAAAATATATACATGTAAAAATTAAAATCATGCTATAATTACTTTTTTGTAATATAATTTTTCATTTCTCTATTATGAGTATTTTTTATTGAGTAAATATGATATGAGCCATCATTTTTGATGGCTGCATTGTATTCATGCTTTGTATTGTGTACTCAAAAATATTGGGAACAATTTCCTAATGTAAGACATTGAGACATTTAGTTTGTATCTGGTTCTTCACGATTTAGAAATAATGTGGTAAAATATCTTTACATATATGTCTTTTTAACTTGTCTGATTAGTTCTTTAAGATTATTTTCTCAAAATAGAATTGCTGGATCAAAGAGTATGAAATTGTTTAAGGAATGTGTAGGATATGAATTACATTAAAGTTATGCTTTGACTGGTGGTCAGTATCAGCAAGAAAAAGCTTAGTTTGAACTGTAGATTTCCCATTTTTTGAGGAATCCAAAGGATTTAGGGCTGCCTCATATCATTCCAAATAACGGTCTCTTCTTCCCTTTTGGTGGCACCAGGGGAGGATTCTCGGAACCTCAAACAAATATGTTTCCTCCTCAGGGTAGAACTAGAATGCTAGGGAAGAATAGAGGTGTAGAAGTATCAAAGTGACCATGGGAAAAAGAGATAAAAGATTGGTGGAACAGTGAAAGATAAGGTTAGGTCTCCAAGATGTCATTTGAAGCAAAGTCTGCATATACTGAAAGATAATCCAAAGTAAATGAACATTTTACCCTCCTGGACTCCGTGTATCTATGACCATATAATAGATAAATTGGGGTTTTTTTCCTAGTGATTATTATTGAATAAGTTGAAAGACATACAAAGCATAAAAAAAGTATTACAGATTGTATAAGACACTGGTTATTTGTTCACCAATCCATGTTCTCTTCCTTCTGGTCACGTGACTAAACTACATTCCCCAGAATCCCTTGTAATTGAATTTTGGCCAATGGTATGTGAGCAGAAGTGAAGTATTCTATACTAGCCTCACTCTGAAATCTTCCCATTGTTTCCCATGTTCTTTTCCTTTGTCTGATGCTGGAGCCACATGACAGAAGAAGTCATTGGCCAATTATACACCCTGCAGCTGAAGATCTGAAAGATGTATTCTCATAGCTACCATAAGAGAAAATGGGGGGACATTCTTAGCAATTCACTAGGTCAGCAGGTGTGAATGAGAACTCCTATGGTCAAAAAAGGACATAAGGACACTTTGTCCATGGCCCACCTTTTAGAAACATAATGTTTAAGAACATGAGCTTTGTAACCATGATATGATATGGAAGCAGTTTTCAAACTAGCCGCTCTAATTTAACTATCCCTGGTTCCTTGCACAACCTAATTGACCTTCCTAAATTTCAGTTTACTAACTCGTAAAATGGGACTATAACTAATATAACTATTGCCAATTTGTTTTGTGAAGAAAAAATTATATACATGAAGTAATTAATATAAAAATGGCTCAAATAATGAAGTATTTTTCTAGTTTATCTGAAGAGATCAGGTACACTAAAAGATATTATCCATGCCTTCCAGCTCCAATTAACACCATGCAACCAGCCCATGAAGTGTCAGCATTGCAAACTAAGGACTGGATGGTGGCAGATATACCTCTTATTCAGAAATAACTGGCTAGAAGAGTTGAGATTTGAACAATTAGAATGGCATCGTTTAAGGATAATGATTAGCTCTTTAACAAGACTGGCGTGATAGATTCTCTAAGTTAGGTCAGAATTATTTTTTAGCCTGATACAAAAGCCACTAATTGGCATTTTAATAAAGACCCTTCCTTCCCCTTCTCATGTCTGAGCAAAGGAGAAAGCACTTCTTGAACCTACAGAGTATAGAAAATTGCTTCAAATTGTAGGCATTTTTAATCCTTTTGCAAAAATACATAGAAACAAAATTAATGGAATTAGTTAAATTCCATACATTAAAGATACAGGTTATAGCTCAGAAATCAGTTGCATTTCTATACATGAACAATAAGATTGAAGAAAGAGAAATTAGGGAATCCATTCCATTTACAATAGCACCAAAAATCATACGTTATCTAGGAATTAACTTAACCAGAGACCTAAAGGATCTATATTCTAGAAACTACAAATCACTCTTGAAAGACATTGACGAACACACAAAAAAGATGGAAAAATATCCCATGCTCATGGATCAGAAGAATAAACATAGTTAAAATGTCTATGCTACCCAGAGCAATCTACACTTTCAATGCCATCCTGATCAAAATACCAATGACATTTTTCAAAGAACTGGAATAAACAGCCCTTCAATTTGTGTGGAACCAGAAAAGGCCCCGAATCACCAAAGAATTGTTGAAAAGGAAAAACAAAGCTGGGGGCATCACGTTGTCTGATTTCAAGCTATACTACAAAGCTGTGATCACAAAGACAGCATGGTACTGGCACAAAAACAGACACATAGACCAATGGAACAGAATAGAGAACCCAGAAATGGACCTTCGGCTCTTTGGGCAATGAATCTTTGACAAAGCAGGAAAGAACACCCAGTGGAAAAGACAGTCTCTTCAATAAATGGTGCTGGGAAAATTAGACAGCTACATGCAAAAGAATGAAACTTGACCACCCTCTGACAGCATACACAAAGATAAACTCCAAATGGATGAAAGACCTCGATGTGAGACAGGAATCCATCAAAATCCTAGAGGAGAACATAGGCTGCAACCTCTTTGACATCGGCCACAGCAACTTTTTTCATGACACATCTCCAAAGGCAAGAGAAACAAAAGAAAAAATGAACTTGTGGGACTTCATCAAGATAAAAAGCTTCTGCACAGCCAAGGAAACAGTCAAAAAAAACTAAGAGGCAGCTTACGGAATGGGAGAAGATATTTGCAAATGACACTGCAGATAAAGGACTGGTATCCAAGATCTGCAAAGAACTTCTCAAACTCAATGCATGACAAACAAATAATCAAATGAAAAGATGGGCAGAAGATATGAACAGACACTTTTCCAATGATGACATACAAATGGCTAACAGACACATGAATAAATGTTCAAAATCATTAGCCATCAGGGAAATTCAAATCAAAACCATACTGAGATACCACCTTATGCCAGTTAGAATGGCAAAAATTGACAAGGCAGGAAACAACAATTGTTGGAGAAGATGTGGAGAAAGGGGATCCCTCTTACATTGTTGGTGGGAATGCAAGTTGGTACCGCCACTCTGGAAAACAGTGTGGAGGTCCCTTAAAAAGTTAAAAATTGAGCTACCCTATGATCCAACAATTGAACTACTGGGTATTTACCCCAAAGATACAGATGTAGTGAAGAGAAGGGCCATATGCATCCCAAAGTTCAAAGGAGCATTGTCCGCAATAGCTAAATTGTGGAAGGAGCCGAGATGCCCTT
This sequence comes from Ursus arctos, assembly GCF_023065955.2. NCBI lineage: Eukaryota > Metazoa > Chordata > Mammalia > Carnivora > Ursidae > Ursus > Ursus arctos. The sequence continues at coordinate 16,581,575 of NC_079873.1, forward strand.
CAACAGATGACTGGATTAAGAAGATGTGGTCCATATATACAATGGAATATTACTCAGCCATCAAAAGGAACGATTACCCAACATTTGCAGCAACATGGACGGGACTGGAGGAGATAATGCTAGGTGAAGTAAGTCAAGCAGAGAAAGCAGTTATCATATGGTTTCACTCATTTATGGAACATAAGAAATAGGAAGATTGGTAGGAGAAGAAAGGGAAGAATGAAGGGGGGTAAACAGAAGGGGGAATGAACCATTAGAGAGTATGGACTCTGGGAAACAAACTGAAGGCTTCAGAGGGGAGGGGGTGGGGGATTGGGATAGGCCGGTGATGGGTATTAAGGAGGGCACATACTGCATGGTGCAACTGGGTGTTATACTCAAGTACTGAATCATGGAACATTACATCAAAAAGTAGGGATGTACTGTATGGTGACTAACATAACATAATAAAAAATAATTATAGAAAAATGATACAGGTTATAAACTAGTCAGATATGTCTGGGGGATTTTTTTCTTGCTAATATGCATTAATTCAAAGAAAACACCTAAAACTCTTAATGCTTTTAATTTATAAGATTTCTTCTGGGAATAATGTTATAGTTAAGCCCACTCTGTAAACATATATCCACCATGTTACTAAACCTGACAGGTGTTTACAATCATAATTAGCTAAGAATGCCCTTTTTGAACTTGGGTTAATTCCAGCTATTAATTTACCCTCTGGAGAATAAATCTGCCAAATGTTCTTATTACCTGTTCTTGTGAACAAGCAATTTACCCACTGGCACCCCCAGCACTCTCTCTACTAGCTTTTGGTCTCTTCTCCCCCAGTGATCCAGATGTGTCTCATGACAAAGGATTTTTTTTTCTCTAAGCAAGACTTCTTTATTAGCCTCTTTTTAAAAAATAGGCATATTGAGATAAAATACACATACCATACAATCCATCCATTTAAAGTATACAATAAATGGCATTTAGTATATTCACAGAGTTGTGCATCCATCAACACAACTAACTTCAGAACATTTTCATCAGTCCAAAAAGAAATCTTGTACCCCTTAGCTGTCACCACCAATTTCCCCATCTCTCCCAGTCCTAGGAAATCACTAATCTACTCTCTATATTTATGGATTTGCTGATTACTAACATTTCATATACATGGAATCATACAAGATGTGGTCTTTTGTGACTGGCTTCTTTCACTTAGTATAAATGCTTTCAAGGTTCATCCATGTTGTAACATGTACAAGTACTTCATTTCTTTTTACTACTTAATAATATTCCATTGTGTGGTTAGGCAACATTTTATTCAACCATTCATCAGTTGAGGGACATTTGGGTTGTTTCCACTTTTTGACTTTAATGAATAATGCTGCTTTGAACATTTGGGTCCAAGTTTTTGTGTGAGGATATGTTTTCATTTCTCCTAAGGATATACCTAGGACTAGAATTGATAACTCTTATGGTAACTCTAAGTTTAACCACTTAAGGAACTGCCAGACTGCTTTCCAAAGTGGCTGAAACGTTTTACATTTCAACTAGTAGTGTTTGAGTGTTCCAATTTCTCCACATCCTTGCCAATGCTTGTTATTGGCTGTATTTTGGATTACAAAATCCTCCCCCCATCAACCCTTACTTTGTTCTCTATCTTTAGAGTCTCTTATGGTTTGTTTCCCTCTCTCTTTTTCCCCCTCCCAGATGTTCACCTGTTTTGATTCTTAAATTCTATATGTGAGTAATATCATATGATATTTGTCTTTCTCTGACTGACTTATCTCACTTAGCATAATATACTCTAGCTCCATCCACATCCTTGCAAATGGCAAGATTTCATTCTTTTTGGTGGCTGAGTAATATTTCATTGTGTATATATACCACATCTTCTTCATCCATTCATCAGTCAATGCACATTTGGGTTCTTTCCATAATTTGACTACTGTGGCTAGTGCTGCTATAAACATTGGAGTGCATGTGCCCCTTTTAATAAGTATTTTTATATCATTTGTGTAAATACCTAGTTGTGCAATTGCTAGATCCTAGGTTAGTTGTATTTTCAACCTTTTGAGGAACTTCCATGCTGTTTTCCAGAGTGGCTGCGCCAGTTTGCATTCCCACCAACAGTGCAAGAGGGTTCCCGTTTCTCCACATCCTCGCCAACATCTGTTGTTTCCTCTGTTGTTAATTTGAGACATTCTTATGGGTGTGAGGTGGTACCTCACTGTGGTTTTGGTTTATCTTTCCCTGATGATGAGTGATGTTGAGCACCTTTTCATGTGTCTATTAGCTACATCAGGATGTTTTCTTTGGGAAACTGTCTATTCATGTCTTCTGCCCATTTCTTAACTGGATTGGTTTTCGGGTGTTAATTTTATTTTATTTATTTATTTATTTATTTTTTAAGATTTTTTATTTATTTATTCGACAGAGATAGAGACAGCCAGCGAGAGAGGGAACACAAGCAGGGGGAGTGGGAGAGGAAGAAGCAGGCTCACAGCAGAAGAGCCTGATGTGGGGCTTGATCCCAGATGGCCGGGATCACGCCCTGAGCCGAAGGCAGACGCTTAACCGCTATGCCACCCAGGCGCCCCCGGGTGTTAATTTTAATAAGTTCTTTATAGATTTTGAATACTACCCTTGATCAGATATGTCATTCGCAAATGTCTTCTATTCTGTAGGCTACTTTTTAGTTTTGTTGTTTCTTTTGCTTTGCAAAAACTTTCTATTTTGATGAAGTCCCAATAGTTCATTTTTGCTTTTGTTTCCCTTGCCTCTGGTGACATGTCTAGTAAAAAGTTGCTATGGCTGAGGTCATAGAGGCTGCTGCATGTGTTCTTCTCTAGGATTTTGATAGATTCTTGTCTCACATTTAGGTCTTTTATTCATTTTGAATTTATTTTTGTGTATGGGTTAAGAAAGTGGTCTAGTTTCATTCTTTTCCATGTTGCTGTCCAGTTTTCCCAACACCATTTGTTGAAGAAACTGTCTTTTTCCCATTGTCTATTCTTTCCTGCCTTGTTGAAGATTAGTTGACCATAGAGTTGTGGGTCCATTTATGGGTTTTCTATTCTGTTTCATTGATTTATGTGTCTGTTTTTGTGCCAGTACCATACTGTATTGATCACTACAGCTTTGTAATATAGCTTGAAGTCCAGAATCGTGATGCCTCCAGCTTTGCTTTTCTTTTTCAAGATTGCTATGGCTATTCACATTTTTTGTGGTTCCATACAAAATTTAGGATTATTTGTTCTAGCTCTGTGAAAAATGCTGGTGGTATTTTGATAGGGATTGCATTGAATGTGTAGATTGCTTTTGGTAGTATAGTCATTTTAACAGTGTTTGTTCTTCCAGCCCATGAAGATGGAATGTTTTCCATTTCTTTGTGTCTTCTTCAACTGCTTTCATAAGTATTCTATAGTTTTCAGAATACATATCTTTTACCTCTTCAGTTAGGTTCATTCCTAGATGTCTTATGCTTTTTGGTGCAATTGTATATGGGATTGATTCCTTGATTTCTCTTTCTGCTGCCTCATTATTGGTGTATAGAAATGCAACAGACTTCTGTACATTGATTTTATACCCTGCGACTTTGCTGAATTCTTGTATTCTAGCAATTTTTTGGTGGAGTCTTTTGGGTTTTCTACATAGTGTCATGTAGTCTGCAAGGAGTGAAAGTTTGACTTCTTCCTTGCTGACTTGGATGCCTTTTATTTATTTTTGTTGTCTGATTGCTGAAACTAACTTCCAGGACCATTAAATAGCAATGATGAGAGTGGATATCCCTGTCTTGTTCCTGAACTTGGAGTAAATAAAAGCTCTCAGTTTTTCCCCATTAAGGATGATATTAGCTGTGGGTTTTTCATAAATGGCCTTTATTATGTTGAGGTATGTTTGTTGAGGGTTTTTATCAAGAGTGGATGTTGTACTTTGTCAAATGCTTTCTCTGCATCTATTGAGAGGATTGTATGGTTCTTATCCTTTCTTTTATTAATGGGGTGTATCACATTGATTGATTTGCATATATTGAACCAGCTCTGCAGCCTGGGAATAAATCTCACTTGATTTTTGGTGAATAATTCTTTTAATGTACTGTCGGATTTGATTTGTTAATACCTTTTTGAGAATTTTTGCATCCATTTTCATCAGGCATATTGGCCTGTAATTCTCCTTTTTAGTGGGGTCTTTGTCTGGTTTTGGAATCAAGGTAATGTTGGCCTTGTAGAAGAAGTTTCAACGTTTTCCTTCCATTTCTATTTTTTGGAACAGTTTGAGAAGGATAGGAATTAACTCTTCTTTAAATGTCTGGTAGAATTTCCCTGGGAAGCCATCTGGTCCTGGACTTCTGTTTGTTGGGAGATTTTTGATTCCTGATTCAATTTCTTTGCTGGTGATGGGTCTGTTCAAATTTTCCATTTCTCCCTGTTTCAGTTTTGGTAGTTTGTATGTGTCTAGGAATTTGCCCATTTCTTCCAGATTGCCCAGTTTTTTTGGTAAAGTATTCTTCATAATAGTCTCTCTAAATGTTTGTACTTCTGTCGTGTTGGTTGTGATCTCTCCTATTTCATTCACAATTTTATTTATTTGGGATCTCGCTTTTTTCTTTTGGTAAGTCTGGCTGGGGGTTTATCAATTATATGAATTCTTTCGAAGAATCAGCTCTTAGTTTCCTTGATCTGTTCTACTTGTTTTTTTTCTATATTGTTTATTTCTGCTTTAATCTTTATTATTTCCCTTCTTCTGCTGCCTATAGACTTTATTTGCTGTTCCTTTTCTAGATCCCTTAGGTGTAAGGTTAAGTTGTGTATTTGAGACATTTCTTGCTTCTTGAGGTAGACCTGTATTGTAATATACTTCCCTCTTAGGATTGACTTTGTTGCACCCCAAAGGTTTTGGACTGTCATGTTTTCATTTTCATTTGCTTCCGTGTATTTTTTATTTCTTTGATTTCCTGGCTGACCCATTCATTCTTTAGTACCATGTTGTTTAACCTCCATGTATTTGTCATCTTTCCAAATTATTTCTTGTGGTTGAATTCAAGTTTCATAGCATTTTGCTTTGAAAATATGCATGGTATGATCTCAATCTTTTTGTAATTGTTGAGGCCTTATCTGTGACCCAGTATGTGATCTATTCTAGAGAATGTTCTATGTGCACTTGAAAAGAATGTTTATTCTGCCACTTTAGGATGAAATGTTCTGAATATATCTGTTAAGTCCATCTGGTCCAGTATATCATTCAAAGCCATTGTTTCCCTGTTGATTTTCTGCTTAGATGAGTTGTCTATTGCTGTAAGTGGGGTGTGAAAGTCCCCTACTATTTTTGTATTATTATCAAAGAGTTTCTTTAAGTTTGTAATTAATTGATTTATATATTTGACTGCTTCCAAGTTAAGGGCATAAATATTAACACTTGTTATATCTTTTTTTTTAAAGATTTTATTTATTTATTCGACAGAAATAGAGACAGCCAGCGAGAGAGGGAACACAAGCAGGGGGAGTGGGAGAGGAAGAAGCAGGCTCATAGCAGAAGAGCCTGATGTGGGGCTCGATCCCAGAACACCGGGATCACGCCCTGAGCCGAAGGCAGACGCTCAACCGCTGTGCCACCCAGGCGCCCCAACACTTGTTAGATCTTGATGGATAGACCACTTAATTATGACATAGTGCCTTCTTCACCTCTTGTTATAGTGTTTGGTTTGAAATCTAGTTTGTCTGATATAAGTATGGCTGCTCTGGTTTTCTTTTGACATCCATTAGCATGACAGATGGTTCTTCATCCCTTTGCTTTCAATCTGGAGGTATCTTTGAGTCTAAAATGAATCTCTTGTAGGCAGCATATAAGTGGATCTTGTTTTTTTATCCATTCTGATACCCTATGTCTTTTGATTGGAGCATATAGTCCATTTACATTCAGAGCAATTACTGAAAGATATGAATTTAGTGCCATTGTGTTACTGGTAGAGTTGGTGCTTCTGGTGATGTTTTCTGTTTCTTTCTAATCTTTTTTGCTTTTGGTATATTTTCCCCACTCAAAGAGTCCCCGTTAATATTTCTTACAGGGCTGGTTAGGTGGTCATGAACTCCTTCTGTTTTTGTTTGTCTAGGAAACTATCTCTCCTTCTATTTTGAATGACAGCCTTGCTGGATAAAGGATTCTTGGCTGCATATATTTCCCATTCAGCACATTGAATATATCCTGCCATTCTCTTCTGGCCTGCCAAGCTTCTGTAGACAGATCTGCTGCAAACCTGATCTGTCTTCCCTTGTAGGGTAAGGACTTTTTTCCCCTTGCTGCTTTCAGGATTCTTTCATTGTCTGTGTATTTGGAGAATTTGACTACGATACACTTTGGCAATGGCCAGCTTTTGTTGAATTTAATAGGAGTTCCCTGTGCTTCTTGTATTTTGATGTCTGTGTCCTTACCCAGATTAAGGAAGTTTTCAGCTATAATTGGCTTAAATAAAACTTCTGCCCCTTTATCTCTCTCTTCATCTTCTGTGACTCCTATGATATGAATGTTATTGTCTTAATAAGTTACTGAGTTCCCTAAGTCTACCTTTGTGGTCTATTACCTTTCTTTCCCTCTTTTTTCAGCTTCATCATTTTTCATAATTTTATCTTCTATATTACTGATTCTTCCTCTGCTTCATCCATCATTGTTGTTATGGCATCCATTCAGGTTTGTATCTTGATTGTAGCATTTTAAATTTCAGCCTGACTAGATTTTAGTTCCTTTATCTCTGCAGTAAGGAATTCTCTAGTTTCTTCTATGCTTTATTCAAGCCCAGCTAGTATCCTTATAGTTGTTGTTTTAAATTCTAATTCAGACATCTTACTTATGTCTGTATTGATTAAATCCCTGGCCATTAGTTCTACTTCCTGTTCTTTCTTTTGGGGTGAATTCCTCCTTCTTGTCATTTCATCCAGAAAAAAAACAAAAAACACCTAGATCCTGGGTGTGTTTTGGTCTGCTTTTGTTAAGAGAAGTTAGACCCAAAATTAAAAATAAAATAAAAAAATATATGAAAAATATACATAAATAAATTTTTAAAAAATAATTAAAAATTTTACAAAGTAACTAAAAAATAATAAAAATAAAAAATAAAAATAAAAAGGAAGCTAGATCCTATTTCTCCTAGAGCTGAAGCTCTGCAGAACTCTATGATCAGTAGACTTGGTGTGTGCGAGGTGTTTGTACTGGTCTGGGAGAGGAGGCCTGTTGCACTGATTCTCAGGAGAGCTTGGCCTAATGGAGATGTGCCTGCAGGGTGCAGCTGGGCAGGGCTTGGTGTAAGTGGCTCTGGTTACCGCTAGGTGGCCCTGTTTTGTTCCCTGAAGACTTAAAAGCTGATGGGCAGGGTGAAAATAGTGGTGCCCTGCTCTCTAACCCAGGGCGGAGAGCTCATGCCCAGCACTCTTCAGGAAGCCCTTGCAAAAGAGCAAACAATCACCTCTCTTGTGTTCACAGCTTCTCAGATCCCTGCCTTCACTCTGCCTATGTCCAAGCTGTATTATCTTAGGAGCGTGGTTGGGTTTCAAAACTTCAAATTTTAGGGACTCCAACAGCATGGGCCTGTGCTGATCCTCTGGGGGAGGGTCCCACTGCACTTTTGTTGTTTGCCACCTGTGCCAAGAAAGTGGTCCCATGACCTCACAGTGGTTCTTAGTTTATGGCAAGGCAGAGCATAGAGCCGGCACCCAGGCTTGCTGCCCTCAGCTGGAGTCACTGCCTGGGAACAGTGCAGCACATTGGCAGCACTTGTTCTTGTGACCCAGGGGATCTTCAGACCATGCTTTCCACTCCCGGGTCTCTGCCCTCCTTCCCCAGTGGAGCATCTTTAAGCCAGGCATGAACCTGGTGGTGGTGGTCTTTTAAAGCTTCAGATTTTGCACTTCCCCACTTAGAATACCTTGTGGTGGTCTCCCTAAGCAGGGCTCCCTTCCCTCTGCAGCAACCATTGTTCTTATCTCCCCCAAATCAAATCTGCACCTCCTACATTCCAGAAGGTGGTTGCTTTTCTAATTGTAGACTTTCAGTTTTGTTCTCTCAGTTCTCAGATTGATTTCTTGGGTGTTCAGAATGATTTGATAATTATCTAGCTGTGTTCAAGGGATGAGGCAAGCTTCAGGTCCCCCTACACCTCTGCCATCTTAACTGCTTCTGAAGTGATATCTCATTGTAGTTTTAATTTGTATCACCCTGATGGTTAGTGATGTTGAGCATTTTTCCATGTGATTATTGGCCATTTGTATATCTTCATTGGAAAAATGTCTATATAGAATATTTGCTCATTTTTAGATTGGGTTATTTGTCTCTTATTATTAAGTTGCAAGAGTTATTTTTTAAATATATCTTAAGTAAATTTTTGTAAATCAGAATTATGATTTGTAAAATTTTTTTCCCATCCTGTTGGTTGTCTTTTCATTTTTTAATAGTGTCCTTTAAAGCACAAATGATTTTCATTTTGATGATGTCTAATTGACCTATGTTTTTCTTTTGTTGCTTGTTTTTTATATTATATCTTGCCTAATCCAAGATCTCAAATATTAATACCTGTTTTCTTCTGAGAATGTTGTAGTTTCAGCTCTTACAGTTAAGTCTTTGATCCATTTTGTGGGGTGCCTGGGTGGCTCAGTCAGTTAAGCATCTGCCTTCAGCTCAGGTCATGATCCCAGGGTCCTGGGATTGAGCCCCACATTGAGCTCCCTGCTCAGCAGAGAGCCTGCTTCTCCCTTTCCCTCTGTTGCTCCCCCTGCTTGTGCTCTCCCTCTGTCAAATAAATAAATAAAATCTTTTTAAAAAAATGTCTTTGATCCATTTTGAGTTAATTTTTATATATGATGCGAAGTAGAAATCTAACTTCGTTTTATGCATGTAGATATCCAGTTGTCTCAGCACGATTTGTTGAAAAGTCTATTGCTTCCTGTACTAAATTGTCTTGACATCCTTGTCAAAAATCAGTTAACTGGAAATGTAAGGGTTTATTTCTCAACTCTAAATTCTATTCTATTGATTTTTATCAGTCTATCCTTATACCAGTACTACACTTTGTTATTGTTGCTGTGCAGTAAATTTTGAAATTGGGTGACGTGAGTCATCCAACTTTGCTCTCCCTTTTCAAGATTGTTTTGACTATTTTGGGTCCCTCTCATTTCCCCATGAATTTTAGGATGAGCTTATTAAATTCTGCAAGGTAGTTGGCTGGAATTTTGATAGGGATTGCATTGAATCTATAGATCAATTCGGGGTGTATTGTCATCTTAAAAATATTGAGTCTTCCAATTCATGAGCATGAACTGTCTTTCCATTTATTTAGACCTTCTTTAATTTCTTTCAAAAATATTCTTTAGTTCTCAGAGTATATGTTTTAAACCCTTTTGTTAAATTTATTACTAATTATTTTATTCCTTTGATGCTATTATTAATTTAATTGTTTTCCTATGAGGCGTTGTTTTTAATTGAACACTACATCAAAAACTAATGATGTACTATATGTCGGCTAACTGAACATAATAAAAAAATAATAAATCAAAAAAAAGAAATATTCACAAAAGACTATTTCTTTGAACTTCAGGTTGAAACTTTAGAGGTCAAAATTATAAACAAAAGAAAAATCTCAGTTCTAGCTTACCCATTACAAAGGGATGCTCAGGCAGAGCAATGTGCTGTTACTTTTAAGACATGGCACACTGTCCCAGTTGCTAAGAGTGACCCTATCAATTACTCTGTTTGCAAGACAGCTTCTTTTCATAGGTTTTTTTGAAGTAAACTCCATCGCCAATGTGGGGTTTGAACTCATGATCATGAGATCAAGAGTCACATGCTCTACCAAATGAGCCAGTTAGGCACCCCAAGGCAGTTTCTCTTCAGACTTAGGAAGCATATGAGGTTTGTGTTGAGCTCCTTAATTCCTCCTTCTTTAGAACATCATCCACAGCTCTCCAGAGTCTCTTAAGGCATGCTAGCTCTCTTGATATTCCTTCGCTAACTAGTGGCTACCAGTGTGATCTCCTACCTAGGCTTGCCTTTCTTTATTCACCACGACTCTGAATCCTTCATTACTCCCCCTACCAACTCCCACCCCAAGCTTTCTGTGTAATGATATTTTTCTTATCACAGAAGTCAGCATATTAGAGGATTAAGGTATTGCTTTCCAGATACAGTGGCAGACTATGACAAGGGGATAGTGGGGGCAGGAGATGTGGCCACAAATGTATTATAATAGTCCCCAAGTTTGCAGGAGGACTTCAGTGATAGATGTAGTCATATGCACAGAGCAAAGATACAGGAATAAGGTCAAGGGAATATGGCCACAAACAGGAGTCAAGGCAAAAATAGTCAATAGGGCAAGCTGAGATGTCATCAAGTGCAGGGGTAAAGACAGGGTCAAAAAGTAAGACCGTTTGTAGTTTGAACAAAGGACAGCAGTCAGCAATGGAGCTAGACTGTGAGACAGCAGCAGCAGAACTGACACTCAGGTCTCAGCCGCTTCCCTTAGTTACTATCAGTTAAGTTCCTTCCCCTTGAGGTGCTCTTCCAAGTTCTTACAGAGTTCAGGCTTTTAGTATCAGTTGGGGTTTCATCTGGAAAGCAGAATCAGTAGGAGATATCTATCCCTTTCTTCATCTTCATCACTCTTTCCCTATTACTATCTCTATTTCAGTTACATAAATGTATTAACATCTATATCTATAGATAGCAATATTAAGGGATTTATTATAGGAATTTTACCATATGCAATTGTGGAAACTGTTAAACAGTCCATATGAAGCTGTTGCTTTTGAGTCTGGTGCTGGAGCCCAAACCCTCAGGGCCAGCATTCATGAAGGGAAGGCAAACATGAAGTAGAGGAAAACAAAGATAAATTAGAACCTGCAAGGTTGAGCTGGAACCCCACAGATTAACTGGAACCATGCTGGTCTTTCACCATGACCTTTAAGCCTCCATCTCTGATGATGAGGGTTTCCTACATAAGTTAGCACCCTTTATCTCAAAGCTAAATACTCCCAGGAGTTGGGAAAGTTGTAGGAGGCAGGAGCTAGAGGATCTGTGAGCCCAGCTGCTACCCCACAGCAAAAAGGTGAGGCCGCAGATAAGAGAGAACCTATGTGAGCTGCAACAACAGTTTGTGCACTATCTTGATCGTTCAGGATAAGAAGATGGCTCTGCTTTCTTTGTATTTTCTTAATCTGATATAAAATGTCTCTTGTAGCCCAACCTAACGCAGAACTACTCAGGGAAGGAAATTCTGAAGAGATGTAGTTTCAGCTTAGCTAAACTGACACTGAAGAAAACTACAGTGCTTGTCAACACAGATCATTTTCTCCGTGAAGAACTCCTTATTCTTCCAGGAGCAGTTGATGTCCCATCTTCAGAAAAGAGCCCTCACTCTGTGGAGCTCATGTTCCCAGTGCATAAGTAGGAACTGGCTCAAGGCCTTCTGGGGTGAGAATCTTGATAGCTGGAATCTTTTTTTTTTTAAATACTTTATTTATTCAAGAGAGAGTCAGTGAGCGAGAGAGAGAGAGAGAGAGAGAGCGCATGAGCAGGAGGGAGGGGCAGAAAATGCTTCTTAGGACTCTAGTTAAGATCCCAGCTATCAGGGCACGTGGGTGGCTTAGTCAGTTAAGCATTTGCCTTCGCCTCAGGTCATGATCCCGGGGTCCTGGGATCAAGTGCTTCATGGGGCTCCCTGCTCAGCGGGAAGACTGCTTCTCCCTCTCCTCCCCGCTTGTGCTCTCTGTCATTATTTCTCTCTCTCAAACAAATAAATAAAATCTTTTTTAAAAAAGAAGCATTTTCCACTTAATGAGCTATCTTAAAAATACTGAAGAAATATAGCTAAAAGGATGGAATTTCTCAGTCAAAAGACATCAAATAGTTCTATAATTCATAAAGCTAGACCTTTATGTTCTCATGGATTACGGTTTTACATGCATTTTAACCACAAGCTGTCCTCCTGTGAAATTTGCTCTTAAGTAATGAATGAAGCAACTGAAGAGGGAGATGGGGTTGCATGATATTTATAACTGGCCTTATTTAATGGGTGTGATCATAGCTCTCTAAATATGACTAAGAGTGTCTTGTTGAAAAACAAAGAGATGTAGAGTGATGAGACTATCCTCCATACACCACTTAAGGCAAATGAATTTCCTTTCTCTAGGCATTGATTTAAGATATATTTACACTGTAAAAATAAATGTACCCAGCATTACCCATTTAATTTTCTTTCTTGATCTGTTTGTGATCATTGTTAATGAATGAAGGTAGAAAAGCACAACAAAAAGAAAAAAACTATTGGCTTTGGATGGTTGTATAAAACTAGTTTAAAAGTTTGAAGAGATTCTAATAATGAAAAGACTTCTAGTTTAGCCTTACAAATTGTCACCTGCCCTGGGCCAAACATGATTTACGTGTACAGTAAAGGTTTCAGTTTGTTTCTTGTTCTTCCTTAAGATTACATTTTCCTTCTAGTAAAAATGACATCTTCCCTCCATACACATAAATATACCCCCATCACCAGTAATTTTAAAAAATAAAAGCAGAATTTTGCCTTGTTCAGATACTGGTAAATTTTATATGCTAATTGTCAACAAATGGCTTGGATGGGTTTTACAGTAAACTACAAACCAAACTTATTTTGGTTTCTTCAATAGGAAAAAATCTTTTCTTAAACACAACTGAACAAGATCATGATATATTCTTCATCAAAATCTATAACTTGTATCTTTTTCTGGAGTAAGTAGTTATAACTGAGTACATGTATTTTTTTTCTTCTTTGCTACATAATTCTCCTTGTTAGGAACCTTTTTGGAACCAGCATGCCCTATATTCTTAATGACTTAGAGAGCCAGATTTATCCCTCTAGTTTCATCCCTGTTGAAATCCCATTAGAAAAAACGGTCTATTGTTACATTTCCACTGCAAATTGCACACCTGATATTTCAGGACATTTAAAAATTAAATAAGCAGCATGACTCTCAAATAACCATAGAACAATGTGATGTCAATTGACAAAGACCTACACTTTAGATCCAACAGCTTCCAATCTAAAAGGAAAGGGTGCCAACAGCCATCAAAGAATTAGATGGAGGAGGATACAACTGAAATTACTGTGGACTGGAAAAAAGCAGGCAATAAGAGTACAGGCCTTCTCTAAAACTGTCTTATAATTGGGAAATGGGAATACTTTACACAATGATTGGAAATTGTCCCATGTTTTTGACATGTGTCATATTTTAAAATCCTAGCCCAATACCTCTTTTGATCCAGTTTTGGGGAAGGGGTGTTTGTTTTATTTTGCAAATCCAGTGTCTGATGAGAAATAGATGCTTCTTATCTTTAGAAAATACACAGTCTAAATACTGGGCTAATGGACAGTCAAGGATGGTTAAGAGTTAGCAACCAAGTCACTAGTCTTTCTAAGCTGATGCTAAATCCATACTGACTTTCACCCAATAGTCCGTTCAGGCTTATTTATTTTCACCCTCCACAGGAAAAAATACTTCTGATTTCATTGTCTTTAGGTCTTAAATGAAAGAGCCATGGCTGGTTTGTGCAATTTTGCCTTAAAGAGCAAAACTTCACTTGTCTATATTTCAGTCACAATTTTGATAATCAAAATTATGTCTGTGAGTATGAGTTTTCTCATCAGGAAAATGGGATGGTCTTTGCTTGTACTGTTTATCTGTGTTCGGATGGCCTAATAAGGAAGAAAGTATTTGCCAGGGGCTGAGCATCATATGTAGCTAAGGTGTTATAATGTGAGGCTGCAGGTGGATGACAAGGACATTGGAAGTTGGAAATATCTCATGATGAATGAATCTTTGGCCATGGTTTTCTCTAGGTCAATGGTTCTCAACCCTAGCTACATACCTGGGAACTCCAAAAATTACTAATGCCTGGGTCCCACCACCAATGACTCTGATGTCATTGTTCTGGGGTGTGGCCAGGGCATCAGGATTTCTAAAACAAAACAAAACAAAACAAAACAAAACAAAACAAAAAAACCCTCTCAGTTGATTCTAATGTGTAGCCAAGGTCAAGAGACAATTGCAGAGTAAGGATTTTTGATGCTTGACTCTTGCCTACACCTTGTCCTGCTTGTCAGGCATAAATGTAGACCTGTAAAGATATCCTCCCCAGGCTTCACTGGACTCAGCCATAGAAGATGAGTCACTGATATGGGATCAGAAAATTTGCACATGAGTCCTGGATGTGTCACTTTTAAACTGGGTGATTTGGGCAAGTCAAAATTGTGACTTTCCCAATTAACAGTTTTGCCAATGATAATAACAATATGAGAGTTAGTATTTATAATGCAATGATTATGGACTAGTCATTAAATATCGTAAACATGTCTAGTCCCCAATAACAACCCAAGGTGGGCATTATTATTCCATTTTACATCAGAGGAAACTAAGGCTTACCCATATTTAGTGATTTACTCTCATTTATCCTTATCTGAAAAGTGGATATAATAATAACCTGTCATACATAATGACCAAAAGAAATAATATACATGGAAGTTCTTTGTAAACTAAATCACTGTACAGAATTCAGCAGATATATAGGGGTATGGATAAAGCATGAGATTTAGCTTCAGACAGATGTAGGTTTCTATCCCAGTTCTCTCTCCTTAATAGCACTGCAACCTTAAGCAGTTCACTTAGCATCCTTTTGATGTGTTTTTAAAACCATACAATGGAGATAATAATAATTCTGTAGGTTTGTTGTGGATTACAGATAATTTACTTAAAGAGCAAAGCATAGTACCTGGCACCACGACTCAATAAAAGCAGCTATTGTCATTTTCAGTTGTTCACATCTCTGTAAGATCTGGTGGTTCCTGTTCCCATACTTAAGATTAATAGCTACTAAATCTGGAACTCACTTTTTGTCTTTGCATTATTGTAATTCTATTTTTTTCTATACTCCATTCTGGAATCATTAGGGTTGGGCTTCTGGCTTTATGTATACTCTACCTAAAGACCTTTTGGTCTATCTCTACAGTTAAACAGAGCCTACTGTTTGCTCCATGATTTATCAGTAAGAGAGGACTGATGGTGCATCTCTACCTTCATTGTGGCAGGGCCTGAGAAGTCAGTTGGCCACCATAATCCTCATCACTCTGGTCAGAATATCTACTAGAAGCTTCAGGATTTACATAGAAATTTGCAGACCCCAACTCTCAGCCCCATTCTGCATGGGAAGATTCAAACTATGTCTAATAGTCACTACAAGGAAATCTGAGCCCCTTCCCCATTTCTTGCTTTAAAAAATGAAATAAACTTTTAAATCATTTCAACTAACTGAGGCAAATTACTTCACCATAAAAATGGAAAAGGTTTAGAAGCCAAAGGGTCAACCCTGTAAACTATACATTGGACAAACAATTGTCCCTTTATGTTGCTATGGGATGAGGGCTTACCATAGCACTCTGGGTGATTATTTAAATATTTTCTAGCATATACATGAAACAAGAAGAACAAAGAGCATAATATGTACTTACTCCTGCTTAAAGAGCCACCATGAGATGCTCTTAATAGCAAGTGTATCATGACATTTACACAGCTTACATGCTCCTTTGGGTCCATTTAATCACCAAATATCTGTTTAATACTTACTATAGATGCAACATGTAAAGGATACAGATGCCATGTACAATGTAATCCTTCTCCTCAAGGAGTGTGTAATTTATTTGGAAAGACAAGATTGCACATATTTTACAATGTAAAATTAGTACATAATTAAATAATTGCTTGTATAGTACAAATGAGGTAGAGGTGTTGTTTGAGTTTTTATGAATGTGAGATCAATATGGGACTGGGTGACTTGAGAAGTCTGTGTGGAGATGATAAAATGTGAGATGGATCTTGAAAGAATGGAAATATTTTGTAATGAGGAAGACAAAAGGATTCTAGATGACAGGAATTTTATGTATCTTACAAAGACTACACGACTATTGAGTGCTCCAACTATTTGTTCACTCACTCTCGCTCTTTGTTTCTCCTTCCCCCTGCCTTTTTTAATTCTCCTATCTCTTATCCTCTCTCACAAGACAAGGCCCGTTGCTAAGCCAAATAGAACTCTGAGGAGAATCAAAACATTGTTAACTACTGGCTTCTGTAGGGACCTGCCCTGCTCTGAAGAGATGCACTAGCCTTCTGGCAGGTACCTGCCTTCCCCACAAAGATATTTATAACCAAGGCAGAGGATAGATAGCTCCCATGCTGGGGTAAAACTTTCCTGGTCATGTTATTGTATGAAACTATTCATGATGCAGGGTCTCTTAATGTTGTACCTTCATATCTTGATTGTTTCCTGGTGTGTCAGATAATCTGCTAGTTACTGGGCTCTTCCAAATACTCAGACCATACTTTCAAATGTTCTTACATCAACAGCATGGAAGCCTGTATAGAGACCATTGGCCTCTGCCCCATCTGTGTTCCATTCTGGCCTTGGACAATCAGTATCGTCCACTAAATCCATGCACGCTGTTCCTTCTAGCTTGCCCTGAGCTCATTGTCTATGACTGGCTTTGCTTCTGTGTCCAGAGTACACACACTTTCTTTTTTTACTACATTGTCTTCTCTAACCCCCAGTTGTGACTGTTTTCTTGGTTTTCCACTTTTCACTCACAATCATACCCATGGCTTTTCTGCTACCTCCACACTAGCCATTTTAAGTTTGGGTCTCCATCCCAAACCTCTCTCCTAGTTCCAGATTGTAGAGTTGACTGTTGGCTTGATATCTCTATCTGGAAATTCCACACTCAATTCAGCATCAACCTATCCAAATTTATATTCTTCCCCTCTCTCAAATTTGTTATTTCTTCCATTCACTTTCCCAGTCTGTAGTACCACCATCTTCCTGGTTATCTGCATTAAGATTTGTTGTGGCTATGAGTGACAGCAACCCAAAGGAACAATGGCTTAAATAAAATAGAAGTTTTTTTTTTCTTGCATGTAAATGAGAGTACTTCAGGGCTGAGTTGCCAGCTCTGCAATCATCAGGGACCCAAATCCTTTCAATCTTGCTGCTCTGCCCCCCTCAATATGCAATTTCTACTTTGTGTTCCAAGATGATTGCTCCACCTCCAGCCATCAAGGCTGCATTCCAGTCACCAAAAAGGAAGAAAGGGGATGAGAAGGGCATGTTCTTTTCCACTAAGGGCTCAGCCTGGGAGTTTCACATACCACTTTCATTTATAGCCACTAGCCAGAACTTAGTCACTTGGCTACAGAGAAACTCCTGGGAGTGGTATATAAATCCACCTCCCGTTAAATTTACCTTATTCTCCATACATAGAAAACATGCACTTCCTGGAACACATAACACTCTTCCATGTCCTTTACCTTTTACATGCTGTTCCCTTTGCCTAGAATGCCCTTCTTTCCTTGTCTTGACAAATAAACACCTACTTCCCCTACCAGTCCTAGTACAGACTTTACTTGCTCTGTAAGGTCTCCTCTGACTCTCCCAGGCTGGACTGCTTGACCTCGTAGCACCTGCACCAACCTCCATACGAGCACATTGCCTTGGAATTATAGACTTACAATTGTAGAATGTGAGCTCCAAGGCTGTGCCTTACTTATCTTTGAACCCTTAACCTCCAAGAACAGTGCCTGGGTTCAGTGGATGTTTTACTGAACATGTGAGTAAAACCAAATACCAAACTTGTTAGGATTATGTACCAAGTTAGAGTACATAGACTTTGAATAAAGGCTTGAGGATCTTTCCTATATATGAAGTGATAAACTTAGTATATAAACTCAAAGCCATTTATTTGGAGTATGTGAGCCTTTTCAATTGCTTTCTGATTCTTGCTTGTGCTATGGACAGTTGATACTATTAGATAAGTGACTTTTCAATATGGAGTATTATTATAATATGCTCAAAATTCAGCATAAGACATGCAGCATAAAAAAGAATAAAGAGAACAATTCTCACCTTGAAGTTTATTGATAAACATCCTGAACAGGAGTCAGACAAACTCCCTCCTAGTGCTGGGTCAGCAACTACCTTGGACAAGTCAGTTAACTTTTCTGGGTTTCAGTTGCCTGCAAATGAGAGATTTGAGAAAGATGAGTCTAAGTTCTTCTCCAGTTCAAATATGTTATAATTATGTAAAACCATGTTCTGAAAAGAAGGTTGATGTGTTTTGCATTACAGAGCACTTTCTGCCCTCTGTATTTTATTCTGACTTGGGAAAATAGACTGGATCTCTTAAAAGAAAGATCATGAATGCAGGGGAGTAAGGTCCAGGTAAAGATGGTCTTAAAACAGGAGAGCAAGAGTGGAGATGGAAAATGAGGTTTGTGACCCAGCCACCCTTTTCTCCCTCTATCCTCACACTGTCCTATTTATTTTTTAGGGCAAGAGATGAAAGTAGGTTGGACTGGGAGGGGGATGGGCAAAGGGGCATCCTGCAGCTGCAGTTTCCTTTCATGTTCCCCTTAAACCTGGTGACAGGGTGGAGGAAAAGCTAATTGAGGTGGGATAACTTCTGATGTGCCTGAGGGTCCTAAATCCTTTCATCTCTCCTTTCCCTCTGAACCTTTCAAGTATGCGTAATGACAAACACCAAGACTACAATCCTGACAGGACTGGGCTGAGCACTTTCTGTTAAAAATATGTGCTTTCTAGACTCTAGGGCCTGGGGGGTTTTATGAGGGGAGACTGAGGACTTTGGCTGCTTCTCTCTCTTCCACACGAAAAGGCAGCTGCCTTTGGAAATTCTGTGTTGGTGATTTGACAGACATAAAGATGGAAATACCTGTGATTGAGAAAGCAAATGGAGAAGCTGGTTTCTCCTTAAAAAAGATGGGAATTGCACTCTCTGAGGAATGCAGTGTGATGTGGGAGTGTCTGAACTAGTCCCCAGAAGGTTCTAATGGGATTCTCTCCTTCAATAACTTTTTTAAGCCCTGAGGCTCTGTCATACAAGGCTATGTTCTGCTAACTGAGTACGCTCCTGAGGTGGTTAACAAGTAGCTCTGTTCTTAGCTCTTAGCAGGCAGGGGTTTTCAGTTCTTCAGCACTTACTTACTTGTCCCTTAGCCTCTCCTCAGGATGTTTGGATTCTTGGTTGTGTTTTGTTTTGTTTCTGATAGTTTATATGGTGAATGAATGGGTTTGTCTTTGGAAAAGACCTCCCAAGCTTCCAGTTTCCTCATTACATTGAGGAACTTGTCAAAAGAGGAGCCATTAGTTCTATGAAATAAGCGTCTATGGTCCTTTGTAATGGTCTTTACTGCGTGATTACCCTTGACCTCTTCATCCCAGACTGGATCAGTGCCATATTGTTTGCAAGGTCTTTCTTTTCAAGTCCTCATTTCCCTGCACTTGGAAATGTGGCATTTGGACAAATGCTGCAGTAAAGCAGGGCCAGTGGATACATTCTCACTATCCCCAGTACCAGTTCTCTCTGTGGGGCTTCCAAGAGGGGTGGGTTATCTTCCAAATGCCTTTTATGTTCACCTGGCCATTTTTCCTCTAAGTTTTACATTTTGCTTTATTTATTTATTTATTTATTTATTTATTTATTTGTTTGTTTGTTTATTTATTTATTGGATTACTAAATTTCACATGGCACAAAATGAAAAAGGTACAAGAGTATTTGGTGAAAAGTCTCCCTCTTATTCTTGTCCCCTGGCCTACCTGTCCTCCCCTCTAGACCCAACCAATGTTACTAGCTTTTCCGAACCCTTCTAAAGATATTCCATACTTACACAAGCAACTATGTATACAGGCTGTTTTTATTTCTTTATAAACCCAAATGGTAGCATACTATCCACAGCTGGCTCCTTGCTCGAACAACTTATGTGTTTCAGAGCTTTTTCTATCATCAGTCCATACACACACACCTGATTCTTCTTTTATGGCTCCACAGTATTACATGGCACGGATGTGACATAATATATTTAACCAACTATGAGGCCATTTTTAGCTTTTAGAAATATGTGTACAGAAAACACTGGTGCAATAAACAGCATTATTGCAGTTTCCTCATGCTCTGTTAGGGTAAGTTAGTGGTATCTGTCTCCTCCCAGGGGCACTAAGTGTGGTGCTAAACTTCCCCATAGCCTGAAAAATGCACAACTTCTCACCTCTCTGCCACCAAAACCTTAATACCCAGGAATCATTTTCTTTGTTCCAGTAAGAAAGCTGGATTTGTGATCTCTCAACCTATATTATTTTATTGTAATACTACTTTTTTATAGTTTCTATTATTATGCTCTAGGTTTGGGAAAATTCATTTCACCATTTCCAGGCCACTTAAGACTGCAACATGTTATATAACTGGTATGTTATAACAATTAATTGCCATGTTACCCTATTCCCTAGTGTTAGGTACATGTGTTATCAGGCAACTCCACTTTACCTAGACACATATCGCAGGTTACAGACAAATCACTAGAGAACCCAGGTTTGTTCTAGGAGTTCAATAATAACAGTCATTATATTTAACAGTGGTTATTAGTTCCTTTACAAAGTTCAGAAATATATATGGGGCCCAGACTGAGCTTCCTAGTGTAGGAATCATCTGCCTCATTCATCCCGTTTCCTTCAGGGCCTACCACAGTGCCTGGCATCTAGTATTTACTATAAGCTAAAGGATTTGGGCATTTGGAAAAAATATTAGAAAAGATAAATCATGCTGAGTTTTATATAAGGTCCTTGTATCTGTTGGGTTTTGATCAGAGAAGCAAAACTATAAGCAGTTATGTAAAAACAAAGAATTTATTATAGGAATTTGACCTTATACAATCAAAGAAGCTGATTAAATAGTTTCTGTGTGGCTGCTGCTTCTGTACCAGGTCCTGGGTCTGAAGTCATCATGATAGGCAGCTAGGGAGAAAAGATGGATACAAGGACAAGCTAGAACTTGTATGAATCTTTAACTGCCCCCAAGCCTCCAGTTTAGTGATGCAGTGACATGAAGGAGAACTTGGCACCCTTCATCACAAAGCTGAACATGGATTTGACAGAGTAGTCAGAGAAGCTGAAGACATAGTTGGAGCTCTGCAGAACTGCCTGTCACTCCAGAAGCTGTATCTACTGGCACAAGAGATGGAAAAGCTGTAGACAGTCTGGCAGGAGCTAGAGAAGCTGTGGCCCCAGCTGCCGACCCATACCAACAGGGTGAGCTAGCAGATCAGCAAAAACATGGGGGAATTATAACAGCACCTAAAACCCTGCACTGCTCTTCTAAGTATAAAGAAGAATATGGATGCTGCTTCACTTCTACCATCCAGATCTTACCCAAAATGTCTCCTGTGGCCCATATTAACCAAAAACTATGCAGAGAAGGCAACTCCAGCATACGTAGTTCCAGGTTAGCTAAGTTTATGGTACAAATCTACCACAGTTCCATCCATAGTTTTTGCTATCTTCTGATATTACCACAAATCAGGTTCTCTAAAAAGAGAACTATAAATTAGCTTCCCAATTTAATCTTCAATATCTATGGAGAGGCAATGAAGAATGCTATATCTTTGTGCTGTTCCCTAAAGATAATATTTTTATCCTCATGGGAAGCCCATGATTATACTAAGAATATGATAAACACTTCCTCTGAAAGAATCTACTTTACAAAAGCAAAAGTATTAATCTCCAGATTATATCACAGAATGCAGTTTAGGCAAAAAAAAAAGACAATCATGTTTTACCAGTAGCTGATTCTTGTTAGTTAAGTATTTTTCTCAGCCCACTCAAGGTTAAAAAAAAAATGTGTATATGAGCCCTTTTTCTCCCCTTCTCAAATTAATTTTTATTTTATTCTTAAATTTTCTAAAAACAGTAAAACATCCTGATAGTAGATTTCAGAGAATCTATTGATGCTTTAAAATGGAGATCTTTTCAGCCCATTTCTAAGTTGCTCAGTTCTACTCAGATGCTGTGATAGATTGCGCAACTGGTCCCAATCATACACTCCTTGTATCACACCCTTGTTCTATGACTTTGCAGTTCCTCTGATTACGGGAACAAGGTGTGTTTCTTCACTGCTTGACCTAAGTGACTTGATTAGAGCAAAGGCATGTTGGCAGAAACAACAGTGACTGGTTCTGTGCCTGGACCTTAAGTAACCTTGTGTGTCTTGCTTGGCCTCTTATAACTCTTCCGTTCCATGAAAAGAGTTTGTCCCAGGGAGTATAATCCCTCATACTGGTCCCCCAAAATGAGTGGACATGAAGTGGAGCTGGTGTAGGTGAGCTGAAGATCTGTGAAAACAAAGGACTGCTGTTTGAAGCCCATGAGGTTTTGGGTGGTTTGTTACAGACCATTTTTGTGGAAATACTTGTTAGAGTTATCTTTTGCTTTGTAACCCCCACTACTACCAAAACCAAAACAAAACAAAATTTAGTGGCTTGCATCAGCAACAACCATTTATTTACCCACAGATTAACAATTTGGGCAGAGCTCTGCAGGGAAGACTCATCTCTCTTCCACATGGGGCAGCTTGAGTGGGGCTGGAAGACCCACTTTCAAGAGGCTCACTCACATGACTGGCAAATTGGTGCTGGCTGCCAACTGCAGCTCACTAGGGTCTTTCCGCATGTACCTATCCTTGGGTCTGCTGGCTTCCTCACACATGGTGGCTGCATCCCAAGAATAAGTATCTCAAGAGACAGAAAATAAAAGCTGCCAGTTTCTTGAGGCCTAAACCCAGAAATTGGCCCAATCTCACTTCTGCCATATTTTAGTTCTCAAGCATTCCCAGAGCCTATATTCAACGATAGGGGATATAGACTTTGCTTCTTGAGAAGTGTCAAAAACCTTCAACATTAGTTGGAGTGCTCATGAATGGAATTAGCACTCTTATTTAAAAAAAAAACAAAACACCCCACAGAATTCCCTAGCCCCTCCCACCAGGTGAGGACATAGCAAGAAGTCCGCAGTCTGCAACCTGGAAGAGGCCTTCATGTTCTAAAACTGCCACAATACATAACTGATATAGATCCCTTTAAGCATAAACCCTTCTACCAGCAGTGGAAAACACATCTTTGGGGGTAAGAAATGAAAAGAAAGGAGTAAGGGAAACACAGAACAGGTATGTGAGAAATATCACCTATCTTATACCTTTTTTCTTGGAAGTTTCCCAGTTTCAAGTCTAGCAACAGAGTAAAAGAAGTGACCAATATTTAAGTTATCCACTTGACAATTAGAAACATTAAGAGAACTTTGGACTCAAGGAGTTACAGTAGGAATTTGAGAAAACAAAATTTGGCCACTGTGATGCTATGGATAGAAAAATAACTTTAATCAGGTGATCTGGCTCTGTCTTTATTCTGCACTCCTTTAGTGTGACCTCTGGAACATTACTTAACCTCTGTGGGTCTCAGGTCTTTCATCTGTAAAATGAAGTGAACAGGGTTGTCTTTGAGATTTCTTCCTGTTCTGACATTCTATGAATCATTGTCATTTTCTTTATGATTCTGACATCCAGATGATGACCTGAACTTTCTATATTTAAATCCTCAGGATCTATTTTTGCTACATGCCCTCAATAATGAATGGTATTCCTTAATAAAACCAAACCTTACAAGGTTTAACCAATAATGAGCTTCAGAATAATGATGGCTGGGCTGAGTGCGGCAATCACACTAGGAGCTGAGCACTCACTTCTCCCTGTAACTGAAATAAAATGAAAACATCTTTTCTTCCTCTACTCAGCATAGAAGAGGCAGACTAATAATTTCAAAGAGAAGTTTACTAAAAACTAGGGAGACAAAATAGAAACAGTTGTCTCCAAAAATAAATGTAGTATAAAAATGTCCATTTCTAAATAGAGAAAAAAGAAGCTATAAAGAGTTTTTCTGAGCTGAAATCTTACACTAAATAGTGACCTCCTTTCCCTGTGGTGGTATGGATTAAACCTGGTAAGACCTGGGTTCAAATTCCAGCTCTGCCATTTAAATCTTAAACCTAGACTGAATTACCTAAGCATATTAAGCCTTAATTTCTTCATTTCTAAAAAGAGAATAATCATAACTGATATGGACTGAATGTTTATATCCCCCCCAAATTCATATGTTGAACTCCTAATCTCCCAAGTAATGGTATTTGGACGTAGGGCCTTTGGGAGTTCCTTAGGTCATGAGGGTAGAGTTCTCGTGAATAGAATTAGTGCTCCTATAAAAGACACTCCACAGAGCTCCCTAGACTCTTCCATCATGGGAGGACATAGCAAGAAGTTCACAGTCTGCAACTCAAAAGAAGGCCTTCACCAGAATCCGACTATGCTGGCGCTTCTGCCATCTAGAACTGTGAGAAAAAATTTCTATTGTTTATAAGCTACCTGGTCTGTGATATTTTGTTATAGCAGCTCAAATGGACTAAACAATATCTATTGGTCACAGTTGTTAATATTAAATTAGATAATATAGGCAAAGCACAGGCTCATAGAAAAGCAGACCCAAATAAAAGTATTCTGGTGCACATGGTTTATAGGGGAAATGCAGGGAATATAGCCAGGGAAGTGGGAGCATGAAGGAAGAAAAGGTGGTCAATAAAGACCATGATTATTAACATACCTACCGAAGTGGGTGACTAAATCCCACTGGGGAAATGCTAGGAACTGTTATAAAACACATGCTTCAGATAACCATACAAGGGAATCAAGGAGGCTAGAATATTTATACACCCACTTCTGTCAGTCAATGGATGAGAGCTGCTCCCAGAATTGAGAATTCCCCAGAACTTATGGATTGCTGTGAAAAAGTAGAATGGCACTCTGGAGAAAGCCCCCAGGCAGAAATAAAAATACTGGTGGGCGCAAGTTGTCCAGAGCACATTGATATGTAAGGTCCAATGAGCATGGGTAGTGCATGGATAGTATCTGCTGCAAAAGTACTCACCAAAGGTTCACTCTTCATTTTCTCCCCAGTCCTAATTAAAATTGGTGGCACCAAACTCAATCTCCTTTCCTCTAGATTCTTAATTTTATGTTGTTATCAGAGAGACATTTCTGTTTCACAACTTAAAACAGTAACTAATATCAATTCATTGAACTTCAGTATAGAAGTTGTCATCATGGACCCCTTTCCCTTCTTCCCTAATTTCCCAGTCTTAGGGCCATAAACCAGAGACAGCTGAATTTCCATCTGAAGACTGCAGCTATAACTTCCCAAAGAGCACTGTTAAGGGAGAGTCCTAAGAAATGTCATTAACTAAGCCCAAGAGTTCCATTTTCAATGCCAAGGACTATGATGCCCACCATGCTTCTCATACTATCTATCTTATCAGCCAGATGCAAATATCTCTAGACCTTTATTCTCATTTATACTTCTTTAGTCATATTGTCCTGCCATTCCTTTGCTACTCCAGCTGCAACCCTTCTTCCCAAATTATTTAGCTGTATCCTTTGGGGGCACCCAGTAGCCTTTAACTTGTCACCTCTTTGCTTTACTAGAAACTACATTTTATTGTCCTATAATTGGGAACATTGTCATATTTCATTCCTGAATCTCTCTCCCAAATCCTCTAAGCCTGAACTGCATCATCACTGAATTTACCATGAAACCATGCAAACTGGCACCACTATAAATTCCTGGTCTTCAACATTAAAATATCAAGGGAAACAAAAGCAAAATTAAATTATTGGGACTATAACAAAACAATTTTTTAAAGATTTTATTTATTTGTCAGAAGGAGAGAGAGCACAAGCAAGGGGAGCAGCAGGCAGAGAGAAGCAGGTTCCCCACTGAGCAAGGAACCCGATGCGGACTCGATCCCAGGACCCTGGGATTATGACCTGAGCTGAAGGCAGACGCTTAACCGACTAAGCCACCCAAACATCCCATGGGACCATAACAAAATTAAAAGCTTTTGCACAGTGAAGGAAACTATCAGCAAAATAAAAAGGCAACCCACCAAATGAGAGAAGATATTTGCAAATGACATATCCAATAAAGGGTTCATATCCAATATTTATAAAGAACTTGAAGAACTGAACTCCAAAAACCCCCCAAATAATCCAATTTAAGAAATGGGTAGAAGACATAAACAGAATTTTCTCCAAGGAAGACATACACATGCCAACAGACACATGAAAAGATGCTCAACATCATTCATCAATAGGGAAATACAAATCAAAACTACAATGAGCTATTACGTCACACCTGCCAGAAAGGCTAAACTCAAAAATACAAGAAACAGTGTTGGTGAGTATGTGGAGAAAGGGAACCCTTGTGCCCTGCTGATAGGAATGCAAACTGGTGTAGCCATTGTGGGAAACAGTATGGAGGCTCCTCAAAAAATTAAAAATAGAATTACCATAGGATCTAGTAATTCCACTACTGGGTATTTACCCAATGAACATGAAAACACTAATTAAAAAGATAATATGCACTCCTATGTTTCTTGCAGTATTATTTACAATAACCAAGATATGGAAACAACCCAAGTGCCCATTGATAGATGAATGGAAAAAGATGTATATACATACAATGAAATATTACTCAGCCATAAAAACAATTAAATCTTGGCATTTGCAACAATGTGGATGGATATAGAGGGTGTAATACTAAGTGAAATAAATCAGTCAGAGAAAGTCAAATATCATATCATTTCACTCATATGTGCAATATAAGAACAAATGAACAAAGGAAAAAGAGACAAACAAACAAAAAAATAGACTTTTGTATCAAGAACAAACTGATGGTTTCCAGAGGGGAGGTGGGTGGGAGGATAGGTAAAATAGGTGAAGGGGATTAAGAGTACACTTATCACGATGAGCACTGAGTAATGTACAGAATTATTGAATCACTATATTGTATACCTGAAATGAATACAAGACTATGCTAATTATACTGGAAATAAACACATAAATAAAATATCAAACAGACCCTTAGCTCATGCCTCCCAGATTGCTGGGGTTTTTTGGCCCATGGCAATTATTTCCAACATTGTCCATTCTGCTTATACTCTTGACTCTCTTTTGGGCCATCATTCTCAGCAAATGATTTTGTTTCCTACTTCACAGAGAAATTAGAGGCCATTAGTAAAGACTTTCTTATATGTCCTATCATCAGATCAGTTCTCATCCTTTCATTTTTCCTTGCTGTTATGTTGGGGAAGGCTATTGCGTTTGTTCCCATGTTGTCTGGACCCTTCCCTTGCTACCCTACCTTCTCACTATCCACATTTCCTCACCTTCAATTTGCTCCTTACCCTAATGCTTCATCACTATTCTCCTAAAATGTCTTATACAAAAGTCATCAGTGACACCCATGTTGCCAAAACCAATAGACATTCCTCTATTATGTTCCCCTGGACCTCTCTTCTACAGTTAACCTGTTGAACATTAATTCTTGGCAATTTTAATTATCTTGCTTTCTATGCACTTATTTCTCCCAATTAGCTTTCAAATTCAATAAATTATCAACTCCTGCCAAATTGACATCCAGCATAATTTTGACCCTTTTCCTTTCCCCCTCCATCCCTTCATACTGTCACTGCCCTGATTTAAGCTTTTACCATTTCTTAGTTGGATACTATAAGACCTTCCCAACAGATTTCCTTGCGTCTAGTCTTGCCTCATTAAAAATTTATCCATTCTTCCACCACAGCCAGAAATTCTATCATAACATCTGAGTGCATTACTTTTTCTCAGATACCTCAAATATTTCCCCATTTCTTATAACATTTAAGTTTCTCGGTATGGCATATAAAAACTGCCATGACTAGCCTTTGACTATTCTGCAAGCTAATACCATCTTCCAGTTCACACTTAATCCTTTAATAAAGTTTAATGGCTTGTAGACACAAGCACACAATATATCCAGTCCATGCTTTGTACTTCAGACCTTTGATGATGCTGTTTCCTTTGTCTACAATGCTTTCCCACCTTTCTTTGCTTAAGGGCCACTCCTCTGAAACTCTATAATATCCTGGAAATGTCCCAGATATTATCATTTACCATTATATTGAAATTATCTATTTCAATATTTGTCTGTCTGCTGGACTAATAGCTCTTTAAGGACAGGGATCCTATCCTCTGCAGCCAGTATTCGCCTGAAGTGAGCTGAGATCTCAACTTCTTGGGGAGTTGATTATTGGAAAGCCAGTTCTCTGACAGAAACTCCCTTAAGTTTTAATCAGTGACTTTTGTAGTTGGCAGGGACCTTTTGAGTCATTCAATCCAGCTTTCCACTCACAGGAGATCCCTCTACAATAGGAGCCAAAATAATTCAGTCACATATGGTAGAGTATTCCAACTGTGGACAGCTCTTATTTCCATACATACAGTCCCTTCTGGTGAGAGTGGAAATTGATACCAGTTTTTTGGGAAGCAACTTAGTAATACATATGCATGTTTATATGTGTTTATATTTTTATATGTTTGTTTATATTTTTATTCCTTAAATATTTATATCTTTATTCCTTGCAATGCCTCTTTCAGAAATCCCTTCTCAGGAAATCATCCAAAAATGTGGGGAAAATTTATTACATAATAATGTTCATCATGGAAATATAATATAGATAAATTATAGATAGGCAAAAGTAGGGGAATTGTTAAGTAAATTATGATGCATTTATGAAATAGAATTTATTTTGTCTTTTTAAGTGAAAATACAAGATATAAAATATCATCTTAACTATACAAACAAATTCACCTCATTTTATTTTCCAAATTTTCTATAATGAGCATGGATTATTTTTATAATAAGAAAAATTGCAGGTTTTGTTTTGGTTTGTTTTTTGTTTTAGGTTTTGTTGTTATTGTGTTTTAAGGAACTATTACTCTTCTCCTAGGAAACAAGTCTCTGATTTCTGAATTGTCTGACTTCTGCTGAGTTGTTTCCCTCTTGATACTTTGTTTCCACAATTTATCTCATACCCCAACACACCCAGTACAGTTCATCTCTTAAACCCAATGCAGTGTATATGTGTGTTCCTTCCCTTTTCCTGTTCTGATCATGCCTTTGTTACTCTTGTCTCACAGCAATTGAGAGTGTACCAGCTGCATCCCTCCTTCCATAAACATGCCTATGGTTTTATGCTGCTTCTCCATCTCCCCATCAGAATTGACTTAAGTTACAGTTTCTAACTTAAAGGTTCTCATATCCCTGGTAAAAGAGTTAGTTATGCCTGATAAGTAAAGCAATACAGGTGTGCCCAAGGTAGGAAAAAGAAAGAGATTGATGGTCTCTGAAGGTATCAGAAAGGCTTCCCTGGATATAAGATGCCTCTGGGACAAGATTTTCTCCCTTAGAATCACAGCTTTACAGTTAATACAGAGCTATTGAGAATTTAAGAGAACACTCTCCAGGCCAACATCTTATTTTGCAGATGGGAACACTGATGTACTCTGAATTAAAGTGATATTGGTCAAGGTTTCATAATGAATTATTAACAAATCCTCCACTAGAACTTAGGCCTTATGGCTACCATAACCACACTTTCCAGTGTTCTGCAATTCAGTCTACTAAAGACAGGACAGCTGCTTTTCTAAGCTTTTCACAATAAGAGCCCTTAACCCAAAGTAAAACAACAAAACAAAACAAACAGCAGCAAAAACAAAGTAGGATCTGCAGGAATGAAAATAAAGAATACACTAGTTTCTGTTTGGGGGAAAAATTTAGGGACTCTCAGAATTATATTGACCCTGAGGTTATTCCCAGAGGGCATATAAGAAAAACAAACAAGAGTCAATTACTATTTGACTCCAGTTATCTGGGGAAAAAATTTGAAACCATTGCCTCCTTTCATCTCTTAAATGCTGTTGACTAAAGTAGTTGCTGATTAGAGCTGTTAGTTGGGAATGCTGAGCAGCTCTGGGCAAGGGCGCTGCATTCCAGGCTGACCCTGCTCCACCAGGAACAACAGGGTGAAAAGAGGTATTGAGCATACATTCCCAACTCTTTGTTACCCCCTGGCAAACAGTGTGTTTACTAAGATTGCTATAAAAGGTATTTATCTAATTAGAGAGCATTTCCCCCTTTTATTAGTAAGCAATTAGACCACATTTTAGTACATTAAGGAGGTTTTGTAAATCCAACTGCAAGCATATAAATTCTGTAATTGTATAATTGTATATTGGGCACAAAACCACAGATTTTCTTCTATTTTGGCTTGACCATTTTTTTAAAGCAATTTAGGGTTTTCTAAGCTAATGCTTATGTGGTGAGTGTTTTTTAAAGCCTGGGCTAAATACATATAATTTAGCCATTCTTTGGTCTTAAACCCAAACCAGAAAATGACATAAAATCCACACAAACATATATCAACTATTTGTCTGTTCTTCTTCATCTTAAAGCCTGGGAATAATTCGTCTGTTTCACAATGTTTTAAAGTACAATGGTAGCACCGTACCATTCTTTAGCATAGAAACCATAAAATTTTTGTAGCCAAATAATTCCAGAAATTCTCATTTAAACATCTGTAGCTCACATGTATGTGGTTAAATTTATCTTAATTAAATTATGTTTGCAAGACAGGGGTGGTGGGAAAGAAAAGATCATATTAATTTGAATTTTTGCTTAGGTTAAATATATTAGTGGAACTATATTAACATTGCCAACATTTGACCATTTTTCATTTATGAAAATAGTAATTTTCTATGGTTCAACTTCTATTATGTATGTTGTCCCCATTTTTCACAAGGACATAGTAAACACCAAAAATGGAAACCATCATTGATTCACAACCTTAATAAACAATTCATCAACTTACAAAAGGTGTCAAAAGAGTTTATAGGATACATATATTCAGATAACATATATTACTACCAGTTTTACTACTAGATGTTTGTGGGACCTTGGGAGAAACACTAGGTTTTTAGGACCCTCTGTTTCCTTCTCTGGCAAATGACTGGATTATATTAGAACTAAAAAAAAAATTTACAGTTCCATAAAATGTGTATCACTAATCAAAGTTAGTACTGTAAATAACTGTTAATAACAAGGCTCTTATGTTAAGCAAGTTGAAATCTATGTCATTATGGAAACATAACATAGTATTACATTTTTATACACTGTAAGAAATCTTTCAGTGCACTGAATTAGATAATAAAGAACTGATTCACTTATTGATGGAATGAAAATAATTAACAATACTAATGAGAATAAGCACCATTTACTGAGTACATATTATGAGCCACACACTTAAGCAGTTTACATATTATTTCATATAATTCTTATATAACATACATGAGCAGTGATGTGCAGATAAATGCTTAACAACTATCCCAAAAGCCCTGATTTGTAGTGTTTGCTGATTTCCACAATATAATACTTCAATCTCGGGTGCTTTCCAGATATCAACCTGACTTCACTGAACTTGGCAGGGGTGGGGGTGTGGTAAGGGGGTCCTAGAAGAGATGTGCAGTAGCACACTATTATATAGTATTTCCACCATGCTGATACAGTAGACAAAAATAATCTCAAGAACACAGACAATAATAAAATGTAACAAGATATTTAGGAAGTGATGAGTTTGGGGTACTTATTATTTTTGTTTTAATATAAGTTTACATAATTTAATTTTTAATAATGGCTGTGTTTGATAATCAACTCACAGGATTCCTGAATATTTGGCAGTTTTTGTGAACTGAGGGCACTATTGTATGTGAGGCTGATTTTACTACCCACTTTCACTGAAAATAGGGAACAGTAATATAAAAAGGATTAAATAATTCGTCAAGGTTATCCATTAGTAAATTCAAATCCCAATTTACCAGACAATGAGCCTTAATTTCTTAATTCTGAGGAAGCTTTTACAATGGATTTTACAAAATAACTTTTATATAATCCAAGAAATGTGTTTTTGATTATAGATAAAAAGGCACTAAGCAAGGCAAAAGTGAAAGGAGAAAGCAAGATGAGAATTTAAAGCAATGTCTTCTAGAAGAGGGCCTGTTGAGAGAGAAGACGCAGGTCAGAAAGAACAAGTAATTGAAAAAAGAGAAGTCAGAATAGTGAGCAAGTCAATCTATTCTAAGACATCATGAAGGGATACCACCTTATGCTAGTTAGAATGGCAAAAATTGACAAGGCAGGAAACAACAAATGTTGAAGAGGATGTGGAGAAAGGGGAACCCTCTTACACTGTTGGTGGGAATGCAAGTTGGTACAGCCACTTTGGAAGACAGTGTGGAGGTCCCTTAAAAAGTTAAAAATTGAGCTACCCTATGATCCAGCCATTGCACTACTGGGTATTTACCCCAAAGATACAGACGTAGTGAAGAGAAGGGCCATATGCACCCCAATGTTCATAGTAGCATTGTCCACAATAGCTAAATCATGGAAGGAGCCAAGATGCCCTTCAACAGATGACTGGATTAAGAAGATGTGGTCCATATATACAATGGAATATTACTCAGCCATCAGAAAGAACGATTACCCAACATTTGCAGCAACATGGATGGGACTGGAGGAGATTATGCTAAGTGAAATAAGTCCAGCAGAGAAAGACAATTATCATATGGTTTCACTCATTTGTGGAACATAAGGAATAGCAGGGAGATCGGTAGAAGAAAGGGAAGAATGAAGGGGGGGGTAAAAAGAAGGGGGAATGAAGCATGAGAGACTATGGTCTCTGGGAAACAAACCAAGGGCTTTAGAGGGGAAGGGGGTGGGGGATCAGGATAGGCCAGTGATGGGTATTAAGGAGGGCATGTATTGCATGGTGCACTGGGTGTTATACGCAAGTAATGAATCATGGAACTTTACATCAAAAACTTGGGATGTGCCGTATAGTGACTAACATAACATAATAAAAAATGATTATTAAAAAAAAAGATATCATGAAGGGGTACTGAAGTGTGAAATTCCTATGGGAAGGGCTCACCAGTCTGAAATGCTTCAAGGAACGCTGTCTCTTTTACTTGCCTGCACTGGGGTCCCTATAGACAATGACAGACACCATCATACTTTCCCCCAATTATTTGAGCCTATTTTATCTAGATAAGAGAAGGAAAACTCAACATTCATGTTTATAGCTTTTTGATCCCTGGGTAATTTCCACTATAGTTTATAAAATAATTCAAACAAATTTTGTTGCTATAGCATTCCATCTATTCAGAAGTTTTAAGTATTTTGATTAGTCAGTTCACTGGTACTGTTGGCTAAGTACTCAGTGCTGAGTGTGCATGGGCCAAACTTTCATGCCTTTCATGAAGACTCAGGCTTACTCCAACACTTACTTACCAAACACTAAGTTCAGTGTCTGGTCATAGTGTCACAGGGTTTCTTCTCCTTCCGTGCCCATAGTTTTTGGTCATGCCACTTGGAAGAATGAAGAGGTAGACCAGATGGAAGAGTGGTGGGCAGCAAAGCAAAGTTTATTGAGCGAGACAGCAAATAGTACAAAGCTCCCAAAGAGGGAGGAGACCCGAGAGCGCTACCACTGGAGTTTCTAAGTCTAGGGGTTTTTATGCGGTTGTTGGCAGGCTGTTTTAATCTGATTAACCCTGGGGTGCCTGGGCAGCTCAGTCAGTTAAGCACCTGCCTTGGCTCAGGTCATGATCCCAGGGAGGGTCCTGGGATCGAGCTCCACGTTGGTGGTGGGCTCTCTGCTCAGCGGAGAGCCGGCTTCTCCCTACCTCTCCACCTGCCACTCCCCCTGCCTGTACTCTTTCTCTCTCTGTCAAATAACTAAATACAATCTTTTAAAAAAAAATCTGATTAACCCTCCCTGCGCCTGTTCATCCAATCAGGTTTTTGTCTTCTATCACGTGGGAAAGGGTGGAGGGCTCCTTCCAGGGTGGTGTAAAATCCTTTTAAGGGTGGTTTCCTCTTAGGGCATGGGTGGGGGGGGGGGGCGCTTATCCCTGCCTGCCGTTCTTCCAACTATCTTTCATCAATAATAAGCGCTATATAATCATTAATTGATATTATTATCATTATTATTGTTATTGTTATTATATTATTATTATTATTATTATTATTATTATTATTATTATTTAGAACTGCTGGATTTCTGGTGAGTTCCAGGTTCAGGTTGTGGGCAGGATTTTCTCAGAATGTTTCCACCCAGATTGTAGGATTCTCTTCATAAGCAATATATTAACCACAGGTTGCCAGAATTTGTTCTTTCCTAGGGCTGGTGTGGCCAATGTTTGCAGTTGGTCTTTGGTGCACCTGAATTTTTCATGATAGAAACATTTCAGTTATCGCTTTTGGGGGCACTTGGTAAAAGCAACATTTTCCCCCCAGAGTTTCAGCTCCAGTTGTCTAATGATTTGGGCTCATAATGTATCTGGATTGATATTGGGTGATGTTCATTGATGTGAAAATTGTGCTCTTGAAATGCAGCCAATGTGTCTTTTCACCAGGGCTGAGGTCAAAGCAACTTCCTCATGATAGAGGGGAAATGATCTCTTTGATAGTCAACTCTTGCTTTGCGGTGGTTTCTAAAAGTTATTGAAGGGCTACGTGAACAAATTAAAAGTAGGACATCTTTTAGTGTTTACAGCAGACTGTAAAGTTAAACTTATGAGCTTCATTACAATTGATAAATGGAAATGGTCTTTTTGTAAATGGATAGTGAGAACAGTGAGCAGTCTGAGGAAATCCTCCTTCTCAGACTTTCTGCCTCAAAGCTAGATCCTTCAGATTTATCTTGTACTTTACTATGATGTCTTACTATTGCTTCCTGTAATTATATTGGATTCATGCTTATCACTAAATTTATAACAGCCTTATCAGAAATATCAGCCACCTCCATAACTTTATTTCTTTGAACATATGTAATTTTTTCACCATCATAGCAGTCATTTCATATCACATCTTTTAAAAGCTAGTAAAGGATGTCAGATTCATCTGGTATAAATTTCTTATTTTACAGTTGAGGAATCAAAAGTCCAGTGAGGTTAAACACTTTGCCCTAAAACTCAGCACATCAGCATCTTACTAGTTTTGAACTTGCAGTTTTGAATGAATTTTAAGTGGTGTGTGGAATACCATCCATTTGTAAAATGAATAAACTTCCTTTAGCAATTTTTAACTTCCTTTAAAGAATGTTTCAAAAGGACATAATATGACACCATTAGAATCAATCATGTTATCCTGATAGCTAATAAAACCTTAGGTGGTGACACTGAAAACACAAGATGAGTTAGGGTGTGGTGCCTAACCTGTGTAGCCCAATACAGTGGCCACCAGCCACATGTGGATATTTTAAATTTTAAATTCATTGAAAGTAAATAAAATTAAAAATGTAGTTCCTCAGTCTTACTAGTCACAGTTCAAGTGTTCAATAGCTACTTTAGCTAGTGGCTACAGTATTAGAAAACACAGAATAGAACATTTTTATTATCCCAGAAAGTCCTATTGGATAGCACTAGAAGGCAGGTTTGGACCTCCCCTGAGCTTCAAATTTTGTTGGAGGCTTCAAAGTGGGAAAGTCCTTCTTTCTCCATGTAGGCGTCAATCTTGTCACCAGGTCAATTTCTCAGGAAACAGACAAAAGCTTTCCAGAGTGACAATCTACTCAGCTCCTAAACTGTACCACCACTCCCTGATGACAGAGTGAGACTCTATATCCCGTGTTCCTGGCCCTTCTCACCCCTGCCCTGTTTTGGGAGTGAGGGTGCAGGAAAATGCATTAAGAAGGGAAGAGTGAAGATTTAGCATTTTGGAGGCATATCCCAAACTTCCTGAACCTTGTTTAACTTTTAACTTCTTTATCTTCTTTTTACCAATATTTCCCAATCCCTCCACCCTCAGGAGATGACAGAGGTGTGCCTTTGATGAGGTCCAACTACTTTCTGCCCCTTCAAAGCTAGAGGAAGTGTTTAGACAGATTCAGGGGAAAGAGATGAATAAAGACAGGAGCTTCAATCAATTCTTCACTGAGTTTGCGGAGGTCCTCGGCATGTTCCACCCAGTGAGCTCCACTTGTTGGGGAGCATGCAACGGGAGGTTACTCAAATAAGAGAGCTGAAAGCTATCGGTAGAAGTGAGGAAGGGAAGGGACAAAAGCAGGAGAGGAACGTGTTTTGTTTTGAAGAAACAACAGTTCCAACCAACTTGATGCCCAACTAGGTCTTTCACCTGATAGCCCCTTGCTAGGTGTGTCTCACCTGATAGCCCCTTATGTGAGCCAGTTTGAGCTGGATTAGAGCTGAGGACCTGTGCAAAAGCCCCCCCCCCTCCCCGAGTTGTCCTAAAGTCACCTTTAGCTCATTATAATACTAAGATCTCCTCTTGTGGGTGGAATTTTCCCCCATTTTTTGAACATATGATGTATGTATGCACTAGGATGTTGACAGGCTAGGCAGGCGCAAGTGAACTACAGTGCTTATGCAAGCTCCCTGCCTTGCCCCCTAATATACTAAATAAAAGTTTCCTGTACTAACCTTATGGGGAGACAGTGCTTTGAGAACCAGCTCCCTGTCTCCTTACTTATAACAAGTAATAAGTTCTTTGCTTTCAACAATTCCTTGGATTGTTTTCAATTTGATGCACCCCAATCACAGAACCCCTTGAGTTTGGTTACATACTGAGTGTACAAAGATGGCAAAAATTGCTTTATAGGGACTCTTTTCCCAGAGGCCCTTTTCATTATCAGCTCCCCTAGCCTGAGGGCCTGAGACTGGGCCTCGAGGTCAAGACCCCTCACTGCCACACACTGGCAATTCCTTGTCCAAACCAGACAATGGATCCTTCTTCACCCTAAATTGGAAACACCATAGTAGTTCACAAACAAGGGGTTAATGATTCAATAAATATGTCTTGTCAGAAGAATTTACATTTCAGAAGCCACCTCCATACTCTTACTCCCCCTCTCCTCCTAATCCCTGTTTACTGCCCAGTAAAATGAGGAGTTGGAACTAATTGATTTCTAAGTCCTTTCCAAGCTCAGAAGTTGTGACACCTCCTACTTCTGGGGGATGCTCTTGCCTTAGCACATAGGAACTCTTGCCCCGGGATAACTTCTAGCAGTAAAATTGTCCTCTTACTTCCATCCACATTTTGCCTCAAAATGTATTCTTATTTATTCCATCTTCCTTCATCTTAAGGTAAATTCCCAAATCAGCAGAGGAAAAAGCCCCCCAAATTCTCTCATAGTTTGGGTTG
Source organism: Ursus arctos (assembly GCF_023065955.2). Taxonomy (NCBI): domain Eukaryota; kingdom Metazoa; phylum Chordata; class Mammalia; order Carnivora; family Ursidae; genus Ursus; species Ursus arctos. Next base: position 16,618,600 of record NC_079873.1, read on the forward strand.
TTAAAATTTGGATCCTGAAAGTATATGACAGAAGTAGTAAAAGATGAAGAAGTTGTCTTTTTTTGTCATTACCACACACAAAGTAAACCATGGATTTGAGCAAAGTCATTCTTCAGAAACGTTCAGCATAGAGCTTCTTCAGAGCAACACTAAACACTTAAATGTTTCCCCTACATAATTATAGTAGCTGCTATTTATTGAGCAACCATTACATGCCAGGCATGACTCTCTACATACACTACTTCATTTACCCCAGCTGTGGTACGATCTCCATTCTACAAATTCAAAAAAGTTGAGAGAGTCCTGGTAATCTGCAGATTCAAACAGCTAATATTCTGGAGCAGAATTAGAATAAGACTTCATCAATTGCTACAGTCCATCTGTTTTTCACCCTGCCATTAATTTTAAAATTTGTTCCAAGGAATCCTAAATAACCTCTCAAGATGCTCTATATTCTTGAGGGGCTTGGGGATGAGTGGGGGGAAAGAAGAGAGAGGCCACAAAGTCACCTCTATCCCTGTCCAAGTCTTGCCTGTCTGACTAACTCCTCCCCGCAGGTTAACCCCAGAAAACACTCTTTTAACTGTTTTAAGTACTGGGATTCCACATACAATTTCTCAGATTAAAAAAAAAGTTCAAAAACCATTGTACAAGGTAGGGTCTGCTTTCTCCAGTGTCCTTCTGACACCATCCTAGCAATAGCCTTTGCCTATTTATAATAAATTAACATTTACATATTAATTTATCCCACAACTGAAGAATGATTAATAAAAAATCATTGTACATCTTTAACTACACTGTCTTAATTACAGATCTGGAAATGCCCTGGTAGAAATTGATTATTCATAGGCCAATTCATCAGAAAGGAGAATAAAAAAAAAGTCCGGGCCACTGCTGCTTGCTTTCTCTCAAAAAATGAATTAGATTTTGACAAGATGATCATTCGGTGTGTGATGGCCCTTGGCCAAACAAAATATATTCACTTTCACTTTGGATCTTCCAGAAGGACCATTTTCTCAATCAGAGGTAATGGGATTGACTTTCAAAGAGGGGTTTGTTCACATTTTTTTCTCATTTTTTAATGACCTAGAGGATTTATAGCCTCATATTTTTTCTTTTAGGTATAACTGCCTGGAAGCCTGAACAGAGATAAGTTTCAATTCATTTTTTACTTCTTACAGTGTTCTTTTAAAAAAATGTGAAGACATTTCCCAAGAGATTTGTTTTTGCTGGTGGTGTTCTTGGAGGTTCCCCTTTGTTTGTGTGTTTGTATGTCCATGTATTCTCACACACAGGCCAAGAGGTGCCTATGTATAAGGGGGTCAGCAGGGAGATAGTATTCTCTAAGTATCTTAGTCTGTGATATCTTGCAACAAAGAACATTGCAAGTCACTTGGTATAAGAGGAAGCTGCTCTTGGACAACCTGTTTGTTCATCCACTTACCAAACAGCAATCAGCAATATTAATCAAATGTCTCTAATGAGTAACCAGAGAAGGGAATCAGAAATGTTCAGATAGGGGTTGAACAACTGCTTGGCAAAAAGATTATAAAATAGATTATATCAAGAACTACAAAATCATAGTTTTAGAAATTTAGAGTTCCTTTCATCTTGTAATTCCATACTTGTGACTTACAGGTTTGGATCCAGAGGGAAAACGAGCTATTTATCTTATGGTGATGATTGGATGTCTCTGTTTGCTAAGAATGACTCTGGTTCTTGTACAGAGGAACAGATCTTTGCCTAGAGTAGAAAGTTGCCAAAGGGGTTGAGGGGCACTGTGAGATGTTTGGCTATAAAATGAAAGTGAGAAAATACACTCAGGGAAAAAGGATATGATTTTATATTCCTGGCAGAACTGGCATGCTTATTTATAGTGAAGTGGATTCTCCTCCCTTGGTTATTTATATTGATCTTCAGGGGAAAGAGGAAAGGAAAATGGTAATGCCCAGGTGAAGAAAGAAAGGTTCACTGAGGAAGGGAACTCCAAATGTCTGGGAGTGTTATAACAAGGATCCCTCTAATAGGCAGCCCAGCAGTACTTGCCAGTGAGCAGAAGGCTTGTCCAGGTCCATAGAAGCTACAGTCAAAGAACCCAGAGAACTGAGAGAACTTGAACATAGAAAAAGATATTCTTTTGTGCAAGTTGCACTTTTGTATATGATAAGTTAAATCTCATTGCAAATGTAGAGTAACTGGCCCACTGAAGGCTATGGTTTCCCAAGTGCAAGGGGTAGGAGGCATTCAACACCAAGCAAAGAATGATCCACCCCCAAAATAACCAGAGAAAGTCCAGTCACTTGCCTCTTTGATAGAAGGCTTACTACATAATTGAAATAACATTAGTTACCAGTACCAATGAATGAGTACACACTAATGAAGCATCTAGTGGGCACAGCACACACGTTCTCTCTTTTCACTGCAGACTGTCATACCATGTCATTTGACCCTCAATACAACCTCATGAGGAAGAGGAAATTAAGGTTCCTAGGGGCTCAGTAACTTGCTCAAGGTCACACAGCCAGGTGACAGTACTACAATTGAACCAATATATGTCTGGATCCAAACCCAATACTCTTTAAACTTTTTCTAAACATCCCTCAAATAGGAAGTTAGGAAAATAAAGCAAAGTTTATGGTGACAGCTAAATTCATGGTGGAAACAAAACTATGTTACAGGATTTCCTTCCCTCTTCTATTACAAGGGTTTTCTTCTAATGTTCTAAGAAAACATTCACTCAGTTAGCTAAGGGTAAGGAAAATAGGTCCTATTCTTTGGTGTTAACTTATTTAAAATTTTATTTAAAAAATAAGATCAATAAGCACAACTTATATTGAATTTTTGATTGTCAAATATTTTCTCTTTGCTTAACTCTAGATAATCAATTTTTCCCCAGAGAAAAGGGGAAAAAAACCCAAATTGATCAAGAACAAACAGCAACTTAATTTAATGCAGTTTCCATTAGAGTATTAAAAAAAATGCAGTTTCCCCACTTTTAAATTTAAGTGCAGGGAACAGAACATTTTTTCATAAGAACAAATAATATTAAATACTTCAGTTCCTATGAAAGCTGAACCTCATGAACTATAAGATGTGGAGAAAAATATTTGAAGAAGGGCAGAACTATCTAAGAGACACTATCTCTGACAAGCTGTGAATGAGTGGGCCGTGGGCTCTAGATTATTTAGCTGTGTGAGCCTGGGCAAACTACAGATAGTTAGAAACAGAAAACAGAGGTTTTCTACTCTGAGAGCATCATACTGTCGATGAGAAAATGAAGTCTCACCAACAGTAAATGACTTGCTGACCATCAGAAGAATAGTGGAGATCTAGGACTGTTCTGTGCTTCATTCAATTAATTTCTAGGTGCCTCATTTCCTATTCTGTAAAATGAAGGAATATGAATAAGAAGTGACCTGATATCACAAAATGAATACTTGACTTGGAGATTGATAGTCTGAATTTAAGCTCCCTTGTCCAATACCCACCCATTGACTTTAGGCAAGTCCCTATCTTTTGTTCAGTTTTCACAAATTCTAAATTTGAAATTAAAATTCTGTTCAAACTGTATCATGGAGGTGTTGAGAGAAACTAATAAGACAATGTATAGGCAAGTACTTTGAAAACAATGAAACACTAAAGAGGAGCAAAGGAATTACAATAATGGTGATGATGATAATGGTGGTGATTAAGTCCTCTTGATCTCAAATTCTAGTTGAAAGGGAGAGCTTGCATTTGGAAGAAGTAGAAAAGGTTATATTGGTAGAATGAGGGCCAAATGGTGGAGCCTCATAAATGAAAAGATGTGAGTTTAGATGGCTTTTAAAAGATAGAGTGCAATTGGTAGGATTGCCAAATTAAATATGGGATGTTGAGTTAAATTTGAATTTCCCAAATATTGCATGGGACATATTTATACTGACAAATTATCTGGTGGTTATCTGAAATTTAAATTTCATTGTGTATCCTCTATTTCTTTTTACTAAATCAGGCAATCTTAATAATTGAGGGATTTCTGTGAAGGGTAGCAAGTGATATATGAAAGCAATGGTTCAGAACTCTTGTAGAAATATGGGGATCAGGAAGGAGTGGAATCAAGAAGATAGTCTTGGTTTGGGTTTCCCTAAAAACAGAAGCTATAAAACGATTTAAGGGCAGTAATTTATATGGAAGGTGAGGTCAAGAAACTTGGTAAGGAAGAGAGGAAAATAAGAACCACTCTAAGGGTGTTTCATATAAGTCATTGCTGAAGGCAGTGGGAGCTAGATTCCACTGGTTTCAATGAAAAGCCTTACACAATGCCTCCTAAGAGAGACGCTAGGGCACTTGTCTGCTAGCTTTAGCTTCCTATTGATTAAGGGTTGCCGCTGTGGGGTGAAAGGGACCAAAATATGGTGCCCCAAAATATTCCACTTCGGCATAAGGATTATTTTGAGCTGAAAGCAACTGAAAAACAGAAGATACAGAAAAAAGTCCTCTACTCTCCCCCATTTGCCTAAAAGCAGGGCGTAAATTTCCCTTTGTGAAGGTGTTCCCCTCCCCTTTCTCAACAGGAGGGGTAGAACTACCCTTAATCACTGGAGATGACCTAGACTCTTATCATCCCAGTGACAGCACCAACAGGAATTTGCATAATAAACCTTATTAAAGAACCCTTATCTTGCATTAATTTCCCCCATATATTTACCTTCCCACAATTTACTGCCCCTAGAAGCTCAAAACCCTTTTCTTTTGTCACTTTTCCACAAGTTTATGACCCTTTGCTAACATGGTATATAAGCCTCCAGGTCTGACTGCCTCTTTGGGGTTTTCACTTCCTTTTCTGTGAGACCCCCATACCATGTAAAAATATTAACATCAAATAAAAATTGTATGTCTTTTCTCCTGTCAATTTGTCTTTTGTCAATTTAATTTGTAGGGCCCCAGGTACTAAACTAAAAGGGTAGAGAAAAATATTTTTTCACCCCTACACATCTGGGATACATATCCCCTTGGAATGAGCAATTTCCAAAAGCTTCAGAAGAACTTGGAGGCAATTAGGCATGGAGAAGTTCTGGGCACCTGAGGTGGGATGTGTTGGTGGTAGTCTGATCCTACACTAACTATCCAGCACAGCTGCATCTGAAATAAGAAAAGAATGGGGAGTTGGGCACCTGGGTGTTTGAGTCAGTTGAGCGTCTGGCTCTTGATTTCAGCTCAGATCTTGACATCAGGGCTGTGAGATCAAGCCCTGCATCAGACGCTGTGCTGAGTCTGCTTGAGATTCTTTACTTCTCCCTCTGCCCCTCCCCCTCATGCTCTCTACCTCTCTAAAATATATAAGTAGGTAAGTAAGTAAATAAATAAATAGAAAAGAAAAGAATAGAGAGGATATGATGCTGTACACCCAAAACATCTACAGAGACTACAAAGAGGCCACTGATGTAGTACAGAAGTGATAAAGTCTTGGACTAGGATAAGTTATTCATTTGTTCCAAAAATGCTTATCGAATACCTAGTTTATGGTAAATATGTTCTAAACATTGGGAATCCAAAGTATAATACAGTTCCTGCTTTCAAGGAATTTTCAGTCTAGTAGGGGAAAAAAAATAAATACAGTAAGTAGAATGTAGATGCTAAGTATTATCACAGAGGTGTATTTAAAATATTATCAAAATAGGGGTGCCTGGGTGGCTCAGTTGGTTGAGCAGTCGACTCTTGATTTCGGCTCAGGTCATGATCTCAGGGTCCTGGGACTGAGCTCCACATCAGTCTCTGCACTCAGTGGGGAGTCTGCTTGAAATTCTCTCTCTCCCGCTCCCTCTGCCCCTTTCCTTGCATGCACTCTCTCTCTCTCTCTCAGAATAAATAAATCTTAAAAAAATAAATAAAAATAAAATATTATCAAAATAAGAGCAAGTGCTCAGAAAAAGACAGTGAAGAATGAGACAGATTTTAAAGACTAATTAGTCAAATTAGGTAAATGAGTAACTCTCCCCTGTATCTCACATCTGGCTTCCAAATGTGAATCTAAGATTTTGAATGAGGGTAACTGAAAAATGATAGAATCAATACTCTAGGAAGTTAGAAAGATGAGCTTGCTTTATAATGAATGACAATGAATTATTTCTAGACTGTGTTAAGTTGGAAGTGGTTAAGACCTGCAAAGATGTCTAAGAGGTCCTTTAAGATAAAGTGCTGATGTTTGGTTTAAAGACCAAGGCTGGAAATCGTCTGAGAATCTGGTAGGCTTAGAGGAGAGTGAGAGCCATGGGCAGAGCATGCTCAATAAGTGAAATATTTTTAAAAAAGATTTATTTATTTATTTATCTGACAGAGAGAGAGAGACAGGGAGAGAGGGAACACAGACAGGGGGAGTGGGGGAGGGAGAAGCAGGTTTCTCACCAAGCAGGGAGCCCAATGTGGGGCTCGATCCCAGAATGCTGGGATCATGACCTGAGCTGAAGGCAGATGCTTAGCGACTGAGCCACCCAGGCACTCCAATAACTGAAATATTAACGGGGAAATAAAGTCAGTACCAAGGTTGGTGCCTCAGAGAACATCTTTGACTGGAGATCAAGAGAAAGAGATGACGTAGGGGCTGAGGCAAAGAAATCAGGCTTGCAGCAAGCCAAGAGAGAGTTTCAAGAGGGGTACTGGCCGGCAAGAAAGTGAAACAAGGTTAGCTGGTCATTCATTCAGTAAACACCAAACTGATTTGATTGCATTGACCCCAAATGGACAATAGCTTAGTTGTAACATATGAATATATATGGACAACTCAATTATTAGCTTTTGGAGATCAAGCTAAAGGAAGTTAAATGAAGGCAAATATGGCAAAAATACATGACTGCTATTGCTAGTGTAAGCCATAGATTACTAGAAGTTAGGCAGGTTCAATGAGTCTCATGCACCTATTTTTTTTTTCTGGGCCTGGGACAGGTATCTGTTCTTTGAATGGTCCCAGTAATCATGTATGGTGGACATTCTCATGCACCATCCAGATACCCCGCAGATGAAAAACTTCTTGCCCCAGCTGCTAAGAGCACTAAGTGAGGAAAGTTTTCAATTGCCCCCTCAGGGACTGCCTTAGCTTCGGAGAGAACCTAGGCCCCAGGTCACAATCTTCTGAGGGGGCATGCATTGCAATGACTAATGGAGATTGGGATATAAAGACCTGGCTTATATTTAAGCCCAACTAGGACCTCTCCCTGAGGTCGTCCATGGTTGTCATTGCCTAGTTCACAGCTTCACTTTGTCTGCCCAGTTCAGCTTTTCACTCCCTTCCCTAAGATACTATTTAAGAAACCTGTGAAGTAAACTCCATCTCAAAATCTGCTTCCATGGGAATCCACCCTGTGGCATCACACAATCCACCTTTATCAGTTAAGTGCTTTCAAGTAATAGACAACTCCATTTCACCTGGCTTAAAAAATATTGTTACCTCACAGAACCTGAAGTTCTGAGGTCGGGTTGTTCTAAGGTTAGTTAATCCAGTAACTCACTAAAACTACCAATCCTCAAGGTTTTTTCTCTTTCTGCTTTGTCATTATCAGCACAGTGGCTATGTACCTCAGTCTAGCATTTCTCACAGTCACAAGATGGCATCACAATGCAGGTATGAAAATGTCCTGCAAAGGAAAAGGTCTGACAATTCTCAGGGAAATCTTTTTTAAGAGCAAGATACCCTTTCTCAGAAGCCCTCTGGCTGACCTCCCTCCAGTCACTGGCCAGAACTGGGGTTTGCACCTCCCTCCAAACCAATCAGTGGCAAGGAAATGGGATCACTATGATTTGCAGAAACCGATCAAAACTTTCTCCTGAATCTTTTAAGGGATGGATATAGTCCTGAAAAAGCCAGGGTTACTACACTGCCGTATCCTAGAATATGTTTAATCAGCATTTTCCTTCCAAGTAACTAATTTTATATAACTTAAAATCTAGGTTAGGTAGCTAGAGGGAAATATTATTTTTATATAAAGCACCTGGATGGACCTTCTGTGAAACTTCTTGCAAGGACAATGAAATGACTTTTTTTTTTCTTTTTTTGGCCAGGCAAGAATGAGATATGTGGTAGTGTTTTCTAACCATCAGTGAGCCTTCTATGCGTTAGATATACACACATTTTCACCAGAGCTTGAGTTCAGTGGAAAGCAGCAGCACCTGACATACTGCACCAATTTTAGAGAATTTGGAAGGAAGAGTTAAGAAGCACATTTTCAAATAACCCAGTCATAAAAGGACAAATACTATATGATTGTGATTATATGAGATACCTAGAATAGTCAAACACATAAAGAAGAAATAGAATAGTGGTTGTCAGGGTCTGGGGTTTGCAGGGAATAGGAATTTATTGTTTAATGGGTATAGTTTTAGTTTTGGAAGAAGAAAAAAGTTCTGAAGATGGATGATGTTGATGGTTGCACAACAATGTGAATATACTTAATGTCAGTGAACTGTATACTTAAAAATGATTAAAATGGTAAATTTTATCTTATGTGTATTTTACCACAATTAAAAAAAAAGAAGCATATTTTCAGAGAATACCTGGAGGAAGAAAACTCAGCAGTTAAGGTCTAGAAAAAAAATTCATTCTAGAAAAGCCTTATCACTCACTGGAACTGCTTTAGGTTATAAACACCTACTGTAAAGCATATTTTATTGTGTTATATTTGTAAAATGGCTTGAAGTATTTTAAATGATTGTGGCTGTTAGTTCATCATGCAGTAAAATTAATTTTAAAGAGAGGTTTGATTTAAAATGGTTAACTATTCCTAAATAAAGTTCCATTATTTTAATAATAGGCTCCAACCATCCAAGTTAGAAGATAAGATGAGCAGCTACTTATCTTATTTAAATCTTATTTTTGTCCCATTCATGTTGTTTTCTGAATTAGGTGAAAATAATACACTGTGTTGAGGCAAAAAATGATCAAAATTAGATGAATATGCTAATGTATTTTAACAGCTTGTCTGATATTTCATAAATATCTCTAACTAAAGTATGTCACTATAAATAAATTTCAATTTATCTCCTGCTCAGAAAAAAATACTCCACAGAAATATTTTTAGCGATGTAAAGCCAGAAAGGGATGTCCATCTATTGATGCAGAGTAATTTTTCCACTAGGGAGATGCTGCATTAGATAATTTTTAAAGGCGTTTTCAACTCCGTGATTCTGTGATATGCTGAAGCTTTGAAAATAACTCTCAGAGAGAGAGGAAGTGACATCAGCAAAATGGCAGTACAGGAATTTCCAGTTCCCATCTTTTCCTAGAAACATCAATTTAAGCAATTATCCACACACAAAATATCTTCACAAAACCTAAGGATTTGAGGTGAGAAATTAACATACCTAAGTGAACCAGAGAAATAAAAAATGACACATTGAAGAGGGATGAAGATAGATTCCCATTATTCTGTCACCCTTCTCCCAAGCCCAGCCAGCCCAGCATGGAGAGAGACACCTTCCCATGGGAGAAGAAGGGTGAAATAAATGCCCAATTTCAATGTAGACCCCAGTACCAAACCCGCCTGCATAGACCTACAGACCAGCTCCTGCAAACCCAGGTTTCCAGCTGGCTCCCATGGGCCCAACCTCTAGGCCAGCTACTATGAAACCAGTTCTCCTGGATTATCCCAATACCAGACTGGCCCCCAGGGACCAAGATACTGGGCCTACCCTAGTGGTGTCCAATGCCTGGTTGGCTCCTTTGGACCCAGGATCCAGGTCTACCCCACAGACCCAGATCCCAGGCCCATCACTACAGACTCAGGTGTGAGGCCCCTCCCAGTGAACCTAGCTTCAGACCCCTCATCTGCTGACCCAGGCACCAGATCTGCCCACCCAAGGACCCCAGCAGCAAGCCCATCTAGAGATATCACCAGACAGTTCATATGGAATCTCTGAATGGACTGACTGGGAAAGGGCTTTGCCTCAAGAAGCCAGTGTAAAAGGACTGGAAGGGGTGCCTCATTCTTCAAAAGTACAGATAACAACACAAGGTCATAATGATCATGAATAATCAAGGAAACATGACACCACCAAAGGAAACAAACTCCAAAGTCTGAACCCCAAAAATTGAGATGTGTGAACTGACAAAGGATTCAGAATAATCCTCTTAAAGAAATTGAGGGAACCACAAGAACAGGGAGATAGACAACTGAATGAAACTGGGAAAACAATGCATGTACAAAATGAGAAGTTCAAAAAAGAAATAGAAACCATTCAAACAAACTGAAATCCTAGAGTTGAAGGATACAATGACCCCTATCTTACACCACTCACAAAAATTAACTTGAAATGGATTAAAACATTAAATGTAGGACCTTAAACTATAAAAGTACTAGAAAAAAAAACGTAAGCAAAAACTTCTTGACGTTGGTCTTGGCAATGATTTTTTCTATATAACACCAAAAGCACAAGCAACAAAAGCAAAAATCAGTAAGTGGGACTATGTCAAAATAAAAAGCTTCTTCACAGCAAAAGAAGCAATCAAAAAAATGATAAGGCAACCTATGGAATAGGAGAAAATATTTGCAAACCATTTATCTGATAAGGAGTTAATATCCGAAGTATATAAGAAACTCATACAACTCAATAGCAAAAAATACACAATCCAACAAATGACTGGGCACTGTCATAGGCAATTTCTATAGCAGTAAAGTGAAACACATTCAGACTACTTGAAACATGATCAGTATAGGCTCTATTGGTGCCCATCTATATCATTTTGGTACTCAGTGTTCCTGTTAATGGCGTCTTAATTCAAGCACATGGGATTATCTGTCTCAGAATTTCCTCTGGCCACAGGAGCATGCCCAGCTCACACAAGGGGCAGGCCAGAAGTGCCAAGGAATTAACAGTCTTGGGAGCAGCCATCCACCAATGATGTTTGGGACTGGTAAATAAATATCTCAGCTTCCCTTTCCCCTTCAGTGGATGACTGGGTTGTCCTTGTTACACTGTCTTCCAGGGGTCCTCAGTATGATTGAGTCCCTGTTCCCTACAGCAGTAATATGTTCAAGAACATACCTATATTGGCTTCCTTCCCTTCTCTGTCTCAATTCCCCACTCCCCTACCAGTGCTTCCTGGGATCACTTATCAAATAAACTACCTGCACTGAAATTCTTTTACTAAGATCTTCTTCTAGGGAAACTTCAACTAGGATAATCAGTAAAGGAGAAATGATCTCAATAGGAGTCCTAGAACTGGCACTGGAATGAGACTCAGTCTCACGGCAGATGAGTTTGGCATTGGGATCTCATGAGTATTCATATGAATTTCCACTATTACATAAAACATGTTAGTTTTCTTTATGAGTCGCTTCTCCTCTCCCCTCAAGACTAATTTCCCACCCTCTATTTTGCAGATTTTCCCCCCTAAACTGTGGAGCTCCTACTTATTCATAAATTTGAGTTACTCATAATGTTGACTCACTCATGGCCTATCATGACCCTCCCACTTCTCTCTACTTCATGAATTTTCAGTTTTAGACTTCACTGTTTAATCATAGACGTCTAATTTCATTTTTCAATTCAAACGGTAGAGAGTGAAAATCTAATATATTCCATCTTTGAGCAGAGCTAATTACAATAGATTAGTAATGAGCAGTTAAGAATCATCCAATCCAGGACACCAGATTACCTCTTTCACAAAGAGGCACTGTTAATAATTAAGCCAGGACAGTTAGGTACAAACCAGGACTGTTCTGGGCAAATTAAGTTGTATAGCCATGGGCATATGACATTAATCAATTTATACTTGCTTTTATAAGATCGGTTTCTTGGTGCTTGTCAAATTAGTTATGAACTTTATGTGTGTGCAGGGGATGGGGATAGTGAATGGCACATGATCATCCATTAAAAAGACCAACGATTTTCTAAAGAAATAAAAATATGGCCACTCTTAAGTTATAGAACATTCATACTATAGGGCAGTGAGAACTGTAATGGATTACCAGTGATTCTCATACCAAACTTTGGGGACCAGCAAAAAAATCCACTCTTTGATCATAGTCAGAACACATTCTAAGGCTGAAAAAACCTCATCATGAATTCAACTATGGCCTATTTTGTAAACATGTAAAGCCATTTGGTAAAACATCATTCTTCAACAGAACAGTTCAAATAAGTATTGATGAAGTTGGAAAACGGAATCCTATTGTATCCAGTGAGTATTAGGATTACCTAAAATTCAATAATCTTGGAAGCCATTGATGTCTCAGATTGACATTATTGGTTGGGATGTAATTGAAATTAAAACATTCAGAATTATATTCACGGGTGTCTCAGATAAAATGAATAGAAGGGGAAGTTCTTGGTATTACAAAGGAAGCAAATAGCTTATTTTAGTGTTTCACCTCTCTGAAAATTAAAGAGAAGTTTGTCCAACCATTATTCTGCATCAATGTATTACAAAAGATTTATCTTTCTGGGTTGAACTTATAAATATAGTTTCTAAAACTATTTCAGAAAGATTGCAGAGAAGGTCTATTTCTTTCTATGGAGTTTCAGATACACAAGGTATCTAAGCCTTTTTTCTACTACAGGATAAAAAAAATACAAGCTTTCAATATTATCTGGGTATGTTGAGCAGTGACTGGATGAGATAGCAGTCAGGAGTCCTAGGCTCAAATTTCATCTCAGCCACTTTTGTCTCTAAATCCGTTTGTTCATCTGAGAAATGAGCAGATTAAGCTAGATCAGACTTTCTAATTGGGCTCTGTTGGCCTACAGAGTTCCATGTATCACATTCTCTCTGATATGCTTCAGCGATGTGAGTCTTCCTTTCGGGTCCCTGTACAAGTCACAGTCACTTCTGTCATAGGACCTTTGCATGAGTTATCTTCATTTAAAATGCTCTTTCTTCTACATCCCATCTCCAAACATCTTGCTTGGTTAATTCCTATTTATCATTTAGATTAATTTCAAGGGTTGGTTCCTCAGGGAAACTTTGCACAATTCTCATCTTGGGTCACATTGCTGTTATTCATACTTTCGTAAAAGCATTCCTTTCCTTCCTTGCACTCAGTTCACTCATTTGTGTGATTATTTCATAAATAAATAAGTTATCCAGTAGTTCTAACTCTGTAAGAATGAGTCTATCATAGATGGTATTTTCCGAAGATGGTTGTAATAATATCACCTATCCCACATGGTTTTCTACAGTATGACCTTGTGATTTTCCCAATAAGAAGTGGAATTTAATTACTCTGTCTTTGAAATGGAGCAAACCTATGACTGCTTTGTGAATATAGTTCATCATAAGTGACACTGCATAACTTCTCAGAGTAAGTCATAAAAGGCAATGCAACTCCCTCCTTTTTCAATGGAACACTTGCACTTAACAAAGCTGGGGGCATCACATTGCCTGATTTCAAGCTATATTACAAAGCTGTGATCACCAAGACAGCATGGTACTGGCACAAAAATAGACACATAGACCAATGGAACAGAAAAGAGACTACAGATATAGACCCTCAATTAATGGTCAACTAAACTTTGACAAATCAGGCAAAAATATCCAATGGAAAAAAGACAGTCTCTTCAATAAATGGTGCTGGGAAAATTGGACAGCTATATACAGAAGAATGAAACTCAACCATTCTCTTACACCATACAGAAAGGTAAACTCTAAATGGATGAATGACCTCAATGTGAGACAGGAATCCATCTGGGAAACAAACTGAGGGCTTCAGAGGGGAGGGGGGTGGGGGAATGGGATAGGCTGGTGATGGGTAGTAAGGAGGGCACGTATTGCATGGTGCACTGGGTGTTACACGCAAGTAATGAATCATGGAACTTTACATCAAAAACTAGGGATGTACTGTATGGTGACTGACACAATATAATAAAAAATAGTATTACAAAAAAAAGGAATCCATCAAAATCCTAGAGGAGAACATAGGCAGTAACCTCTTTGACATCAGTCAGAGCAACTTCTTTCAAGACATGTTCCCAAAGGCAAGGGAAACAAAAGCAAAAATGAACTTTTGGAACTTCATCAAGATAAAAAGCTTCTGCACAGCAAAAGAAGCAACCAACAGAACAAAGAAGCAAACCACGGAATGGGAGAAGATATTTGCAAATGACACTTCAGATAAAGGGCTGGTATCAAGATCCATAAAGAACTTCTCAAACTCAACACAGGAAAAACAAATACGTCATTCAAAAAATGGGCAGAAGACATGAACAGACACTAATCCAAAGAAGATATACAAACGGCTAACAGACACATGAAAAAATATTCAACATCATTAGCCCTCAGGGAAATTCAAATCAAAACCACATTGAGATACCACCTTACACCAGTTAGAATGGCAAAAATTAATAAGGCAGAAAACAACAAATATTGGCAAGGATGTGGAGAAAGGGGAACCCTCTTACACTGTTGGTGGGAACGCAAGCTGGTACAGCCACTCCAGAAAGCAGTATGGAGGTTCCTCAAGATGTTAAAAATAGAGCTACCCTCTGACCCAGCAATTGCACTACTAGGTATTTACTCCAAAGACACAGATGTAGTGAAAAGAAGGGGCACATGCACCCCAATCTTCATAGCAGCAATGTCCACAACAGCCAAACTGTGGAAGGAGCTGAGATGCCCTTCAACAGATGAATGGATAAGGAAGATGGGGTCCATATATACAATGGAATATTACTCAGCTATCAGAGAGGATGAATACCTACCATTTGCAGCGATATGGATGGAACTGGGTGGCATTATGCTAAGTGAAATAAGTCAAGCAGAGAAAGACAATTATCATATGGTTTCACTTATATGTAGAACATAAGGAATAGCACAGAAGACCATAGGGGAAGGGAGGGAAAAATAAAGGGGAGGAAATCAAAGGCGGAGATGAACCATGAAAGACTATGGACTCTGGGAAATAAATTAAGGGTTTCAGAGGGGAAGGGGCAGGGGATGGGTTAGCCCAGTGATGGGTATTAAGGAGGGCACGTACTGCAATGAGCACTGGGTGTTATATGCAAACAATGAATCATGGAACACTACATCAAAAACAAATAAAAAAATGGGCAGAAGATATGAACAGACACCTTTCCAATGAAGACATACAAATGGCTAACAGACACATGAAAAAATGTTCAAAATCATTAGCCATCAGGGAATTTCATATCAAAACCACCTTGAGATACCACTTTATGCCAGTTAGGATGGCAAAAATTGACAAGGCACAAAACAACAAATGTTGGAGAGAATGTGGAGAAAGGGGAACCCTCTTACACTGTTGTGGGAATGCAAGTTGGTACAGCCACTCTGGAAAACAGTATGGAGGTCCCTCAAAAAGTTAAAAATTGAGCTACCTTATGACCCAGAAATTGTACTACTGGGTATTTACCCCAAAGATACAGACGTAGTGAAGAGAAGGGCCATACGCACTCCAATGTTCATAGCAGCACTGTCCACAATAGCTAAATTGTGGAAGGAGCCAAGATGCCCTTCAACAGATGAATGGATAAAGAAGATGTGGTCCATATATACAATGGAATATTACTCAGCCATCAGAAAGAACGATTACCCAACATTTGCAGCAACATGGACGGGACTGGAGGAGATTATGCTAAGTGAAATAAGTCAGGCAGAGAAAGACAATTATCATATGATTTCACTCATTTGTGGAACATAAGAAATAGCAGGCAGATCAGTGGGAGAAGGAAGGGAAGAATGAAGGGGGGGTAAACAGAAGGGGGAATGAACCACGAGAGACTATGGACTCTGGGAAACAAACTTAGGGCTTCAGAGAGGAGAGGGTGGGGGATTGGGATAGGCTGATGATGGGTATTAAGGAGGGCACATATTACATGGAGCACTGGGTATTATACGCCAACAATGAATCATGGAACACTACATCAAAAACTAAGGAGGTACTGTATGGTGACTAACATAACATAATAAAAAAAAAAGAAATTCAAAAATTAAAATAGTCATGGTCTGGAAGAGCCAGAGGATTTCCAACTGCTTCCTATGATCGGGCTCTGTGAAGTGGTAGAGACGGTGTTTCTATAATACCATATGTGTAAATGTGAAAATAACATTAATTTTGATAGAAAAACTCATGATTCTACATAACAGATCATATTATAAATATTTAGCATAATTTAAAAGTGAACGGTATTGTAAAGAAATAACACACAAATAAATAAAATTAAGTTCTTGAAATTTGTAAACGAACTTTGAGCATTGACAGGAGAAAGCATGTAATAAGACAATGCTTAATAAAGTTGAATAATAGTAATTATGGTAAAAAAAACAAAAAACAAAAACTAATGAAGTACTGTATGGTGACTAACATAATATAATATAATATAATATAATATAATATAATATAATATAATATAATATAATATACCCTGAAGCACCATGTAAGAAGTCCAACTACCCTGAGACTCCTCTGCTGTGAAGAAGCCAAGTACTCCAGTTGGCAGTCCTAGCCTTCATATTATTCCAGCCAGATGCCAGACATATGAGTAAGCCTTTGAGAATCCCAATCTCCAGGAATCAGTTTGCCTCTAGCCATTGAGAATTCCCAGCTGAGGTCCCAGACATCTAGAAGAAAAGACAAGCTACCTCTCCTGTCCTCCTTCATGATTACTGACCCACAGAATCCATGAGCATAATTAAATATTTGCTTTAAGATGCTAAATTTTGAGTGATCTTTTACTCAGCAAGAGGAAATGGAACAGTCGTATCTGTCTTTCTTACAGAGGTGTCCCAATTACCCAAGACAATGCTCGTCATACTGAGTAGGTGTTCAGTATGTATCTATGGAAAGAATAAATAAATACCCATGACTTTGTTTAAATTATTCTCTCAGCACCTTGCAGAAAGTTTTTTTCCCTCCTCTCTTATGAACTCATATACAGCCTTCAATGGCCAATCATGGCACTTAATGTCAATACTTTTAGTGAGATCTGTATAAAACAATACATAATATAAAAACTCATGAAAAGCAATGAGCCATAAAACTGTTGTTTTCACAAATTCTTCATTTAACTGAGCTCTCTTCAAGTTTATAATAATTATTGTTTCTTTATCAGCTTATACATCTCTTTATAAGTTTATCCATCTCTTTATCCCCTTCAGGGACTTAGTGGTTTTAAAGTGTTGGTGGCAAGATCACTATCTTCATGTACTGAAAGTAATGGGAATTTGCCTTTAAGAGTTGACTATATTGGAAGGAAATTAAGCTGCAGAAAGAGAGAGATCCTTACTGCTAATTTATTAAAGGCAAGGTTCATTGAAGATGCAGAAGGGAGCATCTGAGAAAAAGAAGAGACTTTACCATGTAGACAGTCTTTTAAGTTTCTAGAAGGTGACACATTTAAGAAATTGCTGGTAGCCCTTCTGTATATTATTATGTTAAAAAATAAAATCTGTCAGTTCTTTCTTTTCTAATTACATAGTGATACTGTATGGAAAAACAGTCAAACCAAAGGAAACTCTAGGTCCAAGAAGAGGCAACTTAACAGTGGTTTAATAAAAACAACAACAACAAAAACAACAAAGCCCAGTTCATAAAAAGGAGAGAGGAAAAAATTGAGCTATAACAGCTCTCCAAGAAGTTGTTCGGAGGAGACCAGCCTAACACCAAACAAAGATCTCAGTGAAAATTATCACCTGAGTGGCTGAGTGGACAGCTTTCGCCAGTAAGAAAGATACAAAATGTGTGTATTTCTGGGTGCTGTGTAATATAATTGTGGAGCTACCACACACAGGGAAACTGTTCAAGAAAGGTTAATCTATTAGTCTTAAACTAAAGGCAGTTCTAGAAATTGAAGTCCAGTTTCTGCTTTTTACTCCTGGTCTTTTCTTTCTAGATTGTACCTCCTTTTCTTAGATGAGACACAAGAGTGCAGGACAAGTCTGGTAATTCAGCAGCCACACTCAGGATTGATGACCTAATTGTGTTTGTATGTGAGTTTCATAATGTCAGTGATATCCAGTAGGTGCTCAATATGTTATTAATGGAAAAAAATATATAGTGACATTATAATGACAGTGATACCTAGGAGGTGCTCAATATGTATTTATGGAATGACTGAATAAATGCCCACGTCTTTGTTTAAGTTACTCTCCCCAATACTTTGCAAAAATGTGTGTGTATTTCTCTCTATATATAATCATATACATACACGTGCCACATATTTACTCCTTCATTTTGGCAAAATATTCTCAAATATATAAATTCACAAATGCACAGATACGCCTAGGAAAACTGACAGAAGGACATGCAAAATATAGAAGGAAGGCAAATATCAAATTCATTTCCAAAGGGATGTGTGGGTGGGAGGGGTTGCCATGCCAGTTATTTGCCTTTTTACTCTCAGATCCATTTCTTGCCCTTCTCTGCCTTTCTCTGTAGATCAAGGACCACATATTCCAGACTCCATTGCCAACTGGCTTCCAAGCATGATAACCAATTGGAGGCTCTGGTGGAGGACTAGAGAGTGGAAGGAAAGAGAAGAAAGAGAATATCTCTCCCTCTTTCTCTGTTTTGGTCAGTGTCTCTGGCAGTAGCCATATCTCTTCTACAACTCCAGGTCCTGACAGACAACCTTTTCCTTCCTGGTCTCAGCTTCCCCTGGTCAGACATGCCCTGGTTAAATTCCATTGAATTTCTCTGACTCCTGGGCTCTGATAATACCATCTCCTCTGTTCTCCCTTTAAACATTAGATGGGTTTGAATTTCCCTGATGGCTAATGATTTTGAACATTTTTTCATGTGTCTGTTAGCCATTTGTATGTCTTCATTGGAAAAGTGTCTGTTCATATCTTCTGCCCATTTTATGATTTGTTTGTTTCTCATGTATTGAGTTTGAGAAGTTCTTTGTAGATATTGGATACCAGTCTTTTATCTGTAGTAACATTTGCAAATATATTCTCCCATTCTGTGGGCTGCCTCTTAGTTTTTTTGACTGTTTCCTTGGCTGTGCAGAAGCTTTTTATCTTGATGAAGTCCCACAAGTTCATTTTTTCTTTTGTTTCTCTTGTCTTTGGAGATGTGTCATGAAAAATGTTGCTGTGGCCGATGTCGTAGAGGTTGCTGCCTATGCTCTCCTCTAGGATTTTGATGGATTCCTGTCTCACATTGAGGTCTTTCATCCATTTAGAGTTTATCTTTGTGTATGGTGTGAGAGAGTGGTCAAGTTTCATTCTTTTGCATGTAGCTGTCCAATTTTCCCAGCACCATTTATTGAAGAGACTGTCTTTTTTCCACTGGGTGTTTTTTCCTGCTTTATCAAAGATTAGTTGCCCAAAGAGCCGAGGGTCCATTTCTGGGTTCTCTATTCTGTTCCATTGGTCTATGTGTCTGTTTTTGTGCCAGTACCATGCTGTCAAATCAAAACCACACTAAGATACCACCTTACACCAGTTAGAATGGCAAAAACTGACGAGGCAAGAAACAACAATTGCTGGAGAGGATGTGGAGAAAGGGGATCCCTCCTACATTTTTGGTGGGAATGCAAGTTGGTACAGCCACTCTGGAAAACAGTGTGGAGGTCCCTTAAAAAGTTAAAAATTGAGCTACTCTATGATTCAGCCATTGCACTACTGGGTATTTACCCCAAAGATACAGACGTAGTGAAGAGAAGGGCCACATGCACCCCAATATTCATAGCAGCATTGTCCACAATAGCCAAAGCGTGGAAGGAACCGAGATGCCCTTCAACAGATGACTGGATTAAGAAGATGTGGTCCATATATACAATGGAATATTACTCAGCTATCAAAAAGAACGAGTTCTCAACATTTGCTGCAACATGGATGGCATTGGAGGAGATAATGCTAAGTGAAATAAGTCAAGCAGAGAAAGACAACTATCATATGATTTCTCTCATCTATGGAACATAAGAACTAGGAAGATCGGTAGAAGAAAGGGATAAAGAAAGGGGGTAATCAGGAGGGGGGATGAAGCATGAGAGACTATGGACTCTGAGAAACAAACTGAGGGTTTCAGAGGGGAGGGGGGTGGGGGAATGGGATAGGCTGGTGATGGGTGGTAAGGAGGGCACGTATTGCATGGTGCACTGGGTGTTATATGCAACTAATGAATCATCGAACTTTACATAAAAAAATAAAAAATTTAAAAAATTAAAAAATAAACATTAGATGAGTAATAGTATTGTGTTTTTACTAAATTCTGGGTTAGCTCCCTGTCTCCTGTTTGGTTCCTTAGATCTTTGATCATCTTTATGATAAGCTTCCTGGAATAAGTTCCTGCTGTGTGAAATATTTAGCATAGTTTCTATCTTTTGACAGTTCTCTGATAGAATTCTTGGTATAGGAGTAGTCCCAACCCAGACCCTCAACATGAGACTCTGCTTGGGGTTAAACACAATTATGACTTCCCTGTGGATGAAAAATAGGATATCAATAAGCCATGATCCTAGTAGACCATAACATCATTCATAACTTGCATGAAGAAAAATCTTGCCAGTTGTAGTGATATAGCTCAGGCATGTTTATGATGATACAAATTAATATAGATATTGTGTGTTAGATGTTTCAAATGAGCCTTTAGTGTGTGTTACATTAAAACAATTCATAGTTGCTTGCTTTTTTCTTTTTTAACTCAGTAGCCAAATGCTTTAGATAACAGATGATGATATAGTAAGGGACAAACTGTTATTCTCTTAAAATTTTTTGAGTCTTGGGGGCACCTGGGTGGCTCAGCTGGTTAAATGTCTACCTTCAGCTCAGGTCATGATCCCAGGGTCCTGGGATTGAACCCTACATGGGGCTCCCTGCTCAGCAGGGAGCCTGCTTCTCCCTCTCCCTCTGCCTGCTGCTTTGCCTGCTTGTGCACGTGCTCTCTCTCTGTCAAATAAATAAATAAAATCCTTAAAAACAAAAGAATTTTTGAGCCTTGTTTTTAAGGGCTTGTCTCTATTCCCACTCTAACAGAAGACCAAGCCCTACATCAGAAGCATGAACTGCAGAAGTGCAAGGGAGTAGAAAAAAACATGTAGTAAGGAATCATGAAAGCCTTTGTTCAAAACCCATAATTTTGAAATCATATAGTATTGAAGAAATCTTTTCTCTTCAGCCTATACATGTTTTTAGAACAGGAATATAGAGTGAATGGAAGATTCTCAGTCTAAATGCTATGGAACATCTACTTTTGAGAATTGTATCCTATGTGTGGTCCTGGAAAGATAAGATAGTTACAAAATATTCCCTAAATACAGGACACATTGATCCAATGGATATAATTGTTTGAAATGGAAGAGTTAAAT
This sequence comes from Ursus arctos, assembly GCF_023065955.2. NCBI lineage: Eukaryota > Metazoa > Chordata > Mammalia > Carnivora > Ursidae > Ursus > Ursus arctos. The sequence continues at coordinate 16,639,837 of NC_079873.1, forward strand.
ATTTGGAAATCCTTAAAGTTGGCTTTTTTGATCATCTGAGAAAATGACATCCTTTATATCAGGAGTGGGGTGTTCCTATTCATCACTGGGCCTTAGAAACCATCAATTCTGAGTCATGATAAATGACTTCACTCTTACAGCAAAATGACTCACAAACAACTTAGAGCCCAAGAGATTGTTTTGCAAGCTATATTAAATTCATTTAGCTATCTTCTTATTTAAAAATCAATATCCATATTGGCCTTCATTTATTTTTTAAAAATATTTTATTTATTTATTTGACAGAAAGAGACACAGCCAGCGAGAAAGGGAACACAAGTAGGGGGAGTGGGAGAGGAAGAAGCTTGCTCCCTGTGAAGCAGGGAGCCCGATGCTGGGCTTGATCCCAGGACACTGGGATCACACCCTGGGCCAAAGGCAGATGCTTAACGACTGAGCCACCAAGGCGCCCCCCATATTGGCCTTTAAATAAATTCCCTTTCAGAACAGGTAGTATCAGCAAGTAGTCCATGAAATTGGAATGTTTGTAAGGTATTTTGGTATTATACAGAAGATTTTGTTGTTACCTTGGCCTCAATTTTGTGAAACTCTAACTGCCTCTAGTTTTCTTATTTCCCTCTTTGACAATCAGAAATTGACAGGTGTACTGGGTTGGAAGAACCATCTAAAATGTCCCATGAGACCATTTTTACATCATTCCCTAATTTAATTTAATAGAGGCTGAGGATGCCATAAAGAATTTTATTTTGTATGCTGTAATATCATATATTTATGTGTGCAGGACTCTTCCACATCTGAGATAAAAGCAGTAGGAATTTTAATCTACTTTCTTCAGGGTTAATAAGAAAGGAAAAATAAAAGGAAACTGTCTTTAGGTTTTCTGAAAGGTGAAAAAAAAGTTTTAAAGCTTAAACTCACATGATCAGATTTACAAATATGAAAAAGACTAATAAGACCCAGTGTTGCCAAGGATGAGGGAAAATGGACAACTGAACTTCCAAAGGGTAGTTTGATACAGTGAATCAAATTTTAGGATTTTATCTTAAGGAAATGATCATATAGGTATAATAGGCCCAAGGATATTAATCAGAACATTAAATAATGGAAGGGGAATGGAAACAAAGTTAACATTTATCAGTAGGGCACCAGTCAAATAAAATATGGTAGTTTATGTCTTAGTTTGGTTTCTCTAGACTTGTGCTGTTGAAACTGGTAGCCACCAGCCACATGTAACTAGCAAAAGCTTGAAATGTGGCTAGATACACACCAATTTCAAAGATGCAATATGAAAAAAGAATGTAAAATATCTCCTTAATAACTTTTACTTTGATTCTCTGTTGGAATGATAATTTTTCTATATTAAGTTAAATAAAACATTATTTTTTTGAAGATTTTATTTATTTATTTGACAGAGCGAGAGACAGCCAGCGAGAGAGGGAACACAAGCAGGGAGAGTGGGAGAGGAAGAAGCAGGCTCCCAGTGGAGCAGGGAGGCCAATGTGGGACTCAATCCCAGGACTCTGGGATCACACCCTGAGCCAAAGGCAGATGCTTTAATGACTGAGCCACCCAGGTGCCCCTTAAATAAAACGTTATTAAAATTAATTCCATCTGTTTCTTTTTACTTTTTTTTTTTAAGACTTCATTTATTTGAGACAGGCAGAGAGAGATCGAGCAGGGAGTGGGGGGGAGGTGGGGAGGAAGAAGGAGAGGGGAAGAGGGGGTGGGGCAGAGGGGGAGGGAGAAGCAGACCCCCACTCAGCTTCATGCAGGGTTCAATCCCAGGACCCTGAGATCATGACCTGAGCTGAAGTCACTTGCTTAACCAACTGAGCCACCCAGGCGACCCTCTTTTTACTTTTTTAATGTGGCTACTAGAAAATTTTAAATCATATATATATATATATATATATATATGACTCACATTTGTGGCTCACATTATATTTCTAGTAATTGCACTACTGTAGAAGCAAAGCTTGAGACAAGGATTTATATATAAGTAATTTATTGAGGAAGTGCTTCTAGGAGAAACTAGTAAAAAAAAAAAAAACAGTAAAAGCAAGATAGGGAATCAGAGGAAGCCAAACCAAGATGTGATCAGATGGTCTCAGTTTCAGCCTAATACTGCAGGGAGCTGTGGAGCATAGATTGTATTTCAGAGTTTGTCCCACTTTGAGGCAAAGTTGCTGGGCTGTCATACCCTCATGTCAGTTACATCAGTCCTTAGCTATGGGGCCACCATGAAGGCATGTAAATACTCAGGCATTTCTGGCTCCGTGTGTCATTGAAGCAGTTCCAGTAGCCTAAAGGACACCCTTCTGAAGATCACAGGTGCAAGCCATAGGAAGGAAAGCATATAGGAACAGGGGGATGGGGACAAAGAATAAGTTATAGGGATCCAAGGGGATAAAAGCAGTCCACTGACAATATCAGCTACACTTTATACATTGGAATTCTATGCAATAATTTTATAGACTTAGATTTTTAGACATAGAAAATGCCAGTAACATAGGGTGGTATATTAAAAGCATGTTAGCAAACATCATATATAGTATGATCCTATGTATATAAAATTGTATACATATTCATATCTGCATAGAAAGATGTTTGGATCTTCCACCAAAACATTAATATATTTTACATCTGAGTTGTGACATTTCACTGTTATTTTATTCTTTCTATTTGATTATTTTTAAATAATGCATGTGTTTCATGTATTAGAAAAACAATAAAGGTATTGAATGAATTAATAAAGTGCAAGTGATAAGTATAACCTAAGATTTCAGATATAAGACCATTTGAATTGAATTTATGCCTTCATTATCTATGAAATTTTTATATCTGGAACGCATTTGGTGATGTGCTCATGGTTGACATTCATCTGGCATGTACTTGTATGGTCAAATGGCCAGCATCTGTTCTGATTGCCCAGTATGTGCTGTGCTGATTGGTAACTTAATGAAGAGAACCCATAAGACATAAGTGTATATGGTCCAATCAGCCCTAGAGGATAAAAGAGGATGCTAGATCAGAAGACCAAAGATTCAGTACAATATAAATAATAGAAATAAATATTCTGAGTGATTACAGAACAAAATAACATTTTAAATAAAGATAGGATAAGTAACTGCCTTGCAGAGTCATATTGAAGCCTGAAGCAAAAGAAAAAAAATCAGGAACACCAGTCATCTTCACTAAAAATATTTATATTTTGTTAATGATTAATTTTTACACTAATTTTGATTTTGTAAGGTATTACATTGTAATATTATTTATTTTTGACTACTAAGATTTTTGGTGCCCCCATAAATTCTGTACCCTAGGTAAGTGTGTCACTCACTTTATTCACTCACTAGGCTCCCCCTCTTCCAGCCCTGACTTGATGGTGTCTCATGAAACAACTTTAATCTAATTAATTATTTGGTACATAAAACTATCTTCTGCATGTTAATTTTGAAGTTTAGCTGCCAGAATGATATCCTAAAAACCTTTCCTTTCATTAACGGCAATCTAACATTGTCTTTACCTAAATTACAAGAAGAAGAAAAGATAAAAATATTTTAAATCAGAAATCTCTATAGGCATTTGAACAATGCCATATATGTTTTGTTATGATGAGATACAAGGATTTCCACATCTGTTTGAGAACCATTGACAAAGTAGTAAATAATTGGACTGTGCTGAAGATGTGCTAACATTTAAACGTATGTTAATACAAAGAAAACAAAAGTAAAAAAAAACCAAGAGAAGAAAAATGTTCATACAGGCACAAAAATGATTATTAAGAAGAACACTCATAGGTCAAGATTACAGAGAAATAACCTCCAGCAAAGGATCTTTGGCAGAAATTCCAAATTCATTCTTGGCTCCATGGGATCTTGCATTAAGATTAATGGAAAGATATGTGCAAGATCATGTTGCAGTGCATTTTTATATTATTTACCATTTTGTTTGCTCCCAGATATTTAGGTTCCCTGAGTATGGAGTATGTTGACAGCATGGAAATATTGTAAATTGCTGACCTCCTTCTCTTTCTCATTTGCTCTTACAAATACCTTTTTCACAAAACCTTGTCTTTAAATGGTTGGCACTAGGAGTGGTAAAAATAGAAATGTTGAGACTCAAAGTTGTTTCTTGATGGTAGTTTTCTACTGAAAGCTTTGTATTAAATTGTATATGCATTCAATATTTATTATTATCCCAATATATTTATGCCACTGTGGTGTTTAGTTTTTCCTCCTAACTTTACAGAACTGCATATTTTCTAATTGCATTTCTGGTGTAGATCCTAAACCTTACAAGAACCCTTGTACTAAAAAAAATAGTGATTTATACTCTTGTTTAGACATAAAATCTCAAATAGAGTTGATTAGTCATCTATGAAGCAGTTTAGAATTAATGCTTGAATAATTTTCTTTAACAAGACTACATAGTTTCTCCACAGCGGAAAATATGATATATGAAATGCTTTGTTACTTTTGGAATATTTGTTTTGTATTGTGAAAATCATATCTTGAAGGAAGTCCTTTAGAATAAAGTAGCACTCAAACCCAAAAAATATATATGCCTATTTAGCAAGATCAATACAGCATGGGTGGTAGGTGATGCTAAGAACAAATATATGTGATAAAATGTACAGGGTGACTGACTTACATGATCACTTGAAATGAGCTGAAATGAAAAAGAACTTGTACAGCAAAAATGTAGCAGATGCTGTTGGTGCTCTGACTATATCCCCTTGGCACACACTGTTCCAAAGTATGTTGAGGGCACTGGATAGAAAATAAATTCCCCAGTACCCTTTAACTTTGGGGGGTAGAATAAGGAGTAGACAGCTCTTAGCTTGTTCTGCATTCTCTTCCAGAGTTCCTCAGTGGAACTGAGCCCCATTTGCTTACAGTGACAACATATTTGATAAAACTTTCTGCATTGGCTTCTTTCCCTTCCCTGTTTCAATTCCCCTTTTCCTACCAGGTTTTCCTGGGATCACCTTCCAAACAAATTACCTGCACTTGAGACTTTGATGCAGGGTCTGCTTTTTGGAGGATCCCAAACTAAGATAATTTTCCTGGAACAAATCAATAAAGAAAAGAACCTAGTAATTAATTCAGATTGATCACTCCATCAACCCCCAAGTCCTTCAGTTTGATGCAGCTTTTCTGGTGTTTTTTTACAAAAAGTAGAAATGGGAAATGTCTCATTTTATAGACTTCCTTCCTCTCTCCCCAAAGTGTACAATGCTTGAAAACAACTTCTCAAGGCCAGGAGTGTACAATCTTGATGTAAAAAAATTAGGCACATAATAAAAAAATGAATAATTTTGAACTACTGTTCTCAAAGCCTCTACATAATGACAGCTTTTATGGCTCAGTGTTGACAAATGAAAAGGATATCCTGCAGGCCAACTGAGTACATACACAGAATAAACTATTGAACAGCTTGGAGGGGAGAACAATTTTTACAAATGAAACAGGCCCACTTTAACAGGGTTTATTCAAAAGTCATTAGCAACCTTTGGCATTTCATTTCAACTTCTATATGCTTGCCACTGGGGCTACATTAATATTTGAACATCACACTAACAAAACACAGATGCATCACGGCAGTAGAAAGACAAGGTATAAGAACTGTCTTCCACCCTACCCAAATAAATCAGCAGGATGAGACTTAGGAGCCTACATATATCTGTGTCCTTTTAAGACACACAGCAGAGAGACAAATGAGACATATTGCCATAAAGAGCAATGGTCTTTGTATGTCCAAATTCAATCCTTCATTCCCATATTTGAATATAAATGTTCTGCCCTTTTATCATTGTTTTGTATCATTTGTTCCTGGAAAATACAGTATATTATTCAGATGTCCGTCCAGGTGTATTTTCATGCCTGAAAATCCCAGACATTCTGTATATGAATGTTCATAGCTGTATTCATATTAGCCAAAAAAGTGTACACAACCCAAACATCCATCAACAAGTGAATGGATAAACAAATTATGTTGTATACATGCAATGAAATACCACACAATAGAAAAGAACAACATAGACAAATCTCAAAAACATGCATTAAGTGAAAGGAGCCAGACAAAAAAGGCTATATACTACATGTTCCAATTACATGACATTCTAGAAAAGAGGAACCTAATCTATAATAGAAAGTAGATCAGTGGTTGCCTGGAGTCAGGAGAGGATTGACTACAAAGGGGCTTGAGGGAATTTTTGAGGTGATGAAAAAATTCTATATCTTGATTGTGTAGTGGTTACATGAGTGTAAAAATACGTCAAAAATGAACATTTAAAGTGGAACAATTTTGTATGTAAATTAATCCTCAATAAAGTTAATTTGAAACAAAACTTATCTGCATCTTTCTCTACCAAAACTTTATTTAACTAACAAACCAATTCCTATCATTTGCTTAAATATAGAACTGAGAAAAAGACACTGAGGACAGTTATATTTTGTCAGGGGTTCAGACAGAATTGAGTATCACCTTGCATTGTAGGAGGCTAGAGGAGCCTGGGACAAGGAAAAAAAAAATTAAAAAAAAAAAAAAAAAACAGACCCTGAAGCCTGAAGGAATTCATCTAGGGGAGGTAGAAGGGGGATGTGTAGAGGGAGAAGAGAAGGAAGGAGTACAGGAAAACAAAAGCACATTTGACATACTTCAGAATTTTGCCTGCAGTCAAACAATACTATTCTTTATCATCACCCTGATTGGTCAAGCTCAAGGGTACCATTCTGGTGGAGGGGCAGTGAGGAGGGGCAAAGGTATTAAAGTATGGGCACAAATCTGTTGGTGATATCTTGAAGTCAAAAATTTAGAGATACATTTTGGTGTGAATGTGACCTAGATCAGTGTTTCTCAAGCTTTAGTGAACATCAGAATCATGTGCAGAGCATGTAAACATGAAGATGCCTGGTCCCTACCACAGGGATCCTAATATGATAGGTCTGGAGTGGGACTGAGATTTTATATTTCTAGCCAGCTTCTGGGTGATGTTGATGCTGCTGGTCAAAGGACCACACTTTGACTAGACCTGATCTAAAACCATAGAGGGATTCCAAAAGCAAGGATGAAATTTCATACTTAATTACTGCTGAAAATTGCTCTGTTTTTGTGGGTCAGGCATGTAGGTTCAGAAGTTTTGTAGTACAGAGGATTTACTCAACAGATCTCTGAATTTATTCCTTGCTTCAAATTTGGTTTGTTTTCAGTGAGGACTCCTTTAGATTTGTTGAGGGAGACAAATGAGCTTTTACTACCAATCTTCCTAGTTCTTATGTTCCATAGATGAGAGAAACCATAAAGAAAAGGGGGGTAATCAGAAGGGTGAATGAAGCATGAGAGACTATGGACTCTGAGAAACAAACTGAGGGCTTCAGAGGGGAGGGGGTTGGGGAAATGGGATAGGCTGGTGATGGGTGGTGGGGAGGGCACGTATTGCATGGTGCACTGGGTGTTATACGCAACTAATGAATCATTGAACTTTACATCAAAAACCAGAGATGTACTGTATGGTGACTAACATAATATAATAAAAAAATATTATTATAAAAAAAATATGAGCTTTTAAAAATAGACCCTGTTTGCTGACCATTTCTTTGAAAACTCCGAGTGTCATTTGTAGGTATGTGCAGGGCCCTCTTGTCCTGTAGTCAGAATGTGAGAACTGATTGGACCCTCTGAGATGGAAGTTAATGGTTTCGTGGTCCCCAGAATATATAATTAATAAGTTTCACTGTACTGGTATTTTTAATGTCAACATCACCAACAGCAGATGGGAGATGTCTGCATTGGGTGTCTGCTTCCAATTAAGATCTTTAATTTATGATAAATGAATACATTTCAATCATGTCTGCCTTGCATTCAATGTATGCTTGGTTGATCAACTATAAAAGCTGCTGGGAATGTTTTGGCACACAATGAGAGACTGAGTCAGATCACAGAAGAACGCTCACTATTTTCATGGTTCCTTAAATACTTACATTAAACCAGAAAATTTCAAAAAGAAAAGGTAATAAATGAGATTTGTGGTTCTTTGTTCCATATGTGTATGTGAACATTTGGAAAATAAGGGGGAAGGCATTTGTAGATACCAGCACCCTAACACAAACCCTAATAATATTTACATGTTTTCTTCCAGTCTTCAGACTATGCATAGACTCATTTAGCTAGGTATAATTATATATTGATTCCCGAATTTTTTTCTACTCATATATCCTAAGCTTTATTTTCACTGTTTTTATGTAGTCTGTTCCAATTATCTACTATTGCAGAGCAAATCACTTCAAAACCTGGTGGCTTAAAGTAAGAAGAGTAATTTGGATCAAGCATCTTCAATTTGGGCAAGGCTTGGCAGGACAGTTCAACATTGGTTGTCCCATCATTAACCTCAGTATTTCAAATGCTGGGGGCTGGAATCATCTAAAGACTTTTGTACTTGCATGTCCTTTGACTGATGATGACTATTGGCTTAATTTGGGTTGTCAGCAGAAACACATGTGACTTCTGCATGTTGCTTAGACTTCCTTAAAACATAGCTGGATTCCAAGGGTGAGCTTCCTACAAGAGTGAGCCAGGTAGAAGCTGTATCACCTTTTATAAGCTAGCTTCAGAAGTCATACAACATGACTTCTATCACTTTCTATTCATTAGAAATGAGTCACTAAGTCCAGGCCATATTCAAGGAGAAGGAAATTACACTCTACCTTTTTATGGAGCATCAAAGAATTTGCTGATACATTTTATAAAATGATGGCATAATATTCTATCAAGTTAATATACCAAGCTTAACCATTTCTCCTACCGTTATACATTTAGGTTGCTTCCATTCTTAGACTGATTAACATGTTTATTTGGCAGGTCTTCTAGTAGTAATTATATATTGCACTATACCACCTAGTTTCCAAAAGAGAATTTGTATACACATATGAGCACTTAGTAAAGATATTTTGATTTTGAAAGGTCTAACTAGACCTTAATTAAAACAATACTGTTCAAAAAAACACAATATCATTTTAAGAGCTAGGGCTATGTCAATAGATGATAATCTTAGAAAGAGATGAGGAGACAGGCAGACACTCCTACCTTATAGCTACCAAGAAACTGAAGGCATCCAAAACTATATATTCACACTTAGAACCATAACATTTTCCAATTTAAGATGGACTGTCAAGGTGAATGTTCTAAACTTATTTGGCATTTGTGGGTGTAGAGGCTAAAAAGCTGGTATGTCCCATGAGCTGGGGGGGTCCAAATGCTGATGACAAACACAATGTCTCCCCTCGGGTATATGGAACCACAAGCAAATTTTTTTTGCAGGGTCTTTGTCTATAAAAACAATTTGATTTAAAAATATATGACCACATTCATGGGCCCCTTTGATTTAACCATTTGTTTTAATGATGAATACTCAGAATCTTGGGTAGAGAAGAGGCATTACATATTTGTTTATTGTCCAGTCAAAACAGATAAAAATTATTTTTAGTGTCTATGTACCACCTCTGCTTGTTCAGATCCAGAAACCATTTTCACATTCTTTAATGTCAAATGTGCCATTCCTTAATAATTTCATATCTCCTACCAGAAGAAAAGGGTAACAAAACTTACTATTAACTGCACCATGACTCCTTGGAACCTCTTTGTATTGAAATAATATAGATCTTGCCTCTGTAGTTCCCTAATATCTTATATTTAATCGTACTTATATCATTACTCATGATCCTGTATCTCAATCATGCTGTTTGTGAATATTGGCTTCCAGGGACTCTCAAGTATTGTTATTATACTTCATTGATGATGACTACACATGCAAATCTTACCCAGAATATGCAGAAAAATGTGAACAATAATTCATTTGCTGGTCACAATAAACTTACATTTCAGAATTTTATAGGGGAAATGTGGAAGAACTCATATTTCAACCATATCTTTTCTTGAACCCTTCATTCCACAATTATTGCATTTCTAAAATATGATCTCTCTCAGTCTTGACTGTACCCCTTCCTACCACACACCAACACCAATGGAAAGGATAGGGATCCTTGAGAATAGTGAGAAGAGCAGAAAGAATATTCATTTTTGATCTGTTCCAGGAGTGGCCCTCCCAGAAAGCAACTGATGGCCCCAGCCAGTAGCAGCCACCAGAAGGCACCCTGGAAATTTTCAAGGAAGGTATTCTAAAGCACTGGGCCCCTTGTGCGGCCTAGACCTAGGGGCCTGGAGCAGGGGTTTAGTTTGTCTGGGTTTAAGGTTAGTTTTGAACACAGCTATAGATGATAGAAGGAAGTTAATTTTACATATAAATGCCTTATGGGACAGTATGGTAGCAAGTGATACACTGTGGGGTAGAAGGGTGGCTGGCATCAAGGAAGTCAGCAAAGGTGATAGGTAATGGACTATTAGCAAAAAAAATCCTCATGAGTCATATGGAAGTGGACTCCATGAAGAGATTCAGACTAGAAAAGACTTATTGGATTTTATTTCCATAATTTTAAACAGCATCACAAGTTCCAGGCACTATGGAGTTTTCTTGATGGTCAGTTCTCAGTCTCCATCTTTCTTGACCTAGCAGCAGCATTTGCCACAGTTTATTGTTTCTACTTGAAACATTTTCTTTACTTTGCTTCTAGGACACTGATCTCACTTAGTTTTTCTCCCAGTTCTTCAGCTGTTCTTTCTTTCTCTGTTTCCTGCTGATTACACTTTTATCTCATGGACCTCTCTAATCATCAGATTTCCAAGAGCTCAGTCCTTGGACTTAATCTCTTCTATATTTATACTCACCCTCTTGGTGATCTTATCCAGTTTCATAGCTTAAATACTATTTACATGCTCTTGACTCTCATATTCATACTACTGATATATCCACTCCTAAATGTCTTCTCTGAACTTCAGAATTATATATCCTACTACCTACTTCATGTTTCCACTTGGATGTCTAAGAGACATCCCTAACCAATATGTCCAAAGCTGAACTCCTGGTATCTGATACCACCAACTTGATTCACTCATAGTATTCCACATCTTATTTAATGACCACACCATCACTCCAATCGCTCAAGAAAAAAGTTTGAGATCATCCTTCACTCCTCTTTTTCTCTTATACATAGTGGTGTTCTGGAGCCAGCTTGAACAGACACGTAAGAGCCAACTGTCCACATCCTTGCCAACTCTGTACTAAGTATCTCCAGCATCTATAAGAGATCCTGACACATAGTATGTGCTCAGTAACAGTTATTCAAATAGATGTATAAATAGCACATATGTAATGGGAAAAGGGCAGGCCAAGTGGACAGTGTTCTGTGCTTTCTAACCCCCAATGAACCATTTAGCTCCATATTTTACATACTAGTTCTATCTGTTTTACATATTGGGCTGTGCATATAATTCTACTTGTGAAAAAGTTTGTTGCATAAACAATAATAATAATACAATTGAACCTTGAATAACACAGTTTGAACTGTGTGGGTCCATTTATATGTAGATTTTTCCCATAAATACAGTACAGTACTGGAAATATATTTTTTCTCTTCCTTAAACGATTTTCTTAATAACATTTTCTTATCTCTAGCTTATTTTATTGTAAGAATACAATATATAATACATATAACATACAAAGTATGTGTTAATTGACTATTTATGTTATTAATAAAGCTTCCGGTCAACAGTAGACTATTAATAGTTAAGTTTTGGAAGAGCCAAAAGTTATACTCAGATTTTTTACTGTAAGGGTGCCAGTGCCTCTAAGCCCTGCATTGTTCAAGGATCAAGTGTAATGATAAGACTTGAAATACACTTTCTAGTCTAGTACTCTCATTTATCCTGTGGCAGAAACTGAGAATGACAGAAGTAAAATGGTTGCCTAAGGTCTCAGAATCCTACCTTTACCTCCTAAGCCTACTCTTCGATAAAGCATAAATGGAGTGGAGGGAGGGCATTGCGTGAAGTTGTGAGTTTTTCACTCCACCTGAATGGGGAGAAGAAGCATGTATGGAATGAATATCTTCAAGAAGAATATGGATACAATTTAGGATTATATTAATTACATGATCAGGAACACAGAGGTACACCTATGGCTTATTGATAGAGAAGATATGTGACTTTTCTAATTAAGAAAACACTAGTAATAGGACATGTGGGAAAAACAGAAAACTTTTAAGAAAGTCAAAATTTAAATGAAGTACACTAAAATGCAGTATAATTTAAAACAGACAGAGTTAACAAATAATATGCAACAAGGTTACACATTCACTGATCAGATAATTCAGGAAGGGAGGGCCAGCTGATTCTTTGCATTCTTTTTTTTTTAAAGATTTTATTTATTTATTCGACAGAGATAGAGACAGCCAGCGAGAGAGGGAACACAAGCAGGGGGAGTGGGAGAGGAAGAAGCAGGCTCATAGCGGAGGAGCCTGATGTGGGGCTGGATCCCATAACGCCGGGATCACGCCCTGAGCTGAAGGCAGACGCTTAACCGCTGTGCCACCCAGGCGCCCCTGATTCTTTGCATTCTTGTATAATCTCTTTGAGGTTACATTAAATTATAGCTCTATCCATTTATGCATGATGTGCTTGTTTATCCCTGGAAGTTATTTTCCATGTTATGATGCATTTTGCTTATAAAGCAGTTCTTCCCCCAAATCATCTTTCAAAAAGATCATCTTAAAAGTAGGTTTTAGTACAGTCCTCAAAAAATTAAGTTATTGACTGGTTTGGTATCATCTTGATGCTTTTTGTTAGTGGTGTTTTAAAAATTTTTATAAGACAGTTGGCTTTTTAGATTTCGTAAATTTAAACTCATGCCTATGAAGATTCATGAAGTTTTTTTTTCCAAAATCTAATAATAATCTACTTTTTCCTATCACAATTTTTATTATTAAAGAAATCACTAAAGAAAAGATATTGCTTGTTTAATTCCTTCAGTTTCACTTGATTGTCTTCTGGTTCTAGTCAATTAAAATTAAAGTTCATGATTTCTATTTAAAATATCAGCAGTAATAGTGTTGGATGGTAGAAATGTTTTTTTTTTTTACTCATGTACAGTTGACACACAGTGTTACAATAGTTTCAGGTATACAACATACTGATTCAACATCTCTATACATTATGCTGTGCTCACCAGAATTGTAACTACCACCTGTCACCATAATGCGCTATTACAATATCATCGACTATATTCCCTATTCTGTGCCTTTTATTCCTGTGACTTATTTATTCTACAACTGTATCTCTTATTCCCCTTCAGAATTGGCTTTTATTTATGTTTTTATTATATTCAGTTAGCCAGTATATAGTACATCATAAGTTTTTGATGTAGTGTTCAACGATTCATTATACACCCAGTGCTCATACAACACTTGCCCTCAATATCCATCACCTGGTTACCCCATCTCCCCACCCCCTCCCTTCTGCAATCCTCAGTTTGTTTCCCAGAGCCCAGAGTCTCTCATGGTTTGTCTCCCTCTCTGATTTCTTCCCATTCCATTTTCCCTCCCTTCCCCTGTCCTCCTCCACACTATTCCTTATGAGTGAAACCATATGATAATTGTCTTTCTATGCTTGACTTATTTCATTTAGCATAATCCTCTCCAGTTCCATCCATGTCGACGCAAATGGTAGGTATTCATCCTTTCTGATGGCTGAGTAATATTCCATTGTATATATGGACCACATCTTCTTTATCCATTCATCTGTTGAAGGGCATCTTGGCTCCTTCCATGGTTTGGCTATTGTGGACATTGCTGCTATGAAGATTGGGGTGCATGTGCCCCTTCTTTTCACTACATCTGTATCTTTGGAGTAAATACCTAGTAGTGCAATTGCTGGGTCAGAGGGTAGTTCTATTTTTAACATCTTGAGGAACCTCCATACTGTTTTCCAGAGTGGCTGCACCAGCTTGCATTCCCACCAACAGTGTAAGAGGGTTCCCCTTTCTCCACATCCTCCATTTGTTCTTTCCTGTCTTGTTAATTTTTGTTATTCTAACCAGTGTAAGGTGGTATCTCATTGTGGTTTTGATTTGAATTTCCCTGAAGGCTAGTGATGTTGAACATTTTTTCATGTGTTTGTTAGCCATTTTTATGTCTTCTTTGGAGAAGTGTCTGTTCATGTCTTCTGCCCATTTTTTGACTTGATTATTTGTTCTTTGGGGGTTGAGTTTGAGAAGTTCTTTACAGATCTTGGATACCAGCCCTTTATCTGTAATGTCATTTGCAAATATCTTCTCCCATTCTGTGGATTGCCTCTTAGTTTTGTTGACTGTTCCTTTGCCGTGCAAAAGCTTTTTATCTTGATGAAGTCCCACAAGTTCATTTTTGCTTTTGTTTCCCTTGCCTTTAGAGACTTGTCTTGAACGAAGTTGCTGTGGCCAATGTCTAATTCTTCTAGATCGATTCCTAAAGCATTCCATATCAAAACCAAATATGGAAGCAAAACAGTGGAAGATTCAGAGTGGGGTAGGGTTGCTTGTTGGTATGTTGGGGAGCAAGCATTGTGTATGACTGCACAGCAGATTTTGTTCTGTTTTCTTGCAGTATCTTTCCAAATACCTTTTATTTTTATAAAATATTTCCACTTTTGCTGATTGGGAAGGCCAAGAACTACCTACATGGCATGCACCCTGATGTTTATAGCAGCATTATCAACAAGAGCCAAATTATGGAAAAAGCACAATGTCTACCAACTAATGAATGGATAAAGAAGATACACACACACACACACACACACACACACACACACACACTGGAATAATACTCAACCATAAAAAAGAAAGAAATCTTGCCATTTGTAATGACATGAATGGGGCTAGAGAGTATTATGACAAGTAAAATAAGTGAATCAGAGAAAGTCAAATAAACCATATGATTTCACTCATGTGGAATTTAAGAAACAAAACAGATGAACATAGGGGAAATAAATAAGAGAGGCAAACCAGAAAATAGGCTCTTATATACAGAGAACAAACTGAGTTACGGGGGTGGGGTGGGGGAGGTGGTCAGGAGGATAGGTTAAATGGGTGATGGGAATTAAAGAGTGTACTTGTTGGGGCACGTGGGTGGCACAGCAGTTAAGCGTCTGCCTTTGGCTCAGGGCGTGATCCCGGTGTTATGGGATAGAGCCCCACATCAGGCTCCTCTGCTATGAGCCTGCTTTTTCCTCTCCAACTCCCCCTGCTTGTGTTCCCTCTCTCACTGGCTGTGTCTATCTCTGTCAAATAAATAAAATCTTTAAAAAAAGAGTGTACTTGTTGTGATGAGCACTGAGTGTCATATGTAAGTGATGAATCATTAAATTCTACACCTGAAACTATATTACACTGTATGTTAACTAACTGGAATTTAAATAAAAACTTGATTAAAAAAAAAAGGAATGAACCTTTCTCTCCATTTTTGCCCTGCTTCTAATCTGGATCCCTTGCACTTATCTTTAAGGATCATGAGGGTCCATGTCTGACCCCTATGGTTATTAATAAAAATTGAGGTGCTAGAGACTGACAAGCAGAGATAACATACAAAAGTGTGAACCTGTAGGCCAATAAGAAACAAATAATTAATAAATTTGACCTTATCCATGTAGAAAACTTATTCTCTGTATAAGACCTGGTAAAGAGGAAGAAAGGGATAAAGAAAGGGGGGGTAATCAGAAGGGGAAATGAAGCATGAGAGACTATGGACTCTGAGAAACAAACTGAGGGCTTCAGAGGGGAAGGGGGTGGGGGAATGGGATAGACTGGTGATGGGTAGTAAGGAGGGCACATATTGCATGGTGCACTGGGTGTTATACGCAACTAATGAATCATCGAACTTTACATCAGAAACCAGGGATGTACTGTATGGTGACTAACATGATATAATAAAAAAACATTAAAATTAAAAAAAAAGAAACAAACAAAAAAAAGACCTGGTAAAGAGGATGAAAACATAAACTGGAGACTTCAAGAAAATATTTTCAAACCCTGTGCCCAACAAAGGTCTGGTATCTAAAATACATACAGAACTCTCAAAACTCAATAGGGAAACAACAAACAATTCAAGTAGAAAGTGGGCAAAAGTCATGAACAGACATTTTATCAAAGAAGGTATAGCGATAGAAAGTATTAAGCAGATGCAATGAATTTAACATTATTAAGCATTAGGAAAATGAAAATTCAAATCATAATGAGGTATCATTACACTTCAATCAGAATTGCTAAAATAATAGCAATGACATCAAATGCTACAGAAATGTTGAGAAACTGAATCAATCAAACACTGCTGGTGGGAATGTAAAATGGTACAGACTCTCTGGTAACAACTATGGTGACTTTTTACAAAATTAAATGTACTTACCATATGACCTAGCAATTATACTCTTGTGTAACAAAGAAATAAAAAATGATATTCACACAAAAACCTATATATAAATGATCATAATAGCTTCATTCAAAATAAGTCAAACTGGAGACAATGCAGATGTCCTCCGATAGGTGATGGTTAAACAAACTGGTATATCTATACCATGGAATACTACTCAACAATAAAAAGAACAAACTATAATTATATGTAACAAGTTGGAATGATTTCCAGGCAATTAAGCTGAGTGAGAAAAACCAATCCCAAAAGGTTAACAGCATATGATGCCATTTATATAGAATTCTTGAAATGACCAAATTATAGAATTTAGGGTTGTTTTGGTTAACTCTGGATTACTGTGTATCTTATATATAAATAGTGTGTGGATTAGAATTAAATTATAATAAAAATATCCAAAAATTAGAAATATCCAGGGGCACTTGGATGGCTCAGTTGGTTAGGTGTCTGACTCTTGATCTTGGCTCAGGTCTTGACCTCAGGTTCATGAGTTGAAGCCCCACATTGGGCTCCATGCTGGGCGTGGAGCCTACTTAGAAAAAAAAAAAAAAAGAAATATCCAACAATGATAATGCTGTCCATGGACTTCTTGGCTCTTTCCATAGTGTGGCTATTGTAGGCAGTGCTGCTGTAAACACTGGAGTGAATGTGACCCTTTGAATCACTGTTTTTTTTTTTTTTTTATCATTCAGATAAATACCTAGTAGTGCAATTGCTGGGTCATAGGGTAGTCTTTCAATTCATGAACATGATATGTCTCTCCATTTATTTGGTTCTCTTTAAATTATGTCATCAGCATTTTGTTATTTTCAGGATACAGTTCCTATACCAGTTTTATTAGATTTATACCTAAATATTTTCTTTTTATTAAGCAATTATAAATGATATGTTTTCAGGTTATTTCCAATATTTTTTGTTAACGTGAGGGGTTCCACACAGGGGAGCACCAGGTTTGGTCAAGAGGTATGGGAGTGGAGAGGAAGGTATGGATATGAGCCTTAATTGTGCTTTTTGCAGAAAGGAACAGGTGAAGCAGGGTAAGCAGGTTCAGGATTGACTAATTTGAATAATTTCAGTGGACTCTGAGGTAGAGGGGTTGTTCCTAGCTGTCTAGTACCTGGCGCTGGGGTGATTAGGGCAGGAGAAGAGTGGCTCTGATTGTGAGTCCTCAATAAAGGATGTCATCAGGTATGGGCTCCTGATTGGTTGGTTTGCACAGGAAAGGCACATTTGCAGGCAAACCCTTTACTATCTCTAAGAACTGGCTAACCCTGGGGTGTGGGAAATTCTTCCAGGGTCATGAAGGCCCCAAGATGTTAAAGCATCAAATACAGAAACTAGAAAATGTGATTATTACAAAAGTTTTCCAGTATTATATTAAATAGGAATGGTAAAAGTGGACATCTTTACATTGTTCCTGATATAGAGAGAAACCATTAGGTTTTTTTGTAGATATTCTTTATCAAGTTAAGGAAGTCCCCTTCTTTACTTTGCTGAGAGTGTTTACCATGAATGAGTGTTGGAGTTTGTCACATACTTTTTCTGCAGCAATTAATATGATCATATGATTTTTCTTCTTGAGCTTGCTAATATGGTTGATTACACTGATTGAATGCTTAAAGAGCCGTGCATGTGTGAAATAAATAATTTTTTTATACATTTCTTGATTTGATTTGCTGATGTTTTGTTGAGGATCTGATGTGCTGTTGTATCTAAGTTCAGGAGAGATATTTGTTTATAGTTTTCTTTTTTCTTTTTCTTTTTTTCTTTCTTTCCTTATTTTTCTGATATGGTTTTTGTATGGTTTTGATGTAAGGGTAATATCAGTCTTGTAAAATGAGTTGTAAAATGTTATCTTCTTCTCTGTTCTTTAGAAGAAACTGTATAAACCAGTTCTACTTCTTCTTTAAATGGTTGGTAGAATTTCCCAGTGAAACCATCTGGACCTGTAGATTTTTTGTTTTGGAAGATTTAAAATTATAAACTGAGGAGGAGGAGAAGATGGTGGTAGAGTAGGAGGACCCTAGGCTTACCTCATCCCACAAACACAATTAGATAACTATCAGATCATCTTAAGTATCCCAGAAATCAACTTGAAGACTGGCAGAACAATTCCACAACCAAAGGTAGAGAAAAGGCAACATCAAAGAAGGTAGGAAGCATAGAAACATGCTTTAGGAGAGAAACAAATTCTGGCAGCTGCAGAGGGGAGGAAGCTGCAGTTGTGCAGAAGTGCGATAGAGACTAGCACACAGGGAAGTGAACAGAGAAAACAAATCCAGTAGCATTTGGCTTGGAATGTGAGAGGGGTCAAATTTCATGAGTTCTTACAACCAGCGGGGCTTAAGTCCTGGAGTTTTAATGGTCAATGGGCTTGGCTTGCATAGAGCCCAAAGGACATTGGGGCTGTTCTTGGAGAGAAAGTGGGGCAAACAGCCTATGGAAAAACAGCAATCTGAAGAGCACCTGGTGCACATAGTGGGGAGGTAATTTGCTTATCTTGGAGTGTATCCTAAAGAGGCAGCACTTATGGAGAGAAACCTTAGGGAACAAAGGAAATGGTAGGTACCATTTCCCTCCTCTACCCCTCAGTATAAGCACAAGACTATCTGAAGGAACAAGCATATAGCAGATGTTTACTACCTAGCTTCCTTACCAAGAGCCATGCCCCTGAGCTTGAGTGAAACCACCCTTTTTAGTTATATTTGCCTCAATCCCAGCATGGCAGATCCCTTCCCCTAAAAATTGGGCCCAAACCCTGTCAACTGCATCTCCCAGCTCAGGAGTTTTACAAGGCCTTGGTTCTGGCAGTGGTGGTGACAGGTTTCATTTCACAAGCAGACCAGAACACACCTTGTTAAAACTCACCACAATCAGGCCAGGGACCAAACACTGCCCACAGCAGGCAAAGACAGCCTCTGCAAATGACTGGCCTGAAGGATACGGTAGCCAGGACAAAACAGCAGAGTGCACATAGCACACAATGAAGACACTCCCTGAAGCTCCAAGCCCTGGAGAACAGGGGAAAATATACAGCAGGACATGACAAGACCTCTTCTTCATAAGGCCATTACCCTCGAGAACAGGAGATATAGCTGACTTTTTTTTTTTTTTAAAGATTTTATTTATTTATGTGACAGAGAGACAGCCAGAGAGAGAGGGAACACAGCAGGCGAGTGAGAGAGGAAGAAGCAGGCTCCCAGCAGAGGAGCCTGATGTGGGACTCGATCCCGGAACGCCGGGATCACGCCCTGAGCCGAAGGCAGACGCTTTAACGACTGCGCTACCCAGGCGCCCCATAGCTGACTTTCTTAACACAGAGAAACAGGCACAGAGACTTAGACAAAATGAGAAGACAGGGGGATGTGTCCCAAATGAAAGAACAGGACAAGGCCACAGTCAGAGAGCTAAGTGAAACAGATATAATCAACATGTCTGATAGAGAATTTAAAGTATTGATCATAAAGACACTACCTGGACTTGGGAAAAAAGTGGAAGGCATCAGAGAAATCCTTAATACAGAGATAAGAAATAACACAGCAGAGATAAAAGGCTCAATAAACAAAATGAGAAACATACTGGATAGAAGGAACAACAGGCTGGAAGAAACAGAAGAATTAATTAATGACCTAGAAGACAAAGTAATGGAAAGTAATCAAGCTGAACAAAAAGAGAAAAAAATTATGCAAAATGAGAACAGACGTAGGAAATTCAGGGATACAATTGAGTGTAATAACATTCATATTTTAGGAGTCCCAGAAGAAGAAGAGAGAGAAGAGGGCAGGAAATTTATTTGAAGAAATAATAGCTGAAACTTTCCTAATCTGGGGAAGGAAAGTGATATCTAGATCTAGGAGGCACAATAATCCCCTGACAACATAAAAAAAAAAAAAAGCAGATGACACCAAGACATATTGTAATTAAATTGGCAAAATATAGTGATAAAGAAAATACTTTAAAACAGCAAGACAAAAGAAGATAATAATTCGCAAGGGAAACCCCATGAGGCTATCAGGGGATTTTTCAGCAGAAACTTTCTAAGCCAGAAAGGAGTGGCATGATACATTCAAGGTGCTGAATGGGAAAAAATCTGCAGCCAAGAATACCCCATTCAGCAAAGCTATCATGCAGAATAGAAGGAGATATAAAGAGTTTCTAAGACAAACAAAGCTAAAGGAGTTCATGATCACTAAACTAGCCCAGGAAGAAATATTAAAGGGGAGTTGTTGAGTGGAAAGGAAATAGCAAAAGTGACAGTATGAAGGTAATAAATGCAAAAGCAATAAAAATGAATATTTCTTTAAAAAATCAGTCAAAAAATTCAAAAAATAAAAGGATGTAAAATATGAATATATACCTAAAACATGGTGGGGAGAGGAGTAAACAATGGGTTCAAATTGAAAAGACCATCAACTTAATATAGACTGCTATATGCACAAGAGGTTGTATACAAACTTAATGGTAACCACAAAACAAAACCCACTAATAAATGTGCAAAGAATAAAGAAAAAGAAATCTAAACATATCACTAAAGAAAACCAGCAAACCATGAAACAGAGAAAGACAAGAAAAGATCAGACAAAATCTTAAGAAACAATCACAAAACAAGAAATAAGGCAATAAATACTATCAATAATTACTTTGAATGCAAATGGACTAAATGCTCCAATCAAAAAACACAGACTGACATAATGGATAAAAAAGCAAGACCTATCTATACACTGTCTACAAAAGCCTCATTTTAGACCTAAGACATCTGCAGATTGAAAGTGAGGGGATGGAAAAACATCTGTCATGCAAATGGATATGGAAAGAAAGCCAGAGTAGCAATACTTATATTGGATGAAACTTTAAAACAATGACTGTAACAAGAGACAAAGAAGGAAACTATATAACAATAAAGGGGAAAACCAACAAGAATATGTAACAATTGTAAATATTTATGCACCCAACATGGGAACACCAAAATATATAAACAGTTAATAACAAACATAAAGGAGCTAATTGACCATAATACAATACTAGGGGACTTCAGCACTTCACTTACATCAATACACAGATCATCCACACAGAAAATCAATAAGGAAACAATCCTTTGAATGACACATTGGGCCAGATGGCACTAACAGATATATTCAGAACATTCCATCCTAAAACAGCAGAATACACATTCTCTTCAACTGCACATGGAACATTCTCCAGAGTAGATTACATATTAGGCCACAAAACAAGCCTCAACCAATTTAAAAAGATCAAAGTCACACCATGAATCTTTTCTGACCACAACACTTTGAAACTAGAAATCAACCACGAGAAAAAACCTGAAGAGAACACAAACACATGGAGATTAAATAACATGCTACTAAACAATGATTGGGTCAACCAGGAAATCAAAGGAGAATAAAAAGTACCTGGAAAAAAATGAAAATGAAAACAAAATGATCCAAAATCTTTGGGATGCAGCAAAAGCAGTTCTAACAGGGAAGTTCGTTACAATACAGGCCTACCTCAAAAAGCAAGAAAAATCTCAAATAAACAACCTAAACCTACACCTAAAGGAGCTAGATAAAGAACAAAAATGCAAAGCCAGTAAAAGAAAGTTAATAACAAAGATTAGAGGAGAGCTAAATGATATAGAAACTAAAACAAACAAACAAACAAACAATAAAACAGATCAATGAAACCAGGAGATGCTTTCTTGAAAAAAACTCAATAAAATTAATAAAACTCTAGCCAGACTTATAAAGAAAAAAAGAGAAAGGACTCAAATAAAATCACAAATAAGAGGATAGAAATAACCAACATCATGGAAATACAAAAAATTATATAAGAATATTATGAAAAATTATATGCCAACAAATTGGACAAACTAGAAGAAACGGATAAATTCTTATGACGTATAAACTACTAAAACTAAAACAGGAAGCAATAGAAAATTTGAACAGACCTATGACCAGCACAGAAATTGAATCAGTAACCAAAAATCTCCCAACAAAAAGAAGTCCAGGACCAGATGGCTTCACAGGTGAAATCTACTGAACAAGTAAAGAAGAGTTAATACCTATTCTCAAGCTATTCCAAAAAATAGAAATGAAAGGAAAACTTCCAAATTCATTCTATGAGACCAGTATTACCCCGATACCAAAACCAGATAAAAATACCACAAAAAAAATTACAGGCGAATATCTCTAATGAACATAGATGCAAAAATCCTCAAAATACTAGTAAACCAAATCCAACAATGCATTTAAAAAGTCATTTCCCAAAATCAAATGGAATTTATTCCTGGGTTGTAAGAGTGGTTCAATATTTACAAATAAATCAATGTAGTACATCACATCAATAAGGGATAAAAACTAAATGATCATTTCAATAGATACAGAAAAAGCATTTGACAAAGCACAACATCCATTCATGATAAAAACCATCAACAAAGGAGATTTGGAAGGAACATACCTCAGCATAATAAAGGCCCTATATGAAAAACCCAGAACTAACATCATCCTTAATGGAGAAAAACAGAGCTTTTCCCTTAAGGTCAGGAACAAGACAAGGATGTCCACTCTCAACACTTCTATTCAATGTAGTACGGGATGTCCCAGCCAGAGCAGTCAGACAACAAAAAGAAATAAAAGGCATCAAAATCAGTAAGAAAGAAGCAAAACTTTCACTATTTGCAGATGACATGATCTATATAGAAAACCCAAAAGACTCACCAAAAAACTGCTAGAACTCATCACAACATGTGCCCTCCTTAATTGAAAGACCTATACTCTAAAAACTATAAAACACCAATGAAAGAAATTAAAGATGACACAAAGAAACAGAAAGCCATTTCATGCTCATGAATTGGAAGAACAAATATTGCTAAAATGTATATACTATCCAAAGTAATCTACACATTTAATGTAATCCCTATCTAAATAGCAACCTTGTTCACAGAAATAGAACAACAGTCCTCATCCCCTAAGGTCAGGAACAAGACAAGGATGTCCACCCTCATCACTTTTATTCCACATAGTATTGGACATCCTAACCACAGTAATCAGATAAGAAAAAGAAATAAAAGGCATCCAAAATGGGAAGAACTAAAGTGAGGAAGAACTAAAACTGTCACTATTTGGAGATGACATGATACTATATAGAGAAACCATAAAGACTTTACCAAAAAACTACTAGAACTGATAAATGAATTCAGTAAGCTCAGAGGATACAATATACAGAAATCCTTTGCATTTCTGTATAGTAATAATGAGGAAGCAGAAAGAGAATCTAAGAAAACTCCCTTTTATAATTGCATCAAAAATAATAAAATACCTAGGGATAAACTTAACAAAGGAGGTGAAAGACCTGTACTCCAAAAACTATGAAACAGTGATGAAAAAAATGGAAGATGATACAAACAAATGGCAAGTTATTCCATGCTCATGCATTAGGAGAACAAATATTGTTAAAATGTCCATACTACCCATAGCATTAAATTAAATTAAATTAAATCTACAGATTTAATGCAATCCCTATCAAAATGCAAACAGCATTTTTTCACAGAACTAGATCAAATAATTTTAAAGTTGGTATGGAACCACAAAAGATCCCACATGTCTAAAACAATCTTGAAAAAGAAGAACAAAACTAAAGGTATCACAATCCCAGATTTCAATATATATGACAATGTTCTAGTAATCAAAATAATATTGTACTGGGGCACCTGGGTGGCTCAGTCAGTTAAGCATCCAACTCTTGATTTTGGCTCAGGTCATGATCTTAGGGTCCTGGGATCAAACCCCATGGAAGGCTCCATGCTCAGTGGGGAGTCTACTTCAGGAATCTCTCCCTATCCCTCTGTCTCTTCCCCCTCTCCCTCCCCCCACAAAAAACAAAACAAACAAACAAAACAAACAAACAAAAAAACAACCCCCCCAAAAAAAAACCCATGTATTGTACTGGCACAGAAAATGACACATAGATCAATGGAACAGAATAGAGACTCCAGAAATAAACCCACCATGAAATGGTCAATTAATCTTTGGCAAAGGAGGCAGGAATATGCAATAGGGAAAGACAGTCTCTTCAACAAATGCTTTTGTGAAAACTCGATAGCTACATTCAAAAATGAAACTGGACCACTTTCTTACACCATACGGAAAAATAAACTCAAAATGGATTAAGGACCTTAACGTGAGACCTAAAACCATAAAAATCCTTGAAGAGAGCACAGGCAGTAATTTCTCTGACATTGGCTGTAGCAACATTTTTCTGGATATATCTCCTGAGGCAAGAGAAACAAAAGCAAAAATGAACCATTGGGACTACATCAAAATAAAAAACTTTTGCATAGCAAAGAAAACTACTAAAAAAACCTAAAAGACAACTCAGTGAATGGGAACAGATATTTGCAAATGAGATATTCAATACAGGGTTAGTATCCAAAATACATAAAGAACTTCTACAACTCAACACTAAACAATCAAATAATCTAATTTAAAAATGAGCAGAAGACATGAACAGACATTTCTGCAAAGAAGACATACAGATGGCCAACCGAGGGTTGTAAAGATGCTCAACATTACTGATCATCAGGGAAATGCAAATGAAAACACAATGATATATCACTTCACACCTATCAGAATTGCTAAAATCAACAACAGAATAAATAGCAAGTGTTGGTGAGGATGTGGAGAAAAAGGAACCCTTGTGCCCTGTTGGTGGGAATGCAAAGTGGTGCAGCTACTGTGCCAAACACTATAGAGGTTCCTCAGAAAATTGAGAATAAAATTACCAAAGGATCCATTAATTCCACTACTGAGGATTTAGCTGAGGAATACAAAAACGCTAATTTGAATAGATATATGCACCCCATGTTTATTGCAGCATTATTAACAATAGCCAAATTATGGAAGCAGGCATATCTATATATAGATATATAGATATATATATACACACAATAGTAATACACACACACACACAGGAATATTACTCAGCCATCAAAAAGAATGAAATCTTGCCATTTGCACCAATATGGATGGATCTAGAGGGAATAATACTATGTGAAATAAGTTACAAAAAACAAATACTGTATGTCACTTTTATGTACAATTTAAGAAACAACAAAGGAACAAAGAAAAAAAGAAACAAACCAAAAACCCCGACACTTAACTATATAGAATACACTGAGGTATACCATAAGGGATGTAAGTGGGGGGATGGGTGAAATAAGTGAAAGAGATTTAAAGTATACTTACCATGATGAGCCCTGAGTAATGTATACAATTGCTGAACCACTGTATTGTAAACATGAAACTAATATAACACTATATGTTAACTATACTGGAATTTTAAAAAATAAGCAAACTTAAAATAAAAAAGGGTATTGTTCCTTCATTATTATATGTGTAAATTAAGACCATATTTTATATTACTAACCATAAAATCCCCTTTAAAAATAGTAATAAAGCTATAATAATACATGTGCTTCAAGTCTTTGTCCCTTTTCCCTCCAGCGGTATGGAAAAATGGTGATGGGGAGCAAATGTAGCTGTATAAAATGCTTCTGGAAACAAATGTTTTTCACTGCTTTTGTTCCATCCTCAGTGAAGATCTTACAGGCTATTGCAATAAATGGCTGAGTATAATGGAATAGGCGTGGTGTTTGGAGTCAGCAAACCTGCTGAAGTTACTACCTTGGCCACTGGTTAGATGAAAACTGAAACCTCCACTTCTCTGAGATTTCTTCTCCTCTAGCTTGCAGTCACACTGGCCTCTTTGATATTCTTTGAGTATACAAAACATGCTTCTCCCTCCCTCTTGGCCTTTTCTTTGCTGTTCCCTCTGCTAGAAATGCTCTTTTCTCAGATATTTTATGATTATTCTCTCATGTCACTCAGATCTGTTTAAATGCTAACACCTCAGAGTGAGCTTCCTTGACCTTTTGAAAAGAGCTCCTGACTCTATTTTCTCATCTTGCTTTATTATTCGTAACAACACTTTTAACCAGTTGACATTAAATTGAATTGTATTGTATTATATTGCTTTATATTAAATTGTATCATAGTTTTATATCTACTTATAAAAATATGTGTAACTATTTATTTTCTGTCTTCTTCACTAAAATCTAAGTTTCATGAGGTCAGGTCATTCGCTTGCACTGTTGTATCTCCAGTGCCTTAAACAGTGTAGGCAAATAGCAAATGCACAAAAATATTTGTTAAATGAATCAATGAATGCATAAGTAATATTGATTTTTCAGGATTCCTTTGGATAACTAAATAAAACAGCTTATAAATAACACAACAGTGAATGTTCAGTCCATGTGAGCTAGCTTTATTCAGCGGCAGGAGAGCAATGTTGTATAAATTCCCTTTATGTTTGCATGCAAAAAGATGCTGAGAAAATACATCTATATGAAACGCTTCCAAAACCAAGTGCTTTTAATTTAGCACTACAGAGCACAGAGGTATTTTTTTTATTGTGGTAAAAACATACAACAGGAGATCTACCTTAACATATTCTTAAGCATACAGTATTGCTAACTATATGCACATTGTTGCAACCTGGAAGAGATGGAGGCCTTCCTGGAAACCTATAAACTACCAAGACTGAAACAGGAAGAAATTGATTTTTTAAACAGATCAATTAATTATGAAGAGATTGAAACAGTGATTAAAAACCTTCCAAAAAACAAAACTCCATGGCCTGATGGATTCCCTGAGGTTCTACCAAACACTCAAAGAAGAAATAATACCTATTCTCCTAAAGCTGTTTCAAAAAATAGAAACAGAAGGAAAACTACCAAACTCATTCTATGAGGCCAATATTACCTTGATCCCCAAACCAGGCAAAGACCCCCTCAAAAAGGAGAATTACAGATCGATATCCCTGATGAACATGGATGCCAAAATTCTCAACAAGATCCTAGCTAATAGGATCCAACAGTACATTTAAAGGATTATCCATCATGACCAGGTGGGATTCATCCCTGGGATGCAAGGGTGGTTCAACATTTGCAAATCGATCAGTGTGATAGATTATATCAACAAGAAAAAAGTCAAGAATCATATGATCCTCTCAATAGATGCAGAAAAAGCATTTGACAAAATACAGCATCCTTTCCTGATTAAAACCCTTCAGAGTGTAGGGATAGAGGGTACATTCCTCAATCTCATAAAAACCATCTATGAAAACCCTACAGCAAATATCATTCTCAATGGGGAAAAGCTGGAAGCCTTTCCCTTAAGATCAGGAACACGACAAGGATGTCCACTCTCACCACTATTATTCAACATAGTACTAGAAGTTCTTGCAACAGCAATCAGACAACAAAAAGGGATAAAAGGTATCCAAATCAGCAAAGAAGTCAAACTGTCTCTCTTCGCAGATGACATGATACTCTATATGAAAAACCCAAAGAATCCACCCCCAAACTACTAGAAGTTATAGAGCAATTCAGTAATGTGGCGGGATACAAAATCAATGCTCAGAAATCAGTTGCATTTCTATACACGAACAATGAGACTGAAGAAAGAGAAATTAGGGAATCCATTTCATTTACAATAGATTTTTTTCCCTTCCTGCAAAGCTTTTCAAGCTGATGTAGTCCCATTTGCTTACTTTTGCTTTTGTTGTTTGTGATTTTGGTGTTATTATAAGGAAATAATTGCCAAAACCAATTTTATGAAGCTTTCTCCTATGTTTTCATCTAGGAGTTTATAGTTACAGGTCTTTTTTTAAAGATTTTATTTATTTATTTATTTATTTGAGAGAGAGAGCGCATGAGCGGGGGTGAGGGGCAGAGGGAGAGGGAGAAGCAGACTCTCCACTGAGCAGGGAGCCCAACACAGGGCTCGATTCCAGGCCCCCGGGATCATGACCTGAGCCAAAGGCAGAAGCTTAACCAACTGAACCACCCAGGTGCCCCTACACTTTTAAAGGCCTTATGTTCAAGTCTTTAATTCATTTTGAGTTGATTTTTTGTGTATGGTATAAAGTAAGGTGCAATTTCATTCTTTTCCATGTAGATATCCAGTTTTCCCAATAGCATTTGTTGAAGAGACTATCTTTTACCCATTGTGTAGTCTTGGCACTCTTATTGAAGATCAGTTCACCATATATGCATGGGTTTATTTGTGGGCTCTCTATTCTGTTCCGTTGGTCAATATGTCTGTCTTTATACCAGTACCATATTATTTGAATTACTGTAGATTTGTAGTATGTTTTGAAATCATAATATGTGATGCCTCCAGCTTTGTTCTTCTTTCTCAAGGTAGTTTTGACTATTTGGTATCCTTTGCAGTTCCATATGAATTTTAGGATTATTTTTTCTATTTCTTCAAAAAAAATGCCACTGGGATTTTCATATGGATTACATTGAATCTGTAGATTACTTTGGGTCATATGACATTTAAACAATATTAAGTCTTTCTACCCATGAGCATGAGATGTCTTTCCATTTATTTATTTCTTCTTTAATTTCTTTCAGCAATGTTTTATGGCTTCATTGTATAAGTCTTTTACCTTTTGACTAAGTTTATTCTCAAATATTTTACCCTTTTTAATGTTATTTTAAATGAGATGATTTTCTTAATGTCCATTTGAATTATTTGTTTTTAGTGTGCAGAAAGACAACCGATTTTTGTATGTTGATTTCATATCCTGCAACTTTGCTGAATTCACTTATTCTAAGAGAGAGAGAGGCATATATTGTGGAGTACTTGTTTCTGTGCAAATTAGCCAAATGTCTTCAAGCCTGGTCTGTTTGTGCCTTCACATTCTCTTTTTTTAGTTAGTCCTTCTTGTCCTCTTCTTTTGATCTCTAACATCATGAAAGATTACTAGCTAGGTAACGGTAAGCTGCTAAAGTGCCAAGGAACAAGCTGTAGTGAGGACTTCCAAGAGAACAATACAGAACCCTGAACTGGAGGGCAGGAATAATCCTGTCTAGGTTGATAATAGTGTAGCCATGATGCTTGGTTGTCCTGGGGACTAGGAACCAGAAATAACACCATCTATCTCTCTGTCCTAACAAACCCAGATTTCACAAGGCATTGCCTCTGTTTTCTCAGTAACAGGCACTGTAAAAAACACAGGCAGCTATTGTTTTACATGTTGCACGCTGTGCATTACTTCAAAGAACTTCTCAGGTGTATTTCCTGAGGGTTTTAAAGTAGCCACACCTGTTTCGTTTGTTTTTTTTTAACTACTTAAAGATTCTCTTGGATTAGGGCAGTTTTTTACATTTCACATCAGCTTTTCCAATGTAGTTGATATAAAATGCTTTTCCCCCCTCAGTTCAGAAGGACCATTTAAATTGAGCTTTAGATAAAGCTGGGTTTTAGGTGAGAAAAGTACCCTCCCATGTCAAAATATAATAAAAATTAGAACAATATATTATGCCAATTAACTTTGAAATGTTTATGCCTGGACATAGAAATTTCATTTATAGGAATAGAAAAAAATAACCTGAGCCAGAGAAAAGCTTTAGGTTCATATACATTTATTAAAATATTATTTATAATGGTGAAAAGCTAGAAACAATCTATATAACTAACACTAGAAGGGTAGTTCAATTAACTATTAAAATTGTGTTCACAAGAAGACTATGATAGAATAGAAAAGTACCTGGTATAACTATTAAGAGTAAAAGGACATTTAAAAGTAGTATATGTAGTCTAATTTTAAAAATTTCATGAAAAATCTACAAAAATGTATACAAAGGAAAATATCTGACAAGAAATATACTATAGCAGTGGCTCCCAACTTTCCATGTATGAGAACACTTCTAGCACCAAAAACTCATCATAGACTTCTGGCTCCAATTAAGATGGAATAGTCCCATTCTTTCCAGGTCCTCTCTCTTATACCAAAAAAATTCCCTGGTTATAACATAACAAACAAGCATAGGAAGACTCTGAAAAGTAGAAAGAAGAAGGCAGGCATCCTAGGACTTTGGGACTGATGGAAAGACACAGTGGTAAAATTCTTTGGATTTTCATATTGCCTCTACTATATCTCACATGATACAGAAGCCTCCAACCCAGACTCACCAGTAGGCACAGACAAAAAAAGCTCTAAGAAAAGCCTATTCCCTTTTTCAAAGGAATGGAGAAAAAGTGGCGTAACAATATTAAACCTTTTTAGCACTACTTGCCCTACCCCAGCTAAACACCAATGGAGGAATTGCATACCTCCAACTGACAGTTTCAGTGAGGCCCAGGTGGGAGGTGAGTTTTTGTCCTCACCTTGCAACAATAAATAATTCTAGGCCAGCCCTTTGCTTCCCTTTTCCCTGGTGTCAGCAGGGCTGGGGAGTAGCTAGATTTCAACTTCACTCATTTGCAATAAGGCTGTGTATGTAAGTTCATACTTCTAAATATCAAAAAGGAAGTATCAAAGGAAAATTTTAAAATACATAAAACTCAAAGCAAAGAATATACAACATATAAAAATACGTGGGGCACAGGTAAAGGAAAGCTGAGAGAGATATTTATTTATTTATTTATTTATTTATTTATTTATTTATTTATTTTATTTATTTTTCTGGGGTTTTTTTTCAAGATTTTATTTAAATTCAAATTAGTTAACATACAGTGTAGTATTAGTTTCAGGAGTAGAATTCAGTGATCCATCACTTGCCTGTAACACCCAGTGCTCATTACAAGTGCCCTCCTAAATGTCTATCACCCATTTACTCCATCTCCCAGCCAACTTCCCCTCCAGCAACCCTCACTTTGTTCCCTATAGTTAAGAGTCTCTTATGGTTTGTCTCCCTCTCTGTTTTTATCTTATTTTTTTTATTTAAAGATTTTATTTATTTATTTATTTGTCAGAGAGAAAGAGAGAAAGCACAAGCAGGGGGAGTGTCAGAGGGAGAGGGAGAAACAGGCTCCCCACTGAGCAAGGAGCCCAAGGCAGGAATCGATTCCAGGACCCTGGGATCATGACCTGAGCTGAAGGCAGACACTTAACCAACTGAGCTACCCAGGAGTTCCATGTTTTTACCTTATTTTATTTTTCCTTCCTTTCCCCTATGTTCATCTGTTTTGTTTCTTAAATTCCACATATAAGTGAAATCATACAGTATTTCTTTCTTTGACTTATTCGCTTAGCATAATATACTTTAGCTTATGACACATCTCCAAAGGCAAGAGAAACAAAAGAAAAAATGAACTTGTGGGACTTCATCAAGATAAAAAGCTTCTGCACAGCCAAGGAAACAGTCAAAAAAACTAAGAGGCAGCCCACGGAATGGGAGAAGATATTTGCAAATGACACTACAGATAAAAGACTGGTATCCAAGATCTACAAAGAACTTCTCAAACTCAATACACAAGAAACAAATCAAAAAATGGGCAGAAGATATGAACAGACATTTTTCCACTGAAGACATACAAATGGCTAACAGACACATGAAAAAATGTTCAACATCGTTAGCCATCAGGGAAATTCAAATCAAAACCACACTAAGATACCACCTTACGCCAATTAGAATGGCAAAAATTGACAAGGCTAGAAACAACAAATGCTGGAGAGGATGTGGAGAAAGGGGATCCCTCTTACACTGCTGGTGGGAATGCAAATTGGTACAGCCACTTTGGAAAACAGTGTGGAGGTCCCTTAAAAAGTTAAAAATTGAGCTACCCTATGATCCAGCAATTGCACTACTGGGTATTTACCCCAAAGATACAGACGTAGTGAAGAGAAGGGCCATATGCACCCCAATGTTCATAGCAGCATTGTCCACAATAGCTAAATCATGGAAGGAGCCAAGATGCCCTTCAACAGATGACTGGATTAAGAAGTTGTGGTCCATATATACAATGGAATATTACTCAGCCATCAAAAAGAACGATTTCTCAACATTTGCTGCAACATGGACGGGACTGGAGGAGATAATGCTAAGCAAAATAAGTCAGCAGAGAAAGACAATTATCATATGGTTTCACTCATTTATGGAACATAAGAAGTAGGAAGATAGGTAGGAGAAGAAAGGGAAGAAGAAGGGGGGGTGGTTACAGAAGGGGAAATGAACCATGACAGACTATGGACTCTGGGAAACAAACTGAGGGCTTCAGAGGGGAGGGGGGTGGGGGAATGAGATAGGCCAGTGATGGGTATTAAGGAGGGCACGTATTGCATGGTGCACTGGGTGTTATACGCAACTAATGAATCATTGAACACTACATCAGAAATCAGGGATGTATTGTATGGTGACTAACATAATATAATAAAAAAACATTAAAATAAAAAAAAAACTAGGGATGTACTGTATGGTGACTAACATAATATAATAAAAAAATTATTTAAAAAAGTATACTTTAGCTTCATCCACATTGTTGCAAATGGCAAGATCCCATTCTTTTTGATGGCTGAGTAATATTCCTGTGTGTGTGTGTGTGTGTGTGTGTGTGTACCTCATCTTCTTTATCCATTCATCGGTCAATGGACATCTGGGCTATTTCCATAATTTGGCTATGGTTGATAATGATGCTATAAATGTCAGGGTTCACATACCCCTTCAAAACTGTATTTTTTTTTATCCTGTGGGTAAATACCTAGTAGTGTAATTGCTATAACATAGGGTAGTTCTATTTTTCGCTTTTTGAAGAACCTTAAGTGTTTTCCAGAGTGACTGCACCAGTTTGCATTTACAACAACAGTGGAAGAGGGTTCCCCTTTTTCTGCATCCTTGCCAACATCTTTTGATTCTGGAGTTGTTAATTTTAACCATTCTGACCAGTGTGAGGTGGTATCTCATCCAGGTTTGATTTGTATTTCCCTGATGATGAATGATGTTGAGCATCTTTTCATGTGTCTTTTAGACATCTGGATGTCTTCTTTGGACAGCTGTTTATTCTTGTCTTCTGCCCATTTCTTGACTGGATTATTTGCTTTTCGGACATTGAGTTTGATAAATTCTTTATAGATTTTGAATACTAGCCCTTTATTTGACATGTCATTTGTGAATATCTTCTTCCATTCCATAGGGTAACTTTTAGTTTTAATGATTCTTTCCTTTGCTGCACAGAAGCTGTTTATTTTGATGAAGTCCCAATAGCTCATTTTTGTTTTTGTTTCCCTTGCCTCTGGTGACATGTCTAGTAAGAAGTTTCTATGGCCCAGGTCAAAGAGGTTGCTGCATGTGTTCTTCTCTAGGATTTTGATAGATTCCTGTCTCACATTGAGGTCTTTCATCCATTTTGAATTTACTTTTGTGTGTGGTGTAAGAAAATGGTCCAGTTTCACTATTCTGCGTGTCACTGTCCAGTTTTCCCAAGGCTATTTGTTGAAGAAACTATCTTTTTTCCATTGGATATGCTTTCCTGCTTTGATGAAGATTAGTTGACCATACAGTTGTGGGTCCATTTCTGGGTTCTCTATTCTATTCCATTGATCTGTGTCTGATTTTGTGCCAGTATCATACTATCTTGATGACTATAGCTTTGTAATAGCTTGAAATCCAGGATGTGATGCCTCAAGTTTTGCTTTTCTTTTTCAAGATTGCTACGGCTATTCACATTTTTTGTGGTTCCATACAAAATTTAGGATTATTTGTTCTAGCTCTGTGAAAAATGCTGGTGGTATTTTGATAGGGATTTCACTGAATGTGTAGTTTGCTTTTGGTAGTATAGTCATTTTAACAATGTTTGTTATTCCAATCCATGAGGATGGACAGTTTTTCCATTTCTTTGTGTCTTCTTCAACTGCTTTCATGTGTTCTATAGTTTTCAGAGTACAGATCTTTTACCTCTTCAGTTAGGTTTATTCCTAGGTATCTTATGGTTTTGGTAAATTGTGAATGGGATCAATTCCTTGATTTCTCTTTCTGCTGTTTCATTTTTGGTGTATAGAAATGCAACAGACTTCTCTACATTGATTCTATATCTTGCAACTTTGCTGAACTCATGTATCAGTTCTAACAATTTTTTGGTGGAGTCTTTCAGGTTTTCTACATAGAGTATCATGTCATCTACAAAGAGTGAGAGTTTGACTTCTTCCATGCTGATCTGGATGCCTTTTAATTATTTTTGTTTTCTGATTGCTGAGGCTAGGACTTCCAGTACTATGTTAAACAATAATCGTGAGAGTGGACATCCCTGTCTTGTTCCTGACCATAGAGAAAAAGCTCTGTTTTTCCCCGTTAAGGATGATATAAGCTGCGGGTCTTTTGTATACAGCCTTTATGATGTTGAGGTATGTTCCTTCTATCCCTACTTTTTTTAGGGTTTTTATAATGGATGTTGTATTTTGTCAAATGCATTTTCTGCATCTATTCAGAGGATCATATGGTTCTTAACCTTTCTTTCATTAATATGGTGTATCATATTGATTGATTTGTGAATATTGAACCACCCATGCAAGCCCAGGAATAAATCCCACTTGATCATGGTGATAATTCTTTTAATACACTGTTGGATTAGTTTGCTAGTATCTTGTTGGGAATTTTTGTATCCATGTTCATCAGGGATATTCATCTGTCATTCTCCTTTCTAGGGGGATCTTTGAATGGTTTTGGAATCAAGGTTATGCTGGCCTCATACAGTGAGTTTGGAAGTTTTCCCTGCATTTCCATTTTTTTGGAACAGTTTCAGAAGAATAGGTATTAATTCTTCTTTACATCTCTGGTAGAATTCCCCTGGGAGGCCATCTGGCCCTGGACTCCTGTTTGTTGGGAGATTTTTATTACTGATTCAGTTTCTTTGCTGATTATGGGTCTGTACAAATTTTCTATTTCTTCATGTTTCAGTTTTGTTAGTTTCTATGTTTCTACGAATTTATCCACTTCTTCCAGATTGTCCAAATTGTTGGTGTATTAATTGTTCATAATATTCTCATATAATTGTTTGTATTTCTGTGGTGTTGGTTGTAATCTCTCCTCTTTCATGCATGAATTTATTTATTTGGGTCCTTTCTCTTTTTGATAAGTCTGATTAGGCATTTATCAATTTTATTAATTCTTTCAAAGAACCAGCTCTTATTTTCACTGACCTGTTCTGCATTTTTTCTTTCTATATCATTTATTTCTGCTCCTATTTTTATTATTTTCCTTCTTCTGTTGGATTTAGGCTTTCTGTGTTGTTCCTTTTCTAGCTCCCTTAGGTGTAAGGGTAGGTTGTGTATTTAATTTTCTTGCTTCTTAAGGTAAGCCTGTATTGCTTTATGCTTAGGATCTCTTTTACAGCGTTCCAAAGGTTTTGGATTGTCATGTTTTCATTTTCATTTGCTTCCGTGTATTTTTTTATTTCTAATTTAATTTCCTGTTTATACCATTCATTCTTTAGTAGGATGCTCTTAACCTCCATGTATTTGTGGTCTTTCCACATTTTTTCTTGTAGTTGACTTCAAATTTCAAAGCATTGTGTCTGAAAATATGCATGGTATGAGCTTGAGCTTTTTGTACCAGTTGAGGCCTGATTTGCAACCCAGTATGTTATTTGTTCTGGAGAATGAACCATGTGGACTCGAAAAGAACGTGTATTCTGCTGCTTTAGGATGGAGTGTTCTGAATATATCTGTTAAGTCCATCTGGTCCAGTGTGTCATTCAAAGCCATTGTTTCCTTGTTGATTTTCTTCTTACATGATCTCCATTGCTGTAAGTGGGGTGTTAAAGTCCCCTACTATTGCATTATTATCAATAAGTTTCTTTATGTTTGTTATTAATTGATTTATGTATTTGTGTGCTCCAAGTTAGGTGGATAAATATTTACAATTGTTAGATTTTCTTGATGGATAGACCCCATATAGATGGGTCTTGTTTTTATCCATTCTGATACCCTATTCTTTGGATTGGAGCATTTAGTCCATTTATATTCAGAGTAATTATTGATAGATATGAATTTAGTGCCATTGTGTTACCTGTAGAGTTGGTGTATCTAATGATGTTCTCTGTTCCTTTCTAGCCTTTGTTGCTTTTGGTCTTTCTTACCCAAAGAGTCCCCTTTAATATTTCTTGCAGGGCTGGTTTAGTGGTCTTGAACTCCTTTTGTTTTTGTTTCTCTGGGAAACCCTTTAACTCTCCTTCTATTCTGAATGACACCCTTGCTGGATAAAGGATTCTTGGCTGCATATTTTCCCATTCAGCACATTTACTATATCCTGCCATTCTCTTCTGACCTGTCAACTTTCTGTGGACATATATGCTGTGAACCTGATCTCTCTTGCCTTGTGGTTTAAGGACTTTTTCTTCCCTTGCTGCTTTCAGGATTCTTGTCTGTGTATTTTGTGAATTTGACTACAATATGCTTTGGTGTTGGCCAGCTTTTGTTGAACTTGATGGAACTTCTCTGTGCCTCTTGGATTTCAATGTCTGTTTCCTTCCCCATATTAGGTAAATGTTCAGCTATAATTTGCTCAAATAAACCTTCTGCCCCCTTTTCTCTCTTTTCTTATTCTAGGACTCTAATGACACGAATCTCCCCTAAGTGTATATTTGTCATCCAGTACTTTACTTTCCCTCTTCTTTTCAGCTTCATTATTTTCCATAATTTTGTCTTCTTTTTTTTTAATGATTTTTTATTATATTATGTTAGTCACCATACAGTACATCCCCGGTTTCCGATGTAAGGCTCGATGATTCATTAGTTGTGTATAACACCCAGTGCACCATGCAATATGTGCCCTCCTTACTACCCATCACCGGTCTATCCCATTCCCCCACCCCCTCCCCTCTGAAGTCCTCAGTTTGTTTCTCACAGTCCATAGTCTCTCATGTTTCATTCCCCCTTCTGATTACCCCCCCTTTCTTTATCCCTTTCTTCTCCTACCGATCTTCCTAGTTCTTATGTTCCATAGATGAGAGAAATCATATGATAGTTGTCTTTCTCTGCTTGACTTATTTCACTTAGCATTATCTCCTCCAGTGCCGTCCATGTTGTAGCAAATGTTGAGAACTCATTCTTTCTGATAGCTGAGTAATATTCCATTGTATATATGGACCACAACTTCTTAATCCAGTCATCTGTTGAAGGGCATCTCGGCTCCTTCCACGATTTAGCTATTGTGGACATTGCTGCTATGAACATTGGGGTGCATATGGCCCTTCTCTTCACTACGTCTGTATCTTTGGGGTAAATACCCAGTAGAGCAATGGCTGGATCATAGGGTAGCTCAATTTTTAACTTTTTAAGGGACCTCCACACTGTTTTCCAAAGTGGCTGTACCAACTTGCATTCCCACCAACAATGTAGGAGGGATCCCCTTTCTCCACATCCTCTCCAACAATTGTTGTTTCTTGCCTTGTCTATTATTGCCATTCTAACTGGCGTAAGGTGGTATCTCAGTGTGGTTTTGATTTGAATTTCCTTGATGGCTAATGATTTTGAACATTTTTTCATGTGTCTGTTAGCCATTTGTATGTCTTCATTGGAAAAGTGTCTGTTCATATCTTCTGCCCATTTTTTGATTTGTTTATTTGTTTCTCGTGTATTGAGTTTGAGAAGTTCTTTGTAGATCTTGGATACCAGTCCTTTATCTGTAGTGTTATTTGCAAATATATTCTCCCATTCCGTGGGCTGCCTCTTAGTTTTTCTGACTGTTTCCTTGGCTGTGCAGAAACTTTTAATCTTGATGAAGTCCCATAAATTCATTTTATCTTTTGTTTCTCTTGCCTTTGGGGATGTGTCATGAAAAAGGTTGCTTTGGCCGATGTCGTAGAGGTTGTTGCCTATGTTCTCCTCTAGAATTTTGATGGATTCCTGTCTCACATCAAGGTCTTTCATCCATTTGGAGTTTGTTTTTGTGTATGGTGTGAGATAGTGGTCAAGTTTCATTCTCTTGCATGTAGCTGTCCAATTTTCCCAGCACCATTTATTGAAGAGACTGTCTTTTTCCCACCGGATGTTTATTCCTGCTTTATCAAATATTAGTTGCCCAAAGAGCCGAGGGTCCATTTCTGGGCTCTCTATTCTGTTCCATTGGTCTATGTGTCTGTTTTTGTGCCAGTACCATGCTCTCTTTGTGATCACAGCTTTGTAGTACAGCTCGAAATCCGGCATTGTGATGTCCCCAGCTTCGTTTTTCCTTTTCAACAGTTCCTTGGAGATTCGGGGCCTTTTCTGTTTCCATACAAATTTAAGGACTGTTTGTTCCAGTTCCTTGAAAAATGTCCTCGGTATTTTGATCAGGATAGCATTGAAAGTGTAGATTGCTCTGGGTAGCATGGACATTTTAACTATGTTAATTCTTCCGATCCATGAGCATGGAATATCTTCCCATCTTTTTATGTCTTCCTCAATGTCTTTCAAGAGTGATTTATAGTTTCTAGAATATAGGTCCTTTATGTCTCTGGTTAAGTTAATTCCAAGGTAACGTATGGTTTTTGGTGCTATTGTAAATGGGATGGATTCCCTAATTTCTCTTTCTTCGGTCTCGTTATTCGTGTATAGAAATGCAACTGATTTCTGAGCATTGATTTTGTATCCCGCCACATTATTGAATTGCTCAATAACTTCTAATATTTGGGAGTGGCTTCTTTTGGGTTTTCCATATAGAGTATCATGTCATCTGCGAAGAGAGACATTTTGACTTCTTCTTTGCCGATTTGAATACCTTTGATCCCTTTTTGTCGTCTGATTGCTGTTGCAAGGACTTCTAGTACTATGTTGAATAATAGTGGCGAGGGTGGGCATCCTTGTCGAGTTCCTGATCTTAAGGGAAAGGCTTCCAGCTTTTCCCCATTGAGAATAATATTTGCAGTAGGCTTCTCATAGATGGCTTTTATGAGATTGAGAAATGTACCTTCTATTCCTACACTCTGAAGGGTTTTAATCAGGAAAGGATGCTGTATTTTGTCAAATGCTTTTTCTGCATCTATTGAGAGGATCATATGGTTCCTGAGTCTTTTCTTCTTGATATGATGTATCACGCTGATTGATTTGCGAATATTGAACCACGCTTGCATCCCAGGTATGAATCCCACTTGATCGTGATGGATAATCCTTTTAATGTTCTGTTGGATTCTATTAGCAAGTATCTTGTTGAGGATTTTGGCGTCCATTTTCATTAGGGACATCGGTCTGTAATTCTCCTTTTTGAGGGGGTCTTTGCCTGGTTTGGGGATCAAGGTAATATTGGCTTCATAGAATGAGCTTGGTAGCTTTCCTTCTGTTTCTATTTTTTGAAATAGCTTTAGGAGAATAGGTATTATTTCTTCTTTGAATGTTTGGTAGAATTCCCCAGGAAAACCATCCGGGCCTGGAGTTTTGTTATTTGGAAGGTTGTTTATCACTGACTCAATTTCTTCATAATTAATTGGCCTGTTTAAGAAATCAATTTCTTCCGGTTTCAATCTTGGTAGTTTATAGGTTTCCAGGAAGGATTCCATCTCTCCCAGATTGCTTAGTTTATTGGCATATAGCGGTTGATAAAAATTTCTAATAATCCTTCCAATTTCAATGGTGTTCATCGTGACCTCTCCTTTTTCATTCATAATTTTAATAATCTGGGTCCTTTCTCTTTTCTTTTGGATAAGTCTTGCCAGTGGTCTGTCAATTTTATTGATTCTCTCAAAGAAGCAGCTTCGAGTCCTGTTGATCTGCTCTACTGTACTTCTGGTTTCTGCTTGATTGATTTCAGCTCTAATTTTGGTCAACTGCTTCCTCGTGCGTGGATTAGGCCTGTCCCTCTGTTGCTGTTCCAGCTTCTTGAGGTGAGATTATAAAAACTGCATTTTAGATTTTTCTATTCCTTTGAGTGAGGCTTGGATGGCTATGTATTTCCCCCTTAGGACTGCCTTTGCAGTATCCCATAGGTTTTGGACTGTTGTATTCTCATTCTCATTGGTCTTCATAAATTGTTTGATTTGATTTTTGATTTCCTGGTTTATCGAGTCATTCCTGAGCGGGATCGTTCTTAGTCTCCAAGTGTTTGAGTTTCTTCCAAGTTTTTCCTTGTAGTTGAGTTCCAATTTCAGAGCGTTGTGGTCTGAGAATATGCAGGGGATAATTTCAATCTTTTGGTATCGGTTGAGACCTGTTTTGTGTCCCAGAACATGGTCTATTCTTGAGAATGTTCCATGGGCATTAGAATAGAATGAGTATTCTTTGGTTATGGGGTGTAGTGTTCTATATATATCTATGAGGTCCAACTCGTCGAGTATGGCATTCAAAGCCTTTGATTCTTTGCTTAGTTTTTGCCAGGGTGCTCTGTCTATTTCTGAGAGTGGAGTGTTGAGGTCCCCTACTATTAATGTATTTTTATTTATATGTCTCTTTATTCTGGTTAAGAGTTGGCTTGTGTATCTTGCTGCTCCCCTGTTGGGGGCATATATATTTATAATTGTCATATCCACTTGTTGAATACTTCCCTTAAGAATAATATAGTGCCCTTCTGCATCTCTAACTGTAGTCTGTAGTTTAAAATCCAATTTATCTGATATGAGAATTGCTACCCCAGCTTTCTTTTGAGGTCCATTTGCGTGAAAGATGGTACTCCATCCCCTTAGTCTCAGTCTGAATGCATCTTTGGGTTCGAAATGAGTCTCTTGCAGACAGCAAATGGATGGGTCATTTCTTTTTATCCAATCTGCAACCCTGTGGCGATTTATGGGATGGTTCAAACCATTTACATTAAGACTGATTACTGAGAGATATGATTTTAATAATGCCATGTTGCCAGTAAAGTCTTTGTTTGTATTGGCTGTGACTTTCTGTTCTGTATCACTCTTGGGGCCTTTTTACTTTTATAGAACCCCCCGTAATATCTCCTGTAGGGCTGGTTTCGTGGTTACAAAATTGGTTAGTGACTGGCGATTCTGAAATGTCTTTATTTCTCCATCAATTCTGAATGACAGCCTTGCTGGATAAAGGATCCTTGGCTGCATGTTTTTCTCTGAAAGAGCTTTAAATATGCTCCCCCAACCCTTTCTCTCATTCCAGGTCTGTGTAGACAGGTCTGACTTAATTCTGATGCCTTTGCCTTGGTACGTGAGAAATTTCTTTGCCCTGGCCGCTTTCAATACTGTATCCTTGCATCTAATATTTGCGAAATGCACTATGGTGTGACGTGGCGTAGGTTTGTCGTGGTTGAGCTTGGGAGGGGTCCTCTCTGCCTCTTGGACACGAATGTTTGTTTCCCTCGCTAGATTAGGGACGTTTTCAGCTACAATTTGTTCAAATATCTCTTCTAGACCTCTGTTTTTCTCCACCCCCTCGGGGATGCCGATGATTCTAACATTGGATCGTTTCATTGAGTCAGTAATCTCCCGTAACCTACATTCATGGGCGTGGATTTTTTTAAGACCATCTTCTATTTTCATTTTTTCCTCTATTAACCCATCCTCCAATTCACTAACCCGTTCCTCTGCTTCTGCGACCCTGGCCGTCAGAGCCTCTAGTTTTGCCTGCATTTGGCTCATAGAATATTTAATTTCTGTCAGATTCGTTCTCATTTCTGTCCTTAGGGATTCTATATTCTCAGTAACCTTTTCGTTAATAGTTTTTTCAATTCTACTCATCATTTTGACCATCCTTACTCTGAATTCCATTTCTGATAATTTGGTTACATCCATATCCATTATTTCTGTGGCAGAGGCCACAGACTCACTGTCTTTTCTTTGCTGGGGGGGGCTTCTCCTTCTTGTCATTCTGATGAGAAGAGGTTGCAGGGTTTCCAGAGCCCAAATTATTGACTGGGTCCCAGGCCGTGCCCCTTGTTTTATAGGGATCTTAGGGATGTGGGCTTCTTCTTTAAAAATTTTATTTATTTATTTATGTGGCAGCCAACCAGCGAGAGAGGGAACAGAAGCAGGGGAGTGGGAGAGGAAGAAGCAGGCTCCCAGCGGAGGAGCCCAATGAGGGACTCCTTTCCAGAACGCCGGGATCACTCCCTAAGCCGAAGACAGGTGCTCAATGACTGCGCCACCCAGGCGCCCGGGTTGTGGGCTTCTTGATTTTCAGCCTGCCTTCTGGGGGAGGGGCCTGCCGCGCCGATACTCAGGCAACCCTGTTTGGGTAGAGTCTCCGTGTCCCCTGCGAGGGGGGATGGGGATGGGCACTCTCTGAGCCGGTATTTCCAGGCTTTTGTTCTCTGGTGGCTTTCCCTGGCGGTTTGCTGTGCCTCTTCTGAGAGTCAGAGCAGCAGCGGCCAAATTTCAGCCTCTGTCACAGAACAGAGGGATTGCGGTCCGTTCTCTACTAATGTTCTGGCCACTTTAACTCTGTTCCTGTTGGTGCTGCTCAACCCTGCAGCGTCCCGGGATGTGCGCCCCACACCCGGCTTCCCTGCCCTCACTTCCAGGGCCGGCGCGTCTCTGTCCTTTGTGTTTCTAACGCCGCCAGCCGCCAGCCGCCAGCCGCCAGCCGCCCCGCGCGCGCTCCCGGATCTCCCGGTCTCAGTCTGGATCCAGTGAGCGCACCGGGATTCCGGTGTTCCGCGAGACGCCTGGTGGCGCGCGCACCCGGCTCCCGGTCTCAGTTTGCTGTTTTGCGGGTGCCGACCACGAGCCTGCCCGCTCCCCCGTGCAAGTGGCTACTGCTTCCCGGCGCCCGAACGCGGCGGCTCCCTCCCCCTTCCGTTTATCTTCCGATATCTGTGCACGGTTTCATGGCTCCCCGCTTCGTACCTCAATACTCAGCGCTGGAGATGTTCATTTGTAGAGATCCAGATGCGTCTTCCTGCGTCTCAGGCTGGTTCCGTGGTTGTTTAGGCTGGTCTGGTACCTATCCAGCTCGACTCAGGGGACCGGCTGAAAACGGTGTCTCCTACTCCTCTGCCATCTTAACTCCGCCCCCCTCCATAATTTTGTCTTCTATATCACTGATTTGTTACTCTGCTTCATCCATTGTCATTGTCATCCATACAGTCAGCTTTGCATCTTGGGTATACCATTTTTACTTTGGCCTGACTAGTTTTTAGTTCTTTTATCTTTGCAGTAAGGGATTCTCTAGAGTCTTCTATGCTTTTCTCAAGCCCAGTTAGAATCCTTGTGATTGTTGTTTTAAATTCTGGTTCAGACATCTTATTTGTATCTGTTTTGCCTCAATCCCTGGCTATAACTTCATGTTCTTTCTTTTGGGATGAATTCCTCTGTCTTGTCATTTTATCTAAGTCACTGTGTGGGGGGGAGTGTGTGTAAGGAAATCCTGTTATATTCCTGGTTCTGAGAATAATGGCTATATTAAGAAGAGGTCCTATACTGTCTTAGACCTGGCACTACAAGAAGTGTTTCAGAGTGTGTACTCTTCTGTTGTGTTTTGGCTGCCCCTTCCCTCAAGTCAGTTCTCTGCAGAGTTTCTCCTTGCCTGCATTGGGGAGTGTTTGGACCTTATCCACTGTGTGGTAGGTTTTAACTAGGTGTGTTTTGTTCTGCTTGTTAAAACAGGCTAGAACCTATTTCCCCTAGAAGTGAAGCTTTGCAGCATTCTATGATCAGTAGTCTTGGTGTGTACCAGGGGTTTGTGCTGGTCTATTGGGGAAAGAGCCTGCTGTGCTGGATCTTAGGTGGACTTGCCTAGGAAAGATGCACTTGCAGGGTGCAGCAGGGTGGGGCTTTATTTAAATGGCTCCAGCCTCCACTGGGGAAGTTGTTTTACTCACTGAATTTGGACAGTGCTGACGGGCAGGGGAAAATGGCATCACCCCACTCTTTTGTCCCTGAAGCAGGGAGTTCGCACCTACCACTCTTCAGGAAGCCCTCACAGAAGAGCAAACAATCTCCTCTCTTGTGTCTTTGGCTTCTGTCAGATCCTTCCCTTCACTGTGTCTATGTCTGAGCTGTCTGCCTGCCAGGTGGCACAGTACTCCTCTGTTTTATGTCAGGTGCGTGGGTGGGTTTCAAAGCTCCAAATTTTAGGGACCCAGCTGGGCATGCTCCTGCACTGATCCTCTGGGGAAGGGACTCGCTGCACTGTGGGTGGTGCTGGTTTGTCCCAGAAAAGCAGTTGCATGACTGTGCAGCAGTTCAGAGTTTATGGTAAAGTGCAGCAAAAAGCTAACACCAAAGTTTGCTGCACTCAGCAGGTATTTCTGTTCCTATGCTAATGAACAGAGCACCATATTGGTGCCTCTAGCACTTTTGTCCCCAGAAAGGGGGTGCCACCTCTCCCAAATGCACTCCAAGAAGGGGAACTGTTTCTACCCTGCAACCCAGGGGATCCCCAGACCACAATGTCCACTCCTGAGCCTCCACTCTCTTTTGCCAGAGGAGCATCGTTAAGCCTGCCAGGCACAATCCTGGCAATGGCGCAGACTTCTAAAACTTCAGACTTTGAGCTCTGCTGCTTATAAAAACTTGCAGTTGTCAGCCCCTCTCCTGTTCCCAGTCAATGGTTTTGGGGAAGAGTTTTTCTTGTGCAATCCCCTGCATGCTGTGCTCCCTCTCCCTCACTCCCTTCACTCTCTGTGATTCAGGGCTCCCTCTCCTCTGCAGCACCCACAATTCTTTTCTTCCTCAAATGAACTCTCTGTAGCTCCTACCTTCCATGATGTGGCCATT
Source organism: Ursus arctos (assembly GCF_023065955.2). Classification (NCBI taxonomy): domain Eukaryota; kingdom Metazoa; phylum Chordata; class Mammalia; order Carnivora; family Ursidae; genus Ursus; species Ursus arctos. Next base: position 16,684,610 of record NC_079873.1, read on the forward strand.
TTTCTCCCACCAGATGTGTAGTTTGTTCTCTCAGTGCTCAGATCAATGTCCTGGGTGTTCAGAATGATTTAATATTCATCTGGCTGTGTTCAAGACAAGCATAAGGTCCCCCTACTACTCCACCATCTTAATTCTCTGCTATAGTATTCTTGATCATTTGGATTTTATCCTTTCTCTTATTGATGTGATGTATCACGTAGATTGATTTGTGAATATTGAACCATCCTTGCATCTCAGGTATAAATCCCACTTGATCATGATAAATGATTTTTTAATGTATTGTTGTGTTTGGTTTGCTAATATTTGGTTGAGGACTTTTACATATATGTTCATCAGAGATATTGGCCTGTAGTTATCATTTCTGGTAGTGTCTTAATCAGGGTAATGCTGGCCTCATAGAATGAATTTGGAAGTTTTTGTTCCATTTTTATTTTTTGGAATTGTTTGAGAAGAATAGGTCTTAACTCTTTTTTAAATGTTTGGTAGAATTCACCTGTGAAGGTTTCTGGTCCTGGGCTTTTATTTTTTGGGAGTGTTTTGATCTGATTTGATTTCATTACTGGTAACTGGTTTGTTCAAATTTTCTATTTTTTCCCGATTCATCTTAGGGAGGTTATATGTTCGTAGGGATTTATCCACTTCTAGGTTGTCCAATTCGTTAGCACATAATTTTTCATAATATTCTTTTTTAAAAGATTTTATTTATTTATTTACTTATGGTGAGGTGGGAGCCGAGGGAGAGGGACAAGCTGACTTTGTGCTGAGCATGGAGCCTGATGTGCAGAACCATCTCAGGACCCTGAGATCATGCCCTGATCCAAAATCAAGAGTTGGACACTTAACCTACTGAGCCACCCAGGCACCCCTCATAATATTCTCTTATGATTTCTTGTATTTCTGTGGTGTTGGTTTTAATTTCTTCTCTTTCATTTCATATTTTATTTGAGGGGTCTGTGCTTTTTTTAATGAGTCTGGCTAAAGTTTTATCAATTTTGTTGATCTTTTCAAAAGACCAGCTCCTGATTTTATTGATCTTTACTTTTGTTTTTATTTCTATTTCATTTATTTATGTTCTTATCTTTGTTATTTCCCTCCTTTTATTGCCTTTGGGTTTTGTTTGTTCTTTTTCTAGCTCTTTCAGGTGTAAAGTTAGGTTGTTTATTTGAGATTATTCTTGCTTCTTGAGGTAGGCCTGTGTTTCTATAAACTTCCCTCTTAGAATGTTTGCTGTCTCCCAAGATATTGGACTATTTTGTTTTCATTTCATTTTCATTTGTCTCCATGTACTTTTTAAATTTCTTCTTTGATTTTTATTGACCCATTCATTGTTTAGTAACATGTTAGTTAACCTCCATGTATTTGTGCTCTTTCCAGATTTTTCTTCTAGCTAATTTCTAGCTTCATAGCATTGTGGTCAGACAGGTGCATGTTATGATTCAATCTTTTTGAGCTTTTTGAGACTTGTTTTGTGGCCTCATATGTGATCTGTTCTGGAGAATGTTCCATGTACACTTGAGAAAAATGTGTATTCTGCTGTTTTAAGATGGAATGTTCTGAATATAGCTATTAGTTCCATCTGGTCCAATGTGTCATTCAAAGCCACTGTTTTCCTGTTGATTTTTGATTGGATGATCTATCCATTGATGTAAGTATGGTATTAAAGTCCCCTATTGTTGTATTACTAACATTACTTCCTTTATGTTTGTTAACAGCTACTTTATGTATTTGGGTGCTCCCACATTGGATGCATAAATATTTATAACTGTTGTATCTTCTTGTTGGATTGCTCTCTTTGTGATTATATAGTATTTTCCTTTGTCTTTGTTATAGTCTTTCTTTCAAAGTCTATTTTGTCCCATATTAAGTATTTCTACCCTGGGTTTCTTTTCACAACCATTTGCATGATAAATGCTTTTTTATCCCTTCACTGTCAATCTGTGTGTATCTTTAGGCCTGAAAAGAGTCTCTTATTGATAACATATAGATGGGTTTTGCATTTTTATCCATTCTATACCCTATATCTTTTGATTAGAGCATTTAATCCATTTACGTTCAAAGTCATTATTGATAGGTATGTACTTATTGCTATTTTGTTATTTGTTTTCTGGTTGTTTCTGTAGTTCTGTGTTCCTTTCTTCTCTCGCTCTCTTCTCTCACAGTTTTCTGGCTTTCTTTAGTGATATACTTGGATTCCTTTCTCTTTATTTTTTGCATATCTATTACTGGTTTTTGATTTGTGGTTATCATTTGGTTTATATATAACATCATCTGCATATAGCAGTCTATATTAAGTTGATGGTCACTTCAGTTTGATCTCATTCTTTACTTCTCTTCCTCTACATTCTAGATATATGATGTCATACTTTACAGCCTTTTATTCTGTGACTCCCTTCTCTGATTGTTATATATATACCTAATTTTACTCCTTTGTACTTTCTACTTTTATTCCTATTCATGGTCTTTCCTTTGCACTCAGAGTCCCCTTTAATATTTCTTGTAGGGTTGTTTCAGTGGTGATGAATTCCTTTACCTTCTGTTTGTCTGGGACACTCTTTATATCCCCTTCTATTCTGGATGTTAGCCATTCTGGGTAGAGTGTTCTTGGCTGCAGGTTTTCTTCTTTCAGTACTTTGAATATATCATGCTAACTCCCTTCTGGCCTGAAAAGTTTTTGCTGAAAAATTAGTTGATAGCATTATGGGATTTCCCTTGTATGTAACTGTTTTCTGTTCTCTTGTTACTTTTAAAATTCTCTCTTTATCACTACTTTTGACATTTCAATGACTATGTGTCTTGGTGCGGACCTCCTTGGGTTGATTTTGTTGAGACACTCTTAGTCAAGTCACACAAAATCCATTATTTTCAATTAAGATTGAAAGCAAAAATTGTCTACAAATTTTAGGTGTTCAAAGGGTTAGGAAAAGCTCACATACAATATTTACTGGTGTTTTGCTACTACAATGTTGTGAAAAAAGGAAACTATTACTTGAATATTCTGGCTGTCTTCTTTGAGACCTGTATTTTTCACAAAATTGCCATCTGGAATGAAGAGTAAGGTTTTAAAGGTGCCTTAACCACCTCAAGATGTGTATTAATAAAAATAGAGCATTTATGTTGATTTTAAAAGTTTCCGTGTAGATCATTACATTTACATAGTAAATATGCAAATCTCTTGAGGCAATCTCCCTAATATCTTCTGAAAGTACTATTGAAGACGAAGGAATTTAATGGCCCTTGGAGAAAGTTAATTTTTTTAAGGGACAGGCTAGAAAATTAATATTTCTGACCAAGTGTACATTTCTGTTTTTTAAAAGAAACATGTGAATGAAGTTTAGAGTCTAAGATAAATAGGGTAAAACTAATCAAAGAATACATTTCATATGGCGATTCATGCTAACAACAAAAATAGAAAAGTGTTTGCTGCGTAAGAAAGATCAAGGTGACTAAAGACTAGTACAAATATATAGATTTCCTTAATGGTACCTAGAAATATTTCTATGTGATTTCTTTTTGAAGGAAAAATAAATAGGCTACTCTTATGGTTTTGCATACTCTACATAAATTGCAGTCCATCAATGTCAGTCAACTGTTTTTACCTTCTTTCTTAGAAAGCTATCATTAAAACTCACAAATATGGAGCAAGTTACAAGTGCTACAAAAAGACAATTTATAGTTTTCAAATTATAAGTAATGAAACTAGAGAAAATTATGCTGTAAAAAGGTGCCTATATGGCTACAAAATAAAAAAAACAATCCTCCTGGAAAGGAAACCAGCAAAAGTGCATTTCATGGCTTTATATTTGAAAAGAAAATTTTCCTTTTTATCAATATATTGATATCACTAATGTAAGAAATTACTTTTACCATACAAAAGTGAAAATTGTATTATACTATATTAAGGCTCTTAATTATTAAAAACAATTGACCTACAGAGTAAAATGCTAAGTGAAGTAAATGGACAAAGACAAATACCATATAATTTCACTCATAAATGGAATCTAAGAAACAAAACAAAATCATACGTTATCTTGGAATTAACTTAACCAGAGACGTAAAGGATCTATATTCTAGAAACTACAAATCACTCTTGAAAGACAATGAAGAAGACACAAAAAGATGGAAAAATATTCCATGCTCATGGATCGGAAGAATTAACATAGTTAAAATGTCTATACTACCCACAGAAATCTACACTTTCAATGCCATCCTGATCAAAATACCAATGACATTTTTCAAAGAACTGGAACAAACAGCCCTTAAATTTGTGTGGAACCAGAAAAGGTTCCCTGAATCACCAAGGAATTGTTGAAAAAGAAGAACAAAGCTGGGGGCATCATATTGCCGGATTTCAAGCTGTACTACAAAGCTGTGATCACAAAGACAGCATAGTACTGGCACAAAAACAGACACATAGACCAATGGAACAGAATAGAGAACCCAGAAATGGACCCTCGGCTTTTTGGGCAAATAATCTTTGACAAAGCAGGAAAAAACATACAGTGGAAAAATGACAGTCTCTTCAATAAATGGTGCTGGGAAAATTGGACAGCTACATGCAAAATAATGAAACTTGACCAATCTCTCACACCATACACAAAGATAAACTCCAAATGGATGAAAGACCTCGATATGAGACAGGAATCCATCAAATTCCTAGAGGAGAACATAGGCTGCAACCTCTTTGACATCGGCCATAGTAACTTTTTTCATGACACATCTCCAAAGGCAAGAGAAACAAAAGAAAAAATGAACTTGTGGGACTTCATCAAGATAAAAAGCTTCTGCACAGCCAAGGAAACAGTCAAAAAAACTAAGAGGCAGCCCACGGAATGGGAGAATATATTTGCAAATGACACTACAGATAAAAGACTGGTATCCAAGATCTACAAAGAATTTCTCAAACTCAATACACAAGAAACAAATAAACAAATCATAAAATGGGCAGAAGATATGAACAGACACTTTTCCAATGAAGACATACAAATGGCTAACAGACACATGAATAAATGTTCAAAATCATTAGCCATCAGGGAAATTCAAATCAAAACCACACTGAGATACCACCTTACACCAGTTAGAATGGCAAAAATTGACAAGGCAGGGAACAACAATTGTTGGAGAGGATGTGGAGAAAGGGGATCCCTCCTACATTGTTGGTGGGAATGCAAGTTGGTACAGCCACTCTGGAAAACAGTGTGGAGGTCCCTTAAAAAGTTAAAAATTGAGCTACCCTATGATCCAGCCATTGCACTACTGGGTATTTACCCCAAAGATATAGACATAGCGAAGAGAAGGGCCACATGCACCTCCATGTTCATAGCAGCATTGTCCATAATAGCCAAATTGTGGAATGAACCGAAATGCCCTTCAACAGATGAATGGATTAAGAATTTGTGGTCCATATATACAATGGAATATTACTCAGCTATCAGAAAGAACGAGTTCTCAACATTTGCTGCAACATGGACGACAGTGGAGGAGATAATGCTAAGTGAAATAAGTCAAGCAGAGAAAGACAATTATCATATGATTTCTCTCATCTATGGAACATAAGAACTAGGAAGATGGGTAGGAGAAGAAAGGGATAAAGAAAGGGGGTTTAATCAGAAGGGGGAATGAAGCATGAGAGACTATGGATTCTGAGAAACAAACTGAGGGCTTCAGAGGGGAGGGGAGTGGGGGAATGGGATAGGCTGGTGATGGGTAGTAAGGAGGGCACGTATGGCATGGTGCACTGGGTGTTATACACACCTAATGAATCATAGAACTTTACATCAAAAACCAGGGATGTACTGTATGGTGACTAATATAATAAAAAATATTATTATGTAAAGAAATATTATTATGTAAAAAAAACAAATGAAGAAAAAATGAGATAAAAACAGACTCTTAAATACAGAGATCAAACTGGTGGTTCCAGAGGGGAGATGGGTGATATAGATAAAAGGGATTAAGAATATACTTACTGTGATGAGCACTGAATAATGAATAGAACTGTTAAATTATGTTGTGCACCTGAAACTAATATGGTAGTGCATGTTAATTGTACTTCAATTTTTAAAAATTAAAAAATCAAATAAGAGTTTATTATTTTAAAATGTATATGTTTAGGAAATCAAATGATTAACACGTGTTAAAATCTTTCTAACATGCTAAGCATAACATAACCAAAAAGAGCTATTTTGAAAAAAAATGACCTAGCCAATTTCCCCAGTACAAATGTTCTCACTTGCCTAATTTCTTCTATTACAATATTGTTGAAAACTAAATTCAATATAATAATTGCATTAATTGTCATTATGATCATCAATATATTTGTTGAAAGCTATAAACTTTATAAAATGTTTGTTAAAAAGTTTGTAAAATGTTTTACAACCCTGAAAAAGGTTGATCCTCAAAACCACACTTTGAGTGTCAGCTGTGTTCAGCTTCCTATTAGAAAACTGACAGTTGATGGAGAGAAAGAAATTAATTGTCAGAGGAGGAATGAAAATGAGCATGTTTATAATCTTACTTAATCTTAGTCAAAGGCATTTAGTATTTCCTTACCTTCTCTCTGTTTCTGTCTCTGTCTCCCTTTCTCTCCCTCTCTAAGGTAGCGTGACTTTCTAGAAAAACACTCAGGCCTTAGAACAACTCAAACCTAATTTTAAATCCCATCAATTCCATTTCCTCTCAGGATGTCAACTTGCTCATTGTAAGGTTGTAATAATAATACCCATTTTACAAAGTTATCTTAAAGATTTACTTAACTAAAATAAGGCATGTAAATGTTATAGCATAGTGTCTATCATGTTTTACAAAGGGATGTTTAAGAGCAAACCTCCTACAGTGGATGTCAGTGAGAGCAGGTAGAAAAACAGCTAAAACCCAAGGATTGCCTGCATCATTAGACCTGATTATCGTGCTGAGCATCTTCCATTTGCTTCTCTAAACCCCCTCTACCCCTCTCCACCCAGCTCTGTTCCCAGGGGAACAGGAAGAAGAGCAATGCCCTGGAGAACAGGTAAAGACCTCCTGGGTTATGGGATCATTCTGACTTCTGCTACTGTCTTCTCTCCTCTCATGCAGTGGAACTCACAACTCTATGGATGACATCAGCACTGGGAAAACAAATTCTAGACTGAAATTCAAGGGACAGCTCCCTAAACCCACAGAACTGGGCTAGCATGGAAGCTGCTACAGAGTCAGGAAGTCACAGCTGTCAGTTCCAAACAAACTCCTCTAGTACACATCACAATCTACAGCAACAGGGATGCGTTACATGCTATCTCTCTCCCCACTTAACTCAGTTCCCAATTCAAGTTTCACACAAGAGCATGTTATTGGTGGAACATAAATCACATTTAGAATTCTAGCTAAGAGGGATTTTTTCAGTCTTTGAAGTAGAGAAAGACACACTAGAAATATGTTGGAACAGGAAAGCCACTCCTTAGCATCTGCTGTAGTATGCTATCAAGCTCAAGCAGCTGGTGATGGCCTTTCTTTGGCATTTGAAAAGACTGGGAGAAGCACAACTGCAGATTGAAGATGATAATTAATGGAAGATACTCTTAAATGAAGCAAAGGAGTTGACTGTGAACCTCCAAAGAAGTCATATGAAAATCATCTTCTTTTAGATATCAAGTGTAAGGATCTTCATGAATGCAATTTCTCTAAATAGTTCAGTCTCTTCCTCCATTTCCTGCTGTTACTTTTAGGATAAAGTCCAGGCTCATTAATCTAGTTTCCTAGGTCCATCATGACATGGTACTTTATAATATGGGCCCTGAAAATCTCCACTAAAAGTCCAGATTCTATATATGATCATTGCAAATGCTTGCCTGTTTTCCTTAAGGAAGAACTGGAAAGCACGGGAAGCTGTTTAGGCTGCTGTCATCATTTTGTATAATTACAAAACTCAACAAAACAGCTGCCAGTGTGCAAAACAGCTGCCAATGTGCAGAGTCGGAAAAAAGGGAGCCTATCATACACAGGCTGTTTTCTGGAGAATTCGTAGAGAGCTGTGCTGGTGTATGTAGGACAGTTTGCAGTTATATGCCACAAGCTATTGTCAACGGCTGCCTTTGCTAGAATGCATGCCTGCAATCAGACATACAGACAGATAGAGAAACAGAGAGAAAGAGAGAGAGGGAGGGAGAAGAGAGAGACATTTTTTATGTTTCCACAGAGGGAGGCTTTCTATTGAGTTGATTTTTGCTTGAAGATTCTCCTAAAAAATGTCCCCAAAATAACTTCTTAAAAAAGATCACAAGGTAAAAATTCTACAAATGCCACTCTGCACACTCATAAAACTCTGTTAGCATCCATTTGGGCAATTATATTTGCTTGCTGGGATTTTCTTTTCTTACTAAATAAAAGTATGTCCCACCTGAAAAAGAAGAGGAGAAGTGCCCCCTAGAGAACAGCCGAAGACCTCATGGATTGTTGGGTGATACTGCTTTCTTTTGCCATTGGTTTCCTTCTTCTCACACAGTTAAACCCAAATCCAGATGTATGCTTTCTTTATGCCACTTTTTGCCAATTTGGGGCTACGGGTGGAGATAGTTTATTGAATGATGGTTGGAAATAAATACAAGTAATCAAGATCGATCACAAAACTTGGGGATTATCAAAAGACTGATTCACATGAAAAAGTCTGAGGAATGAAAGAAATGTTTTGTCTTCTTTAGAGGTATCTTTTTTTTTTTATCTTCCCAGCTTTATCTCTAGTTTTCCTAAATCACTGAACTTCTAGTCTACCTACTACAATGTACTTTATTGCTTCTTATATGGTCCCAAGAGAAATATCATGAATTGGACCAAGGCAGCTTATAGCCGTAGACAAAATTTCAACCCTGGTTTAAATCTATCTTGCCACCTTTTGCATGCACCCACCTCACTTTCTGAACATGAAAGGAAACGGGTATGAAGGTGGGCTCCTTTTAGATTTATGACTATGAGCCACATATAGACCTTCAGTGCTGCCTGGCAGTATTATTATACTTCCCTATGGTCAAATCATTCTCCCATTATCTAAGACGACTATGTCACATAGTTGCCTCCTGCCTTAAATCTCCAACACCTTTTCCCCACTCCTCACTTTTAGCTGATGAGTACACTTCTTGTTTCACTGAAAAATCAATTTAAAAGAGTTGTAACTTCTAGGGCACCTGGGTGGCTCAGTTGGTTAAGTGTCTGACTCTTGATTTCGGTTCAGGTCATGATCAGGGTCATGAGACTGAGCCCTGTGTCGGGCTCCCTTCTCAGTTGGGAGTCTGCTTGAGATCCTCTTTCTCCCTCTGCCCCCCCAAATAAATAAGTAAATCTTTTAAAAAATTAAAATAAGAGTTGTAACTTCCATATCCTTCACCATCACGTCTTCCAATCTCACTGCATCACCTTCTCTCCAGTTACAACAAATAAACTGTCTGGCTCCTATCTTTATGTATTATAACCCATATCCTTCTCACTACTTTAAGAACAATGACTCTGTAACTGTCTCCCTTTTCTCCTGCAGCATCTATTTTGCTATCATTTTCATCAGCACACAAGTATGCTGTAATAGCTCCAATCATAAAAAAATCTCCCTTGTTTCAACATTCTTTCAACATTTCATCACTCCATTTTACAGCCAAAGTCTTTGAAAATGTTGACTATACATACAACTTTCACTACTTTCTTTCCAATTTCCTTGAATCCACTACAACGTGATTTTCGTCATCAACACTCCAGTGAAATCTGCCTCTGAGTCACCTCCACATTGCCAAATCCAATCTTCATTTCTCATATTCCTTGAGCTCTTAGCATCATTTGTCAAAGTTGGTCATTCTCTCCTTCACGAAACATTTTCTTAACTTGGCTTCCAGGACTGGTTTTGCTCTCCTTGATGGCTGGCTTTTCTGAGTCTCCTTTCCCATTTTCTTGTTTCATAATTCTATGTGTCATAATGCCCAGAAGTCAGTCCTCATACACATTTTCCTCTCTACACATTCTCTCTAAATGATTTCATTTTGCTTTAAATATAGTTTAATGTCTCCAGCTCCAACCTCCCCCTGAATTCTAGTCTCCTATCCCTTGCTCACCCTTGGATTCCTATTGAAGACCTCAAAATTAACATGTCAAAAAACGAACCCTAGATTCTCCTCTTCTTGCTCCTTCTCCAGTGTTTCCTTTCTCAGTAAATGTTTCCCATCTCAATAAATGGCACTGGTATAGACTAAATGTTTGTATCCCCCCCCAATTCATATGTTGAAATCTTAACCCCCAATGTAATGGTATCAAGAGGTGGGGTCTCTTGGAGGTGATTGAGTGATGTGGGTGGAACCTCCGTGAATGAAATTAGTACCCTTATAATGGAGATCCTAGAAAGGTCCTTCACCCCTTTTCCCATGTGAGGACCCAGAAAGAAGACAGCTGCCTATGAAATTGGAAATGGACCCTCACCAGGCACTGAATCTGTCAACACCTTGATCTTAGACTTCCCAGCCTCTAGAACTATAAAAATAAGTTTTTGACATTTGTAAGCCACCAGTCTAGGGTATTGTTATAGCAGCCCAAACAGTTTAAGACAGGCTCATGAAAGTTGTAGTCATCTTTTAAACCTCTCTCTTACAAACTACATTTAATCTCTTAGCAAATCCTGTAGGTTCTATCCTCACTCACCACTTCCACCAGTACTCCAGGTAACAGCCACCATGATCTCTCATGTGTCTAAATCAGTGTATGTCATTCCCATGTTCCCAACTTTCCAGTAGTTTCCCATGACACTTACGATAAAATCTAGTCTTTATTGTGGCTTACAAAGCCCTTCACTCTGTGGCCTCTGGCTATTTCCCTGGCCTCATTTCTTACCACTAGCTCTCTTTTTCACCAAGCTCAAACCACACGCTCTTGCTCTTCCTCTAGCACAACAAACATGTTCCCATCTCAGGACCTTTACACTTGACATTATTTCCTCACTCAGGGATGGTCTTTCCCAATATCTTCACATACCTCACTCTCATTTCATTCAGGTCTCTGCTCAAATATCTCCTCCATGTTAAAGTCTTCCTTGATCACTCTACCTTATATAGCATCACCCATAATTCTATTCTAATGCACTGATTAATTTCCTTTTCATAATATCACTAACATTAAAATACATATCCACTAATCAAGTTTATTTATTTTGTGTACTGCTGTATCTCCAGTGTCCAGAACAGTGGTTTAACCTAGTGAGTCCTCAATAAATACTGTTGAATTAATTAATCAATAACTTCCTGAACAACCTTGAGAAAGAGGTCTATTCTTGTCTTAATAGGGTATCAGTCCTATTATCACTCCTCCTCTGGAGCAAAGGTGGATGGGAATATCTATTTTCTTTGAGTAGTAGATTCAAGTCATAATGGGAAAGTCTAGGCACCAGCAAGGCTTCATTTACGTGGATTTTTTTAAATTAATGAAAATATGTACATAACAAAATCTAGACTGCCTGGGCATTCCCACTTTAAGAAGCAGTTTTTCTTCTCTGCCTGCTGCTCCCCCGGCTTGTGCATGTGCTTTCTCTGTCACAAATAAGTAGATAAAAAATCTTTAAAAAAAAAAAGAAGTAGTTTTTCTGATTCCTACTTGATATAACTCACTATCTGAATGTGCTTTGTTGATGTGCCATTTTAAACTTAGTCCTGAGGACATTAAGTGTTCCAAACAGTTTCTGATTTGGATTTTATTTTATTTTTTTTTAAAGATTTTATTTATTTATTCGACAGAGATAGAGACAGCCAGCGAGAGAGGGAACACAAGCAGGGGGAGTGGGAGAGGAAGAAGCAGGCTCATAGTGGAGGAGCCTGATGTGGGGCTTGATCCCAGAACTCCGGGATCACGCCCTGAGCCAAAGGCAGACGCTTAACCGCTGTGCCACCCAGGCGCCCCTGGATTTTATTTTAAAACAGCATTTCTGTCTTTAAAATGAAGGAATGCTTGACCTAGTATTTGATAATAAATAAGTTTTGGGGTGCCTGGGTGGCTCAGTCATTAAGCATCTGCCTTTGGCTCAGGGAGTGATCCCGGCGTTCTGGGATTGAGCCCCACATCAGGCTCCTCCCCTGGGAGCCTGCTTCTTCCTCTCCTACTCCCCCTGCTTGTGTTCCCTCTCTTGCTGGCTGTCTCTCTCTCTGTCAAATAAATAAATAAAATCTTTAAAAAAAGAAGTTTTCACCAATAAGCCATAAACCTTTTCAAGAAAGATTTGTCATGTTGACTAAGTTGAGAGGAGGGTTTAAAGATGTTTTCATTCTTCTGGGTGGCGCCACTAGCAGTTCCTCTTCAATGTCCTGTTTGCTTTGCACCCCAGGGACTTTTTTTGTGTCACAAGACTAATTGAGGGTTTTTTCAAATAAACCCCAATATTGGTGCTCTTTCTTCAATTCACAGGGGGAAAAGTTAGACTAATAGATGCAAATTTTTAAATTTTATAATTCTATCAATAAAGTTTTCTCACACTGACTGATGGGACTGAAAATGACAAAATTATTAAAGTGGCAGCAAATGCAGACTGGTGGAGTAATTTAGAAACTCTTTCTATTCACACATGGTTGTTGTTATGTATTGCAATCATATGCCATATTTACTTTGAGCAAAACTGCTCCTAGTTCACAAGATTGAGTTATATGTCAGAATTTCAAGATGTTTCTCAAAGGGCACTGTGATTCTCAGATGTTTCACCATCTGAACTAGATTGACAATCTCCCCTTACAGAGGAATAAACTAAAATTTACTGAGATCATGCTTTATCCTCTTAAATTTTTTAATTTTTATTTTTTACGTATTTTTTAAAGATTTTATTTATTTATTTTTGAGAGAGAGAGAGAGAGGGAGAGAACACAAGTGGGGGAAGGGCAGGAGGAGAGGGAGAGGGAGAAACAGACTCCCTGCTGAGTAAGGAGCCTGACGCAGGGCTCATCCCAGGACCCCAGGATCATGATCTGAGCCATCCAGGTGCCCCTAAATTTTTTAATTTTTAAATTGCTTATGACAACCACATTTTATAGATGTGGAAACTGAAGGTTTAGAAACATAGATTACCTGTTTCAAGTCACATAGGTATAAGGGATAGAGAATCCAGTGTGCAAACACATATGGATACAAATCTATACCAAATTTGCAGCTATTTTGTGAGACTGGCCTAAAGATACCAGTACAGGGCTCCTGGGTGGCTCAGTCGGTTAAGAGTCTGCCTTTGGCTCAGGTTATGATCCCAGGGTCCTGGGATTGAGTCCCATGTAGGGCTCTCTGCTCAGCGGGGAGCCTGCTTCTCCCTCTCCCTCTGCCTGCCACTCCCCCTGCTTGTGCTCTGTCAAATAATAAAATCTTCAAAATAAAAGATACCAGTACAATGCCAAAATTGTGTATTCAGCGCTCTTTTCCTAAACAATAATACAATACAATTTTCTAAATAATGCAATGAATACTTGTGTATCAACTACCTAGTTTAAGAAATAAAATATTATAAAACAATGGAAGTTCTTATATATCCCTTCTCACATTTCCCCCACCCCAAAAATTTAGGTTTATTATTTCAATGAATGTGTTTTGGTTGGGATTGTATTGAATTCTTTTTTTTTTAAGATTTTATTTATTTATTCGACAGAGATAGAGAGAGCCAGCGAGAGAGGGAACACAAGCAGGGGGAGTGGGAGAGGAAGAAGCAGGTTCATAGCGGGAGAGCCTGATGTGGGGCTCGATCCTGTAATGCCGGGATCATGCCCTGAGCCAAAGGCAGACGCTTAACCGCTGTGCCACCCAGGCGCCCCGGGATTGTATTGAATTCTTAGATGCATTTTGGGACAATTAACATATTTATAATCATTGAATTTTCTTCCTCATAAACATGGTATTTCTCATCATTTTCTTGAGTTTTCCTTAGTCTTGTAATAACAGTTTATACTTTTTCTCCATTAAGATTGTGTACATCTTTTGTTACATCTATTTGTGGGTCTCTTTTTAAATTGCTGTTGAAAATGGCACCTTTTAAAAATTACATATTCTAACTTTGTTACTGATAAAATGCAATAGATTTTCACATAATAATTTTTTCTTCCAAATTTTTATTTAAATTCAAGTTAGTTATTAGCAATATTAATTTCAGGTGTACAATACAGTGATTCAACACTTTCATACAACACCTGGCATTCTCCTTAATCCTCATCACCTACTTCACCCATCCCCCCATCCACTTCCCATCTGATAACCATCAGTTTGTTCTCTATAGTCAAGAGTCTGTTTCTTGGTCTTCCTCTCTTTTTCCCCCACTATGTTCGTTTGTTTTGTTTCTTAAATTCCATGAATGAGTTTCACATATTAGTTTTATGTTTTGTTAATTTGCTGAATATTCTTAACAATTCTATTAATGGTTCTATAGGTCTTCTTGGGTCTTCTCTACAGACAATTGCATACTCTATTGTGTTAGTTTTATCCTTTGCTTTCCTAGTCTAATAAATTTTATTCCTTTTTTTTAAATTCTTGTCTTACCATGCTGGACAGAATTTCCATTGAATGTTGAAATGAAGCAAAACCAATGGTATCCTTGCCTTCATCCTTATTTTAAAAATGAGGCTGCTAGCCTAAAGTATGATGTCTTAAGTATGGTATTTACTATGGAAGTTTTTTTATAGATACTCTTAACCAGGTTAAGGAATTCTTTTGTATTGTTAGTTTGTAAGAGATTTCTAAGTCATAAACAAATACTGAATTCCATGAAATGATTCTTCTACTTTTATAGAGATAATAATATATTTTTCTCCTTTACTTGTTTATTGTGTTGAATTACATGAATGAATTTTCCTAATGGTAGGCCAACCTTCTGAAACAGGATTTTAAAATGGACTATTTTAATCTCTGTTGGCTGAGGCCCAAAGACAATAAACAACACATTCCAATGAGAGGTGTGAGACCACCATGCTGGTTTCGTAAAAGAGGTAGTTGCAAACTGGTGTTGTGACCTTAGCATATCACCAATCCCCACATCTAAAAGAAGCTGGAGAAGACAAGTAAAGGCTTGGAAATTAGGAGAGGAATCGGAAGGAAACTGTAGGTGTTCTGTGCATCTAAAACTCTTTCAGTGGAATGGCTTGGGAGCAGGACTCACATTTACTTTAGGTCTTGGGAAAGGACCTTCAGTGGAAGCACTTGAAGGTTTGATACATGTCGCCCAGATCCCAGGACACACAGTTGCTCCTGGTTGTCAATGCTGCTTGAGAAATATGAAAGACAGGAAGGTCTCAGAAAAGGCCATAACAGTACTCCATAAGAAAGCAAATTAGTTTTAAACATGAGCTAGGTTCAGACAACGTTGATGCTGGTTCATGGAAATATTAATCAAGAAAGAACTTATTCTTCCTCTTATCACCTATCCCCTCCTCTGATGCAATTCTAGAGGGATCACAAACCCTCATAAGCAATATGGAAGAGAAGGGTTAGACATACTCTTTGGAGAAAGTGAGAAGATACTGGCCACATCCCCTTCCTTACTTCAGCTGCCCAGCCCACAGTGGGCCTAAGATGAAATGCAAGAAGATATAACTTTAAAGAAATATTAAAGCTTTAATTATTACTGATTTTTTACTAAACTGAGACTCTTCTGTCACAAAACATAACCAAATGCTCAAGAGTCATGGAACTGCCTTAGCTGTGATCAAGACAAAAGAAAATCTAATCCCACAGAGTGGACTTAAATTGTCAATATGGGAATCAAAGTTGTTTTCTGATTATATCCCATGAGTCCTACTTACTCATTTTACTACTTACACATTTTTTTTTAATTCTAGTATAATTAACATACAGTGTTAGTTTCAGGTGTACAATATAGTAATTTAACACTTCCATACATCACCCTGTGCTCATCACAGCAAGTTTACTCCTTAATCCCCATCACCTAGTTCACCCACTCCCCCACCCCCCCTCCACTCTGGTAACCATCTGTTTGTTTTCTACAGTTAAGAGTCTGTTATTGGATTTCTCTATTTTTTTCTTTGTTCATTTGTTTTGTTTCTTAAATTCCACATATGAGTTAAATCATATGGTATTTCTCTTT
The DNA here is from genome assembly GCF_023065955.2 of Ursus arctos. Lineage (NCBI taxonomy): Eukaryota > Metazoa > Chordata > Mammalia > Carnivora > Ursidae > Ursus > Ursus arctos. The sequence continues at coordinate 16,700,661 of NC_079873.1, forward strand.
CCCTGAACTAGTTACACTTTTGTGCTTGAGTTAAACCTAACCTGGTTGTATTGCATATTTCAAGACATTAAAATGCAAACATACTAAATAAAATATTATTGTAATATTTTTATAATTATGGAAATACTTCTGTAATATTTTATCTAAGATCTTTTGTTTATGTTAACTAGTGAGATTAGCCAGCAATTTCCCTTTCTTAAAATGCCCATGTCTATTTTTTGTATGAAGTTTATATTAGCCTCAGTAAAATAATTGAGTGTTTCTTCATTTTCTATTGACTGGAGAATCTATAAATAGGAATTCTATGTTCCTTGAACATTTGGTAGAATTCATCCATAAAATCATTTAGGCCTACCATTCTGTACTTGTGTAGAAGTGAATCTTTAGCACCTGACTCAGATTCCTTAGTGATTATTCAAGTTTTCTGTTTTCTGTCAGTTGTAATGTTATATTTTTCTAAGAAATTATTTGTTTTATATAAGTTTTCAATTTTAGGAGCATTAATTGATTAGAGAATCTCTTATCTTTTTTTAAGATTTATTTACTTGAGAGAGAGAGAGAGAAAGAGGGTGCATGGGAGGAGGGGCAGAGGGAGAGGGAGAGAGAGAATCCTAAGCAGGCTCCATACTCAGTGCAGAGTCTGATGCAGAGCTCAATCCCATGACCCCAAGAACATGACCTGAGCCAAAATCAAGAGTCAGATGCTTAAATGACTGAGCCACCCAAGCGCCCCATATAAAAAGATATATTTGTATCTATTCAGTTCACTGCAATATTATCACATGTGTAGATTCATGAATCCACCACCATAGCCAAGATACAGAATAATTTGATCGCTACAAGGATATGTCACACAACCTTTTTATAACTGCACCCGCTTCCTTCCCATCCACTGTCCCAGTCTCTAACAGTTGGCAACCACTAATCTGTTTTCTATTTCTTTGTCATTTCAAGAATCTTATACAAATGAAATGATATGGTATGTATGTAACTTTTGAGATTGACCTTTTTCACTCTGAATTTTCTGGAAATATATCCAAGATGTTTTATGTATCAACAGTTCACTCTTTTTATTGCTGAGTAGTATTCTATGGTATAAATTCACCACAGGTGGTTTAACCACTCACCTGTTGAAGGTCCTCAGGGTTGTTTATGGTTGTTTCCAGTTTTTTCCCATTCTGAATAAAGCCACTACTAACATTTGTGTACAGGTTTTTGTATGAAAATATATTTCATTTCTCTGGAATAAAAACCCAAAAGAACAATTGCTGGGTTGTGTGCTATATGTATGTTTAGTTTTTTTAGTTTTTTTCCAGGGGCACCCAGGTGGCTCAGTCATTAGCTGTCTGCCTTCAGCTCAGGGCATGATCCCAGGGTCCTGGGATCGAGCCCCACATCGGGCTCCTCCACTGGGAGCCTGCTTCTTTCTCTCCCACTCCCCCTGCCTGTGTTACCTCTCTCACTAGCTGTCTCTCTCTCCATCAAATAAATAAATAAAATCTTAAAAAAAAACTGTTTTCCACATTGGCTGTACCATTTTATAGTTTCACGAGCAATGTATGACTTGCAGTTTGTTACAATACCTTCCACCATTTGGCATTTTCACTAATTTTTTATTTTAGCTAATCTGATATGATGTAGTGATATCTCATTGTGGTTTTAATTTTAATTTCCTAATGGCTAATGAAGTTAAACATCTTTCACAGGTTTATTTGATATCTATATATCTTCTTTGGTGAAATGTCTGTTCATGCCTTTTGCTCATTTTCTAACTGGATTGTTTTCTACTGTTATGTTTTAACAATTCTTTATATATTCTGGATACTAGTCCCTTTTCAGATGTGTGGTTAACAATTATCTTCTCCCACTCTTTTTTTTTCTGTGTAGAACACAACTTTCTTCTTTTTTTATTAAGTTCAATGAGCAAACATATAGCACATCATAATTTTTTGATGTAGTGTTCAATGATTCATCAGTTGCATATATCACCCCACATACAATAGTGAAGCTTGCAAATCTTAGAGCCAAAGAAGCTATCCTGAGAGCAGCTAGGGAAAGGCAATTCCTTACGTATGGAGGGAGGAACATCAGAATAACATCACCCCTATCCACAGAAACCTGGAGGGCTGGCAAGATATATTCAGGGTACTAAATGAGAAGAAGATTCAGCCAAGAATACTTTATCCAGCAAGGCTCTCATTCAGAATGGAGAGAGATAAAGAGTTTACAGGACATACAGAAACTGAAAGAATACGTGACCATCAAACAAGAAATATTAAGGGGGATACTCTAAGCAAAGAGAGACCCCAAGAGTAACATAGACCAGATAGCAACAGAGACAGTCTATAGAAACAGGGACTTTGCAGGCAATACAATGACACTAAATTCATATCTCCCACTCTTTAGCTTGCCTTTTCATCCTCTTCACATGGTTTTTCAGAGACAAGTTATTTTGGTGAAGTTCAATTCAGTAATTTTTCCTTTTATGGATTATATTTAGGTGTCCAGTGTAAGAAGCCTTTGCATAGCCTTAGATCCCAAAGATTTTCTATTGTGTGTATTTCTAAAAGATACTTAGTTTTACAATTTACACTTAATTCTGTGATCCATTTGAAGTTAATTTTTGTGTAAGGTGAGAAGTTTGGGTGAAGGTCTTTCTTTCTTTCTTTCGTTCTTTCTTTCGTTCTTTCTCCCCCCCTTTTTTTTAACCAACAGATATCTAAATGCTCTAGCACTATTTGTAAAAAAGGCTACCCTTCCCCCTTTGAATTGCTTTTGAATCTTTGTCAAAAATCAGTAGGGTATATGTGTAGGGATCTATTTCTGGGGTCTCTATTCTGTTTCACTAACCTAGATGTCTATCCCTCCATCAATACCACACTGTCTTCATTACTATAGCTATACAGTAAACCTTAAATTGGGTAGAGTGATTCCTTTCACTTCATTCTTCTTTTTCAAGATGGTTTTAGCTATTCTAGGATTTGTGCCTTCCCATATAAATTTTAAAATAAACATATATTTCTACAAAAATCCTTGCTGGGATATTGCTATGAATTGCGTTTAACTGACATACCAATTTAAAGACAATTGACATCATTACTGTGTATCTCCATTTATTTAGGTTTTCTTTGATTTCTTTCATACGCATATTGTAATTTTTCATAATACATATAAACATAATACCTTTTCATCTTTTGTTCAGTTTATACCTAAGTATTTAATTTTCATCAAGCAATTATAAATGGTATTTTGTTTTTAATATTGGTTTTTACAAGTTTGTTCTTTTTTTTTCTTTTAGATTTTATTTATTTATTTGACAGAGATAGAGACAGCCAGCAAGAGAGGGAACACAAGCAGGGGGAGTGGGAGAGGAAGAAGCAGTCTCATAGCAGAGGAGCCTGATGTGGGGCTCGATCCCATAATGCCGGGATCACGCCCTGAGCCAAAGGCAGATGCTTAACCGCTGTGCCACCCAGGCGCCCCTACAAGTTTGTTCTTAATCTATAGGCATGTGGTTGATTCTTGTGTCCTGCAACAACGCTGAGCTCACTTATTAGTTCTGGAAGCATTTTTGTAGATTTTTGGGGATGTCCCACATAAACAGTCACATCATCTGCAAATAGAGACAGCTGTACTTCTTTCTGCCTAATCTAGATGCTTTTAATTTTGTTTGCCTAATTGCAGTCGTCAGAACATGCGGAATTATGTTGAATAAGAATGGTGAGAGGGGACATCTATTCACATTCCTGATGTTAGGTATAAAAGCATTCATTTGTGCACCATAAAGTATGAGATTAGGTATAGATTTTTTGGTAAATTCTCTTTATAATTTGAGGTTGTTCCCTCTTTTTCTAACTTGATGAAATGGTTTTGTTGGAGTTTCTTTTCTTTTTCTTTTTTTAAAGATTTTATTTATTTATTTGACAGAGAGCCAGACAGCAAGACAGGGAACACAGCAGGGGAGTGGGAGAGGAAGAAGCAGGCTCCCAGCGGAGGAGCCCGATGTGGGGCTTGATCCCAGAACGCCGGGATCACGCCCTGAGCCGAAGGCAGACGCTTAATGACTGCGCCACCCAGGAGCCCCCGGAGTTTCTTTTTCATGTATGGTTGTTGGATTTCTTCAAATGCTCTTTCTGCATCAATTGATAAGATAATATCATTTTTGTTCATTAGCTTATTGATTATATTAGATTACAGTGAATGATTTTCAGATATTGAACCAATCTTTCAAACCTGGACTATTTTCAATACCTCATATAAGTGGAATTGTGTGGTATATGTCCATCTGTGATTGGTTTGTTACACTTAGCACAGTGTCCTCAAGGTTCATCTATGTTCTTGCACATGACAAGTTTTCCATTTTTTTAGCCTGTATAATAATTCCATTATATATAAAAATCATATTTTCTTTATCCATTCATCCATTGATGGACATTTAGGTTGCTTTCAAATTATGGTTCTTGTGACTAATGCTACAGAAACCAAAGGACTAAAAATATCTCTTCAAGATTTTGTTTTCAAATCTTTTTAATAAATACCCAAGAAATGGGGCAGCTGGACTATATGGTATTTCCATTTTTATTTTTTTGAGGAATCTCCATACTGTTTTCCATAGCACCTGCATTCATTTTTACATTCTTGTCAATAGTGTACAAGCATTCCAATTTCTCCATACCCTTACTAACACTTCTTATTTCTTGTTTATGCTTTGTTTTGTTTTTGATAATGGCCATCCTATTAGGTATGAGGGGATTTCTCATTGTGATTTTTATTTACACTTCCCTGAAGATCACTGATGTTGAGCAACTTTACATACAATTGTTAACCATTGGTACGTCTTCTTTGGAGAGATGTCTAATTAAGTTCTTTGGCCATTTTTAAATCAAATTATCTGGAGTTCTTTGTCCTTTTTTCTTTTTCTCTTTTCTTCTTTTTCGCTACTGAGTTGTAGGAGTTCCTTATAGTTTTTGGATATTAGCCTCTTATCACAGGTAAGGTTTGCATTATTTTCTCACATTCTGTAGGTTGCGTTTTCATTCTGTTACTTATTTCCTTTGCTGCAAAGAAGTTATTCGGTTTGGGGGCGCATGGGTGGCACAGCGGTTAAGCATCTGCCTCCGGCTCAGGGCGTGATCCCGGCGTTTCGGGATCGAGCCCCACGTCAGGCTCCTCCGCTATGAGCCTGCTTCTTCCTCTCCCACTCCCCCTGCTTGTGTTCCCTCTCTCGCTGGCTGTCTCTATCTCTGTCAAATAAATAAATAAAATCTTAAAAAAAAAAAAAAAAGAAAAGAAGTTATTCGGTTTGATGTAGCCCCATCTGTCTCTTTTCTCTTTTGTTGCTTATGGTTTGGTATCATTTCAAGAAATCATTGCCAAGAACAATTTCACAAAGCTATCCCCTATGTTTTCTTCTAAGTGTTTGACAGTTTCAGTTTCAGGTCTTATTGTTCAAGTCTTTAACCCATTTTTTAGTTGATTTTTGTGTATGGTGTAAGATAAGGGTTCAATTTCATTCTTTTCCATGTAGATATCCAGTTCCCCCAACACTGTTTGTTGAAGAGAATATCCTTTCCCCATTATGTAGTCTTTGCACCTTTGTTGAAGATCAGTTCACCATATATGTGTGGGTTTATTTCTGGGCTCTCTATTCTGTTCCTTCGTCTGTATGTCTGTCTTTAGGCCAATACCATATTATTTGGATTACTGTAGCTTTGTAATATGTTTTAAAATAATAATATGTGATACCTCCACCTTTGTTCTTCTTTCTCAAGATTGTTTTAGCTATTCGGTATTCTTTGTGATTCCATATGAATTTTACTATTATTTTCTCTCTTTCTGTAACAAATGTCATTGGTTTTTGATATGGATTGTATTAAATCTGTAGATCACTTTGAGTGGTATGGACATTTAAAAACAGTAGGCCTTCCAATTCAAGATATGTTCCCATTTATTTAGGTTTTCTTTAATGTCTTTCAGTAATGTTTCGTAGTTTTCTTTTTTAAATATCATTTATTGTATTATTTTTTATTATGTTCAGTTTGCCAGCATATGGTACATCATAAGTTTTTGATATAGTGTTCAACAATTCACTAGTTGCATATAACACCCAGTGCTCAAAACCACAATGAGATACCACCTCACGCCCGTTAGAATGGCAAAAATTAACAAGACGGGAAATGACAAGTTTTGGTGAGGATGTAGAGAAAGGGGAAACCTCTTATATTGTTGGTGGAAATGCAAGTTGGAATAACCACTTTGGAAAACAGTATGAAGGTTCCTCAAGATGTTAAAAATAAAACTAGCCTATGGCCCAGCAATTGCACTACTAGGTATTTACCCCAAAGGTACACTTGAAGTGAAACAAAGGGGGACATGTCCCCCATGTTCATAGCAGCAATGTCCACAATAACCAAACTGTGGAAGGAGCCAAGATGCCCTTCAACATATGAATGGATAAAGAAGATGTGGTCCAATCTTGCAGTTAAGATGGCGGAGGAGTAGGGGACCCCTTTTTCAGCCGGTCCCCTGAGTCGAGCTGGATAGGTACCAGACCAGCCTGAACATCCACAGAATCAGCCTGAGATGCAGGAAGATACATCTGGATCTCTACAAATGAACATCTCCAGCGCTGAGTATTGAGGTACGAAGCGGGGAGCTGTGAAACCGCGCACAGATATGGGAAGATAAACGGAAGGGGGAGGGAGCCACCACGTTCAGGTGCCGGGAAGCGGGAGCCACCTGCACGGGGGAGCCTGCGGACTCGCGGACTGGCACCCACGAGAGAGCAGACTGAGACCCTGAGGCGGGGAACGCGAGCGACCAAACTGAGGGCCGGAGCTTCGGAGAGCGTGGGGGCGGCTGGCGGCTGGTGGTATTAGAAACACAAAGGACAGAGACGTACCAGCCCTAGAAGTGAGGGCTGGGGTGCCCGGTGTGGGGCGCACATCCCGGGACGTTGCAGGGTTGAGCAGCACCAACAGGAACAGAGTTAAAGTGGCCAGAACATCAGTGGAGAATGGTCCGCGGTCCCTCTGTTCTGAGACAGAGCCTGAGATTTGGCCACTGCTGCTCTGACTCTCAGAAGAGGCACAGCAAACCGCCAGGGAAAGCCGCCAGAGAACTAAAGCCTGGAAATACCGGCTCACAGTGTGCCCATCCCCATCCCCCCTCAGGGGGACATGGAGACTCTACCCAACAGGGTTGCCTGAGTATCAGCGCGGCAGGCCCCTCCCCCAGAAGGCAGGCTGAAAAATCAAGAAGCCAACATCCCTAAGATCCCTATAAAACAAGGGCGCATGGCCTGGGTCCCAGTCAATAATTTGGGCTCTGGACAGCCCCACAACCTCTCCTTATCAGAATGACGAGAAGGAGAAATCCACCCCAGCAAAGAAAAGACAATGAGTCTGTGGCCTCTGCCACAGAACTAATGGATATGGATATAACCAAATTATCAGAAATGGAATTCAGAGTAACAATGGTCAAGATGATGTGTAGACTTGAAAAAAGGATTAACGAAAATGTTAATGAGAATATAGAATCTCTAAGGGTGGAAATGAGAGCGAATCTGGCAGATATTAAAAAGTTCTCAACATTTGCTGCAACATGGACAACAGTGGAGGAGATAATGCTAAGTGAAATAAGTCAAGCCGAGAAAGACAATTATCATATGATTTCTCTCATCTATGGAACATAAGAAGTAGGAAGATCGGTAGGGGAAGAAAGGGATAAAGAAAGGGGGGGGTAATCAGAAGGGGGAATGAAGCATGAGAGACTATGGACTCTGAGAAACAAACTGAGGGCTTCAGAGGGGAGGGGGGTGGGGGAATGGGATAGACTGGAGATGGGTAGTAAGGAGGGCACTTATGGCATGGTGCACTGGGTGTTATATGCAACTAATGAATCATCAAACTTTACATCAGAAACCAGGGATGTACTGTATGGTGACTGGCATAATATAATAAAAAAACATTATAATAATAAAAACAGCTGTCTTTGTCTTACAAGTATCTATAAAACCAGAGATGGAACTCTAAATAAAAGTCAAAGCCCACCCATCTTTATAAACCTCTCCTATTCTTCTCAAAATGTTTGTAGATATTATAAAAGATGGAGATACTGAAACAAAATTGTCCTACAGTTAGAAAAAAAAAAACCCTTTCATTCTTTCTTTGTCCCTTTAAAGTTACAAATCTTATGATGTCTTTGAAGTGTAAACACAGCATACAGTCATGTGAGACAGAGAAAAAAAAGGGCAGAGGGAAAGAAGCCTTTAAAAAAAAAAAAACTGCTTAAAGGGCTCTTAGCCCAGACTGTAGCAGCTCTGAAAACAAGCAGATATATTCCAAATTTCCACCTTAGAGAAAATTTGGATATTTTCTCTGTAAACCTACTACTCCCATGTTCTCTAGGTCCTAAGAGCCATTCTCTGAAAGCAAACTTTAAGGAAAAGTTTTTCACTTAAAAAAAAAGTAGGTATTTGAAAATTGGGCCTATAATGTTCTCTCTACAAATATTAGTAAAACAAAAGTTATAGGAGTTTGCCTCTTGTTTGTGTATTTGTATGTGTGTCCAGGTATATTGGTAAAAGTGAGACATTTTCTCTACCTCCAGACAGTACTGCTAAAATTAATTTGTTAAAAAGTTCTACTTAGTTGGTTTGAAGACAAGCTCTTGTAAGGATTGGGCAACTAAAACTCACAGAAAGATAGAAACTCATCCAAATGTTTTTCAAGTTCATGTGATCTGGAAAAACATTTGGTACTAAAACTAATTTAAGGGGCACCTTGGTGTGCAGTCAGTTAAGCAACTGACTCTTGATTTTGTCTCAGGTCATGATCTCAGGGTCCTGAGATCAAGACTCGTGTTGGGCTCCATGCTCAGCGTGGAGTCTGCTTGAGATTCTCCCTCTCCCCTTCGCCCACCTCCCCACTCATGCTCTCTCTCAAACAAATAAATCTGTAAAAAAAAAAAGCCAATTTGAGATTGTTGGTATTAATTAAAATTGACATGTCTTTAAAGTTATTAGCATTAAAATTAAAACTTTTACTCTGCCTGTGTTTACTTAAAGTCAAGTAAGTTGATGTTATCTCTGCTACAAATTGTATAAAATAATAATAGCTGGAAAGGATGACTGATGTCTTTTGACATTTTTATGGGTAATCTAAGCATTATTCTTAAAAACAAAATTCAAAAAATTTAAGAAAAGAACAAATAAAATAGATATAAATAAGATTAAATGTTTACTTTTAAAATAGTTTCTCCAAATCTTTCTGGTAACCCAAAACCTTAAAGTTTTGCTAAATTAAATGATAAATTGGGTTGAATTCATTAAATATCTAAGACATTTTCCATAAAGATAAAGTTATAAAAATTGCGTGCTGAGTATGGGTTAATCTACTTTTGTCTGCAGTAAATAGCAGGCTGGAAGATCAGGGGAATAAGTGACCTAGAAGACAAAATAATGGGAAATAACGAAGCTGGAAAAAAGAGAGGAAGAATTATGTGACACAAGAATAAGGGAACTCAGTGACTGCATCAAACATAATAACATTTGTATTATAGGAGTCCCAGAAGAAGAGAGAAAAAAGTGTGCACAAACTTCATTTCAAGAAATAATAGCAGAAAACTTCCCTAATCTGGGGAAAGAAACAGATATCCAGATCCAGGAGGTACAGGGAACTCCCATCAAAATCAACAATAGCAGGCCAACACCAAGACATGTTGTATTTAAACTTGCAAAATTTAATGATAATGTAAAAGTCATAAAAGTAGCAAGACAAAAGAAGTCCTTAACTTGCAAGGGAAAACCCATAAGGCTAGCCAGATATTTCTCAACAGAAACTTGGCAAACCAGAAGAGAGTGGCATGATATATTTATTCAAAGTGCTGAATGGGAAAAATCTGCAGCCAAGAATACTCTATCCAGCAAGGCTATCATTCAGAAAAGAAGGAGAGATAAAGAGTTTCCCAGATAGACAAAACAAAAGGAGTCTGTGAAAACTAAACCAGCTCTGTAAGAAACATTGGGGCATCTGGATGGCTTAGTGGGTTAAGTGTCTGCCTTCAGCTCAGGTCATGTTCCTGGGGTCCTGGGATCAAGCCCCACATCAGTCTCCCTGCTCAGCGAGGGGGGGGGGCTGATTCTCCCTCTTCTCCATGCTCGTGCTCTTTCTCGCTATCTCTGTCTTTCCCTCTCAAATTAATACATAAAATAAAGTATTTTAAAAAAAGAAATATTACAAGGGACTCTGAGTGCAAAGGAGAGAACAAAAGTGACAAAGACAAGAAAGTATCAGAGAAAATCTCCAGAAACAATGGCAAAACACGTAATGAAATGGTAATAAACATATATTTATCAATAATTAATTAGATATAAATGGAATAAATGCTCCAATCAATAGACATAGGGTGGGGGCGCCTGGGTGTCTCAGTTGGTTAAGCGTCTGCCTTCGGCTCAGGTCATGATCCCAGGATCCTGGGATCGAGCCCCGCATTGGCCTCCCTGCTCAGCAGGGAGCCTTCTTCTCCCTCTCCCTCTGCCTGCTGCTCCCCCTGCTTGTGCTCTCTCTGTCAAATAAATAAAATCTTAAAAAAAAAAGACATAGCGTGTCAGAATGGATTAAAAAAATCAAACAAGACCCATCTATATGCTGCCTACAAGAGACCCATTTATTTTATTTTTAAATTAAAAAAAAAATTTAGTGGGGGAGGAGCAGAGAGAATTTTAAGCAGGTTCCACACCACCCACGACAGAGCTCAACACAGGGCTTGATCTCACAACCCTGAGATCATGCATAACCTGAGCTGAAATCAAGAGTCAGACACCTAACCAACTGAGACACCCAGGTGCCCCAAGACTCATTTTAGACCTAAAGACACTTGCAGATCGAAAGTGAGGAGGTGGAGAAACATTTATCATGCAAATGGATGTAAAAAGAAAGTCAGAGTAGCAATATTTCTATCAGACAAACTAGACGTTTTTGTTCTTGCATTGTTTTTATACTGCTTTGATATCAGGGTATTACTGGCCTCATGGAATGATTTTGAATGTGTTCCTTCTATTCCATTATTTGTAAGATTTTGATTAATATTGTCATTATTTTTTTTTTTAAAGTTTGGTAAAACTCACCAATGAAACCATGTGGTCCTGGGGTTTTCTGTGTTGGGAGATTTTTGATTCCTAATTCAACTTTCATTCTTGTTATTGGTCTAATGCAACTTTATATTTCTTGGATTCAAGATTCATGATTCAATCATGGTAACTTGTGCATTTTTAGGAATTATCTGTTTTTTTTCCCCTAAGTTATCTGATTTGTTAGTATATAATTCTTTACAGTAATCTGTTATTACACTATTTCTTTGGTTATCTGTAGTATTGTTTTCCCTTCCATTACTCATTTTGGTTTTGAGTCTTCTTTCTTTTCTTAATGTAGTTAAAGCATTGCCAATATTGGTTTTTTTCCTTAAAAACCGGTCATTACTTTCAATGTTATGTTATTGTTTATTCTGGTCTCTATTTTACTTATTTGATTTTTCTTTGTTATTTCCTTCCTCTACTAAATTCAGCTAAGTTTCTTCTATTTCCAGTTCCTTGTGGTGTAATGTTGTTTATTTGAACTTTTTTTTCTTAATACAAGCATTTATAGCATAAATTTTACTCTGACATCAGCTTTTGCTGCATCCCATAGGTTTTAGAATATTGTGTTTCCTTTTTCTTTTGTTTTGAGATATATTTTCATTTGCTGTTTAATTTCTTATTTGGGTGTTATTGAACTTTTACATATTAAATATTTAATACTTACATTGTAGATTTTCCAGCTTTATTTTATTGTTGATCGTTAGTTTTGTACCATTTGGCTGGAAAATATACTTGACTTGATTTCATTCTTCTTAAATTTGTAATATTTGCTATGTCTCTTTCTATGTGATTTAACCAGGGGATTCCTAGTGTGTACCTGAAGAAAGCGTGCATTCTGTTTTTTCTGAGTAGAATGTTTTATATATCTATATCTTTTAGAACCATGGGTTCTGAAGTATGTTTCAAGCAAAAAAATGTTTTTGTTGTAAAAAATTAATTACTTTAACTGAAGGTACTTGTTTAAAGCAAAGTATATCAGAGGAGGGGTTGATGGGGGGAATAGGTGAAATAGGTGAGGGGGATTAAGAGTACACTTATCATGATGAGCACTGAGTAATGACGTATAGAATTGCTGAATCACTATATTGTACACCTGAAACTAATATAACACTATATGTTAATGATACTGGAATTAAAATAAAAACTTAATAAAAAATAAAATTAAGTATTCCAAAATTGTATAAAAGTCTTAGAAATCTGATGTCCTGATATGTTATGGTCTTAAAGTGTTATATATCACCAAAACAAATTTCCTTATTAACTGCATTGTAATAAACTCTAATCAGATCTTTACCATGGCCATTTTAAAGTCTTTTACCATATACAGTTACACTTTTGCTCAGATGCTTTTACCAAAGCTTCCTACAAATGTCTTTCATCTACATAGAGATTCATGGAGAAGACCTTTGACAAATCCAGGTTTCTGATAATTTTAAGATCAGAAAACTAAACTGGGTAAGAATCTCCAGAACAAATAGAAAAACTAAATTCAAGCAGAACAAGAAGTAATAATATGGGACTAAATAAACTGAGAAGGATGATTATAATTTTTATAAAATATTTGTTTGAGACATTGCTATTTTTTAAATGATTTGTTTTTCCAGATTGGAGGGAAATTTTTCTCTTAAGCTAACTGACTTATAGCAATTTGATAAAACATATCCTTGTGAACAAATTGGACGTTTCTCTTTCTCCTTACCTGATCCCTCCAGAATTCAGAAACTCTCAATGAGTGTTCTTACATTTTCATGGCAATGTATTTATTTGCATAAATTCACTAAGAATCTGTTCTCCTTTTAACAGGACACACTTGGAAACATTGGTTATATTATCAAGGCTTTGACTAGAATGTCATATTTGAGAGACATGCATAGACCCAGATATGCCCAAAGAGCTTTAAGAAACTAAGGATGATCATACAGAGCCAATAAAGCCCCTTGGAAAAATAGCCTGTTAATATGTTTACAGGTTTCTCAGCAATCTTAGCAGGTGAATAAAGAAGTCACTTCTTGGCAGGTGCAGGAACCTCAGGATATTTTGGGGACCTTGAGAAGAGAGGAATCAACCAAATCTATAAGTATTGCAGGTTAAGTCTCATGGCAAGTATTTGGTTTGTCTTCTGGCCTAGAGAGGCTATTTAAAATTCAATCTAGAGTTAAAAATAGAACTTCTCTATGACCCAGCAACTGCACTACTGGGTATTTACCCCAAAGATACAAATCTAGTGATCCAAAGGGGCACCTGCACCCCAACATTCATAGCAGCAATGTCCACAAAAGCCGAACTATGGAAAGAGCCAAGATGTCCATCGACAGGTGAATGAAGAAGATGTAGTATATATATACACAATGGAATATTACTCAGCCATCAGAAAGGATGAAATCTTACCATTTACATAGACACGGATGGAACCAGAGGGGATATGCTGAGCAAAATAAGCCAGAGAAAGACAATTATCATACCATTATCATATGAGGAATATAAGAAACAGCACAGAGGATTGTAGGGGAAGGGAGGGAAAATGGAATGGGAAGAAATCAGAGAGGGAGAGAAACCATGAGAGACTCTCAACTATGGGAGGAAACTGAGGGCTGCTGGAGGGGAGGTGGTTGGGGGCTATGCTAACTGGGTGATGGGCATTAAGGAGGGCATGTGATGTGATGAGCACTGGGTGTTATGTGCAAATAATGAATTATTGAACTCTACATGTGAAACTAGTGATGTACTACTATATGTTTGCTAATTGAACATAAAAAAATTAATTAAATGAAAAAAATTAGAGATTCTTTGTTTAAAAATTCCAGCAAAGCAGATTTAAAGGAACCTATGATCATCACTATTCTTGCTGCATTTATGTACTAATCACACCAACGTTTTTTAAAAACTAGACTTATTTTGCAAACAAATTAGACTTAATTTGGCTATCTTTGATAAAAATGAGGGTGATCATAGAGAATTATGTTCCAGTAACACACCTATGTAGGTATTTATCCTACTACTGATCATTATAAACTTGACTAAATCCTGGGGTGTCTGGGTGAGTCAGTCAGTTAAGTGTCTTGATTCTTGGTATTGGCTGAGGTCATGGTGTCCAGGTCATGAGATCCAGGCCTGTGTCAGGCTCCATGCTCAGTGCAGAGTCCGCTTGTCCCTCTCCTCCCAGTCTGCTCCTCTGCCCACTTGCATGCATCCACGCCCATGCTCTCTTCCCTTTCAAATAAATAAATAAATAAATAAATAAATAAATAAATAAATAAATAAAATCTAAAAAAATAAATAAAATTAATCAATCAATCTTTATAAACTGGACTAAATCCTGATTTCTTTTTTCTTTCTTTATTTTTTTTTTATGTTTTGCTGGTCACCACACAGTACTTCATTAATTTCTGATGTAGTGTTCCATGATTCATTGTTTGGGTATAACACCCAGTGCTCCACGCAATATGTGCTCTCTTTAATACCCATACCTGGCTACCTCATCCCCCCTTCCCCTCCCCTCTGAAACCCTCAGTTTGTTTCTCAGAGTCTATAGTCTCTCATGGTTCATCTCCTCCTCTGATTTCCCCGCTTCATTTTTCCCTCCCTTCCCCTATGGTCTTCCATGCTATTCCTTATGTTCCACATATGAGTGAAACCATATGATAATTGTCTTTCTCTGCTTGACTTACTTCACTTAGCAAAATACCCTCCAGTTCCATCCATGTCGATGCAAATGGTGGGTATCCATCCTTTCTGATGGCTGAATAATATTCCATTGTATATATGGACCACATCTTCTTTATCCATTCATCTGTTGAAGGGCATCTTGGCTCCTTCCACAGTTTGGCTATTGTGGACATTGCTGCTATTAACATTGGGGTGCAGGTGTCCCTGCTTTTCACTACATCTGTATCTTTGGAGTAAATACCCAGTAGTGCAATTGCTGGGTCATAGGGTAGCTCTATTTTTAACTTTTTGAGGAAAATTCATACTGTTTTCCAAAGTGGCTATACCAACTTGCATTCCCACCAACAGTGTAAGAGGGCTCCCCTTTCTCCACATCCTCTCCAACATCTGTTGTTTCCTGCCTTGTTAATTTTTGCCATTCTATCTGGTGTAAGGTGGTATCTCAATGTGGTTTTGTTTGCTTTTTTTAAAATTTTTTAATTATATTATGTTAGTCACCATACAGTACATCCCTGGTTTTTGATGTAAAGTTTGATGATTCATTAGTTGCGTATAACACCCAGTGCACCATGCAATACGTGCCCTCCTTACTACCCATCACCAGTCTAACCCATTCCCCCACCCCCCCCTGAAGCCCTCAGTTTGTTTCTCAGAGTCCATAGTCTCTCATGCTTCATTCCCCCTTCTGATTAAACCCCCTTTCTTTATCCCTTTCTTCTCCTACCCATCTTCCTAGTTCTTATGTTCCATAGCGGAGAGAAACCATATGATAATTGTCTTTCTCTTCTTGACTTATTTCACTTAGCATTATCTCCTCCACTGTCGTCCATGTTGCAGCAAATGTTGAGAAATTGTTCTTTTTGATAGCTGAGTAATATTCCATTGTATATATGGACCACAACTTCTTAATCCAGTCATCTGTTGAAGGGCATCTCAGCTCCTTCCACGATTTAGCTATTGTGAACATTGGGGCGCATATGGCCCTTCTCTTCACTATGTCTGTATCTTTGGGGTAAATACCCAGTAGTGCAATGACTGGGTCATAGGGTAGCTCAATTTTTCACTTTTTAAGGAACCTCGACACTGTTTTCCAGAGTGGTTGTACCAACTTGCAATCCCACCAACAATGTAGGAGGGATCCCCTTTCTCCACATCCTCTCCAACAATTATTGTTTCTTCCCTTGTCAATTTTTGCCATTCTAACTGGTGTAAGGTGGTATCTCAGTGTGGTTTTGATTTGAATTTCCCTGATGGCTAATGATTTTGAACATTTTTTCATGTGTCTGTTAGCCATTTGTATGTCTTCATTGGAAAAGTGTCTGTTCATATCTTCTGCCCATTTTATGATTTGTTTATTTGTTTCTCGTGTATTGAGTTTGAGAAGTTCTTTGTAGATCTTGGATACCAGTCTTTTATCTGTAGTATCATTTGCAAATATCTTCTCCCATTCCGTGGGCTGCCTCTTAGTTTTTTTGACTGTTTCCTTGGCTGTGCAGAAGTTTTTATCTTGATGAAGTCCCACAAGTTCATTTTTTTCTTTTGTTTCTCTTGCCTTTGGAGATGTGTCATGAAAAAGGTTGCTGTGGCTGATGTCATAGAGGTTGCTGCCAATGCTCTCCTCTAGGATTTTGATGGATTCCTGTCTCACATCAAGGTCTTTCATCCATTTGGAGTTTATCTTTGTGTATGGTGTGAGAGAGTGGTCAAGTTTCATTCTTTTGCATGTAGCTGTCCAATGAATTTCCCTGATGGCTAATGATCTTGAGCATTTTTTCATGTGTTTATTAGCCATTTGTATGTCTTCTTTGGAGAAGTGTCTGTTCATGTCTTCTGCCCATTTTTTGACTTCATTATTTGTTTTTTGGATGTTGAGTTTGAGAAGTTCTTTATGGATCTTGATACCAGCCCTTTATCTGAAGTGTCATTTGCAAATATCTTTTCCCATACCACTGATTGCCTCTTTGTTTTGTTGACTGTTTCCTTTATGTTTTTATGTCTACTCCCCATTACCTCTGAAACTGACCCCAGTCAAATTTGAGAAACTGAAGAAGTTTTACCTTTGGGTTGTCTCCATTCCTACAAAAAAGATTCTTTGTTTCTCCCAAATACTATGTCCACTTCAAGTACCTAGTTGATTAGATATTTTGGGTGAATGGAGCCTTTTTTGGTATCACTCATATCACCTCATAAAGGCCTGAGTTAGATCTAACAAGAAAATAAGTGTGAGCTGACTTTACTGAGCTAACAAGAGCTGCAGAGGCAAACCTAGAACAAGATTCAAACCTTTCATAAATGCTGTCAACCTCAACCTGACAAAACACACACTTTTACTCTAAGATTACTATCTTTACACAGTCTCCGTTTTTTAAAATACATATTGTTTTCAGATCAGTAACTGTTTTTCAGTTTCCCCTGTTCTTAAAAAATAAGTACAGTGCAATTCCAAATAGCAAGTGTATAGCTCCAGATTTTTTAAAAAGTTTAGAACAAATTTAAAGCTCAAATGCTTTATGTCAACATCAATGTATCAGCAATGGTTAGAATGAGGTATAAAATAACAGTAATGAGAGACCTCGTAGGCAGAGAGAGGCAGACAACTATATTTCTGATCCAGAAAAACTGTTCTCTGGCTTTTCTGTAAAGTACACTGATTTCTTGGACACAACATATATATGTACATATATACAAACACATATATACACATAAAAAATGTATATGCACACACACAATCAATGCTAAATCTCTTTCCAAAGTAGAAATTTGATTTTAGGCTCTTTTCAAATGACACGTAATCAAAATGTTATATTATAAAACATAATAAAGATAAATTAGATTTTCAAAATAAGCTACCTACTATTGCAACTCTCAATTGTATCCCTGTATATAATAGTATTTTGGTAGGAGGAAGTACCAAAGATAGCTTAGAATCCAAATTTTTTTCTGCAAAAACAACATTGGTCTATACTGTATAAGTACTGTGAATTAATGACCCATGTCCTTCCAGAATCTTTCTCCACCAACAGGATGGTAGTAAATACAGAACTTTTCTGCCATCTAACATGGATATCTGGATATAAGCAGTAGCTACTTTTCATTGCCAGCTGTCGTGTGGCTCTCTTCATATGATGCTACTTGGGTGCTTGGGTGGTTCAGTCGGTTAAGCAACTGCCCTTGGGTCAAGTCATGATCTCAGGGTCCTGGGATTGAGCCCCGCATCAGGTTCCCTACTTGGTGGGGAGCCTGCTTCTCCCTCTCCCTCTGCTGCTCCCCTTACCTGTGTACTCTCACTCTCTTTCTGCCAAATAAAAATAAAATCTTTTTTAAAAATATAATGCTGCTTATTAAATGTGTCTGTTTCACTTCTGACTGCCTTTACCTGCTCATTCAACAGTGTCTACCAAAGCTGACCAAGAGAAAAAAAAATAGCAGGAGCTACACGTACAAGCACATACTCAATCTGCTACAGAGTATTTTTTTTAATCTTGTTTTCCCAGGAGTCCACTGTCCAGTGAGAGCCAGTACTACAAATGTAGATCAAGGAATACCAAATGTATAAATAGTGCAGCAGGAGGAAAAGAACTAAGAAATCATTCTTAAATGTGGTGAAACAGGCTGTGAATTGCTACTGGACCTGCAGAAATTATTTCCAATTTATAAAGGTTTTTGTTAGTCTTTTCCCCAGTTATCCATGTAAACAGTGCTACCTCCTAAAGGCAAAGAGTTGTTTATGTTAATGGGCTACAGAAACGAAAGCTTGAAGGTATTCATCCTCTACAATCTCCTGTCCCTCTATATACACAGTCTCCCCAAAAGTGCTATGATCTTTTAGTCACCACAGCATATATAGCCCAGTTGGGGACACCCATCCAAGCGGGGTTGTAGTGGGCATAAAAATGTCTTTTCCTTTGCCATGGCTGTGGTGAGAATTTCTCTTTTCCTTACCTTTTCCTCTAGACCAGGGATCAGCAAACCATTTCTGTAAAGGGCCAGGTAGTAAAAAATTTTAGGCTTTCCAGGACCTTTGAGATTGCTGTTGCATGTTCTTATTCTTTTTTTCATTTTTAACCTTTTAAAAATATAAAAATCATTCCTAGCTCATGAACCTAAAAAAAAAAAAAAAGCCATAGGCCAAAATTGCCCCACTGGCCATGGTTTGCCAAGCTCTGCTCTAGACAACCAGCTACCTAGTGTATTAGTCAGCTACTGACACATAATGATGTATTACAAACCACTCCAAAAATCAGTAATATATAACAGTATGTTTTACTTCGCCTACTCACAGATCTGTAGATCAACTAGAGCTGCTCTGTTCATTTCTCAGCCTGAAATAATGCACATGTATCCTAATTTTATTTTACCCATAGCTTGTTTTTAAAGGAATTTTGACACAGGAGAATATTGCTTTTTTGGGAAAATGCATCCTTATTTATAAAGGAAAGTTACTAAAGTTGGAAGCCTTATGTATTGGAAAAGAGACATCATGCTGGCTGAATTTCTTCTATATTTGCCATCTGATTTCTTTTAAATGATAAAGTAGCTAACATTTATTAGCATATACTATGTGTCAGGGACTATTTCAGCCCTATAAACACATTAATTTATTTAATCCTCCTACCTATTATTCCCAAACTAAGGACATTGCCCAAGGTCATACTTCTAGGAAATGGAGGAGTCTGTGAATCAGCAAATTGTACTGTCTCCCAAGATTTCCTTAAGGCCTATGATAATCTCAGCACTCCTGCTGTATAAAATAACAAGATAAATAAAAACAGGAGCCTATATTCAGATTTTAAATCTTAAAATTATTTCTTTTCATTAAACTAACCCTTCTGGGATGCAAGATAAGTGTTCTTATGAATTATACTTATTGTGTTCATAACACTCACATCATGAGATCAGTTTATAAAGCCTTTGAGCTCCTTGAACAAAAGAATAACTGTATAATCACCAGCCATTCTTGTTAAGCCAACCAATCAGGTCTGCCAAAGACTGATTATTTTAGACATGCCCATGTGCTAAACATTGAAACACATCTGGCTTTAGCCATTTCAATTTAAATGGCTTAAGGAAAATTGCTTCTATGTTTTTATGATAGTGTATGTTGGAGTTAATTTCTTTGAGATAAAACAGAGTAAAGTATGTAAACTGTGCTAATCTTAAGTATGCAGCAGGTAATTTTCACTGTATAAGTACACATTCCCCCAACCTTCTTTCTCCTCTTCTTATAACTATCACCCAGATCAAGATATAGAATATTTCTCGTACCCTCCAAAGCTCCCTCCTTCTTTTTTCCAGTCTACATTTCCATACACATCCACCCATAGGTAACTAGTATTTGGTCTCCTATCCTCCTCAAATAGTTTGCCATGTCTTGAATTTAAAATAAATAAAATCATACATATGTACTCTTTTGTGTCTGGCTTCTTTCACTCAACATAATATATGTGGGGTTTATCCATATTCTTATGTGTACTAGTAGCTTGTTCTTTTTATTGCTGTGTAGTTTTCCACTGTATAAACATACTGCCATTTATCCATTCTCCTACTGATGAGCATTTTGCTTGTTTCTAGCTTTGGCTATTATGAATAAAGCTCTTATGAATATTCTTATATATGTTTTTCATGGATATACGCACTTGTTTTTCTTGGTTATGCTGAAAATTGGAATTGCTGGGTCATAGGGTAGATGCATGTTTAGCTTTAGTGGAGTTTTCCAAACTGATTATGTGGAGTTACATGTTGAAATACCTAAGCAAGATCTATAACATTGTTTAATGGTAGCACTCTGTTTAATGGTTCAGTTGTAAATAAAGTTTTTACATTATACATACATAGTCATATTAAAAAGCAATCTTCTGATGCAATCAAATTTTGAGTTTCAGTGTGATTACTAAGTTTGGCAAGTATGCTTGGGTATTCCATCTAACACCCTTTCCTCCTCTAATTATGTGCCTTATTTGAAATGAACCTCTTAAAAAGTGTGTTTATTTATTGATTCTGGCTATAATTGCATAACAATCACTTTTCTGGGCCCAAGAGCTATATTCTACTAGGACTTTTCTATGTGATCTATCAGTCAGATACGGCACATTTCTGTGCTCTAGAGCCACTATGGAAATGTAAGAGGAGAAACACGAGGAATTTCTAGGAAGAGGGTGTTTCGTTTAGTTGGAAAGTAAAATTCCCTACTCGTGCTGCATTACACCTGGACATCCCAAACTGAGAAAAAATATGAAATTCTTATATGCCCCACTGTTGTTCTTTAGAAAAGGCTATTTCAGCGATGGGTATTAAGGAGGGCACATATTGTATGGTGCACTGGGTCTTATACACAAATAATGAATCATGGAACACTACATCAGAAACTAAGGATATACTGTATGGTCACTAACATAACATAATAAAAAATTATTATAAAAAAATTAAAAAAAATAGAAAGGCTATTTCAATTATGGCATGCTAGATTAGGAGGAGCAAGAAGTGGGCAAAATTCAGGACCTGGAAGGAAATTCATGCTCGAGAGGAAGTGAAGGCTGTAGGTGGCAGAGCAACCAGGAAGACATGACATGATATAAAAGTTGTGCTAAACATAGTGGTAATGACTACTATCTACAAATTTAGATTGTCAGTCCCTACTGGAGACCATCTTTACATGTAAGTACTTTGGTTTACCCTTGGTCCTACTCTTACAAACTTTCTGTGACTGAAGTCCCAGCCTGTTTTAAAGTTAAGCCCATGTAGGTCACTGTGAACCACACATGAGTTCATCCTGAGAGAATCACATTCTAATATGTGCTCATTTGAGGACCAGGATCCTTTTGAAACAATGTGGAAGACTAGTTCTATTTTTTCTTTCAAGGTTGGCTTACTAGATAGCTTTAATCCAAGCTCTGTCACTGCTATGAATCCCTCCCCTTCTCCACTTTATGCTATGATTGACACAACTTGTATAACTAGAATTTGCTCAAAAATCACTGGGTGGGGTGATTATGAAGTTGAGAGGCATTGGTTCATTTACTCCGAGAAGCCTGGGAAGGATGCAGATGAAGAACAGAACAGAGGATAACACTTAGCTTTATAGACCAAAGGGATACATTCATGGACTTTCAACTAGGAAAACACACAAAACAGGTCAGGACACATGTCAGGAAAGCAGCTAACAGGGAAAGACACCTTAGCAGATGTCAGGTTGAAACTCAGTAAAGGAGTGGCCTCATTCAATTAAATTAGTAATAGTGAGAAAGAGCCCGGGAATTTTCACATAAAATAAGGCCCCCAAAATATATTATATAATGGCAAAGGGTACTAAAATGTCAATGGAAAAAGAAAGCAATGCACTGCAGAAGTATCAATGAAGTTGAAGTAAATGTCAAAGACAAAGATGATAAATATTCATAGCAGGGAAAAAAATGATCAGTCTCTCTTCAATGTGTTTGTATATACTTCGCCACTAATTACCTAAAAGCAAATGAAGAAAGCAAGCTCCCTAGTGAGAAGTAAGGACTAGTGCAAGAGAATAATACTTCCTATATACCAACACAAGTTTTTACCCACTAATGAGAAATGTTCCTTAAAGTAGGTAAGCCACCCTAGGAAAGAATATAAAAGTACAGAGTTTATGCATTTGCTGATTGTTCTTTTCTTTAATTCAAAGGTGAGGTACTATCTGTGGTATCTATGCATCCTAGATCAGTGATCCTAGATCTCAACCCTGATTCAGATTAAAATTTTAGGTGAGTGGATAGGAGGGGTAGGCTTTTATTTTATTTTTTTAAATGATGCCTAGGCCCCACTGCAGACCAAGTAAATCAAGCTGGGGATGAAGCCTCAACAGAATCCAATCCAAGTATTTGTTTATATATGGTCTGCCTTGTTCCTTAAAGGGTTTGAAGTGCTTCAGAATCCTTAGGATGGAATTTAGTCTAACACGAATTTACCTTACTTGGCTCAGTTATGACCACAATTTAGACTTTATATGGTGGACATTAAAGTTGAGGCTTCAAAGCATTGATTGAACACAATAAAGAATACATAAATGATGTAGATATTCTTGCTCTCATGAACCTCACAATCTAGTAGGAGAAGAAAAGTGCTTAATAATCATAATGTAATAGTGAATACAACATGTAGCCATGGAAGAGGTACTCATGGAGGCAATTCAAAAGATAAAAATAATCACATATACTTTCAGGGATCAGAGAAAACTCCATTAAACAGGTGACTGGTTGTTTTTTTTTTCCTAATCAGCAAAAATTTACTGAGTTTTTACCAAAAGCCAGACATTCTTATGTTAACACCTAACAAAGACAACTAAGCTAGTCAATATTTATATGATGGTTAAAGGCATCAAACAATAAACAACAGGGCTAATTTAGCTATTAAGAGAAGCTGTGACCAATATATTTGACATCTGTACTTATAGTTTGCTGCCCACACCAGGGTTCTCTGATACGTGAACCAGTTCCCATCTAATTAAAAATACTTTCCAATAGTTTCCTAGACTGCCTAAAATGTCTACCTTTATATTCATTCTTTGTTTTAAAGGCAAGGTTTTTTAAGTAATGGTCTATGAGAAACTATGTCCCACAAAACAGAGTATCCATCCCTAGTTCTGCTCCACAAGAAATATTAAAGGTAAACAAAACAAAACCAAAACAACAACAACAACAACAAAACAACCAGGTGACCTATAATACAAATCTAAAAGGGTAGCTAGTTCTTGACAGGCAGAAAGAGAGGGAAGGTTATTCTAGAATGCAGTAACAGCATAATCAAAAACAAAGACAATAAAGTGTGGGGTGTTTTCCAGAAACAACAAGTAGTACATTTTAGCCAAGCAGAAAGGAACAAAGAAGACAGACATGATGATAGTAATAGAAGAAATAGTTAGAAATATAAGATATGATCAGATTGTGCAGTACTTCTAATACTAAGATTAAGAATCTGAACTTCATTCCGTAATAGGAAAGGAGATATTTTTTGAGCAAGGGAAGCCAAGATCAAAGGATTCCTTTGGGAAACTAATTTGGACATTGGTCTACAGAATTGTTTGGAAGATAAGGAATTTGGAGGTGGGATGAAAAGCAAAGAAGAGGCTATCAAAAACCTGGGTGACCGATAATGCCAAAAATTAGCTTAATGTCAGTAGTCATGAAGGAGGAACAGTGGATTTGAGAGTAACTATGAAGATAGATTCTACAAAGCAAGGAAATTACTTAGATATGTTTAGGATAAGGCTGAGGGAGACATCAAAACATGAGTTTGTGGTTTTAAATCAAACAGATAATACCATTTGTAGGGAGTCAGAATAATAGTAACACTAGCCAGCATTTACTGAGCACCTATATAATATCAGTCTAAGTGTTTTACTAACTCTATCTTATTTCATCACCTAACAGCCTTTTGAGGATTAAACAAACAACAACAAAGAAAATAGACTCATAAATACAGAGAACAAACTACTGGTTGCTGGGGCAGGAGGGAATAAGTAAACTAGGTGAAGGGGATTAAGAGGTACAAATATCCAGTTATAAAATAAATAACTCAGAGAGACGAAAGATACAGCATATGGAATATACTCAATAATATTGAAGTAACTTTGTGTGGTAACAGATGGTAACTTAATTACTGTGGTGAGCATATTGTAATTTATATAATTGTGGAATCACTATGTTGTACACCTGAAACTAATATAATATTATGTGTCAACTATATGTCAATTAAAAATATAAGTAAATAAATAAATAAAAACTGAAGTGTAGAGAGGTTAAAAATTTGCCCAAGATCACCTAGCTAGCAAGTAGTGGGACAGAATGATAAAGGTATTTGTATGTAACTAATGTATTCAACAGCCAGAACTCAAGAATACAAATAAAAAATGGCATTTATGACTTTATAGCAACTATTAAAGATAAAACCCAAGATATTATTCTTTGGAATGATTATATTAGTTTTAAAAAAGGTGTTGAATGATAGTTAAATAATAATTGTTTTGGTCTTATGTAGATGATCATAAAATTTAAGTTGTTCTTTGGGCTGTGTATTTATGGTTTACAAAGGTTTTACATATGTAGCACTTTATCTTTTTCAGTTTTGTAAATAAAATAACCATGAACTAGAAAAAAATGGCTTTATTTTTCCTATCCACTGACTTAAAGCATTTGGCCAAGATCTCATTTTCTACCCCTTTTTGACATGTCAGGCCAAATGTAAGTTTTCCAGTCCCTTTCAATTTTAAGAACAACTCCAGTAATTGTAGATTGCTTTAGAATCTTAAAAGGTATAAATAAAGCCTAAGCTAGTATAAATCAGAACTGTAATATGCCTAAATCAAACCTCCTCTCTTCCTCCATTTCAAGCCTGACCCATGGTCCTATGGTGAGGATGGTGAGTACTTGATCCATTCCATTCTTCTCTGCTAACTTTCTTCTTTGCTCCCAGACATTACAGATTACTCTAGCCAGTGTCTTGCTTTTGGAAGTCACCAAAAAGCAAATTAAAATCTTTTTCATAGTATATGCCCTAAAATCCTATGGGACCAATACCAAAACTCTCCTAAGAAATACTCACAGAAATATTCTGTGCTATTACAGGCCTATGAGCTTTGCAGCTCCGTAAATATCCAATTGGAAGTGAGTCGCCAATCTGTTTTTTTCCCTAACAGCTCCAATGCCTTAACTAGAGTTCTCTCAAAGAAAATCCTGATATAAGGATTCAAGTGCAAGTAGCATATTTGGAAGGTGATCCCAGGAAACACTGACAGGAGAGATAGGGAAATGAGACCAAGAAAGAAAGGAACCCACTAGGGATGCCTAGGTGGCTCAGTCAGTTAAGCGTCTGCCTTGGCTCAGGTCATGATCCCAGGGTACTGGGATTGAGTCCTGCAACAGGCTGCTTGCTCAGTGGGGAGTCTGCTTCTTCCTCTGCCTGCCACTCCCCCTGCATTCTCTCTCTCTGACAAATAAATATATAAAATCTTTAAATAAAAGAAAGAAAGGAACCAAATATAAGATATGTAATTAAGAAAGCTACATCAATGGACAACTGGGGCTGGGGAAACTCAGGAGCTGATATAAAACATTAGCCTCAAAGTTCTACATGAGATGCAAAGGAGTTAACGTATTTATACACAAGTGCCAGAGAGTCATTGGTTGAGAGCTTTTTCCCCAATATTTTCAGCTTGCCCTGTGCTGAGGCAGAGAAGCTATCTGCAGCTTCAGGAAAAAACCATCCAGGTGAAGAGTACCAGATATGTAGTTGAAAACAAGCCAGAGCACAAGAGAGAGAAAATTCCTGAATACACCTCCCTAGTTTAACGATTCACTAAAATCTTACAAATTGCCTCCTTTATGGAATATTTTTCCTTAGTGAGCTCTCTGCAAATCATTTAGCTTTCTTTATAGGTTGGTTGGGATCATGGGGATGAGGGTCTAACTCTTGTTAAACCCTGAGAGAATGTCTGGCAGTATCTTGGCCCTGATGTCAGGATGGGGGATATTTAATACCTGCTGTCCTCAGTTTGGGAATTTTAATGGTAATCAGACAACAAAAATATCTTTCAGCCTCCTATTACAGAGGCCTTACCATATAGAAGTAGTAGTAGGACAAACTGAAAGGTGATCCAAAAGAAGTGAGAACCAAAATGTATGTGGAATGAAGTAGCACTGTTTTTAATTGTAAAAACAAAAAAATGAAAACCTAAATGTCCACCAATAAGAAAAAGGTTAATTATTGTGCCTCTACATATGGTAATACATCAAGTATGTAATGCTTTCAGAAAATGAGTCTGATCTATCTATTCTAACTTGAAAAGGCTGCTAATCAAAACATCAAACATCACATTACAGAATATAGAATAATCTTAATTATTATATATGTGTGTGTATATATACACACACTCATACACACACACACACACACATATATATATATATACTTTGATACACACATATATGTACATATCCAAATACAAAAATGTAAATATATAATTTATCCCTGCCCCTCTCCCACAATGCTTTCCCGTTTCTAAGGAGGATTTTTATTTTTTTGTGTCTCTCAGATCCTGAATCTTTGTAGAGCTGTCCAGAAACAATGGGAGAAAATATTAACTTAGACTAGTTTAGAGACTCTCATTTGATTCTCATAAGGCACAGTGTGATACTACCCGGGGAAGAAAGAAACAGGTGGGCTATAGTTTGTAAGAGAGAGATGTCATGGTGGCTTTGAGGGAGAAAATGGTTTAAAGTAGAGTTTTTGAAAATTTTGCTGTTTGTGTATGTGTTGACTGGGGTATAATTCCCTACTCCCCATTCTCTATTCAAGAAGTTTTAGTAAAGCACACATAAGAATTCAATGTTTTAGGAAGTTAAATTTGGATTCTTTTTTAAAATTTTTAAATATTTTTATTATGTTCAGTTAGCCACTGTATAGTACATCATTAATTTTTGATGTAGTGTTCAATGATTCATCAGTTATGTATAACACCCAGTGCTCATCACAACACATGCCCTCCTTAATACCAATAACCCTGTTACCCCTCCCCCTACCCCCTCCCCTGTGAACCCTCAGTTTGTTTCCCAGGGTCCATAGTCTCTCATGGTTCATCTCCCTCTCTGATTTCTCCCCCTTCAGATTTCCCTCCCTTCCCCTATGGTATTCCGTGCTATTCCTTATGTTCCACATATAAGTGAAACCATATGATAATTGTCTCTCTCTGCTTGACTTACTTCACTTATCATAATTCCTTCCACTTCCATCCATGTTGATGCAAATGGTGGGTATCCATCCTTTCTGATGGCTGAATAATATTCCATTGTATATATGGACCACATCTTCTTTATCCATTTGTCTGTTGAAGGGCATCTAGGCTCCTTTCACAGTTCGGCTACTGTGGACGTTGCTGCTATGAACATTGCGGTGCAGGTGTCCCTGCTTTTCACTACATCCATCTGTATCTTTGGAGTAAATACCCAGTAGTGCAATTACTGGGTTATAGGGTAGCTCTATTTTTAACTTTTTGAGGAAACTTCGTACCGTTTTCCAAAGTGGCTGTACCAACTTGCATTCCCACCAACAGTGTAAAAGGGTTCCCCTTTCTCCATATCCTCTCCAACATCTGTTGTTTCCTGCCTTGTTAATTTTTGCCGTTCTATCTGGTGTAAGGTGGTATCTCAATGTGGTTTTGATTTGAATTTCCCTGATAGCTAATGATGTTGAGCATTTTTTCATGTGTCTGTTAGCCATTTGTATGTCTTCTTTGGAGAAGCATGTGTTCATGTCTTCTGCCCATTTTTTGACTTGATTATTTGGTTTTTGAGTGTTGAGTTTAAGACATTTTGGATATCAGCCCTTTATCTGTAATGTCATTTGCAAATATCTTCTCCCTTTCCATGGGTTGCCTTTTTGTTTTGTTGACTGCTTCCTTTGCTGTGCAGAAACTTTTTATCTTGATGAAGTCCCAAAAGTTCATTTTTGCTTTTATTTCACTTGCCATTGGAGATGTGTCTTGAAAGAAGTTACTGTGGCCAATGTCGAAGAAGTTACTGCCTCTGTTCTCCTCTAGGATTTTGATGGATTTCTGTCTCACATTGAGGTCTTTCATCCATTTTGAGTTTATCCTTGTGTATGGTGTAAAGTAATGGTCCAGTTTCATTCTTCTACATGTAGCTGTCCAATTTTCCCAGCACCACTTATTGAAAAGACTGTCTTTTTTCCATGGGATATTTTTTTCCTGATTTGTCAAAGATTAGTTGAACATTAGTTGAGGGTCCATATCTGTAGTCTCTATTCTGTTCCATTGTTTTATGTGTCTGTTTTTGTGCCAATACCATGGTGATCACAGCTTTGTAATATAGCTTGTAGTCAGGCAACGTGATGTCCCCAGGTTTGTTTTTCTTATTTTCATCATTCCCTTGGTGATTTGGGGTCTTTTCTGGTTCCATACAAATTTTAGGATTGTTGGTTCCAGCTTTTTGAAAAATGCCAATGGTATTTTAATAGGGATGGCATTGAAAGTGTACATTGCTCCGGGCAGGATAAATATTTTAACAATGTTTATTCTTCCAATCCATGACCATGGAATGTTTTTCCATCTTTTTGTGTCTTTCTCAATTTCTTTTATAAGTGTTCTGTAGTTTCTAGAGTATAGATCCTTTACCTCTTTGGTTAGGTTTACTCCTAGGTATCTTATGGTTTTTGTTGCTAGTGTGAATGGAATCAATTCCTTAATTTCTCTTTCTACAGTTACATTGTATATACATGTGTATAGAAAAACTGATTTCTGAGCATTGATTTTGTATCCTGCCACATTGCTGAATTGCATGATGTATGAGTTCTAGTAATTTGGGGGTGGAGTCTTTCAGGTTTTCCACATAAAGTATCATGTCATCTGTGAAGAGGGAGGGTTTGACTTCTTTGCCAATTTGAATATCTTTTATTTCTTTTTGTTGTTTGATTGCTGAGGCTAGGACTTCTAGCACTATGTTGAACAATAGTAAGACTGAGCATCCTTGTTGTGTTCCTGATCTTAAGGGAAAAGCTCTCAGCTTTTCTACCATTGAGAATGATATTTGCTCTGGGCTTTTCATGGATGGTTTTTATGAATTTGAGGGATGTCCTTTTATCCCTACACTCTGAAGAGTTTTTATCAGGAATGGATGTTGTATTTTGTCAAATGCTTTTTCTGCATCAATTGGATTCTTTTATTTTATTTTGTTATTTTTTAATAATTTTTTATTATGTTATGTTAGTCACCATACAATATATCCTTAGTTTTTGATGTAGTGTTCCATGATTCATTATTTGCGTATAACATCCAGTGCACCATGCAATATGTACCCTCCTTAATACCCATCACCGGCCTATCCCAATCCCCCACCCCACCCCCCCTCTGAAGCCCTCAGTTTGTTTCCCAGCGTCCATAGTCTGTCATGGTTCATTCCCCCTTCTGTTTACCCCCCTTCATTCTTCCCTTCCTTCTCCTACCTATCTCCCTACTTCTTGTGTTCCATAAATGAGTGAAACCATATGATAATTGCCTTTCTCTGCCTGACTTATTTCACTTAGCATAATATCCTCCAGTCCTGTCCATGTTGCTGCAAATGTTGGGTAATCGTTCTTTCTGATGGCTGAGTAATATTCTATTGTATATATGGACCACATCTTCTTAACAATTGGATTCTTTTAAATATGACATTGCAGTGAGATCAGTTCATGGTAGTAGCAGAAAAGCCTGGTCTTATTTGGAGGATATATATATTATATATACATTTCATATAATACATATTTCATAAATATATGAAATGTATATTATATATGAAATGCACATTGTATTCTGTATTGCATATTATATTACGTATTCTATAGGGTTAGGGTTACTGTGGTACTTTTTATTTATCACATGTACCTTATATGCATAGAAGAATCATCCAACCAACCTGATAGCCATAAATGGTTATTTCTGGATAATTACTTTGGATGGGGATGTTGGAGAAGAACAAAAATTTATACTTTCAAATTATAGTTTCTTCGATACAACACGAATTTTTCAAAAGGCTACATTCCTTCTACAATTAAAGAAAAACAGCCACAAGGGAAATAGAAAAAGCATGACCTATTCTGGAATTAACTGGTAGAGCAGTTGTGTGGCTGGATGCTAAGTTCTTGAGATGGTAGGAATGTTTTGAGATGAGACTAAAATGATAACATGAAAAGAGATTGTATACCTTCATCTGCTTCATGAAGGGCTGTGAACTTAACTCTGTTGGCAATAGAGGGCCTTTAGAGGATATTTTACCTTGATATGATTTGATCAGAGCTGTGATTTAGATAGAGGGCAAAATTTCCCTTCACAATGATTTTCTAACATCCTTTTACTTACTACCTTTTCCAACTCTTCTTTACTTCCTTCATTTTTGGCTTATTCTAGGATTTCTAAGTAACTATCTCATGAACACATTAACTTGGAGGGCACTTGAATAAATTATGTGTAGTAAATCCTATAAAAAACTATATACATGTTAATTATTACTATTATTATTATTATATCAACCACCTTAATTCATGTCTTATGTATTCAAATCACTGTTTTCTGATTTATTTCCAGGTTGCCAATTATATATTCTTTTTTCAGTATCTTTCAATTCAGTCTTTCATTCCAATAAAAGTTGACAGGAAGTGTGGGGATGGGTGAAATAGGAGAAGAGAACTAAGAAATTCAAATTTCCAACTGTAAAATAAATAAGTCACAAGATGTAAAGTACAGCATAGGGAATATGGTCAATAATATTGTAATAAAGTTGTATGGTGCAAGGTAACCAGACTTATCGTGGTCATGATTTCATAATGTATATAAATGCTGAATCAACATGTTGTATACCTGAAACTAACATAATATTGTATCTCAACTATACTTTAATAAAAATGTTTTTCAGTTGTCTGGAGTTTTAAATAACATATCCATCACCATTTGCTTATTCTTTCAAAGTCTATACATGCCCTCCCTTTCTGCTTTGTATGCTACTATTTGCAAAACCTTATTATTTTTTGTTATCATTGTCTTTTATCAAACAAGTACTCATTTAGTCAGAGGGAGAGGGGATGCACAAATACCAGAAAATGGCCTCTGATATGTGCTACCAGAGGCCAGTGCCAGGGGAAAGGGGATTCAGAGCAAGAGCAGATTTGTGACTAGAAGTGAAGTAATTGAAAGGCCTGTGTAATGTCAATATGTATTTTCCAATCAGGTAAACCCTAGCAAGTCTTCCAGGACCTTCCAAAACTCAAAGAAAATAGCATATTTAGCATTAATAAATCAAATTTCTAGCAGATAGCAGAAAGTAGCTATGTACCTCAGGCAAAAGGAAGAAAGCAAAAGGAGAGGTAGTCCAATCTGTTTTGTTTTAAAGCATGAATAGACTTTTTTTTCTTACAAGAAGGGGAGACCATTTAAATAAAGACATTACTCAAATTCCCACTCTTTTAAAAGAAATATCTACAGAAGCCAAGACTGAGCTACTTTAAGAAGCTGTTCTTTCCCCTCTTGAAAGGCTTAATGGGAATTCATTTCACCTTCAATTAAATCCAAACTCAGTGCTTACTGCAGGCCAGAGACTTATCCTAGATAATATCCCAGGGAAGAAAACAAATTGGCTGAATTCACCTGTTAAGAAATTTTTTTTTAAAAGATTTTATTTATTTATTTGACAGAGATAGAGACAGCCAGCGAGAGAGGGAACACAAGCAAGGGGAGTGGGAGAGGAAGAAGCAGGCTCATAGCAGAGGAGCATGATGTGGGGCTCGATCCCATAACGCCGGGATCACGCCCTGAGCCGAAGGCAGACGCTTAACCGCTGTGCCACCCAGGCGCCCCTCACCTGTTAAGAAATTTTATTCCACCTTAGTCTCCTGGAGAAAACATAGGTAGAATACTTACGGAGAGATATAAATGGTGCTTTGGTCCTCATTTACCTTCCTGGCATGGTGAAGCCAGAGATTCCTTGCTGTTTTATTCTGTTGGTGGTACAAATGTGCTCTATGAGACTGTATGAAAGCTAGCAAAGGTTTTTGTATTCAGATATGCCTGTCATGAAATCTGTTTATGCTCATATCAACCTCTTTAAAAATCTTTTTAGAATTGTCACTGTGATATTTTACACATTGCTCATGGACATCCATTTCATCTTCAAATAAAATCATCTAGCTTAACTTTTTAGGGGCACAAAATTTGAACGAGGAGAAGTTACGATTTAAAAAAAAACTGAGAAGGTTCAAACCATTCACATTAAGACTGAGTACTGAGAGATATGATTTTAATGATGCCATGTTGCCAGTAAAGTCTTTGTTTGTATTGGCTGTGACTTTCTGTTCTGTATCACTCTTGGGGCTTTTTACCTTTATAGAACCCCCTTAATATCTCCTGTAGGGCTGGTTTCGTGGTTACAAAATTGGTTAATGACTGGCAATTCTGAAATGTCTTTATTTCTCCATCAATTCTGAATCAATTCTGAACCTTCCTATAAAACGCCACAGGGTTGCAGATTGGATAAAAAGAAATGACCCATCCATTTGCTGTCTACAAGAGACTCATTTCGAACCCAAAGATGCATTCAGACTGAGAGTAAGGGGATGGAGTACCATCTTTCATGCAAATGGACCTCAAAAGAAAGCTGCGGTAGCAATTCTCATATCAGATAAACTGGATTTTAAACTACAGACTATAGCTAGAGACGCAGAAGGGCACTATATTATTCTTAAAGGAAGTATTCAACAAGTGGATATGACAATTATAAATATATATGCCCCCTAAAGGGGAGCAGCAAGATGCACAAGCCAACTCTTAACCAGAATAAAGAGACATATAGATAAAAATACATTAATAGTAGGGGACCTCAACACTCCACTCTCAGAAATAGACAGAACACCCTGGCAAAAACTAAGCAAAGAATCAAAGGCTTTGAATGCCATACTCAACGAGTTGGACCTCATAGATATATATAGAACACTACACCCCAGAACCAAAGAATACTCATTCTATTCTAATGCCCATGGAACATTCTCAAGAATAGACCACGTTCTGGGACACAAAACAGGTCTCAACCGATACCAAAAGATTGAAATTATCCCCTGCATATTCTCAGACCACAGCACTCTGAAATTGGAACTCAATCACAAGGAAAATTTTGGAAGAAACTCAAACACTTGGAGACTAAGAACGATCCTGCTCAGGAATGACTCGATAAACCAGGAAATCAAAAATCAAATTAAACAATTTATGGACACCAATGAGAATGAGAATACAACAGTCCAAAACCTATGGGATACTGCAAAGGCAGTCCTAAGGGGGAAATACATAGCCATCCAAGCCTCACTCAAAAGAATAGAAAAATCTAAAATGCAGTTTTTATATTCTCACCTCAAGAAGCTGGAACAGCAACAGAGGGACAGGCCTAATCCACGCACGAGGAAGCAGTTGACCAAAATTAGAGCTGAAATCAATGAATTAGAAACCAGAAGTACAGTAGAGCAGATCAACAGGACTAGAAGCTGCTTCTTTGAGAGAATCAATAAAATTGACAGACCACTGGCAAGACTTATCCAAAAGAAAAGAGAAAGGACCCAGATTATTAAAATTATGAATGAAAAAGGAGAGGTCACGATGAACACCATTGAAATTGGAAGGATTATTAGAAATTTTTATCAACCGCTATATGCCAATAAACCAAGCAATCTGGAAGAGATGGAATCCTTCCTGGAAACCTATAAACTACCAAGTTGAAACCGGAAGAAATTGATTTCTTAAACAGGCCAATTAATTATGAAGAGATGAGTCAGTGATAAACAACCTTCCAAATAACAAAACTCCAGGCCCGGATGGTTTTCCTGGGGAATTCTACCAAACATTCAAAGAAGAAATAATACCTATTCTCCTAAAGCTATTTCAAAAAATAGAAACAGAAGGAAAGCTACCAAACTCATTCTATGAGGCCAATATTACCTTGATCCCCAAACCAGGCAAAGACCCCCTCAAAAAGGAGAATTACAGACCGATGTCCCTAATGAAAATGGACGCCAAAATCCTCAACAAGATACTTGCTAATAGAATCCAACAGAACATTAAAAGGATTATCCATCACGATCAAGTGGGATTCATACCTGGGATGCAAGCGTGGTTCAATATTCGCAAATCAATCAGCGTGATACATCATATCAACAAGAAAAGACTCAGGAACCATATGATCCTCTCAATTGATGCCGAAAAAGCACTTGACAAAATACAGCATCCTTTCCTGATTAAAACCCTTCAGAGTGTAGGAATAGAGGGTACATTTCTCAATCTCATAAAAGCCATCTATGAAAAGCCTACTGCAAATATTATTCTCAATGGGGAAAAGCTGGAAGCCTTTCCCTTAAGATCAGGAACTCGACAAGGATGCTCACTCTCGCCACTATTATTCAACATAGTACTAGAAGTCCTTGCAACAGCAATCAGACAACAAAAAGGGATCAAATGTATTCAAATCGGCAAAGAAGAAGTCAAAATGTCTCTCTTCGCAGATGACATAATACTCTATATGGAAAACCCAAAAGAAGCCACTCCCAAACTATTAGAAGTTATAGAGCAATTCAGTAACGTGGCGGGATACAAAATAAATGCTCAGAAATCAGTTGCATATCTGTACACGAATAACGAGACCGAAGAAAGAGAAATTAGGGAATCCATCCCATTTACAATAGCACCAAAAACCATACGTTACCTTGGAATTAACTTAACCAGAGACGTAAAGGACCTATATTCTAGAAACTATAAATCACTCTTGAAAGACATTGAGGAAGACATAAAAAGATGGGAAGATATTCCATGCTCATGGATCGGAAGAATTAACATAGTTAAAATGTCCATGCTACCCAGAGCAATCTACACTTTCAATGCTATCCCGATCAAAATACCAAGGACATTTTTCAAAGAACTGGAACAAACAGTCCTTAAATTTGTATGGAAACAGAAAAGGCCCCGAATCTCCAAGGAACTGTTGAAAAGGAAAAACAAAGCTGGGGGCATCACATTGTCGGATTTCGAGCTGTACTACAAAGCTGTGATCACAAAGAGAGCATGGTACTGGCACAAAAACAGACACATAGACCAATGGAACAGAATAGAGAGCCCAGAAATGGACCCTCGGCTCTTTGGGCAACTAATATTTGATAAAGCAGGAAAAAACATCCGGTGGGAAAAGGACAGTCTCTTCAATAAATGCTGCTGGGAAAATTGGACAGCTACATGCAAAAGAATGAAACTTGACCACTCTCTCACACCATACACAAAGATAAACTCCAAATGGATGAGAGACCTCGATGTGAGACAGGAATCCATCAAAATTCTAGAGGAGAACATAGGCAGCAACCTCTACGACATCAGCCAAAGCAACCTTTTTCATGATACATCCCCAAAGGCAAGAGAAACAAAAGATAAAATGAATTTATGGGACTTCATCAAGATAAAAAGTTTCTGCACAGCCAAGGAAACAGTCAGAAAAACTAAGAGGCAGCCCACGGAATGGGAGAATATATTTGCAAATGACACTACAGATAAAGGACTGGTATCCAAGATCTACATAGAACTTCTCAAACTCAATACACGAGAAACAAATAAACAAATCAAAAAATGGGCAGAAGATATGAACAGACACTTTTCCAATGAAGACATA
This sequence comes from Ursus arctos, assembly GCF_023065955.2. Classification (NCBI taxonomy): domain Eukaryota; kingdom Metazoa; phylum Chordata; class Mammalia; order Carnivora; family Ursidae; genus Ursus; species Ursus arctos. The sequence goes on from NC_079873.1 coordinate 16,736,667, forward strand.
CAAATGGCTAACAGACACATGAAAAAATGTTCAAAATCATTAGCCATCAGGGAAATTCAAATCAAAACCACACTGAGATACCACCTTACGCCAGTTAGAATGGCAAATATGACAAGGCAAGAAACAACAATTGCTGGAGAGGATGTGGAGAAAGGGGATCCCTCCTACATTGTTGGTGGGAATGCAAGTTGGTACAGCCACTCTGGAAAACAGTGTGGAGGTCCCTTAAAAAGTGAAAAATTGAGCTACCCTATGATCCAGCCATTGGAATTAAGGGAGCTCTTCTCAAAACGAGTTAAAACAAAACTGGGGGCAGAAGAGATGGGCAAGTGGGAAGGGGAGTGCCAAAATGGCTTTCAACCAAACCTTGGGTTTTTGCCAAACCTTGAAAATTTTGAGCTTCTTCCTTTCACAACTGTACAAGTTGTGGAAGACAGAACCAGTGTCATTCTATGTGGAGCTTGCAGTAAGTCATCCCCCACATATAAATGGGACCCCAAAGGACCACATCCCCCACAACCATGGAAGAAGAGTGAATGGAAAATCAAACCCCACTGCAGAAAGAGACAGAAAATTTGCTTCTCTTGACCCTGCTGCTAGATGACAGTAACATGAAATATCGTCTGAGAATTCACAATCATAAGAAAGTCCTCTCAAGAGTTTACAGTTTAAATTCATACTACATATATGGTCCAAAAACCTCAAGTGGAAAATTAAATTTAACATAGTCCACTTTTGGTATCACTCCCAGAAGACTGAAGAAACAAATAGAAATTCATTCTGGAAGACCTTGGTTTCAATCCAGACTCTGAAGAGCTAGCAAAAATAAAGTTCTAAGGAAAACGAATATCTCAGAGTTAAAAATCACAAAATATATCAGAAATAAAGCACCATGAGTAAGAACCACAAAAACTAACAGGCAATAGAAACAGATGCATAAAACTTGAGATAATTCTAAAGAATAGGGTGAAAGCATATATGAAAATAGTTAACTAGAACTTCTAGAAAGGAAAATACAATATGGATTTTTTTGGAACCTTTCATTTTAAATAATTATATATTCACAGGACATTGCAAAGGCAGTACAAAGAGGTCCCACATACCCTTAATCCAATGGTACATCTTACATAACTACAGTACAATGTCAAAATCAGGAAATTGACCTTGGTATAAGTTGTGTATATTGTTCTGTCATTTTATCAAATTGATAGATTCTGTAACCACCATGGCAATCAAGATACAGAACTATTCCATTACTACAAATATCTCCGTTTATTGTCATATCCATCCCTTCAACCTTCACCACCCCTAACCCCTGGAAACCACTTAATCTGTTTTCCTTCTCTGTAATATTGTCATTTCAAGAATGTCATAAAAATGGAATCATACAGTATGTGTCCTTTTGAGTTTGTCTTTTTCCAGTCAGCATAATGTCCTTGAGATCCATCCAAGTTGTGTACATCAGTAGTCTGTTCCTTTTTATTGCTGAGTAGCATTCTATGGTATGGATGTACAACAGTTGGTTACCCCTTCAATGACTGTAGGACAATTTGGTAGTTTCCTGTTTTTGACTATTGCAAATAAGCTGCCATGAACAATCATATACACGTTTGTGTGTGTGTGTGTGTGTGTGTGTGTGTGTGTGTGTGTGTGTATGTCTGTGTGTCTGTGTGTATGCATGTGGAGATACAGGTTTTCATTCTTCTAGTGTAAGTGCACTGGAATGTGATTGCTGGGTCATATGGAACAAGTTTGTTTAGTTTTTTTTAAAGAAACTGCAAACTGTTTTCCAGAATGGCTATACCATTTTATATACCCATATTTTCCCACATCCTCACCAATATTTTGTCATGAAAATGAAAAATAAGCATTTGTTTTAGGTTTATTTACAAACAAATATTATCTTCATTGTCTGTCCAAGTGTGATCAATAACCATGGGAAACAGCAAAGTAGCAAGATGAAATGGGAAATTCACAGATTCTGGAGTTGGAAAACCCCAGTTCAAATCCCAACTCTGCCAATTAGCAGTTGACTGAGTAAACAACCTCATTAATCCACATCTGTTTCTCATTTATAAAATACAATAAGTTTTCTCTATGCTCAGCACAGGGAGATTTGAATACTTTATCTGACATTTTACAACATTGTTATAAGGCAAAAATTACAGTTTCCATTTTATTTTTTCAAAGATTTTATTTATTTACTTGAGAGAGAGTGAGAGAGAGAAAGTGAGAGTGAGAGAGAGAGAGAGAGAGCACAGAGAGAGAGGGAGAAGCAGACTCCCCTCTGAGCAGGGAGCCTGATGGGGGCTTGATCCCAAGACACCTAGATCATGACCTGAGCTGAAGGCAGTTGCTTAACCAACTGAGCCACTCAGGTCCCCCTACAGTTTCTATTTTACAGGGAGATCTCTGACTTTATTTAAACAATAACCTCCCTTACACTCCACACTTCATTTCCCCCATTACCCTTCTTTACTGTTCTCCACAGCAAAACTCACCATCTGATATACTATTTATCAACTTGCATTTTTAAGTTGAAGCATAATTGAGATACATTATATTAGTTTCGGGTATATAACATAATGATTTGACATTCGTATACAATGCAAAATTATCACCACATTAACTCTATTTACCATCTGTCACCATACAAATTTACAACATTTTTCCTTCTATTGAGAACTTTTAAAATTCATTTTATTAGCAGCTTTCAAGTTTGCAATACAGTATTACTGACTGTAGTCCCCATGCTGTACATTGCATCCTCATGACTTATTTATTTTATAACTGGAAGTTTGTACCTCTCAATCCCCTCACCTATTTCACCAAATCTTGAACCTTCCTCCCCTTTGGTAACTATTCATCTGTTCTTTGTATCTGTAAGTTTTGTTGTATTTTGTTTGTTCGTATGTTTTGTTTTGTTTTTTCAAAGATTCTATTTATTTATTTATTTATTTATTTTACACACAGAGAGAGAGAGAGAGAGAGAGCATAAGCAGGGGGAGCAGTAGAGGGAGAGGGAGAAGCAGGCTCCCCGCTGAGTAAGGAGCCTGATACGGAGCCAGATCCCAGGACCCCAGGATAATGACCTGAGCCAAAGGCAGCCACTTATCTGACTGAGCCACCCAGGTGCCCCTGTTTTGTTTTTCAGATTCCAGATATGAGCAAAATCATACAGTACTTTTCTTCCTCTGATTTATTTCATTTAGCAAAATGCCCTTGAGGTCTATTCATGCTATTGCAAATGGCAAGATTTCATTCTTTTCTTATAGCTTAGTGGTATTCCATTGTGTGTGTGTGTGTGTGTGTGTGTGTGTGTGTATCACATCTTCTTTATCCATTCATCCATCAAAGAACATTTAGGTTGTTTCCATATCTTGGCTATTGTAAATGCTGCTGCAATGAACATGGGGGTGCATCTTTTCAAATTCACGTCCTCGTTTTCTTCAGATAAATACCCAGAAGCAGAATTTTTGGATCATATGGTAGTTCTATTTTTAATCTTTTGAGGAATAGCCATACTGTTTTCCACAGTGGCTGCACCAATTTACATTCTCACCAAGAGTGCATAAGAGCTCCCTTTTCTCCATAGCCTCACCAATATTTGCCATCTCTTGTCTTTTTGATGATAGCCATTCTAACAGGTATGAGGTAATATCTCATTGTGATTTTGGTTTGCACTTCCCTGATGATGAGTGATGTTGAGCTTACCTATTCATCTGTATGTCTTCTTTAGCTATTCAGAACTTCTGTCCATTTATTAATCAGATTGAGTTGTTGTTGAGTTATATGAGTTCTTTATATATTTTAAGATATTAACATTTGATTGGATATGATTTGCCAATTTTTTCATGCATTCAGTAAGTTGCATTTTTTTATTTTATTTTTTTTAAGAAAGAAGCACCAATGTTTCAAAAGGATGGGAGGACACAAAGACCGGGCTGCAGAGGTGAGGCTTTAGATTTAGGGGCATGTACTAAGTCCTCTGATGTGCAGAAGCAGGAAAAACTCAGCACCTAAACAGCCACGGCTCTCCCGGGGCCTGGGTGTTCTTCTTTCAGGGCCGTGGAGTCCTGCATCAGCCCACCTGCGGCCCACCTTGGCCTGGCCTCCAGACCACAGAGGGCAGGAGGTGCCATGTTTGCCCAGGGCTATGCCTCAGTAGGGTGCCTTTTAATTTTGTTGATGGTTTCCTTCACTATGCAGAAGCTTTTCAGTTTGATGTAGTCCCATTTGTTCATTTTTGCTTTTGTTGCCATTACTTCTGGAGTCAGACCCAAAAATATATCAACAACACTAACATTGAGGAGCTTACTACCTATGTTTTCTTCTAGGAGTTTTATGGTTTCTGGTCTTACATTAAGTCTTTAGGCCATTTTGAGTTAATTTTTGTATATGGTGTAAGATAGTGGTCCAGTTTCATTCTTTTGTATCTGGCTGTCCAGTTTTCCCAACACCATTTATGAAAGAGACTGTCCTTTTCCCACTGTATATTATTGCCTCCTTGGTCATAATTTAATTGACATATATGCATAGGTTTACTTATGGGATCTCTATTCTGTTCCATTGACTATATGTCTGTGTTTATGCCAATACCATACTGTTTTAATTACTATAAAAAATAAAAAATAAAAATTACTATAGCTATGTAATATAGTTTGAAATTAGAATACAAGGTCTCCAGCTTTGCTCTTCTTTCTCAGGATTGCTTTGGCTATTCAGGATCTTTTGCGGTTCCATATAAATTTTAGGTTGGTTTACTCTATTTCTGTGAAAAATGTCATTGGAGTTTTGATAGGAAGTGCACTGAATCTGTGGATTGCTTTGGGTAATATGGACATTTAAAAAAAATCAATTCTTCCAATCCACAAGAATGGAATACCTTTACATTTATCTGTGTCATCCTCCATTTCTTTCATCAGTGTCTAATAGTTTTCAGTGTATAGGTCTTTCACCTCCTTGGTTACATTTATTCCTAGGTATTTTATTCTTTTTGATACAGTTGTAAAGAGGATTGTTTTCTTAATTTCTCTTTCTGATAGTTCATTGCTAGTGTATAAAAATACAATAGGTTTTGTATATTGATTTTGTATCCTGTAATTTTCTGAATTCATTTTTTAGTTCTAACAGGTTTTTGGTAAATTCTTCAGGGTTTTCTATATATGGCATCCTGTCATCTGCAAATGGTGACAGTTTTACCTCTTCATTTTCAATGTGGATGCCTTTTATTTCCTTTTCTAGCTCTGGCTAGGACTTCCAATACTATATTAAATAAAAGTGGCAAGGGTGGCCATACTTGTCTTGTTCCTGATCTTAAGGAAAAAGTTCCTAGCTTTTTTTACCATTGATCAAGATGTTAGCTATGTGCTTGTCATATATGGTCTTTATTATGTGAAGGTACGTTCCCTCTATACCCGCTTAGAGGAGAGTTTTTATCACAAATGGAAATTACATTTTGTCAAATGCTTTTTCTGCATCTCTTTCTTGAGATGATCATAGGATTTTTATCCTTCATTTTGTTAATGTGGTGTATCATGTTCATTGATTTTTGGATGTTGAACCATTCTTGCATTGCTGGACCAAATCCCACTTGATCATGACATATGATCCTTTTAAGGTACTGTTGAATTCAGTTTGGTAATATTCTGTTGATGATTTTTACATCCATGTTCATCAGGGATACTGACCTGTAATTTTCTTTTCTTATGGTGCCTTTGTCTCATTTTGGTATAAGGGCAATGCTGACTTGTAAAATGAGCTCAGAAGCATTCCCTCCTCTTCAATTTCTACATGTCTAAAAAATAACCCTGAAAATATAGTAGTGGACCACCTATAAATCATGATAACAGTTTAAATAATCCTAAACTTAAAGTGTCATATTGCCCTCAGGATTCCTGAATCTTCCTTTGACTACCATATCAGCTTGTAGTCTGGGATGAATTAGGATCTAAATGCAGAGCCAGATGATTACAAGCACAGAAATCTAAACTTATTCTTTTGTAGACACCTCTTTTAGAGATAAGAAATCTGTATTAGGAGTATGCTCTGAAGGAGAGGAAGGTAGAGGGAGAAAGAAACTTGTTTAATGAAGCCAAGAACAGGGTTAATAAGCATCAATAACCAAACACACTTCAGTTTTGTGAATGGTACTGTGATTGATGAAGCAATAAATAATACCCAGTCCTGATCTTCAAAGAGTGTAAAATCTAATTTGGAAAATAAGAACTAATAAATATTTTGGAGGGAATTAAATAATTCCCTATTATATACATAAAACTATAAATCAAAAATATAAGAAAATTCCCAGTATAGCATATGATTATTAACCAACTGAATATGATTCAGTAATTCCAGAGGAACTCCAAAGATGGAGCAATCCTATTCTTTATTGAAGTATAACTGACATGTTATGTTAGTTTCAGGTGTACAACATAGAGATTCAACAATTCTATACATTAGTCAGTGCTCACCACAATAACTGTGGTCACCCTACAACATTATTACTTTATTATTGACTATATTTCTTATGCTGTACTTTTCATTAAAAAATGGAATGATTCTTGTGAAGTACTACAAAGAGTTTTAGATTGGGGGACTCTGTGGACTCCTTCAGGCACACAAAAATTATCCAGAGGGGGTGCAGGCATGGATAGTTTTAAAGAAATCAATTTCTAGACCTTCAACTCTCCTGTGCATTCCTTCCTAAAATTGGTCTGACAGAGAATCTGCTTGCCATCATTCTGCTTTTCCTTTACCACTTTTCCTGTTAGACTTATACTTCTCCCCTTTATAAAAAGAAGTCTTTTTCTCAACCACCCTGAACCTTACTACTGAGTGCCCTGGGTGGGGAAACTTCCTTGGTGCCAAACAAGAGGACAATTTGAAATATTGATTTCACTTTTGTAAAGTGCATGGTTCTAATGAGAGGATAACAAATCCTTTGCCAAGTTGCAATTTCCAATTCTCTGCTTCCAGCAAAATTGAAAAAAAGTACTTAAGTTGTTGGTTGATAGATCATGAAAAGTAGTTTTTGATGATAAAGCACATGTGATTTTTGGCAAAGAACTCAGAAGACATTAAGAAAATTGAGTGGCAATGCCATAACTAAACTCCTTCCTTTCTCATCTACTTCTGCATGTGCAAAAGCTTGCTCAATGCTTATATACATAACATGTAAAACTGGAAGATAAATGATGCTGACCCTTGTTTCATTCTAGCAATAAGTTGCAGTCATCCCTAAACACATAATTAGGGGTGCCTCGGTGGCTCAATTGGTTAAGCATCTGCCTTCGGCTCAGGTCATGATCCTGGGGTCGAGTCCCGCATCAGGCTCCCTGCTCAGTGGGAAGTCTGCTTCTCCCTCTTACCCTCCACCCCTCGTGTTCTCTCTCTCTTTCTCTGAAATAAATAAAATCTTAAAAAAAACCCACATAATTAAATGAATAGGTCCATTCTCATCATTAAGAGATGCATTTTCATTGAAACTTTTCATTTTATGCTTGATGATTATAAAAATTGTTAACATATTTATGTTTTTCTGGTTATTTACTAATATTTGCAAGTCAGGATGTTTGGGGATTCTCAAACTCCATGAGAATAATAAAGCTCTCTCCCACTCCTGCCACAAGAATACTTTAAAGACTCTTATTATGCACTTTAATGGTTCTTTTAATTTTTTTAATGACTAAGGATGGAGATTATTGTTGAAAACTTCAATGTGTCACAATTAAAATTGTCACCAAAGCAATGGTTATAAAGGCTCATCATGCTCTGTGGGGCGAGTATGTGGGTTAGCACATGCTGCTAGGAAAGGTTAGATGTCAGCCAAGGTTTGTAGCCATCTGAAATATTTTCTTTTGTTGTAATTTAGTTTTCCTTAGTTAGCCAGTGCCTCATTTCCAGTTTGTTTTGTCTTGTAAGTCAGAACTTATTCTCAAGCCTGTATCAGCTATAGTTTCAATAAAAAATATGCCAAGTCATATCATATTTTGGCTCAAACTTATTAACCTGGGTCCCATGAAGTGCTCTGGGAGATGGAATGGAATGACAGAGGTGTCAAGGAATGTACAGACATGAGGCAGTCAGGTTGGTTACACACATAGCCACCATGACAGGCTTATCTGGCCCAGATAGTGACTGCAATTTGATTAGACAAACAGTGGAGCGTGGCATAAGCATCAATCAAGAAAATGAACTTAGATGTGAGTGATCAGATCCCCTGTGCTGGGCACAAGTCAGAGACATTCAGGGGTAATCAGAAATAGGCAAGAAAACATAATTAAGAGGAGAATCATTCCTTCAAAACAGGGCAGGCTTCAAATTCTGTAGGGGACAAGGTGGGGTCTAAATATGTTGCTATTATAAGGCAAAATATGCTGACTGTCTTAAGAAAAGTTCAGCCAAGTTTCCATAAGGCTTTATATTTATTTGGTGAAGTCAAAAAAGGGTTCCTCCAAGATGTGACCTTGAAATGAGCAGGATGATAAGGCCTTGACATTTCTTTTTTTAAGAAAGTTCTGCAATACATTCCTTTCATGCCCATAATCCTTTGCCACTAATACTGTACTTAGAAGCCTGATAGGAGGTCATGGTTTGAGAAGTGCTCAGAGAAAAATTCTTTATGACAAAGATGGTGGAAGCACATTAAGACCTGGAATTTCCATTAGTCCAATGTTTGGGCATGCTGTGTAATAATGTAACCATTCTCCACTCTCCCTATGCCTTAAGCTAAGGAGGGATATAGGCAAAAATGTTCATTCATAGTTGTTTTGGGTTATCAGGAAAAGGGTCAGTAGTCCATTTTAGGGTTAGCAAAGAGGGAAGAGACCTCTCATTGGAAATGAGACGTAAGAATACAGAGTTGTGCTGTACAACACATTAACTACCAGCCACATTTAGATACTGAACACTGGGATCATAGCTGGTGACACGTGGAAATAATATTTGGACATATTGGATTTTTAAAAATATAATATTAAAATTAATTTCATTTGTTTCATTTTGCTTTTCTTAACATGGCTGTAAGAAAATTAAAAATTATATATATGGTTTTCATTATATTTTTAATGGACAGTATTGAACAGAGAATGCAGAGAAATGTAGGTATTAGAGCAAGAGATGACTAGGATAAATATATGCTTACCTAAGAATTCTTAAAGATACTGGGAAATGCTAAGTCTCCCAAAATATGGGATGTGAACTCGTCATTTTGTTTAAGTGTTAAATTGAGACTACCTTCTCAAACTTGAGGAATATGGGACTACATAGTTAAGGGATTAAAGGGATACAATTCAATGATTTATTCGTATTTTAATAAATGATACCATTTAAAATTTACTAATGAAAGTTGGAAAAAATTTCATTGTTTAAAAAATTATGTATATATTTTCATAAAGCAAAATAATATCATGCTGTTCACAAGAAACTGCACTGTGTTCTAAGTGTAAAGATGTTCCCAGTTCTCTCTTTATAAACAGTGAAATTATCCCCTCACAGTTATTCACAACATAACATCTCTGGTAGGAGAGAAATGACAAAAAATGTCAATAAAACAGCTTGATAGGTAGAATTGTTCTGCCCTTTCCCCTCCCCATCTGAAGCAGGAGGTACTAGAAGATATAGCATGATAGAGTTAGCCCTTAGTTCTATAGAAACTAATAAATATTGTGACTCCTGCTTATGCCTCTTCTTCCTCTCACCTGGATATAGTGGTGAGTTAAAACAATGCCACTCTATCTGGGAAAACTCTGAGAAAGAGGTTGTACAATGATGTTCCAGTATATCCTCCCCAAAAAATAGTACTCGTTTTTTGTATGTAGAGATGAGGAAAAGTGATATAGAACCAACACTGGAAATCATCTATAACATAAATCCCCTCAGAAAAGTTAAAAGAAATGAGTGTGGAATAGTGGGATTTTAAGTATGGTGCAAAAGGTCACTCCTACTTGCAATTAATCTATGTGAAAACCTATGCCTGGATAATGCCTTCAGATTCAGTTGGTGTACCTTCAATACTTTAGATAGAACTCCTCTTGGGCTGGACAACAAGCTGACACTTAGAGAAACATCCAATGTACATTCTAAGATAACCAATTTGTACTGCTTAGAAATTCTTTCTTATATCTAACATTACAGGAAGGTAGAAGAAATGATGTATTTCATTTTCTTTGAGCTGTTAGAATGAAAAATATGCCTTTCAATAAAAAGAAGTTACTGGAAAGTGTGCTCAATACTATGATTAGAGTTCAGAATTCATAGCCCTTGTTCTATTATGGGATTATGACAAAGGTCCTACTAACATCACGCATCTCTCTATCTCTCCTTCTTGTTTCATTTTCTCTGATAATCTTTTATTTCTTCATCAATTTTTCTCTTCTACTCCTCGCAGAACCAAATACTCTCTCAAGATCCCCAATCATCCTGGAATATTTTCTTCTTATTTGGCAATGAGTAACCATGACATCTATTAACTATCTTTTTAAAATATTTTTAAAATTTATTTGAGAGAGGGATGGTGAGCGAGCAGGGGGAGGAGCAGAGCAAGAGGGACAAGCAGACTCTGCGCTGAGCTCAGAGCCTGACATAGAGCTTGATCTCAGGACGCTGAGATCATTACCTGAGCTGAAATCAAGATTTGGATGCTCAACCGACTGTGCCACCCAGGCTCTCCAACAACCCTTAACTATCTTAAATGGCAATGATGTGTGTGTGAACTATTTAAACTCCACTGTTTAATATTTTTCCAAGAAAGTGACTGTAGCATACAATTTGGGTTGCCTCCCTGGGAGATTTGCCCCCTTCTTCCCTTCAAACAATACAGGACTACATGGCTCCTGCATGTAGTACTTCAGTACTTCAGGGAAGGCTGGCTCCATCCTTAGCCTTAGTGGGTGACTCCTAAGTTGATCAAACCAATCATAGTGATTCTACCACTAACTCTTCCTGATCAGTGACGGGACAGTGAAATGTGAAAAGAAATCTTGTCTTCTGGTCAGTTGTAGGGGGATACATCTAGGAAATGCTTCTTAACAAGAAAAAAAAAATATTAGCACTTTTTTTTCTTCCTCTGAACTTAGGTGTACAAAAAGGTGATGATGAATCTACTGCAGCTATTTTACAACCATGAGGGCAGCTACCAGACAGAAAATAAAGAACCAGAGTTCATAATAAAATAAATCATTGAATAATTGGAATAATAATAAATAAACTGTGGAAATAATAAACACCCTGTGGCTTAAACAATTTTGAATTGGGTTTTCTGTTACTTGCAGCCAAAATCATTCTAATGGATGTGACAGTGTAGCATATAACTTTGAAAACTGATGCTATTTAAGTCATTTTATCTGTGCTTGTATGCTATAATAATATTAATAGTTTTCATTTTCTTTAGTTTACAAATGGCCTTAGGAAAATTTGAGTTTGGGTTTAAAATGGGTAACCCTATAAATAAATAAAAATTTAGAGACTTTCAAGGTAGAGAGAACAAATTGTTCTCTCTCCTTCTCTCTCTTTTATCAGAAGTTTTATCATTCATTTCTCTGCCCAAACTTCTTTTCCATTTTCTCCACACTATAGTATTTTAGGTGCATTCTCCTGTCTGCTTCATCAATCAGAACTCCTTCTTCAATCAAGAGACCTATCTGCCTGGACCCCTGATAGCTGCACCAAATATAGGCTGACCAACAATAGTAGTTGTAGTAGGAGAAGCAGCGCCTGCAGATGCTTTCCAGGAAATCCAACAAAGAATCAGGATTGACTATTGGGAAAATTGAAGGGATAGTAAGTAAAGCATGACTCAGCCAAGGTTATATGTAACACCTAAGTTGTATCTATGAGGACATTGTTTATGTTAATAAAGTGTGCGATTCAGAGGCTAATATTTCATTTAAAAATTATCAAGTGCAAACAGAACTTAAAGGAGACTATTGGAGACTTCTTAATCTTCAAAACTTGTCCCCAGAGGAACAAGTCACTTGGACAAGAAAGATTTATGAGTAATCCCTTAACCTAAACAGATTTATTTCAATTGAACAAATCTTAACAGCAAGCTTAGTTTGAGCTCAACCCTGTGGTAGGTAGTTGCCATCAGCATAGAAGATAAGAAAGAATTCTTCTCAGGGTGCCTGGATGGCTCAGTTGGTTAAGCATCTGACTTGATTTTGGCTCAGGTCATGATCTCAGGGTCCTGGGACTGAGCCCTGCATCAGGCTCCCCAATGGGCATGGACCCTGCTTAAGATTCTCTCTCTCCTTGTCTCCATTCCCCACCCCCCCTCAAAAAAAAAAGAATTATTATCTGCTCTCAAGAAGCTTCAACTTGGTCTTGAATCTAGCTAAAAAGTGCTAAATTGAGGTGTAAATCGGGTTGTTTGTGAGCAAAAAAGGTGAGGTCATCAGTGTTGATTGGGGGATCAGAGAATATATCACAAAGGAGGTGGCAGTGGAACTATATCATAAAGGATGAGTAAGATCAACAGGGAAGAATGGAACCCAGGTAGGGAGATTTGAATGATGTAAAAAGATACTCCTGGAATGACAACAGAGCTGCAATTAGGTTGTATGTTTTTTATGACTTCATCTTTGGAAGTGAGATAAACAATGAGACTCATTTTTTCATCTTTCTTCCCCTGACTTGCCAGCTGTTAGGATTTCTCCCATCTTTGGCTCTTGTTCAGCTCCTCAGTTTGAGAGCTGCAACTTTGTGTGACAGTTCTTGCATAAAATGCATTCTTAGTCCCTTCCATGGTACTTATTCTTGATATAGGGAACAGAGGGCAGAAACCAAAGTTATTTCTCTTTATGGACCATTCAAGATGTGAGGGATTTGGATGATGTGACATATGACTGTTACATACCCTTTACACTGTTTTTACTTCAATCATTTGATAGTTTTAAAGAAGTAATAGCTATTTTTCCTTATTTATATTTGAACAAAAAAGCATAAATAACCATCTTTTCTTAGTATTTTCCTAATAAGCTTTTCTGGATTTCAGATATGATGGTATGATTTAACCTATGGATTTAAAGCCTGCATTATATTGTTCTTTGGCATTTGCCCAGTCCCACCTGCAGAGATCCTAGTCTCTTCAATATATAATACACATATGTTAGGTACTACTGTTTGTTTGGCCTAGGAAATACAAAAATGCCTGCAAGGAGAGATAGGACATTAAACATACACCTAAACAATATCATGATCATAAGCACTGGTCTAGATAAGACATAAATTTGGGTTCAAATTTGAGATCCACTCCTTGATAGCAGTGTGATCTTGGATAAGTCATTGCAGCTCTTTATACCTTAATATTATGATGCTTAAACCAGGAGTATCGATTTCTAGTTCCTAAAATTACTATACAAATTGCTTAGGATAATGTATGTACAGGACTTAACACAATGTCAAGCACAGAATAAAAGTTACTATACTTATTATACACAGGGTGCTATGCTCATAATGGGCCTGGGAAAGTCAAGAAAAACCTCATAGAGGAGATATTACTTATGCTAAGACTAGAAGAATAAATAGGGCTGCCTAAAGAAAAGGAACATAAAGGGTTTTCTAAGCAAAAGGTGCAGCATATGAAAAGGCATGGGAAAAAATGGCTTCAGGTCATTTGAGGAACTAAAAGTATTTTGGTATGACTAAAACCCAGCGTGAATGTAAAATAATACTAGTTAGGAGAGGGGAGTAAATAGATGAGGCCAAAGAAGTAGGTGAAGGCCAAAACACAAAAGCTTTTGTATGCCATTCTAAGATATTTATACTTTAACATATGACTGATCAAGAATAACAGAAGAGTTTGGGGTGCCTGGGTGGCTCAGCTAAGCACCCAACTCTTGATTTTGGCTCAGGTCATGATCTCAGGGTTCTGAGACTAAGCCCCATGTTCGGCTCTACGTTTAGCAGGGCATCTGCTTGGGATTCTCTCTCTCCCTCTACCTCTGTCCCTAACCCCTAAAATAAATAAATAAATCTTTAAAAAAAAGAATAATAGAAGAGTTTTAAATAGCATGACATGGTCATATTTTCATTTGGGGTCAAGGTGGTAAATGTTGAGTGAAGTGTAATTATCAGGGAGGATGATATTAGTAGAGTGGCCATTAGAATCTAACTATTGCAATAATCCAGTAAAGAAACTACAATGGATTAAACTGAGATAGTTAATGGGAATCTACAAGAGGAGGGGGGTATGGATCAGCAAGGTCATCAAAGGTAGAATCAATAAGACCTTATGATTACAAGAAAGGAGCAGGGGGTTGGTGAGAAGAGAGAAACATCTAGGATATCTTTCATCTTTCTAATCTGGAAAACAAGGTGGATTGAGAGGTCATTAACTTACATTGTAATAAGAATTCAGTTTTGAACATGCTGAGCTTGAGGGCTCTGTTATACACCCAAGTAGAAAGATCAATCTGGAAATTCTATAATTCAAAGAGAAACTGGACTGAAGTTGTGAATTTGTAGTGGTCAAATCTAAATTAACTGACTTATTATGATGACGATCTGTAATAAAGAATCTAAGTCCATTTCTGATCTTTGCTGACAGCTTTTAAGCCCTGCCACACCCTCTTCCCCTATACCTGAACAAGTTGGTAAGAAGGCTTGGATGCTCCCTACTTTGGTGCCAGGGGATAATTCAAACTATGCAAGCCCTAGCCCATACAAGGAAACCCTTCACCCCAGCAAGCCTCACTACCTTACCACAAGATCATGGCAACAGAACCACCTAGATATGGTATGTATAATGTATAATATGTATATACACCTTGGAAGAAAACCAGCAATTAAACATCAAGCAGAAGATGAGAAGCTCATGAAGGAGTCTGAAAAAGACTTGGCTGAAAACTAAGAGAAAGAATTCAAGCAAGGAAAGCATTTGCAGAAGGAAAAAGAATTCATCAGGATTACGTGTTTAACAGGATTCAACTCAGTTTTGAAAAATGTTACTGGTTTAATGATATATCAGGAAATGACTGATAAAAAGAAAATATTGGTTGATTTATAGAACATCTTCATATGGGAAGGAACAACCTGTCCCTCAAAGTTTGGCCATTATTAACTTTCGTCCACTTTCCTTTTAGAGAATTAAGTAACTTTCACCAATATAATCATGTAAGCTGCTCTCAGTTTAACACCCAGATAAATATGGATATCTGGCTCTCTTCCTTAAAAAAAAATGATAAAATAATTGAACAAGTTCTTTAAACCATATTTCACTTAAAGATCAAGGATAACAAAGGACAAATAAACACAAAGCATTATGAAACCAGAATATCAGGCTCAAAAGTTATGGCCTATTGGCCAGAAATCATAGCTTTTCCCCTGTCCTAAATTCTAGTCTTTTTTTTTTTTAAGATTTTATTTATTTATTTGACAGAGATAGAGACAGCCAGCGAGAGAGGGAACACAAGCAGGGGGAGTGGGAGAGGAAGAAGCAGGCTCACAGCAGAAGAGCCTGATGTGGGGCTCGATCCCACAATGCCGGGATCACGCCCTGAGCCGAAGGCAGACGCTTAACCGCTGTGCCACCCAGGCGCCCCCTAAATTCTAGTCTTATTCCCAGTATTCAACACCAGCTTAGAACCCACCTACGTATCTTCACTTCTAAAATTCTAGAACCAATAGAACCAGCACAGACTTGCACCATTTTTGAGAACTAAGAGTTGCTATAAGAATGGAGTTTCCTGACCTATGCAGGTCCATGAGCTCCAGTTTCATATTATCTTCCATTCTCAATCAGTATCAGTTGCCTAGAGTTCTAGGTTGAGGAGTAGTCTAATGTCACAATGGAGTTTGCTGTGTTTTGTAACTGATTTTTCCACAGTGAGTAGAGATTGTTTCTGTCATCTACTGAATGACTGTGGCCATATCTTGCAGTATATGTTGACTCATAGCTCTACCTTTACACCTTAGAAGCTAATCTGTTTTCCCTCCAGTTTCACAGTTACAGGATCTGTCCATCTTATTTTCATCCCAAAGCTAGTATGTAGTTTGTGGTTTTTACACAAAGTTCTGTTTTATACATTCTTGAGCTATCTAGGAAATAGGCAAAATTAGAAAGCACTCCTTAAAATTGTGATGTGGGTCAAAGTGCAAGTTCACAGTTGTTTGTGTTTCTTATTACAATATACAGAAATTGTTTAGTTTTGCAGGTTATGATCATTGTCTATGGAATCAAGTAGACTTTTGTTCAAATCCGAGATTGACCACACACAAGCCATGTGGCCTTTAGTGACATATTTAATTTATCTGAGACTCAGTCTCTACATATATAAAATGGGACTTAAAAATACCTATCTTAGAGAGTTTTAAGTGTGTCTGAGTATGTGTGTGTGTATGTGTGTGTACTTACATTTAGTTCAGCGCATGGCACAGGGAAACACTTTACAAATGACAAATGTTATAACATGAAAAACTTGGGTGATAATAGCTAACATTTATTAGACTCATTCTATATATCAGGAAGCTAAGGTTTGGCGAAGACAAGTAAACTTCCTAAGGCCCTGCAGCTAGGAAGGAGTGGAGTTGAGATTCCCAACTGGATCATTTGATTCCAGGGCATTTCTGTGTGCTGCTGGCTCACTGCAACTCATTGTTACCTTCACTGTCTTCACAGATCCAAACTGAGCTAATGAAGTTACAGAAATCATACATTTACTTCTTGCAGACATAAGTGATCCAGTGTGAGTGGGATGTCCTGGTTTATTTACCAGATCCACTCATTCTCTCATCAACCCTGAAGTACTATTTAAAAGAAAAGTCAAACTCCTTCCTTTAATCATCAGATTTTTAAAAAAGCTTTTGTAGACTTAGGTCTGGCATTTTACTTTAGTGGCGTCAAAATACATCTTGGAAGATTATTGGATTGTTGAATTTTTCTGATATTTATAGTTTGAAATCCATCTTCTTAAGATGGTTATGTATTGCCTCTTCTGGAAAGGGCAACATTAACGTTTCTTTATTTTTAGGTACAGCAACCAGTTTCTCAAATAAATATCCACTGAGAGTTAATTCTTAAGTAATGGGACCAACCAAAATAAATTTAAAACCACTAATCTGTACAATATTTTCAGACATGTAGTATTTATCATTTCTTTAAAAACACTGTGACTCAAATTGTTATAACTTATATCCATATTTCAAGTATATCAAATATTACCCTTGTGTAAAGTTAAATAAAATAACTTAAGCACCAGAAAATTTTAATAAAGACTAAAACTTTCAGTGAGTTCCAAATTGTTTTACAAATTATTTCTCTCAATGAAATTGTTACATTCTAAAAAGCCTCATACTAGGGATTTCCTGGCTACTTTTATTTTTAAGTGATTCCTTGTGAGGTTCCACATTCTGATTTTTCATTCTTATTCCATAGCACATAAATGTCATTATTCTGCTTTTTCACTTATGAAAACATTTATATCATAAAATTACATAAATCCTGCATACTCCAGACACAGAGTTATCTTGAGGTTTGGTGATGACCTTGAGTCATGTTTTAATTACTTGCATATGAATTAGTAGATGGATTGCTAGGCGTTTTGCCATGGAATAATTTAAAATTCTGGACCATCAAACAAACTCTTCTGAAAGTTTCCTCTTACTGTTGATTTATCACTAAATAAATAAATCTCCAAAGTTGTGGGCCCCTATCAAATCATGGATGACTCTTCAACTGAGGAGCTGCTTGAATGTTATTCAAATCGGTATAAGCCAGGGCAATTTTGGTTGCAAATAACAGAACATCCCAAACAAACTAGTTTAAGCAAAAAAAGGAATTAAAGGAATTAACTGATTTATGTAACAAATCCAGAGGCAGCCTGATCCAGAGGCAGGGTTGGTTACAAGCACAGCTAGAGTCAATGCTCAAAAGGTGTCATCAAGATCTGATTTCTAGGGGGCCTTGGTGGCTCAATCATTTAAAAGTCTGACTTTGGTTCAGGGCATGATCTCAGGGTCCTGTGATTGAATCCTCTGTTGGCCCCATGCTCAGTGGGGAATCTGCTTCACTCTCTCCCCTGTCCTCTCCCCTTCCCTCTCCTCTTCTGTCTCCCCTGCCTCTGCTCCTTCCCCTGCCCCTCCCCCTGCTCATGCCCTCTCTCTCATATAAATAAATAAAATCTTTTAAAAAAAGAGATTTGATTTCTCTCCATATCACTACCTCTGGCCCCCTATTTATTTTCTTCAGTTTTGGACACCTTGATGTACCAATATCAGGGAAGTAGTAGAGCCTCTATGGACCATTTTGTTCAACTAAAGAAGTAACAAATGAATGTCTTCTCCCTAGAAGCCTTGGGAAAGCCTCAGTGTGTTCACAAACTTACAGGATCATGGGACCATCACTGAACCAATCAGTGTGTCCTGGGGAAATACAATATGCTGACTGGCTTTGTCTTAGTCCTTTTGGCCTGCTAAAACAAAATCCCACAGATGGGGTAATTCATAAACAACAGAAATTTATTTCTTGCTGTTCTTAAAGATGGGAAGTCCAAGATAAAGGGGTCACCATGGTTGTATTCTGGTAGGGGCCATCTTCCTGGTTCATAGCTGGTGCCTTTTCAGGGTCCTCACAGGGTGGAAGTGACAAGCGGTCTCTGTGGGATCTCTTTTTAAGAACACTAACCCCATTCATGAAGGCTCAACCCTCATGACCTAAGCACCTCCCAAAAGCCTCACCTAACATCACTGCTTTGGGCATTAACATTTTAACATATGAATTTTGAGGGGACACAAAAATTCAGATTATATCAGGCTTAATCTTGGCCATATTCTCCATCCTGGTGTTCCATTCAGATTCATGGGCTATAAACAGGAGACAGGTGAATCCCCAAAAACCTGTATAAACAGGATAAATAGATGTCCAGCCACCAAAAAGTAGCATCTATACCCTCACTTCTTTATGCTTTCCTGTATCTTTAGTGCACATTTCCTCCTATAGGGAGCTCATGAGGTAAAGAATATTATTTCTAAATTCAATTTCCGCTAACAGGTACTGTTTAAAGGAAAAAAATGTTCAAGTAGCAGCTCCCAGAATACATATTGTAGGAGTTGGCTAATAAGACTCTTCTGTATTCTTCTGCCACCTGTCATCTTGGGATCTCTCACCATTCATTATCTGGTAGCAGGCCTGCAGTGTACAGATGGAAAAGTCACCCCAGAGGGAAGAGAGCTGTTATACTCTACCCCCCTTCTGGTTCCACTTCTGTGCAATGCTAATTTAATCGGGCACATGATTCACTCACTCACCTTAAACTCAATCCAGACCTCATTCTATTTTTAATGTTTTAATTTTATTATTCACCCACAAATGTATCTATCTCAGCTTAGGCATATTTTTAAACAGTCAGAAATATAAGCTAAAGGAAAAGGGTTTCTCTTGTCACTCCTATTCTGTCCTTCCCAGATCATTCCAAATACTTTGCTCTAAGCCATGTATAAGATAAATGCTTTGAAAGCATTAGAAGTTACCTTGAAGCCAGTATTGGAGTGAGTGAATAGCATACTGATTGGAAATCCAAGTGAACATCTAAAATGGGCCTTTATAGCAATGCCACTGGAAACAAGGGCTGAGCCTGTGGGGAAATGAGCAGATCACATGGGGCCAGGTCGGCATGTTTGGTTTACCATTCAGAAACCGAAAGCTGTTGGTTTCATTATCAGATTTGTTATGATCAATCTCAAAATTTACAAAGTATAATGCAGGTAGACAAGTGGGAACAAGAGAAAGGAAGGTGGTCAAAGCCCAAAGAAGTTGTAATCACTACCTTTGTCTAATAGAAATTCCAAAGCAAGAACCTAGGGAGGAGAGCTTTGAAAAATAAGAGAGCTGGCTTGCAGGTGTATTTGACTGAGGTCTCACACAGCTAATTAAAATTCTTTGAGCCACAATAGTGACTGTGGGTGGGTGAGGGGTTATAATGGACTGCTGCTAATTAACCATTAAAACTTGGTCAATAGCTTATGAGTCACCCCATTTCATTTTATAATACCAAATTATATTTGATTCAGTTATAAAGAAATGCTTAGCTGCACCTGTGAAATCCACACTATATAAATAAATGCTTCAATTTGATTTTCAACTTGAAGATAGAAATATGGAAAAATCTGATATTATTATTTTCTGTCATATATTTGCATGGTAAACTGTGCTCTGGTTATCTTTACAATATTCTGATTTATGGAAGGAAGAGAAGAAGGGGGGGTTGTGAAATATGCAAGAAAATAGTTACATCTAGCAGAAAAATTTACATGAGACACCGCCATGAAAACAGCATTCTGAAAACATCACTCTTCAAGGATAGTCTCCTGCATGATAAATAGTTCTATGCAGAATCAATAATTACTTGAAGCATTAAAGATTATTTTATACATATTCTAAAATTCCATTACAGCCCATGAAATATCCAATAATGAAAGTTGTATTTTAATGTGTTTTAGTCTGTGCATTATAAATTAGCTAATTGAGAAAGTTATTTCAGGAAGAAAAATAGAATACCGTGTGGATTTTTAAGTAACTAATAATTTTTAAATTTCTCATTTTAAATTTTCACATCTGATAACAACAGTTTTTTTAGCCTTGTTATCTATTCAAAAATGAAGATACTAAATTTTCCTTTCTGTGAAGTTTTTAATAGTCATGGAAAATATGATTGAAAAGTTTTAACATTTAAAGCTGCTCTACATATATCTTTGATTTAATGAGAAACATTATTGTAGAACATTTTCCCCATTCAATTAAATCAACAGTTATTGAATGCCTTGTATTTGGAAAGAAAATTACTAGGGGCTGTGGGAGATACAAGAGCACTTTGGATGCTTAGAAATTAGTATAAAAAACAGACAAATGCATAAATAACAATTAAAACAAGGCAATACTATAATGGAAATACCATTATTTTAAACTTAGAGCAGAGAAAATAATATTCTTGTGTTTAAGTTAAAATAATTTAAATGTTTATTTTTCTAGTTGGTCATCAGTACTGTCAGACATCCCCCTAGATGATGGACAATATTAATGGCCAAAAATACTCTGGAAGCCCTTAAATGAAAGGTAGTGTAATACAATGCAATGATTCTCAAATATGAGTATGTGCCAGAATCAGAGAGGACTTGCTAAAACACAAAGTGCTGGGCCTCACCCCATGAGTTCTGATCCAGTAGGTCTGGGATGGGATCCAACAATGTACATTTCTAACAAGTTTCCAGGTGATGCTGCTGGTCTGGGAGGCCACACATAAGAACCACTGGAGAACTCTAGTGCCAGATCACTCCAGTCTGAATCCTGGCTTACTAATTACACCTGCATGATCTTTGGAGCATGGCCCCATCACCTCATCCAAAAAACCTGCATAATGAAAGCACTGCGGCAGAAACTGTTAGCCAATGACCAAACCTTTGTTCTCTTTTTCTTCCGGGGCCTACAGCTAGACAACTGTTCCCAGCCTCCCTTAATGTAACTTAGGTGTGGACTTGTGATTGAGATCTAGCCAAGGAATATGAGCAGAAATGATGTGCATCCCTTCCAGACCTGACTTCTAATGACAAGATGTTCAGATGTTCTTCATGCCCTTTCCATCACTTCCAGCTTGCCCCAAATGAGCATGGAAAACTTGAAAGCTGAAAGTTGAACACAGGAGAGCCAAGAAATGGAAGGAGACTGGATCTATGAAGTAACTGCCTAGCAAACAGCAACACCCATTTGGGCTTTACATGAGGGAGAACTTGACCTATTCTTCATGGTATCCCTGACAGCTAGCGTGCCATCTGAGACATAGTTGCTCAATAAATAATTGCTGAACTGATAAAGACATAAGGAATGGATCAGTCTAACAGCAGACATGATGTGAGGTAATAAGCTTGACAACAATGGAGATTTTTAAATAAAACTAAATGGCTGCCATGAAGAGTTCTATAGAATATGTTCCTCAAAAGGTAGGTTAGGTAAGATTATCTCCAAGGACCCTTCCAAATGTAATATTCTATGATATTATACCCTTAATTTAAATAACCAGGATGCAACTTTTGAGATCTATACCTTTCTTCCCAGCTCCATTATGTTCCAGTCCTTTTGTTTTCTTCTTTTCCAAATGTTTCACCTTTACATGTTAATTAATCAATCAGCATTCACTGAGCATGTAAAATATGCCCAGGCCTGTCCACAAGGTATTTGGCATCTAGTTGAGGAGAGTGCTTTGAAACAACAACACATTTTAAACAACTAGTGAACAATATCAAAGAGATCTTTAAATGCTACAATAAAAAGTTGTTGAGGGATTTGCTTCAAGTGTGTTACTGTGCATGTTAAAAGCATGTCAGGCACTGGACAATTAAAAAGCTCAAATTCAACTTTCTTTTCTGCAGATAAGAAGTGCAAATGTGGGCAAATCATTTAACCTCACTTCTCCCGTCTATAAAAGTAACAATTCTGTCCAATTTACTAAGGAGCAGGAAGAAAAAAAGAACTGATTCATGAATTAGAAAGCATGACCCTTTGGTTAGGTGTGCTCTATTTTGGAACCTCACGTTTCAATTCAGCTTTATTTGCATTCCTTTTTTTCTTTTCACACGTAATCAGGATTTTTGTTATTAGTGATGTTTCATCTAAGAGTCCTTCATTTCACGTGCCTGCAATACCCAGAAAACTCTGTTTTTGATCATGTTGGAAAGGCACAATAGGCCTCTGGTCCTCCACAGCAAGGAATGTGTTTGGAGTTCTTCACTTTGGACTTATGCCCCCTTCAGTAGCCAGTTGTCGCCACTGCTGTTGACCTGCCCGCCACCTGCTTGAGTTTGGGGTAGAGACAAGAAACTCAAATGTTCCAGCAGGACTTGTTAAGCCAGCTGCTGATGACCAAACTGGAGATTACATTCCATGAGCATTATTTCATGTTCTGGTAAATATACTAAATATCCTTTCATAGCTAAAGAGATGGCAAAGAAAAGTAACAAAAAGGAACATTTAATGTTTTTCTAAATGAACATAATGTAATAATAATTGAAGTAAAATTAGGCAAGTTTGCCCTGACTAGTTAAACTTCTTCCCTGCCAGCTGTAAATGCTGCCTCCAGCTGCATTCTTTTCATGGGAAAACAGTTCAGTGTTGTACATTTTATCAGACTCATTTTAAAACCATTTCCAAAATGTTTTCCTCTAGTTCTGTTTTGAGGATTTCTGCATCTGTAATATGTTTCTTAGATATTTTTCTCTAATTAAACCCTTTGAAAAATAAATGAATGAAAAGCTCTATTTCAGCTTTTCCAAAGTTTGACTCCAGTTCAGATGGCCTCTTTGACCTTTGAGAGCTGTATTTATGAGAGGTCTTTTGTCTGACAATTGTCTTTTGTATCTCAAACTGGTTACAATGTTATTAGCCCAAGAACAGAGACTAAGGGAAGAAAATTAAGTATCTTGCTGTTCTGTGTTTTTAATCTAGCTACAGGGGAAAGACTATTCCACAAATGCTGTAAATCAGTGCCTCCTAAATCCTACTCTGAATATGATTCACTTTAGTATTTTGTTGAAGTACAGATTATGACTTAAGAGTTCTGGGGTAGAGCCTGAGATTCTGCATTTCTAACAAGTTCCCAGATGAGCTGATGTTGCTGGTCCAAGGCTCTAAATTTTTAGTCAACTCTCATCTTCTTATTGCCCAGCCACCATAGCTTCCACCTGTGTCTCAACAGATCTTGGGAGGAGAACCAGTTTAACTAGTTTTTCACAACTCCTTGCAAAAGTAAGGAGATTTACTTTAAAAATAACTTCTAAAATTCAATAAAAATAAAAGTGCAGTAAACAACAAGTAGAAAGATGTCCTGATAAGAATGGGTCAAAGGTACATGAGATTCGATTAAGGAAAGAAAACAAACCTATTCTGTATGACATTCAGAAGCAGAGTAAATAAAATATTATTAGACGTTGTTTTGTAAAGATCTATTTTGTTTGGGTTGGTACAACCTCTGGGTGAAATCTCCCCAGGATACCAAGAAATATCCTCCACTCAAATCTTGTTTCCTATTGAATTTAGTTGCTTGCTCAAGAGTATAAACATAAACACAATGGTGCCCTTAATCTCTTTAATCTAAGAAGCTGTCTGGTCTCTATGTCCCAATTTAGTAGTCTCTTTGAGCAAATCTACAGATTGCTAAAAATGAAAGTACTTAGTGTTTTCAAATTGTTACATCCACACTGAAAAAAAAGAGATGTACTTTTCTCCAACCTCTAACACTGGTATCATTAGATGCCCATTTTCACAGATACTATCCAGTACTTTAATTGCCATCAGTCATTTCACAAACAGATTTAAGTTTATTCATTATGGAAGTGCATTCCACAAACAATGGAAGAACCCACCTAGTAAAGTCTGTTAACTCCAGAGGGAAAGACAGCTATCTAAAAAAAGTAACCACAATGATAAAAGGGATGTAATAAAGAGCTGACAGAAAATGAAGTTGATAGCTGTTTTTCTTATTTACACTTATTTGCTGAGATTGTTCATGTCCATCTCTTTTTTTACCAAATGGCAGATAGGAAAGGGAAATTAGAAGAAGAAAATACATCTTCCTACCTGTGTTTTCTAATTATCTCTATTCCTTCTGCTACTCTTTTATTCTTTCAGTTTGTTTTACCATAATTATGCAATCAGGTTCTATGTTATTACTAATTTTATAGAACCAATGGCTAGTGCAGTGCTATGACATATAACGGATGCTCAATAAATATTTGCTAAGTGAATGAATGAGTATATTACACATATGGTAATTCATTATTTAAACCTTTTTAAACCTTTCTCTGACTCACTAAGAGAAAGAAAAAATATACATTGACATTTAAACACATATGTACACTGTAAAATTGGAATGAGTAATCTATTTGGTTTTTATTCAGAGTAAGGGATAAAAAATGCATTTATTTTTATTAATTTTCTGGACACCAAGACCAGTGAAATGACTTCTCATACTTAGCAGAATCTCCTAGCTATTTGCCCTAGGAAGTGGTTTATAAATCAGAAAAAGGTTTTCCTAATTTAAAAATAAAAATCAAATCTCACTTATCTGACTTTGGAGCTCTTGGTACTTTGAAACCATTACCATTTGTGGGAGACACTGTGGTGTGCCACCCTGACTTTCCTTCAGAGAAGAGCTTGTTGTCTCAGCTGCTGGCAGTGCTGTTGGCAGGCAACCGTCAGCTGTCAGCACCTTTGTGGCTGCCTCAGCTGCAGAGAACCATCTGGCCCAATATCAGTCCCCTTACCCGATGACCCACATCCAATGATCGACCGATCAGCGCAAAGGTAAAAAGACCTAGCCATCTCGGCCCAACTTGGAACAACTCTGAAAGGCCTTTCTGGTTTCAGAGCTCTCTGTGGGGTCAGTCATGGCGGTTGTTGAATCTAACTTATATCTCAACTTCTCTCTCTTCCCAAGCCCTGCTTCCTTCCCCTATTGCCCCAAGAGAACTCCCTAATAAATATTTTGCTTGTTAAACTTCACCTCAAAGTTGGCTTCCTGGGGAGCTCAACCTATATTATTATTTCCATGCTATTTTTATACAAAACACAGAAAATGCTGTAAGTTTCCACTGAGAACAACTTGCTGCATTTTATGGAGTTTACTCTCTGAAAAGTCTTATTATAGGTCAGAGCTATTTGACAAAATCCACAGTCAAGTTTACTGTTCCTACTACTTTTTTATTTCATTAGTGTGTTGATGACACAACGGAGTAGACCAGGAGTTACAGTGCCATGGTGATTCCCCTGCAGTGAAAAGAACCTCATTTGAGGTTCTTACCTCGTACTACAGCAGTGGAGTTGGTGTAAAGGTTTCTAAATTGAGTTTCCTCCAACTAGGCCATACTGACATGAAGGAATCATCCAGAAACATATGACTTTTGAAGATCAAACTCAGAAATTCTCTCTGGATTGTTAAGTCACCCCATGACCAATCATTCTGGAGCCCTAGCCTGCTTGCTTTGTAGTCATCCCTCCCAAATTTGTTCCTGTATCTGTTTATGTGATATACCAATAATTTGAGACAGAGCTGGGTTAGGAGAGGTCTACATGGTAAGAGTTCTTTCAGTTGTCTCCATGGTGATTCCTGCATAGCTAATAAATCTGCAACTTAATTTTATCACTTATCTTGAAATTACCAATGGCTTCAGCTTTGGAATATGTGTGGGAGAAGCCACCAGGGCTCATACCACAATTCGTAAAACAGGTAGTGACAAGCTTCACTGGAGACACAGTCTCTCTTTTCCATCTCTTTTTTACCTTCTTTAGGAACCCAAGGCCCTCATATATTTTATAGTTTGTTTCCTCCCCATTCCTACATTATAAAAAAGAGACTAAAATATAAATAAATGATAAAGCAGCATATTACCTTCCTTCTTCCTTCGGGAGACTGCTTTTTAAATGTAAACAAGGGAATGAATCTTTAATTAAGGAATTTCAGAAATTGAGAAAGGTTGTGAATGGGTAAAGAATAGGAAGAGGTTGAGGAACAAAGCCTATGCATTGATTACTCTGTGCCTCGTTTTCCCCATATGTAAAAGAGAAGAGTAATATTATCTACTTCTGAGGGTCATTGCATAGATTAAATAAGATATGCCATGTAAAATGTGTAAAGTGCTTAGAATAGTGTTTGACTTGTTCAGCTACTGCTATTTTTATTATATTGTTTTTTACTCATAAGGACAAATTAGGAAAAGTTTCCTTCTATAACTTGAACCTGAGGTATAAAATTACCAAAGGTATGGTCTTTCTCTTTATGGGGAAGCTATAAAGCCCTACTATTCAAAAAGTGGCCCAAGGACCAGAAGTAGCAGCTATATCAGGGAGCTTGTTAGAAGTCCAGAATCTCAAGTCCCACTCCAGACCTACTAAAGCAAAATTTATCTTTTAACAAGACTCCCAAGTGATTCCTACACATTAAAATTTGAGGGGCCTTGAAGTAGTTATAGTGGTCTCAAATAGGGACTTTGAAATCAAAGAGATTCAAGCTCCAATTTGCTAGCTGTGGGACTGTGGGCAAGTTACTTAATCTCTCTGAGTCTGAGGTCCCTCATGTGTAAAATGTAGGATAATCACATCTATTTAATAGGCTTGTTGTGAGGATGACATATGAAAATACACAAAGCATTTACTGATACATATGGTGGGCAACTATCAAGTATCTTATGAATTATGGCTATAATTACTCTCAAAACAATCTCTAGTTTTTGAAACATTTAGTTTCAAGCTCCCAAGGACAAAGAATCTGACTTCATTCAGTGTAGGATTGTCCATACATTTATATAATTTTAAAAATACACAAAGAATGTTAGAGATCATCTTAGATAAAGCAAAAGAAAAAATGGTTAGGTCTATTTTGTATTTGAAGGCACGGCTGGTGAAGAAAGGGTTTTCCTTTGTGTCTCTCTGATTCTTCCATTGTCTTGCTGGGTAAGATACCTTCAGGTTAGACACAAAGGTGATCAGTTGGCCATGACAGGAAGAGGAATAGCGGCAGGTCTAGTCAGGCAGTTGAGTCTTTTAGACATGATTTTCCCTGCCAGTGAAGGTGACCAGATTGTTAAGGTATCTGATCCTAAAATGTAGTGCTCCCAAAAACTGTCTGAAGACTGGAATCTAAAGTTGTTGAATTTGGATTGGCAACCACAGGTTCTACATTCTTTTTTTTAAGATTTTATTTACTTATTTGAGAGAGAGAGAGAGAGAGAGAGAGAGAGAAGCAGACCCCCTCCTGAGCAGAGAGCCCAACGCAGGGCTCGATCCCAGGACCCCGAGATCATGACCTGAGCTGAAGGCAGACGCTTAACCAACTGAGCCACCTTGGCGCCCCTAGGATCTACATTCTTAAATTCATTTCGTATTCATCTCAAAGTTAAGAGCAGAGGCTCAAGCACCAAAACAATGGGGTTCAAATTTGATCATTTGTAAAACAGAGATCATTACAGCTCCTCCCTCTAAGGATGTTTAGGAGAAATGAATGAAGTAATCTATGTATAGATGTTAGCACAGTACCTGGTTTATAGTGAGCACTCGATAAGTGTAAGCTATTGTTGTAATTATCATACTTGCTGCAGTTGCTTTCCCTAGAATTCTGTATTTGATGTGTCTGACTCCAGCCTATTTTCTTGACCTCAACACTGATTTGGGGACTACACCCAGCCTCTAACTAACCTATCAAGCATAATAGTTCTGTTGGAAGAATTAGAGTTAATATCATGACATAACCAATGGAAATGTGAGGTTACTTAGTAGAATATTTCCACACAAGGGCATTTCCTAGATGACTGAGCATTAGGAGAACTAATTTCAGTGTTGTTGAAATGCTAGTGTAGCTAGGCTCTAAGAGACTGTCAACCATTCTCAGGCTTTTAATGAGTTCCCCAAGGAGAAGCAAAAGCTACCACCCCGGCAAGCCTTCCCCTACACCTGAATTCTTTGTCATTCAGTTGCTGGTACTCTGGAGACTAACATATTGGTATCCTTTGCTGCAGAATACCAAAACAATAAAATCTGACAATTCTTGATCAATCAGTGCTGGAAATGCACAACCATTTGGAAATGCAATGGAGTAGATAATGTGAAAACATGGACTATATATCTATGGGACTGCCTGCAAATACAATTCAGTAAGGATTTGAGAGACTTCAGTCACCTGAACTAATCAATTTAAACTAGGGCAAATGACAAGGCTTTCAATGGGTTTCTATAGCCTGACTAAAATATTGTTTTGAGCGTAATTAGTACTAGACATCAAAGGAACTTCATCAAAGGATCTTCTATGTTTGGAAAGAAAGCTCCCCAGTTCATTAACATGACACCATGTCTCCACAAAATAGTCCATGTATTCTACCCAACAAGAGAACCGACCTGATCCTTGGGGTAGGGTTGCATCACAAAGATAAGAAAAGAAGGAGGGAAATGCAAAACATGGACCAGAATTCTGAAGAGCTTGTTCAGTCTGGCAGAACTAGCTTTAATAAAGTTTATAAGTTTTGAAAAGTATTTATAAGTTTAATTTAAATGCCATTCTTTTTATTCAGAGAGAGAGAGAATGGTGGGAGGGGGAGAGGGAGAAAGAGAATCTTAAGCAGGCTTCACACCCAATGCAGAGCTTGACGTGGAGCTCAATCTCATGACCCTAAGATCACAACCCAAGCCGAAATCAAGAATCAGATGCTTAACTGACTGAGGCACCCAGGCACCCCAATTTACATAACATTTTTTGATGACAAAAATAATATAGGCTCCTTGCTGAAAACAGAAAAGTATTAAGAAAAAAGTTTAACTACTCATAATCAAATCACCTGAAGTTAACATTTTGCTCTATTTAATTCGGGACAATTTTCTCTGAATGTTGTTATTAGTTCTAATTAACATAACTGGGATTATTTGGAAACATGGTTATTAATGGCTATGTAATAATACATTATGTGTTGCAATTTCAACATCCTTGGGCATTTATTTATAACCCCAATTTTTCCTATAATAAATAATACTATGACAAACATCTTCTTTTGTAAAATCTTTCCCGGATGTACAAATGTTTCCTTAGAATAGGTTTTTGGAAGTTAAATATTTCAATTAAAGGGTAGGAACATATTTAAGTTTCTCAGTACATTTGCCAAATTGCTTTCCAAAGGATCATCCCAGTGTATCCTCCCATGAGCCATGTGTACCAGTGACTACTTGGACTGTTATCTTGGATCATTCTTCTCTAATCTCATGGTCAAAAATGCTATCTCAGGACAACTGGGTGGTGCAGGCTGTTAAGCCTCAGACTCTTGATTTTGGCTCAGGTCATGATCTCAAGGTCGTTGGATCAAACCCTGTGTCAGGCTCCATGCTCAGCATGGAGTCTGCGTGGGATTCTCTTTCCCTCTCTGTCTGCCCCTCCTGCTCATGCTCTCTCTCTCTCTCTCTTTCTAAA
This sequence comes from Ursus arctos, assembly GCF_023065955.2. Taxonomy (NCBI): domain Eukaryota; kingdom Metazoa; phylum Chordata; class Mammalia; order Carnivora; family Ursidae; genus Ursus; species Ursus arctos. The sequence goes on from NC_079873.1 coordinate 16,766,597, forward strand.
ATAAATAAATAAATATTTTAAAAATGCTATCTCATTACCTCACTATTATTTTTTAAAGGTAGTTAATCATCTCACACATAAATATATTGACCATTTCTTTTTCTTTTGGTATTTCTTCATGACCACAGCCCATATCTTCCACTGGGCAATCACGTTTTTCTCATAGTTTTATTAGAATCTATATATATTAAAACATATTAGTTCTTTACTATATTTTTTTGCACTTATATTTTAACATGAATTTTATTTTTTTAAGATTTTATTTATTTGTTTGAGAGAGAGATAGTGAAAGAGAGAATGAGCAGGGAGAGAGGCAGAAAGAGAGGGAGTAGACTCCCCGCTGAGCAGGGAACCTGATGTGGGGCTCGATCCCAGGACCCTAAGATCATGACCTGAGCTGAAGGCAGACACTCAATGACTGAGCCACCCAGGCACCCCTTAACATTAATTTTAATTTGTGGTAAATTTTCATTGTTATCATTATACAGAAATTTGGAATTTTCATGCAGTCAAATCTATCTACCTTTTCCTTTATGATTTTTTTCACATTACTCTTATTCTTTTAAAACCTTCCCCATTTGCAGAACAAGTGAATATTTACCCCAGCAAAACCAGTTTTATTAAGTGTAAAATGCTTATCTAAAGGCAGAATGTGGTTAGAATGATTTCACTCACCATAGCTAAACAATTTATAAAGCACATGAATTTGGCAGTACTCACGAAACAAATACAGATATCATCTCAGGACTTAAATGAAATTACCCTTAAGATGATTATATAAAGTACTTGAGGAGAAAAGAGTCAAAACTATATCAAAGAAGAGACTGTTGTAAAAGTGAAGGTGAAACTAGACCTTTTAAAGAAGTTCCACACTTCTGATTCATTGAAGGGAACAATTTTACGTTATCTTTGTTTTCATTCTCTTAGCCTCATTTGTAACAAATGTTTAACAAGTACCTGAGTACTCAGATACCACTGTATTATATTAGCAACATTGTCTAATACTGACTGACTTTGCAAAGACCTTGCTTGCAATACAAGAAACATACTTCAAAATAATTGCAAAACCTATGACTATAAATTTGTTAACAAATTTTATCCTTATAATCCTTGTTTCCATAATTAATAGACAAACAAAAGAACACATAAATTCTTTATAAAATAAACACATAAGAGGAAGAGAAGGATGGAGGGAGGAGGGGTGGTAAGAAGATAACTGATAAAGGTCTAAAAATATTTCTTTGAAATATTTATTCTTTGAAAAATTTAAAGCGATGTGTAAGTGTGTGCCCACATAAAGAATCCACATCACACACACACACACACACACACACACACACACACACACAAAACAGATCTACATTGGAAAGGAGGAGAGAAAAGCATAGGTTGTCAGGAAGTTGCCAGTCTCCAATGACACCATCAGTAACAGTTGGTTTGTAAAAGGGTACCTTCAAGTAACCATTAATCAGAGAATAATGGGGACAACAAAAGGCAATGCTTCTCAACTATTTAGAGTATTATTAGCAATAGATTTTGTGGTATACATACTACATACATGAACAGTGTGCTGGACCACATGTTCTTAATAAATATGTAATAAACTGTGTTAGATGATTGTACTAATAGCCCCAATTTTTCATGTACCCTTGTATCCATGCCCTATGACAATGCCCTATCACACTGACTTTGGGCCTGGCCATGTGACTTGCTTTGGATAAAGGGGTAGTAACAAACTTAATGCAAGGAGAGGCAGATGAGTTTGGCCCAGCTCATGAAAACCTCTCAGCTCATCCTAGACTCATGAGAAATAATAAATAGTGTTTTAAGCCACAAAGTTTTGGTTGACTTGCTCCACATTAATAGCTAACTGATATAATAATCAGAGAGAAGGGGCTTAGGATATTAAAGGGCAAAACTGTGGTTATCCAAAGTACTTCCAGAGAAGCAGAGAAGCAGGGTAGGGTTAAAGTAAAAAGCCACCGTGAGTACCTGTGTAACATCTCCCTGCCAAATGAAAATTTCAGTACAGTGGGGAGGGCTTCAGAATCTTCTGTCTTCTTTAGGACAGAAGCACAATGAACATGCGTTCAGTCAAAAGCTGATTTTCAGGAGCAAATTTCTTCACCACGGGAAGCTTGAAGAGGAAACCAATAAGTGCTTCAACCTGTAATGGGATGGTAGCTTTGACCTCTGTCTCCAAAGATTTTACAGAAACTTCAGCTGGCACCAAATGTAGTGACAAAAGGATCTAGAATGTCCCCACAAACACTTTTGTTTTGCTTCTGTTTTCAATGCAAGTTACTGAACTTAGTTATTAAGAACTTTCTGTGATTTGAATTAGGAATGCATTAGAGGTTTTCCATTTTGTTTTGTATTAGCCTGTAAAAGGAGATGAGATTTCTCTGAGCATCTTTCCTAATGACCTTTGCTATAAAGTGGCATGAAATCATTTAAAGCAATGGTTTTGAACCAGAAGTATGTATCAAAATTACATGTGACCTTTAAAAATCACCCATGCTCCTAGGCCTTCTCCTTGGTGTGGTAGATACACTGCCCAGATTCTACTTCAAGGAAAGGCTTGCTACTTAGCTATTAGAAGTGCAGTTGACAGCCACCAGCAATCAGTTCCTTCAGGGTCTGTCTTCAATTGCAGAGAGACCTTTGACTCTTGGTTACACTCTTCCCAGGACAGCCTGTATTCAGTGACTGAGAAAAGCAGAAGTATACTAGCCATTTCAGCTCAGTGTGGGGCACTGAAGGTAATGCTTATTCCAGAGTTCCTTGCTGTGTTGGCTGAGGTATATCTGACCTACATTGCAGTTGTACTTCTCCTTCTGCCTTATCCCAATTCCTACCCTTTCCCTTCATAGATATAAATCTCTAATAAACATCCTGCACTCAAAACTCCATTTTAGCACCTGCTTCTGGAAAACCCAACCTAACACATATGGAGAATTTCATTCAGAAGGTCTGGGATAAGCAGGGCCCAAGTACGTGCAGTTTGAAAAAGCACCTTAGGTAATTCAGATATGCACTTTTCTTTTAAAATGTCTGACTTAGAATGTTCCAGGAGCCCTGAAGACTGAACATAATACCATAGGATTGTTATATAGTCTTAACGCATAACTACCTGAGAGAACGTTTCATAGACACAGATTTTTTAGATTCTGAAACCACTGAAAACACTTGATGTTATCAAACCTGTAGAGCTAAGAAATAATACAAATTGTTTAACCATGTAATTTTAGAGCTAGAGATGTACCTAGAAACTCAACCCACTTCTTTTGCAAAAGAGGAAATTGAGTCTCCCTTAAGGAATAATGGTAGCACCAGGGCCAAATCCCAGGCCTCTTGGCTTTTATTCCATCATGGAAAGTCTAAAAAGTTTACTTTCAAATGTTAGTTTTAATGTCCTCTATTAATACTTCTCCCATCAACATTAACTTCACAAAATCACTTAATTTGAGATTTATCTCCTTTAATTTTTCTCTTTCCACTCAAAGTAAAGGTGTTAATAACTGTAAAATGGTAAAGATGATCTTCTTCTATTGACAAGAAGGAGGGGCAATAACAGAACTTAGCAGTTCTAGACAGAGAAAACAGAATGTCCAAAGGCCATGAGGCAGAACTAAGTTTGGTATGTTTAACGAAAAATAAGAAGTTCATGTGACTTGAGTGAGGTAAAGAGGCAGAAAATTAAAGGACGTGATAAGAGAAAGATTACCAGGCACTATACTATAGTTATTTGTGTTCACCTCTCTCTCCCAGAAGCAATTACTTGCAAGGTCTTTGATAACCACATAGGTTTTTGGAAAGAGATTTCCAATTCTGGTAATGGGAAACTTGGTTATTCTCACCAACCTGCCAGAGGAAAACAATGAAAAATACTGAGTGAAGGTTTTTTAAAAATCTCTTAAAAAGCAAAAAGAGGGGCACCTGCGTGGCTCAGTCCATTCAGCGGCTGCCTTCAGCTCAGGTCATGATCCCAGCATCCCGGGGCTGAGCCCAACATCGGGTCACAGTGTATCACAAAAAGCCAACAAAACACAAGAGAAGAAAACAAGGGAAGAAAGGAACAGAAGAACTACAAAAACAACCAGAAAACAAGTAACAAAATGGCAATAAGTACGTACAAGAATTACTTTGGATGTAAATGGATGAAATGGTCCAATCAAAAGACATCAGTGATGGAAGGGATAAAAAAGCAAGACTCATCTATATGCTGCTTACAAGAGACTCATTTCAGACCTAAAGACACATGCAGATTGAAAGTAAAGGGATGGAGAAGCATTTACCCGGCAAATGGAACTGAAAAGAAAGCACAGGTAGCAATACTTATAGATAACAAAATAGATTTTATTATTGAATTTTTTAAAAAGATTTATTTATTTGAGAGAGAGAGAAAGAGAAAGCGGGTGCAAGGTGGGGGAGAGGGAGAGGGAGAATCTTCAAGCAGACCCCCCTCTGAGCATGAAGCCTGACACAAGCCTCAATCTCACAACCCATGAGATCACGACCTGAGCCGAAACCAAGAGTCAGACACTTAACTAACTGAGCCACCAGGACACCCCCCAAAAAGATATTTTAGAGACTGTAACAAGGGACAAAGAAGGACACTATATAATCATAAAGGCAACAATCCAACAAGAAGATGGATGGGTATTAAGGAGGGCATGTATTGTGATGAACACTGGGTGTTATACTCAACTAATGAAATGTTGAACACTACATCAAAAACTAATGATATACAATATGTTGGCTAATCGAACATAATAAATAAATACATAAATTCATATTATCTTTTGTTTCTCTTGTCTTTGGAGATGTGTCATGAAAAAAGTTGCTGTGGCCGATGTCGTAGAGGTTGCTGCCTATGTTCTCCTCTAGGATTTTGATGGATTCCTGTCTCACGTCGAGGTCTTTCATCCATTTGGAGTTTATCTTTGTGTATGGTGTGAGAGAGTGGTCAAGTTTCATTCTTTTGCATGTAGCTGTCCAATTTTCCCAGCACCATTTATTGAAGAGACTGTCTTTTTTCCACTGGATGTTTTTTCCTGCTTTATCAAAGATTAGTTGCTCAAAGAGCCGAGGGTCCATTTCTAGTTCTCTATTCTGTTCCATTGGTCTATGTGTCTGTTTTTGTGCCAGTACCATGCTGTCTTTGTGATCACAGCTTTGTAGCACAGCTCGAAATCCGGCATTGTGATGCCCCCAGCTTTGTTTTTCCTTTTCAACAGTTCCTTGGTTATTCAGGGCCTTTTCTGTTTCCATACAAATTTAAGGACTATTTGTTCCAGTTCTTTGAAAAATGTCCTCGGTATTTTGATCAGGATAGCATTGAAAGTGTACATTGCTCTGGGTAGCATGGACATTTTAACTACATTAATTCTTCCGATCCATGAGCATGGAATATTTTTGCATCTTTTTGTGTCTTCCTCAATGTCATTCAAGAGTGATTTATAGTTGCTAGAATATAGGTCCTTTACGTCTCTGGTTAAGTTAATTCCAAGGTAACGTATGGTTTTGGGTGCTATTGTAAATGGGATGGATTCCCTAATTTCTCTTTCTTCAGTCTCATTATTCATGTATAGAAATGCAACTGATTTCTGAGCATTGATTTTGTATCCCGCCACATTACTGAATTGCTCTATAACTTCTAATAGTTTGGGCGTGGATTCTTTTGGGTTTTCCATATAGAGTATCATGTCATCTGCGAAGAGAGACATTTTGACTTCTTCTTTGCTGATTTGGATACCTTTTATCCCTTTTTGTTGTCTGATTGCTGTTGCAAGGACTTCTAGTACTATGCTGAATAATAGTGGCAAGAGAAAGCTTCTGCAGAGCCAAGGAAACAGTCAAAAAAACTAAGAGGCAGCCCACGGAATGGGAGAATATATTTGCAAATGATGGTACAGATAAAAGACTGGTATCCAAGATCTACAAAGAACTTCTCAAACTCAATACGCAAGAAACAAATAAACAAATCATAAAATGGGCAGAAGATATGAACAGACACTTTTCCAATGAAGACATACAAATGGCTAACAGACACATGAAAAAATGTTCAAAATCATTAGCCATCAGGGAAATTCAAATCAAAACCAAACTAAGATACCACCGTACGCCAGTTAGAATGGCAAATATTGACAAGGCAAGAAACAACAATTGCTGGAGAGGATGTGGAGAAAGGGGATCCCTCCTACATTGTTGGTGGGAATGCAAGTTGGTACAGCCACTCTGGAAAACAGTGTGGAGGTCCCTTAAAAAGTGAAAAATTGAGCTACCCTATGACCCAGCCATTGCACTACTGGGTATTTACCCCAAAGATACAGACGTAGTGAAGAGAAAGGCCATATGCCCCTCCATGTTCATAGCGGCATTGTCCACAATAGCTAAATTGTGGAAGGAGCCAAGATGCCCTTCAACAGATGACTGGATTAAGAAGATGTGGTCCATATATACAATGGAATATTACTCAGCTATCAGAAAGAACGAGTTCTCAACATTTGCTACAACATGGACGGCACTGGAGGAGATAATGCTAAGTGAAATAAGTCAAGAAGAGAAAGACAATTATCATATGATTTCTCTCATCTATGGAACATAAGAACTAGGAAGATCGGTAGGGGAAGAAAGGGATAAAGAAAGGGGGGTAATCAGAAGGGGGAATGAAACATGAGAGACTATGGACTCTGAGAAACAAACTGAGGGCTTCAGGGGGGGGTGGGGGAATGGGTTAGACTGGTGATGGGTAGTAAGAAGGGCACGTATTGCATGGTGCACTGGGTGTTATACGCAACTAATGAATCATCGAACATTACATCAGAAACCAGGGATGTACTGTATGGTGACTAACATAATATAATAAAAAATCATTAAAATAAAAATAAATAAATAAATACATAAATACATAAATAAATAATAAAATAAAATGCCAAGCTTGTCATGTGTGCAATAGTGGAAAAGAATAACATAAGGGGGTCACCTGGGTAGCTTAGTCAGTTAAGCATCTGATTCATTATTTTGGCTCAGGTCATGATCTCAGGGTTGGGACATAAAGCCCCACATCAGGATCCTCGCTTAGCAAGGACTCTTCTGGAGATTCTCTCTCTCTCTCTCTGCCCTTCCCCTGCCTCTGCTTGCACTCTCTCTCTCTGTCAAATAGATAAGTAATTCTTTAAAACAAAACATAAAGGAAGCAATCAACCGTGATACAATAATAGTAGGTGACTTTAACACCACACTTAAATTAATGGATAGGTCATCCAAATATAAAATCAACAAGGAAACAGTGGCTTTGAATGACACATTGGACCAGATGGCACTAACAGATATAGTCAGAACATTACATTCTAAAACAACAGAATACACATTCTTTTCAAGTGCACATGGAACATCCCCCAGAATAGATCACATGTTAGGCCACAGAATAAGAAAGTGTCAACAGATTCAAAAAGACTGAAGTCATACCATGCATCTTTTTAAATCACAGTGCTATGAAACTAGAAATCAACCACAAGAAAAAAATCTGGAAATAATGCAAATACATGGAGCCTAACTAACATGCTAGCAAACAATCACAGGGTTATCCAAGAAATCAAAGGGGAAGTAAAAAAATACACGGAGACAAATGAAAATGAAAACATAATGGTCCAGGGGCGCCTGGGTGGCTCAGTCGTTAAGCGTCTACCTTTGGCTCAGGGCCTGATTCCAGCATCCTGGGATCGAGCCCCGCATCGGGCTCCCTGCTCTGCTGGGAGCCTGCTTCTACCTCTCCCACTCCCCATGCTTGTGTTCCCTCTCTCGCTGGCTGTCTCTCTCTCTCAAAATAAATAAACAAAAATCTTAAAAAAAAAATAAAATGAAAAAGAAAAAGAAAACATAATGGTCCAAAATCTTCAGGATGCAGCAAAAGCTGTTTTAAGAGGCAAGTTTATAGCAATACGGGCCTATATAAAGGAGTAAGAAAAATCTCAAAGAAACAACATAACCTTACACCTAAAGGAGCTAGAAAAAGAACAACCAAAACCCAAACCAGTAGGAAGAAGGAAATAATAAAAATTACAGCAGCAAAAAAAAATGGAATAGAAACTAAAAAAAACAATAGAACAAATCAATGAAACTAGGAACTGGTTCAGTGAAAAGATAAATAAAATTGTTAAACCTTTAGCCAGACTCAGAGTCATCCAGAATAAAAAAAAAAGGACTCAAATAAATAAAGTCAGAAATGAAAGAGGAGAAATAACAACTGATACCACAGAATACCAGAGAAATACAAAGGATAGTAAGAGAATATTATGAAAAATTATATGACAAAAAATTGGACAACCTATAAGAAATGGATAAATTCCTAGAAACATATAATCTCCCAAAACTGAATCATGAAGACAGAAAATTTGAACATATTGATTACCAGTAATGAAATTGAAACAGTAATCAAAACACTCCCAATGAACAGAAGTCCAGGACCACACAACTTCACAGGTAAATTCTACCAAAACTATTAATGTTAATATTAATACCAATTCTCAAACTATTTCAAAAAACAGAAGAAGAAAGAAAACTTCCAAATTCATTCTATAAGGCTGGCATTACCCTCATACCAAAAGCAGATAAAGACAATACAAAAAAAGAGAGAATCATAAGACAATATCTCTGATGAATACAGATGCAAAAATCCTCAGCAATAATTAGCAAATAGAATCCAATAATACATTAAAAAATCATTCACCACGATCAAGTGGGATTTATTCCTGGGATGCAAGGGTGGTTCAATATTTCCAAATCAATCAATGTGATATATGTGAAAGCATAAAAACCATAGGACCATTTCAATAGATGCAGAAGAAGCATTTGACAAAGGACAACATCCATTCATGATAAAAACCCTCAACAAAGTAGGTTTAGAGGGAACATACCTCAACATAATAAAGGCCTTACATGAAAAACTCATAGCTAACATTATCCTTAATGGGGAAAAACTGAGAGCTTTTCCCCTAAGGTCAGGAACAAGATAAGGATGTTCACTCTCACCATTTTTATTCAGCATAGCACTGGAAGTCTTAGCCACAGTAAGCAGACAACAGAAAGCAATAAAAAGCACCCAAATTGGTAAGAAAAAAGTACAACCTTCACTATTTTCAGGTGACATCATATTATATGTAGAAAACCCTAAAGACTACATGAAAAAAACTACTCAAACTGATAAATGAATTCAGAAAGATTGCAGGATACAAAATCACTGTACTGAAATCTGTTGCATTTCTACACATTAATAATGAAGCAGCAGAAATAGAAATTAAGAAACAATTCCACTTACAATTGCACCAAAAATAATAAAATACTCATGAGTAAACTTAACCAAGGAGGTGAAAGACCCGTACTCTGAAAATATTAAAACTCTGATGAAAAAAACTGAAGACTACATAAACAAATGGAAAGACATTCCATGCTCATGGATTATAAGAACAAATGTTGTTGAAATTGTCCACACCATCCAAAGCAATCTATAGGTTTAATGCAATCCCTATCAAAATACCAACAACATTTTTCATAGAACTAAAACAAATCATCCTAAAATTGGTATGGAACCAGAAAAGACTCGGAATAGCCAAAGCAATCTTGAAAAAGGAAAACAAACCTGGAGGTATCACAACCCCACATTTGAAGTTATACTACAAAGTTATAGTTATCAAAACAGTATGTCACTGGCACAAAAACAGACACATAGATCAATGGAACAGAATAAGCCAAAAATAAACCCACAATTAACCTTCAACAAAGCAGGAAAGAATATGCAATGGGAAAAAGTCTCTTCTACAAATGCTGTTTGGAAAACTGGACAGCTACATGCAAAAGAATGAAACCGGACTTTCTTACACCATACAGAAAAATAAACTCAAAATGGATTAAGGACCTAAATGTGAGACTTGAAACCATATACATCCTTGAAGAGAGCACAGGCAATAATATTTCAGACATTGGCTGTAGCAACATTTTTCTAGATATGTCTCCTGAGGCAAGGGAAACAAAGCAAAAATAAACTATTGGGACTATATCAAAATAAGAAGCTTCTGCACGGCAAAGGAAACTATCAACAAAACTAAAAGACATGGGAGAAGATATTTGCAAATGACATATCCGATAAAGGGTTAGTATCCAAAATATATAAAGGAAACTTATACAACTTAACATCAAAAAAATCAAATAATCTAATTATAAAATGGGCAGAAGACATGAACAGATATTCTCCAAAGATGACATACAGATGGCAAACAGAGAAATAAAAAACGGTGCTCAACATTACTAATCATCAGGGAAATTTGAAACAAAACCACAGTAAGATATCACTGCACACCTGTCAGAAAGGCTAAAATAAAAAACACAAGAAACAGCAAGTGTTTCTGAGGATGTGGAGGAAAAGGTACCCTTGTGCACTATTGGTGGAAATGAAAACTGATGCAGCCACTGTGGAAAACCGTATGGAGTCTCCTCAAAATGTTAAAAATAGTACCCTACAATCCAGCAATTGCAGCACTAGGTATTTACCCAAAGAATACAAAAATACTGATTCAAAGGGATACATGCACCCTGATGTTTGCAGCAGTATTTACAATAACTAAATTATGGAAACAGCCCAAATGTCAATGTCCATCGACCAATGAATGGATAAAGAGGATGTGGTATATATATGTAATGGAATATTACTCAGCCATCAAAAAGAATGAAATCTTGCCATTTGAAATGGCATAGATGGAGCTAGAGAGTATAATGCTAAGCAAAATAATTCAGTCAGAGAAAGAAAAATACCATATGATTTCACCCATATGTGGAATGTAAAAACAAAACAAATAATCATAGGGAAAAAAGAGAGAGAGAGAGAGAGAGAGAGAGAGAGAGAGAGACAAACACCAAACAGAATCTTAACAAACTGATGGTTACCAGTGGGGAGGTGGGGGGTATAGGTGAAACAGGCAATGGGGATTAAGGTGTGCACTTGCTGTGATGAGCACCTGGTTACGTATGGAAGTGTTGAATCACTAAATTATATGCCTGAAACTAATATTATACTATATGTTAACTAACGGGAATTCAAATAAAAGCTTAAAATAGTAAAAAATAAACAAGCAGGACTACATCAAACTAAAAAGCTTTTACACAACAAAAGAAACAATTAACAAAATAAAAAAGGTAAACTACAGAGTATGAGAAAATATCTGCATAAAACATATCTGATAAAGGGTTACAATATCAATAATATATAAGGAAATCATACAACTCATGGCAAAAAATCAAATAATCCAATTAAAAATGGGCAAAAGATGGACACTTGGGTTGCTTCCATATTTTGTCTATTGTGAACAACACTGTAATAAACAGGGTTGGACATACCTTTTCAAATTTGTTTTTCCACATGTCCTTCAATAGATGAATGGGTAAAGATGAAGTGGTACATATATACATATACAATGGAATATTACTCAGCCATCAAAAAGAATGAACTCTTGCATTTGCAACAACATGGATGGATCTAGAGGGTATAATGCTAAGTGAAATACGTAAGCCAGAGAAAGTCAAATACATATGATTTCAATCACATGTGGAAATTAAGAAAAAAAAAACCAATGAACAAAGAAAAAGAGACAAATGAAAAACCAGATTCTTAAATAAAGAGAACAAAGTGGTGGTTGCCAGAAGGGAGGTCAGTGGGAAAATGGGTGAAACAGGTGAAGGGGGTTAAGAGTGTACTTATCTTGATGAGCACTGCATAATGTATAGAATTGCTGAATCACTGTATTGAACACCTGAAACTAATACAATACTATACGTTAATTATACTGTTATTTAAAAAAAAATATTCCATGGAGTACTGGGTGTTTTACACAAATAATGAATCATGGAACACTACATTAAAAACTAAGGATGTACTGTATGGTGACTAACATAACATAATAAAAAATTATTAAAAACAGGAAAGGAAAAAAATAAAAAATAAAAATAAAAGAATGGGCAAAAGTAGCAAAATTATTTAGAGAGTGTTTTCTAAATTATATTTTATTTTTTTATACTAATATTTTTTTATTATATTATGTTAGTCACCATACAGTACATCCCTGATTTTTGATGTAAAGTTTAATGATTCATTAGTTGCGTATAACACCCAGTGCACCATGCAATACGTGCCCTCCTTACTACCCATCACTGGTCTATCCCATTCCCCCACCCCCCTCCCCTCTGAGGCCCTCAGTTTGTTTCTCAGAGTCCATAGTCTCTCATGTTTCATTCCCCCTTCTGATTACCCCCCCTTTCTTTATCCCTTTCTTCCCCTACTGATCATCGTAGTTCTTATGTTCCATAGATGAGAGAAATCATATGATAGTTGTCTTTCTCTGCTTGACTTATTTCACTTAGCATTATCTCCTCCAGTGCCGTCCATGTTGCAGCAAATGTTGAGAACTCGTTCTTTCTGATAGCTGAGTAATATTCCATTGTATATATGGACCACAACCTCTTAATCCAGTCATCTGTTGAAGGGCATCTCGGTTCCTTCCACAATTTGGCTGTTGTGGACAATGCTGCTATGAACATGGGGGTGCATATGGCCTTTCTCTTCACTACGTCTGTATCTTTGGGGTAAATATCCAGTAGTGCAATGGCTGGGCGATAGGGTAGCTCAATTTTTCACTTTTTAAGGGACCTCCACACTGTTTTCCAGAGTGGTGGTACCAACTTGCATTCCCACCAACAATGTAGGAGGGATCCCCTTTCTCCACATCCTCTCCAGCAATTGTTGTTTCTTGCCTTGTCATATTTGCCATTCTAACTGGCGTAAGGTGGTATCTCAGTGTGGTTTTGATTTGAATTTCCTGATGGCTAATGATTTTGAACATTTTTTCATGTGTCTGTTAGCCATTTGTATGTCTTCATTGGAAAAGTGTCTGTTCATATCTTCTGCCCATTTTTTTATTTGTTTATTTGTTTCTTGTGTATTGAGTTTGAGAAGTTCTATGTAGATCCTGGCTACCAGTCCTTTATCTGTAGTGTCATTTGCAAATATATATATTCTCCCATTCCGTGGGCTGCCTCTTAGTTTCTCTGACTGTTTCCTTGGCTGTGCAGAAACTTTTAATCTTGATGAAGTCCCATAAATTCATTTTATCTTTTGTTTCTCTTGCCTTTGGGAATGTATCATGAAAAAGGTTGTTTGGCTGATGTCGTAGACGTTGCTGCCTATGTTCTCCTCTAGAATTCTGATGGATTCCTGTCTCACATCGAGGTCTTTCATCCATTTAGAGTTTATTTTTGTGTATGGTGTGAGATAGTGGTCAAGTTTCATTCTTTTGAATGTACCTGTCCAATTTTCCCAGCACCATTTATTGAAGAGACTGTCCTTTTCCCACCGGATGTTTTTTCCTGCTTTATCAAATATTAGTTGCCCAAAGAGCCGAGGGTCCATTTCTGGGCTCTCTATTCTGTTCCATTGGTCTATGTGTCTGTTTTTGTGCCAGTACCATGCTCTCTTTGTGATCACAGCTTTGTAGTACAGCTCGAAATCCGGCATTGTGATGCCCCCAGATCTGTTTTTCCGTTTCAACAGTTCCTTGGAGATTCGGGGCCTTTTCTGGTTCCATACAAATTTAAGGACTATTTGTTCCAGTTCTTTGAAAAATGTCCTCGGTATTTTGATCGGGATAGCATTGAAAGTGTAGATTGCTCTGGGTAGCATGGACATTTTAACTATGGTAATTCTTCCGATCCATGAGCATGGAATATCTTCCCATCTTTTTATGTCTTCCTCAATGTCTTTCAAGAGTGATTTATAGTTTCTAGAATATAGGTCCTTTACGCCTCTGGTTAAGTTAATTCCAAGGTAACGTATGGTTTTGGTGCTATTGTAAATGGGATGGATTCCCTAATTTCTCTTTCTTTGGTCTTGTTATTCGTGTATAGAAATGCAACTGATTTCTGAGCATTAATTTTGTATCCCGCCACGTTACTGAATTGCTCTATAACTTCTAATAGTTTGGGAGTGGCTTCTTTTGGGTTTTCCATATAGAGTATCATGTCATCTGCGAAGAGAGACATTTTGACTTCTTCTTTGCCGATTTGAATACCTTTGATACCTTTTTGTCGTCTGATTGCTGTTGCAAGGACTTCTAGTACTATGTTGAATAATAGTGGCGAGAGTGAGCATCCTTGTCGAGTTCCTGATCTTAAGGGAAAGGCTTCCAGCTTTTCCCCATTAAGAATAATATTTGCAGTAGGCTTTTCATAGTTGGCTTTTATGAGATTGAGAAATGTACCCTCTATTACTACACTCTGAAGGGTTTTAATCAGGAAAGGATGCTGTATTTTGTCAAGTGCTTTTTCGGCATCAATTGAGAGGATCATATGGTTCCTGAGTCTTTTCTTGTTGATATGATGTATCACGCTGATTGATTTGCGAATATTGAACCACGCTTGCATCCCAGGTATGAATCCCACTTGATCGTGATGGATAATCCTTTTAATGTTCTGTTGGATTCTATTAGCAAGTATCTTGTTGAGGATTTTGGCGTCCATTTTCATTAGGGACATCGGTCTGTAATTCTCCTTTTTGAGGGGGTCTTTGCCTGGTTTGGGGATCAAGGTAATATTGGCCTCATAGAATGAGTTTGGTAGCTTTCCTTCTGTTTCTATTTTTTGAAATAGCTTTAGGAGAATAGGTATTATTTCTTCTTTGAATGTTTGGTAGAATTCCCCAGGAAAACCATCCGGGCCTGGAGTTTTGTTATTTGGAAGGTTGTTTATCACTGACTCATCTCTTCATAATTAATTGGCCTGTTTAAGAAATCAATTTCTTCCGGTTTCAATCTTGGTAGTTTATAGGTTTCCAGGAAGGATTCCATCTCTTCCAGATTGCTTGGTTTATTGGCATATAGCGGTTGATAAAAATTTCTAATAATCCTTCCAATTTCAATGGTGTTCGTCGTGACCTCTCCTTTTTCATTCATAATTTTAATAATCTGGGTCCTTTCTCTTTTCTTTTGGATAAGTCTTGCCAGTGGTCTGTCAATTTTATTGATTCTCTCAAAGAAGCAGCTTCTAGTCCTGTTGATCTGCTCTACTGTACTTCTGGTTTCTAATTCATTGATTTCAGCTCTAATTTTGGTCAACTGCTTCCTCGTGCGTGGATTAGGCCTGTCCCTCTGTTGCTGTTCCAGCTTCTTGAGGTGAGATTATAAAAACTGCATTTTAGATTTTTCTATTCTTTTGAGTGAGGCTTGGATGGCTATGTATTTCCCCCTTAGGACTGCCTTTGCAGTATCCCATAGGTTTTGGACTGTTGTATTCTCATTCTCATTGGTGTCCATAAATTGTTTAATTTGATTTTTGATTTCCTGGTTTATCAAGTCATTCCTGAGCAGGATGGTTCTTAGTTTCCAAGTGTTTGAGTTTCTTCCAAATTTTTCCTTGTGGTTGAGTTCCAATTTCAGAGCATTGTGGTCTGAGAATATGCAGGGGATAATTTCAATCTTTTGGCATCGGTTGAGACCTGTTTTGTGTCCCAGAACATGGTCTATTCTTGAGAATGTTCCATGGGCATTAGAATAGAATGAGTATTCTTTGGTTCTGGGGTGTAGTGTTCTATATATATCTATGAGGTCCAACTCGTTGAGTATGGCATTCAAAGCCTTTGATTCTTTGCTTAGTTTTTGCCAGGGTGTTCTGTCTATTTCTGAGAGTGGAGTGTTGAGGTCCCCTACTATTAATGTATTTTTATCTATAAGTCTCTTTATTCTGGTTAAGAGTTGGCTTGTGTATCTTGCTGCTCCCCTGTTGGGGGCATATATATTTATAATTGTCATATCCACTTGTTGAATACTTCCTTTAAGAATAATATAGTGCCCTTCTGCGTCTCTAACTATAGTCTCTACTTTAAAATCCAATCTATCTGATATAAGAATTGCTACCCCAGCTTTCTTTTGAGTTCCATTTGCGTGAAAGATGGTACCCATCCCCTTAGTCTCAGTCTGAATGCATCTTTGGGTTCGAAATGAGTCTCTTGTAGACAGCAAATGGATGGGTCATTTCTTTTTATCCAATCTGCAACCCTGTAGCGTTTATGGGAGCGTTCAAACCATTCACATTGGCACTAAGAACTGAGATATATGATTTTAATGATGCCATGTTGCCAGTAAAGTCTTTTTTTCTACTGGTTGTGACTTTATTTTGTGTATCACTCTTGGGGCCTTTTTACCTTTATAGAACCCCCCTTAATATCTTCTGTAGGGCTGGTTTTGTGGTTACGAAATTGGTTAATGACTGGCGATTCTGAAATGTCTTTATTCTCCATCAATTCTGAATGACAGCCTTGCTGGATAAAGGATCCTTGGCTGCATGTTTTTCTCTGAAAGAGCTTTAAAAATGCTCCCCCAACCCTTTCTCTCATTCCAGGTCTGTGTAGACAGGTCTGACTTAATTCTGATGCCTTTGCCTTGGTACGTGGGAAATTTCTTTGCCCTGGCCGCTTTCAATACTGTATCCTTGGATCTAATATTTGCGAAATGCACTATGACGTGACATGGTGTAGGTTTGTCATGGTTGAGCTTGGGAGGGGTCCTCTCTGCGTCTTGGACACGAATGTTTGTTTCCTTCGCTAGATTAGGGAAGTTTTCAGCTACAATTTGTTCAAATATCTCTTCTAGACCTCTGTTTTTCTCCACCCCCTCGGGGATGCCGATGATTCTGACATTGGATCGTTTCATTGAGTCAGTAATCTCCCGTAACCTACATTCGTGGGCGTGGATTTTTTTAAGAGCAGCTTCTATTTTGGTTTTTTCCTCTATTAACCCATCCTCCAATTCACTAACACGTTCCTCTGCTTCGGTGACCCTGGCTGTCAGAGCCTCTAGTATTGCCTGCATTTGGCTCATAGAATTTTTAATTTCTGTCAGATTCGCTCTCATTTCTGTCCTTAAGGATTCTATATTCTCAGTAACCTTTTCGTTAATACTTTCTTTAATTCTACTCATCATTTTGACCATCGTTACTCTGAATTCCATTTCTGATAATTTGGTTACATCCATATCCATTATTTCTGTGGCGGAGGCCACAGACTGTCTTTTCTTTGCCGGGGGAGGGGGGGCTTCTCCTTCTTGTCATTCTGATGAGGAGAGGTTGCGGGGTTGTCCAGAGCCCAAATTATTGACTGGGTCCCAGGCCGTGCCCCTTGTTTATAGGGATCTTAGGGATGTGGGCTTCTTCTTTAAAGATTTTATTTATTTATTTATCTGAGAGAGAGCGACAGTCAGCAAGAACGGGAACAGAAGCAGGGGAGTGGGACAAGAAGAAGCAGGCTCCCAGCAGAGGAGCCCGATGAGGGACTCCTTTCCGGAACGCCGGGATCACGCCCTAAGCCGGAGACAGGCGCTCAATGATTGTGCCACCCAGGCGCCCGGGTTGTGGGCTTCTTGATTTTTCAGCCTGCCTTCTGTGTTCTGGGGGAGGGGCCTGCCACGCCGATACTCAGGCAACCCTGTTTGGGTAGAGTCTCCGTGTCCCCTGCGAGGGGGGATGGGGATGGGCACGCTGTGAGCCGGTATTTTCAGGCTTTTGTTCTCTGGCGGATTTCCCTGGCGGTCTGCTGTGCCTCTTCTGAGAGTCAGAGCAGCAGCAGATCGAATTGTTACATAACAGAGGGATTGCGGCCCATCTCCACTGATGTTCTGGCCACTTTAACTCCGTTACTGTTGGTGCTGCTCAACCCTGCAGCGTCCCGGGATGTGCACCCCACACCCGGCGTCCCAGCCCTCACTTCCAAGGCTGGCGCATCTCTGTCCTTTGTGTTTCTAATGCCGCCAGCCGCCAGCCGCCCCCGCGCACTCCCGGATCTCTGGGTCTCAGTCTATGCCCGATGAGCACACCGGGATTCCGGAGTTCCGTGAGAAGCCTGGTGTCGCGCGCACCCGGTTCAGGGTCTCAGTCTGCTGTTTCGCGGGTGCCAACCGCGAGTCCGCCCGCTCCCCCGTGCAGGTGGCTGCCGCTTCACGGCGCCTGAACGCGGCGGCTCCCTCCCCCTTCCGTTTATCTTCTGATATCTCTGCGCGGTTTCACGGCTCCCCGCTTCGTACCTCAATACTCCGCGCTGGAGATGTTCATTTGTAGAGATCCAGATGTATCTTCCTGCGTGTCAGGCTGATTCCGTGGTTGTTTAGGCTGGTCTGGTACCTATCCAGCTCGACTCAGGGGACCGGCTGAAAAAGGGGTCCCCTACTCCTCCGCCATCTTAACTCCTAGAGAGTGTTTTCATTGAGTTAAAAAATCCAGGAAACTATTTAATCAAAAGCCTGTTTGCTTCTTCACAGCCACAGTGATATACTCCACTTTGAAAATGCAAGCAAAGCAATTTAAGTATAAAAAAAAATGAGG
Organism: Ursus arctos; assembly: GCF_023065955.2. NCBI lineage: Eukaryota > Metazoa > Chordata > Mammalia > Carnivora > Ursidae > Ursus > Ursus arctos. Next base: position 16,785,011 of record NC_079873.1, read on the forward strand.
GGTGCCTGGGTGGCTCAGCCAGTTAAGTGTCCGCCTTCAGCTCAGATCATGATCCCAGGGTCCTGGGATAGAACCCCATGTCTGGCTCTCTGCTCAGCAGGGAGTCTGCTCCTCCCTTTGCCTGCTGCTCCCCCTGCTGTGCTCTCTCTCTCTCTCTCTCTCTCTGGCAAATAAATAAATAAATAAATAAATAAATAAATAAAATCTTTAAAAAAAATGAGTTGAAGACCTGAGTATACATTTCTCCAAAGAAGACACACAGATGGCCAATAGGTACATGAAAAGGTGCTGAACATCACTAATCATCAGGAAAATGCATATCAAAAGCACAATGGGCTATCATCTCACACCTGTTAGAATGCCTAAAATCAAGAAGAGATAACGAATGTTGAGGCTGCAGAGAAAAGGACTCCTATACCCTGTTGGTGGGAATGTAAATTGGTATAGCCACCATGGAAAACAGTATGGAGGCTCCTCAAAAAATTTAAAATGGGACATCATATAATCCAACAATTTCACTTCTGGGTATATATCCAAAGGAAACAAAATCCCTGTCTCAAAGAGATATATGCAGCCCCCATGTTCACTGCAGCATTACTTACAAGTCAAACATGAAAACAACCCAAGTATCCATCAATGGATGAATGGATAAAGCAGATATAGTATAATACATACAATGGAATGTTATTCAGCCATAAAAAGTAAGGAAATCCTGTCATTTGCAATAACATGGATGAAACTTTAGGGCATTATGCTAAGTGAGAGAGGTCAGACAGAGAAGGACAAATACTGTATGATGTCACTAATATGTAGAATCAAATAAAACTGAAGTCATAGAAACAGAGAAGAGATTGGTGGTTATTAGAGGTGGTAGGGGTGAGAGGGTAAAGGGTAAAGATGGTCAAAAGGTACAAACTTCTAGTTATGAGATAAGTAAGTTCTGGGAATGTAATATCAACATGGTGACTATAGTTAACAATAATGGATTGCATATTTAAAAGCTGCTAAGAGTGTAGATCTTAGAATTTCTTATTACAAGAAAAAAATGTGTAATTATGTGTGGTGCTGACTGATGTTAACTAAACTCACTGTGGTAATCATTCACAATGTATAAATATATCAAATTATTATGTTATCTACCTTAAACTTATACAATATTACAGGTCAGTTATAGCTCAATAAAACTGGAAGAAAAAACTAAATAAACTGGATCTATGTGCTGCCAGAGAGTTTCAAACTTTAAACAGAATGTTGCAAATCATTAGTTAGCCACTGCCCATATCTTACCCAAGAATCAGTGCCAGACATCCAGGCAATCCTGAATATAAGCATTGAACTGTCTTAGTCTAGCTGCACAATAATTCTATCATTCTCAGCTACAAAGGTAGTAACCGAGGGAAAATGCTGCTTAAGCCAAGTCTTGAATATATAGGCATATTCTTTGTGAATTGTGCCAGACATTTACTTGATAGTTAATATTAAATCCTTGTTAGTTGCTACATGTAGAAAGAAAAATAATTTCTGACCAAATTCTATGGTAGTTCTAATTTTTCCTTAACATTTGTATTACCTGTCAAGTCTCTTGCCTGCATTTATGATTTTAATGTCTTACTATTTTTGGATTGGGGTCATATTATTTTTTTAAGATTTTATTTTTAAGTAATCTCTACACCCAATGTGGGACTTGAACTTACAACCCCAAGATCAAGAGTGACACTCTCACTGAGCCAGCCAGGCATGCCAAGATTGGGCTCATTTTGGATCTGAGAAGCAAGATTTATTCTTATAATAACAAAATCTACCTTTTTATTTATTTATTCTTGTTTTTTTTTTAAGATTTATTTATTTATTTATTTACTTATTTATTTATTTATTTTAGAGAGAGGGGGTGGAGAAAGAGGGAGAGAGAATCTTAAGCAGACTCCCTGCTGAACGTGGAGCCCAATATAGGGCTCGATCCCATGACCCTGAAATCATGACCTGGGCCGAACCCAAGAGTCCGATGCTTAACTGACTGAGCCACCCAGGCATCCCATGAAAGCTACCTTTTTAATTTCCTTCTATGTGTTGAGTGTTTTAAGTGTGTTATTTAATTTTGACAATCACCCCATGAGGTACCTATATTACCTATGACTTCTAGATAAAGCACAGAGCCAGAGAGGCTACATAAGTTATCTAAGAAGTAAGCACCAAATTCAGATCAACCTAACTTCATTGCCACTGCTTTACAACTATAGCAGGTATTGTCAAGCCCCAGTCATATCCCTTCAACACCTTTCAACTATTCTGTGCACATCAGTAACATTCCAACGCAAGGACCCATGATTCTCCATCTGCACAGGGCAGACCAGGAGTACCGGTCCCCAGTCAGGAGAGATGAGAATGAAAGACAGATACCCCTGTTTCTTTACCCCTTAGCAAGGACAATTCTGAAGTGTGTTCCAGAGGTTCCTAGTAAGACTCATATTACCCCTTTCCTACAGATACTTCCTGGGATCACTTTCCCAATATACCACTTGCATTTAAATCCTTGCCGACGAGTCTAATTCTGGTGCAACCAGCCTAAGATCCTTGCCTTTCCTTCCAGCCTTAGTTCAGAAGTAATCTGAAAAGTTACCTTGAATTCAGCCTTCCACTCACTGCAGTTTTCTACAATATCATTGACAACCAACAGACTCTGTTTATAAAATTCTAGGAAAATCATGCTGAATATCAGCATGACAATCTATTTTAACTGAGGATAGCACTAGCTGTGAACTAGTTCTTAACTTTTTTTAGTGTACCTACACTTTCATGTAACTTAAAACTTCTCATTGCAGTTCAGTCCTCTAGAACTAGGGCAAGGCTATATCCTCTTCCACTTGCCAACCTTTTGCATATTTGAAAAGAGCTATTCAGGCCTCCCAAAGTCTTCCTTATTCTATTTTTTCAATGTTTAATTGTGTAAGTTACCTGATTGAGAACCAAAACTCTGGAAACAACTTTTAAGAGGTATCTGACATAGACCCCCTTCTTAAAGCACAGCTAGATCTAAATCATCAAAGACAGATGGTAAAACTATGCAAATCTGCACTCAGTAAAATTTTTTGCACTTTTTTCCTGGCCACTGTCCAGGATTATGTCCCCCTTTCCCCCTCCCGCAGCTCTATTTCCTAAATATAAAGTAGAGAAAGAAGGCTAATTGGAATTCATCTATGGCATAGCAATTTGCAGTAAAATATTAAAATTCATTTTTACGGGATTTTCAATTTTAGGGTTTGGCAATGATGAAAACCACCCAGATCATAGGAAAGAAAGAATGTGATTGCTATCTAATTCTTGATCTTTCTAAGAGTAGAAAATGTATTTTTTCTTTTGAAAAAACTGTCCAAATTTGAAGAATTCAAAATTAACATGAAACTACTTCTTTCATAAGTGTAAGTATTATCAGCTTTCAAATAAAATGAACTGCTCTCCATCATTATGTACAAATTTACATCATTATGTAAATATCATCTACCCATCTCCTAAGCCTTTTACAACACATTCATCTTTTATGCGTCCTGTGGTTGTGTACTAGGCATTGTGTGCCATGTCCAAGATGGTCATTTTGGAGAGGGGCATCTTAAGAATTTTGCCTTCCTGGCTTTCTATTAAGGTCTTATAAAATTGTTGGACTTATCTCATGTAACTGAAAAGTGCCCTTTTCATTAATTTTTCTAAATATGTGTCTCTTAAGCTTATTCTAGCATCCCTCTTCTGTTTAAAACTAGTTAGTTTTTGATTAAGCTCAGCCCTTAGTGGGATTGTGAAGAATGTACCAAAATGTGCCCATTCCCTCTAAGAGATGATGTCCCCTTGCCCCATCATGCACATCAGGTACCTTTTTGCTCTCCCCCTTCTCACCTGTTCTTACTAAATTATCTTGTATGAACTACTTACATCTTAGACATACTAAAAGAAAAAAGAAACCTTTTTATTTCATTCAATTGAAGGGTCTTGTCCACTGCCAAATGTATTTTAAGTATCAATCCAAAGATAGGGGAGATATTTGGAGGCCCTCAAAATCACCTATGATTAGTCAGACACATACACAGAAAGCAGGTCCTGTTTTGTAACCTCTGTGACCACTAGAAATCTAAAACTGTTCACAAGACCTGTGCTGGCCTGACCACATTAAGATTATGGGATTGTTTACAAAATCCAAATATCTGGGATACACAAGTGGAGATTCTGATTCTGCAGGTCTGGGTAAAGAATCAAGGGATGGAGAGAGGGAAGAAGAAAAGAAAGTGAACAAATAATTATGATAAACTCCAGCTTCAACTTTAAGTGATGATACATGGGTCAAGCTTATGAAATTTCCTCCTTCAAAGCCCACTCTGCAAGTTCGTCTGCTTCCATAAAAGGCTGTGCAGAATGTCAGAAGTCTCCTTACTATAAGGAACATGACTATTTGAGGGTGGAGGGTAGTAAGGATGAAAGAGGAGTGTGATAATCATCCTGCATCACAGAAAGCCAAGTACAGTGTTTCCCCAAGTCAGCAATCATTACAAGTCCAGTGGTTTCATATGTAAACCTAAAATTCATAAAATTAACATAACATTTAATTAAGACCCTAAGGATAGTTTTTAATCTTCATTCTCTCCCAAACAGACATTCATTGAGGTTTCTCTGGAGTCTCATATCAGATGGATTAGTTATGGTGCTTTTGTTATAGTATTTCCCAGATACTCTTGGAAAATGGAGCAATAATTAGAGGACTGTAAAAAATTTTTCAATAGGGATCAAGGAAACTCTTTACCGAAAGAGAGCTGAAACTTAGGCCTAGTGGTCTTTAGTCCCATTCTGCTCTTGAGCTCATTCCAGCCCTGCCTCACAGTCCCAACCAGGTGTACACAAAGACTTCCAACTAGAACCTTATAATTAGAGACCCATGGCATGATCCAAGACCTATTTATGTGTGTGAAGCACATGCTATCTTGCCTCTGACCCCACAGAGAATGTTCCCTGGTGTTGATGATTAAAATCCTTTCATACTCACAAATGTACTCTGTGGGTAAGCTTCATCATTACCTCCTCCTCTTGGCCCTCCTCTTCCCTTAGTGTTTTCCACTGGCACTTTTCTTTTTATCTTCGCCCACTTGTGACCCTGTGTCTTATTTTTGTGACATTCCTACGGCCTAATGCTGTCTCCTTTCTCTTCATAGACCTCTCATCTCCCACCCCCACAAACATATCTCACATCTTCACATAACTCTTTTTTTTTTCCTCGGCCTTCCAGACTTTCCAAAAGAAATCACTCTCACAGTTGGGTGTCTGGCTGTTCTCTAATCTCTGGTTTTCCCTGTGAACATCTAATACAGGAGCCTGTTGTAACAATTTCGTTCTGTGTAATTTAGTCATACTATATTTTCTTAGAAAAAAAAGCTCAAAACTCCATTATTCTACTTGTTTCCTTTCTTTTTCTCCACTTCTTTCATTAAATCAAAATACATTTTAGAGCTTTTCATTTTCTAATATTACAAACACAGAAGCAAAAAAAAATGCAGTTTCCCTTCCTCCAAAAAGAATACAGAGCTGATAGCATGAGAAATTCAGTCCAATTTAAGTTCTACTGAAAGTACAGTGTAGGCTTGTGGTGTTCTATAAATAATAGCCACATTTCCCAAAGCTGTCTGTGGTTTATACAGAGGACCCCAATTAAACTCAAAACAGCCGAAAAAATAAACCTGTCAAAGAAAATGCATTTATAGTGTACCAGGCAGGTTAGACTACGGAATAAGTCAAATTCTATTTTCCTTAAAGTCACTGAGCTTCCATGTTTTGGGGAGATCAAGTCCTAAATAATAAACCCATTTGATTTTACACTCTTACAAACAAGCTTTTTTTATTTTACAGGTGCTTGGTAGTAATTTTTTGATGAGATCACACATTTAGAAAAATCAATTTGAATAAAATCTCATCTCTCAAACCCTGAAAGTACAAATCCACCCTACCAACTCTTATTTGATAATTAATACATGACCCTCCATGGCCTATGTAAACCTTTTTTTCTAGATTTCAAAATATTATATTATGACCCAGATCAAAAATAGTGTGCTAAATTTCCAACCCCTAATTCCCTGGTATATCTAGGTTAGAGTATGGAGAAGAGTGTGGGAGATGACAGTGACAATGACTCTTGACTTTCATGAGAAGGTTTATAATCTGATTTAGCAAGAGTAGGTGGGCACAAATAATGGAGAGGAAATGTGGTAGCAGTGACTGGCTGACCTCTCAATGAAATCCAGCTAAGGTCAGCATTAGCCTTAGTAGGCTGGATTTTTCCTATTTAAGGAAACATCCTGATTTGACATATTCTCAAATTAGTAACCAGTCTTTTTATAAAACTATCTCTTTCTCTAGTTCTGGTATAAGGAGTTAAAAAATTCTTTTGCTTCTCAGCAAATACTGAATAAGAAAATTCTGTCTTTTAATTAAAGGACAAGTTCTCTGAAAGATGTTCTATATAACAGAATACTTGAATCATTCTTAGACTTCTGAGTATGAGTCCTAGCGTATATTAGGCATCACACAAGAACTTTCCTCTTCCTTTCCAACACAATCACCTCCTCCTCCATTTGCTTCCCTGGGTTTATCACTCAAGAATATTAGCAATAAAGAGCTAGAAATACTAAAATTGAGTAGTTTTGTTCCCTAGCATCACACGATCCAGGCTATACCCCATTTGCATGCCATCTTTTTTTTTTAAGATTTTATTTATTTATTCGACAGAGATAGAGACAGCCAGCGAGAGAGGGAACACAAGCAGGGGGAGTGGGAGAGGAAGAAGCAGGCTCATAGCAAAAGAGCCTGATGTGGGGCTCGATCCCAGATTGCCAGGATCATGCCCTGAGCCGAAGGCAGATGCTTAACCGCTGTGCCACCCAGGCGCCCCTGCATGCCATCTTTTAAACCAACACTATTCTTTCGGGAAAGGACACTGGACAACCTTTTAAATCTGATCTTGGATTTGTTTTAAGAGCAGATTTTCCAAAATGACCTCAGAGATGGGGTGGGTTGCCAACCCTTCCCACCCATTAGTATTTGTGTTCAGTGCCCTGAAAAAAAATTGCCCATTTTGCCAATTAGTTCACACTCATTTGGACACATATCAGACAGGGAAAAAGATGTCTTCTAATCCACTAGAGTTGAAGGACCAAAATGCAGAAAAATGCAATAAATGCAATAAAATTCAAGTTGTGAATATTTTAGAACTTGCTGTGCAAATTATTTCTTAGTATTCATCACAGCAGTTTTCCCCAACATATTTAGTTGGTGAATAACAGTCAGTGACACCTGGCCCTCTGTGTTCATTTACAACATTTTATTAATTGTTTTCATCTAACTGTGCTTATCCCTTTCATTTTGGTTCTATTAGACTACTGAACTTTTTTTCTGCATTTTATCTAGCTTCCAGACAATCAGCATTAATTCTTCATCCAGTCAATCACCTAATTAGGTATTGGGATGATATCTCTGCCTTCAACTTCCTTTTGAAACACTTATTACTTTTCTTGCTGATTAATATTGTGAAAGATTCCTGATATGCGCATTTAGCCTGAGGTAGATGAATGCGGTTCTATAAAATAAAACAACAGGGTGTGACAGTGCTTCAAAAAAAAAAAGAAGTCCTTTGAAATTAGTTCTCCTAGGAATCTTATTAACCCCTCATTCATAGCTTTGGAATATTTTATATAAAATATAGTACGCTGCTGATATAATCCCTGAACTGTTTTATTCTTTAATGAACAAAAACTAAAACTAAAGAAGAAGAGAGATTATCCTATAGAGGTGACATTTGAGAGCATAAATAACATTTTAATTTCTGAGTACTGACAAGTTGCCTGTATTTAATTCATTCATTTATTCATAATGTTATTAAGCCCTAATCTGAGCTGGGTACTGTGCTAGGCACTGAGGTACACAGTTATTAAAGACAACTCTTCACTCAAGTAGCAACTGTAGCTAGTACACCGAGAAACAAGAAAACAACTATAATACCACCTCTTGTTACAAGTTAAGAACAAGCTAAGGACCAGGTGTCAGTTTAGGGTTGATGAAAGGCTTCCTCTGGACTGAAGAAGTAGGAGTGAGTCAGATAGGAAAGGAAGAATGATATTCTAGGCAACAGGAACAGTATTTGTAAAGGCATAGATGTTAAAGCATAAACTGTATGTATGAGAGTAAATTTTAGGAAGGCCTCCATCCTCCAGGATGCTTGCAATTGTAATTGGTGTGCTTCCCTCAAATTTCCCAAGTAATTTACTTATAATATGGACCAGTGTTAGAATTATGTATAACAAAATAGTATACCAAACAAGATTTCTACTGTCTGCATATAAGGATCACTTTAAACTTCATACTTCTGATTACTCTCAACTGGTACTTGTTTGTAGATACATTTGATGAGAATAGACATGATGGTTATTTACCTGATAAACCAGGTTATAATTATCATTACACAGGAGAAATGATATAGTCTTTAGGAAAGGTATTCAGATAAGACCATTGTCTTAGACCAGTATTTCTCAAACTTGAATGTATATCAGAATTCCCTGAAGGCCTTTTTAAAATGCAGACTGCCAGGCTCCATCCCCAGAGTTTTGATTCATCAGGTCTGGGTAGGGACTGAAAATTTACATTTCTAACAAGTTCCCAGGTGATGCTGGTGCTGCTGGCCCAAGACTACACTTGGAGAAACACTGGTCTACAGACTTCTTCGAAGACACTGCAGTCATAGGACTGAAAATATCAAATCACATGAACCATGTGTTAACCATAAATCAGAGTTTAAAGCTCTCAAAATAACATATTGCACCCAAGATGTTTTCCAACTGAAGCCTAGAGACTTTAAATTTCATTCACTCCCCAGGCTCCCACCTCCTTAGCTTCGTCCTCTGGGCTTCAGAAAGCCATGTGATTTAAATAATTTATTCCCATACTAAAAGCCTTGTTTTTGACAAGCGCACTCTCTCCTGCACTCTGGTGCTTTCTAAAATATTCTGTTATGTAAGGAACAAATTACTCCCAAATTTAAGCAGATGTCAACAGCTATTACCCTTGTAAAAGCTGCTTGTGAAAGTGTGGAGAGTGATCTTTAATGTTTTCTCTTTCTGGTGAAGGAGAAATCAAGCAAAAGAAATGTCAGTTGGAGGGTCCAGATACTTGCAGTTGAATTTAAATAATGAAATAAAATGTCAATATTTTCAGGGGACATTTGTTTAAAAAAAAAAAGGCTTTCTTTGCTTCCCAAGATATATACGGCATTTTGGTTAAATGAGCTTTTGTTAATATATCCACTGAGCACATTCACAGAAACCTTCAAGCAGGGGCGCCTGGGTGGCACAGCGGTTAAGCGTCTGCCTTCGGCTCAGGGCGTGATCCCGGCGTTATGGGATCGAGCCCCACATCAGGCTCCTCTGGTATGAGCCTGCTTCTTCCTCTCCCACTCCCCCTGCTTGTGTTCCCTCTCTCGCTGGCTGTCTCTATCTCTGTCGAATGAATAAATAAAATCTTTAAAAAAAAAAAAAAAAAAAGAAACCTTCAAGCAAACCAAGATTCAGAGTAGCCCTAGGTTTTTTTTAAATGACAAAATGGCTGGGGTTAAACAAAACATAGGCAGTGAAGCTTCATTTTCACCCAGAAGAGCCTGTTCCCCACTTGCCTTGTTATGAAGCCCTGCTGGCTGAGGGAGCCGCTGGTACAATGACTCCACAGTTATTTTAAGTAGCCGTGTGGGAGGAATGGGGAATGGGATGGACACAAGGTTGATAAATTCACTTACCCACCTCTGGTGTAGAAGAACTCTGGGCAGGACCCTGCCTTATTTACCAGGTAAAAAGTAGAGTCGATTAGATTTGGCCTAGGGAAAGGTGAGAGGGGGGAGAAAAAGGAAAAAGAGAACACTAAATTGAAAGTATTTCCATTTGTCCATAATTGTTGAAGCAAAACCACAGAATAAGCAATAGAATATTTTTAAAAACCACTTTTAATGAACATATCACTATTCCTTCATCTCCTGTTTCAATGTTATTGCTAAACTGAGCTGAAATATCTGTGTAGCTCTTACTTATCTGTGCGCAATTGCGGCTGTCAGAGGCATGATCAAGAGCACCCTGAGAGAAGCCAAGTTAAAAGCAACAGATTTCATGTTGGGCAACATTTTCTTTTTACCTAGAAAACACTTACATACACTATCTGTGGATCTCTTGGTGAGGTGATTTCTCCTAGGAAACTTGCCCACACCAGAACTTCCCTGTGTCTAGCCACTTGCAGAGGATTCCCCTCTTCCATGCTGCTGCCCCCATACCAGGTCATGAGCCTTGAGCATCTCCCTAAGCCCCTCCCAGAAAATCAGATTAGAGAGGGCAGGAAGAAACAAGTGAAATAGCCACTTTCTCAAATGTCAGGACCCTGACACTGGAATCATGTAATTTAAAAATAGCCTCATAAATTTTAGAAGCAAGCCATAATGCCTGAAGAATACTATGATACTGTAAATGTCATAATACTTAAAGAAAATGTCTCAGATAACAGAGAAGACATTTGTTAAATATATAACATCAAAAATAAATGAAGCATATGAGGATTAGTGTGAGTATCCATGCTACAGGATTTGAGAGACTCTAGCCCCAAATAATTATTTGTTTTTTAATGTACTGCAAATTATCCATAACTAATGGCTTTGTAGAATAAATTCTACAGCTATTAAGCCACAATGATAACTACTGTAGTTCATAAATTCTAAGGTGCAATATTTTACACATTTTTATATCTAACAAATCAGGATGCATCTTACAGTGAATAGTGTTTCATGGTTTTATTGGCATTTTAAAAATTTAGTAGCACATAAAAAAACAATGCACCTTATATTCAATGGTATCTTTGATTTGGTGGTATGTATAATTACCTATGATAGGGAAAAACTTTAGCATGAAGAATTTCAACTAAGAAATCATATTCCGAGTGACTTACTATGTACAAGGCATTGGGTTTAGGTGATGAGAAGACAAAATTACATAGAATGCACCCTTGATTTCAGAGTTAACAATATAGTAAGGGAGAGTCATAAATAATCAACTAAATAAATGCAAAAGTTAGTGCTATGGGAGCAAAGAGGAAGGCGGAAAGCATCCTAAGAGAAGGCCCATGGAGGAGGTGATTTTTTGACATGAGTCTTCAAGAATGAGAAGACTTCCATCATGCACATTTCATGCAGGTGGATATAGATGTAGAAGGTTGAAGAAGTAGGATCTAGCCTGGAGAAGAGGAGAAGCAAATCTGTACAATATGGAAATTGTTCAAGAAATATCAGAGAATTGTAATATCAACTGAAAAAGGAAACCAACTGGCAAGCCCAGTTTGGGCAGGGGTGGGGTGAGGGTGGGGTAATATTCAAATTGTTTGAGGCATAGTAAAGTTGAGGTATTTATAGGACATTTTAGTGGGCATTTGCCTTTTTTGAATGTCCATCCCATACTGAGGAATTTCCCCACTGTGTAAATTTTGTTAGAAAGAAGAGCTCACATCCCAATACAGAAGCAAAAAAAGCTAAATATTTGCTTTCTGACTCTCCTGATGCTAGGGTACAGTTGTGAGACCAGCCTTGGCCGAAAAGACATGCGTGTCCTGGGGTTTTAATCTGAAGTCAGTGATTCAAAAATGTAAAGCCAGGGGAGAATTCTTTTGGAGGTGATGGTAGTGGCAGGATCCAGTATCCATTAGAAATTGCAGTATTCAATATTCAGCGTTCAGCAGTACTGTTGTCACTACACTGGTTCTGCTGAATGATTTCAGCCAGAGTCCCAGTTATGAAACTTCCCTACAATCTTGCCAGTTTTCCAACCTGGTTTTCCAGCTTTCCCAGGAATGCTGAGAGATAGACAATATTTTTTTAACTGGTTGATTTTCTACTTAAATCTGTAAGACTGACTTTCTGTGGTTTGCAAAGCAAGAAACCTAGGTGCTACATACATCAGAAGATGTCTGACAAAGACTTGGAAAATGAGCACAGAGCATAGGAGGGAAGTTGGCCTACAGAACTAAAGAGGGGAATCACTTGACTAGGACTGAAAATTAAAGGTAAGGGAGAAAATATAGATAGAAAAGAGGGAGGAAGGGAATAGTATGGTTTTGGGAGGAGGATGGAGCAAGAACACTTGTATATGTGAGAGGGGAAGGAATAGTCAGAGAGCCATAGAAAGCACCTGTCCTGAGGGACTACTATGTACTAAATATCTAACATATGCTAACTTATTTATTATTTACAAATTTTGAGTTAGGTATTTGTATACTGACTTTGCAGATGAGGAAAATGGGATGCATAGACATTTATTAAATAACTTTCTGAAAGTCCCATAAATAATATGTGGTATAATCAGGATTAAAACTCAGATTTGTCTGATTCCAACATCACACTGCCTCCATGCCAGAAGCTTTAGGAAAGCACTTTGGTATGGAAGCCAAAGAGAAGGCCTTAGCACAAGAGTTCTCAAATCTGGCTGCACATTGGAGAGAGAAGGAAAATGCTAATGCCTGGATCCCATCCCTAGAATTTTCCATGTAATTGGCCTGAGGTGTAGCTTGGGGATAGGGAATTTTAAAAGCTTCCCAAATGATTCCAAAGTGCAACCAAGGTTGATAACCAGTGTGGTAGGTGCTATTTCAACAGAGAAGTGAAATGGCTTGAAGAATGAGTGGGAAATTAAGCTACAGATGCAGCAAGCGATGATGGTGACATATTTCTAGAGAACAGTGCAGTGAGGGGGGAAAGGTTTGAAGGACATGAGTTTCAAGTGGATTGAAAAATAAATTGCAAGTGGACACAGAGAAAGCGAGTGTAGACTATTCTTAAGCTATAAATACGGAGGTAAAGGGAGGTTGATAGATATGAGTAGCCCTTAGGAGACTTGTAGGAGAATATGCTTTGGGAAGATAAAGAGCATCAGATCATCCGTAGGCTGAGAAAAAGGGGCCCTTGGGAAGTGAGAATTGCAGATAAAAGGGAAAGGGTTGAAGTCCTGGAGGAGGTGGCGTCTGGTATTCAAGAGGAGAGAAAGGTTAACTTTTAGAAAGGAAAAGGACACTTTTTCCTTTAATGAAGAAGGAAAAGAAATTTTCGTGTCAGAGTGGACAGAGATAGGTGGTGGGAAAGTAATACAGGGAGTTCGAGGGAAGTGAAAGGGCAAGATCGGAAAATGAGTGTAAGGAATGAAATAAAAGAGTCAAAACAAAGGAATTGAATAGTTGCTCACCTAGAATGAGATAAAAGAAATTTCAAGAGTAATTAATCATTAGGATTACATGACTTTTGCAAACATACTTGAGAGTTTTGAAAAGGTAAGAAAATGGATAAGAGAGTTTACCCAGAGTTGGAGATTGCCCAGGCTGATTGGGTGGTCAAGAGAGTAAAGAACTTTGGGGTGCTACTGAGATCACATACAGATGTACATTTGAAATCTAAACAAGACTTTTTACTTTGACATAAAATTTAGTATATTAAAATTTACATGAGCCTCAATCCCTTAATTGGCACACAAAATATGCAAAATCCATACTATCATGTTGATATCCAAAAGTATTCAATGACAGATAATGATGACTCAGAGGAAGAAGCTGTGGTTTCAAATCAAGAAATGATTAGAAGTGATTAGACTAGTGGTTGGAGGCCTAAATAATTAATTTGGTAATTCATCTTTCCTATTTTCAGACAGGCACTGGCCAAAACATACTAATTTAGATATAGATAAAAATCAGCCCAATAAGTACAGAATGCTAATTCCATCAATTATGCCTTTCCTAATTCAACACGGAAAAGAAGTTTCTCAAACATTGCTCAAGCTGATACATCTGTTCCCTTCTCCTAATTCAGATCTCTTAAGGCTCAAACTTCCCAATTGTTTCTCAAACCTCATTATAGCCACAAACCACTTCACAATAAATGTTATTTGTGACAATATTTTATTTTATTTTATTTTATTTTATTTTATTTTATTTTATTTTATTTTATTTTTATTTTATTTTTTTAAGTAAGCTCTTTGCCCAGTGTGGGGCTTGAACTCAAGACTCCAAGAAAAAGAGTTGCATATTCTAATGACAAGCCAACCAGGCATCCCTATTTGTGACAACATTTTAAAGAAATGTTCCTCCAGACAACCATGGTGTTGAGCTTGGTAGTTTGTGTTCTTTGAAACGCTCTCTTTTGGCTTCTGGGGAAGATGGTGGACGAGGAGGACTCTAAGCTCACCTTTTCCCATGGATACAAGTAGATAACACTCACATCACTGTTAATAACCCAGAAAATGACCCAAAGACTGGCAGAACAAACTCTCCACAGCTAAACAGAGAAGAGGCCACATCAAAGTGGGTAGGAAGGGCAGAGACATGGTTGGGATCCAAATAGACCTGCAGGGCTCTCTGCCAGAAGGAGGGACACTGCAGGTGAAGAGAGGTTTAGAGAAACAGGATATCACACCAGGGACCCCACATGGGAAGGGCGAATCCCCATAACATTTAGCTTTGAAAACCAGAGGGGCCAAATTTTGCAAGTTCTTTCAGTCAGCTGTAACTCTACAAATCAGTGGGCTCAGCTCTGGGAGAGCCAGGTGGGTGAGAGAAAATTGAGTCCCCACCCATAAAGAGACAGCACAATAGCACAGGGAGATACAGCATAGAAATAGCAGTTTGAAAATTGCCTGGGTTATTCTGGGGCCCAAAGTTTGGGTATTTGAGTCCCCACCCATAAAGAGACAGCACAATAGCACAGGGAGATACAGCATAGAAATAGCAGTTTGAAAATTGCCTGGGTTATTCTGGGGCCCAAAGTTTGGGTATTTGTTTACTAATCTCATATTGTGTGCTGGAGGGGCAGGAATAAGATCCATTTTCTCTTATCTGGCCTCAACTGTGCCCTCTCTATCAGGTTCTCCAGTTGGGCAGGTCTTCCTCTCTGCCCACCTTGCCCTTGAAGTCCCTGGGTCCTGATTCAGTGCTTTGGATACATCAGCTAAGTTTTGTTCCTGAGGAGGCCAATGACCCAAGATTTTTCTGAAGAAAATGACTGAATCTGTTGCTTGAGAGAGGGATGTTACTGAGAATCATGTTTGTATGGGCCCCTTACATTTGGCATTACTAGTTTCACAGGCCACACTCTAGTAATATTTTGCCCTCTCCACCCCAACCTTGACATTTCTAACATTTTCTACTACCCCAGAACCTCTGGCAGCTGTATTTATGCTTAGTGTCCTACTATCTGTGGGGAAGGGGTGGACCCAGATTTTGTGTAGCCCTGAAGTTTGTATATTTAGGGGCCCTCTTTAAGAAAAAGTTTACAAAACTACAAATACAGAATTAGGCATATGGCCTGAGAAAGAACCTATGCAATTGAGGGGCGCTGAACCTTGAGTTCTTTCAGTATATCTGCTATCTGGACTATGGTACAACAGAAAGAATGTAACAGAAAGAAAGAGTATTATATCTGGAGTTAGATTTCAAGCCCCTGATCTATTACTTGTGAGCCTAGAACACCTCCATGGTCAGAGAAGCTAGGGGAAATGGAAGACCCGAGAAACCTAGGAGCATAGGGACTCAGATATTTCCACAAGAACACCATCTGTAGAAGGTTTGTTTGAGAATCTACTGTGACAATTGATGTGAAGGGACTTAAAAAACTGAAGAGTGCTAATAAAATATGAATTGTGATTTTATCACACTCTAAGAAGTCTGCTTCCAGAGAAGTCTCTCCGTATACCTTCCTGGCCACTAGACAAGACCTCCGAGAAGATGGTGGTAGAAGTCTTGGGCATTGTCCTATCCCAATGGGTGGGCCATGATGAAAGTCAAAGTCACCATTCCTACTCTTTTTTTCTTGATTTGCATCCAGAATGATCTCTATACTAACCAAATTTTAATTAAAAGGAAATGGAATAGTAAGATATAATTTTTCACGTATAAAATTAGCATATAGGTGGGAGTATTACAGCTTTCTTGGAAAGCAATTTGAGAAACTGTTAAGAACTTAAAAGATGAACATGGATACCTATTTTAAGGAAATAATTAGGCCAATGAATATTTTGACAGGGTTATTTATCATTCTGAATAATTGGAAACCTAACTGTACAATGTTCAATATTGGGTGAATGAATAAATAATAGTATACTAAAATAATTACAGTGTATTCAGATAATAGGCTAATATGCATTCATTAAAATAATGCTTCAAAATACTCCTTTAAATGAATATGTTTATAATATAATGTTATAAGAATTATGTGCAGAGTAAAATCTCAAGGTCAGAAGAAAATATGGTAAAAGGTTGACACTGGTTATCTGTAGGTATTGGTTTTTAAGTGTTTGTTACTTCCTTCCTTATTCTTTCATGTATTTTTCCAAATTTTCCATAATAGATAGATATCATGATTATAATCAGTAAAAAAATTAATTTAAAAACATGAAAAACTTGATCTGAAAATGGAGATACATATTGCTCATAAGAAGCTTGGTTTCAGATGGACTTCATTATCTGTATCAGTTAACAAGACTAAGACTTTGCTGGCAAGTGCCTGGTATCAGGTTTACTAGAATTTTAAAAAGGTCTCTGTCTGAGGGCAGTAGACAGGAACAGCTTAGTTTCATAACATGGTAAAAGAACAGGCAAATGGAACCTGATTCTACCAGCCTGTCTGCCTTTGAAATTGCATGCTACTTGTATAACTGCTCATGCTTGGTTGACAGATCAAGGGGCACCCTTCAGGTTCTCACATGGCAAGAATTTAGATGGTAATTTCAGGCTACAACAGATGGGAACTTCAAGCACAGGTCACTCAAAATATTAGTTGCTTTCTCTCTGTAGAGCTATGAAGAGAGGGAAGAAGTTACAGACCTGCCATAAGATAGTGCATTTGGTTCACTCCAGAATGCTCCTATCCGTAGGCTCAAAAGGCATAACACATACGGGGGCAGATGTTCAATTAAGGCACTCACAAAAGACCACTGGGACCAAGGGCAGAGAGTGACAGTCTGGCTAAAAGTTAAAGAAAAAACATCAAATTGGGGGTTTCCATGTAGATACACCGTCAGAAGGCCCTACAAACACAAAATGTATATTTGAAAAAGCATGCTATACTGTTCTACTTAGCAATTCAGGGCCTTAAATGATTCAGGATGAAATTTAAATGAAAAACATTTAAAATATTGGTAGCATAATACTCAAAGTGTTGAAATTTGACACCGAAAATTTCTTTAGGGATGAATTTTCCTTTTTAGGACTAAGATGGTGCCAGATTTTATAGGCAACAAGAATGAGTATTTCAGTAGTGGAGTTAAAGTATGAAAAATGTTTTCCAGATCTTAATAAGATGATTGAGTCTATGAATAGAATACTTTTAAATGAGTAAAAAGTGATGAAGTCATGAGATGTGAATTAAATTTAGAATACATGAAACCAATTGGGCTTTGAGGATCATGGCTCATATTTTTCCCCCTGCCTTTAGCTGAATTTAATGAAGACCTTTGAAATTTTCATACCTCTATCATTCAAGAGGCCTCTCAAAACATGCTTCATTATAGAAGGGTGACAACATCATAATCATATAATAGATGAAGGAGAATAACAACTGACAGAATTGAGAGAAAAGAGAAGTCAAAATAAATCATTTAAGAGTTTGTAGATGCTTCTTTTTAATTTAGGATAAATTTGAAAGTTATTAAAGATGGATAGGCAAGGCTTTTATAAACAAGAATGTTTACTTCTTTTATTTTTTTAAGCTTAATGTCTGATGTCCTGACATCTGCCCTTTGATCTTCTAAATGGGCGGGGTTTTTTTTTAAGATTTATTTATTTATTTTAGAGATAAAGAGAGTGTGAACAGCGGGGAGGGGCAGAAGGAGAGAGAGAGAGACAGAGAAAGAAGCAGACTCTCCACTGAGACCAGAGCCAGATATGGGGCTCCATCTCACAACGCTGAGATCATGACCTGAGCCAAAATCAAGAGTCAGACACAACCAACCGAGCCACCTAGGCACCCCTAAGTGAATGTTTCTTAAGCCTTAATGAGACTCATACAGAAAATCTTGACTGTGGATATACTTTTAGGACTATACTCCACAAATTTGGAAGTTGGAACTTACAAACTATATAGATCACTCCCTTGAAGAAAGTAATTGTAAAACCATTTTTGGACTTGGCCTGGGCTTTTCTGATCACTCAAACAGTTTAAGTGACGTTTGTTTTGAGTGTGACACCAATACAGAAGCTGGACTGTGTACTTATGCTATGAAGTTGAGTAGGGAGATGAAGAATATCTAAATATGTTTCTTCTTTTTAGGTGTCTGTTTAACATAATAAACATTTGTTTGTGCATCTACTATGTACCAAACACTGGAAGACTATGATGAATAAGACAGTTCACCCAAGCTGTTCATAGCTCATGTTGGCCTGCCTCACCCCAACCCAGACACATGATAATCTCCTTTGGTAATCATTGCCTTACTTATTAATCCTCAACTTAATATGCTCCATGACTCAAACCCATGGCCACAGATGGACACATGGCCCAGGCCGAGCCAACCAGTCAAATTCTATTCTGAGCATGGGAATTAAGACTCTGAGTACTGAATTCAATTAAGAACAGGGGGCACTTGAACAGAAAGGACATGTAAAATCAGAACTAGAGTCAGCATCTTGGTAATTAAACCTCTACAGTCAAGCCCAAAATTAATGATCTGACACTGCTTCCCACCAAGACATCCTGACTTCCCTAATCATGCTACTCCCACAAACAGTTATGCCCATTTATATCTATGCATTTTTACTCATTTTTTCTCCCATCACCTTTTCCTAAGTAAATAAAAAATTTTCCATCTTTCAAGAACAACCTCAAGCCCTACTTCTTGACCATTCTAGACAACTTATTGCTCAAGAAACCCCAGTAGTAGTAGTAATGATAATTATAATAACAATCACAATAATAGCCAGCCTTTATTGAGCTTATATATACTGAGACACTATTTCAACCTCTCTCTATATATTATTTACTTTATAATAACCTTGTGCAGCTAGTACAATTATTATCATCATTTTATACATGAGGAAACTGAGGCAAAGGAAGTGAAGTAGTTTGCCCACTAAGAGATGATGCCATACCTAAAGGCCATGCATGTTAGATTTCTTATACTGTATCATCTTTACATATGCTATCTCTGTTAATCCTTACAGCCACCCTAGTAAGTAGGCTGAATTATCCCAATGTTGAAGATGAGAAAACTGAAGCTCAGAGAAGTAAAGGACGTTATTCAAGGTTACACAGAGAGTGTGCAGCATTTCAAAAGTAAAACCGAGATTGCATACCTACACTCCCTTGATTCCTAAGCACTAGATTACTTGTAGAATTCTGAGGATCAGGGCTACATGTTATACTTTTGGACACAGTGCTCACAAAATAATTCAATAAACAGAAACTAAGATGCTCTAAAAACATTTGTTCTAATAAGGAACCTAAAAAGAAATACTGGAATAAGTTAGCCCAAACAACAACTGATTTTTTTTTGCTTATGATGAGAATGAAAATTATACCTTCCTCTGAAACCATAAAGCTCCTAAAAGTTAATTAGCTTTGTGTTAATATTTTGATGCATCTCTGCACTTCTTAATCTAACTGCAAATTATTATTACATCAGCCATTCTGTCTGTAGCAAAATGAGGAAGGATAGCACAACCCCCAAAGTTGCTTATCCTTGAAAGATTTTCAGCTTGATATGTTGCTTCTTGTCTTTTGGCTTATTTCAGCTAGGATAGAAAGAGAGGAATGATTATTGTGTGGGTGTTTTTGCCTCATTTCTTTGCAGTAGAACCATATTTCATCCACCTATTGAGGGATGAGAAACCTCAGCTTAGAAAAGGAGGTAAACACAACCCATTTTCAATAGAAAAGAAACACATCAAGTTATACCTGACATTCAAAGAGCCCAAGGGAGTCTACTCTCCACCAATTAGAACAAAATTGAGTCTAGTTCTTTCTGCAGCTACTCTAAAGAAAGGTTTTGGGGTGAAGTTTTCTGAACCTTCTGTTGTGTTGATGAATGATGGGAAGCCATTGTTGATATCAAGGGATTAGTGGAAATGGAAATGAAGTATTGACTCTCAAGTTTGAATAGAACTTGGCAGTCATTTAGGTTTAAATATCTTCCACAACTGGTTATTGCCTATACTTAAAATCATTCCAGAGAATGCTTAGATTCCAGAGTTGGTTCATTCCATCTTTGGGTAGCTCTTGGCATATTAAAGTAAAACATTTCTTCCTTCTCTAGTCTCTCCATAGTAATAAATTATTACTCAAAGTTTGCCATAACTACATGTTATCATTATATTTATTACTGTTTTATACTTAAAATAATATCATAGTTGTATCTACTAGGAAGATATTTAACAATTATTTCCCACACATATAAAATTATGATAATATGTACTGTTTATGGAACCATGATGATAAAAGTTCATAAACATTAGGTATTTTACTATTATTGAGCACTTAGGGGATTTTTGAGGCATAATACTAAGCACATTACAGATACTCATGAAATCCTCACAATCATATTATGAGGTAGATATCATAAACTCTGTAAAGCAGATGAGAAAAATGAGACTCAAAGAAATTCAGTCTTTCTCAGTCATATAGCTAAATGGTAGTGCCACATTTTTTTAGGTCCTAAGTTGGTGCTAAAACAAACAAACAAAAAACATTAGTCAGTGCCACTTCCCAAGTCAAGATACTGGCTTTATACAAATTCTACGTAAACTCTTCTGTCTACTCATAAGGCTTTACATTGTATTGGACAGATTAACTGTGCGTGTATTAAATGTTTGTGAATGTAGGTCTAATAGTAGCCAAGTACTTAGAAAAAAAAAACCTCACATCACAAAAGTAGATATTTTGTCAATGCTGCTAGAAATCACTAGGGAGGTGTCCTCAGTTCACACCATATTGGTGGACAAGAAAATGTCTATACTGTATGTCAACTACACCTCAATTTAAAAAAAAAGAAAAAAGAAAGAAAATGTCACAACTTTTATGGCTACAGTGACTATCCTTTGTTTCAGCTCAAGTATACTCCAAATCACTCTTTTTCACTTTCTCTGTGCCAAGGGGCAGAGAAACAATGATTTGACATGAAGTCAGCCCAATATATCCACCCAGAGTGGCATGTACCCTCAGTGTTACAAACAAAGAATAATATCTAAAGGTAAAAGAAAATAAGAAAAAGTTCATGTTTCATCTGATAGCACACAAACATACTTTAATTTTTTTTTGCTAGATTTTGAAACCCTATTAAATATGTAATGGTTCATTTTGATGTTTCTTCAGGTATTCTTCCAGCCACTATTAACATAATCTTGTCTCTACGGAATCATATGTTTCAGTTTCCAATTCCACAAACCTGTAACCAGTGTCTTAAGTCAATTTTTTAAAATGTGATTACTTATTGTGTTACTGTTTGGACCTCATTCGTATAAGCTTGTTTAATTGTCTGCTGTAATTGTTTGCTTGCAAATACATATAGCCTACTGAAAACTTGCAAATTAAGGCAACTTCTTGGCAACAAAACTACTCTCCAAGGATCTTGCAGATACAGAAAGTTTTTTTTTTTTTTTTTGTCTAGAGATTATAGGAAAATTCCACCAATGGTCTCTTAAGAGCTACGGATGGAGCACAGTATCCAGAAGTATGGTCCATCACCATTGTCTAGTGTCTAGGTTGCATTTCACATTCATGAGGAATCCTGGAATAGAAAGGTGCTCCTGAACCACTTCACAACCATGATGATGGCTAAAATAAAAACAATAGAAAATAACAAGTGTGGGAGAGGATGTGGAGAAATTGGAAACCTTGTATATTTCTGGTGGAAATATAAAATGGTGCAGATGCTATGAAAAACCTTTGGGTAGTTTTTCAAAAAGCTAAACATAGAATTACCATATGACCCAGCAATTCCACTCCTGTGTATAAACCCAAAGGATTTAAAAGTAGGGACTAAAAAAGATACTTATACACTAATGTTCACTGCAACATTATCAACAATAGCCAAAGGTGGAAACAACCAAATGTCCATCAACAGATGAATGGATAAACAAAATGTAATGTATCCATACAATGGAATATTATTCAGCCTTAAAAAGGAATGAAGTACTAATACATGTTACAACATAGATGAACCTCAGAAACATTATGTTAAGTGAAACAAGCCAAAACAAAAGGAGAAATACTGCATGATTCCACTATATGAGGTATCTAGACTAGGCAAATTCATAGAGGCAGAAAGTAGATTAAGGTTAGCAGGAGATGGGGAAAGGGGAAAGGGAGTTATTGCTTAATAATTTCAGAGTTTCTCTTTGGAGTGATGAAAAACTTTTGGAAATAGATTGTGGCAAAGGTTGCACACCATTGTAAACATAATTTATACTACTCAATTGTGCATTTAGAAATGGTTAAAAGTTCAATTTTTATGTTATACATATGTTTTATCACAGTTTAAAAATAGTAATAATGTAATATACCAAAAACCATTAAATGGGTAAATTCTATGGTGCATGAATTATATCTCAATAAAGTTGTTAAAAGAAAAAAATGCTACTGAATTAGCAATGGTAACTGATGATGATAACAATGATGATAATTCTAATAAAAACAACTACCATTTGGCAAGCATAATTCGAGAGCTTTATGGGACTTTACCTCTCAAGAGTTTCTTAAGTTAAACATAACAGTATTGTCTCTCTTTTCACATGAGGTGCAGGGAGTTCAGGTAGCTCATACAACTTGCTAAGGGTCAAGAGCTAATAGTGGTGAAGCTGGGATTTAAATTCAAGACTGTCTGAATCCAAAATTCCTTCTCAAACTACCTCACCAGACCCATACCCCTTGAAATTTGCAGTATTTGCTAAAATATGTTTCTATAACTCCCCATTTTGGGGAGGGAAAAAAGGACTCCCACTCTCACTCTAATAAAGGAAGTCTAATGCCTTCATGCAGGCATTTCAAGTTCCAGAAAGATGCTGGTCTTGAACCACATACATCTCTATAAGATAAAATCTGAGTTGGGATGAAAGATATGGGGATGACTACAGGCATGGCTGCCTAATAGGGACTAATTAAAGAGGAAAAATATTGTTGAAGTTAAGAACTTGGGTTCTGTTGACAGATAGACTTGGATTTCAATCATGCCTCTGCCACCTTCTAGCTGCATAGTTTAGTGCAAGTTACTAAACCTCTCTAAGACTCAGTTAACTCATCTGTGAGATGAAACTAATATCTCTACTTGTTAAGTCTGATGTGAAGATTAAGGACAATAATGTCTATAAAGCATTTGGAACATCGTCTGGCAGGGAATCCACACTCAACACATGGAAACTCTTACTGTTACAATAGATGATTGGATGGGAAATTTAGTAAAATGAAATAAGGAGGCAGAAACTGTATTAGTGAGGTAAGACACAGAAATGAGAAGATGAGATAAAGTCAATATTAAAAGGAAAGAAATGAAGGTGTTTTTCATGTATTTTGCTCTAAAGGACAGAAAGAAATTAAAGTCCTTCTCCAGAGATACACAGAACTAGAAGAATCTGAAGTTACTTTTGAGGCTTGAAACAAAAACATGGTGGGAGGGCAGGCAGGTGGGGAAAGTGAGGGGACTTGGGACAGGAGAAAAGGGGCAGAGGCAACAGATATAAGGGTAACTTTGTGTGGACTCTTAGGACTTTACGGTAACAGTACAAAATTGTTTTATCCCAGCCTCTACACTCATTGTATATTGAAGATAATTTTGTAACCTTATTTCCCCCACCCCAATTTTTAATTTTTAGAATTAACTGTATGTGCATGCCATCCCGGACATTATAGACATAACTAAGAGATATCTAGGGGGTTACAAATATTATTATCATTAATAGTAGGGAGCACCCAGATTCCAAAGATGACTTATTCAGGAGTGAAGAACATATATATTGGCTCTCCTAAAGTCCTTTTCATGTCTCCTAGTAATCTACGGATGAAATGAAGGGGTTTAGTAAGGACACTGGCAAACCCCATCCTGCTTTACTTTTTAGAATTACAAATATAACATTTACATATGGGAATAAAAATTCAAACCATAGAGAAGGAAATAAAAGGAAATCTTCATAATGTTTTTCCTTCCCACCTTTGTGCCACTCCCAATCATAATCTCCAATTGTAATGCACAGTTTTTATGTTATTCTTTCTTTTGTTCACTTTCCTTACTATAAATCAGTGGTTCTCAAATTGCTGTGTACACAAAAATTACCTGAAAAGCTTGCTGCTTGCTTTAAAAGATTACTGGTCCTCACACTAAGAAGTTCTGGGATATAGCCAAGGAATCTGAATTTATCAAAACTAACAACAGTGGGTTTGATTAGGTAGGTTATGGGATAAACTTTAAAGAAAGTAAAAATATAAGATAAAGAAAAAGATTGAGAAGATTGAACCATGAAATTCCTGGAAATAAAGCAAGTATGAGGGGATAAAATTACAGAAAAAAACATAACATTTCCAAGAACTTTCTTTGTCTTTCTCTTTTATGTTACAGAAGATTTATTATTTTATTCCAGTCTTTTTATTCATTTTTATAGTTTTGGCAATAATATTTTGAACCCCTATGTCACTCTTATTTGTACTCTGATTACTCCTTTCTCCTTAGCAGGTGAATTTGATTTCGTATATACAACCTCTTCTCAAATGTTTCTGAAGATAACTCATTAGAATTTTTTAAAATTTTTCTTCTCTGAATTACTTGATTTATAGACTTATTCATTCTGTTTATTCAATTTTGTGCTGTTGGCTTCTCAAAAGTAGGATTTTCTTTGGTGTACTTCCATTGTCCTCCAAAGCCACTTCTTGAATAACAGAGCTAACTAAGAACCTTCAGTTGTGATTTGGACACCATAAATGGCAGCCCTCACTTCAGGGTACAGAAGCAAGGTAGCAGACAAGCAGCCTGGATGCCAACATCCTTTCCCTTACCAAACCTCCATATACATTATATACATTCACAGCTGTCATTAGATAATATCTCAAGGCACACAATATACCTAAGTCATACTTCATTACCAAAATGGGTATACCTAAATCTATATTTCAAATAGTCTATCAAATAAATTTAGGGGTTGACTTTTAGGCAAAACTGATTAGATTGTCATTGTATTTAATTCTTAAGAATTAATTTTCATTTTGTTCATTTGTGCCTAAATTCTTATTACTCTTCACAGAAATCTTTTAAGCTATTTGTCAATTTTGTGAAGGTCACCTTGATTATGATTGATTAATATAATAGAAATTATAACTGGAGCACATTTAAGGTACAAGCTATCACAATATGCTGAAAATGAACAGATGAGTGAAGGCCTGTCTTAGTTTGGGCTCTCTCAGAAGCAGAGCCCAAGTAAAGAATCTGAATGCAAGTAGTTTATTAGAGGAGTGATTCTAGAATGCTCAGTAAGAGAGAGGGGAGATAGGAAAGGGAATAAAAAATACTAAAGGGTACATTATTGAGCAAGTTGCTACTGTGGGTGGTTGGGACTTAATCCTGCTGAAAATTTTTGGGTGACCATGTAGGTTATCCTTTAGGGTTATATACTATACACTTCTGAATGTCCACTCACTGATACTCTGGTTTTCCATTTCCCCTTCATTTTTGAGCCCAAAGGTTTTCTTTACTTACCCGCAATCTCAGCTATGACTCTAAGGATGTTTGTAATAGTTTATCCAGCTTTTCCAACTATTATGTTGTGGGAGAGTTTTCAGTTTATTTAATTTACCATATTTTCTAGTCTCCCCAAATAGAAATGTTAGGAAAGACAAAAAATCAACAAATATATATTAAAAGATATAAATGTCCTAGAAGAATGCCTAGCATACTGTAAGAGCTAATTAAATGTTAGCAATTGCTAATACTGGAGATAGTAGTAACACAAGTCATAGAAGTAGTGGCAGAAAAAGAGAGAGAGAAATTGATGGGGCTACTCTTGATACTCCTGAGAGGAAGAACACAAGAAAGTTTGTTCCAACAGCATTCTATTTCATATTATTCCCACTGAAGTCCTATTCTCTGCACATGTATCAGTTTGCATCATTGAACTTGCATCATTGAACATATATGAATTATGTGAGAAAACTTTTGATCTCATTAGCAGTTGGTATGAGAACATCTTTGTAGGAAAAGAACAGTTTTATTAAAAGGGGTTTTGTTAAGCTCACTGTGAGGTAGAAGTAATTCTCAGATTGCTCAAGTTTCATCGGAAATGAGAAAGGGACACTGCATATTTAGTAAGAATAACTTTGGGAATTTCCTGATGGGGGAACATCAAGGAGATAAGGCCCTTGACTGTTGGATGTCTGAAGAAAGATTTCTGAAAGAATCAAAGCTTTGAATGGAGACTTAACTTAAATATCCACAGTGTGTTGTAAACTAAAAACCCTCTCCTAACAGTCCCTTTTGAAATCCTTAATACAACTTTCATTACTCACTAACCATTTTATGTGAATGGAGTTTCAGTTTGAAGGAGCTCAAAAAAAAAAAAAAACTACTAAGGGATGCTTATATATCTG
The DNA here is from genome assembly GCF_023065955.2 of Ursus arctos. Classification (NCBI taxonomy): domain Eukaryota; kingdom Metazoa; phylum Chordata; class Mammalia; order Carnivora; family Ursidae; genus Ursus; species Ursus arctos. The sequence goes on from NC_079873.1 coordinate 16,811,646, forward strand.
AAGGATGATAGCAATTCCCCTCTTCCTTGGGATTGGAAGCTGTGAGATATTCTATGAGCTGCCCCTCTTAACTAAAAGATCAAGCAGAGGGGAAAAGGGCATTCTGGGGAGAAAGAACAGCATGAGCATCTTCCTGGAACTTGAAGCAGATCAGTGAAGGTAGATCCCAGGCTACAGGGTAGTGGTTAGGCAAGAGGTATGACCAGAAGAAATGGCAGGGAACAGACTATAAAGAGCCTTCAGTGCTGTGCCAAGGATATAGAATTTTTAATATAGATGATAGGGATTACTAAATAGTTTACAAGCCCAAAATCTATTCCTATTTAATATTGTGGAAAGACAATTATTGACATATTTTGGGATAATGCTTTGGAGGGAAATAAGGCCAAAGGCAGGCTGAGAAGCTAATTTGGGACTATTGCAGAGCCTTAGCCCAAGGAGAATGAGAACCTGGATAAAAGAAAGGGTAGTTGTCATGGTTCGTCTCCCCCTCTGATTCCCCCCCCTTAATTTTTCCCTTCCTTCTCTTAATGTCCTCCATGTTATTCCTTATGTTTCACCTATAAGTGAAACCATATGATAATTGTCTTTCTCTGCTTGAGTTATTTCACTTAGCATAATCCCCTCCAGTTCCAGTTTCAGAGGGGAGTGGTGTGGAGGGATAGGTTAGCCAGGTGATGGGTATTAAGGAGGGCACATAAGGAGGAGCGCTGGATGTTATCTGCAAACAATGAATCATGGAACAGTACATCAAAAACTAATGATATACTGTATGGTGACTAACATAACATAATAATAAAAAAGAAAGGGTAGCTGAGCTGAAGGTGATGGGAAGAATTTGAGAGCTCTCTACAAGACAGAAATGACTAATTTTGGAAGAGTAATGCATTCATTAGGTAGGCTAAGCTGTAGTAAATAATGGACCTGAGTGTATATAATGGTTCAAACAACGTAAAAGTTCATTTCTTGCTCACATTAGCCCAAGGAAGATGTTCCTTGACAGCTAGAGACTCTCCTCCATTTGGTGATTCAGGAATCTGGGCTCCTTCCATCTTATGGTTCCACTATCCAGTAGAACTTCATGATAGCAGAAAGGAAAACAGAGTGTGAAGGGGGAACACAACACATTCATTTTCATAGCTTTGTTCAGGAAACGGCTCATAACACTTCCACAAACATTCTGTTCACTAGTACATCATACCATGGCCATATCTTACTGTAGTGGAGGCTGGGAAATGTAGTATAACTCCATACCAAGGGAGAAAAAGAAATGGATTTTGGAAAACATCTAAAAGTCTCAGCACAATCAGTAAGGTAAAGAAAGGATCTTGAAATGATTCTCAATATTCAGATTAGCTAACTGGATGAATGGTGGTAATATTAAGGATTATAGGTTTGCTTGGAGAAAGGTACGGTAATGAGCTCAGTTTGGAACATGTTGTCAGGGATGCCTGTGAAACGTGTGTGGAGATATGCATTATATCTGTCTATGCATATTCATCCTTAAGGATTAGAGACATACAACATTGACAATTATGCTAATTTGCTAAGTTTCATATAAGCTTTAAATGTGAAACCAACATATATAAGATCTATTTGAATCAAATCTCTGAAAGCCCTTCCACTGAATCCTTTGTTGGTCTATACTCACATGCACAGACAGGGAAAATACAACTTAATATTATTCCAAAGCAGGAAGCAAAATGATTTCCAATAAAAGCTAAACGATATGTTCTATTCAGAACTGAATTATTACACGCTGCACAGCCATCCACAATGAAAAGATTGGGAGCATTGTCCTGGTGTGGCTGTGCTTGGTTACAAATCAGGGGAACAGGCAAAATTGGGAATCTTTGTTTGTTTATTTTTCATAGAACTCCTTTTTAAAATATGCCCCATGTATCTGAGAGAGGTGAAGAGGAGCTATTAAAGTATCTGATGCTTGAGAACAGGCTCACCCTTCCTGTGAGCCTTCGAAGTAAATTGCCTCAACGTGAAATCAACTCTCAGGTTCTCCAGTAACCATATTCCCCCTGTCTGTAAGCCAACCATTAAGACAAACTGACTGTTCTTAGGACAACTTGGTAAATCACTGAGATTTCAGCATCCTTTATGATTATCTTGTGGTCTGAAAGTGCTTTGTCACCTCCAAGACAGAGGTTTTTCACTTGAATGACCCAGGTGACTGGATGAATTAAAATATTCCCATCTTTCTTTTTTTTTTAACTTTAAAGAAAATAATGAAGTATATATATTTATTATTAATTAACCTGGATAATAATACTTAAATCAAGATTTTCTGTACCTTTGGTGTATCAAACTTTGTTTCATTATTGTGTGATAACAGCACAGGATGAGGGTGAGATGGAAGCATTAAATGCCTTACTGGAATCATCACAAAACAGGCAGTTAAGTGAATATACGTGTTTCAACATATTCAGTCAGGGTCAGCTGGGATACATAATGCATTAATAAATAGCTATAAAACATGCTTAAGGATTGTCCAAAATCAGGGGCGCCTGGGTGGCACAGTCGTTAAGCGTTTGCCTTCGGCTCAGGGCGTGATCCTGGCATTGTGGGATCGAGCCCCACATCAGGCTCCTCTGCTATGAGCCTGCTTCTTCCTCTCCCACTCCCCCTGCTTGTGTTTCCTCTCTCGCTGGCTGTCTCTATCTCTGTCAAATAAATAAATAAAATCTTAAAAAAAAAGAATTGTCCAAAATCTTATCATGTGAAATATAGAACAATAAGACCAAAAAAACAACTATAAAATAAAAACTCTATGGAAACCTATACATCACAAAATATACCCAAGCAGTTGAGAGTGGGGGCAGGTGATAGGGAAAGAGAAAGAGTGTGTATATAATGCTTTTTGCCCTTGGGAGAAAAAACTCTGGCAGTATAATAGTTTGTTAGAAAAGACCTCAGCACAAACTGCCAAAATGATATAAATGAAAATGCTTCTCTTGCTTTTCTTCACAGAATAAATATTTTTCTACTCATACCAATGAAAACCCCAGACACTACACAGCCAGCCAATCTGTGTTTACTTCTCTCTGTTATGTAACCTGTCTTTCCCCTAACTCTCATACTCCACAGGGAAGTCAGATTTCTACAAACAGCCTAAGATGAAATCATCATTATTATGGCTTTTGCATGCCGAGTTGTGGCTTGGTCCCATAATTCCAAGGACTAAACCCATAGAGACGAAAAAGATTAGCAAAAGCTCTTTGCCACTCTAGCTGCAGGAGTCCACTTGGAGGGCTTCTCCACTGACTAACCCCCATGGAAACCCAGTGCCAGATTCTGTAACACTACAAAACACATGGTTGCATTACATACTTCTTTATATGGATGCCAGATGGAGCTGCCAGTAGGGGAAAACGACCAGATCTTGAATCTATATTTCTTCTAGGGTTCGAGGGAAAAAGGAAAACCCATCACATGTCAATTAATAACATGCCCTCAGTCCTTGTCCTTCTCCCTCATTGGGAGCTCACTGCTCCAATTAATTTCTACCTCAATTAATATTCATCAAATGTCCACAGTGAGCTAGGCCCAGCTGGGGGTGGGGGACCAAATAAGGACAATCACTCGTCTGTCCATATTTTTGGTATGGAATGTGTTCATCAATATGGAAATTTCCAGCACCCCTACTGACCTTGAATAGCTGGTCTTCATGATCTCTTCAGAAGTAATTATTAAGCCATCTGCCTTATGTAGACATATATGACCCTAGAGGAATTCCAGTGCAAGTAAGAGGTACATCTGTCTGATACATCTGCCTTTGTGTATGCCAAGAACCTTTTTATAGAGGTCTCTGTAGTAAGATGTTTAGAGGATGTCAACAAATTACAATCCTAACTATATACAAAAATGTACATTTAATTTTCCTTTGCAAAAAAAGAAGAGTAATAATGTTGACATTTAGAATGTATTCAGCCAATAGTTCAGATGAACCAGATTACAAAAAAAAAAGGCATAAAGAGATAATCCAGTGTTCCCAGTTCTCTATGGAACAAAGCTGAGTTAAAGGATTTCTAAATGTGAAGTGATGACAATTTTCTAAGTTTTCTTTGCTCTGAAATTCATTGCTTAATATTTCTCGGTGGCAGGCGCAGTCAGTGGTAGTCTCACGTATACTTTTCAAGATAATACAGCAAACCTGAATTAGCACTAGTCTGTTAGCTTTAGAGCTATCTATGTATGCAAATAAGCTTTTACCTGAATTTTCTATATTTGAAAACTTATCCACTGACAGGTAGTTATGAAGATTACTATATAAGTCCACAACAAGTCTGAGGCATTTTTAAGGCTATTCTGAAAAATTCTAAATTATTAATTCTGGCTTAAACGAGGTAAAAAAAATTATACAGTCTCCACAGGAAATTAATTTTCTTACCTTTCTTAGTAATAAAAGCAAAACTCTCTGGGATCTAGTGTTTTGCTAGTACCTTCCAAAATGTCCATTGTTTATTCTGATTATCTCAAATTGAAGGTAAAATGTTTGCATTACCAACAGCCCTTTTTTGCAGTTAATGGGTACCTCAATTTATCTTGAATAGCATACAATAGTATTCCAAGCTGGAGCTTTGCATAAACTGGGAAGAGTATCAATATGGGTTCAGCTATGGCCTTCAGTTAAAGGGAAGAAGTAAACTCCTGGTGACCAGAAAGAGAGGAAGCCAGGGGATCAACACCCTTTCCTATTCTTCCCAACTTCTTATTTCATGTAAGTGCCTCCCATTGGTCAAATGGGAAGCCAAAGGACCAGGGAGCCTACTGTGGTAGTCTGCAGAGGTCAGTAGCAGGCAGAGTGATACAAGGATATGCGGAAAAAAGGGGAACATATAAGACATTCAGCCTAGAAGCCCTGCTTCACTGTTGGATGTTTTTGGACCCTGCTCTAATGATAATGCCAAGATCTCTTTACGTCACAATGTGAAAGGTGAGATTAATAAGCATGTACTGTACTATGAGTACAATAATTTAACTATGTAATAAATAGTATATTGTAAAATGCAATAGTCTACAGTTATGATGCACTAATAAACCATTCTCTGAAAATTCAGCATACCAGAGCTATACTGGTTCAATAGGTCAAAGGTATTTACCAATAACATATGGGAGATACATGAAGTGAAATAATCTGTTGCAGGAGATTAATGTGAAGTTCTGAGTCTATATTAACATATTTTGAGAAACTTAAATATAGTTATAACTTAATCTTTAATTTATTTTTATTTTTCCCAAAGTTTCCCTGTATATGAATAACTTGAATTTAATGCATTGTTCACATCAACCCAACTAGTTTAGTCCTGAATACAAAAAGTCATAATATGACAGAAATGTTCACTTAACTCTAGATCATGTAGTTACCTGAATAATCAAATAAATACTCCACTGGAATTTTTTCCTTTTTCCCTTTTGTTTCTATAAAAATGATTTCAAACACTATTTATATGCATTATTTCTGCTGCATTAATGACTTTTGGACTTAACATATTCAACTAAGCTTTTGTCTCTCTCTTGTATTTATTGAGGCATCCCTGGGTAAATAACATTTTGAATAACTCATTCACCAGTTGGCTCTTCTACAACTAAAAGACCTCCATTAGTATCAGTTGATTCCCATTTCCTCTTGTAGAACTGAACGAGGGGTCTCCATCTATAAGAGCCCAGCTCTCCCTTGAAATCCTGTTCATTATAACAAATACTTCAGTTTTCTCTGAAGAGTGATAACTCCTCAAATACTCCTCAAAGAGAGCATTTGGCTGCTAATGTGATCCTACCCACCAGGGAGTCTTTAATGGCTGGCCAGGGAGCCAGCCCTCCTGACTGATTCACTCTGCTAATCCACCACTGAAACTCCTCACAGCAATCTGTGCATGGAGGCAAAGCCCAGATGCTAGGTGGCCAGGACTTTGTAGTCCTTAAAAGAGTATTTCTCAGCCTTTTTTTGATTACCACTCTTCACCTATACAGACTTTTTAGACATATTTTTCCAAATAACATCCCCACACCATGAAATTTTAATACCACAGATTCACTGTGTATCGGTTTATGTACTGTGTGGCCTTTTGGAAGTTCACAAATCATTATAATATCTAAGATTTTTTTTCCCCACCAAGAACCAATATGTACCTCCTTGGAAGTGACCATCACCTCCATTGAGAAGGCATGCCTTATTTGGAGGACTTAAAGGCCTCCAAATTATAAGATACAGGTTTACTGATTGCTACATTATCTGGAAGTGAAGAAAGAAGAGTGAAGGATAATGGTGGAAAACAGATGAAAATAAAAGACTACCATGATTTTGACCTAAGGTCCTAATCAATCAATCAATGAGAGATTTCCTGAGTTCTGACTGTGCTGTATAGGTATACAGATATAAAAGATACAGGATAGGGGTGCCTAGGTGGCTCAGTTGGTTAAGTGACTGACTCTTGATTTCAGCTCAGGCCTTGATGTTAGGGTTGTGAGTTCAAGCCCCGAATTAGGCTCCACACTGGGCATGGAGTCTACTTAAAAAAAAAATAGGGGGCACCTGGGTGGCACAGCCGGTTCGGCATCTGACTCTTGATTTCAGCTCAGGTCATTATCTCAGGGTCATGAGATCTAACCTCATGTCAGGCTCTGGGCTCAGCGGGGAGTCTACTTGAAATTCTCCCGCACCCTTTCCCTCTGCCACTCCCCCTACACACACACTCTCTTTCTCTCAAATAAATAAATAATCTTTAAAATAAATAAAAATTTAAAAAAATAAATAAAAGATATAGGGTACAGCATTGTTTTTTTTTCTAAGGTTCCATTCTTTAAACATCTATTCCATATGCACAGGCCATCTTCTGATGTTCCCCATATATTTGCCATGATTTTCAATGTAATTAAATTAAGACTTCATTCTCTGAAGGGCACTTCTGAAAAATACTTCTCTATGTACAGTTATGCTTACAAAGATGTGAAAAATCACAAAAATATAATGAAAACTCAGCCTTAGTCATTTTGCTAGAGTCAGGGGAAGGAATGCATGATTGGCTTTCTAAATAGGAGCTTCTAGGTTTGGTGCCAACCCAGGCAAAAGTAAATTGCTACACCAGTAATACAATTCCCTTCATTTCCAATTTAGTAATATAAATATTCCTATTAACGCTTGCTCTGTCACCATAGTAACAATGAAGTGTTCCTGGACCTGAATTTAAAATGAGTAACTAACAGCACTTGGGCAAGGAGACATGCCCTGGAAAAGTGGGTCCCAGACACAGGTCAGTTGATCTCCCACATTTGAATCACCTGCAGAGCCTGTCAAAACTGCAGACACAAAGGTTATAGCCAGACTTAGTAGAGAAGAATTTCCAGAAGTGAGGCCCAGGGATCAGCAATGTATTTTTCAAAAGCTTTCCAGTTGATTCTAATTCACAGCCAGATTTAGAAGGCACTGCAGGATAGTCGAAGGCATTCATTTGTTACAGAAACAAAGAAAAAAGCTATAGTGCTCTGATTCAGATTTTGCTAGTCACCAAATTTGTGATTTTGGGCCAACCACTTAGAATTCCATTCACTTTACCCTCTTCTCTGTATGTTTTCCAGCTCCTCCTTATTCTTAGCTTCCTCTCATCTATAAGTCCCTTACATTCAAGTTGCCTCAGGGCCTCTCTTAAGCACCTTCTCTTTGTATATCTTTCAGCTTCTGCTGTCACTGACAATTTCCTTGCTCTTTCCTTTTGTTTCCTACTCCAAGTACCTGAAGAAAATTAAACTGATTCAATCCACCACTATCATCCCTGATGGACAATGTTCTCATAGGCTATTAGGACCACTAGGAACTCTAGGCTACTGGACCACCAGACAGCCTGTAGTTTGGGTGCTTTAGAATTGGATGCTCTCCCCAGTCCAGACAGCTGAGGCCTGAGTTATTGGGATCACATGGTACAGAAGAAGGTCATCTCAGTATCTGGAACCACTTAGGGCAGTTTTCTTCAATAAACCTTATGTTTATGGTCATAGTTGCCAATCTGAGGCATTGCTTAAAATGGTCCCTTCCTTCTTTAAAATTCTATAATTTTACTAATAAATAATACTCCGCCAAGCACATAGATGATGACAAGTGCATACATCTTGATTCAGTGTTATAATTCTAAATAAGTCATCTACTTCTTAAACGCCTTTAAGGAACCATAGGAACCCATATTGGTTTTTTATTTGCTAAAGGTTGTCCTTGCTGTGTGGCAGTCTTTCTTACTTATTCCTTGATAAATAAGAGGTTATTGTGGTATCATTCATGAAAATTCAAAACAATAACATTTATTTCTTTTTCTTTTGTCTCTGAAGAGAGGGATTCCATCACCATCCAAACCTAACTCCTACACATGTGCCATGGATTTCACTTCCTCTTATCAACTTCAGGACCTGAACTCACCAATTTTCCTTAATTGTCTTTAACTTTTTTTCCCCCTTACCGCCTTCCTCTCAGTCTATACCCATGAACACTTCATTCCCGTTTTCAAAAGAAAACTTTCTTTAGACCAAAATCTCAATAGGGGTGATGAACCCATACTTCCTTCCTCTGTGGATTCTGAAAATAAGTGCTTTGCTCTCATGATGCTCCTTTCCAATTTTACACTGACTCTTTAACCCACTTCTGCCCCAACCATCCATCTGAAATTATTTTGTCCAAGTGACCACTGCCTACCTACTTTCTGAGCCCTCTGATTATATTTTTTGTCCTTTTCTTACTTGAAATTTGACACTGCTGATCACTCTTCTTAAAACTATCTCTTACCTTGGCTTCTATGACCTCATTCTTTTGTGGCTCTCCTCTTACCTCTCCATTTCTAATGGATCACCTTTATAGACCATTCATATACGAGTCACTACCCTTTGACTACTATCTCTACTCATCTCATAGTTTGAACACTGGTATCTTAATCAGATATTTCAAACTATTTCATCTAATACTTTTTTCAACTTATATCTATGTCTTGACAAGAATTTAAAGATTCCACTTTGGGAGAATGTAATTAAGGGCAGCGAACGCTTTTCTTGCTTCCCCTTTCCTCCTAAGCACTTAGTCTCAGGTCAAATGCATCAACCAGATCTAGCACAAACTTGAATACAGTTCCTTGGACCCATTCTGAGTATAGTAGATTGTGTGTTGTTCCATCTAGATCCTTCTTCATGACTGAAGGTCTCATTACTTCAGCTTCTGGTAATGTAGCCAAGAGAGTCCTCAACTCTCTCCAGAAATTGCCCTCGGTTGAAAAAAGCTGCTTTACATAAGGTCATGGGTATTTTCCAGGGGCAACCTGCATTCAATGAGCATAATTTGGAAGTATAAAGATATAGCCCCTTTGTTTCAGTGGTCCTCTTATCCCTTTGCCTGGTATGCTTCCTTCCCTGACCCTCCAGGTATTGATCTGTAGAGCACCCTCCCCCAATAAACCCGCTGCATGCTAATCTTTCTCTCAGGGTCTGCCTCATAGGGGAGCCAAACTGCAACTCTAAGTCACCTAGGCAGTCAACCTGATTGTTCACTATGTCCAGCTGATGAGCACTACATCAATGCATATACTTTGTATTTCAACATCCTCTATGTTGTCAGGCCTCATAGAAGCCCACCCGATTAAAAAGGTGGATAATAAAACTCAGTGCAGGGAGGTAATGCATGCAGAACACTTTGAAAAGTCATAAAAGAAACTTGAAAATGTTCTAAGTGAATCAGGAAAGAAAACATATCAAAGAAAGGGAAAGTGGCATAAAGTTCTGAATTAAGTCAAGTTTTAGAAAGGAATAACCCTCTGCAACATCCTGGAAGTAGAATAAGCACATAGTAGATTTTCCAAGACAGTTCCCCATATCAACCTGATTCCTCATTCTACCTCAAAGAGACTTTTAAGTATGTGAAATCTGCCATGAGATTAACTCAAAAAAAGTCTAGCCTGGCTCTGATAGCCAGGCGACATAAGACCTGCCCTTTAAGATTTAATCCCTAGCCTTACAAAAGATTTAGTGCCAAATTTAAGGATGAAGAGATAGACAAACGTTCAAGCTGCTTCCAAATTGCCCTTGTTTGTTTTCTCTCTGCACAGTTTGTGACCCAACCTTCACTCCCCAGATACATCTATTTCCCAATTCTCAGTTGTTGCCCTTGATTTCTCAGACGCTGAGGATCCTCCTTATAGCCTAATGTCACTGAACATTAAGCTAGTCCTGTAACAGACCCCAGTTCCCAGAATCTCCCTCAAAAACAGTTGTGACTTGTTTTAGGCTATGCTGTTTGTTTAATCAGTTAAAAAGAAAAAAAAAAGTGGGGATAAGGTTATACAGAGCACCATTCTACTAATGAAATATGCACGATGAATGTTAACATTCAAAGTATTGTTTCAAACAGTGATATCCATCTCCTCATGCTCATTTGCTTGCATGTTGAAAAAAATGACCATCATAAGGCCAAAATCCAAATGCTAAAAAGGCTCTTTGATTTGCAGCTGTGACCACTGTTTGCAGAGTCATTTGGTTCTCCACCCTGCCTCTCAGAGACACTGTTGTCCTCAAGCTGTCGTTCCAACTGGGCTTTCCTGCACCCTTGAGATTTTTGCCATCCCTGTCCAACGGCCACTAATGTTTTCCACCCATGCCCAACAATGTGGTCCGCTCTAGCAGCTGTGATTCAGAGTGTTTTTAAAAAGCTCTCTTTGCCTTCTCAGTTTGTGGTCACTTCAGTTCTTCATTCAGTAGGGGTTTGAGTGCCCATTGCCTACCACTGTATAGTAGGACTGGGTTAACACAAGCATTTCATCAACACAGAGATTGACTATGTTTTACAGCCCTCTTTTTAATTTATTTATGAAAGCTCTGGTTATCTATTAGTGTATTACTTAATGGTACAAACCAGCAACTATAATTTATTATTACTTTTATTATCTCTCATATTTCTAGGGTTGACTGGGTTCAGTTATGTACTTCTTGCTCAGAGTTTCTCATTCGACTACATGCTAGTTGTTGGTCTCATCTCAAAGTCTTCCTCACTCACATGTCTTATGGTTGATGGTGGCAGTTGACTGGGACCTTAACTGGAATTGTTAGACAGAACATGAACATAAGTCCCTTCCATACAGCAGTTAGGTTCCAAGAGCAAGCATCCCAGAGAGAGAGCCAGATGAAAGCTCTATCACCCTTTTTGACCTTGCCTTGGAAGTAACATGGCATCACTTCTGCTATATTATTTTGGTCCATACAGTCATAAAGGTCCACCCAGCTTCAGGAGGAAGACACATAGACTCCACCTCTCAGTGAGGGTGGGGTGAAATACATCATATGAGGAGAATGCAGAATGGGAGATATTGTTATGACTACCATTAAAAATACAGTCTCTGACAATACATAATTTTTAAAAATTACATAAAGATATTCGTTGTAGAATACTTTAAGATACATATAAGTAATAATTACTCTTTAACATTAAATGGGACTTATAACCTGCTAAGGAAGATAGAAGCACTGTCAACTTCGGGCGTTTCAAACCTATATGAAAATTCTGTTTTCTAATCCCAATGTTATGATCTATTGGTGTTTCTGCTGCTTCCAGATACAAAAAGCAGTCTGAGAGATAGTTTAAGTGGCTAAATATTGAGAATTTTGACAGTGTGATGGTTAATGGAGGTTCAACAAGACAAAATATATACAGCCAGAACGGTCTCAGAAAACTCACTCTGTGCTTATCCCATTTACATAATGTTGTAGAGGACTATTCCTTTCTAAAACTTCACTTAATGCAGAGCTTTATTCCACTTTGCCTTTCTTACCTTTGATATGTTTACTTCCCTGAAACACTTAGGAGAACATTTCTAGAGTTGTTTTTATGCCTTTTCAAAGTGTTCTACATGTATCGCCTCCATTTGATCCTCTATAGTGCTGTCAGTCATTTGTAATGCCAAATAGAACAATTAAGTTACAACTTTGTATTGTCATTGAAAATAATCATTTGCACAGCAGCACCTGAGAAAATAAAAGATGGTAAATCAGTATTGTGGCAAAATTCTCAACAACATCCTAGCTAATAGGATCCAACAGTACATTAAAAGGATTATCCATCATGACCAAGTGGGATTCATCCCTGGGATGCAAGGGTGGTTCTACATTTGCAAATCTATCAGTGTGATAGATTATATCAACAAGAAAAAAGCCAAGAATCATATGATCCTCTCAATAAATGCAGAAAAAGCATTTGACAAAATACAGCATCCTTTCCTGATTAAAACCCTTCAGAGTATAGGGATAGAGGGTACATTCCTCAATCTCATAAAAACCATCTATGAAAAGCCTACAGCAAATATCATTCTCAATGGGGAAAAGCTGGAAGCCTTTCCCTTAAGATCAGGAACACGACAAAGATGCCCACTCTCACCATTATTATTCAACATAGTACTAGAAGTCCTTGCAACAGCAATCAGACAACAAAAAGGGATCAAAGGTATCCAAATCGGCAAAGAAGAAGTCAAACTGTCTCTCTTCGCAGATGACATGATACTCTATATGAAAAACCCAAAGAATCCACCCCCAAACTACTAGAAGTTATAGAGCAATTCAGTAATGTGGCGGGATACAAAATCAATGCTCAGAAATCAGTTGCATTTCTATACACGAACAATGAGACTGAAGAAAGAGAAATTAGGGAATCCATTCCATTTACAAGAGCACCCAAAATCATACGTTATCTTGGAATTAACTTAACCAGAGACGTAAAGGACCTATATTCTAGAAACTACAAATCACTCTTGAAAGACATTGAGGAAGACACAAAAAGATGGAAAAATATTCCATGCTCATAGATTGGAAGAATTAACATAGTTAAAAGGTCCATGCTACCCAGAGCAATCTACACTTTCAATGCTATCCCATTCAAAATACCAATGACATTTTTCAAAGAATTGGAACAAACAGCCCTTAAATTTGTGTGGAACCAGAAAAGGCCCCGAATTGCCAAGGAATTGTTGAAAAGGAAAAACAAAGCTGGGGGCATCACGTTGCCGGATTTCGAGCTGTACTACAAAGCTGTGATCACAAAGAGAGCATGGTACTGGCACAAAAACAGACACATAGACCAATGGAACAGAATAGAGAACCCAGAAATGGACCCTCGGCTCTTTGGGCAACTAATCTTTGACAAAGCAGGAAAAAACATCCAGTGGAAAAAAGACAGTCTCTTCAATAAATGGTGCTGGGAGGGGCGCCTGGGTGGCACAGTGGTTAAGCGTCTGCCTTCGGCTCAGGGCGTGATCCCAGCATTATGGGATCGAGCCCCACATCAGGCTCCTCTGCTATGAGCCTGCTTCTTCCTCTCCCACTCCCCCTGCTTGTGTTCCCTCTCTCGCTGGCTGTCTCTATCTCTGTCAAATAAATAAATAAAATCTTTAAAAAAAATAAAGAATAAATGGTGCTGGGAAAATTGGACAGATACATGCAAAAGAATGAAACTTGACCACTCTCTCACACCATACACAAAGATAAACTCCAAATGGATGAAAGACCTCGATGTGAGACAGGAATCCATCAAAATCCTAGATGAGAACATAGGCAACAACCTCTACGACATCGGCCACAGCAACTTTTTTCATGACACATCTCCAAAGGCAAGAGAAACAAAAGATAAAATGAACTTGTGGGACTTCATCAAGATAAAAAGCTTCTGTACGGCCAAGGAAACAATCAAAAAAACTAAGAGGCAGCCCACAGAATGGGAGAAGATATTTGCAAATGACACTAAGGATAAAAGACTGGTATCCAAGATCTACAAAGAACTTCTCAAACTCAATACACAAGAAACAAATAAACAAATCATAAAATGGGCAGAAGATATGAATACACACTTTTCCAATGAAGACATACAAATGGCTAACAGACACATGAAAAAATGTTCAAAATCATTAGCCATCAGGGAAATTCAAATCAAAACCACACTGAGATACCACCTTACACCAGTTAGAATGGCAAAAATTGACAAGGCAAGAAACAACAATTGCTGGAGAGGATGTGGAGAAAGGGGATCCCTCCTACACTGTCGGTGGGAATGCAAGTTGGTACAACCACTCTGGAAAGCAGTGTGGAGGTCCCTTAAAAAGTTAAAAATTGAGCTACCCTATGACCCAGCCATTGCACTACTGGGTATTTACCCCAAAGATACAGACGTAGTGAAGGGAAGGGCCTTATGCACTCCAATGTTCATAGCAGCATTGTCCACAATAGCTAAATTGTGGAAGGAGCCAAGATGCCCTTCAACAGATGACTGGATTAAGAAGTTGTGGTCCATATATACAATGGAGTATTACTCAGCTATAAAAAAAGAATGATTTCTCAACATTTGCTGCAACATGGACGGCACTGGAGGAGATAATGCTAAGTGAAATAAGTCAAGCAGAGAAAGACAATTATCGTATGGTTTCTCTCATCTATGGAACATAAGAAGTAGGAAGATCGGTAGGAGAAGAAAAGGATAAAGAAAGGGGGGATAAACAGAAGGGGGAAAGAAGCATGAGAGACTACGGACTCTGAGAAACCAACTGAGGGCTTCAGAGGGGAGAGGGGTGGGGTAATGGGATAGACTGGTGACGGGTAGTAAGGAGGGCACATATTGCATGGTGCACTGGGTGTTATACACAACTGATGAGTCATGGAACTTTACATCAAGAACCAGGGATGTACTGTATGGTGACTAACATAATATAATAAAAAAATATTATTATAAAAAAAGTATTGTGGCAAATCACAAGGCCATCTAAAAATATGTATTATAAGAATATATTATAAGAATATGGCATCTAAGAATATGTATTGCAAGGAAAAATGTGAATATACTAAACATGATACAAAACTATGTATATACAGTGTGATGACTTTTGTTTCAATACATACATTAATAGCAAAAAATTACAAAAGGATAGTGAGAGTATAGTGATTTTATTTGCTTCTTTACACTGTTCTGTTTTTCCAAGTTTTATATACTGCACATATGTTCTAGTTTTAACTCAAAAATAAAAGTATACATTTTAAAGCGAAGGTCAGAAAAGTAAAGTATAGTAAAGAAGAAACCCTCAATTGTGTACATTATCCATGATGAGACTGGAACACATCCTTAATTTATCTAATTTTCATTAAACTTGTGGCACATACAACCATTTATCCAACCCTGGAGAGTAAAGTATCTTCCATTTCATACCTTTTTAGAGGTACATTTCAAAGAACACAGTTATACCACTTGGATAGAGCTCATTGAAACACAAGAGAAAATACAAAGCAAAGTGATACCAATATTCTACTTGTAAAATTATTATGGTGGAAATGTATTACCAGCCCAAGGCACTAAGACTTGTGAATTTACACTTCATTCTGCACTTGTTATATTTGTTGTAAATATGAGAGAGTGGAATGTGGTTCTCTTTGAGATGGCTTAACCAGTTAAATTCATATCCCCATTTCAAATGACTTATTTGGTGAGAGGAACAATGTCACATGCCAATGTGAATAGAAAACAGGGAGTGTATATAAAAATGGAGGAGAAGGAAGCATTTTATAGTTTATCAATATATGAAGACTTAATATTAGTTTTTATTTAAATATAAGTACTGGAAAGATAAGTGGATGCTGTGAATATGTGGTTGATTGGGACAACAAAGAGTGAGATGGGCACATGGAGTATAATAATGAATCAACCATTTCAGCTGTGAGTCAAAGTGTCTCACATTTACCATCATGTGTGAGAAGAAAAACGACTCTTGTGTTTCACTTTTGTCTTGTACTGGACTCATTTAATATGTCCATCAAGAATTACAAAGGCAAATTTAGGTATTTCAAAGAAATAAATGCAAATAATTATAAATTCCAAAGGATATTTTCCAAGGACTTGTGGGGAATATTTATTCAGTCAACAGATGTATGCATTTGATATAACTCAGAGAGAAAGCACCTTTTGGTTATCCTTCTACTTATTTGGCAAGTCTTCAAACTCCTTTACAAGTGTGTTCCTTCTCTTTCCTCTCCTTTAAATTTTGCTGCTCCCATGAATCTACACTCTATCCTCTTTTCCTTTCACTATGGGCAATCTTTCTGGGAGGTCCCGCCTTCAGTCATGGCCACCAATACCAATGACTAATATAACTAATGTCTATGTCACAGCTCAAATATCTCTCCTGTGTTTCAAACCCACAAATCCAACAGCCTCTAGACATCTCACCTGAATGTACCAGAAGAACTTCAAACTCAGAGAGTCTAAAACTTATCTCATCATTTTGACAAGCAAACATGCTATAACTTCAGCTTCAGGCCTTAATTGTTGCCTGCCCTGATTATAGAAAAAAATACCCTACCTACTCCCTCCGCTTTGACTCTTGCCAGCTTTCAAGTGTTCAATTCAACATTTAGGAAATGGGAGGGAAGTAGTTCTTTGTTTAAAATTCTTCATTGTCTCCCTATTATCTTCAAGATAGTTATTCTAACTCTGCCTAGATCTCCAGTCTTATCTCTTGTTTCTTACTTCGGTTTCCTACTGAACCACTTGCAATCCCTTGGACACAGGTTTGCTAAACTCTTTAGATTACAGGAAACATACTTAATTTAGCCATCTAAGGTATTCAGAATATATTGTAAAACTTTGTAAGTTATTTTAGGAGAATATAATTTCACACAAAACCAGGAATAGCTGCCATTCAGGACCTAAAGCATCAAGATATTTAGCCAACACTTAAGCAGGATTTCTATAGAGCTTGGCATGAAAATATTATCCTATATTTTCTTCCAGAAACTTTGTTTTACCTTACAGATTCATACCTACAATGAACCTAGAATTGATTTTTAGTTTTGGTCTGAAGTAGGGGCAAAATTTCATCTTGAATGTATGGCTACTTGGATATATGGATATCTAATTGATACAGCATCATTTACTGAAAAGATGGTCCTTTGGCCAGTGTTCTGAATGGCCATCTATGTTTTATATCAAGTATTCACATTCATGAATCAATTCTAGGTTCTCTATTAAGTTCAAATAGTCTATATTCTGACACTAATACCAAACTTAATTAAGGTAGCTTTAAAATAATGCTGGATATTTTATAAAGCAAGTCCTCTAAATTTATTATTCTTTAGGAATGTCTTGGCTATTTCTGGCTTTTGAAACTTCATGTAATGTGTCCATTTCAACATAAAAATATTCCAAGATGTCTACTAGAAATAATGTCATATGTAATGTCAATTTGTCAATTTTGAGATTATGGGCATCTTTGTGTTATTTTCTTCTAATCTATGAATGGTGTTGCATCTTCGAATTGTTTATTTTTTACTTTATTTATTGAGAGAAATTTTCAGTAATATTTTAAAGTTTTCTATGAACTGGTCTTGAACTTCATTAGACTTATTCCTAGGTATTTTGATTCATCTGATAAGAGTGTAAATTGTATTATTTTCATTTTCATTTTAATTATTTACTTACCGCATATGAAAATAAAGTTCATTTTTGTATATGGACTTATATTCAGAATCTCTGCTAAATTTATCAATTCTAATAATTTGTTCACTTAATTTAGTTTTAAAATTTATTAATATAAACTCACTTGTAATGTTTGTAGGGTTTTTGTTGATAGCCTCTTTTTCATCCCTACTTATTAGGAATTTTTTTTTGCCTTCTCTCTTTTTTTTTACAGACTCCTATGAGAGAGAATGAATTTTATTAATCTTTTCAAAGAAATAACTTTGGTCTTGTTAACTCTTTCTACTACATGTTTGTTTTCTATTTTACTAATTTTTGTTCTGGTCAATATTAATTATTTTCTTCTATTTTCTTTGTGTTTACTTTACTTTATTTTTCCAAATGCTTGAAATGGATGTTAGATCACTGATTATCAGACTTTTTATTTTTAAAAATATGTCATTAAGGTCATAAATTTTAATTTAAGCATGTGTTTAGCTGCATCCCACACATACTGATATCCAACATTTTTATTATCATTCAATTAAAGTATTTCCAAATTTCCATTTTGAGTTCTTCTTTATAAATTATTTAGATATATACTGATAAATATCTGAACATATCAGTATCGTCCAATAATGTTTTTCATTATTAACTTTTTCTTAATTTTACAACAGTAAGACAACATACACTATATTTCAGTCCTTTAAAATTTACTGAAAATAGCTTTATGAACTAGTATTGGCCAACACTGGCAAATATTCCAAGAATCTGTACCAGAAAATTTTTATTTACTCTATAGTTTGGGGGTACACTGCTCAATATACAAAAATTAGGTCCATTATATTAAGAACATCATTTAAATCTTCTATATCACTACTGGTTTTTTTAACAGTTTTGCTGAGGTCTAATTGACATGCAATAAATTACATGCATGTAAAATGTACAAATTGCTAATTTTTATATATGTACACATATGAGAAACAATTACCACAACCATAATAAAAAATGCGTCCATCTGTATCAGTTAACTGAGGCTGCCATAGTAAATTACCATAAACTCAGTGGCTTAAAACAAAATCACAGTTCTCTCACAGCTCTGGAAGGCTTAAATCTAAAATCAAGGCATCAGGAGGGCCATACTCCTCCCAAAGGCTCTAGGAAAGAAGGCTTCCTTGCCTCTTGGAGCTTGTGGTGTCTCCTGATGTTCCTAGTCTTGTAGAAGAATAGCTCCAATCTATGCTCCCATCTTCACATGGTCTCTGCCCTGTATGTATCCAATCACCCTTTCCTTGCACTTTTTAAAAAAGATTTTACTTAGTTATTTGAGAGAGAGAACGAGAGAGGATGAGCTAAGGGAGAGGCAGATGGAGAGGGAGAGGCAGACTCCCTGCTCAGCAGGGAGTCCAACATGGGACTTAACCCATGGGAGCAGGGAGCCCATGACCTGAGATGAAGGCAGACGCTTAACCAACTGAGTCACACAGGAGCCCCTTTCCTTGCACTTTTAAGGACATCAGTAATTGGATTTAGGGCCCACTCTAAATCTAGGATGACCTCATCTCAGATTCTTTATTGCATCTGTAAAGAACCTATTTCCAAATAAGGTCACATACATGGGTACCAAGTGTTAGGACTTCTATATATTTTTTGGAGGGACACAATTCAGCCAACTACACCATCACACTCAAAGGTTTCCCCATAACTCTTTGAAATCCCTCCTTGTTGCCCATGTCTGTACTCCCTCCCACCCTATGCCCAGCAATCAGTGATCTTTCTGTCACAACATACTACATTAAATTTCCTAGGATTTTATGTAAATGGAATCAAACAGCATACACTCCCCTTTGTCTGGCTTCTTTAGCTCAGCATAATTATTATTTTTTAGCATAATTATTTTGATATTCATTCATGGTGTAAGATATATCAATAATTAATTCCTTTTCGTTGCTAAGTAATATTTGGATATACCACAGTTTATTCACTCACCTGTAGATGGACATTTGAGTTTTTTCTAGTTTGGGGAATTGCAAATAAAACTGCTATAAACATTCATGCAAATATCTCTGGATAGACGCATACTTTCACTTCTCTTGAGTAAATACTGAAGAGTGGAATGACTAGATCATACAGGAAGTACATGCTTAATTTTTTTTTTAAAACTGCCTATTTTCCAAATTTGGTATACCAGTTTTTAATCCTTCTAGCAATGTATTACAGTTCCAGTTTAATTACATCCTAGTCAACACTTTGGATGGTCCATCTTTTTTTTTAATTAATATATTTATTTGAGAGAGAGAGGGAGAGAGAGAGCACATGCATGCAAGTGTGGGGAGGGCAGAGGGAGAGAATTTTCAAGCAGACTCCCTGCTGGGTATGGAAACCCACACAGGGTTCGATCTCATGAACCATGAGATCATGACCTGAGCCGAAACCAAGAGTTGGACACCTAATGGAGTAAGCCACACAGGCACCACTGGTCAGTCTTTTTTTTTTTTTTTTTTAAGATTTATTTATTTGAGAGAGATTAAGAGAGAGAGCAGGGGAGGGGCAGAGGGAGAGGGAGAACCCTCAATCAGACTCTCCACTGAGTGTGGAGCCCAAAGATGTGAGGCTCAATCCCAGGACCCTGAGATCATGACCTGAGCTGAACTCAAGAGTCAGCTGCTTAACTGACTGAGTCACCCAGATGCCTCCTGGTCAGTCTTTTTAGTCTCAATCATGAGAATAGATATACAGTGGCATCTCACTATAGTTTAAATTAGCATTTTACACAGTGAATTATGATGTTAAGCATCTTCTCATGCACTGATTTGCCATAGGTATACTTTTTTTGAGGTGTCTATTCAAATTTACTCATTTCCTAATTGGGTTGTTTGCTTTTTTTATTTTAAGAGTTCTTTATATATTTTACATATAAGTCCTTCCTCAGATATAGGCTTTGTTAACATTTTGTGAATATTTTATCCCAGTCTAGAGCTTATCTTTTCATTTTCTTTACAGTGTTTTTGAAAAAGCAAATGTTTTTATTTTTTATGAAGATCTTTTTATCAATTTGTTGTTTATGGATCATGCATTTGGTGTTATATATAAGAAGCCTTGGTCTACCCAAGATCACAACACTTTTTTTAAATGGTTCCTTTTTTTAAAAAAAGACTATTTTCAGAGGGGAGAGGGATGGGGGAATGGGATAGGCTGGTGATGGGTATTAAGGAGGGCACATATTGCATGGTGCACTGGGTGTTATACGCAAGTAATGAACCATGGAACTTTACATCAAAAACTAGGGATGTACTGTATGGTGACTAACATAATATAATAAAAAGTATTATAAAAAATTTAAAAAGACTATTTTTTAGAGCAGTTTTAGGTTCACAACCAAATTGAGAAGAAAATATAGAAATTTCTCATACTGAATTTTCCCCCTTATCTGTACTTTTACTTCCTGAGGTTTCAATTACTCATGGTTAACCACAATCCGGAAGCAGGTAATCCTCCTTCTGAAGTATCATCAGATCAATAGTAGCCTAACGCTGTCACAATGCCTAAGTCAATCACCTTGCCTCATCTCATTACGTACGCATCTTACCATCTCTCATCATCACAAGAAGAAGAATGAGCACAGTAAAATAAGATATTTTGAGAGGGAGAGGAAGGGATGGGGGAGAGAGAGCACACTCATAAAACTTTTATTATACAGGCATACCTTGGAGATATTGTGGGTTTGGTTCCAGACCACCACAGTAAAGCGAGTATCATAATAAAGTTAGTTGAATGAATTTTTGGTTTTCCAGTGTATATAAAAGTTATGTATACACTGTACAGTCATCTACTAAGTGTACAATAGCATTATGTCTAAGAAAATAATGCACGTACCTTAACTAAAAAATAGCTCATTGTTAAAAAGTGCTAACCATCATCTGAGTTTTCAATGAGACATAATCTTTTTGCTGATGGGAGGTCTTGCCTAGATGTTGGTGGCTGCTGACTGATCAGCGTGGTGGTTGCTAAAGGTTAGTGTGGCTATGGTGATTTCTTAAAATAAGAGAACAGTGAAGTTTTCCACATCAATTGACACTTCCTTTCACATACAATTTCTCTGTAGAATGCAATGCTATTTGATGGCATTTTACCCACAACAGAACTTCTTTCAAAATTAGAGTCAGTCCTCTCAAACCCTGCTGCTGAGTTATCAATTAAGTTTATGTAATATTCTAATTCTTGGTTGTCATTTCAACAATCTTCACAATGTCTTTGCCAGGAGTAGATCCCATCTCAAGAAACCACTTTCTCTGCTCATCCATAAGAAGCAACTCATCATCCATTAAAGTTTTATCACGAGATTGTAGCAATTCAATCACATCTTTAGGCTCTGCTACTAATTCTAGTTGTCTTGCTATTTCTAACACATCTGTAGTCACTCCTCTACTGAAGTCTTAAACCAATGAGGCTTGGAATCAACTTCTTTCAAACTCCTGTTCATGTTGATATTTTGACCTCTTCTCACGAATCACGAATGTGCCAATGGCATCTAGAATGGTGAGTCCTTCCCAGGAGCTTTTTAATTTACTTTGCCCAGATCCATCAGAGGAATCACTACCTATGGCAGCTATAGCCTTATGAAACATATTTCTTAAATAATAAGACTTGAAAGTCAAAACAACTCCTTGATTCATGAGCTTCAGGATGGATGTTGTGTTAGTAGGCAGGGAAACAATCTCATTGTTCATCTCCATCAGAGCTCTTGTGTGATGAGGTGCATTGTCAATGAGCAGTAATATTTTGAAAGAATTTTTTTTCTGAACAGTAGGTCCCAACAGTGGGTTTAAAATATTTAGTAAGATATGCTATAAACTGATGTGTTGTCATCCAGGCTTTGTTGTTCCATTTATAGAGCACAGTCAGAGTAGATTTACCATAATTCATAAGGGTCCTAGTATTTTCAAAATGGTAAATGAGCATTGACTTCAACTTAAAGTCACCAGCTGTATTAGCCCCAAACAAGAGAGTCAGCCTGTCCTTTGAAACTTTGAAGCCAGGTACTGACTTCTCTTAATAAAGTCCTAGATGGAACACTAGTAATCAAAAATTAATGATGTACTGTATGGTGACTAATATAACATAATAAAAAAAAAAAAGAAAGTCCTAGATGATATCCTCTTCCAATAGAAGGCTGTTTGATTTACACTGGAAAACTGTTGTTTAGTGTAGCCACCTTCATTAGTTACCTTAGCTAGATTTTCTGGATCACTTGCTGCAGCTTCTAGATCAGCACTTGCTATTTTACCTTGCACTTTAATTTTATAGAGATGACTTCTTTCCTCAAATCTCATGAACCAACCTTTGCTAGCTTCAAACTTTTCTTCTGAAGCTTCCTCACCTCTCTCAGCCTTTATAGAATTGAAGAGAGTTAGGGCCTTGCTCTGGATTAAACTTTGTCTTAAGGGTATTTTGTGACTGGTTCTATCTTCTATCCAGACCACTAAAACTTTCTCCATATCAGCAATAAGGACTTTTTGCTTATCATTTGTATATTCAGTGGAGTAGGACTTTTAATGTCCTTTAAGAAGTTTTTCCTTTATTCACAATTTGTCTAATGGTTTGGTGCAAGAAGCCTAGTTTGTGGCCTGTCTTGGCTTTTGACATGCTTTCCTCACTAAGCTTAATCATTTCTAGCTTTTAAGTGAACGATGTGCAACTCTCCTTCACTTGAACACTTACAGACCATTGTAGGGCCATTAATTGACCTGATTTCAATATTGTTGTGTCTCAAGGAATGAGGAAGCCCAAGAAGAAGGAGAGAGACAGGGAAATGTCTGATCAGGGGAGCAGTTAGAACACACAAAACATTTATCAATTAAGTTCACTGTCTTATATATGAGCACAGTTTGAGGTGCACCAGAACAATTACAATAGTAACATCAAAGATTACTGATCAATGATCACCATAACAAATGTAATAATAATGAAAAAGTATGAAATATTACAAGAGTTACCAAAATGTTACATACAGACATGAAGTAAGCAAATGCTGTTTAAAAGAAATGGCACCAATAGAGTTGCTTGGGGGTAAAGAGATATCACGTCTATAATTTCCTGGCAAATCATTCAGCAAATATAACAACTAAAATACAGATTAATTTATTCTTGCAATCTTTCTGTAGGTTTGAGTTTTTCAACATAAAAAATTAAAAATTATAAAGTAAATAAAGAGAGTAAACTAGAGAAACTCTTGCACATGTGCATCAGGAGATATGTACAAGTTTATAGCAGCAAATGTGCTCTTACGTCACCAAAAAGTTAAACAACCCAAATGTTCTTCAATAGCAAAATAATAGACAAAATATGTGCATGTATAAAATGGAATACTACAGAACAGTAAAAATGAATCAGCTACAGTTACACATCACAACATAGATGAATCTCTAAAACATAATAATCAGAGAGTGAAGGAAGTAGCAAAAGATATCATACAGTGTATTTCCAGTTGTTTGAAGTTCAAAAACAGGCAAAACTAAATATAACTATCAGGCAAAACTATAAGAAAAGCAAGGGCAAAAATGTCCTTAGTGTAATACAATAATCTATCACCTGAAAAAAATCAGTAACTTTATTTGAACTGAATATCTTGCTGCCCTTTACCAGTTGTGTTCTTCCTGTTAATTCATTATAGGACTGTGCTGAGGAAACTTTAGAAATTACAGTCTGATCATTGTCTGTTTTAGATCAGTTTTTTTTATTTGTTTCATATTTATAGTCATTTTAATGGGTATTATAATTCATGAAAGAGTCAGATGACAGACAGAAAAACCATAAACTATCCTGTTGACATTCCTGCCTTCTTATTCTGGATATATGTATATTCAATTTCAGCACTGGAAATAGGATATACAAGATCATAATAGCAATTTGTTCCTAGGATCCTTAATTCTTTTTGCATTTACCTTCTCCATTCAGTGTCACTTCCTTTTCTTCTAGCATTATATAAATTACAATGTGAAACATCTACCAATCACTGTCAAAACAGCGCCTCCCCCCAGCAAACATAGAAATAGCAGCACACTCACAGCCATAGATAATGAAGCCATTAGTAAGTGCCAGGAGACACACTTTGAGGTTTGGGATAAACATAAACAGACTGGAGGTCAAGATATCCAAAACCATACCACATAAGAAACATTTTAAAGAACTGGTTATTAAGATCTAAAGAAGGGTGAGGGGACAAGACACATTTGATAACTAAATTCAAATATCTAAAGAGGTATCACATGGAAGCTGGATTTGACTTGTTCTTTATTACCACAAGGTAATGTGGGTCAATGGGTGAAAGCTTGAGGAAAACAGATCTGAATGAATGTAAGGGAGAGCCACACAGATATATAGTAGCCTCTCAGGGAAGTGAACTGAATATTTCAAGAAGCATTCTAAAAGAGGTTAGCCAAGCAATGGGATGGTATTGTAGGGTAAAATGATTGGGCTCTGAGTGTCTGGCTTCAGTGCAGATTCTAGGTATAGCGGAGGATGTTGAGCAAGTAGCCTGAGCCTGAGTCACTGCCCTTGCTCGCCCACTAACTAGCTGTATAACCACTATTTGGGGACTAAATTTTTCCTCTTCTAATGAGGCAAGAGTATGAGGAGAAGTTGATAATAAGGTCATTATCTTAATAGAGGTAACAGCCCCATTATCAGGTTTGTTTAACACTAATGTCAACCTTATGAAAGCAAGTCCATTTCATCCAGGCTGACCTCATTTACTAACACTGGAACTGTCACATAAGATCGACAAATTTTAGGGGATTTCTTCTCTGGGGAAACAAGAGTGAAAGAATAATGTACATATCACCACTGTGGAATTAAAAAACAGATTTAATCTAAGTGAAAGATTACATGGGAGCTATGCTTGATGCTCAGGGAAAATCAATTTGCCTTTGAGAGGAATTACTCTCCAAGAGTGGCTTCATCTTCGGTTTCTATGAAATACCGGTATCTTACCTGGAACTAAGTACACAAACATTTTCTTTTTTATTCATTTATTGTGTTACTAAAGAGTACATAATGAGCAAAGTTAATTGGTTACATATTGCTCACATTCTGAGTCTTTATAAGAGTACAGAGGAAAAGGGCACCTGGGTGGCTCAGTCGGTTAAGCATCTGCCCTCATCTCAGGTCATGATCTCAGTGTCCTGGAATTGAGGCCTGCATCAGGCTCCCACTCAGTAGGGAGTCTGCTTCACCTTCTCCTTCTACCCCTCTGCTTGTGTGCACTTTCTCTCTCAAATAAACAAATAAAATCTTTTAAAAAAAAAACAAAAGACTACAGAGAAATAGCTTATGACATTCTTGATATCCCAGGAACCAGAGAAGTTAGCTATGTTTGTGTTACTATTATAAATATACAGAGGAAGGAAAATTCATTTTCTTGGTACTAAGACCCAGGACTATGGACAGGAAAGAAGCTTCATTTCCTGTCATACTGTTTCCATCACAATATTAGAAATATAGTCACTCATATCTACTTTACAGCTTCTTGGAAGTTTTTAGCAATTGTAATGAAGAAGTGTATCAGTTCAGGTTCTCACAGGAAATAGAATTCTACTCAGATGATTCAATGAGGAGATTTTAATAAAGTACTACTTACAGATGTGTGAGTAGAGTTATGGGAAACAACAAGAAAGGTTGAGACACCCAAAGATGAGCCATAGCTGGAAGCCAATACCAACCCTAGGAATGAAGGGGAAAGGGAAGGATATAGTGTCACAAAAACCAGTAAGAGCTGGAACTATGAAGGAGAAGAGTAATGGAAGCTGTGGTCATGGAGAGACCCAACGACAGCCAGAAACAAGGCATGGAGCAGGGTAGAACAGGAAGAGCTATTCCAACCTCTCTCTTTCATGTCCTATAATCTCATGCTGGTACCTTCCTTTAGCTGAGTCAATGAAACAAACTCAGAGACTCAATACATGTTCAAAATTGTTTGCTGAATGACTATTTCCTAACTTCTATTTTAGATTTCTTCCCATAGTAGCATACTCTTATGGGAATGTGGTCTAGAAATGTTTGGTGATGATCACTTAATCTGTAAATAATTCAGTCCATATGCAATTTGGAGAGAAAAATGATCCATGGGGTCACATTTATTAACATATCATCTTCATTCAAAAATTAAGTTGGCCTCTACTACATGGTGCTGGAGACAGAAATGGTCTCAGACCGCATGGGTCTGGTCTTCTACAAATCCTAAAATGTCCAGAGACATGCTCAACAAAAAGAAGAGATAATACAGACACCACATGCAAATATAAGTTTGACTATATAGACATGTGTATCTGAGGTATGTGTGTATGGGTGTATGTGTGTGTGCCTTTAGTGAGTATGCACATATATGTATATATGTTCAGGATTACCTCCATTTCCCTTCCCCAGTTGCTTCCCACAATTCACTCTCCACTATTCTCCACGTGCTTTGTATCCTGGGACACTGACTTATATAGATTACATCAATGGGTTTCCTCACCCTCTGGCCTCCTGTCAGATTCAGACAATGGGAAGAGCACCAGCAGATCAGAAGGGCAGTAAAAGAGAAAAGCCTGGCTATTTGTTTCTTTGACTCTTTGTGAGGTCACTATGGGTGCCTATGTTCTCAACTAAAAATCACAATTTCTATCAATTCATCTTTCTCTCCAGGTTCCAGTTACTGTTCTTTTCCCTTATCCCTTCAGTGGTAATAGCACCTTGTTGTGACCATCTGAGGTATTCCACTAACCTTGTGGTTTCCCTGTACCCTGCCCGCATCTTGTAAACAGTACCTTTATTAAACTCTTTTCAGATTACCCAATCTGAATGCTATATGTTTCCAGCAGAGACCCTGACTAATACAATATGTCCTGACAACTCACAAAGATTAATAATGTTCTTGCAGTCTATTACCCCATTCTGGACTTTAAAAAATCATATTTGTTTGGTAATAATCTAGGTCTATTAGACTGTAAGATCTTCAAGAGCTGGGATCATACCATACACACAGTTGTAACATTTGCAGCCTAAATAGCTCCTGCTCCATAGTTGGCACCCAACAATTATTCTGAGGAATTGAATTGAACTAAAATACAACACAGCTATTCCTAGGCTATGATCTTGAATGAACAAGATAACCATTATCTTAATCATGACATAAAAATCACATGATCTTAAAGAATGGAAGAATGTTAACTTGCTGAACATAATACCCATTTTAATGTCTTCTGCATGCAGAAATAAATGGTGTTTAAGGGTATTATACAGCTTGCTGTGTAATTACATTAATCAGAGAGTGCCTCTTCTGTTGGTTCCTTTGTTGTTGCCATGGTAGCAACGACATACTTGCAAGTAGAGAGCACACATAGAACCCATTCTTAATTACATGTGTAGCACTACATTTCAGAGAACACAATAAATATGGAGGTGATGGAGTATGTGGAAAAGAGACATGATGAAAAAAGATTTGCTCTATGGTTTTTCTATCTCTTGATTATTCCTAAACCCTTTATTAATATGGCTCCCTATTACCCTCTCTCTTTCACTGCAGTAAAAAGTCCTCTGCAGCCACCCACCAAATTATAATCCTCTACTCCTGAAATGATCCAGAACTATCTCTGATAAAAATGCCAGGAGGAAATTAAGTCCTGTCATAACAAAAATAGAGTGGAGTGAGTGTCCACTGACAATTTTCTAAGAAAAGTGACACCATTTTCTGTCTTTTTTCATATCATAGCAAAGCATCAAAAGCCCTCCTTTCTAGATAGTCTTTGTATACTAAGAATTCTTATTTGTGCTTAAATATCTTGCTTGGCTATGCAGCCTGGGTAATAATGTTTGCCATTTACAAGGATATTGCCAAGATTAATTATTGCACATTTTAAAAATAAACAAGCCAAAAAGCAAAATATTGAGTTTAAAAGGATTTTTCAATCAAAAGTTTTTCATTAAATCAAGGCTAGATGATAACTTTTCTTTTTCTCCTTCTACTTCTCAGGTATTTCTTAAGGAAGATAACACATTCTTTGGAGGAACTAGAGGTGGTCTTTCTTTAATCCTAAATAACTCTTTCCAAAGAAGAACCATATACTAATTCCATCTAGTTGAAAAACTTTTATTTTAAAGATTTTATTTATTTATTTGACATAGAGAGGGAGAGCAAGTGAGAGAGCACAAGCAGAGGGGAGGGGCAGAGGAAGAGAGAGAAGCAGGTTCCCCACTGAGGAGGGAGTCCCACACAGTGCTCAGTCCCAGCACCCCAAGATCATGACCTGAGCTGAAGGCAGACACTTAACTGAATGAGCCACCCAGGTGCCCTAACTTTCATTTATTTTAAATAGCCCCACAGTTTAATCATATTTTAGTATTACTTTTGGCCAATAAAAATTAGTCTTGTATGGGCAATAAATTGTCAGTGTGCAACAAAAGATTTGTTTTTGCCTCCTTTTGGTCTTCATCTCATCACTGTTGATCATTTGTTTATTTATCCTTTTTATTAGCATTTTGCTAACTACTTATCATGAACTTAATACTTTCCCAGACTCAAAGGACACTTAACTGAATAGTCCCAACTCTTCAAAAGTTCATGTCTAAAGAATGAGATAGACATAAAGTCAACTTGCAGGCCAGCTGTTTATGGCCTACGAAAGTCTTAGTGGAACCACTTATCTCTGCTTGCTGTATTCAGTCATCCTCTAGCAGCCTAACCTAAGATAGTTCTCATGGAAAGGGTAGAGAAAGAAAAGAACATGAAGTACATAAAGGCTCCTGAGGCCTAAGTTTAAACTGGCCCGCTGTATCCTGTTGGCCAAGGCAAGTCACAAGGCCAACTCAGATATAAGGGATAATTATATGGGCTCCACCTCTTGATGAAAGGAGAAGCAAAGTAACAGTGCAAAAGGTGTGGATGCAGGGAGGAATAGCCAAATGGGGCCATTTTTGCAATAGTACCAAATGCATAGTAAGAAAACAAATCTAACCTAGCAGGAATTGGAAAAGGCTGAATATAGTCTTAAAAGGTGATTAAGATTTGCCATAATAATATGCATTAAAAGACAAACTGAGGGCTTCAGAGGGGAGGGGGGTGGGGGAATGGGGTAGGCTGGTGATGGGTAGTAAGGAGGGCACGTATTGCATGGTGCACTGGGTGTTATATGCAAATAATGAATCATGGAACACTACATCAAAAACTAAGGATGTACTGTATGGTGACTAACATAACATAATAAAAAATTATTATAAATTTTTTAAAAAGTCAATTCAAGTCTTATATTCTTACAACCATTTCAATACATAAAAATTCTTATCTGTCAACAACTGGAGAACTACAAATATTCCAGAAACAAGCTTATTGTGAATGCCTCATAAGTATGTCTTTGCTGAACAAATTAATTAATGAAAGGATGAATGAAATAACTTTCAAAGACTTTAAAACTTAATTAGGCCAGCCAGGCAATACCAACAGAGATTATGCCACAAAAAGCAGCTCAACCTTTATCCCCATAAGCTTGAGACTGATTTTCCTCTCCCATCAAGAGAAACTGAACAGGCCAACCTTAGGAAATCCTGTCTTCTCAGGCAGCAGCAGCAAAGACCAGTGGGAGTCTCAGTGGTACTAGATAAAGTGAGCAGATCAAATAACTGTAAAAGCTCTGAAAATTTAACTGTCATTGGAACTGGAGACCACAAAAGTAGACCAAGACCTGTGTGCTAAACCTAAACAGGGATGAGTGCCTACTAATATAAAAGATTTAAACAGGATTCTGAGTTTCTGAACATAATAACAAAATTTGCAGCATAGTGTAAAAAAAAAATCACCCATAATTCGAAGAAGGAAGAAATCACAATTTAAATGAGAAAAGACAGTCAACTAACACCAACACCAGGATGAGTCAGATGTTGGAATTTTCAGAGAAAGATGTTAAAGTAGCCATCAAAAAAGCTTCAACAATCAATTATAATTTCTCTTTTAAAAAATATTAAAAAATGGAAGACCTCCACAAAAAAACAAAAGTTATAAATAATTAAATGTAAATATAAAACTAATAAATGCAATAAAATTTTTTTTACAAACCTTTTTAGGTGGGCTTAATAGTAAAGTTGAATGACATACAGTAAAATCAGTGAACATGAGGTCAGATCAATAGAATAGAATTTACCTAATCTGTAAACAGAAAAATGAATAGAACCTCAGAGACTTGTGAGACAATGACAAAATATTCAAGATTGTTATTATTAGAGTCACAGAAAAGGAAAAGAAAAAGAATGGGGCTGAAAGAGTGTAAGAAAAAATAATGGCTGAAATTTTTCCTGTTATGGCAAAAGACACACAACTATAGACTTAAGAAATTCAGTAATACCCAAGTACGATGAAACCAAAAATATCTACACAAAATACATCATGTTTAAACTTCTAGAAATTAGGGGAGGAGTTAAGATGGCGGAGGAGTAGGAGACACCTTTTTCAGCCGGTCCCCCGAGTCGAGCTGGATAGGTACCAGACCAGCCTAAACAACCACGGAACCAGCCTGAGACTCAGGAAGATGCATCTGGATCTCAACAAATGAACATCTCCAGCGCTGAGTATTGAGGTACGAAGCTGGGAGCCATGAAACCGTGCACAGATATCGGAAGATAAACGGAAGGGGGAGGGAGCCGCCGCGTTCGGGCGCCGGGAAGCGGTAGCCACTTGCACGGGAGAGCGGGCGGGGCTCGCGGACGGCACCCGCAAAACAGCAGACTGAGACCGTGAGCCGGGTGCGCGTGCCACCAGGCATCTCGTGAAACACCGGAATCCCGGTGCGCTCACTGGATCCAGACTGAGACCCGGAGCTTCCGGAGCACGCGCCGGGCGGCTGGCAGCATTAGAAACACAAAGGACAGAGACGCGCCGGCCCTGGAAGTGAGGGCTGGGACGCCGGGTGTGGGGCGCACATCCCGGGACGCTGCAGGGTTGAGCAGCACCAACAATAACAGAGTTAAAGTGGCCAGAACATTAGTAGAGAATGGGCCGCAATCCCTCTGTTCTGTGACAGAGGCTGAAATTTGGCCGCTGCTGCTCTGACTCTCAGAAGAGGCACAGCAAACCGCCAGGGAAAGCCGCCAGAGAACAAAAGCCTGGAAATACCGGCTCAGAGAGTGCCCATCCCCATCCCCCCTCGCAGGGGACACAGAGACTCTGCCCAAACAGGGTTGCCTGAGTATCGGAGCGGCAGGCCCCTCCCCCAGAAGGCAGGCTGAAAATCAAGAAGCCCATAACCTGAGCGCCTGGATGGTGCAGTCATGGAGCTCCTGTCTTCGGCTTAGGGCGTGATCCCGGCGTTCCAGAAAGGAGTCCCTCATCGGGCTCCTCCGCTGGGAGCCTACTTCTTCCTCTCCCACTCCCCTGCTTCTGTTCCCATTCTTGCTGACTGTCTCTCTCTCTCAGATAAATAAATAAATAAAATCTTTAAAGAAGAAGCCCACATCCCTAAGATCCCTATAAAACAAGGGGCACAGCCTGGGACCCAGTCAATAATTTGGGCTCTGGAAACCCCGCAACCTCTCTTCATCAGAATGACAAGAAGGAAAAGCCCCCCCCCCCCCAGCAAAGAAAAGACAGTGAGTCTGTGACCTCTGCCACAGAAATAATGGATATGGATGTAACAAAAGTATCAGAAATGGAATTCAGAGTAAGGATGGTCAAAATGATGAGTAGAATTGAAAAAACTATTAACGAAAAGGTTACTGAGAATATAGAATCCCTAAGGACAGAAATGAGAGCAAATCAGACAGAAATTAAAAATTCTATGAGCCAAATGCAGGCAAAACTAGAGGCTCTGACGGCCAGGGTCACAGAAGCAGAGGAACGGGTTAGTGAATTGGAGGATGGGTTAATAGAGGAAAAAACCAAAATAGAAGCTGCTCTTAAAAAAATCCACGCCCACGAATGTAGGTTACGGGAGATTACTGACTCAATGAAACGATCCAATGTCAGAATCATCGGCATCCCCGAGGGGGTGGAGAAAAACAGAGGTCTAGAAGAGATATTTGAACAAATTGTAGCTGAAAACTTCCCTAATCTAGCAAGGGAAACAAACATTCATGTCCAAGAGGCAGAGAGGACCCCTCCCAAGCTCAACCACGACAAACCTACGCCACGTCACGCCATAGTGCAATTTGCAAATATTAGATCCAAGGATACAGTATTGAAAGCGGCCAGGGCAAAGAAATCTCTCACGTACCAAGGCAAAGGCATCAGAATTACGTCAGACCTGTCTACACAGACCTGGAATGAGAGAAAGGGTTGAGGGAGCATATTTAAAGCTCTTTCAGAGAAAAACATGCAGTCAAGGATCCTTTATCCAGCAAGGCTGTCATTCAGAATTGATGGAGAAATAAAGACATTCCAGAATCGCCAGTCACTAACCAATTTTGTAACCACGAAACCAGCCCTACAGGAGCTATTATGGGGGGCTCTATAAAACTAAAAAGGCCCCAAGAGTGATATAGAACAGAAAGTCACAGCCAATAGAAACAAAGACTTTACTGGCAACATGGCATTATTAAAATCATATCTCTCAGTATGCAGTCTTAATGTTAATGGCTTAAATGCTGCCATAAACGCCACAGGGTTGCAGATTGGATAAAAAGAAATGACCCATCCATTTGCTGTCTACAAGAGACTCATTTCGAACCCAAAGATGCATTCAGACTGAGAGTAAGGGGATGGAGTACCATCTTTCACGCAAATGGACCTCAAAAGAAAGCTGGGGTAGCAATTCTTATATCAGATAAATTGGATTTTAAACTAAAGACTATAGTTAGAGATGCAGAAGGGCACTATATTATTCTTAAAGGAAGTATTCAACAAGTGGATATGACAATTATAAATATATATGCCCCCAACAGGGGAGCAGCAAGATACACAAGCCAACTCTTAACCAGAATAAAGAGACATATAAATAAAAATACATTAATAGTAGGGGACCTCAACACTCCACTATCAGAAATAGACAGAACACCCTGGCAAAAACTAAGCAAAGAATCAAAGGCTTTGAATGCCATACTCAACGAGTTGGACCTCATAGATATATATAGAACACTATACCCCAGAACCAAAGAATACTCATTCTATTCTAATGCCCATGGAACATTCTCAAGAATAGACCATGTTCTGGGACACAAAACAGGTCTCAACCAATGCCAAAAGATTGAAATTATCCCCTGCATATTCTCAGACCACAATGCTCTGAAATTGGAACTCAACCACAAGGAAAAATTTGGAAGAAACTCAAACACTTGGAGACTAAGAACGATCCTGCTCAGGAATGACTCGATAAACCAGGAAATCAAAAATCAAATTAAACAATTTATGGACACCAATGAGAATGAGAATACAACAGTCCAAAACCTATGGGATACTGCAAAGGCAGTCCTAAGGGGGAAATACATAGCCATCCAAGCCTCACTCAAAAGAATAGAAAAATCTAAAATGCAGTTTTTATATTCTCACCTCAAGAAGCTGGAACAGCAACAGAGGGACAGGCCTAATCCACGCACGAGGAAGCAGTTGACCAAAATTAGAGCTGAAATCAATCAAGCAGAAACCAGAAGTACAGTAGAGCAGATCAACAGGACTAGAAGCTGCTTCTTTGAGAGAATCAATAAAATTGACAGACCACTGGCAAGACTTATCCAAAAGAAAAGAGAAAGGACCCAGATTATTAAAATTATGAATGAAAAAGGAGAGGTCACGACGAACACCATTGAAATTGGAAGGATTATTAGAAATTTTTATCAACCGCTATATGCCAATAAACTAAGCAATCTGGAAGAGATGGAATCCTTCCTGGAAACCTATAAACTACCAAGATTGAAACCGGAAGAAATTGATTTCTTAAACAGGCCAATTAATTATGAAGAAATTGAGTCAGTGATAAACAACCTTCCAAATAACAAAACTCCAGGCCCGGATGGTTTTCCTGGGGAATTCTACCAAACATTCAAAGAAGAAATAATACCTATTCTCCTAAAGCTATTTCAAAAAATAGAAACAGAAGAAAAGCTACCAAACTCATTCTATGAGGCCAATATTACCTTGATCCCCAAACCAGGCAAAGACCCCCTCAAAAAGGAGAATTACAGACCGATGTCCCTAATGAAAATGGATGCCAAAATCCTCAACAAGATACTTGCTAATAGAATCCAACAGAACATTAAAAGGATTATCCATCACGATCAAGTGGGATTCATACCTGGGATGCAAGCGTGGTTCAATATTCGCAAATCAATCAGCATGATACATCATATCAACAAGAAAAGACTCAGGAACCATATGATCCTCTCAATCAATGCCGAAAAAGCATTTGACAAAATACAGCATCCTTTCCTGATTAAAACCCTTCAGAGTGTAGGAATAGAAGGTACATTTCTCAATCTCATAAAAGCCATCTATGAGAAGCCTACTGCAAATATTATTCTCAATGGGGAAAAGCTGGAAGCCTTTCCCTTAAGATCAGGAACTCGACAAGTATGCCCACTCTCGCCACTATTATTCAACATAGTACTAGAAGTCCTTGCAACAGCAATCAGACGACAAAAAGGGATCAAAGGTATTCAAATCGGCAAAGAAGAAGTCAAAATGTCTCTCTTCGCAGATGACATGATACTCTATATAGAAAACCCAAAAGAAGCCACTCCCAAACTATTAGAAGTTATAGAGCAATTCAGTAACGTGGCAGGATACAAAATCAATGCTCAGAAATCCGTTGCATTTCTGTACACGAATAACGAGACCGAAGAAAGAGAAATTAGGGAATCTATCCCATTTACAATAGCACCAAAAACCATACGTTACCTTGGAATTAACTTAACCAGAGACGTAAAGGACCTATATTCTAGAAACTATAAATCACTCTTAAAGGCATTGAGGAAGACATAAAAAGATGGGAAGATATTCCACGCTCATGGATCGGAAGAATTAACATAGTTAAAATTTCCATGGTACCCAGAGCAATCTACACTTTCAATGCTATCCCGATCAAAATACCGAGGACATTTTTCAAAGAACTGGAACAAATAGTCCTTAAATTTGTATGGAACCAGAAAGGCCCTAAATCTCCAAGGAACTGTTGAAAAGGAAAAACAGAGCTGGGGGCATCACAATGCCGGATTTCGAGCTGTACTACAAAGCTGTGATCACAAAGAGAGCACGGTACTGGCACAAGAACAGACACATAGACCAATGGAACAGAATAGAGAGCCCAGAAATGGACCCTCGGCTCTTTGGGCAACTAATATTTGATAAAGCAGGAAAAAACATCTGGTGGGAAAAAGACAGTCTCTTCAATAAATGGTGCTGGGAAAATTGGACAACTACATGCAAAAGAATGAAACTTGACCACTATCTCACACCATACACAAAGATAAACTCCAAATGGATGAAAGACCTCGATGTGAGACAGGAATCCATCAAAATTCTAGAGGAGAACAGAGGCAGCAACCTCTACAACATCGGCCAAAGCAACCTTTTTCATGATACATCCCCAAAGGCAAGAGAAACAAAAGATAAAATGAATTTATGGGACTTCATCAAGATTAAAAGTTTCTGCACAGCCAAGGAAACAGTCAGAAAAACTAAGAGGCAGCCCATGGAATGGGAGAATATATTTGCAAATGATACTACAGATAAAGGACTGGTATCCAAGATCTACAAAGAACTTCTCAAACTCAATACACGAGAAACAAATAAATCAAAAAATGGGCAGAAGATATGAACAGACACTTTTCCAATGAAGACATACAAATGGCTAACAGACACATGAAAAAATGTTCAAAATCATTAGCCATCAAGGAAATTCAAATCAAAACCATACTGAGATACCACCTTACGCCAGTTAGAATGGCAAAAATAGACAAGGCAAGAAACAGCAATTGTTGGAGAGGATGTGGAGAAAGGCGATCCCTCCTACATTGTTGGTGGGCATGCAAGTTGGTACAGCCACTCTGGAAAACAGTGTGGAGGTCCCTTAAAAAGTTAAAAATTGAGCTACCCTATGATCCAGCCATTGCACTACTGGGTGTTTACCCCAAAGATACAGACGTAGTGAAGAGAAGGGCCATATGCACCCCAATGTTCATAGCAGCAACGTCCACAATAGCTAAATCATGGAAGGAGCCGAGATGCCCTGCAACAGATGACTGGATTAAGAAGTTGTGGTCCATATATACAATGGAATATTACTCAGCTATCAGAAAGAACGAGTTCTCAACATTTGCTACAACATGGACGGCACTGGAGGAGATAATGCTAAGTGAAATAAGTCAAGCAGAGAAAGACAACTATCATATGATTTCTCTCATCTATGGAACATAAGAACTAGGATGATCGGTAGGGGAAGAAAGGGATAAAGAAAGGGGGGGTAATAAGAAGGGGGAATGAAACATGAGAGACTATGGACTATGAGAAACAAACTGAGGGCCTCAGAGGGGAGGGGGGTGGGGGAATGGGATAGGCTGGTGATGGGTAGTAAGGAGGGCACGTATTGCATGGTGCACTGGGTGTTATACACAACTAATGAATCATCGAGCCTTACATCGGAAACGGGGGATGTACTGTATGGTGACTAACATAATATAATAAAAAATCATTAAAAAAAAGAGAATATGAGTTCATTAAAGGCCTCAGCAAAAAAATAAAAATAAAAAATAAAATAAACTTCTAGAAACTAGAGACAAAGAAAAGGTCTCTTCAAAACACACAAACAAAAAGAAACAACCAATTACCTATATAGGACCTATATAGGACTACCAATTAAAGTCAATTAAAATCAATTAAAATTCAAATCCGAAACAATGAAAGCCAGAAAAAAAGCAGCAGACATTTTACACATGCGGAAAGAAAAGAATTGTCAACTTCAAATTCTGTATTTGGTGAAAGCATTTTTCAGGAATAAAGGGGAAATATAAATATTCTCAAATGAAGAAAAACTAAAAGGATTTCTCATTAGTAAATCTACCCTTAAAGAATGGCAAACGGAATTGTTTCAAACAAAAAGGAAATTATAAAAGAAGGAATATTAGAGCAACAGGAAGAAAGAAAAATGGAAAGAGCAAAAATATGGTTATATAAAATAGATTATCCTTTGTATGCATTTTATAAATCATAAAATAAAAACAAAAATTATAACGCCATCTGATACTCAAGACAATGGTATTTAAAATTGGAGAGAGTAGGGGCGCCTGGGTAGCGCAGTCGTTAAAGCGTCTGCCTTCGGCTCAGGGCGTGATCCCGGCGTTCCGGGATCGAGTCCCACATCAGGCTCCTCCACTATGAGCCTGCTTCTTCCTCTCCCACTCCCCCTGCTGTGTTCCCTCTCTCGCTGGCTGTCTCTCTGTCGAATAAATAAATAAAATCTTAAAAAAAAATAAAATAAAATAAAATTGGAGAGAGTAAATGGAATGGTAAATGGGACAATAAATGGAAGTATGGTTTCATATTTCACTAGAAGTGATAAAATGTTAATACCAGTAGACATCATATATATATACACACACACACACATATATAGTGCATATATATATATATATGTACTCTAATACCCACATAAATTGGTATAAAAACTAAAATATATACATTGAAAAATATATAAATAAATCAAGATGAAATTCTAAGAAATATTCAAGTAACCCACAGGAAGGCAGGAAAGAGAAACAAAGCAAGAACTAGTAAAAACAAACAGAAAAAAATAATAAAATGAAATACTTAAGTTCTAAAATATCAATAATTACCTTAAATGTACATGGTCTAAATAAACTGACCAAAAGACAGATTGGTAGAATAGCTAAAAAACATGACCCAACTATATGTTATTTATAAAAAACTGACTCCAAATTCAATAACACAGGTGTGCTAAAAGTGAAAAGATGGAAAAAGATATACCATTCAAACATCAAAAACAAGCAGAAGTGGTGATACACATATCAGGTAAAGTAGACTTCAAAGCTAACAAAACTACAAAAGACAAAGAGGAATACTACATAATGACAAAATGACTAATATACCAGCAAGATAAAATGATACTAAATGTGTACATACCAAACAAAAGTGCCTCATAATATATAAAGCAAAACTAATAGAGCTGAAAAGAAAAACAGACAAATCCGAAATTATAGTTGGGTACATCAAAACCTCCTTTTCAATGACAGATAGAAGTAGTATAGAAAATAATCAAGTATGTAGAAAATCTGTACAACACATTCAACCAACAGGATCTAATTGACATATATAAAATACTCCATCCAACAACAGCAGAACACTCAATTTTTTCAAGCACCCATGTAACCTTCAGCAGATACACTATATCCTGAGAAAAAAAAAAACAACCCTCAACAAATTATCAAGAAGTGAAATCATACAGACTGTTCTTCCACCATGTCAGAATGAAACTAGATATCAGAAAGACAACAGGAAAATATCTAAATATACAGAAATCAGACAACACACTTTGAAATAATCCATGGGTCGAAGAGGAAGTCCAAAAATATTTAAAAATAGATAAGACAATTAAAATGAAAACACAACATATCAAAAGATGTGGGATGAAGCTAAAGTAGTACTGGGAGAGAAATTTATACTGTGAAATGTTTATGATAGAAATGAGGAGAAGTGGCAAATCATTTAATCTAAGTTCCAACTGCAAGAAACTAAAAAAAGGAAGAACAATCTAAACCCATACAATCCAAACTGGTGCAGCCACTCTGGAAAACAGTATGGAGGTTCCTCACAATGTTAAAAATAGAACTGCCCTACAACCCAACAATTGTACTACTAGGTATTTACCTAGAGGATACAAAAATACAGATTTGAAGGGGCACATGCATCCCGATGTTTATAGCAGCATTATCAACAATAGCCAAACTATGGAAATAGCCCAAATGTCCACTGACTGATGAATGGATAAAGAAGATGTGGTATATATATATATATATATATATACATACACACACACACACACACACACAATGGAATATCACTCAGCCTTCAGAAAGAATGAAATCCTGCCATTTGCAACAACATGGATGGAGCTAGAGTTTATTATGCTAAGCGAAGTATGTCAGTCAGAGAAAGACAAATACCATATGATTTCATTCTTATGTGGAATTTAAGAAGCAAAACAAATGAACATAGAAAGGGGGGAAAAAGAGAGGGAAGCAAACCATAAGAAACTCTTAACTATGAAGAACAAACTGAGGGTTGATGGAAGAGAGGTGGGTGGGGGTGGGCTAAATGGGTGATGGGTGTTAAGGAGGACACTTGTGTCGAGCACTGGGTGTCATAGGTAAGTGATGAATTGCAAAATTCTACTTCTGAAACCAATATTACACTGTATGTTAACTAACTAGAATTTAAATACAAATTTGATGAAAAAAATAAAGTGTTAATAAAAATCTCATTATATGCTTAGAAAAAATAAACCCAATGCAATCCAGAGGAACAAATAATAAACATAAGAGGAGAAAATAATGAAGTTAAAAACAGGAAACGAGAGAAAATTAATGAAACAAAGAGCTGGTTCTTTGAAAAAATTAAAGCTGATAAACCTCTAGGAAGACTGACAAAAAGAAAAAACACAACCATCAATATCAGGAATAAAAGAGAGGCTGCTAGTAGAGATCATGAAGCCATTAGAATAATAAGTGCATAATACTGTTAGAGTTACATTGTGCTCCCCAAAAAAAGATGTGTTGAAGTCCTAACCCCAGTGTTTCAGAATGAGCCCTTTTTTGGAAATAAGATCTTTCCAGAGGTAATCAACTAAATGGGCTCTAATCCATTATCATGGATTATGATGGGCTCTAATCCAATATGATTGGTGTCCTTATAAAAGGGACAAATTTGGACATAGAGAAAGATACACATAGACAGAGGATAATGTGAAGAGGCACAGGGAAAATGCCATGTGAAGATGAAGTCAGAGACTGGAATTATGTTGCCATAAAAGCCAAAGAACAATTGGGGCTACTAGAAGCAGGAAGAATCAAGGAAGGATCTCTGTCCTACAGGTCTCAGAGGGAACATGGCCCTGCCCATACCTCAGTTTTAGACTTATAGCATCTAGAAGAAGACAATAAATTTCTGTTTTTCTAAGTCACCCAGTTTGTAATACTTTATTATGGCAGTCATAGGAAATTCGTAGAAATATGAACAACTTCATGCTCATAAATATGACAACTTAGAAGAAAGGAATCAATTCCTACCAAAACTCAATTAAGATGAAATAATCTGAATTATCTTATTCAGGAAACTGACTCTATAATTTAGAAGATCCTGAAAAAGAAATCTCTGGGCCCAGATACTTGCACGGGAGAATTGTGAGAAATACTAAGGAGATTTAACATCAATTTTACATAAACTCTTCCAGATAACAAAAGAGGAGGGGACACTTCCCAATTCAT
Organism: Ursus arctos; assembly: GCF_023065955.2. Classification (NCBI taxonomy): domain Eukaryota; kingdom Metazoa; phylum Chordata; class Mammalia; order Carnivora; family Ursidae; genus Ursus; species Ursus arctos. The sequence continues at coordinate 16,852,552 of NC_079873.1, forward strand.
TCTGTGATACCACTATCACTCTTAAACCAAAACAAATATAAGACAGTACAAAAAAGTTACAGAAGAACATCTCTTAACAAACTTACATATAAAATTCTCAACAATACATATTAGCAAATCAAATCCAAAAATATATACAAAGATTTAAATACCATGACCAAGTAGAATTTGTTCTAGTTATGGAAGGGTGGCTTAATGTTTGAAAATCAACATAATCCACCGTATAAACAGACTAAAGGAAAAAAAGCAATATGATCACAACAATTGTTATAGGAAAAAAAGGATTTGACAAAATCCAATACTCATTCATAATAAAAACTCTCAGCAATTTAGAAATAGAGGGAAATTACCTCAACTTGTAAAACAGCATCTACATAATAACTATAGTTAACATCACATTTCATGGAGAAAGATTGGATGCTTTCTCTCTGAGACTGGTAATAAGGGAATAATGTCTGTTCTCACCACTCTAATTCAAAATAATTTGAAGTTAGAGCCACTGCAGTAAGACCAAAATAAATAATAACAATAATTAATAATAATAATAATAATAAGCATACAGTTTAGAAACGAGAAAATAAAACTGTCCCTATTTGTGGATGATATGATTATCTATGTAGGAAATCCCAAGAAATCACCAAAAAGCTGCTAGAATTAATAAGTGAGTTTGGAAAAGTCACAAAATACAAAGATGATCTAAATAAATGGAAAGACATATCCTGTTCATATGCTAGAGGAGTCAACATAGTAAACATGTCAATTTTCCCCAAATTAATTTATAGGTTTAATATGAAATTTCTAACAAAATTCCAGCAATAATTTGTAGATACAAATTATTCTAAAACTGATATGAAAAAATGCAGGCTATAGAATACTTTATTTTGAAAAAGAAGAATAAAATGCGAAGAATCACTCTACCCAATATTAAGCTTACTATATAGATACATAATAAAAAAATGTGATATGAGCAGAGGTATAGACACACAGATCAATGTAATAGAATAGAGAAACTAGAAAAAAAGTCCTAAATCAATATGTTTAATTAATTTTTTTACAAAGGTATACAAGCAAAGCAATTCAAGAGGAAAGATAGCTTTTACAACAAATGATATTGGAGCAACTAGATACAAATGAGGGAAAGAAACCCTTGATTTAATTAGTCCTTAGATATTATAAAAACATAACTCAAAATGGATAATGTACTTAAATGTAAAACATAAAACTATAAGACTTTCAGGGAAACCCAAAGAAAATTTTCAGGATTCGGGCTAGGCAAAGAGTTCTCACAATCCATAAAAGTAGAAACTCAATATATTTATCCAAAAATCCACATTACATCACGTACATGAAAAAATGTTCAACATCAATGATAAAGAGGGAAATGCTCATTATAACCATAATGAAGTATTACCATATACCCATTAGAATGACTAAAAAACAGTGGCAACACCAAACGCTGCTGAGGATGTGTAGAAAATGGATTACTCACACATTGCTGGTGTAAATGTAAAATGATACAACCACTCTAGAAAACAGTTTGGCAATTTCTTTAAAAACTAAACATGTGATTACCATACAATCCAGCAATTGCACACTTGGGTATTTACCTCAGAGAAATAAAAAATTTTGTTCACACAAAAACCTATAGCCAAATGTTTATAGCAGCTTTATTCATAATAACCAACAACTGGAGACAATGAAGATGTCTTTCAATAGGTAAGTGATTAAACAAACTACTGTATATCCATACAACAGAATACTAATCTGCAATAAGAAGGAATGAACTACTGATATACAAAACAACTTGGATGAATTTTTAGGGAATTATGCTGAATTAAAAAAAGCCAATCCTAAAAGGTTACATGCTACATAATTCAATTAATAACATTTTGAAATGACAAAATTATAGAAATGGGGAACAGATTAGGTATTAGGATGGGGACTGGGTGGGATCCTTGTAGTGACCAAACTGCTTTTTTTCCTTAAGTAGTGGTACATGAACATGTGTGATAATATTATATTGAACTAAATACACACACACACACACACACACACACACACACACACTAGAAGGCTGGTAAAACTGGGGAAATCTAAATTAGATTGGTAGATTATATCAATGTCAATATCCTCTGTGATATCATACTATAGCTTTTCAAGATGTTACCTTTTGGGGAACTTGGGTAAAGAGTACACTGGATTGCTCTGTGCTATTTTTAAAACTGCATGAGATACACAATTACCTCAAAAATTTTTTTCATTAAAAAAAAAAAAGGTTACACAGAACTCACTGAGAGCAAGTAGGAAGCAATCTAGGCCTTTATCCTCCCTTAAACAGAGATCGATATTTTTATTGGTATATATCCTTAGAACTTTAAAAACTACTCATGTCACCACTTGTGTTTTGCCAACACCTCCTCTATGAAGTACAATGTACATAAAAGCCTTTGAAGTACTACAATTTTCAAGAAGTAGTAGCAGGAAGAAAAATATCTTCAAATACCATGTTGGAGTAGAAAGAAGCTAAGGGTCTGAATCAATTGCTCATGGTTTCTCAGCAAAATATCAAGCTTTTGAGGAAAAGATTGGCAGCAGTTTTAAGAGAATTTTTTTCTTTTTCTTTTCTTTTCCAGGATAATTTGATTCAGTGATTAGAATTTATAATAAAAAACACAAAGAACAAAAGATGAAAAGAGGCAGTAAACTCAGGTTCCTGGACTCAAGTGTCAAATCTGCTACTATTTGTGTGAGTTTGGGCAGTCCAACTCACTCTGTTTGATCTCCATTTCCTGGTAAAAATTAAAGCATTAGACCAAATCCCAAGATCCCTTCCAGCTTGAAAATATTCTATGATCCTACGAAATTTGAAATGTTGATGACGGTAAAGCTGATGATGTTTCATCCCATTCCTTCATTACACTTAATTTAATAAGGTTCTCCATAGTAACTTAAATTGGCAATCCAAGCATTCCCTTCAGCTGTGTAAATGATGCCCCTAATTCTAATATAACTGTTCAGGTTTCCTTACCAAGTCTCTAAGAGCTAATTAACTTTGAAGCAGCTCTCCAATACAGGCTCCATTACAATTCAGACCAAACTGCTCTTTTTTCTTTAGATTTTATTTATTATTTATTTGTCAGAGAGAGAGAGCACAAGCAAGGGGAGTGGCAGGCAGAGGGAGAAGCAGGCTCCCTGCCAAGCAAGGAGCCCGATGTGGGGCTCGATCCCAGGACCCAGAATCATGACCTGAGCTGAAGGCAGATGCTTAACGGACTGAGCCACCCAGGCGTCCCTATCCGCTGCCTTTAGAGTTCTTTTTCATTAATACTATTGAATGATAGAATTTTAAAGTGTAAAGAGACTGGAGAGAGTTTCAATCATACAGCAGCTTCAAGACTTAGGGGCTAATGCTTTTGCGGATCTTGCCTAATAGTCTTCTGGGGCTCAGATCTCACCATTCTCAAAATAAGAGTTACCCTTGATACTGTGCAAAATGTTTTTGTTACACAACTCTTGCTTTAATAGACCACCCAGTTCCTTGAGAAAATCTAGACTAGGCAAACTCTCAGTGGTACTCGTTTCTTCTTACCACCTGATACCTACCCCCTGCCAAAAACCTTAAGTACCTTACTGAACCTCCAAGTCAGAGCCTATTTTTCAAGGGGCAAATCTGGCTGTTGACCACAACTCAATGTATGGGGTCCATTCATGATGTTGTGAGGTGCCTACTATGAAACTAGTCTGCTGTATTAGTCAGGTTTTCTACATTAATGCTGTTTAACAAAGACTTCTACTTATCCCTGTTCCCCCTCCAATTCTCAGTAGCTTACAACTACATAAATACTAACATCTATTTCTCTCTTACAGATCTACAGGTCAGCTGTTGGTCAAATGGACCTGACTGCCTTGGCTCCTACCAAACGTGATTGCATGTCTATTTTGCACATCTCGTTATTCTGGAGCCAGCATCTGTTGAACAGTTAATGTTTTTTTTTTTCATGATGGAGGACAGGTTTGCAAGAGGGCTGGCAAGAACTTTCCATGTTTCTTTAAAGCCTGTAGCTAAAAACTATCATACTCTCAATTCTGCCCACATTTTATTGACTAAAGCAAATCATATGACCAAGCCGAACATTAGTGCATAGAGGAAGTATATTCTATACATGAAGAATCTTTGACAAGGACAGGGAGGGAAAGAAGAATTGTAAACAAATAATACCATATATCACTTCTGCTTATCACTATAAAGACAAAAAAGTAAATTCAACTACTACTTCTCCAATATGTTAAAGGCATTTGTTTTTCACCTTCCTGTTAGAGAGTGAGAATCTGGGTTTTGGAGACATACTCTCAGTTCCAACGATCTTGTCATTCTTTCTCCCTGCCTAGACTCGAGAGCCTAGTCCAACAGCCTGGGCTGACATCCTAGTGCTCCTAAGGTGTAAGGTGAGAAAGAGCCTTTGACTTGGAGATCCAGTGAGGATACTTAGGGTTTGGGGCAGGGATGGGGATCAGGTAGTGCAAGGAGATGAGTACCACTGAGAGTTTTCCTAGCCTTGATTTTCTTTAAAAAACTAGGTGGCCTAATCAAGAGCCACAAAAAAAGAGAAAATTTTGTACTGTATCAGGGTAGCTAATCTTGAGAATATTGAGATGGGAGCCCCAGAAGAATATTGGGCAAGATCCCTCAAAAACGCTAGCAGGCAAACAGCCTTGAAGCTGCTGTATGATTGATAAACTCTCCAATAAGAGGGTCTATGCCTTAAAATAAAAAACAGCTTTTCTGCACCCCTAGTTCCATTCCCTCCCATTCTCTCAACTAAGATTCAAAAAAAAGATGTAACTGTTTTCAAGGAACATTAGGTCAGAGTTTGCACAAATCTTTGGCTGAAGTGTGTGGTTGACTACCAACATTTATCAGGCTCAGAACTGCCACTAAGGAGTATTTTGGAAACCTGAGGGGTGATTTTTAATTTTCACAATGAATTGAGGATAGCACAAGCATTTGGTAAGCCAGGGATGATAGATCTCTTACAATGAGCAATACACTGACATAGAACAAACAACTATTCTGTATTCGACATAAGTTTCTAATGTCTTACCAGTCTGGTAGAAGAAAATCCCATTTGTAAGTATTTATACCTAGAACCTAATTCCATGGCACACAAAGTGTTTTTTGCAAGGTGTTAATTTCCACTGAGTTTTCTAGAAATGCAATCACTGGATAAATTAAAGGAAGACTGTATTTGTTTCCTGAGCTTTGTTTGAAACTTTACCAAGAGTTGTTTACCTTTCAGGACACCCATATACCTGAGGCAATGCTGCATATGTATTTGAGTCATCAATACAATACACTTGTATCACTCTGCAGCTGTAGCTGGTATATTCACATTGATTATAATAATGGATCCAAGCTACAGACATCATGTTTTAAAGTGCAGTCATGCCTAAATGCATATTGAAACATATTATAAATCACATATTTCTATGTAATGTATTATATTTAATAAAACATACAGAAACTACTTTACTTTTATTGCTCCTTTATATTACAGTTTGGATATTTTATTGCTTTTTTAAAACTTATCTATGTAAGCAGATTACATTATATATGAATTACATTTCAGGGTAATAAGGATGGCCTACAAAATTATTTGTTATAAAAAGGGAACAGGTTTTGATAAGTTTGAGAACCCCCCTCTACACCATCCTGCTGTTTGCTTTCCCATGTCTTTAAAAATAATGCATACTCAGTGTCACTTTTTTTGCATTTGATTTTATTAAATATTTTCATGAGATTCACTCACTGTTTTGAATATTGGTAGTTTGGGGTTTTTTTGTGTTATTTTTGCTATTTTAATTTTTTTATTACATTCATTTAGCCAACATATAGTACATCATTAGTTTTTGATGTAGTTTTTTTTTTTTTTTAATATGGAACACTTCATGAATTTCTGTGTCATCGTTGCACAGGGGTCATGCTAATCTTCTCTGTATCATTCCAATCTTAGTATATATGCTGCCAAAGCGAGCACTTGGCAATTTTTAATATTCTCATTGCTGTATGATATTCCATTGTAAAAATAAACTATAATTCACTTATCTATACTACTCTCATCCACCCAGTTTTAGTGAGAAATAATTACCATATATCACTGCATAAGTTTAAGGCAAACAGCATGATGGCTTTCAGTGTCAGTTCTTGATTAACAATTTAGAACTGTAAATTAATGAAATCAAATTTAATGAAGCAATCCTGATGTCTAGTTTACCCTCAGGTCCAAAAATTCAAGTGTCAAGAATTTTTTCTCTTAAATATGCTTTTTACAAAATGCTTTTTGACCCATTCCTTTTCTCGAGGTTTTCCTTTCTCTAAGCCATTATTATCTTACTTATGTCTTAGCCCTAATCATTATGTGTTGAAAGATCTTCCAGGAGGCATTTGGGTGGCTAAACTGCTTAAGCATCAGACTCCTGATTTTGGCTCAGGTCATGACCTCAGGGTTGTGAGATTGAGCCCCACATCCAGCTCTGCACTGGGCATGGAGCCTGCCTAAGATTCTCTCTACCTTTGCCCCTCCCCCATCTCTTTCCCACTCTTTTAAAAAAAAAGATCTGTCAGAAAAACCCATAAGCTAATCTGTATTTTGTCCAATAGAAAACTCATTCTATAATAATTTGAGTGCTTAAAACAATCAAACTTTCTGGTTTCTTACTTCATTACTTCTATTCTTCTGTTATTAAATGTTATCTCTGACTTATCTTGCCTATCACTGAAAAGGTCCTATTCCTTTCTTACTGAATGTTTAATTTTTGTGATCATCTGGATTAATATCATTGCTTTGAAAGAAAGCATCTTTATTCTATCTGAATTATCCTGTATGAGTTTCATCCCAAATTATCTTCCTCTACACCAGCCAAATATGCTAGGTCAGATGTTAAATAATGGGTAGGAGGGAAGTAAAAAATTAATAATCTCCACTTTTGCTTTCAAGGAGCTTATCCTCATTGTTACACCAGTTTGTACCCCAATTTCTTAACGAAAAATAGAAGACAACAGTATCTGTATACATAGTAATATCATTAAAAGCCCACACAACAGCACATTAGTTTCTCACACGTTTTTTTAGCTCTTAGTATCATGGTTTGACATTTTCAGATATTCAGTAGAACCTGAAAAAAATAAGACTGAAGAGTGCCTGTAAGTGTCCAAACCCAGCACTTTAAAAAATGGAACTACATGCCATGAATGTATTGTTGAATAAAATGAGTTGAACTGCTTGCATGTTTCATTTAAATCATCACTGCTTTCCTTCATGGCTTATTTGCTGTTCTATGATTATATATGAATCCCAGGCCAAAGACGTAAGGTTCAAATAATAATTACTGCCTAGGGATGAGGAGGGCGTCTCAGTTTTGCAATAAAATAAACAATGGGTTTATAAGGATTACCCATATATTTGTACGTCTTTGGAATTTATGCCTTAGCCCAATTTATAAGCAAAAATCATGCCGTCTTAAGAGATGACCCTACATGTAAATAACAAAAAAGAACAGAAAGAATTAGTAGAGTATTACTAGGGTTCCTATACAATGGCATGCTCAGAAAGAAAGAATAGGGAGCAACTATATAAACTCAGAGATCAAAATAAGCACCAATATGCTAAGTATTTATTAGAATCACCTGTGGAGATTTAAAAACCTGTATTGATGATTCTAATTTAGCTAATCTGGGAAATGGCTTGGGTACTGGGATTTTTTTTAAAAGCTCCCCAGTGATTCCAAGGTGTAGCCAACGTTGAGACCTACTGCACTAAACAAAACCTAAAACATAGCTCTATTACCAATATTTAACTGGATATTTAAGGTAAATTATTTGAAAGATAATTTTCTCAAAGCAAAAGGCAATTCTGTCAGCATAATAAAATATTCTTCACAGCTATTGATAATAATACATGGTTCATTCCTGACTATTGATAATAACTCATTTTATCAAGATAATTTTGGTCAAAGAACTATGATGTATAACATTTCTTTTTATGCTCATTTTTAAAAAATATGACATGGACTAATTAAATGCAATTAAAACAGGTACTTCAAAGTGTCAGTGAGTTGCTCAAGTTCCATTATTATGTTATAACTCTAAGTATGCATATTTCTAACTGCTAAAACTTTTATGGACATATTTTATGCTGAGAGTTTAGGCAGGGTTAGGTAGGACAGCAAATAGTAACATGGCTTTCCTCAAACTATTTAGATTATTGACGTAATAATAAAAGCATTTTTTGTTTTTGTCTCATTACCCAAATCTGTATGTTTAAAGATTAGTTATATTATTAGCTAAGTAAAATCTTCTTTATACAGGATGTCTAAAACAAAGGTCATTCCAAGTGAGGAAGTGTAATAGTTGTGATGGATGCAATTCTACCATATTAAAACACTGAAAGCTAACTCCCTATAAATCTATGCTACTAATAATTTGGTCTGAAACAAACAGCACAAGCATCACTTGGAAGTTTGTTAGAAATGCGGAGTGTCAAGCCCCTCCCAGACCTACAGACTCAGAATTTGCTTTAACAAGATCCCCAAATGATGTACACTAAGGTTCAGATGACCACTTTGGATGATTTGTATTCACATGAAAGTCTGCATGACCACCTTGCCAAATTCTCTAAATTTATCAAGTTACCAAAAGCATGTTTTAAGGAATAGTGTTGAATTTATCTAATTATTACATTCAATACCTATATTCTTCCTAGCAGCATTTTAAGTAATGTACAGTTGGTCAAAAGCTGAGGGTCATTGAATAGCATAGTCTATGAACCTATTTTTATCAACACATTTAAGAGAAAGATAATTATGAATAAAATAATTTAAGTATATTCTAAAATGTAAATATATTAAAGGATATATTCATAAGTGTATTTAGTGTATATTCTTAGTCTTTGAAAACAATATTTTTGGTAAATTGCTTAATTTGGTAAATTTGGAAAACTGGCCATTTGGTGAAATGGTCATTTGACAAATTAAGCTTTAGAGCAAATGATATTTGGTACATTGATTTTCAGTGATCAGCCTCTTCCAGTGGGTAATAACTAGCATGGCAAATCTATCAGTATTTGAACTATACCTCTTTTTTCACTGTGGTTTTAAAACCACATGAGTAAGCTGATTAGTATTTAGGGAATATTAAGTAGGATTAAGAGCAGATCTGGGTTTGAATACTCAATCCACTCCCTGTATGATCTTGATTAAGTTATTTAACTCTCTAAGACTATATTTCCCTTGTCCATAGGACTGTTGTGTAATTAATAATACAGAAGTCCTTGGTGTGTATTATTCTCAAGTTTTTATTTAAATTCCAGTTAGTTAACATACAATGCAATATTAGTTTCAGGTGTGGAATTTAGTGACTCATCACTTCCATACAACACCCAGTGCTCATCATAAGTGCCCTCCTAATACCCATCACCTATTTAACCCATCCCCCTGCCAACCTCCCTTCCAGCAACCCCCAGTTTGTACTCTATAGTAAAGAGTTTGTTTCCTGGTTTGTCTCTCTTGTATTTTTTCCCCTATGTTCATCTGTTTTGCTGCTTAGATCTCACACATGAGTGAAATCTTATGGTATTTGTCTTTTTCTGACTGATTTATAGTGCTTAGCATAATATTCTCTAGCTCTATCCATGTCATTTCAAATGGCAAGATTTCAATCTTTTTGATGGCTGAGTGATATTCCATTTTATAACACACACACACACACACACACACACGCACACGCACACACACACACCCCACATCTTTATCCATTCCTCTATCAATGGACATTTGGGCTCTTTGCATAATTTGGCTATTATTGATAATGCTGCTGAAAACATTGGGGTGCATGTGTCCCTTTGAATCTCTATGTTTGTATCCTTTGGGTAAATACCTAGTAGTGCAATTGCTGGGCCATAGGGTAGTTCTATTTTTAAGATTGTGAGGAACCTCCATGCTGTTTTCCAGAGTGGCTGCACCAGTTTGCATTCCCACAAACAGTCTAAGAGGGTTCCCCCTTTCTCTGCATCCTTGACAACACCTTTTGTTTCCTATGTTGTTAATTTTAGCCATACTGACTTGTATGAGGTGCTATCTCATTGTAGTTTTAATTTACATTTCCCTGATGATGAGTGATGATGACCATCTTTTCATGTGTCTGTTAGCCATCTGGATGTCTTCTTTGGAAAAATGTCTATAAATGTTTTCTGACCATTTTTTTTTTCTTCTGCCCATTTTTAACTGGATTATTTGTTTTTTGGGTATTGAGCATTACAACTATTTTGTATATTTTGGATATTAACCCTTTACCAGATATGTCATTTGCAGATATCTTCTCCCATTCTGTAGGCTGCCTTTTAGTGCTGTGGATTGTTTCTCCCTGTGCAGAAGCTTTTTATTTTGATGAGGTCCCAATAGTTTATTTTTACTTTTGTTACCCTTGCCTCAGAAGACGTATCTAGTAAGACGTTGCTATGGCCAATGCCAAAGAGATTACTGCCTGTGTTATTCTCTACAGTTTTTATGGTTTCAAGTCTCACATTTATCTGTTTCATCCACTTTGAATTTATTTTTGTGTATGGTGTAAGAAAGTGGCCCAGTTTCATTGTTTGGCATGTTTCTGTCCAGTTTTCCCAACACCATTTGTTGAGAGACTGTCTTTTTTCCATCAGATATTCTTTCTGCTTTGTTGAAGATTAACTGACCATACATTTGTGGGTTTACTTCCAGGTTTTCTATTCTATTCCACTGATCTATGTGTCGGTTTTTGTGCCAGTACCATACTGTCTTGATCACTACAGCTTTGTAATATAACTTGAAGTCCAGAATTCTGATGCCTTCAGCTTTGCTTTTCTTTTTCAAGGTTACTTTGGCTATTCAGGGTCTTTTGCGGTTTCATATAAATTTAGGATTGTTTGTTCTAGCTCTGTGAAAAATGCTGGTGGTATTTTGATAGGAATTGCATTAAATGTGTAGATTGCTTTGGATAGTATAGACATTTAAACATTTGTTCTTTCAGTCCATGAACATGGAATGTTTTTCCATTTCTTTGTGTCATCTTCAATTACTTTCATCAGTGTTGTTTCCAGACTACAAATCTTTCACCTCTTTGTTTAGGCTTATTCCTAGGTATCTTAAGGTTTTAGGTGCAATTACAAATGAGAGTGATTCCTTGATTTCTCTTTCTGCTGCTTCATTATTGATGATTAGAAATGCAACAGATTTCTGTACATTGATTTCATATCCTAGAAATTAACTGAATTTGTGTATCAGTTCTAGTAGATTTTTGGGGGAGTCTTTTGAGTTTTCTATATACAAAGTATCATGTCATCTGCAAATAGTTACGGTTTGACTTCTTCCTTGCCAATATGGATGCCTTTTATTTCTTTTTGTTGTCTGATCACTGAGACTAGGATTTCCACTACTACATTAAATAACAGTAGAGAGAGTGGATATCCCTGTCTTGTTCCTGACCATAGAGGAAAAGCTCTCAATTTCTTCCCATTGAGGATGATATTAGCTGTGGGTTTTTCATAGATGGCCTTTATTATGTTGAGGTATGTTCCCTCTAAACCTACTTTGTTGAGGGCTTTTATCATGAATGGATTTTTTACTTTCTCAAATGCTTCTTCTGCATCTATTGAAAGGATCATGTGGTTCTTATCCTTTTTTTTTTATTAATGTGGTATATCACATTGTTTGGTTTGTGAATACTGAACCATCTTTGTAATCCAGCAATAAATCCCTCTTGATCATGGGGAATGATCCTTTTAATGTACTGTTGGATTAAATTTGCTAGTATTTTGTTGAGAATTTTTGCATCCATGTTCATCATGGATATTGGCCTGCAGTTCTCTTTTCTTGTGGAGTCTTTGATCTTGGAATCAAGGTAATGCTGGCCTTGTAGAATGAGTTTGGAAGTTTTCCTTCCATTTCTATTTTTTGGAATAGTTTGAGAAGAATACATATTAACTCTTCTTTAAATGTTTGGTAGAATTCCCATGTGAAGCCATCTGGCCCTGGACTTTTGTTTGATGGGAGATTTTTTTTTAAGGATTTATTTATTTGAGAGAGAGAGGGAGAGAGAGAGCATGTGCACATGAGCAGGAAGGGCAGAGGGAGAGGGAGAGAATCTCAAGAAGAATCCACACTGAGCATGGAGCCTGACGTGGGGCTTGATCTCACCACTCTGAGATAGGACCTGATCAGAAACCAAGAGTTGGACACTGAACCAACTGCACCACCCAGAAACCTCTGTTGGGAGATTTTTGATTACTGATTTGATTTCTTTGCTGGTTACTGGTCTGTTCAAGTTTTCTATTTCTTCCTGTTTCACTTTCAGTAGTTTACTTGTTCCTAAGAATTTATCCACTTCTTCCAGGATGTCCAATTTGTTGGTATATAATTTTTCATAATATTTTCTTAGAACTGCTTGTATTTCTGTGCTGTTGGTTGTTATTTCTCCTCTCACACTTGTAATTTTATTTATTTGGGTCTTTTTTCTTTTGATAAGTCTGGCCAGGGGATTGTTAATTTTATTAATTTTTTTCAAAGAACCAGCTTCTGGTTTCATTGATCTTTTCTTTTTTCTTTTTTTTTTTTTTAGTTTATATGTCATTTATTTCTGCTCTAATCATTATTTCTCTTCCTCTGCTGGTTTTAGGCTTGGTTGTTCTTTTTCTAGGTCCTTTATGTGTAAGGTTAGTTTGTTTATTTGAGACTTTTATGGCTTCTTCAGGTAGGCCTGTATTGCAATATACTTCCCCCTTAGGACTGCTTTTGCTGCGTCACAAAGGTTTTAGACCATCATGTTTTCATTTTCATTTGCTTCCGTGTATTTTTTTTATTTCTTCTTTGATTTCCTGGCTGACCCATTCATTCTTTTGTAGCATGTTTAACCTCCATAAATATACTACCCTGATACCAAAGCTAAACAATACAAGAAAAAAAGTATAATTTCTCTGATATAAGTATTACTACTCCAACTTTCTTTTGATATCCATTTGTGTGATAAATGTTTCTCTACCCTGTCATTTTCAATCTGCATGTGTCCTTAGGTCTAAAGTGAGTCTCTTGGAGGCAGCATACAGATGGGTCTTGTTTCTCTTATCCATTCTGATACCCTATGTCTTTTGGAGTATTTAGTCCATTTACATTAAAAGTAATTACTGATAGATATGTATTTATTGCCATTTCATAACTTGTTATATCGTTGTTTCTGGAGATTTTCTCTGATCTTTCCTTGTCTTTATCATTTTTGGTCTCCCTTTTCACTCAAAAAGTCCCCTTTAATATTTCTTGCAGGGCAGTTTTAGTGGTCACAAACTCCTTTAGTTTTTGTTTGTCTGGGAAACTCTATCTCCCCTTCTATTCTGAATGATATTCTTGGCTGTAGATTTTTTTCAGCATTTTGAATATAGCACGCCACTCTCTTCTGGCCTGCAAAGTTTCTGTAGAGAGATCTGCAGCTAGCCTAATGGGTCTTCCCTTGTAAGTTAGGGATTTTTGTCTTGCTGCTTTCGGGATTTTTTCTTTGTCACTCTATTTTCCAAATTTAACTACAATATGTCTTGGTGTTGGCCTGCTTTTGTTGATTTTGATGGGAGTTCTCTGTGCCTCCTGGATCAGAATGTTTGTTTCCTTTTCCAGGTTAGGGAAGTTTTATGCTATTATTTCCTCAAACAAAACTTCTGCCCCCCTTTCTCACTCTTTTTCTGAGACTCCTATGATACAAATGTTATTTTGTTTGATGTAGTGACTGAGTTCCTTAAGTCGATTCCCATGATCCATAGGTTGTCTTTCTCTTTTTCTCAGCTTCATTATTTTCCATTATTCTTTATCACTTATTTGTCCCTTCCTCTGCTTCTTCCATCCTTGTGATCATTACATCCAGATGGTTTTGAATTTCAGTTGTTGCATTTTTCATTTCTAAATTGTTTTTCAACCCTTTTAACTCTGCAGTTAGGGTTTCCCTGGTGTCTTCCATGCTTTTCTCAAGCCCAGAGAGTATCCTTATGATTGTTACTTTAAATTCTCCATAAGGCATATTACTTACATCTGTTTCAATTAGATCTCTGGCCATGACCTCTTGTTTTTTCTTTTGGGGTGAATTCCTCCATCTTGTCATTTTGTCTAGGTCTCTTTTCTGTGTTAAGAAAACCTATTATGTTTCCTGCCTCCAAGAGTAATGGCTTTTTAAGGAAGAGGTCATATGGTGTCCAGGGCCAGGCACTTCAGGGAATCCCTCTGGTATGTGCTGTGTGTGCTCTGCTGCTATGTTTTAGCCACTTTATCCCTCAAATCAGTCCTCTGCAGAGGCTCTCCTTGCCTGCAGTGGGGGATCTTAGCCAGAGTGTGGCGAGTTTTAATCAGGTGTGCTCTGGTCTGCTTATTAAATGAAACCTGACGCTACTTCCACTAGACCTAAAGACTTGCAGAACTCTATGGTCAATAGACGTGGTGCATGTTGGGATTTCTACTGACCTAGGTACGGGGCCCACTGTGCTGGCCCTTAAGCACACTTGCCTGAGAAAAGCAGTACCAAGAGAGTACAGGAAGGTGGGACTAGTTGTAAGCAGATTATGCAGCCAGTGTTGGTGCTGCGCCATTTATTGAAATTGGTTTATGCTGAGGGACAGGGGAGGGAAATGTGCCAGCCAGCATCTTTGTCCCCAGAGAGGGGACTCCATGTTTGCTGCTCTCAGGGAAGCACTCCCAGAAGAGCAAATAATTTCCTCTCATGTATCCCAGGTGTTTTCAGATTGCTGTTTTCATGCTATCTGCCTCTGGGTTGTTTACCTGCCTGGACCAGCACAGTGCACTTTGGGCTCTATCCCAGCTAAGCCTGCTGACATTTAAAAACTCCAAACTTTAGGGACCTGGTGTGGTGGGGACCTGCAGTGGTCTTCTGGGGAAGGGTCTCACCATGCTGGAACTGATGCAGGTTTGACCAAGAAGGCAGTCACACCAGAGGGCAGGGGCATGGGATTTGAAGCAAAACAGGCTAAACAGCCAGTGTCTGGTTTAGCCACGCTCAGAAGGTGTCTCTGCACCTATGCTGAGGGGCAGGAGAGAGAAATGGCGCCCACCTGGTGCTTTGTCCCTGGAGAGGTGTCTCTGCAAATGCTATCTCTCACAGATGCAAGAAGAATGAACAGTCTCTCTCTGTGTGCCTTACACAATCCTCAGATTATGACATTTGCCCCAGGGTTGCTTGCCTGCCTTCTCTCCAGGAGTAGGGCAGTGCCGTCCGGTCTCTATCCCAGCCAAGCCCACAGACCTCTAAATCACCAGTCTTTAAGCCTTACTGGTTGCAAAAACCCACAAAAATCAGGCTCTCTCATTATCCCAGCCAGTGGCTTTGGGGAAGTATTCTCCTTGTATGTATCCCTGTGTGCTCTACTCTCTCTCACCTTTCTTTGCAAACAGGGCTCCCTTCCCTCTGCAGCACCCACAATCATTTTCTCCCCCAAACACATCTCCACACTTCCTACGTTCCTCAATGTGGCCTCTTCTCTCCCTCTAATTGTGCAGTTTGTTCTGTCAGTCCTCAGATCAATTTCTTGGGTATTCAGAAAGATATCTAGCTATGTTTGAGAGGCAAGGCAAGCCTAGAGTCCTCCTACTGTGCCACCACCTTAGCTCCCATATTAATCACTAATTCTTGTTTTAATCATTCTGTCATCAAGATATTTTGTTTTCAGATGAAGAAAATAAAATGAGCTAAAGTCACGCTGATATTCTTCATTTTATTTCCTAAGATGGAGAAATGCTTGAATACCCACTTTCCCAGAAAAATGACTGGGAAAGATGATTGATGACCTGGGTCTTTTATCTTGTTTTTAATTTCCTTGGCTTGTATCTAGGATCCCTGCTCCAGATGCAACATCTCTTTTCTAAGAGACTGTCAGACAGACATTGCTGTTTGCTTTTAACACCCTCAGTACCCAATGACAGACTCTCCTACAGAATCTTAGCAAACAGAAGAAAGGGGCCAAAAGAGACAAACAGTTTGAGGCCGATGGTATGACTAAGGTACGACTGGAGTACAAAAAATTCTCAGAAAATTTCCATGTCTAACTCAAATGAGAGACAATTTTACCTGCGCTCATATACTTTAGTAGGAAAGAATTCAAACAGATAAGACAATTCAAGTTATCCATAACAATATATACTATAACCAATTCATTACCTATATTTTCTTAGATGGGAAAAAAGTGAAATGAGATTTCCTATCATGGGGAAATAAAATTCTTACCCACCTTCAGATAGCAAATGATATCTTAAGATCAGCTCTGGTATTAGTTTTGAATTAAAAGTAAATTACGTAGGCTCAGTGAACTGACTGATACCCTGTGTTAATATAATGCTTTTACAATGTGCTATATCAAGGCAGAGAAGAGAATTACCAAATCATGTTTACTCTTTGCTGGGTACTTTACACAGTTATATCATTTACCATAGCCCTGTGAGGTAGATGTTCTATCACTTATAAGAAATTAAGATTGAGATTAAATGACTTGCTCAAGAACATACAGCTGGAAAATGCAAAACTAAGCTCAAATGCCAGGTCTGTCTGCCTCTCAAGTTCATGCTCTTTGTAATGCTCTATGCAACTCTGAGGGCCTAAAAAATATTGGAGAAAGCCCATCTGGTTTGTCATGGAAAGAGGCGCAATCATTATGAGTTTTGGGCCATCGACAACTAACATTATAATCAAGCAAATTATTTTACCTCTATTTCCTTATCTGTAATATTAGGAGTTAGATTAGGAGATTGTTAAGGCCTTCTGCCATTTCCAAAAGAATGTTATGTTATGTTACCTGGTAGACAGAACACAGTTCTATATACATTCCTTGCTCATTTATTTCATCATTCATTCATTTAAAAATTCAATTTATTTAAAAATGGATTTAACAACTATATTTATTAACTATGCACATTGTTTTCCTACATTGTTTTCATACTGATACCATTTGTGCCCAAAAGATATTTTTAAATGTTTAAGAAAATTTTAAAAATTGAGCTACCCTATGACCCAGCCATTGCACTACTGGGTATTTACCCCAAAGATACAGACGTAGTGAAGAGAAGGGCCATATGCACCCCAATGTTCATAGCAGCATTGTCCACAATAGCCAAAGCGTGGAAGGAACCGAGATGCCCTTCAACAGATGACTGGATTAAGAAGTTGTGGTCCATATATACAATGGAATATTACTCAGCTATTAGAAAGAACGAGTTCTCAACATTTGCTACAACATGGACGGCACTGGAGGAGATAATGCTAAGTGAAATAAGTCAAGCAGAGAAAGACAACTATCATATGATTTCTCTCATCTATGGAACATAAGAACTAGGATGATCAGTAGGGGAAGAAAGGGATAAAGAAAGGGGGGGTAATCAGAAGGGGGAATGAAGCATGAGAGACTATGGACTATGAGAAACAAACTGAGGGCCTCAGAGGGGAGGGGGGTGGGGGAATGGGATAGACTGGTGATGGGTGGTAAGGAGGGCACGTATTGCATGGTGCACTGGGTGTTATACACAACTAATGAATCATCGAACTTTACATCGGAAACCGGGGATGTACTGTATGGTGACTAACATAATATAATAACAAAACATTAAAATAAAAAAAATTGTAAAAAAAAAAAAAAAAAAGAAAATGCCAACATAGATGGAGTCTACCCTGACTTTTAGTCTCTAGCTACCAAATACACAAAGTTGGGTGGTTTATTAATCCCAGGACTAATGAATTATTAATCCTGGTACTAATGAAGCTGAAATTTCGTCTCAGAATAATAATAGTAATAATAATAACTATGAATTATCAAGGTCTCTTTGGGGGGAGATGCTTTGTGTTCATGTCATTTTCATGCCTTATACATCAAATTCTTTTTGTAATATTTTATAAATACTGATTCAGCACAGAAATTTGATAAAGGTAATAAGATATAGAAGGTAGGAAGTTTTACAGTCTCAAAATGTGCAGCAGATTCTGTCTTGTTCAGTGCCAAGTCAAGGCAGAAGTATTAGCTGTATTATGATGACAAATGATATGTCTATTTGTCAATGCTTTATGTTCATTGACAATTCTTACTGATTCAACTGTAAAATTTTCATGCATTTAATAGATGCATTTTTGCCAGTGACATATAAAAACCATTAATAATTTACTTAATCCCTACTCAGCTGAACCCCCCAAACCATAGCCCTGAGTAAATTCATTTCTAAGGAACAGACAGCCTTGGAATCAAGTGAAGAGAGTCACTATTGTATTATGTCAAAATATTTTAAGCTTGAAGCTGCCACCACATTCCCTTGATGAAATAGCAATCAGCCAGTTCCTGCCAAAAAGGAAAAAAAAATTAGTTGCATGCAGCAATCAACATAGCATTACTACACATGGTAGAACTGATTTGCTACTTATTGAGCCAGCAGGATGAGCTACATACCTGTGTTAACAAATTTCGGGTTTTCAAAGTAATGATTAGAGTTGATCGAGTGTAACAAAAATGGATACTCTGGTTATGAAACTGAAGGCAGCTAAAAGAGATTTTTCTTTTATTCCCTTTGGAAAAATAATTCATGAAAAGGAGGATAGTGTAGAAAAGTTTCTTTTAACAAAAACATTTCTTTCTTTTCAATGGAAAATGTGCTATAGTGTACTCTTATAAAACCTGAACATATTTCTCGTGTTTATCAAAATAATTGCTATTTGTACAGGAACAGCTTAATATCTAAACAAAGCAGGCAAGAGCTTGTCCTGCCTTTCCAAACTATCGCTCCCACCAACCTAATGAAGGGCTTGAAATTGCACTAATTCTCCCTTTGAGTTAAAAAATGTTATCTTCCATGGAATGCCTATTAACATAAATTTAAAAGGTTAAAGTATTAAATCATCAATAGTCTTTAGTCCATAAACTCAAATAAATTAATGTGTTAAATTGTTACAGTGAGACATAGGACACAGAACAACTAATTCTGACAAGAGAAGGGCAAACAACATATGAGGCCAAGTCCAAGGGCTGCAAGCTAGAACAGTATAATTTAATGGAGAGACTCTGGCAGGCAAGGGAAAGCATGAGGACCTATATTCCCACTGGTAAAAGAGAGGCATAAAAAGGGAGAAAGAAGGAAGGTAGATGTGAACTGTGACTACATTTCAATTTTGCCTTAGGGAAGCACTGGTAATTTTGTTTAGATGTATCCATATCACTATATTCTGCTTTGCATATTTTTTAAAATTTAAACTTTCTCATTTGAAAATGATGGTCTTTCTAATTTTTCAGGATGAGATGCAGAATGAATATCCTTATTTTACAATGTGGTTATGTAGGTACCTGGGGAGCAGTTGGTCCAGAAGAGATGGCAAGTAAAATGGTATAGCTGCTGTTTAGGAAGAAGAGATAAACATAGGCATTGGCAGTAGAAGTCTTATTTTCTCCTGTCATTCAAGGGCACAAATGTGAATGCCTTTAGCTCTTGAGCAAGCCTTTGGGGCTCTCTACATGCAGTTTTTGGTGGTGCACAAGTATGAAGGGTGGCAAGCAAGGGACAGTCAGAAATGTACCAAGATTAGGAGTAAATATCTTTTCTCAAAAAACAAAAAATCCACAGGTCATGACAATATGAGTTTTACAGAATACCTCCTGTATTTTGAATCAGATCAGCAACTGTTATATTATTAATTTAAAAAGTACGTACTTTAAGTGAGTGAGGACCCAGGATCTCAACAGTCCATGGTGCAGATCCTGTGGCCTTCAGAGCAAAAGGTCCTCCACAGCAATGACCTAACCTTTGCTTTTCTTTATAAAAATGTGGGTTTTATCTGGTGTACATGAATTAAGGTAGAGAAGAGTGAGAAATAGGGAATTGATAGCTCTATATTTTTTTCTGCTAATTGTTTTTCAATCTTCTTAAGCTAAGAATATCAGTAAGGAATTTTGGCCATTTCTTTGTCTCATGTAGAATGAGAATTCAGTATTTGCCAGTATGAAGGTTACTGGCCTAGAAAGCTTTGTGAGAAGGGCATTTCAGGTACACTTGTTACCATATGCCATTTTTATCCATTATGCATTTCTCTTTTTACAAACCTTTGTGTCAAGGGTTGACTTTCAATAGATCATAGGGAGGGAGCTGCTCTACTACATATAAAACCTGACGCAGAAGCAAGACATTTGTGAATGGTTTCGCACCAGGTTCCCCATGATCATGCATTTGTGTGACTGGTGACTGGGCAGCCCCTTTCTGGCCAAGCTTGTTTTGGGAGGAGGGGCTCTCCACACCGGATCTGGCTGACTGGCAGGCAGGGATGTTGGGGGACGGCTATGAGGCCAAGCGAGGCCTAAAGGCACTGCCCTATCATTCTGCCTGGGTAGGATTCTGACTTAGAGCTGTTCAGTAATAATCCCACAGATGGTTTTATCCATGTTTTAATTTAGATACATTAAATCTTTCTGGAAGAAGTCAGAGAAGGAAGGAAAGAATAAAAAGAGAAAAAGAAGAGAGGAAGGGAGTTTGGTTTGCAGGAAGGCTATGGTATTAACAGCTTAACCATTTTACTTATTTTTCAATACTGTAATTTTAGCTGGGAGGAGGAAGTTAAACACGAGAGAATATTTCCAATGAAAAATAGTGTCCTAAACCAAAAAGGAAAGTGAGTTTTTACTCTCTAATGTTAAAAAGAACTGCCCACTCTCCCATTTCATATGCAGTTGACCCATGTCTTAGATCAGGTTCCTAGAAGGAGAGCCTGAGAGAAATTCTTGTGTAACTGATTTATTGAGGGACTGCTCTTAGAAGGATCCTGTAAAAGGATAAAGGCATAAAGATAGAGCAGAGGAAAAGCGAAGGGAAGATGTAGTGTCAGCTGGAGACTAGCTTCAGCTTAATACCCCGGGGAGTTAAAAACCTTGAATTTCACATCAAGGCATGATGGCCAGGCTTTGGTACCTCAGTTTCAGTCAGTCATTGCCTTCAGACTGTCCTATGCCCCACAGGAAGGGGTACTGCTCTCCCAGGCAAAGCAGTTCCCCTCTCTCAAGATTAGTTGTTTCTAGAGAAGGGTGTAGCTAAGAGCCTTTAGCAACTGATGATAATCACAGCAACTAGCAAATGGATGCATCAGTTCAGTAAATAGGATCTGAGTGAGGCAGCATCTACTGCCAACCCTTTAACTCTAAAACCAGAAAGTTAGGTGGTGTTAAAGGTTTAGAGCAGTAAAAACAGCCTTATCATGGGAATACTTTTAGACTAGTGCTAATTTCCATGGTTCTTATTTGAATCCTTATATGGAAGGATTTCTGAGCAAATTATAGGAGCTATAATATAATACAGTATTTTCCTATTAGCTATACCTTGGCAGTTCATACTTTAGAAGAGATTCTTAATTACAATCCCAAAGGTATAATCTTAAAAATTACAATATAATTTTGAACCACTCTCCAAAAGCCCTAACAGAGGAAAACTCAATAAGGATATGAAATTATACTTTGAGATCCCTTTTATACCAAGCTGTAAGAGCAAAATATTTTGTTTTGCTGTCTAACAGATTTTATTCTTGAAATAAGGGCTATGCATTTACTACCCCTGGTTTGTATCATTTCTGGAAGGTCTTTACAAGATGTTAAAACTAAGATTGTGATTTGAGTTCTCTCCTTTAACCCCTTTACTGCCAATTCTGGGTCTTTCAATGAGAGATCTACTTCCCCCCGTTCATTCTTCCCAATGGGTAGCTGTCAATAATCTCATACCTTCTCTACCTTTGCTTTTTTTATTTGCCGTGTAAAATGTGAAGAAGAAATTGTTACATGACTATGAGGAAGTCATGAGTAAGATTACCTTAATTTATTGAGTTGATTCCCCTTCTCAATTCCTAATAGTCTCAGATACTTGTTGTCATGTTTTACTTAATCTTTAACATATTTTAATTAAAAAAAAAACACTGATAGTACATTTTGGTCTGAAGTGATCCCTTTCCTGAAATGTCAGATGCTAACTGTAATTCTGTCTTTAAAATGAAAACCCTGAATGTTTAATAAAAATGAGAATTAGTTGGAATTCTACTCCAAACTAGCTAGCATAGGAAAAGAGGCCTTTCCATAAAAGTATTGTGGTAGGCAAACTTCTAAGATGATCCCAAATTATCCCTGCCTCCTCCACACTCTTGTGTAATCCTTTCCCCCTTGAGAGTGGGCTGGACCTAGTGACTCACTTCTAATGAACAGAATATAACAAAAGCACCAGTATGTCACTTTTCAGATCAGGTTTCATAAAGATTCTGGCTTCCACCTAGCTTTCCCTTTCTCATTCTTTTGCTACTTTCCAGAGAAGGCTACTGCCATGTTGTGAAATACTCTACTGAGAGGCTCATATGACAAGGAACAAAGGGAGGTCCCTGGACAACGGCCAGGGAAGAACTAAGTCTTCAGTCCAATGGCAAGAAAGTAAATCCAAGATTGCTGGGAAGACAGCAGAATAGGAGGACTCTATGCTCACCTCATCCCATGGATACAAGTAGATAACACTCACATCAGTGTAAATAACCCAGAAAATGACCCAAAGACTGGCAGAACAAACTTCCCAACTAAGTGTAGAGAAAGAGATGCATTTAAGAGGGTAGGAAGGGTGAAGATGCACTCAGGAGCCAAACAGACCTGTGGGGCAATCTGCAAGGGGGAGGAACAAACCGACACAGAGAAGGGAGAGAAGCAGACTGTCACATTGGGGAGCATGCATGGAGAAGATGAATCCCCATAACACTTGGCTTTGAAAACCATGAAGCCAAACTTCATGAGTTCTTACAACCAATGAAATTTAAAACCTGGAATTTTAAAAATTAGTGGGGGACACCTCGGTGGCTTAGCTGGTTAAGCTTCCAATTCTTGATTTCAGCTCAAGTCATGATCTTGTGGTTGTGAGATCAAGCCTGGTGTCATCCTCCACACTCAGCAGGGAGTCTGCTTGAGAGTCTCTCCCTCTGTCCCTCCTTGTGTGCTCATTCTCTCTCTCTCTCTCAAAAATAAATAAATAAATCTTTTAAAAAATTAGCGGCTTTGCTCTGGGAGAGCTCAGAGGGTGAGAGGAAACTGAGTCCCCACCCTTACAGACAGCAAAAGAAACAGTCCATGGATAAAGAGCATTGAAGGAGCAGTTTGAAAAACACCGGGGCATATGGGAGTGAGAGTTTACTCATCTCAGAACATGTTCTGGAGGGACAGAGATTATTGTGGGACTGCTCAAGGAACAAAGGAGCTGGCAGGCACCATTTACCTCCTCTGCTCCCCAGCAAAAACACACAGCCACCTACAGGAAACAGTGTAGCAACTACACTCCCCACCTGACTTGCTAACACTGCCCTGTGGGTGCGTTGGTGGATCTGCCCCTTCCAGGTAGGGCACTACAGGATCTCTTCTTCATGAGGCCACTACATTCAAGAGCTGGAGATGTAGCTGACTCTCCTAACATGCAGAAAAAGACACAGAAAATTAGACAAAATGAGCAGACAGTGGACTATGCCCCAAATGAAAGAGGAAAAAAATCACAGCAAGATATCTAAGCAAAATGAAGATAAGTAAAATGCCTGAGAGAGAATGTAATGATCTTAAAGATACTCACTGAAAAAAGTGGAGGACCTCAGTGAGACCCCTAATGAAGAGATAAAAAAGAACCAATGAAAGATGAAGAACACAATAAATGAAATTTAAAATACACTAGATGGAGGGACACCTGTGTGGTTCAGTCAAGTAAACAGCAGGCTTTTAATTTCAGCTCAGGTCATGATCTTAGGGTCCTGGGATAGAGGCCCATATTGAGCTCCATGCTCAGTGGGGAATCTGCTTTAGGATTCTCTGCCCCTCTCCTTCTGCCCCTCCCCCCTTAAATACATAAAACTTTTTAAAAAAGGACTAGTTGGAATAAGTAGTAGACTAGAGGAAGCAGAAAAATGGATCAGGAAACTGGAGGACTGTGAAATGGAAAGTAATCAAACTGATCAGGTGAGAGAAAAAAATTACGCCAAATGAGAATAGACTCAGGGAACTCAATGACACCATCAAGTGAAATAACATTCACATTACATGGATCCAAGGAGAAGAGAAAGAAAAGAGGGCAGAAAAATTATTTAAAGAAATAATAGCTGAAAACTCCCTTAACCTGGGGAAGGAAACAGAAATCCAGGTACAGGAGGCATAGAGAACCTCCAATAAAATCAACCCAAGGAAGTCCACACCATGACACATAGTAATTAAAATGGCGAATTTAAAAAAGGAGCAATAAAAGAGAGAATTTTAAAAGAAGCAAGAGAAAAGAAAACAGTTACATACGAGGGAAATCCCATAAGGCTATCAGCTTATTTTTCAGCAGAAACTTTTCAGGCTAGAAGAGAGTGGCATGATATATTCAACGTGCTGAAAAAAAAAAAAGAAAGAAAGAAAGAAAGAAAGAAACTCCAGCCACGAATACTCTGTCCAGCAAGGCTATCATTCAGAATAGGATAGTTTCCCAAACAAAAGTTAAAGGAATTCATCACCACCAAACCAGCCCTATGAGAAATGTTAAAGGGGAATCTTTGAATGGAAAGGAAAGACTGAAAGTAAGAGTAAGAAAAGTAGGAAGCACAAAAGCAGTTAAAATACATACATATGTAAAAATCAGTCAAGGAAGTCACAAAATAAAAGAATGTAAAGGCCTTCCCATTGTAAATTAACACAGTTATGGGGGAAGTAGAGAGCTTTTCCTGTATCTGCTGGGTATTTATTGTTTTTAACTTGAAATAATATTTATGCCACACATTTTGGGGTGTCTATCCTGCACCCTTTCACTTACATATATGCACAGGTACCTTCCTCCCTACTTCTTCACGCTCCTGGTCTGTCTAAATCTCCTTGGCAAAACCAAAAGTTTTTGAGCCCCTTTGCTGCAGCACCAGAGGCACCATTTCCAACTCCGTTCTCCTGACTCTCTGCCTCCACTGTCCTTATCCTGGCCCTGTCTAGGCAGGGAATCTGGGGTATAGGCAAGACCAGGAAGAGCCCAAAGGCAAGTGATAAACTAGAACCTTCAAAGAGCTTGTTTTTTTTGCACTGACATTTCTTGGCGTAGTTGGCAGCAAAATATCAGAGCAACTCTCCTGAGATCACATGGAGGTCCTCTGGAACTCAGTGCTTGCTCAGTATCAGCATGCACCCCTTGTGACTTCTTACATATCACAGATGTATCTGCTACGACACAACCTACACCTACTGTCATGGATAATGTTTATCCACTTCATGAGGAAGAAAATATTCCACATTGCTGAACCCTAGTTTTTCATACTATAGATAACCCTCTCTGAACATACCCAGGAACTCACTTACTCCAAGCTAAGGACACAGTGTCTTGTTGTTTTGTTGTTTTAAGTTGCACTTAAAAAGAGAAATCACCTACAATTTAAGAAATAATAATAATAGGATGTAAAGGATAATACCATATACCCAAAACATGGGGGAAAGGAAGAGTAAATAAAGGCTTCAAACTCAAGCAATCATCAACTTCATATAGACTGCTATATGCAGATGTTATATACAAACCAAACAGCAACACAAATCAGAAACCAGTAATAGATATGCAAAAACTAAAGAGAAATGAATCTAAGTATATCACTAAAGAAAGCCAACTAATCATGAGAGAAGACAGCAAGGGAAGAAAGGAAGACAGAACACTACAAAACAACCATTGAAAATGGCAATAAATACATATGTATCAATAATTATTTTGAATTTAAATGGACTAAATGCTCTAATCAAAAGATATCAGGTGACAGAATGGATAAAACTGCAAGACCCAACTATGTGCTGCCTACAAGAGACTCATTTCAGACATAAAGATGCTGCAGATTGAAAGTGAAGGAATGGAGAAGAATGTATCGTGCATATGGAAGTGAAAAGAAAGCCAGGATAGCAATACTTATATTAAACAAAAAAGGTTTAAACAAAGGCTATAAGAAGAGACAAAGAATGCATTATATAATCATAGAAGGAACAATCCAGCAAGACTATATAACAATTTATTTATGCACCAAACATGAGAGCACCCAAATACATAAAGCAGCCATTAACAAACATAAATGAAATAATTTATAGTGATACAATAATAGTAGGCGACTTTAACATCCCACTTAAATCAATGGATAAATCATCCAACCAGAAAATGGACAAGGCATCAGTGACTTTCAATGACACATTGGACCAGATGGCACTAACATATATTCAGAATATTCCATCCTAAAACAGAAGAATACACATTCTTTTCAAGTGTACATGGAACATTCTCCAGAATAGATCCTTGTTAGGCCACAGAACAAGTCTCAATAGATTAAAGAAGATGGAAGTCATACATATTTTCTGACCACAATGCTGTGAAACTAGAAATTAACTGTGAGAAAAAAACTGGAAAGAAACCAAATATATGGAGGTTAAATAACATGCTACTAAACAGTGAATGAGTCACCCAAGAAATCAAAGGGGCAATCAAAAAATACCAGGAAACAAATGAAAACACAATGGTCCGAAATCTTTGGGATGCAGCAAAAGATGTCCTACAGGGTATGTTTACACCAATACAGGCCTACTTCAAAAGCAAGAAAAATCTCAAATAAAAAACCTAACCTTTCCTAAATGAGCTAGAAAAAGAAGGACAAACAAAATCCCAAACCAGTAGAAGGAAGTAAATAATAAAGATTAGAGTAGAAATAAACAAAATAAAAACTAAAAAAAAAAATAGACCAATGAAGCCAAGAGCTGCTTCACTGAAAAGATCAACAAAATTGATAACACTTTAGCCAGACTATCGAAAAAAAAAAAGGAACAAAGACTCAAATAAACAAAATCAAAATGAAAGAGGAGAAATAACAACTGACACCATAGAAATACAAAGAATTGTAAGAGAATATTATGAAAAGTCATGTGCAAACAAATTGGCCAACTTAGAAGAAATGGATAAATTCCCAGAAACATATAAACTCCTAAAACTGAATCAGAAAGACACAGAAAATTTGAACAGACCAATTAACAGCAATGATATTGAATCAGTCATGAAAAAACTCCTAACAAATACAAGACCAGGCTTCACAGATGAATTCTACCAAATATATAAAGCAGAATTAATACCTATTCTTCTCAAATTATTCCAAAAAAATAGAAGAGGAAGAAAAACTTCCAAATTCATTCTACGAGACCAGCATTAACCTGATAATGAGACTAAATATAGACACAACAAAAAAAGGAGAACTACAGGCCAATATCTCTGATATATATAGAAGTAAAAATTCTCAACAAAATATTAGGAAATGGAATTTAACAATAATTTAAAAAAATCATTCGCTAATATCAAGTGGGATTTATTCCTGGGATGCAAGGGTAGTTTAATATTTGTAAATCAATCAATGTGATACACCATATCAACAATAGAAAGGATATAAACCATAGGATCATTTCAATAGATACAGAAAAAGCATTTGACAAAGTACAACATCAATCTATGATATAACCTTCAAAAACTAGATTTAGAGGGAACATACCTCAATGTAGTAAAGACCATATATGAAAACCCACAGCTAACATCATACTCAATGAGAAAAAACCGAGAGCTTTTTTTCCCTAAGGTCAGGAACAAGACAGGGATGTCCACTCTCACCACTTCTATTCAACATAGTACTGGAAGTCCTAGCCACAGCAATCAGAAAACAAAAAGAAATAAAAGACATCCAAATTGGTAAGGGGAAAGTAAAACTTTCACTATTTGTGGATGACATAATACTATATATAAAAAAACCCAAAAGACTCCACCAAAACTACTGGTAAATGAATTCAGAAAGGTCACAGGATACGAAATTGACATACAGAAATCTGTTGCATTTCCATACAATTTTAATGAAGCAGCAAAAAGAGAAATTAAGAAAACAATCTCATTTACAATTGCACCAAAGATAATAAAATGCCTAGGAATAAACTTAACCATAGAGATAAAAGACCTATACTCTGAAAACTATAAAACACTGTTGAAATAAATGGAAGATGACACAAACAAATGGGAAGACATTCCATAATCAAGGGTTGGAAAAAAATATTATAAAAATGTCCATACTACCCAAAGCAATGTACAGATTTAATGCAATCCCTATCAAAATACCAGGAGCATTTTTCACAAAGCTAGAACAAATCATCCTAAAATTTATATGGAACCACAAAAGACTTCAAATAGCCAAAGCTATCTTGAAAAAGGAAGACAAAGCTGGAGGTATCACAATTCCAGATTTCAAGTTATACTACAAAGCTATAGTAATCAAAACAGTATGGTACTGGCACAAAAATAGACATGTAGATCAATAGAACAGAATAGAAAGCCCCAAAATAATTGACCATTATAAGGTCAATTAATCTTAGACAAAGCAGTGTAAGAATATGCAGTGGGATAAAGATAATCTCTTCAAGAAATGGTGTTGTGAAAACTGGACAGCTACATGAAAAGAATTAAACTGGACCACTTTCTCATATCATACACAAAAATAAACTCAAATGGATTAAACACCTAAATGTGAGGCCTAAAACCATAAAAATCCTAGAAGAGAGCACAGACAGTAATTTCCCTGACATTGGCCATAACATTTTTCTAGATATGCATCCTAAGACAAGGAAAACAAAAGCAAAAATTAAAAAAAAAAAAAAACGATTGGGACTACATCAAAATAAAAAGCTTCTGCACAACAAAGGAAATAGTCAACAAAATGAAAAGACAACGTACTGAATGGGAGAAGATATTTGCAAATGACATATACAATAATGGGTTAGTATCCAAAATATATAAAGAACTTATACAACTCAATACCCAAAAAACAAATAATCCAATTAAAGTCAGCAGAAGACATGAACAGACATTTCTCCAAAGTATATATACAGAAGGCCAACAGATACATGAAAAGATGCTCATCATCACTAATCTTCAGGGAAATGCAAATCAAAAACACAATGAGCTATCACCTCACACCTGTCAGAATGGCTGAAATAAAAAACACAAGACTCAACAAGTGTTGGCAAGGATGTGGAGAAAAAGGAACCCTCTTACACTGTTGGTGGGAATGCAAATTAGTGCAGCCACCGTGGAAAACATTATGAAGGTTCCTCAAAAAATGAAAAATAGAATTACCATAGGATCCAGGATTCCACTAGTATTTACCCAAAGAATATGAAAACACTAATTCAAAAAGATATGTGCACTATGTTTATTGCACCATTATTTACAATAGTCAGTTATGGAAGAAGCCCAAGTGTCCATGCATAGATGAATGTATAAAGAAGAAGTGGTATATATATATTGGGGTGTGTGTGTGTGTGTGTGTGTGCATGTGTGTGTAATGGTATACTACTCAGCCATAAAAAAGAATGAGATCTTGCCATTTGCAACATCATGAATGGACCTAGAGAAAATAATGCTAAGTGAAATAAATCAGAGAATGACAAACATCATATGATGTCACTCATATGTGGAAATAAACAAACATAGGAAGAAACAAAAGAAAGAAACAGGAAAATAGAGACAAATCAAAAAAACAGATTCTTAACTATAGAGAAGAAATAGATGGTTACCAGAGGGAAAGTAGGTGGGGGGTGGGTGAAATAGATGAAGGGGATTAAGAGTACACTTCCTTGATGAGCACTGAGTAATATATAGAATTGTTGAATCACTATATTGTACATACACCTGAAACTAATTTAAGACTATATGTTAACTATACTGGAATTAAAATAAAGTTTAAAATTTAAAATTAAAATTAAATAAAAGTACAAGTGAAAAAAGAACTGAATCCTATCAACAGCTCTTTGAGTAAGCTTGAAAACATGTACCCACCTCCAGTTGAGCCTGCCAACACCCTGATTGCAGTCTTTTGAGAGGCTCAGAGACAGAAAACCCAGCTATTTCCAGATTTCTGACCCACAGAAACTATGAGATAATAAATGATGTTGTCTTAAGGCATTACTTTTTAGAGTTATTTCTTATGGAGCAATAGATAATTAATACACAAGGCTTCAGTAATTTTTTCTGTTGTAAATTTATCCTAAATCCCTCCTTCTATCCTTAAAATGAAGCAAAGAGGTGCTTCACAAGTATTTTTGGCAGGTGGTGATATAAATGTTGACAGTGATTCACTATTTGGATTTAAATTACCACCACTATTTTCATAGGGAGTATAGGAGCTTTACGTAAATATATGAAGAAAAAGCCTAAATTTGATATAGAACATTCCCAAAACGTGAACTGAGAGCTCTTTTGCCTAAAATACAGATAAAAGCAGTGTTCCTTTATGCAATCTTAAATTTTAGTGATTTTTGTTTGAATTTTTACAAACTTTTGAACATCAGTGATGATATATTCATTTTTCTCAAAGACATCCTGATGAAGCACTAAGCATTTTCACAATGGCAAAAAAAAAAAAAAAATCAAATATTGCTGAGAATAAAAAGAAACAAAAAGGAATCTAAGAGACTAAAAAGCAGAGTAATAAGTAGAATATTTGCAAGTCTTACATACCAACTATCTTTGTTGTCTATCATCATGTGGCAAATATATATGAGTCCTTGTGATATTTAAAAAATTCTTTTTGAGGGACTTTTTTTTTTTAAAGATTTTATTTATTTATTCGACAGAGATAGAGACAGCCAGCGAGAGAGGGAACACAAGCAGGGGGAGTGGGAGAGGAAGAAGCAGGCTCACAGCGGAGGAGCCCGATGTGGGGCTCGATCCCATAACGCCGGGATCACGCCCTGAGCTGAAGGCAGACGCCCAACCGCTGTGCCACCCAGGCGCCCCTTTTTGAGGGACTTTTAAAGGCATGATTCATGAAAGTTAGCTTGATGCCTAACAATAATGAGAACAGAGGTTTTTTTTTAATTACTTTTGAACTTCTCTAATGCTGGTTTCAGCCATTCAAGAGTCAGATGTGGATGTAGTCAACAATATCTACTTGCTACAGAACTCAGACCTAGCTTCTAGATGATTTATTCCCCTTCCTACACAGTCATTCCAAAATTAAACAAAAGAAAATGCCTAACATTTAAGAAAAGGATTCCAGAATTGAAAGTACTCTTTTACATAGGCTATCTCATTCTGGTCCCTTAGGCATTATCTTCACTGGTTTTAAAAGGCATGTATCTTTTTTTGTGGCTTTCAAATGGCAAGAAATAGGTTTTATTTGGTAATGTTATGATTAGTTATTTGAGACAAAATGTCCTACCATAAAAATGAAATAACTAAATAGGCAGGCATTCTAGTACCATGTTGGAAATTTTCTACAAATAGAGTGGGTACATTCTGTTGAACACTATTATTTCTAGGCACTGAAATTACAAAGATGAATCATATATTTGAATAGATAGCTACAATTTTAAACACGTACAGGTATGCACAAGTATTTATATGACACAGAAGTGGAAGTCTTATTAAATAAGAAATAATTATCCAAGTAAACATGAGTGTGTTGGTTTGGGGAGGGGCATGTTGAGAGAATTCCAGAAAGAGGTGACAGCATGAGTTAAGATTCAAAAGCAAGAAACTGTATGCTATGTTCCAGGAATCTACACCAGACCAGAAAACACAAAATTCCCTAACAACCCTGGCAAATAATTTTCACTTATTACCAAAGAGGAACTAAAATAATGTACCAAAACCTCCCCCTTCTAGTCCGACCCATATATCTATTATAGTTGATTGTTTATGTTGAAATTTATTATATAAAGAAATATACATAAACCTCATGTAATTAAAAAGATTTAATAATTTTCAATAATCTTTTTGCTATATCTATTAAGTCTTGAATTAAAAAACCCCTTCATAATTATAGATTAATATCTAGACTGGGTAAACCCTATGTGAACCTTCTAATTGTGAATAAGTAAGCTTTAGAGGGCCAAACCAAGTAAGCATCAGGCACTAAAGAATACTTCTTCAGCAAAGTTGTTTTTTTTTTTTAATTTCTTGGTGTGCTATAAGTTATCCAGGATTTTTGTAAGCATTTTCCTTATTCTACCCCAAATATAGCCACTCTATTCCAAGTATGCTTTTCTAAGGCAAAAACCGCCAATTATACCCAAAAGATATTTCCTTAGCTGCCTAATTATTTCTCTGGCACCATTTATTATTTATATCACAGCCTTTCAACTTTTAGGTCATACTTAGCAATGTTGTCATGGGGACAGACTCTCCTTGGCCCTGTATTTGGCCCAGACAATAATTTCATGCCAAGAAATGGAAGACAGCAGTGAAAGATATAATGAAATATAATTAAAATCCCCCACATTGAGTGTTTGTTTATAGTAATCTCTTTGATTATTTGTTTATTTTTGTCACTGCCCAAAAACATTATTTGTGGCCAATTTAGTGAAAGAATGGCTGAACACATTTTTTTAGTTATTCATGAACTTTCTAGTAACTCATTTTTCTGTAGAAAAATTTCATCATTCCATTTATTATTTTTTTTGAGAGAGAGAAAGAGACGGGGGGGCGGGAAAGGCAGAGGGCAAAGGAGAGAGAGAATTTTAAGCAGGCTCCATGCCCATTATGGAGTTGGGTGCAGGGCTTGATCTCACAATCCTGAGATCATGACCTGAGCCAAAATCAAGAGTCAGAGGCTTAGCCAACTGAGCCACCCAGGAGCTCCTAAAGGTAATATATTTTAAATGGTGTATTTTTTCCTGCCTGCGATGTAATACTAAACCTACCAATGAAATGCTACAACAAACTAGTTATATTTAATCAAGTACTACTCTTAGATTTAATTTCTCATTATAAGCTCATTACTATAGGTAGATGAGAATCTTTTAAATAAAAAGTGTGATTTCTTTGCATTGATTCCATTAGTCTCGGGTGAAAGTTTTAACTTATACGATTCATTTGCATGACTAAAACTTCCAAAGTAAGCAGAAATGGCCATATATTCCTTGGAAGGTCAAATGTACTATTGAATTACTGGGGACTGTACCACATGAGTGCATATTTGAACAATTCCTTTCTCAGAAACCCATAGAAATGAATAAAATAAACTAAAAATAAGAAGAAAATTCCATCCAGAATAAGGCAATGAACACCTCCCCCTGACACACACATTTCTCTTGAAACTGATTTTGGAGAAATATCTGTCACATACAATAAAATTTTAATCAAATTAAAGGAGATCTCTAAGACTGATGCATAGTGAAGGGTGAAGTTTTCAGGTAATAAATGAAAGACTGGTGAAGAGTCCTACCAAAATCCCCAAACCCAGAAATGAGGGCTGAGGAATGTTAGCAGGCCACAGTGGAAGCATTCCACTAGGAGCCAGTTTCCACACAGCAGTATTACAAGGGAGAGAGGGGCAAAGGAAAGTCTACCATGTGGTTAAATGACTTTTATTTTTCCATATTCTGCCTTTGAGCCAATCAGAATAGCACGGAGATGAGGTGGGACACAAAAAAGCTAGGAAAGAGCATGTGCTAACCAGGTGAAATACAGTTAAGGCAAAAAGAGACAACAGTAACTTTGTAGTCAAAATATAGAGCTACTTTAATAGAGTTCACTGAGTAGAGGTAAATAACATCAAACAACAACAAAACAAAGTATTTGAGCATAAAGTCCTTACACAAAAATCAAGAGAAACAAAATTCTGTTTTTCATCCCTCATGCCCCCAAACACTGAATAATAGTCTGGAACAGAGAGTAAAAGACTAAAAAAATTTGGTGGGGAACCATTTAAATTACAGCAGCCAACTGTGTTGTCTCAGTTCACCAACACTGCTTTTCAAACAACTGAATCACAATAATGAAAAAGACATGCCTCCCAGCTCAAGTTTTAACAGAATGATTCAAGTAGTGCCCAGGAAAAGATGGTAGGATTCAGCAGAATAAAAATCCACATGCTTTTCAGTGACTAAAATGTTTGGATACTATTGCATGATCATTAGAAAAAATAATAAACTGGAAAAAGCTATAAAAGCTTTATAATACTACAAAATACAAATTATACACCAATTAGAGGAAGAATAATATTCAAGGAAAGTGAAAAAAATCCCAAAGCTGTTTTTCACTATTACAGAAACAAAAAATTATTTG
Source organism: Ursus arctos (assembly GCF_023065955.2). Taxonomy (NCBI): domain Eukaryota; kingdom Metazoa; phylum Chordata; class Mammalia; order Carnivora; family Ursidae; genus Ursus; species Ursus arctos. Next base: position 16,886,710 of record NC_079873.1, read on the forward strand.
AAAAAAGAAATTAAAAAATGTACTAATTAAGATATTAATACAACATAACTAGATTTTTAAAAAGAAGCTAATAAACATAAAGCAAAAGAAGAGAAAAATACAAAGACTGAAAATCATATTACAAATAAATAATGTATAAAAACAATAATAAATCAGAGACAAGTGAATTTATCCCAGGAATTAAAGATTGGCTTAACATTAGAAAACTGACTAGAAGACTAAGAGATTTAACTATACATTTTCATTTCAACTGATATAGAAAGCACACATGTTAATATCCAATATCCATTCAGAATAAAATATCTAAGCCAAAAGTTAAAAATTCTAAAAGTAGAAGGGAACTTAATGTGCTTTAAAAAACTATAGCAAATATCATACTAAATGTTAAAACAGTAAATCATTTCATGTATAGGTTATAAGTGAAAGGATGATATAAAAGACTATCAGAGTAAATTGAGACCAACAACATTCATGACCAGATGACTCAAAATATAAAATGTTAATTCTCTTTATATTGATGATCCATAAGCTCAATAAAAGTTCAATCAAAATTAAAATTAAGGTTTTTATTTGCAGAACATGACAAGTTTATTCTAAAATGCTATGGAATAAAAGGGTTAAGAATAGTCCAAAAACAATAAATGAAGAAAAACTCTTGAAAAAGAAAAAAACCACATTGGAGAATTTGCCCTACCAAATATCCATAATTCCTAAAAAGCTATGCTAGGGGTGCCTGGGTGGGTCAGTTGGTTAAGCATCTGTCTTTGGCTCAGGTCATGATCCCTCAAGTCAGGGTCCTGCTCAGGGGGGAGCCTGCCTCTCCCTCTCCCTCTGCTGCTCCCCTGCTTTTACTCTCTCGCTCTCACTCTGATCTCTCTCTCAAATAAATAACTAAAATATTCAAAAAACAGTAATTAAAAAATTAGAAACTATGCTAATTTAAATATTGTAGCACTGGTTCAGAGACAGATATATAGAACCATATAACAGAACAGATCCTCACATACATAGAAACCTAATATTTGATAAAGTGTCATCACAGATAGCAGGAAAAAGAAAAAGTTTTCGATAAATGGTGATGGGATAAATAGTTATTCATGTGGAAAAAATGTATTTAGATCTCTGACACAACATATCACACATAAAAATCATTTCCAGCAGAGTAAATATTTAAATAGGAAAATTTAACTTTTAGGAAAAATATGGGGATATATCATAACCTCGGGGTAGAGAAGAATTTCTTAAACTACAAAAGAAAAAGTAATAAACTATAAAGGAAAAAGTAATAAATTTTATTATATCAAAATAAAATATTTCTTGCAAATCAAAACCACAGTGAGATATCACTTCATACCTCTAAGGGTGGCTAGTATCAAAAAGACAATAAATAATATATGTTGGTATGGATGTGGAGAAAAGGGGACAGAACATAGTACAGTTAGTGGGAATGTAAATTGGTACAGCCATCATGGAAAACACTATGAAGTTTCCTCAAAAAATTAAAAATAGAACTACCACATGTTCTAGCAATTTCACTTCTAGGTAAGGAATTAAAATAAGGATTTCAAAGAGATACCTGTACGCCCATGTTCATTGCAGTATTATTTACAAGAGGCAAGATGTGGAAACAACCTAAATGTCCACCAACAGAGAACTGGATAAGTAAAATGTGGTATGCACATACACTGGAATTGTAATCAGCCTTTAAACAGAAAAAAATTCCTGCCATTTGCGACGATGAGGATGAAAATGAAGTACATTATGCAGATGCAGAAGGACAAATACTATACAATTACATGTGGAATCCAAAATATTTAAACTCATGGAAACAGAGAGTGGAATGGTGGGTTGCCAGGGGCTGGGGTAGAGATAAATGGGGAGGTGATCCTCAAGGGGGAACAAAGTTTCAATTATGCAAGATGAGTAAGTTCTGAAGATCTACTATAATACATAGTGCTTATATCTAACAGTACGGTAGTGAATGCTAAAAATTTGATATTAAAAAGTAGATCTTTTGGTAAGTGTTAACATATACACAAATATAATAATAAAAATAATAAATGGGTGGGAGGAAACTCTGAGAGAAGACAGATATATTTAAGGCATTGATGTTGGTAATGGTTCCACAGGTTTACATTTATCTACAATCTCATGAGTTGCATGCATTAAATATGTATGGCTCTTTATATGTCAATCATATATCAATAAATTAGTTAAAAAATAAACTATTGTATATATAGATATAGATATAGATATGGATATAGATATAGATATAGATATAGATAGATATAAAGGACCCTTAAAAATCAACAACCAGGGGTGCCTGGGTGGCTCAGTTAGTTAACTATCTACCTTTGGCTCAGGTCATGATCTTGGGGTTGTGGGATGGAGCCCTGCATCGAGCTCCCTGCTCAGCAGGGAATCTATTCCTCCTTCTCCCCTCCCCCCCAGCTCATGCTTGTGCTCTATCTCTCTCTCAAATAAATAAATAAATAAATAAATAAATAAATAAATAAATAAACAGTCTTTTAAAAGAAATCAATAACCCAAGAGAAAATAGACAAACACTGTTAGGAGACATTTAACCAGTATGCGAAAAACAGGTCTTCCCCAATTAAATACATATATAAACCAGAATGATAAACTATTTCAAATCCAAAACTGGCAAAAATTAATGTCTGACACACCAGGGTTTGCAAGAGAAATGAAGAAAAGACAGTTTTTATACTCTACTAGTTGAAATGAAAATGGATGTGATCACTCTGAAAAAAAACTTGACCTTGTCTTGTAAACTAGAAGGTATACATACCCTATAATAACAATTCTACTCGTACATATATTCCACAGAGAAACTCTTATAATTTTGTATGAGGAAACATATACAAAGTTCTTAAAAACATTACAATAGATAATTCAAATGCTTTACAGTAAAACAAACAAACATACTGTGGTATACTCACACAATGGAATGAACCACGACCAAGTATATGAACTTGGGTCAATGTAAAAAAAAATGCCATTGAACAAAGGAAAGCAAGATGCAAAAGGATACACAATAAGTTATTATTTATTCAAAGTTCCAAAACCAGTAAAAGTACACATATTTTTCAGGACATCATATATGTATGGTAAAACCATAATGAAAAGTAGAGTAAGAAACACAATTCCTGGCAGTGTTTACTTCTGGTTGGGGTGTGGGGTGAAGAGGGGCTATGTTCAGAAAATGGCAGAAATAGGGCTCCAAAGTACTGGTAGCGACATTTCATAAGTTGGGAAGTCAGTATACTGATATTCATTTTACTATAATTTTTTAGAATTTATATATAACTTGTGTGTATTCTTTTATGATTATGTCACAATAAAAGTAAATTTTATTTTATTAATTTTTTGGTTTACCCCAAATACCTTCTATTTATTTATATGTATTTATTTTTTAAATTAACATATAATGTTTTATTAGTTTCAGAGGTACAGGCCTGTGATTCACCAGTCTTACATAATACCCGGGGCTCATTACATCATATACCCTCCTTAATGTCCATCACGGAGTTATCCCATCCCTCCACCCCTTTTCCCTCCAGCAACGATCAGTTTGTTTCCTCTAATTAAGTCTTATTGTTTGTCGCGCTCTCTGGTTTCATCTTGTTTTATTTTTTCCTCTCTTCCCCATGATCTTCTGATTTCTTAAATTCCACATATCATTGAGATCATATGATAATTGTCTTTCTCTGATTGACTTATTTTGCTTAGCATAATACCCTCTAGTTCCATCCAAGTAATTGCAAATGGCAAGATTACATTTCTCTGATGGCTGAGAAATATTCCAGTGTGTGTGTGTGTGTGTGTGTGTGTGTGTGTGTGTGTGTGTGTGTATCATATCTTCTTTATCCATTCCTCTGTCCATGGACGTCTGGGCTTTTTTTGCAGTTTGGCTATTGTGGACATTGCTGCTATACACATTGGGGTGCAGGAACCCTTTTGGATCACTAAATTTGTATCTTTGGAAAAACCCAGTAGTACAATTGCTGGCTTGTAGGGTAGCTCTATTTTCAACTTTTTGAGGAACCTCCATAATGTTGTCCAGAGCGGCTGTACCAGATTGCATTCCTACCAACAGTGTGAGAGGTTTCCCCTTTCTCTACATGCTCACCAACATCTGTCATATCGTCACTTCGTACTTTTAGCCATTCTGACTGGTGTGAGGTGGTATCTCATTGTGGTTTTGATTTGTATTTACCTGATGCTGAGTGATGTTGAGCACTTTTTCATGTGCCTGTCGGCCATTTTTATGTCTTCTTTGGAGAAATGTCTGTTCATGTCTTCTGCTCAATTCTTGACAGGATTATGTGTTTCTGGGTATTGAGTTTGATAAGTTCCTTATAAATCTTGGATACTAGCCCTTTAACTGATATGTCATTTACAAATATCTTCATCCATTTTGTCAGTTGTCTTTTGGTTTTGTTAACTGTTTCCTTTGCTGTGCAAAAGCTTTTTATCTTGATGAAGTCCCACTAGTTCATTTTTGCCTTTCTTTCCCTTCCCTTTGGAGATGTGTCTAGCAAGAAGATGTTGCAGTAGAGGTCACAGAGTTTGCTGCCTGTGTTCTTCTCCAGGATTTTGATGGATTCCCATCTCACATTGAGGTCTTTCATCCATTTTGAGTTTATTTTTGTGTACGGTGTAAGAAAATTGTCCAGTTTTATTCTTCTACATGAGCTGTCAAGTTTTCCCAACACCATTTGTTGAAGAGACTGTCCTTTCTCCATAGGATATTCTTTCCTGCTTTGTCGAAGATTAGTTGACCATAGAGTTGAGGGTCCAGTTCTGGGTTCTCTATTCTGTTCCACTGATCTGTGTGTCTTTGTGCCAGTACCATATCGTTTTGATGATTACGGCTTTGTAATATAGCTTAAAGCCAGGCATTGTGATGCCCCCAGCTTTGGTTTTCTTTTTCAACATTCCTCTGGCTATTTGGGGTCTTTTCTGGTTCAATACAAATTTTGGGATTTTTTTTGTTCCAACTCTGTGAAAAAAGTTGATGGTATTTTGATAGGGATTGCATTGAGTGTGTAGATCGCTCTGGGTAACTTAGACATTTTAACAATATTTATTCTTCTAATCCATGAGCATGCAGTGCTTTCCCATTTCTTTGTGTCTTCCTCAATTTCTTTCATAAGTGTTCTGTAGTTTTTAGAGTACAGATCCTTTACCTCCTTGGTTAGGTTTATTCCTAGATACCTTATGGTTTTGGGTGCAATTTTAAATGGGATCGACTCCTTAATTTCTCTTTCTTCTGTCTCATTGTTAGTGTATAGAAAGGCAACTGATTTCTGTGCATTGATTTTATATCCTGTTGTGTTGCTGAATTCCTGTATGAGTTCTAGCAATTTTGGGGTAGGGTTTTTTGAGTTTTCCACATAGAGCACCATGTCATCTGCAGAGAGTGAGAGTTTGACTTCTTCTTTGCCAATTTCAATGCCTTTTATTTCTTTTTGTTGTCTGATTGCTGAGGCTAGGACTTCTAGTGCTATACTGAACAACAGTGGTGAGAGTGGGCATCCCTGTCATGTTCCTGACCTTAAGGGAAAAGCTCTCAGTGTTTCCCCATTGAGAATGATATTAGCTATGGGCTTTTCATAGATGGCTTTTATGATATTGAGGCACCTTCCCTCTATCCCTACACTGTGAAGAATTTTAATCAAGAAAGGATGCTGTATTTTGTCAAATGCTTTTTCTGTATCGATTGAGGAGGATCACATGGTTTTTGTCTTTTATTCATGTAGTGTATCACACTGATTGATTTGCAAATGTTGAACCACCCTTGCAGCCCAGGAATAAATCCCACTTGATTGTGGTGGATCATCCTTTTAATGTACTCTTGGATCCTACTGGCTACTATTTTGGTGAGAATTTTGTCATCCATGTTTATCAGGGAATATTGGCCTGTAATGCCCCTTTTTGGTGGGGTCTTTGCCTGGTTTTGGGATCAAGGTAATGCTGGCCTGATAGAACAAGTTTGGAAGTTTCCCTTCCATTTCTGTTTTTTGGAACAGCTTCAGAAGACTGGGTATTAGCTCTTCTTTAAATGTTTGGAAGCATTCCCCCAGGAAGCCATTTGGTCCTGGGCTCTTGTTTGTTGGGAGGTTTTTGATTAGTGCTTCAATTTACTTGCTGGTTATGGGTCGGTTCGGGTTTTCTGTTTCTTCCTGTTTCAGTGTTGGTAGTTTATACATCTCTAGGAATGCATGTTTCTTCCAGATTGCCTAATTTGTTGGTGTATTGTTGCTCATAATATGCTGTTATAATTGTTTGTATTTGTTTGTTTTTGGATGTGATCTCTCCTCTTTCAGCCATGATTTTATTAATTTGGGTCTTTTTTCTTTTTGAGAAGTCTGGCCAAGGTTTTCTCAGTTTTATTAATTGTTTCAAAGAACCAGCTTCAAGTTTCGTTGATCTGTTCTACTGTTCTTTTGGTTTTGATTTTATTGATTTTTCCCCTAATCTTTATTATTTCTCTTCTCCTGATGGGTTTAGGTTTTATTTGCTGTCCTTAATCCAGCTTCTTTAGGTGTAAGGTTAGCTTGTGCATTTGAGACCCTTTTTGTTTCTTGAGAAAGGCTTGTATAGCTATATACTTTCCTCTAAGGAACACCTTTGCTGCATCCCAAAGGTTTTGAATAGTTGTGCTTTCATTGTCCTTTGTTTCCATGAATTTTTAAAATTCTTCTTTAATTTCCTGGTTGACCCACTCATTCTTTAGCCTCCATGTATTTGAGTTCTTCCCCAATTTCCTCTTGTGCTTGAGTTCTAGTTTCAAAGCATTGTGGTCCAAAAATGTGCAGATAATGATCTCAGTCTTTTGGTACCAGTTGAGACCTGATTTCTGACCCAGTATGTGATCTATTCTGGAGAATGTTCCATGAGCACTTGAGACGATTGTGTATTCTGTTGCTTTCGGATGGAATGCTTTGTACCTATCTGTGAAGTCCCTCTAGTCCAGTGTGCCATTCAAAGCCCTCATTTCCTTGTTGATCTTCTGCTTAGATGATCTGCTCATTGCAGTGAGGGGGGTGTTAAAATCCCCTACTATTATTGTATTATTAGAAATGTGTTTCTTTAATTTGGTTATTAATTGGCTTATATAATTGGCTGCTCCCAAGTTAGGGGCATAAATATTTACAATTGTTTGATCTTGTTGGATAGACAATTTAATCATGATATAGTGTTCTTCCTCATCTCTTACTACAGTCTTTGGTTTAAAATCTAATTTGTCTGATATAAGGATTGCAACTCCAGCTTTCTTTTGATGTCTATTAGTATGATGAATGGTTCTCCATCCCCTAAATTTAAATCTGCAAGTGTCTTTGGGTCTAAAATAGTCTCTTGCAGACAGCATATCAATAGGTCTTGCTTTTTTATCCAATCTGATACCCTGTGTCCTTTGATTGGGGCATTTAGCCCATTTATATTCAGAGTAACTATTGAAAGATACAAATTTAGTGCCATTGTATTAGCTGTAAAGTGACTATTACTGTATATTGTCTCTGTTCCTTTCTGGTCTGTGTTACTTTTGGGCTCTCTCTTTGCTTAGAGGATCCTTTTTAATATTCCTCGTAGGGCTGGTTTGGTGATCCCAAATTCTTTTAGTTTCTGTTTGTCCTGGAAGCTTTTTATTACTCCTTCTATTTTGAATCATATTCCACCTGGATAAAGTATTCTTGGCTGCATATTTTTCTCCTCCCTGAATATATCATGCCTGTCCTTTCTGGCCTGCCAGGTCTCTGTGGATAGGTCTGCTGCCAATCTAATGTTTCTACCCTTGTAGGTTATGGACCTCTTCTCCCAATCTGCTTTCACAATTTGCTCTTTGTCTCTGAGATTTACAAGTTTCACTATTATATGTTGGGGTGTTGACCTATTTTTATTGATTTTGAGGGGGGTTCTCTGTGCTGTTTGGATTTTGATGTCTGTTTCCTTCCCCAGGTTAGGGAAGTTCTCTGCTATAATTTGCTCCAATATACCTTCTGCCCTTCTCTCTTTCCTCTTCTTCTGGGATCCCAATCATTCTAATATTGTTTTGCCTATGGTATATCTCTCTAATTCTCCTTTTGTGATCCAGTAGTTGTTTATCTCTCTATTCCTCAGCTTCTATATTCTCCATCATTTGGGCTTCTATATCATTAATTCTCTCTTAGGAGTTAGAGCCTCCAATTTTTATTATATCTCATTAATAGCCTTTTTTATTTTGACTTGGCTAGATTTTAGTTCTTTTATTTCTCCAGAAAGGGATTCTCTTGTGCTTCTACACTTTTTCAAGCCCAGCTAACATCTTTATAATCGTTATTCTGAACTCTAGTCCTGACATCTTACTTATGTCCATACTGATTAGGTCCCTGGCAGTCACTACTACCTTTTGTGATATTTTTTGAGGTGAGTTTTTTCATCTTGTCATTCTGTCCAGAGAAAAATAGATGAATGAGGGAAGAAAATAAAAAAATGGCAACATTGACCCCAGAGAAATATACACTAAACAAATCAGAGGAGACCTGAAACTAAAAAGAGAGGGAGAGAGAGAGAATATAATCAGACAGTCAAGCAGAATAGAGCAATACACTGGATTCTGTGTGTATTTTGGTCTGTTTTTAAGAAAACTAGATCTCAAAGTTGTAAAGAAAGAAAAACATATGTACAAAAATAAAATTAAGGGGCACCTGAGTGGCTCAGCTGTTAAGCGTCTGCCTTCAGCTCAGGTCATGATCCCAAGGTCCTGGGATTGAGCCCTGCATCGGTCTCCCTGCTCAGCTGGAAGCCTGCTTCTCCCTCTCACACTCCCCTTGCTTGTATTTCCTCTCTCACTCTCTCACTCTCTATCAAATAAATAAAATCTTTTAAAAAAATTAAATACATTGACAGAATAGAATATATCTGTAAAAATGGAAATTAAAAGACAACAAAAAACAAAAGAGGAAAAAACCCAACAACAACAAAAAGGAAGGGATAGAAACAGACAGGTGAACAGAACAGAACAATACACTATCTCCTGAATGTATTTTGGTCAGTTTGTTAGAAGAAACTATATCTCAAAGATGTAAAGATAGAAAAACTTATATATACAAAAAGAAAATTAAATGCATTGAAAGGATAGAATGTAACTGTAAAGATGAAAATTTAAGATGATTTTAACAAAACAAAAGAAAACAAACCAAAAAAACAAACGAACAAAAAAGGGAAGAAGAAAAAAGAAAAAAAAGAGATGATCAGACAGGTGAATAGAACAGAGCCATACACTATATTTTGAGTATGTTTTGATTTGTTAGAAGAAAGTACATTCCAAAATTGTAAAGAAAGAAAAAACTTACATATATATACAAAAATAAGATTAAATACAATGAAGGGATGGGATATTATTATAAAAATGAAAATTAAAAAAGATTTTAAAAAACAGTTGATAAAATAAGAAATTGATCGAAAAAGGAAAGACTTTTTTTTTTTTTAAATTAAAGCTGAAAGACTAAAGAGTCATGGGGAAAAAGCCATGAATCCTATGTGCTGTATTCTGCTAGCGCTGGAGTTTTGCAGTTCTCATTGATCAGCAAACTTGGTCTTGGCTGCATGTTCTTGCTGATATTCTGGGGGAGGGGCCTGTTGCTTTGATTCTCAAGTGTCTTTGTCCTGGGCGAAATTCTACCACCCTTGCCAGGGAGCCAGGCTAAGTAATCTGCTTTGGTTTGCTCTATGTGGCTATTTTCTTGAAGGCTTTCCACACAGCTTTAGAGGATGAGAATGAAAATGGCAGCTTCCCTATCTCCCACCCTGGAACTGAAAGCTAGGGGACCCACTCCTCAGTGTGCCCTCAGAGAAAAGCAGTCAATCACTCATGTTTGCTGGTCTCCTCATTCACTTTGTGCTCACCCAGCCTGTGACCAACATTTCTATCTCAGGCACACGAGCCTGTTTGAAGGCTCCAAACCGTGTAGACTCCTGTGGTGCACCCTGTGTTGCTCCTCCCAAGGGAGAAAGGGAGGTCTCACCAGCTCTGCCACTTGTTCGGCCCCTGCAAGGAGACCAGTCACCGGACTGTGCCATGGTTTGCAGTTTATGGCAACTCCAAACTGAGAGCCCACTCCTGGACACACTCTTTGCAGCTGGCTTCCCTGCTCCAACACCTGGGAGCTTTGCCTCACTCAGGCACTCCTAGTCTTCCTGTGACCCTGAGGATCCTGATACCACACTGTCCCAGGTAGGGTTCTGTCCCCGCTTAGCCACTTGAGGGACATCCCTCACCAGAGCAGACTTCTAAAATTTCTGATTTTGTTCTCTACTGCTTTGCCAGTAGCCAAATTACAAAGGTTCCCTACCACCACGGTTTATCTTCCCATATATCACCTCAGATTCACTTTTCTGCACCTCCTACCTTGCAGAAAGTGGTCACTTTTCTATTTGAAGAGTTGCAGTTATTCTTTTCTTAGATCTCTGCTTGAGTTTTCAGGTGTTTAGAATGATTTGATAGCTATCTAGCTGAATTCCTGGGCCCAGACGAAATTAAAGTCTCCTATTCCTCTGCCATCTTGGACTCCCTTCCCAAAGGTAAATTTTAAAAATTGATGGAGTTACTTAGAAATAAGTTTAATAAGGACTGTGCAGGGATTACATAACAAAACTATAAAACTACAGAGGAACATAAGAAGGACTCAGCAAGTGGAGAGTCACATTTTTCCTTAGGTAGAAATGTTCAATAATGAAAAGATGATAATTCTGACCTTAAAAATCTAAGCGTTTTATAATACCTAATCTCAAACTCTAAACAATTACAAAGTATATCTAGAATAAGAAACTTGTGAAAAGAACCAGGAATTTTCTAATTTTAAGAATAATAATTATAAAATACATAAGGATGCACTTATCCTGTCAAAACGTAAAATTTAATATATGCCTTGGTAATTAAAATAGCATGTTACTAATTAGGAATAGACCAAGATATAAAATGAATAAATTGGTCATGCCTAATATCTATAAGAATTTAGCACATAAAAATGGTGGAATTTCAAGCCTGTAGGGAAAATATCAATTGTCAAAAAATGGAGTAGGAACTGGTTTGCCAAATAGAAAAGAAAACTGCATTTTAAAAGCAGTCCTTACATGGAAGTAAACCTAAGACGAATTAAATCTTTTAATGTAGGAGAGGAGTTAAGATGGCAGAGGAGTAGGGGACCCCGTTTTCAGTCGAGCTGGATAGGTACCAGACCAGCCTGAACATCCACGGAATCAGCCTGAGATGCAGGAAGATACATCTGGATCTCTACAAATGAACATCTCCAGAACTGAGTATTGAGATACGAAGCGGGGAGCCGTGAAACCGCGCACAGATATCGGAAGATAAACGGAAGGGGGAGGGAGCCGCCATGTTCGGGCACCTGGAAGCGGTAGCCACCTGCACGGGGAAGCAGGCTGACTCATGTACCGGCACCCTCGAGAGAGCAGACTGAGACCGTGAGCCAGTGAACGCGTGCGACCAGACTGAAACGGAGCTCCGGTGCGCTCAGTGGAACCAGACTGAGACCGGGAGCTCCGGAGCACGCAGGGTGGCTGGCGGCTGGCGGTGTTAGAAACACAAAGGACAGAGACGCGCTGGCCCTGGAAGGGAGGGCTAGGACGCTGGGTGTGGGGCGCACATCCTGGGACACTGCAGGGTTGAGCAGCACCAACAGAAACAGAGTTAAAGTGGCCAGAACATCAGTGGAGAACGGTCCGCAATCCCTCTGTTCTGAGACAGAGGCTAAGATTTGGACACTGCTGCTCTGACTCTCAGAAGAGGCACAGCAAACCGCCAGGGAAAGCCGCCAGAGAACAAAAGCCTGGAAATACCACCTCACAGTGTGCCCATCCCCATCCCCCGTCGCAGGGGACATGGAGAATCTACCCAAACAGGGTTGCCTGAGTATCGGCGTGGCAGGCCCCTCCCCCAGAAGGCAGGCTGAAAAATCAAGAAGCCCACATCCCTAAGATCCCTATAAAACAAGGGCGCACGGTCTGGGTCCCAGTCAATAATTTGGGCTCTGGACAGCCCTGCAACCTCTCCTCATCAGAATGACGAGAAGGAGAAATCCCCCCCAGCAAAGAAAAGACAATGAGTCTGTGGTCTCTGCCACAGAACTAATGGATATGGATAAAACCAAATTATCAGAAATGGAATTCAGAGTAACAATGGTCAAGATGATGGGTAGACTTGAAAAAAGGATTAACGAAAATGTTAATGAGAATATAGAATCTCTAAGGGCGGAAATGAGAGCGAATCTGGCAGAAATTAAAATTTCTATGAGCCAGATGCGGTCAAAACTAGAGGCTCTGACGGCCAGGGTGAATGAGGCAGAAGAACGAATCAGCGAATTGGAGGATGGGTTAGTAGAAGAAAAAGCTAATATAGAATCTGGACTCAAAAAAATCCACGCTCAGGAATGTAGGTTACGGGAGATTACGGACTCAATGAAACGTTCCAATGTCAGAATCATCAGCATCCCTGAGGGGGGTGGAGAAAAACAGAGGTCTAGAAGAGATATTTGAACAAATTGTAGCTGAAAATTTCCCTAATCTAGCAAGGGAAACAAACATTCGTGTCCAAGAGGCAGAGAGGACCCCTCCCAAGCTCAACCATGACAAACCTACGCCACGTCACGACATAGTGCATTTTGCAAATATTAGATCCAAGGATACAGTATTGAAAGCGGCCAGGGCAAAGAAATTTCTCACGTACCAAGGCAAAGGTATCAGAATTATGTCAGACCTGTCTACACAGACCTAGAATGAGAGAAAGGGTTGGAAGGGCATTTTTAAAGCTCTTTCAGAGAAAAACATGCAGCCAAGGATCCTTTATCCAGCAAGGCTGTCATTCAGAATTGATGGAGAAATAAAGACCTTCCAGAATCGCCAGTCATTGACCAATTTCATAACCACGAAACCAGCCCTACAGGAGATATTAAGGGGGGTTCTATAAAAGTAAAAAGGCCCCAAGAGTGATACAGAACAGAAAGTCACAATCTATAGAAACGAAGACTTTACTGGCACATGGCATCATTAAAATCATCTCTCTCAATATTCAGTCTCAATGTAAATGGCCTAAATGCTCCCATAAAGCGCCACAGGGTTGCAGATTGGATAAAAAGACATGACCCATCCATGTGCTGTCTACAAGAGACTCATTTTGAACCTAAAGATACATTCAGACTGAAAGCAAAAGGGATGGAATACCATCTTTCACGCCAATGGACCTCAAAAGAAAGCTGGGGTAGCAATTCTCATATCAGACAGATTGGATTTTAAACTAAAGACTACAGTTAGAGACACAGAAGGGCACCATATTATTCTTAAAGGATGTATCCAGGGGCGCTTGGGTGGCACAGCGGTTAAGCGTCAGCCTTCGGCTCAGGGCGTGATCCTGGCGTTCTGGGTTCGAGCCTCACATCAGGCTCCTCTGCTATGAGCCTGCTTCTTCCTCTCCCACTCCCCTGCTTGTGTTCCCTCTCTCACTGGCTGTCTCTAACTCTGTTAAATAAATAAATAAAATCTTTAAAAAAAAAAAGATGTATCCAACAAGTGGATATGACAATTATAAATATATATGCCCTCAACAGGGGAGCAGCAAGATACACAAGCCAACTCTTAACCACAATAAAGAGACATATAGATAAAAATACATTAATACTAGGAGCCCTCAACACTCCACTATCAGAAATAGACAGAACACCCATGCAAAAAATCGACAAAGAAACAAGGGCTTTGAATGCCATACTCGACGAGTTGAACCTCATAGATATATATAGAACACTACACCCCAGAACCAAAGAATACTCATTTTATTCTAACGCCCATGGAACATTCTCAAGAAGAGACGTGTTCTGGGACACAAAACAGGTCTCAACCGATACCAATAGACTGAAATTATTCCCTGCATATTCTCAGACCACAATGCTTTGAAATTGGAACTCAACCACAAGGAAAAATTTGGAAGAAACTCAAACACTTGGAGACTAAGAACCATACTGCTCAGGAATGATTTGATAAACCAGGAAATCAAAAATCAATTTAAACAATTTATGGAGACCAAGGAGATTGAAAACACAATGGTCCAAAACCTATGGGATACTGCAAAGGCAGTCCTAAGGGGGAAATACATAGCCATCCAAGCCTCACTCAAAAGAATAGAAAAATCTAAAATGCAGAAAAAATGTTCAAAATCATTAGCCATCAGGGAAATTCAAATCAAAACCACACTAAGATACCACCTTACACCAGTCAGAATGGCAAAAATTGACAAGGCAAGAAACAACAATTGTTGGAGAGGATGTGGAGAAAGGGGATCCCTCCTACATTGTTGGTGGGAATGCAAGTTGGTACAGCCACTCTGGAAAACAGTGTGGAGGTCCCTTAAAAAGTTAAAAATTGAGCTACCCTATGATCCAGCCATTGCACTACTGGGTATTTACCCCAAAGATACAGACGTAGTGAAGAGAAGGGCCATATGCACCCAATGTTCATAGCAGCAATGTCCACAATAGCTAAATCGTGGAAGGAGCTGAGATGCCCTTCAACAGATGACTGGATTAAGAAGTTGTGGTCCATATATACAATGGAATATTACTCAGCTATCAGAAAGAACGATTTCTCAACATTTGCTGCAACATGGACGGCACTGGAGGAGATAATGCTAAGTGGAATAATTCAGGCAGAGAAAGACAATTATCATATGATTTGTCTCCTCTATGGAACATAAGAACTAGGAAGATGGGTAGGAGAAGAAAGGGATAAAGAAAAGGGGTTAATCAGAAGGGGGAATGAAGCATGAGAGACTATGGACTCTGAGAAACAAACTGAGGGCTTCAGGGGGGGTGGGGGAATGGGATAGACTGGTGATGGGTAGTATGGAGGGCACGTATTGCATGGTGCACTGGGTGTCATACGCAACTAATGAATCATCGAACTTTGCATCGGAAACCAGGGATGTACTGTATGGTGACTAACATAATATAATAAAAAAACATTACAAAAATATTTTAATGTAAAGTATAAAACATAAAAATATTAGAAGAAATTATAAAAGAATATTCTAATCTTGAGGTGATAGTTATATAACCTAGAAGCCAGAAATAATTTTTAAAACACTGATTTTGTGACCACAGGTTTAAAAGATAAACAAGAAACAGAGTAATATATTTGTAACGTGTATTTTTTTAACAAGTTCTTTGGCAAAAAAATAAGAAAATAAGAATGACAGCCAGTAATAATAGCATAAGAGACATGAACAGGTAATTGTTCAGAGAAATGGATAATAAAACCACATCAGTAATCAATGAACTAAATTAAGAATTTTCTTTCATTTACCAGATTAACCAAAATTAAAATGCATAATAATACCCAGTGATGACAAGGGTATGGAGAATGAGGCATTCTCAAACACATTTGATAGGAGTATAAATCAGTACATGTATTTGGGCAGTAATTCAGAATTTTATGTTGTACTGTGAAATATGTATTGCTCATGATGCAATAATTCCACTTTTACAATTTATTTTATAAAACTCCTGTGCAATTGCACAAAAAATATGTACAATACATATTGCAGCATTGCTGTCATCATGATAAGGTATAATGAACCTACATGTCCATTGAGGGGAAGGGGTAAATAAGTTACCAAATATCGACATGATGGAATATTGAACCACCATAAAAAAGAACTAGGTAGGAAGAAGGCAAGATGGTGAAGGAGTAGGGGACCCCGTTTCAACTGGTCCTCTGAATTTAGCTGGATATCTATCAAACCATTTTGAACACTAACGTAATCAGCCTGAGATGTAGGAATATATATCTGGATCTCTACAAACAGAAAACCGACTGCTTTTGGCAAGGTAGGATGTGTGGAGTCATGAATCTGTGGGGAGATATTGAGAGATAAACAGAAGGGGGAAGGAGCCGCCATAAGCTGGCACCTGGAAAGTGATATAACACCAGAGCACAAAATTGGAACCCTGAGAAATCTGCTCCAGTAAGAGACATCCCTCTCTGAAGGGGGTTTTGGAAATGAAAAGGCAGTATTTTAGGTAGAGCATTATAGTCTCAGGTTACGAGGGACCACAGAGCAATAGGAGATTCCCGAAACAGTAGAGGGCTTGAACATTGGAGCCAGGAAGCAGGTTATGGTCAATGAGCCCAGGAAGGGACTCTCTGCTCGGGTTGCCAGAAACCACAAACCAGGCAGGTCAATATCAGCTCTTTCCTTAAATAGTCTGAAAAAAAATCTTAAACCTGCGCTTGCGACAGGGCAAAAACTCTCAGAGCAGTAGTGGCTGGGAAAGGGCTTTAGAACGGAACCAGACTTGATTCCAGAGCTTTGGGTATTCATGTTAGCCCCTGGTTGCTCACGGTTTTAGAAGCACGAAAGGCAGTGGCCCTCCCAGCCCCCTGAAAAAACTTCTGAGAGAGTAGCTGTGGGTGCACACCACAGGAGGCTATGGTTTTCAACAGCGCAAGCAAAAGTGCAGACTCTTTGTCCTGCAGGGTTTATTAAAGATGGCAGACTGTAAATTTTCTACTCTGGAAAACAGGTTTGGCTGTGGCCATTTTTGCTCTGATCCCCTGAAGAGGCCCCAGGAACAGAAGAGGCCCCAGAAACAAAATAGGCATAAAAGACAGGTTTCCATTGAGCCCATCCCCCTGACGGGGTGGGGCAACTCTGCACAGGCAGGGTTACCTGAAAAACAACGTGGCAGGCCCCTCCCTCAGAAGACAGGCTGGAAGAACAGGCGGATGACAATTCTTTGGATCCTATAAGACTATAAAATTCCAACACCAGGGGAAAATTGTATATTGAACTCCAGGTATGGCCTCATGAATTGTTTATTTTTCAGATAAAATTCTCCTTTTCTTTTTTTTTTTTCCTTTTCTCATGCCATTTCCCCTGCTGTATTTCTCTTTATACCTTCTCCTCATTTCAACTAGATGTCTATTATACCAACTCATTTTTCATAGTTGCCTTTTAACTTGTATTTTTACACACCTATATTTTTTATACATATATGCTTTATTTTAGCCCATTTTTCACTCTACTCAGTTTTACCTTTTTATATATACAAGTTTTACTTTCCTAGTAATTTTGGGACATAGTGTCTTCTAACACACATACCAAAATATACCAGGAACAGCTAAAACACCCTGCTTTGTCCACACTGAGAGATTATAGCCCCCCTCCGTCTTCCCCCACCTTTTTAAAAAGTTTTAATTTTTTACATTTTATTCTGTGTTTCATTTTGGCTTTGTTTTTCGGTGGTGGCTTCTGACCACTCCAGATTTTGTTACAGTGCATCTTGCTTGGGTCGCGGTTGATATTTTGGATTCTGCTCATTCACCCAACCATCCCTCAACAGAATGACTAGGTGGAGGAACTCTCAACAAAGAAAAGAAACAGAGACAATGTCCTCTGCCACAGAACTAATGGATATGGATATAAGCAAGATGTCAGAGATAGAATTCAGAATAGCAATCATAAAGTCAATAGCTAGGCTTGAAAAAAAGCATTAGTGACAATGTAGAATCTCTAAGGGCAGAAATGAGATCTAATCAGGCCAAACTTAAAAACGCTATGAATGAGATGCAGTCTAAACTGGGTACAGCCAGGGTAAAAGAGGCAGAAGAATGAATTACTGACCTAGAAGATAAGCTGAACGGAAGGAAGCTGAGGAAGATAGGGATAGGCAGCTAGTAGCCCATGAAAACAGACTTAGATCAATGACACCATGAAACATTCAAATGTCACAATTACTGGGATCCCTGACAGGGTGGAGAAAGAGAGGACTAGAAGGTATATTTGAGCAAATCATAACTGAGAACTTCCCTAATCTGGGGAAGGAAACAAACATTTGTGTCCAAGAGGCAGAGAGGAACCCATCCAAAATCAATAAAAATATATCAACACCCAACATGTTAATAGTGAAGTTTGCAAATCCTAAAGCCAAGGAAGCTATACTGAGAGCAGCTAGGGGAAAGAGATTTCTTATGTACAGAGGGCGGAACATCAGAATAAGATCAGACCTGTCCACAGACACCTGGCAAGCCAGAAAGGGCTGGCAGAACATATTCAGGGTCTAAATGAAAAGAACATGCAGTGAAGAATACTTTACCCAGCAAGACTGTCATTCAGAATGGATAGAGAGATAAAGAGCTTTCAGAACAGGCAGAAACTGAAAGAATATGTGACCATCAAGCTAGCCCTGCAAGAAATATTAAGGGGGATTCTGTAAGTGAAGAGAAACCCCAAGAGTCACATAGACCAGAAAGAAGAAAACCTACAGAAACAGGGACTTTACAGGCAATACAATGGCACTAAATAAATATCCTTCAATACTTACTCTCAGTGTAAACAGGCTGGATGCTCCCAACAAGAGACACAGGATTTCAGATTGGATAAAAAAGCAGGGCCCATCCATATGCTGTCTACAAGAGACTCGTTTTGAACCTAAAGACACCTCCAGATTGAAAGTAAGGGGATTGAGAATCATTTACTATGCCAACGGACATCAAAAGAAAGCTGGAGTAGCAATTCTCATATCAAACAAATTAGATTTTAAACCAAAGACTGTAGTAAGAGATGTAGAGAGACATTACATCATACTTAAAGGGTCTATCCAACAAGATCTAACAACTGTAAATATCTATGCCCCCAACATGGGAGCAGCGAATTATATAAACCAATTAATAACCAAAATAAAGAAACATATGGATAACAATACATTAATAGTAAGAGACCTAAACACTCTACTCACAACAATGGACAGATCATCTAAGCAGAAGATCAACAAAGAAACAAGAGCTTTGAATGACGCATTGGATCAGATGGACTTTGTAGATATATACAGAACATTCCATCCTAAAACAACAGAATACTCATTCTTCTCAAATGCACATGGAACATTCTCCAGAATAGATCACATACTGGGTCATGAATCAGGTCTCAACTGGTAACAAAAGATTCAGATTATCCCCTGAATATTTTTAGACCACAATGCTGTAAAACTGGAACTCAGGCACAAGAAGAAATTTGGAAGGAGCTCAAACACTTGGAAGTTAAAGAACATCCTGCTGAATAATGATTGGGTCAACTAGGAAATTAAAGAAGACCTTAAACAATTCATTGACACTAATGAGAATGAAAACACATTGGTCCAAAACCTATGGGATACTGCAAAGGCAGTCTAAGAGGGAAATACATAGCCATCCAAGCCTCTCTCAAAAAATTAGAAAACTCCCAAATGCACAAGCTAAATGTCAACCTAAAGGACCTGGAGAAAGAACAACAAATAAAGCCTAAACCAAGGAGGAGATGAAAAATAATAAAGATTAGAGCAGCAATCAATGAAATAGAAACCAGAACAACAGTAGAACAGGTCAACTAAACTATAAACTGGTTCTTTGGAAGAATTAATAAGATTGATAAACCACTGGCCAGACTAATCCAAAATAAAAGGGAACAGACCCAAATTAATAAAATCATGAATGAAAAAGGGGAGAGATCATGACTAATGCCAAGGAAATAGAAACAATTATTAGGTATTATCACCAGCAACTATATCCCAACAAATTAAGCAATGTAGAAGAAATGGACGCATCACTGAAAAGTTATAAACTACCAAGCCTGAAACAGGAAGAAATAGACAATCTGAACAGACAAATAACCAGCAAGGAAATTGAAGCAGTAATCAAAACCTCCCAAAAAACAAGAGTCCAGGGCCAGATGGCTTCCTGGGGGAACTCTACCAAACATTTAAAGAAGAAATTATACCTTTTTTACTGAAGCTGTTCCAAAAAATAGAAATAGAAGGAAAACTTCCAAACTCGTTCTATGACCCCAGCATTACCCTGAACCCAAAACCAGGCAAAGACCCCATCAAAAAGGAGAATTACAGACCAATATCCCTGATGAACATGGATGCCAAAATACTCAACAAAATTCCACCCAATAGGATCCAATGGTACATTAAAAGGACTTTTCACCACCACCAGGTTGGATTTATTCCTGGGATACAAGCATGTTTTAACATTTGCAAATCAATCAATGTGATAGATCGCATTAATAAAAGAAGAGACAAGAACCATATGATCCTCTCAACTGATGCAGAAAAAGTATTTGACCAAAAACCAGCATGCTTTCTTGATTAAAACTTCAAAGTATAGGGATAGAGGGAACATACCTCAATATCATAAAAGACATCTATGAAAAGCCCATAGTTAATATCATTCTCAGTGGGGAAACACTGAGAACTTTTCCCCTATGGTCAGGAACATGACAGGGATGCCCACTCTCACCACTCTTGTTCAACACAGTACTAGAGGGCCACCTGGGTGGCTCAGTCATTAAGCGTCTGCCTTCAGCCCAGGGCGTGATCCCAGGGTCTGGGGATCGAGCCCCACATCAGCTTCCCTGCTCTGCTGGGAGCCTACTTCTCCCTCTCCCACTGCCCCTGCTTGCATTCCCTCTCTCACTGGCTGTGTCTCTCTCTGTCAAATAAATAAATAAGATCTTTAAAAAACAACAACAACACAGTACCAGAAGTCCTAGCCTCAGCAATCAGACAACAAAAAGAAATAAAAAGTATTCAAATTGGCAAAGAAGAAGTCAAACTATCACTCTTCACAGATGACATGACTGACTTGATACTTTATGGGGAAAATCTAAGAGACCCCACCCCCAAGTTATTAGAAGTCATACAGCAATTCAGCAACATGGCAGGATACAAAATCAATGCACAGTAATCAGTTGCATTTCTATACACCAACAATGAGGAAGAAGAAAGAGAAATTAAGGAATCAATTCCATTTCCAATAGCTCCAAAAACCATAAGATACCTAGGAATAAACCTAACCAAAGAGGTAAAGGATCTATACTCTAGAAACTATGGAACATTTATGAAAGAAATTGAGGAAGACACAAAAAAACAGGAAAACATTCCATGCTCATGGAATGGAAGAATAAACATCATTAAAATTCTATGCTGCCCAGAGCAATTTACACATACAATGTAATCTGTATCAAAATACCATTGACATTTTTCACAGAGCTGGAACGAACAACCTTAAAATTTGTATGGAACCAGAAAAGACCCTGAATTGCCAGGGGAATGTTGAAAAAGAAAACCAAAGCTGGGGGCATCACAATGCCTGACTTCAAGCCATATTACAAAGCTGTAATCATCAAGACAATATAGAACTGGCACAAAGACACACAGATCAATGGCACAGAATAGAGAACCCAGAATTAGAACCTCAACCCTTTAATCAACTAATCTTCAACAAAGCAGGAAAGAACAACCAATGGAAAAGACAGTATCTTCAATAAATGGTGCTGGGAAAACTGGACAACCACATGCAGAACAATGAAACCAGACCATTCTCTTACACCATATACAAAGATAAACTCAAAATGGATGAAAGACCTCAACGTGAGACAGGAATCCATCAAAATCCTTAAGAAGAACATAGGCAGTAACCTCTTCGACATAGGCCACAACAAATTCTTTCAAGACACGTCTCTAAAGGCAAGGAAAACAAAAGCAAAAATGAACTAGTGGGACTTCATCAAGATAAAAAGCTTCTGCACAGCAAAGGAAACAGTCAACAAAACTAAGAGGCAATCCATGGAATGCGAGAAGATATTTTCAAATGACATTTCAGATAAAGGGCTGGTATCCAAGATCTATAAAGAACTTATCAAACTCAACACCCAAAAAACAAATAATCCAGTCAAGAAATGGGCAGAAGAGAGGAACAGACACTTCTCCAAAGAAGACATACAAATGGCCAACAGACACATGTTCAACATCACTCAGCATCAGGTAAATACAAATCAAAATCACAACGAGATACCACCTTACACCAGTCAGAATGGCTAAAATTAACAAGTCAGGAAACAACAGATGTTGGCGAGGATGCAGAGAAAGGGGAACCCTCTTACCTTGTTGGTGGGCATGCAAGCTGGTTCTGCCACTCTGGAAAACAGTGTGGAGGTTCCTCAAAAAGTTAATAATATAGCTACCCTATGACCCAGCAATTGCACCACAAGGTATTTACCCCAAAGATAAAGATGTAGTGAAAAGAAGGGGGCACATGCACCCCAGTGTTCATAGCAGCAATGTCCACAATAGCCAAACTGTGAAAGGAGCTGAGATGCCCTTCAACAGATGAATGGATAAAGAAGATGTGGTCCATATATACAATGGAATATTACTTAGCCATCAGAAAGGATGAATACCCCCCATTTGTATCGACATGGGTGGTACTAGAGGGGATTATGCTAAGTGAAATAAATCAAACAGAGGAAGACAATTATCATATGGTTTCACTCATATGTGGAACATGAGGAATAGCGTGGAGGAGCACAGGGGAAGGGAGGGAAAATGGAATGGGAAGAAATCAGAGAGGGAGACAAACCATGAGAGACTCTGGACTCCAGGAAACAAACTGAGGGTTACAGAAGAGAGTGTGTTGGAGGGATGGGGTAACCAGGTGATGGGTATTAAGGAAGGCACATATTGTGATGAACACTGGGTGCTATAGGCAACTAATGAATCATTGAACACTACGTCAAAAACTAATGATGTACTATATATGCTGGCTAACTGAACATAAGAAAAATGAATTAGGTATAGACCCCTGTACTGATAACAGAGAGCTGTCCATGATATATTATAAATTGCACCTATATATTGCTATATACATCTGGAAATGCTATATGCTATACACATGCATACATATATGAAGTCATGTTGTTTACAACTGCAACAACTACCTTGCCTCCCCTGAGAGAAAACAGAATCTCAGGGAGACCAAGTCAGAAACAAACAAAAATAACAGAGACACTGAAATTTGGAAAACGTCTCATCGCCGGACTTCTTTGATTATATGAAATAATAAACATCCTAATTAAGTCAATTTTAGTCAGGTCTCCTGCTACTTAGCCAGAAAATTCATAACCATCACAGTTGCCTTATCAACAGCACTATAAATCAGTAACATGATAATTTAAAAGTAACTGATGGGATATTTTGGTATTACATACACATTGTCTTTCCAAAGAAAGGAAGTCCAAGGGACAGAATGGAGAATGAATTTTTACCTGCATTTTTCATTGTTTCTTTTCATGGGAATAAGATTAAATTAAGACAAATCTCCAGATTCAGACATCAGGTAACATCATATATATTATAAATATTAATGTTAAAACAGGAAGAGTCATTCTAAAATACAAGTGAAATTACTTGTATAATTTGTTGAAAGGGATAAGAACTTTTGGACATATTTTTTCTTTCAAATTCATTCTGCTTAATACCACACATCGCACTTTATTTGTATTAGTGATACTTTTAAATCTGTATATCTTGCTTGAATTCCCCCAAAAAAGCAATCTGACACAAGGGCTTACATGCAGGTGGTTTATTTTGAGGAAATGGAAAGGCTGAAATAATGAAGGAAAGAAAGCCAAAGAGTGCTTTATTGAGCTACCTATGTACTCTTGGTAACTTGGGGCTCAAATCCTCTGGGAGCCCTGCCAGAAAACATGTAGAATACACTGCAGATTTGCATCCCCATGGCCTTCCTGAGGCTTCACTTCCTTCAACTGCAAAATGAGAATTTTTTCTTTCCATGAATCCCAAAATCACATACAGCTCTAAAATTTGTATTAGTGTATAAACACAAATGCTGCTTTGATTGACCAAAAACAATGTAACAAAATTCATTCAGTAAGCATGAGTGATTTTATTCATGTATTTTGAAATATATGCCAAATTCCTAGAATACTGTTGTATATAATAATGCACAATGGGAAATGCAGTCAAAAACAAAACCAAACCTTTAACTTACCAGGTTTGGGGCTTTTTTTTTTTCTATTATAACGTATCTACTATGCCCAGACAGTGCTGGGAAACAAAGTCAAACGATTGAAGTAAGAGCTAAGAATAGTTGATTCTTCAGTTGAGGATGATTGGGATATTTTCACTCTGCCAATAAATATTTCATCATATTTTAAATATAAATTGATTCAATCATAACTGTAGAATCAAAAGAAAAGGGAAATAGAAACTGCTAATCTAAAATAACAGTTTGTTATAGTGATTCCAATTTGAAAGAAGCTTTATCACAACTAACAAAGTATTTGGAAGTGTTTATTACAGTGGTTTGTAACTGCTTTCTTTTTATGTATTTACGTTACATCATTATCTAATTATTTCAATCCATTGTTACATGTTCATCTTAACTTACTTTATTATTTACCACTCTACATGGGTATTTATTATAATTTAATAGGCTAGAGTGTAGTATAATGTCTTCCAATTTATTAATTCAATTCCATATCAAAAAATCATAGTTTTTTATTAATATGCTTATGAAAATTCCTTTTTTAAGAAACAAAATAGTTTGATGTATTTTTCCTACATTTTTGGCAATTACCTTTATATTCATAATTAACAACAACTTAAGGGAACATTTAAGAAAATTTTATTTTATTTTTATATTTGAAAAATGAAAGAAATTTCACAATGCATATCATTTCTTTGGTCAGAATTTATCATATTATCTGATAGCTCTGAATTGGT
This sequence comes from Ursus arctos, assembly GCF_023065955.2. Taxonomy (NCBI): domain Eukaryota; kingdom Metazoa; phylum Chordata; class Mammalia; order Carnivora; family Ursidae; genus Ursus; species Ursus arctos. The sequence continues at coordinate 16,911,345 of NC_079873.1, forward strand.
GTTTATATGTCTGTTAAGATTTAAAAAACATGTTTTATATTTTTGAGATTTTAATTTTCTCTAATGATGTTAACTGCTCCTCTATAGTTTTAAGATTTTATTTATTTATTTTGAGAGAGAAAGCTCACGCACCTGAGCAGGTAGAGGGGCAGAGGCAGAGGGAGAGAGAATCTCAAGCAGACTCCACACTGAACACAGAGAGCCCAAATAAGGGCTCGATCCCACAACCCCAAGATCACGACCTGAACCAAAATCAAGAGTTGAACACTCAACTGACTGGGCCACCCAGGCGCCCCAACTTCCAATGTTTTAATTATTGAAAGAAAATCTGTGAAATAATCACAAAACTACCCAAGCAGATTTGATGTACTCTCTATATACTTACACTGTAACTATTCTATTTATCACTGATCATAATCGATTATTTCCCAAATCACCTTGGAATTTAGTGGACATCTTGTAGATTATAGGTAAGGCCTGAGTAGCATGGCCTAAAAAGCATTTTATTGTAATACCAATAGTCTTCGCAATGATCAGGGTTTGTTAATATTCCATGAAATTCTCTAATGTGAAAAGAATGTATACTAGTATGTAGACACTTTTGAAGGTAGGTGTAAATCTTCCCTTAAGCAATGAAATGAACTAAAGATTTATGTTTTCACTGTGGTGTGTCTCACAACATTTTGCCCCTATTAAAGTCCTTTCCCAGTTCTAATCCTTTCCTAATCCATAAGGTAACACAAAATAGTCTGTGTTTTTGTGTGCTGTTGAAAGGGCCTCATAACTGAACTCACAACAAAACTCAACTGTGGGAGAATTATTTTCATTTTTCTGTAGATCTGTGTTTGGGAGAAGTGTCACCTAGGGAATTTTGAAAAACAGCACAAACGTGAAACAGAAGTTTGCATCTCATTAAGAATTTGGAATTTTTATATAAATTGTTTCTGACAAATGTTTGGCAGATGAACATTTATATGTGACGGTTACGAAGAGTCATGAAAGGAAAACAGCTGTGCTAGAGACCTCTTAGTCTGTAAACCACTGGAAAAACATAAAAGTGTTTAGATCTTTAGCAACTCAGTTTAAGCTTTATACAGATCAACACTTATACAGTCTAGGGTCTAAAAAAATGGAGACCCTCCCAGAAGTTTCTTGTTTTATCATATAAGTTTTTCAACTAAATTTATGCAGTACTCTAATTTTCTTTTTAATTCTCCTCCCTATTTCAACCAATCCTGAATTATCCAATAAACAAATTAAGTATATGCTAAGACACCAATACAAGAACAGCATCCAAAACCCTTTATAAAAAGGGTCAGAATTTATTTATCCATTTGACAGAGATAGAGACAGCCAGCGAGAGAGGGAACACAAGCAGGGGGAGTGGGAGAGGAAGAAGCAGGCTCATAGTGGAAGAGCCTGATGTGGGGCTCGATCCCACAATGCCGGGATCACGCCCTGAGCCTCTCGCCCTGCATTAAAGTAGAATTGGAAAAGTTATAACTTAGATGGAATTACTTTCTTTAGTATTAACATCATTTCTTTTTACTTATTTATCAGGAGGGGCACTATACTCTTCTTTGTTTAGAACCTCTAATTATTGTCATTTTTAAAGTTTTATTATAGATATTTTCAAACAAATACCAAAGTAGAGAGAATAGTATAATGAACCTACATATACCTATCACCCAGCTTCAACAATCTACAACTCTTGATAATTATTTCATCAATACTTCCACCTACCATAACTCTGCAGCATATCTCACATATTATTACATTTGTAAGTATTTAACTGTGTATCTCTAAAACACACTTTTTTGAAAAATTTAAATCTTCAGAACAATTATAAAAATAGCACAATGAATACTGGTATTTCTTTACCAAGATTACCAACTACTGGTATTTTGCCAGATTTACTTTATCTTTTTCTATGTAGTATATAAATACATGTGTAAACATATTCTAATTATTTCTGCTGAGTCATATAAGAGTAAATTCAAATTGCAGATATCATGACCCTTTACCCTGAAAGAGTTCACCATGTGTCTCTTAAGAATAAAGATCCTTTACATCAAAAACTAGGGATGTACTGTATGGTGACTAACATAATAAAAAAAAATATTATAAAAAAAAGAATAAGGATCCTTGCTTACATAACCATATTACAATGATCAAATTCAGCAAATGCAACATTGATACAAAACTATTGTTTAATGTATAGTTCACATTCAGATTTCTCCAATTTTACCAGTAATGTCCTATATTTATAGTAAATATTTTCCATCCTTGATCTAATCCATTATTGAATTTAGTTATCATACCCCTTTAACCTCCTTTAATCTAAAATAATTCCTTTGTCTTTTTTATTTTTCATGACATTGACATTTTTGAAAAGATCAATTGTTCTGGTAATGTTCCTGAATTGTCTTACTATAGCCCTCATCAACCATCTTCACCCCTGTTCTCTAGGCTTCTCTTGGGTTTGTGGATGCCATAGAAAGAGATGTAGGTGTCTTCACTTAGAAACTCTTTGATGTAGAGAAGTGAAATGTGTTTGGGTTTGTAGAGAAGCAGAAAGGCAATGTAGAGAAGGAAATAGGAGTGGACACTGCTAAGAATAACCTCAAAGCCATTAAGATTCAAACACTTAGTATTTTCATTATAAGCTTTTTCAACTGCTTCTTTCTGTTACTATTTTTAGAACTTCAGTTGACAAGTGCTCCAAAAAGAACATTTTAATAAGAAAGCGTGTGTATCTGATGAGATTTGGTGAACAGCTGAGACCACTGCTTGTAATTTCTACTTGTCTTAGGCTGGACTCTTAAATTCATCCTTCCACTGCAATAAGAGGAACCTGTTTAAAAACACAACCATGGGGGCGCCTGGGCGGCACAGTGGTTAGGCGTCTGCCTTCGGCTCAGGGCGTGATCCCGGCGTTGTGGGATCAAGCCCCACATCAGGCTCTTCTGCTATGAGCCTGCTTCTTCCTCTCCCACTCCCCCTGCTTGTGTTCCCTCTCTCGCTGGCTCTATCTCTGTCAAATGGATAAATAAAATCTTAAAAAAAAAACACACAACCATGACTATGTTAATCCCCTGCTGAAATATCAGGAGTGAGATAAAGTTCAAGCTCCATGGCATAGCAGAAAAAGTGTTTCATGACCTGATATATTCTAGCTACCATTCCAGTTTCTCATATTTAGTTCTGAGCTTCCCAAAGAGGAATATGTATATGCCCAGAGGTATGAGACACTATGCCAGGGAGATCAGTTACTAGTACAGTTTTCTAGAACTTCAGCTTTACACAGTGGTAAGGAATTGTGGCATACTGTATTTTCCAAAGATGAATGCCAAAATATATCTCATCATACACACTCTTCTTAATGTGAAAGTTGACAATCCTCCCATCAAGAGGTAGTTCTATGTTACTTTCCTGTGAAAGAAATGAGAAAGTGTGTGTATGTGGCAGGAGTGATATCTGCATCAATGCCAACCATAGCATAAAAATAACTTCATCCTCAATGTTTATAGCAGCAATGTCCACAATAGTCAAACTATGGAAAGAGCCCAGAGGTCCATTGACAGATGAATGGATAAAGAAGATGTGGTATAAATATACAATGGAATATTATACAGCCATCAAAAAATGAAATCTTACCATTTACAATGACATGGATGGAACTAGAGGGTATTATGCTAAGCAAAATACGTCAATTGGAGAAAGACAATTATCATATGATCTCACTGATATGTGGAATTAAGGAAAAAAAAAAGAACAGAACCATAGGGGAAGAGAGGAAAAAATAAAACAAGATGAAACCGGAGAGGGAGACAAACCATGAGAGACTCTTAATCATAGGAAACAAACTGAGGGTTGCTGGAGGGGAGGGGGTAAACGGATGGGGTATCTGGGTAATGGACATTAAGGAGGACATGTGATATAATGAGCACTGGGTATTATATAAGACTGATGAACCACAGACCTGTACCTCTGAAACCAATAATATTATATGTTAATTAATTGAATTAAAATAATGAATTAAAAAAATAACTTCATCTTTCAGAACTCTCATACTTACACACTTAGTAAATCCAATCATGATTTTAGACCACTAGTTTTCAATGTGGGAGGCACATACCCCAGGGGATTTACAAGGCTATCCACTAGGATATAGGGGAAAATATTAGAATGTGGAACTTCCCCTTTTATATATTTTTATTGTCATACATCTTTAATTTATATTTTATGCTTTTAAATTTTTTTAGTTTTTTTTTTTATTTTTTATGTAGCCTCCATGGCTGGGCATGTAGCCCAATGCAGGGCTTGAACTCATGATCCTGAGATCAAGAGTCAGGAACTTAACCGACTAAGCCACCCAGGTGCTCCTATATTTTATATTTAAAAATATAAAACTACAGTATCAGATACTGTAGCTATTAGTCACACATAGTTATTGAACACTTGAAATGTGGCTAGTCTGAACTAAGATGCTGAAAGTTTAAATATACAACAGATTTCAAAGACTTATTATTTAAAACTATGTATCTCATTATAATTTTATATTGATGTCATGTTGAAATGATATTTTTGATATACTGGCTTAATTTAAACATTCAAATTAATTCTACTTGTTTCGTTTTACTTTTTTTAAATTTGGCTACTAGAAAATTTAAAATTACATATGTAGCTCTCATTTGCGGCTCAAAGTGTATTTCTATTTGACAGTGCTGACATACAGTTTTATAGTGTAGGGGACCAGGGCAGGCCACCCAAAATATGTCACTTTGGTATATTGAGTATTTTGAATTAAAGTTACTTAAGAAACAGCCAAATGTAGGAAGAACACTTTGACCCTCCTTTGCCTCCAGAAAGCAGGAAATAAATCTTCCAGGTGAAAGTACCCTCCTATGACAGGAGGTAAAGAGAAATTCTTATCACCAGGATAGGGAATCCAAAGCCAAGAAGGCTGTATAAACAAACCTTGTTACTTTTACTAATTTACTACCCCAGGCCATATACTGTTTAGAATTCCTTACTACTTGAAGCTCCCAAAGTTAAGTTTTCTTTGTCCTGTCAATTCCTCACAGATTTGTCTAAAATGTATAAAAACTGCATGCCTTAGTCATTTCTTTGGGTCTCAATTTCATAATTGGGCCTCCATGTGCACATAATAAAACTTTAATATTTTCTCCTGTTTATCTGTCTCACGTTAATTTAATTCCTAGACCAGAAAGAAGAATCTTGAAGGAAAGAAAAATATTTCCCTCCCCATCATTAGTAATGATATATATTTTTAAACTAATAAACCTGTATTGAGGAGATATATGTTTATATATTTTTATGATAGGATTAGGCAATTAGAGATGTTTGGAAAATGCTGATCTAGAAAGCCAATTGGGAAATCCCTTTTAAATAATGTAGGACCCAAGGTACCAAAAGAAAGAAACATCTATCTCCATCCTTTTGCCTCTCCTCCCACAAATCCTCCAAAAATATTTGTTATTCTACAAATCAATACTCCCCTCCTAGGAGGGCCCAGTTTGCACTCTGAGATTGCTCCATGCACCCTACTTCAAAACTGCTAGTGTAGGTCTTTCTCACTAACCAGCTGTCTCATATAAAAGTTGATCTCTTAGGTGACCTCAAGTCAGGAACTGGCTACTTACTTGCATGGCCTAAAGCAAAAGGAATGTGGGGCCCCTTAGTCAAAAACTATTAAACATTTCAAGAAAGCAAAAGCAGAGCATTAAACTAAGAGCAAGGCCCTTTTGAGCCTTTGGCCCTGTGCAACTACACAGGTCATATGCCATGAATCTGACTGTCTCAGGTCATGTACCTTCTCAGAGCTTCCAGGTGTTCTCATTCTTTTATACCCCCTAGATAATTACTGTGAGGTGCTCAGAATTCCCCATCCTAATTTAGCAGGATGATTATAGGTCTTTATAATTATAGTTCCTAAAGTAAAGGCTCTGCTCTTTCATTAAGCTAAAACCATATGTTTTTTTAAGTCTTTTCTTGAGTCTCTTGGACTGTCTCTGGATGGAGCATTCCTGGCCACAGTAAAGAGGAAGTTTTTACTGTCTTCACAAGAAGAACATCTCATTCCTTTATCATTCTTGGCAGTTGTTTGATTAAATTTGAAGTAGAATGTTTTTCATATTGAGTAAGAGACAGTGTTTTAATGATAAGTATTTCTTCACACAATATAAGGCCTATGTGACCTAAGGAATGTTAAAAGAAATGTGGATGGCTGTCATTCTCACTATTTCATTAAAATATAAGAAATACTAACAAATTTAAATGTCTTATTATTGTATGAAATTTTCATCCCAATATAAAATATCATTATTATGCCAGAGAGCTGCTTAAGAATGATTAAAGGAAGGTACTTGAGTTTTTATAGACAAAGAATTGGTTCTAATTAACTTTGTGCAAATAAATCAGAGTAAAGATTGCACTACAATAACATAGATTGATAATTTTTGTTCATAAACTGACCTGCGATAAAGTATGCCTTCTGAAAACAGGAAGTTGAAAACTATGCCTCTCATTGTGGAACAGAATAGCAGCTAGTACATGGGAATAGGCATGGGTAATGGAGGTGTGGACATAGAAAAATCGAATGATTCAAAGATACAATAAGAGGGCACCATTTCATTAAACCGACAGCCACCATAAATCCCATGACCTAATTTCACTCCAATGACAGATGGTTTACTTTTAAATAATTTATGCCCCATATCATGCTTGATTTCATTTTAAACTTAACTGGGTATGAACTAAACAGAAAATTAAATGTTAACTCCTAAGTCAAGGTAAGTAGGTGTCAAATCAATATATGAAAAACAATAAATATAGTATTAGACAACTTTCATGAAGCGATCTTGTATTTTTGTAATAAAGCATCTGTGTAGCCAACACAAAATTTCTAATATTATATGTAGTCAATTAGAATACTAACAGAATTTATGTTTATAATGACATGTTACCTGGCAATATAGTCAGTGTTAAAATTTGCTTTTGATCCGTATCCTTCTCCCCAGACATACAGAAAATAAAGTAGTAGAGATCTTTTAAATTATATTATAATGCAAACATATAGCAAATGCCCAAGTGAAGTGTGCCATTGTTTTAGTGACCACTAACTCAATTTCTATTAAGAGCAAGATGCTCATTTATCTCTAAAAAATAATCATAATGCTTGCTCTGCTAACTCACCAACTAAGAACATTCAAATGAGAGAACAAATATAAAAAGAAATTTAAATCTACAAATCACTGTGTAACTACATCATATTTGTGTATCTTAAATCCTTAGGATTCCTTTAGTTCTGGGGCTCGTCTGGGGTCTCTTAGGCAATTGCTTCCTCCTTCTAGTTTAGAGATTATTTTTCAACTATGCTGTGACTGTCTTCCAAATGCTACAATAGCATGTTTCTTCACATTGTGGATAAGCATGTGATGAGGATGATGTCCATTTCAGACATAACAAAAAGCAATTAAAATTTTGTGGTGTATCATGATTAACATGACTATTACTTACACAAAGCATTATAAATAAATAAGATTAACTGCATATGTTTCTTAAGTAAACAATCTGACTTAATCACTACAATTGAACTTCCAAATTAATGTGAATTAGGTAAAAGAAGAACGGGTCTTAGCAGGCTGCATTTTCTTTAGATAGAGGACTTATTTTTCACATGGCGATTGATTATTCTGTTGACACATGGAAGACAGCAGGTGAATGTGAATGAGAAAGGTCACTTTGTTCGAAGTAGGAAAAATAGCTGTGATGTGATTTTCATAACAGTCAATCATATTTATCCATACAAATGTGGAAAGTGACAAAGCCAATTCTAAAATGAAACACTTCCCACTGGATATCTAGGTAAAAAGGAAAAAAAAAAACCTTCCTCCTGATGATCAGTTTAGCATCTCCAGTGGCGATTTAGTTCTCATTCCAATAAATGAATCACAATCATCTTATTTTAGTTATGTATTATAAATGTGCTGAACGTGATTTGCGGGGAAAATCTACTTATCCAAAGGCATTCTATCACAATAGGTTGGATATGATGAAATAAGACATACATGGGTCTGATTCAATATAGCACCCAAAGAATTGGTGTCTACTACTTGTTAAGCATTAGAAGAAACATGTATACAGTATGCTCTCTAATTTTAGTCTAAATACTCACTTCCATTCTGAGTTTCTCACTCCAAAATCCAATTTCAAGGGACAAATTTTTAAAAGGTAAAGACCATGGCCCACATATTAGTACTTGGTTCATATCATAACATCACAAAATACTAAACTGGAAGAGACCACAATTTTATTTATTTTATGACATATATAAGGACACTAAGGCCTAAAGAGTTAAAATGACTACTAGATTATGTCAACAGCAGAGAAGGGCCTAAACTTGGGCCTCTGCAATCTAATACACATGTTTTTTTTAATATGAATTAAGTTGCTTTTGTTACTTTCGAAAAAAACATTACTATAGTTCTTCCTTGTAGGATTTTGGTCAAATCAGATAGACACGTGATTAAATCCTAAATTCTGATTTCTCTCCACCTTATACAATAGCACTAACAACAACAAGCTAAATAATAAAATATTTGATATCATCCAAATCTCACCCTTTTTCTTCCTTGAAATTGCTCTATGATTCATTTCAGTTTAGATTTTCTAATATTATTTTTTTAAGATTTTTTTTAATAATTTTTTTTTATTGTTAGTCACCATATAGTACATCTCCAGAACCTCATCAGAGAAGAGGTAAAAGAAGAAAGGCCTGTGTAGAGAACAACAGAGACCACAAGTCTACAAAGACACTCTCAGTCCTCTCAACAGACTATCTGAGAAAAGGTCAAAAAATGTTGTAATTTCTCCTGTGTTTTATACCAAAGCTACCCAGTACATCTATTTAGATTGTTTGGCTGTGTGGTTATTTTAAATAGACTACAGGGTTTCACTGACAGCTGAAAACACCACAATATACCATAGGGCCTCTTTTGGCCGCTGCTACTTGGCTCAGGTATCGTTTCTACCCCATCAGTCTCTTTCCAGCAATTAACATTGAGCAAGTATTTTTAAACATCTTCCGTATGTCAGGAATTGTGTTGGCATTGAAGATATATGGAAAAATATGATAAACCAGGTACCATCTCCATGAAGCTAACATCCTAATCTGGCATGAGAAGAAACAAACAAAGCTAACAATGTGATAAAAAAAATGGAGGAAATTTAAAAAATAATATGATAGTGCCTGAGTAACTTCCAAAGGTGGCTTAATTTAAATAAAGGAATCAAGAAAAATCTTTCTGAGAAGATAATATTTGATCTAATCACTAAAATGTTAGGAAGTTCATGTGGCTGGTTTGTAGAAAGTACAGTATTGTGACATGAAATGGAAGTAGGAGGTAGAGGCAGGGCTGATCATGTAAAGCTTCAAAGGCTGTTGAAAGAGGTTTTGATTTTGTTAGTGAAATAGAAAACCACTGAAGGGGTTATGGAAGGATTGACCTTTTTATAATCTCAAAATACAAAACTGGATGAGACCATAGTGATTATCTTGTTCAAATATTTTATTATAGAGATAAGGACAGTAAAGCCTACAGAGATAAAGTGACTAAGAAAGTCAACAGCAAAGCAGAGCCTAAACTTGGGTCTCTGAGCTCTAGAGAAAGGTAAAAAAGGTAAATGTCAGGAATGCTAGAATAAATTTATAACAATAACCATTAGTGATCTATATTCTAGAAACTACAAATCACTCTTGGAAGACACTGAAGAAGACACAAAAAGATGGAAAAATATTCCATGCTCATGGATCAGAAGAATTAACATACTTAAAATGTCCATGCTACCCAGAGCAATCTATACTTTCAATGCTATCCTGATCAAAATACCAATGACATTTTTCAAAGAACTGGAATAAACAGCCCTTCAATTTGTGTGGAACCAGAAAAGGCCCTGAATCACCAAGGAATTGTTGAAAAGGAAAAACAAAGCTGGGGGCATCACATTGTCTGATTTCAAGCTATACTACAAAGCTGCGATCACAAAGACAGCATGGTACTGGCACAAAAACAGACACATAGACCAATGGAACAGAATAGAGAGCCCAGAAATGGACCCTCAGCTCTTTGGGCTACTAATCTTTGACAAAGCTGGAAAAAACATCCAGTGGAAAAAAGACAGTCTCTTCAATAAATGGTGCTGGGAAAATTGGACAGCTACATGCAAAAGAATGAAACTTGACCACTCTCTCACACCATACACAAAGATAAACTCCAAATGGATGAAAGACCTCGATGTGAGACAGGAATCAATCAAAATCCTAGAGGAGAGCATAGGCAGCAACCTCTACGACATCGGCCACAGCAACCTTTCTCATGACACATCTCCAAAGGCAAGAGAAACAAAAGAAAAAATGAACTTGTGGGACTTCATCAAGATAAAAACCTTCTGCACAGCCAAGGAAACAGTCAAAAAAACTAAGAGGCAGCCCACGGAATGGGAGAATATATTTGCAAATGATGCTACAGATAAAAGACTGGTATCCAAGATCTACAAAGAGCTTCTCAAACTCAATACACAAGAAACAAATAAACAAATCATAAAATGGGCAGAAGATATGAACAGACACTTTTCCTTTTTTTTTTAACGTTTTTTTTTTTATTATATTATGTTAGTCACCATACAGTACATCCCCGGTTTCCGATGCAAAGTTCGATGATTCATTAGTTGCGTATAACAGAGGGGAGGGGGGTGGGGGAATGGGATAGACCGGTGATGGGTAGTAAGGAGGGCACATATTGCATGGTGCACTGGGTGTTATACGAACAGACACTTTTCCAATAATGACATACAAATGGCTAACAGACACATGAAAAAATGATCAAAATCATTAGCCATCAGGGAAATTCAAATCAAAACCACACTAAGATACCACCTTATGACAGTTAGAATGGCAAAAATGGACAAGGCAAGAAACAACAATTGCTGGAGAGATGTGGAGAAAGGGGATCCCTCCTACATTGTTGGTGGGAATGCAAGTTGGTACCGCCACTCTGGAAAACAGTGTGGAGGTCCCTAAAAAAGTTAAAAATTGAGCTACCCTATGATCCAGCCATTGCACTACTGGGTATTTACACCAAGGATAAGGATGTAGTGAAGAAAAGGGCCATATGCACCCCAATGTTCATAGCAGCATTGTCCACAATAGCTAAATCGTGGAAGGAACCGAGATGCCCTTCAACAGATGACTGGATTAAGAAGTTGTGGTCCATATATACAATGGAATATTACTCAGCTATCAGAAAGAACAAGTTCTCAACATTTGCTGCAACATGGACGGCACTGGAGGAGATAATGCTAAGTGAAATAAGTCAAGCAGAGAGAGACAATTATCATATGATTTCTCTCATCTATGGAACATAAGAACTAGGAAGATAGGTAGGAGAAGAAAGGGATAAAGAAAGGGGGGGTAATCAGAAGGGGGAATGAAGCATGAGAGACTATGGACTCTGAGAAACAAACTGAGGGCTTCAGAGGGGAGGGGGTGGGGGAATGGGATAGGCTGGTAATGGGTAGTAAGGAGGGCACGTATTGCATGGTGCACTGGGTGTTATACACAACTAATGAATCATGGAACTTTACGTTGAAAACCAAGGATGTACTGTATGGTGACTAACATAATATAATAAAAAAATATTATTATAATTAAAAATAAATAAATAAAAATAAAATGTATCTCTACTTAAAAAAAACAATAACCATTAGTGGTTAATATTTGTTGACAGTTATCACTAAGTGCTGAAGAAAATATATTTTTAAATAATTGATTATTTCACATATTCTAAAGAGAGCAAAGTTTAATTTAGCAGAAATTTATTTATTTATAAATTTATTTATTTTCATAAAGCCCTTTATGCTTTCAGCATGTTGTGCAATCATGTTCATCAGTTATTCCTCAAATAATATTTATAACTACTTTAGTACCCTACACGTATTTTTTTGATGTGAACTTTTTTAAAAATTCAAGTATAATTAACATACAGTGTTCTATTAGTTTCAGGTGTACAATATAATGATTCAACACTTCCACACATCACCTGGTACTCATCACAAGTGTACTCCTAAATCCTCATCACCTATGTCACCTATCCCCCCACCCACCTCCTTTCTAGTAACCATCAGCTTGTTCTCTATAGTTAAGAGTCTATTTCTTAGTTTGTCCCTCTCCCTTTTTTTCCCCTTTACTCATTTGTTTTGTTTCTTAAATTCCACATATGAGTGAAATCATACGGTATTTGTCTTTCTCTGACTGGCTTATTTTGCATAATACTCTCTAGCCCCATCCATGCCATTACAAATGGCAAGATTTCACTTTATTTTATGGCTGAGTAATATTCCATTGTATGTGTGTGTATGTGTGTGTGTGCATATATATATATATGCACACACACTGTATGATTATATCTGTGGGATAATCTCCTAGAACTGTCATTACTGGGACATTGGATAAAGTACTTGTTTTTCAGTTTACAGCATATATTTCATAATGATTTAATAGTCACTTTACTGCTTCAATTGGTATTTAAGGTGTCACAAGAATTGCTTTGTCTTCCATAATCAGTATTGTACTTACTTCTGGTTTCTTACTAAACAACAAGCAGTTGCAATAATTATCATATTAATTGGTATGAATTGATTGCACAGCCTTCAGAATGTATATAAATAAAGGTAAAGACAGACCATATGAGCCATGTCATGACTGGCTTGTCCTATTGGCATAAACTTTATTATCACATGTATGAAGTGTACATATCCCCATTTAGATGTTCCATTGGCCTAGAAATAAAACACAATTATTTGTCTGATTTATGACAAACCATAAACCAAAAGAGTTTATTAATCGATAATTAATATAAACAAATATTGTGATAGTACTGAACATTTCTTCTGGCTCAGAAAATGTTCAATGAATCCAAATCTTAAATCAGTTATGAAAACCAAACAAATGATTCGAGAATAAAGGCTTGAGCTGTCTTTATTCTGAAATCTAAATCTAAATATATATATATAGAGAGAGAGAGAGAGAGAGATTTCCTGTCTCAAGATTTTCTATTTCCATCAATGACTTTGATATCCAGGGTAGAACTCAGGAAGATAAGAATAATGCTAAGGTAGTTACCAAAATTAAAGAAATATATAGAACAGTTATCCCTCAGAACAGTTAAATATCATTGTTATAATTCTGACAGATACTTTATTTTCATCCTAAAGCTATTATCCTAAATGAATGAATGAATGAATGAATGGCATTTCTAGGGTAGTCAGATGGAAGACCCCAATCAACCTCTTAACTAAAAAAGAACATCTTTGGGGAACCTGGGTGGGTCAGTTGGTTAAGTGCCCAACTGGTGATTTAGGCTCAGGTGATGATCTCAGGGTCATGAGATCAAGCCTCATATCAAGCTCTGCACTCAGCAGGAACCTCTGCTTGAGGTTCTTTCCCTCTGCCTTTCCCCCAACTCACACTTGCTCTCTCTTGCTCTCAAACAAATAAATCTTTTAAAAAATATAAAATAAAAAAGAATATCTTTTTAAGTGTGTTGGTGAGCTGATACAAAAGAAAGCATTCTGTAGAAGTAAAACCATGAAACCTGGGATTTAAGTTAATGTCAAGGTTAACCTCAACCTGAGAGTTTCTGTTGGATCCTAAACACCATAAGCTTTTGCCTTGTTAGCTGTATTAACATGGAAGGAGAACAGGGGATAAAGCCAAGATACCAAAGGCGTGAAATATGACAAGAAACCCCTCACAAAGATGGGCCCAAAGGTGCATAAGTAAATGGGTAAGAAAATCAAATCAAAACTAAACTAAAAAACTACATTCAGAAATGATGGAAACAAAACAAAACAAAAGAACCACTTCTTAATCTTGACCCTGATACTGGGTGGAATGGAAAAAAAATCACCCCTGAAAACCCATGCATAACCATAAGCTGGCTACCTCAAGAATCTGTAGTCTAAATTCATATTACCTGCAAGGCCAAAAATACCTTGAGCAAAGAATGTAATTTAAAATGACTCAGAGATCCCTAATAAAGATGGCAGGGTACAAAGATCCCAAGCCACCTTAACCCACAGATACACTAAGGCTACAACTATTTATAGAGTAACTCTAAGAATGACCTGAGGACTGGCAAAACAGCTCTTTCACACTCCAAGACATAAAGAAAAAACACATCAAGAAAGGTAAGAGGCAAAGAGAAGTGGTCTGATTGGGACACATACCCCAGCACAGTGACCCACACGTGGGAGGAATATCACAGTAGGTGAGGTCCTCCCTGAGAAGCAAGGGGTTCAAACTCAGTATCAGGCAGGCCCTGCTTGGGGACCTGCACTGGGAAGATGAGCTCCCATAATGTCTAGTTTTGAAAATCAGTGGGGCATAACTTCAGGAGTGCCGAAGGGCTACAGGAAACCAAGACTTGGCTGTTAACAAACCCATACACACTGACTCATTCCAAGAGCAACATACAGGCAGCAGTTTGAAAAACATCCGGGCCAAACCTAAAGGAGATTTATTGACTAATTTTGTGGCAAGTGCTGAAGGGGCAGGAATCAGTAGGAACTTTCTCTGGGAAGAGAAGCACTGGCAGGTGCCATTTTCTTGCCCCCTTCTGCCTAACTGGACTGACTCTGACAAGCATCAGATTTGATGCTCTCCATCTACCCTGCTAGCATCCCATTGTCCCATCAAGGCATTCCGCTGATGACCACCCCATCCAACACAACCACCCTGGCAGTCATCCTTCCAAAGCAACTCCAACCTCATCACACATGGTGGGCAAATTTGGCTGGGACTACCACCCCTCCAAAGTTGCTGCTATACTACCACACCCTACAGGTAGCTTCGGCTAGAAACAGTGCCTCCCCCAAGAGGCTCCTGGGGAAGTGGCAGAGAGGGAGAGCCCACCCACTAGGATATCTACAACACTGGCAACCAGGCCTTGCAGCCAGCCATACTGGAGGCTAGACCCACCAACAAGTGAGCCTGCAGCCACCATAAATAGGCCTCTCACCCAGCTGCTCTAGGGGGTCAGACCCACTGAGCAGCACACCTACATGAGGTGCATCACACCACAACAGGAAGGTACACACAACACACACAGGGGACACCCTTGGAGGGCCTGGTTCTAGTGACAAGGAGGATGGTGCTTCTGAACATAAAGTACACATTCTAAATAAGACCACTATTTCAAGACTAGGAGATGAAGCTGACCAACCTAATACATAGAAACAAACAAAGAGACTTGGGCTACATGAGGAGACAGAGGAATATCTGTAAATGAAAGATCAAGACAAAACCTCAGGAAAAAAAAAACTAAACAAAATGAAGATAAGCAATCTGCCTAATAAAGAATTCAAAGTAGTGGTCATAAAGATGCTCACCGAATTCAGAAGAATGAATGAACAGGGTGAGAACTTCAAAAAAGAGATAGAATACATTAAAAAGGAGCAAAACAGAAGATTACAATAACTGAAATGAAAAATACATGATATGGAGTCAAGAGCAGATTAGAGGATGCAGAATGGATCAGTGATCTAAAAGACAGGATAGTGGAAATCATCTAAGCTGAACAGCAAAAAGAAAATTATTTTTAAAAATGAGAATAATTTAAGGGACCTCTAGTACAAAATCAAGTGTACTAACATTTGTATTATAGGGATCCCATGAGAAAAGACAGAAAAAGGGGCAGAAATCTTATTTGAAAAAATAATAGCTAAAAACTTCCCTAACCAGGGGAAGGAAACAAACATCCAGGTCCAGGAAGCACATAAAGCCCACACAAGGAGAACCCATAAGGTAAACACCAAGACTTTTAATAATTAAAATGTCAAAAATTAAAGATAAAGACAGAATCTTAAAAGTAGCAAGAGAAAATGACTACCTATGTACGAGGGAACACATATAATATTATAAGCTAATTTTTCAAGAGAAACTCTATAAGCCAGAAGGGAAAGTCATGATATATTCAAAGTACTGAATAAAAAAGAAAAACTACAACCATGAATACTCTATCAAGAAAAATTACCATTCAGAATTGAAGGAGAGATAAGGAGTTTCCCAGACAAACAAAAGTTAAAGGAGTTCATCACTACTGAACTGACCTTAGAAGAAATGTTAAAGGAACATCTTTAAGCAGAAAAGAAAAGGCCATAAAGAGAAGATTATGATGAAAGAAGAAAATCTCACTGTTAAAAACAAACACATAGTAAAGATAGTAGATCAATCACAAAGTTAGCATAAAGATTAAAAGAAAAAAGTAGTAAAATCAACTACACGTACAATAATTAGTTAAGGGATACACAGAATAAGAAGATGTAAAATATTAAATTAAATACATAAAGCATGGTAGGCGTAATAAAAATGTAGTGCTTCTAGTATGTGTTTGAATTTAAATGACCTTCAATTTAACATAAACTGCTATGCAATCTTGCAAAAGAAAAAAAACTGGAGGTATCATAGTTCCAGATTTCAAGATGTACTACAAAGCTGTAGTAATCAAAATAGTATGGTACTGGCACAAAAATAGACACATGGATCAACAGAACAGAATAGAAAGCCCAAAACTAAACCCACCATTATAAGGTCAACTAATCTTACACAAAGCAGGAAAGAATATGCAATGGGAAAAAGTCTCTTCGACAAATGGTATTGGGGAAGCAACATGCAAAAGAATGAAGCTGCGCTACTTTCTCACACCATACACAAAAATAAATTAAAAAAGGATTAAAGACCTAAATGTGAGACCTGAAATCATAAAAATCCTAGAAGAGAGCATAGTCATTAATTTCTCTGACATGAGCCACAGCAACATTTTTCTACATCTGTCTCCTGAGGCAAGGGACATAAAAGCAAAAATAAACTATTTGGACAATATCAAAATTAAAAGCTTCAAATAAACAAATAAATAAATAGCTTCACACAGCAAAGGAAATAATCAATAAAATGAAAAGATAACCTACTGAATGGGAGAAGATATTTGTAAATGACATATTCGATAAAGGGTTAGTATCCAAAACATATAAAGAACTTATACAGTGTAACACCCAAAACATCAAATAATCCAATTAAAAAGTGGGAAAAAGATATAAACAAATTACAAGAGAGCAAGAGAAAAAGGAACAGAGAAGACTTCCAAAAACAATCAGAAAACAATAAACAAAATGAAATAAGCACATACCTACCAATAATTACTTTAAATGTGGAAGGCCTAATGCTTCAATCAAACAATATAAGCTGACTGAATGGATAAAAAAAAAAAAAAAGACCCATCTATATGCTGTCTACCAAAGACTCATTTCAGACCTAAAAGACCCATCTATATGCTGTCTACAAAAGACTCATTTCAGACCTAAAGACAGAAAGAAACTGAAAGTGAAGGGAAAGAAATAGATATTCCATAGAAATGTAAATGAAAAGAAAGCTAAAGGTAGTAATACTTCCATCAAACAAAGCAGCCTTTAAAACAAAGACTGTAACAAAAGACAAAGGCATTACATAATGATAATGGGATTAACCCAATAAGAGGATATAACAATTGTAAATATCTATGCACACAACATAGGAGTACCTAAATATATAAAGGAAGTATTAGCAGGCTTAAAGGAAGAGATTGAAAGTAATACAGTGATAGTAGGGGACTTCAACACCCAACTTACATCAATGGATACATCATATAGAAAAAAAAAAGTAAGGAAACAGAAGCCTTAAATGAAACATTATACCAGATGGACTTAACAGACATATACACAACATTCTATTCAAAAACACCAGAACACACATTATTTTCAAGTGAATATGTAACATTTTCCAGGACAGATTACACGTTAGTCCATAAAACAAGTTTCTGTAAATTTAAGAAAACTAAAATCATATGAAGAATCTTTTCCCAACCATAATGGTATTAAAAATCACTTAGAAGAAAAAAGCTGGAACAATACAAACACATGGAGGCTAAAAAACACGCTACTAAACAACCCATGGATCAATAAAGAAATCAAAGATGAAATTAAAAAAAAACCTTGAGACAAATGAAAATAGACACACAACATTCCAACATATATGGGATACAGCAAAAGCAGCTCTAAGAGGGAAGTTTATAACAACACAGGCCCATCTCAAAAACAAAACAAAACAAAAACTCAAATAATCTAATCTTATACCTAAAAGGATGAGAAAAAGAAAAACAAACAAAGCCCAGTTAGTAAAAGGAAGGAAATAATAATTATTAGAGCTGAAATAAATGAAATAGAGACTAAAAAACAATAAAAAAGATGAATAAAACTAAGAGCTTATTCTTTGAAAAAATAAACAAAATTGATAAACTTTTAGTTACATTCAGCAAGAAAATAAGAGAAAGGATTCAAATAAATAAAATTTAAAATGAAGAAGAATATTCACAACTGACACCCCTGAAATACAATGTATTATAGTGACTACTATGGACAATTATATGACAATAGGTTGGACAACCCAGAAGAAATGGACAAATGCCTACAAACATACATTCTTCCAAGACTGAAACAGGAAGAAATAGAAAATTTGAACAGACCTATTGCTAGTAATGAAGATGAATAACTAACCAAAAACCTCCCAATAAACAAAAGGACCAGACAGCTTCATTGGTGAATTCTATCAAACGTTCAAAGAAAATTTAATAGCTACCCTTCTCAGACACTCCAAAACACTGAAGAGGAAGGAATGATTCAAAGCTCATTTTACAAGGCCAGCATTACCCTGATACCAAAACCAGACACAAGGACAATAAAAAAAAAAAAAATTACAGGCCCAAATCCCTGATGAACATGGATGCAAAACTCATCAACAAAATATTCGTAAACAGAATTCAACAATACATTAAAAGGATCACAGGCCATAATCAAGTGGGATTTATTCCAAGGGTGCAAGAATGATTCAACATCCACAAATCAATCAATGTGATAAACCACATTAACAAAATAAAGGATGAAAATCTTATGATCATTTCAAGAAATGCAAAAAAAATTTTGACAAAAATTCAACATCCATTTATGATAAAAATTCTCAACAAAGTAGGTGTACGGATAATGTACCTAAACATAATAAAAGTCATATATGACAAAACCACAACTAACACCATAGTCAAGCTAAAAAGCTTTCCAAAAGTTTTTCTCTAAGATCAGGAACAAGACAAGAATGCCAACTCTTGCCAACTTTATTCAACATAGTACTGGAAGTCCTAGCCACAGAAATCAAACAAGAAAAAGAAAAGGCACCCAAATTGGTAGGAGAGAAGGAAAACTGTCAGTATTTCCAGATGACATGATACTATACATAGAAAATGCTAGGGGCGCCTCAGTAGCTCAGGTCATGATCCCAGGATCCTGGGATCAAACTCCACTTGGGCTCTCTGCTCAGTGGGGAACCTGCTTGTCCCTCTCCCTCTGCCCCTCCTCCCTACTCGTGCAATCTCTAGCTCTGTCAAATAAATAAATAAAATCTTCAAAAAAAAAAAAAAACAACCCTAAAGCCTCTACCAAAAAACTATTATAAAAAATTAATTCAATAGAGTTGCAAAACACTAAATTCATATACAGAAATCTGTTGCATTTCTATGCAAAAATAATGACCTGTCAGAGAGAGAAATTAAGAAAACAATCTCATTTACAATTGCATTGAAAAGAATAAAATACCCAGGAATAAATTTATCCAAGGAGTTGAAAGACCTATATTCTAAAAACTATAAGATAATGATGACAGAAATTGAAGATGATACAAATAAATGGAAAGATTTACCATGCTCACACATTGGAAGAATTAATATTGTGAAAATGTCCATACTACTGAAAATAATCTACATATTCAGTACATTTCTGTCACAATTCCAATGTCATTTTCCACAGAACTATAGCAAATAATACTACAATTTGTATGGAACCCACAAAATATCCTGAATACCCAAATCTTGAGGAAGAAGAACCCACCCAGATTTCAAACTACACAATAAAGATACAATAAACAAAACAGTATGGTATTAGCCCAAAAAGAGACACATAGATCAATGAAACAAAAGAGAAAGCCCAGGAATAAATCCATATTTATATGTTCAGTTAATCTACAGCAAAGGAGGCAAGAAAATAAAATGGGGAATGGACAGTCTCTTCAATGAATGGTGCTGGAAAAACTGGAAAGCTATATGTAAAACACTGAAACTGTACCACTTTCTTGCACCACATATAAAAATTAACTCAAAATGAATTAAAGACCTTTAACCGACCTTGTTGCAGAATACAGTGACACAAATGAGCACTGTTTCAGAGTTTATGGTAAATTGCAACACTCAGCACTCCAAACAAGGGAACCACTTCTCTCTGTATGACCCTAGGAATCCTCAGGCTGCCTGCTCCTGGGGCTCAGCTCTGTTTCCCACCTGGGCCACTGTTCAGTTCCCCAGGGCCTGAACCTGGCTATGTAGTAAACTTCCAATACCTCAGAATCTGTGTTCTGCTCTCTACAGAAGATTGGTGGTAATATAACTTTCTCCTTTTCCCCACCCCCATCAATGTATTTTTTTTTAACTTTTTAAAAAAGATTTTATTTATTTATTTGACAGAGAAAGAAAGCACAAGCAGGGAGAGCAGCAGAGGGAGAGGGAGAGGGAGAAGAAGGCTCTCCACCAAGCAGGGAGCCCCATGCAGGTCTCAATCCCAGGACCCTGGGATCATGACCTGAGCTAAAGGCAGACACTTAACCTACTGAGCCACCCAGGTGCCCCACCCCCATCAATGGTTTTGAGCAATAGTTTTCTTGTGTAGTTTTCTGTGCGTATTTTCACTCTTTTTTTCCCCATGCTTTTTCTCTCCTCCCCCTCACTCACTACTCCCTGTTTGGTCATGGCTCCCTCCCCTGGGGAGGACCCACCACTCCTTATTCCCACGGATATCAACTCTCTACAGTTCCTACCTTCCACAGGTCATTTTTGTGGTTTGTAGATGTGAAGCTTCATTCTCCAAGACTTCAAATTGATTTCATGGATGTTAAGAATGATTTGATATTTATCTCACTGCGTTCAAGCGAGGAGGCAGGCTTAGGGTCACCCTCCTCTTCCACCATCTTACCTCTCCCTGAATCAAGAACCTCATGTTTAAGTTCGTACCTATACAAAAGTGAACTCAAAATGTGTGATGGATCTAAATACAAAATGTAAAACCATAAATCTTTTTAGAAAAAAACTTCAGAGAAAATCTTTGGGATTTAAGGTTAAGTACAAAATTCTTAGACTTGATACCAAGAGCATAATACATTAAAGGATAATTGATGAATTGAACCTCATGAATATTAAAAACTTTGGATCTGTGAAAGACAACATGAAGAGATGAAAAGACAAATGTACACACTCTGAGAATGTCCATGTAAAGCATATATCCAACAAAGGACTAATATCTAGAATGTATAAAGAACTCTCAAAAGAAACCTCTTTCTTAAAAGTCAAAGGTATGAAAACAAACAATATATCTGGAATATGAGCAAACAGATAAATAAGTCAGAGTAAATCTTAAGTTTTCTTACCACTACCACCACAACAACAAACAGCAATTATATAAGATGATGGGTGTATTAATTAATACTAATATTAATTAATAATTAATTGTAGTAATTATTTTTTAGTATATACATTTTTCAAATCATCATTCTGTAAACCTTAAACTTACACAATGTTAGATGTTAATTATATCTCAACGAAGCTGGGAAAAAATCAATGTAATTGACTGTATTCACAGACTAAAGAAAAAAAGTAATATATCATTTCAGTAGATGCAGTAAAAGTATTTGACAAAATTTACTATCTATTAATAATAAAAAGTATCTCAGCACTTGGGGAATAAAAGTCAACTCCATTTATTTGAGGGAGTTACTTGCAACTAACATGCTCAATGATGAAAGACTAATGTCTATAAGATGAAGAACAAGTCAAAGGTACTTGTTCTCCCTACTCTTATTCAACAGCATACTGGAAATCCTATACAATACAGTACATGAAGAAAACGAACAAGACCTCTAGAATGGAAAGAAACAAAGCTAACACTATGGTGAAATAATATGGTATCTATATAGAAAGCCTTAAGGACTTTATAAAGAAGTTCCTAGACCTAATAAGTGACTTTACCAAGGTTGCAGAATACAAGGTCAATATAAAAAATCACTTATAGGGGTGGAGGGAAGATGGTGGAAGAGTAGGGGACTCTCGTTTCATGTGGTACCTTGAATTCAGCTAGATATCTAATCATTGTAAACACCTGTGAACTCAACCTAAGATCTAAGAAAATTGCTGCAATTCTACAAATAGGAAAATTGACCACTTTTTGCAAGGTAGGAGGTGCACAGAAATGAATCTGAGGGGATATATCAGAAGATAAACCATAGGGGGAGGGAGCCTCTGGAAGCTGCTACCAGAAAATAATATGACAGTGGAGTGCAAAATTGAACTTTTAGAAGTCTTCTCCTGTGAGGGACCTCCCTGCCTGAAAGGTGCTCCGGTAGTAAAGTGGGGCAGAATCTTCGGTGGGAGAGTGTGGTCTCAGGATCCCCTCGGTCACAGAAAGAACGGAAGTGCCTGAATACAGCAGAGTTCCCAAGCATGGGAGCAGGGACTCCAACTACAATTAGCAAGTCCTAGAGTGGCGTCTCAGCTAGGTGTTGCCATAAACTGCAAACCACAGCATGATCAGGCAACTGCTCTTCAAGCAGGGGACCAGGAAGCAGCAGGGCTGTGGTGAGACCCCCCCACCACCACCACCAACCTCCCCTGGGAGGATTGGTACAGGTATGCACTACAGGAGTCGGCAGAATTTGGCACACACAAAAGTGACTGACCACATTTCCGTGAGGGTGCACTGAAGAGCGGGGGCCGCGATCGTTCAGCTCCGGGGCTGAAGATCGGGGCAGTGCCATTTTTTTTCATCCTCTAAAGCACTGCAAAAAGCCCTTGAGGAACAAAAGCCACATAGAATAACCCAAAGCAGCTTAAACTGAGCCCAACCAGCGGCAAGGGGTGGTGCAACTGCACTGAGGCAAAGACGCATGAGAATCAGTGCAAGAGGCTCCTCCCCCCAGAAGACCAGCAGGAACATCAGGCTAATACCAAGTTTATGGATCACACAGAACTGAAAAACTCCTGCACCAGGATAAAATAGTATATAGAATTCTATTTTTTTTCTCATGAATCTTTAGCCTGCCAGTTTAAAATTTTCTTTTTTAATTTTTTTCTTTTTCCCATTTCAACTAGCTTAAGTCTTTTTTAAATCTTTTTAAAATTTTCATTTTTACATTTACATTTTATAGATATATTCTTCATTTTTGGTTTCCTTTCACTGTAATCAATTTTATTTTGTATATATATAAGTTCTTCTTTCTTAAAATTTTGCAATCAAGTCTCTTCTAACAAACAGACCAAAATACACCCAGGGCCAAGTGTATTACCTTGTTCTGTCTACCTGTTTGGTTATATTCTCTCTTTTTTCCTTTTTTTTTTCTTTTTTGGTTTCTGATCTCTTCTGATTTGCCTAGTGTGTATTGTGCTGGGGTTATGGTTGATATTTTTATTATTTTTTTTTGTTCTCGCATTCATCTATTCATCTCTGGACAAAATGACCAGAAGGAAAATTTTCCAGACAAAAGAATAGGAGGCCGTACTCACTGCCAGAGACTTAATAAATATGGATATTGGTAAAATGTCAGAGCTAGAATTCAGAACAATGATTATAAAGACACTAGCTGGGTTTGAAAAAAGCATAGGAGATGCTAGAGAATCCCTCTCTAGAGAAATAAAAGAACTATAATCTTATCAAATTGAAATTAAAAAAGGCATTGCTGAGAAGTAATCAGCAATGGAGGCTCTTACTGCAAGGAGAAATGAAGCAGAAGAGAGAATAAGCGATACAAAAGATAAAATTATGGAGAATAAAGAAACTCAGCAAAGGAGAGATAAACAATTACGGGACCATGAGAATTTCAGAGATCAGTGATACCATAAAGAGAAACAATATTAAAATTATTGGAGTCCTAGAGGAAGAGGAAAGAGAGAGGGCAGCACAAGGTATATTTGAGCTGAAAACTTTCCTAATCTGGGGAAGGAAATAGGCATTCAAGTCCAGGAGGTAGGGAGAACACCCCCCTCCAAGTCAATAAAAATAGATCAACACCCCAACATATAATAGTGAAGCTGGCAAATCTCAGAGACAAAGAAAAATCCTGAAAGCAGCTCAAGACAAGAGGTCCTTAACCTACAAGGGTGGTAACATTAGACTGGGAGCAGACCTATCCACAGAGACCATGCAGGCCCGAAAGGGCTGGCATGATATATTCAGGATGCTAAATGAGAAAAACATACAGCCAAGAACACTTTATACATCAAGGATGTCATTCAGAATGGAAGGAGATCTAAGGAGCTTCCAGGACAAAGAGAAACTGAAAGAATTTGTGATACTAAACCAGCCCAGCAAGAAATATTAAAGGGGATCCTGTAAGTGAAGAGAGTCCAAAAGTAACACAGACCAGAAATGAAGAGATAAAATACACAGAAATAGTGATTTTACAGGTAATACAATGGCACTAAATTCATATACTTCAATAGTTACTCTGAATATAAATAGGCTAAATGCTCCAATCAAAAGACACAGAGTATCAGATTGGATAATAAAGAAAGACCTATTGATATGCTGTCTACAAGAGACTCATATTAGACACAAAATACCTCCACATTGAAAGTGAGGGGCTAAAGAATCATTTATCATGCTAATGGACATCAAAAGAAAGCTGCAATAGCAATCCTTAAAACAGACAAATTAGATTTTCAACAAAAGACTGTAATAAGGGATGAAGAGGGGCACTATATCATACTTAAAGTGTCTATGCAACAAGAAGATCTACCAATTCTAAATATTTATGCTCCTAACATGGGAGCAGCCAATTATATAAGCCAATTAATAACCAAATTAAAGAAACACATCAATAATAATACAATAATAGTAGGGGACATTAACACCCCACTCACAGCAATAGATATATCATCTGAGCAGAAGATCAACAAAGAAGTGAAGGTTTCGAATGACACACTGGACCAGAAGGACTTCACAGATATATTCAGAGCATTCCATCCTAAAGCAACAAAATACATATTCTTCTTCAGTACATGGAACATTCTCCAGAATAGATCACATACTGGGTCACAAATCAGATCTCAACCAGTACCAAAAGATTGGGATTATTCCCTACATATTTTTGGACCAAAATGCTTTGAAACTTGAACTCAATCACAAGAGGAAATTTGGAAGGAACTGAAATACTTGGAGGTTAAAGAGCATCCTACTAAAGAATGACTGGATGAACAAGGAAATTGAAGGGGAATTAAAATTCATGGAACATATGAAAATGAAAACACAACTGATCAAAACATTCAGGATGCAGCAAAGGCAGTCGTGAGAAGGAAGTACATAACACTACAAGCCCTTCTCAAGAAACTAGACAAGTCTCAAATACACAAGCTAAGCTTACACCTAAAGGAGACGGATAAAGAAAAACAAATATAGCCTAAACCAAGCAGGAGACGAGAAATAATAAAGATTAGAGCAGAAATCAATGAAATAGAAACCAGAAGAACAGTAGAACAGATCAACGAAACTAGAAGCTGGTTCTTTGAAAGAATTGATAAAATTGAGAAACCCCTGGACAGACTTACCAAAAAGAAAAGAGAAAGGACCCAAATTAATAAAATCATTGCTGAAAGAGAAACAATCACGAGCAACATTGAAGAAATACAAACAAATATAAGAACATATTATGAGCAACTATACACCAACAAATTAGGCAATCTGGAAGAAACATGCATTCCTAGAGATGTATAAACTACCAACACTGAAACAGGAAGAAACAGAAAACCCGAACCGACCCATAACCAGCAAGTAAATTGAAGCACTAATCAAAAACCTCCCAACAAACAAGAGCCCAGGACCAAATGGCTTCCTGGGGGAATGCTTCCAAACATTTAAAGAAGAGCTAATACCCAGTCTTCTGAAGCTGTTCCAAAAAACAGAAATGGAAGGGAAACTTCCAAACTTGTTCTATCAGGCCAGCATTACCTTGATCCCAAAACCAGGCAAAGACCCCACCAAAAAGGGGCATTACAGGCCAATATTCCCTGATAAACATGGATGACAAAATTCTCACCAAAATAGTAGCCAGTAGGATCCAAGAGTACATTAAAAGGATGATCCACCACAATCAAGTGGGATTTATTCCTGGGCTGCAAGGGTGGTTCAACATTTGCAAATCAATCAGTGTGATACACTACATGAATAAAAGACAAAAACCATGTGATCCTCCTCAATCGATACAGAAAAAGCATTTGACAAAATACAGCATCCTTTCTTGATTAAAATTCTTCACAGTGTAGGGATAGAGGGAAGGTGCCTCAATATCATAAAAGCCATCTATGAAAAGCCCATAGCTAATATCATTCTCAATGGGGAAACACTGAGAGCTTTTCCCTTAAGGTCAGGAACATGACAGGGATGCCCACTCTCACCACTGTTGTTCAATATAGCACTAGAAGTCCTAGCCTCAGCAATCAGACAACAAAAAGAAATAAAAGGCATTGAAATTGGCAAAGAAGAAGTCAAACTCTCACTCTCTGCAGATGACATGGTGCTCTATGTGGAAAACTCAAAAAACCCTACCCCAAAATTGCTAGAACTCATACAGGAATTCAGCAACACAACAGGATATAAAATCAATGCACAGAAATCAGTTGCCTTTCTATACACTAACAATGAGACAGAAGAAAGAGAAATTAAGGAGTCGATCCCATTTAAAATTGCACCCAAAACCATAAGGTATCTAGGAATAAACCTAACCAAGGAGGTAAAGGATCTGTACTCTAAAAACTACAGAACACTTATGAAAGAAATTGAGGAAGACACAAAGAAATGGGAAAGCACTGCATGCTCATGGATTAGAAGAATAAATATTGTTAAAATGTCTAAGTTACCCAGAGCGATCTACACACTCAATGCAATCCCTATCAAAATACCATCAACTTTTTTCACAGAGTTGGAACAAAAAAAATCCCAAAATTTGTATTGAACCAGAAAAGACCCCAAATAGCCAGAGGAATGTTGAAAAAGAAAACCAAAGCTGGGGGCATCACAATGCCTGGCTTTAAGCTATATTACAAAGCCGTAATCATCAAAACAATATGGTACTGGCACAAAGACACACAGATCAGTGGAACAGAATAGAGAACCCAGAACTGGACCCTCAACTCTATGGTCAACTAGTCTTTGACAAAGCAGGAAAGAATATCCAATGGAGAAAGGACAGTCTCTTCAACAAATGGTGTTGGGAAAACTGGACAACCCATGGAGAAGAATAAAACTGGACCATTTTCTTACACCGTACACAAAGATAAACTCAAAATGGTTGAAAGACCTCAATGTGAGACGGGAATTCATCAAAATCCTAGAGGAGAATATAGGCAGTCACCTCTGTGACCTCTACTGCAACATCTTCTTGCTAGACACATCTCCAAAGGCAAGGGAAACAAAAGCAAAAATGAACTACTGGGACTTCATCAAGATAAAAAGCTTCTCAACAGCAAAGAAAACAGTCAACAAAACTAAAAGGCAACCTATGGAATGGGAGGAGATATTTGCAAATGACACATCAGATAAACTGTGATAAAATCCAAGATATATAAGAAACTTACCAAACTCAACACCCAAAAAATGAATAATCCAATCATGAAATGGGCAGAAGACATGAACAGACATTTCTCCAAGGACATACAAACGGTCAGCAGACACATGAAAAAATACTCAACATCACTTGGCATCAGGGAAATAGAAATCAAAGCCACAATGAGATACCACCTTACACCAGTTAGAATGGCTAAAATTAACAAGTCAGTAAACAACAAATGTTGGCGTGGATACACGGAAAGGGGAACCCTCCTACACTCTTGGTGGGAATGCAAGCTCATACAGACACTGTGGAAAACAGTACGGAGGTTCCTCAAGAAGTTAAAAATAGAGCTCCCTACAACCCAGCAATTACACTACAAGGTATCTACCCCAAGGATACAAATGCCATTATCTGAAGGGGCACATGTGCCTCAGTGTTTATAGCAGCAATGTCCACTATAGCCAAACCATGGAAAGAGCTGAGATGTCCCTCAACAGATGAATAGATAAAGAAGATGTGGTAGATATATACAGTGAAATATTACTCAGCCATCAGAAAGGATGAATACTTACCATTTACATCAACATGGATGGAACTGGAGGGTATTATGCTGAGTGATATAAGTCAATCAGAGAAAGACAATTATCATATGGTTTCACTCATATGTGGAACAGAAGAAACAATGCAGAGGATCATAGGGGAAAGGAGGGAAAACTGAATGGGAAGTCATCAGAGAGGGAGACAAAGCATGAGAGACTCTTAACCACAGGAAACAAACTGAGGGTTGTTGGAGGGAACGTGGGTGGGGGATGGGGTAATTGGGTGATGGGCATTAACGAGGGAACGTGATATGATGAGCACTGGGTGTTATACGCAACTGATGAATTACTGAACTCTACATCTGAAACTAATGATGTATTTTATGTTGGCTAATTGAATTTAAATTAAAAAACCACTTATATTTTTATATACTAGCAATGAACAATTAGAGTATAAGATTGAATGAACAGTATCATAATATTGAAATACTTATGCTTAAATTCAACAAAATACATGTAAAATCTGTATGGTGAAAACTAAAACACTGATGAAAAAAATCAAGAACACCTTATAATTGGGTTCTATATTCACTTCCAATGTGTGACGGGTGTTTTCCCTCACACCATCAAGCAATTCTCAGGACACCAGCTGGTGTTGTATAATTCAATTCCATTCTGACACTACTACCCAAAGATAGCATGAGATCTCATAGACTAAGAGTTTTGCTTCACAAGACTGTTTTCCCACTTCAGATGCCACTTGCAAGCCCAGGTTATCACCTGTGCTTCTAAACACCTGGCTATAAATATTAGGTTCCAACTTCCTCTTCCTTAGATTTGATTAATTTCCTAGAACAGCTCACAAAACTCAGAGAAATATTTTATTTACCAGATTACCACTTTATTATAAAAGGATATAATTCAGGAATAGCAAAATAGAAGAGATGTACAGGGCAGGTTAAGAGGAAGGGACATGGAGCTTCCATGCCCTCCCTGAGCATGCCAACCTCCCCAATCTCCACATGTCACCAACCCAGAAGCTCTTCAAACCCGTCCTTTTGGGATTTTATGGAGGCTCCACTACAAGGGCATGATTGATTAAATCACTGGCCATTGCTGACTGAACTCAATCTGCAGCCCCTTTCCCCTCCCAGGTGTTGGAGTGGTGGTGGGTAGGACAGAAAGTTTCAGCCCTCTAATAATGTGGTTGGTTCCTCTGCTGACCAGCTGCCATTCTTTAGTTGGCCTAGGGGTATTCCCAAAGTCACCTCATTAACATAAAAAAAGACACCTGTAGTACTCTGGTTACTTAGGAAATTCCAAGGATGCTAGCAGCTCCGTGCCATAAATGGAGAATGAAGACCAAATATATTTTTCTTATTATAAATAATCACAACATCACACCTAAATAAATGGAAACATACAACATGTTCATGTATTGGAAGACTTGATAGTGTTAACATGTCAATTCTTTCCCAACTGATCTGTAGATTCAACAAAATCCCCATGAAAATACAGGCAGTTAGTTTATAGACATCAACAAGCTGATTCTAAAATTTGTATTGAAAGGCAAAGTAACTAGAATAGCCAAAAATAGTTTTGGAAAAAAAGAACAATGTTGGAAGACTCACCACTACCTGATTTCAAGACTTACTATAAAAGCTAATGAAGACAATACGATATTGGTAAAAAGACACAAAAATCATTGAAACTGAACAGAGTCCAGAATTCGACCCTCACAAGTACAACAAATGATTTTTGACAAAGGTGTAAAAACATTCAATTGAGGATGGATAATTCTTTCAACAAATGGTGTTCGAACAATTGGACATCCGTATGCTAAAACACAGACCTTGACCAAAATATCACACCTTATGGAAAAATGAATTCAAATTGTATCATAAAGTTAAAGGTAAAACTTAAAGCTATATAATTTCTAAAAGAAAACGTAAGAAAAAGAACTTTGTGACTTTGGATCAGGCAGAATTCTTAGATATGACAACCAAAAGTATAATTCATAAAACAAATGGAGCTACTATCATCTCTTTATTTTCTCATATAAATTTCTATAAAGTCTAAACTCTACTTCATCACCCATTATTTATCAATGAAGCTAATGAAGTCAGCTTACTGCCTTTATCCCCACTGAAAATTCTCTCATTATGTTCTAGAAAACCTGCTAATTATCAAATATTACTGGGCATTTTCAGTTCCTATCTATTTGGGCCTCTTTGTGTTTGACATATTCGTAAGTTCCTCCTTCAAATTCTTCTCTTGTTATCTTTCATGATACTATTCCTCTTAACACTTTCTCTGTTCATCTTTCAATTCTACTCTCATAGCTTCAAGTGCCAAAGCATCATGGAGGGATACCTACATACCTAACTGTCTGATATACAGTTCTAATCAGACGCCCCAGCATTACCTCAAATTTGCCATGTATATTTACATTCTTATCCCTTTCCCAAATCTTCTCCCTTTTTTTTCATTCTGTAACTCCTTTGCAAGCAGTACAATCATTTACTTGCCCCAGTTAGAAACCTGTGAGTCTCTCCTTCACAGGTCACATTCCATCAATCACCAAACCCTGCTAAATATTTCTGGAACTCATCCCCTTTATTTCCAAATTCAAGCCCTCACAATCGTTCACCTATATTATTGTAATACTGCTTTCCCTATCTTCAACAGTATATTTCTCAAATTCATCCTCATCCCAGTTCAAATGATTTATCTAAAATGCAGACCCAATCCTGTCGTTGCATTGCATAAAACTTTCTGAGGGCTTCTTTTACTTCCAAATTCCATAATATGGAAAATTTGGCCCTCTGCTATCTAGCTACTGATATGAAATGTTGGAGTCCAGGAGTGAATCATCAAGAAAACATTCTTGAGATGTCTTTGGTGCAAAAAAGGTAGTTTTATTAAAGCACAAGACAGGACCCACGGGCAGAAAGAGCCATACTGGGGTTATAAGGAGTGACTGACTACATACTTTTAAGTTGGGAAGGAATTAGGGGTAGCGTAAGTCTCTAAAGAATTTGGAAGCAAGGTTTTCAGGACCTTGAGGGGCTATCTGTTGTTAAGATAAGGTCATTTACTACTGTCTAGTAAACCCTTAGTCATGAGACCCTTCAGACTTA
The DNA here is from genome assembly GCF_023065955.2 of Ursus arctos. Taxonomy (NCBI): domain Eukaryota; kingdom Metazoa; phylum Chordata; class Mammalia; order Carnivora; family Ursidae; genus Ursus; species Ursus arctos. The sequence goes on from NC_079873.1 coordinate 16,942,826, forward strand.
TATCAGTGGGCCATATGTTTGGAGGGTGATTGCTAACATATATTTGGGGGGGGCGGTTAAGATAAAGGAAGTTTCCAAAGGGATTCTTGTATGTTAAGGGAGACTTACAGGATCCTGGAGGTTGGGCTGTCAAGCAAAGGTTGCCTTTTGCCTCTAGCAAAGTATTAACATTGAGGCAGTTGAATTCCTAGAGGAAGGCCATTCTGCCTACTTATCAATGGGCTGTAAGTTGTAGGGAAATTTAATTTTTTTCAATGCTTCTTTTGCCTTTCTTCTCTATGTCAGCTACTGCTTGCCTTTTCTGTCATGTTCTGTCACTCCTTTCTTCACTATGCCTCTGTGACATATAGATGTTTACATTTCCTCCTATATATCATGTACTTTCTGTTTTTTAAGTTTTTGCTTCAACCATCCTTTCTGCCTAACTACTTCCTACTCATTCTCTTAGACTCAGCTTAGGAAACCTTCCCTGTGACCTCTGGGTTGGAATAGATGCCCACCCTCCGTTGTCCCATAATACTCTGTCATATAGCTCTTATTGTAGGAATCTCTTTGATCAATTAGACTGTGTAGTATTTTAAAATTTGGGTTTATTTCTCATTCATCTTTGTATCCACAATATTAAACACACAACCAGCTAGTTAATAAATGTTTATCAAATGAACTGAATGAGTGGTTGTTGGGTTTACTTATGTGAATCTGAACTCATCAAAATAGATGACCCCTTAACAACTTTAATTATTCTATGATAGGTCACATTTCTTGTACATTAATGAGTATAAAGCATGACATACTGGTTTTGAAACTAAGCTTATGAAAAACCACCATTCTAAATGACAACAAGGGTAAGAACTCAATTAAGAAAGTACTTCACCTTCTGTATTTTTCCATGAACTTAGTTTAGCAGCCTGGTCAAATAACTGATATTGCTCTATTGGTAATAGCACTGTTCTGAAGCTTAGATATTCCACTATACAAAGCAACATTTACTAAATACATAATCTAGGAACTGAGAACACAAAGATAAATAAGATTAATTCTCAAAGGAGCTCACAACTTTCCTGAGTACTAAAGAGAAATGAGCAAATAATTGGAAAGAGTGTCTTATTTTGACTATAGGGTAAGGAGGCAGAGTTGATGGATTTTTTTACATGCCTGTTTAGCATCAAATTGTTTCTGGCCTACAGATTCATCATAATAAATCATTTCATTGGTCAGGAGGAAAACAGCCAGGGATTATGCGTAGGTAAGAATAAATTTTAAAAAACTACTGGAAAACAAAAACAAGCAAATAAAAGAAAACGTAAAAGCACAATCCATAAATGAAAACAACAAAAAACCAAAACTGAACTTAGAGTGCATGTCTTATAGATAGTGAGGCAGTAATATCACCTTTCTAGATGAAGGACAGTTCCAGATTCATCAGTGATTATGATGGTAAAGAAGTGCTTGTTTTACTAATAAAGGCTGTGAATTAAACTGCTAATATTAGACTCTGCTTTAGACTTTCAGGGGGCATGAATTATTTCCCAGGATTGAAACAGTCATCATAAATTCTATGTGGAAGAAATACAGAAGATGGATAATTATTCCACTTTCTTTTTCTAAATATAATTATTCAGCTCTGTCACCAGGCATCACATTTCTCTTTCAATTAGGTCAAGTTGTCTCTGCAGAGCAACCAAAACATACATTCACTCATTTTGCCAATGAACTTGCAGAATGATTGCATAATCTTTTCATTTTCTATTCCTCCATTTTATTTTTTTTTAAAGATTTTATTTATTTATTTGACAGAGATAGAGACAGCCAGCGAGAAAGGGAACACAAGCAGGGGGAGTGGGAGAGGAAGAAGCAGGCTCATAGCGGAGGAGCCTGATGTGGGGCTCGATCCTGGAACGCCGGGATCACGCCCTGAGCTGAAGGCAGGCGCTTAACCGCTGTGCCACCCAGGCGCCCCTATTCCTCCGTTTTAATTTGAAGAAAACAAAATTATTATATATCAGATAATTTTCTATTAAAAGGTATTTCTTAAAACAATATCATTTATGAAAAGTCAAGCAATTTGTCTTCATCAAACAAGTAACTTAATTTGCTATGTGATTTTTTTTTAATTACATAAAGCAACCAACTTGGACTTTAAAAAAAAAATCCCAAATAAAACTACCAAGATTTTACTCTTGCCACTTTTATTTAACATAGTACTGGAAGTCCTGGCCACAGCAATCAGAAAACAGAAAGAAATAAAAGGCATCCAAATTGGTAAGAAAGAAGTAAAATTTTCACTATTTGCAGATGACATGATACTATATACAAAACCCAAAAGACTCTACAAAAAAACTATTAGAAATGATAAATGAATTAGTAAATTCACAGGATACAAAATTAATGTACAGGAATCTGCTGCATTTCTATACACTAATAGTGAAGCAGAAGAAAGAGAAATTAAGAAAACAATCCCTTTTAAAATTGCACCAAAAATAATAAGACATCTAGGAATAAACTTAACCAAAGAGATGAAAGACCTGTGCTCTGAAAACTATGAAACATCGATGAAAGAAATTAAAGACATCACAAAGAAATGGAAAGACATTCCATGCTCATGAACTGGAAGAACAAATATTATTAAAATATCTATGCTACCCAAAGCAATCTACACATTTAATGCAATCCCTTTCAAAACACCAACAGCATTTTTCACACAACTAGAACAAACAATCCTAAAATGTATATGAAACCACAAAAGACCCCAAAGAGTCAAAGCAATTTTGAAAAAGAAAAACAAAGCTGGAGATACCACAATTCTAGACTTCAAGTTATGTCACAAAGCTATAGTAATCAAAACAGTATACTCCTGGCACAAAAATAGACACATAGATCAATGGAAAAGAATAGAAAATCCAGAAATAAACCTGCTATTATATGGTCAATTAATCTTTGACAAAGCAGGAAAGAATATCCAGTGGGAAAAAGACAGTCTCTTCAACAAATGGCACTGGGGAAACTAGACAGCTACATGCAAAAGAATGAAACTAGACCACTTTCTCACACCATACACAAAAATAAACTCAAAATGAATCGAAATGTGAGACCTGAAACCATAAAAATCCTAGAAGACAGCACAGGCTGTAATGTCTCTGACATCAGCTATAGCAAAATTTTTCTAGATATATGTCCTGAGACAAGGGAAACAAAAGCAAAAATAAACTACTGGGACAACATCAAAATAAGAAGCTTCTGCACAGTGAAGAAAATGACCAACAAAACTAAAAGACAACCCACTGAAGGGAGAAGATATCTGCAAATGACCTATCTGATAAAGGGTTAGTATCCAAAATGTGTAAAGAACTTATATAAGTTAACACTCCCCAATCAAATAATCCAATTAAAAAATGGGCAGAAGACATGAACATTTTTCCAACTATATTGGAATTAAAATTTTTAAAAACTACCAGGATTTTAAAATAACCTACCTCCCTTCTACGTATGCTGTGCATAAGATTTTTAAGAAATCTCTTTTTAAAAGGACATTTTTAGGAAGTGGAACAATGTTTAGTTCTGGTAACCACCAGCTCCCCTACCACCTATGTGAAAAAATCAGCATTTAAATCCCTGATTGCAACCCATGTCCAAATACCTATGCTAAAATATCAGAGTGTGACATATTTCTCTCTCACCTACCCTCCAAATCAACTATGTCTCCTCATCACTTGTCTTAATAACTACTTCTCATTTATACAATGTGTTACTTTTTCCCAAGTGTTCACAGTTTCCTACAAGAAAGAATTTGGAAAATCATACATTAAAAAAAATATTTTAGGGGCTCAGTCAGTAGAACACGTGACTCTTGATCTCAGGGTTGTGAGTTCCAGCCCCATTCTGGGTATAGAGATTATTTAAAAATAAAATCTTTTAATTTTTTTTTTAATTTAAAAACAGATAATATATTCAAATGGTACAAAATTCAAATAGTACTAAAAAGTCTATGTTGACAAACAAATCTCTCTCCAACCTTTCACCAGGCATCTAGTTTCCTTCCTCAGGGATAATCCGCGTTACTTATTATCTGTTTCCTGCCATAGAAATGCATGTAGGAGCATACAAGTATAAAAATACACCACGGAATTTTAAAGCTAAGCCTCAGAAAGAGTAAATATTTTGTTACAGCATCTTTTCCCATCTCTTTTTTATTACTCAACTGCATATAGAGCATTTCTTCTATTAGATTACCAGCTTCTCAGAGGCAAATAGAGAAGTCTTAATCATCTGTTTAATGTTAATGAACATATATTTTTGCCATTATAGGAAAGATTTATTCAGTTAACACTGGGAGAATTTAGATAAAACAACTCAATGTCCAGCAGTGTTTGAGGAGGTCAAATAATTTAAGATAGTTATTTCCCCACTCCATGATACATGTAATCATGACACAAGACTGCATATATAATGTCATCTCTTTCCTTGTTTCTATTCCCACTGCTATTATCCTATTTCAGGTCATTATCACCCCTCATTTTAGGTAAGGTATCCTAACAGCCCACCCTTTCTCCATCTTTCTTCCATAAATTCCCTATGCACTACAGCTAGGTTATCCTTATAAATCCACAGCTTTAATCATCTTACTTTATAAACCTACTCCTAAATTCCAATGGCTCCCACTGTCTACCAGTGTAAAGTTTAAAATCTTTTGTACAGCAAGACTCTTCCAATTTGACTTCAAATTACTTTTCTAGTGTTATCTTCAACTCATGTGCCTACTTCCATCAAATCAAACTACTCACATTTCTATCAAACAAAAGTTGGTAAGGTCCAGTATTATGAGAATATAATGACTTCTTAGAATATTAATATCTCTCATCAACAAAGTATATTTCCTTATAATTTATAGTTTAATTTTTTGTACTCAACCATATAGGTAATAGAAAGAAAAGATAAACACTTAACTGAGATGTACAAAAATTACACAGGCATTCATGTTCTATACTTGCATGACTTAAGGTGTTCATAATTAAGTCAATTTTACTTTTTAAAAATAGTATGAATTCTTCCGGCCTTCACATGTTTTTACAAAGTGAAAGAACAATGTTCTTCAAGAAGTGAAACCTTTCTTTTCCTATGGAGATGTGCTAATTTTTCTGTTGATTTTTACTACTTTAGAGTTACCATCTTTCTTGTGAATTCTTCTCCAGATTTGAGCATTTTCTTGTAAAGATCTAAGAAGTTGGTCTAGAGAAAATTTACTTCTGAAACTTAATAAACATTAAATTTGGAAAGCCATTTGCCAATCCAATAATGAAAGAATGGCACTCCTAGGTTTTACAGATTTTCCTTCCTTACCTTACCTTAAATTTCTTTTACTTTAATCACTAGTGAACTAAATCACTCCTTAAAAAATGAACTAAGTATACTCTAATTTAGGTGGCTTCTAGAAGAGCTCAAAAGTTTGTTTCTTCTATTTTCTGTTTACAGTAGTTAAAGCATTTCTGTTTGTCAAATTATTTCAGTGGTGGGAACATTCAAAAACACAGGAAGATACATTTTCATATGCCTTTGCCCCCTTAAGTATGAATGGGTTATTTTTCTCCAAATGTCCATAAATAGTAGAAAGGATAGATAAATTTTGGTAAGTATTTAACTGATATACTATATAGCAATGAGAATGAATCAGTTATTGTTACAACCAATAGGGGTGAATCTCACAAAGTATAGTCCTTCTTTGACTTAGGATGGAGTTAATGTCCCGATAAACCCATCATAAGTTGAAGATACCATAAGTTGAAAATGCATTTATTACACCTAACCTACTGAACAAAATAGCTTACCCTTGGGGCACCTGGGTGGCTCAGTCTGTTAAGCATCTGCCTTTGGCTCAGGTCATGATCCCGGCATCATCGGATGAAATCCCACATCAGGCTCCCAGCTCAGCAGGGATTCTGTTCTCCCTTTTCCTCTGCCCCTCCCCTTGCTTGTGCTCTTTTGCTCTCTTTCTCAAATAAATAAAAGAACTTTTTAATTAAAAAAATAGCTTAGCCTAGCCTACCTTAAACGTGCTCAGAACACTTACATTAGCTTACATTTGGGCAGAAACATCTAACATAAAGCCTATTTTATAATAAATTGTTGAATATCTCCTGTAATTTATTGAATGCTGTGCTGAAAGTAAAAAATGGAATAGTTGTATGAGTACAGAGTGGTTAAATGTGTATTGATTGTTTATCCTTGTGATTGTGTGCCCAACTGGGACCTGTGCTCACTGCCAGTGCTCAGCATCACAAGATAAGATAGTATCACATATCAGTAACCCAGAAAAAGACCAAAATTTAAAACTCAAAGTACATTTTATTTTCTTTCCCTTTCTTTTTAGATTTTATTTATTTATTTGTTGGGGGGGTACACAAGCAGGGGGAGCGGCTGGCTGAGGGAGACGAAGAAGCAGGCTCTAACCGACTGAGCCACCCAGGAGTCCCTGAAGTACATTTTCTACTGAATCAGTAATACTTTCACACCATTGTAAAGTCAAAAAATTTTAAGTTGAACCACTATAAGAGAGGCATCATCTGTACCCAGCAAGTATTATAACATTACTGGTACCTTAGAGGCACAGTAATTCATGAAGAACTATTTTTGATTCTCACTTTTGGAATCTTAAGAAGCACTCTAAATGTTTCCTCCACACAATCATTTGGTTTGGAGGAGTTAAAAGAGTGCTTCATTTTTGTCTCCAGGACTTTCTCCAAGTCTGACTCTCTTTCTATAAAATTTGATGGTGGCCCTTGTAGTGTTTACACATGAATGGTCATTCATAGCTATATCCCACAGCTGCCTGGTTGATAGCAATTGTAAAATACCTTGATTATGAGATTCACTCCCATTACAGAGATATAAAGTGTAAAAATGTGTGCTTTGGAATTGATGAGATCGACAATAGGATTTATCCTTGAATCTTTATCTGTTAGAAATCCCTGAGCCTTGCGGTGCCTGGCTAGTTCTGTCAGTAGAGTATGCGACTCTGGATCTAGAAGTCATGAGTTCAAGCCCCACGTTGGGTGTGGAAATTACTTAAAAATAAAATCTTTAAAAAAAAAAGAAATTCTCAAGCCTAGGTTGGTGTTGCCGTCCCATACTGAAGATTTACCACTCACCTATGGGGCATTCCAAACTTGAATCACTTTGGTTTTTTGGGGGGCAGTTTAGTGACAGTTTACATGTAATATTAATTTCAGCTATATAAAATGGTGATTTGACATTTATACAAATAGTGAAATGATCACCATACTAAGTCTAGTTGCCATCTGTAACCATATAGTTAATATAGTAGTATTGATTATATTCTCCATGCTGTACATTACACCCACATGCTTGTATAACTGAAAGGTTATACTTGAACCCCTTCACACATTTCATTTCCCATAAGCCCCACCCCCTCCCCAGGAAACCACCAATCTGTTCTCTGTATCTGTGCGTCTAATTTTGTTTTTTTAAATTCCACATATAAGTGAAATCATGTGGTATTTGACTTTCTCTGATTTATTTCACTTAACATAGTACCCTCAAGGTCCATCCATGTTGTCACAAATGGCAAGATTTCATTCTTTTGAAATACTACTATGGCTGAGTAGTATTCCATTGTGTGCCTATACCACATCTTCTTCAACAATACACTCACTGATGGACACTTTGGTTGTTTCCATATCTTAATTATTGTGAATAATGCTGCAATGAGCATAGGAGTGCATATATTTTTTGAATTAGTGTTTTCATTTTCATCAAATAAATACCCAGTAGTGAAATTACAGGATTGTATGGTAGTTCTATTTTTAATTTTTAAAGGAACCTCCATACTGTTTTCCATAGGGGGTGCACCAATTTACATTCCTACCAACAATGCACAAGGATATCCCTTTCTCCTCACACTTGCCAACACTTGTTTTTTTCATCTTTTTTGATAATAGCAATTCTTACAGGTGTGAGGTGGTATCTCACTGTGGTTTTGGTTTTCATTTCCCTGATGATTAGTGATGTTGAGCATCTTTTCATGTGTCTGTTGGCCATCTGGATGTCTTCTTTGAAAAAACGTTTCCTCAGATCCTCTGCCCATATTTTAATCAGACTGGTTTTTGTGGTGTTTGATTGTATTAGTTCCTTATATATTTTGGATATTCACCCCTTACTGAACACATGATTTGCAAATACCTTCTTCCATTCAGTAAGCTGCCTTTTTGTTTTTGTTGATGGTTTCCTTCATGGCACAAAAGACTTTTTAGTTTGATATAGTTCCATTTTTTTAAAATTTTCCTTTTGTTTTTCCTGACTGAGGAGACAGGTTTTTTAAAAATGTTGCTAAGACCAACATCCAAGAGTTCAGTACCAACGTTTTCTTTTAGTAGTAGGTTTATGGCTTCAGGTCTTAATTTAGGTCTTTAATTCATTTTGAGTTAATTTTTATATGTGGTGTAAGACAGTGGTCCAGTTTCATTCTTTAGCATGTAGCAGTCCAGTTTTCTCAGCATCATTTATTGAAGAAACTGTCCCCTCCTTGTTGCATATTCTTGCCTCTTTTTTTGAATATACCATATACACACAGATTTATTTCTGGGCCCTCTGTTTTGTTCTATTGATCTATGTGTCTGTTTTTGTGCCACTACCATACTGTTTTGATTATTATAGTTTTGTAGTATAGTTTGAAATTAGGGAGCATGATATCTCTGACTTTGTTCTTCTTTCTCAAGATTGTTTTTGCTATTCTGGGTCTTCTCTGGTTACATATAAATTTTAGAATTATTTGTTCTAGCGCTGTGAAAAATGACATTGGAAGTGATAAAGACTGCATTAAAAGCATAGATTGCTTTGCATAGTATGGACATCTTAATACTAATTCTTCCAATCCATGAGCATAAAATATCATTATATTTATTTGTGCTTTCTTTAATTTCTTTCATCTATGCCTTATAGTTTTCAGTGTACAGGCCTTGCACCTCCTTGGCTAAATTTATTCCTAGGTATTTTGTTTCTGATGTGACTGTAAATACGATTATTTTCTTGATTTTTTTTTCTGGTAGTTTGTTATTAGTGTATAGAAATGCAATAGATTTCTGTATATTAATTTTATATCCTGCAACTTTACTTACCTCATTCATTAGTTTTAACAGTTTTTTGGTGGTCTTTAAGATCTTGTGTATATGGTGTCATGTCATCTGTAAACAGTGACAGCTTTACTTCTTCCCAATTTGATTGCCTTTCATTTATTTTTATTACCTAAGTGCTAAGGCTAGGACTTCTAATACTATGTTGAATAAAAGTAGAGAGAGTGGACATTCTTGTCTTATTTCTGATCTTAGACAAAAAGCTTTCAGTCTTTCACCATCAAGTATGATATTAGATTTGAGTTTGTCACATATGGCCTTTATTATGTTGACATGCGTTTGCTCTATATCTACTTTGTTAAGATTTTTTTTTGTCATATATCGATGTTGAATTTTGTCAAATGCTTTTTATGTTTCTATTGAGATGGTCATATGATGTTTATCTTTCATTTTATTGTGGTATATCAAGATGATTAATTTGCAGATGTTGAGCCATCCCTGAATCCCTGAAGTAAATCCCACTTGATCATGGTGTATGATGCTTTTAATGCATAGTTGAATTTGGTTTGCTAATATTTTGTTGAAGATTTTTGCATCTCTGTTCATCAGAAACATCAGCCTATAATTTCCCCTCTCTCCCCTTCCTTCCTTCCTTCCTTCTTCCCTCCCTTCTTTCTTTTTTTTCCTTTCCTTTCCTTTCCTTTCCTTTCCTTTCCTTTCCTTTCCTTTCCTTTCCTTTCCTTTCCTTTCCTTTCTGGTGTCCTTGTCTGGTTTTGCTATCTGGGTAATGCTGGCACCATAAAATAAGCTGACGTCTTTATATATAAAGGTGGATTTTTTTTTTTGTAGAAAACATACTTTGGTCTTGTTTTTTGATCCACTCTGACAATATTTGTCTTTTAATTGGTACAATCAGACCACTAAAGTTAAAGTGATTGATATAGTTGGAGTTAATATCTAGCTTATTCGTTATTGTTTTCTATGTATTGCCCTTATTCTCTGTATCTATTTTTGTCTTCCACTCTTTTCTGCCTTTTTGTGGTTTTTGTGGTATAGTTGGGTCTTAAAATATTTTAACCACTTTGATAGTCTCAGCCTTTAAGTTTTAGTGGTTGAAATATACATTTAAAATTAATCACAGGGGCGCTTGGGTGGCTCAATTCTTAAGCGTCTGCCTTCGGCTCAGGATGTGATCCTGGAGTTCTGGGATTGAGCCCCACGTCGGGCTCTTCTGCTGGGAGCCTGCTTCTTCCTCTCCCACTCCCCCTGCTTGCGTTCCCTCTCTCTCTGGCTGTCTATCTCTCTGTCAAATAAATAAATAAAATCTTTAAAAAAAAATAAAATAAAAAATAAAAACAAAAAAATAAAATAAAATAAAATAAATCCCAGTACACATTCAAATAACACTATATACACTTCTCAGGTAATGTGAGTGCCTTATAGTGTAATATTACCAATTCCTCTCTCTTACATCCTTTATAACATTGCTGTCATTTATTTCACTTATACATAAGCTATAATCACCCCATATATTCAGTTTGGGAAGTTTTTACTGATATATGTTCAAGCTCACTAACCCCTTGGCTATGTCCAGTCTACTAATGAATCCACCAAAGTCATTCTTCATTTTTGTTTGTGTTTCTAGAATTTCCTTTTGATTCTTTCCTAGTTTCCATCCAGCTACTTACGTTACCTTTCTGTTCTTCCACACACCCACTTTTCTGTTACAGCTCTTAGGATATTAACACTTGTTATTTTAAATTCTCACTGTGATAAGTCCAAAATCTCTGCCATATCTGGGCCTGGTTCTGATGCTTGACTCTTGAGAATGATTTTTTGGTTTGTTTTTATTTTTGCTTCATTTTGCCTTTTTGTATACCTTGGTTTTTGTTTGTTTTTTGATGAAAACCAAACATGATGTGTCAGGAAAGGAACTTAGGTAACAGGCCTTTAGTGTGAGGTTCTACATTTATCTGGCAAGGAGTTAGGCTACATTTATTGTCTGCTGTAACTGTAGGTATGGGAGACTAAGATTTCCTGTAGCTGCCTTGTCTTTGTCTTCTTTGTTGTCTTTGGGTTTCCCCAGAAATTCCCTCTTAAATATAGCCTGAGCCTTGTATTTCCTTTAAGCTGTAATCCCCTATTATTATAGAAGAGCCATGTTGATATTGTGGAAAGATGTGGGGGAAGGAGAAGCATTATATATCCCTATAAATAGATCTTCATCTTTTACTTGGCCTGTGCCTCTGGGCTGTAACCTTCATGAGAGCTTCCCAGATTTTTGCCCTTCTTTAAGTGAAACAGGAAGGCTAGAGGGGGCTGGAGATGGGTATTTCCTTTCTTCCACATTGGTTAGACTCTGGTAAAATCCATGTGGGTTAGTATCTAGTAAAATAGTTTCTCTAAAAACAAGGTCTTTATTAATGAGAACATAATGTTCTGGGCATATTTCAAAATAATAACTTTTCCCCTCCTTTTGCTAAAAGCAAGAAGGGATTTTTCTCCAATCTTTACCCTGAGAATCTGGTGGGACTCCCGGAAATACAACTCACAGAAGTATGGGTGCCCCCCTAAGGCTGAGTCCCTAGGAGTTTTTATCTCTTCTCTTAAGGTAGTCCATTCTCAGTCTCCAGCAATTTGTCAATGATCCTTTATGTGTTTCCACCAGACTCCAAGTGGAGCTTCTGATTCTGGTAAGCTTTGATTCTCTACGTTCCTCTGTCTCTCCAGTTTGAGGATCTATGATGTGCGCTGTGACTACAATTCTCTGATCTAAGATGCACTGTTGATTTCTAGTTTCTTCAGGTTTTTTCTTTTAAGGATAGAAATGACAACTTGTAAGCTCTTTACATGTTAGACTTGAAACTGGAAGTGGATTGTGGGGAATTTTTTAGCTATTCTGCCAATCTCTTCTAATTGGTGTATAAGCAATTTACACTTAAGTTATTTATTGATATGTTATGGCTTAAGTTGTCCATTTTGTTATTTGTGTTCTGTTTCATTCCTCTTCTTCGCTTTTCTTACTTCCTAGTGGGGTATTTAAACATTTTTAAGGGTCCCCTCCTGATAAATTTACAGTGTTTTTTTATACATTTCTTTGTATAGTTTTCTTAGCAGTTGCTCTAGGTATTATAATATACATATGTAACATCACAATGTGCTTTTTTTCAACATTTTACCACTTTGAGTTAAGTATAGAAACATAACTTCCATTTAAGTCCCTTTATCCTCACCACTTTAAAAATATATTTGTTTAAAGTATGTCCTGTACATATGTTAAGCACCACAGCAGCTGGTGTTATAATTTTTGCTTCAACCTTCAAATATGATTTAAGAAATTCATGAGAAGATAATCTGTTATATTTACCCCTATTTTTACAAATGCAATTTCTTTCTTTTCTGAAATTCCAAGCCTTCTTCTGTTATTAAAGAAGTTACTTTCTGATTAAAGAAGTTACTTTAGCCATTTCTTAATGGGAGGTTTGCTAGCAAATATTTATCTTAGTTTTCCATTGTCCCAGAATGTCTCTTTGCCCTTCATTCCTGAAGGATATTTTTGTCAAATATAAAGCTTACTGTTGACAACTCTTTAATTTGGTGCTTGGAAAATGTGCCACTTACTCCTGATTTCCATAATATCATATTAGAAATCTGCTGATTTCTAAACAGTGACACCAATCACTGTTCCCCTTTACTGAAACATTTTTCTCTGGCTGTATTCAAGATTTTTTTCTTTGTCTTTGGTATTCAGAAGATTAATTATTATGTGTCATGACATTAACTTCTTTGAGTTTATTTTATTTGGGGCTTGCTCAGCTTCTTGAATCCATAGGTTTATTTCTTTTTATTTCTTTTGGATCATTTTCAGCCATTATTCCTTGGAATAATATTTCAGTCCAACTGTCTCTCTCCTCTCTTTTTGGAAGTCTGATGACACAAATGTTGTCTTTTGCTATTGTCCCACAGGTGCCTGAGACTGTTTGATTTTTTTTCCATCTATTTTATCTCTAATGTTCAGATTGGGTAAATTCTACTTTCCTACAGTCCACTTATTTTATGTTTTCTCTACTATGACCCATTGAGTTTTTCATTTTAATTATTATATTTTTAGTTCTATCATTTTTATTTTTTGCTACAGCTTTTTCTTTGGTGAGATTTTCAATTTTTAAAGAGAATTCATAATTGCTTGTTAAAACATTTTTGCAATACCTGCTTTTAAAATTTTGTCAGATAATTTCATCTGATTCCTTTTGATGTGACTGATATACATTCACTTATTGTTTTTTCTCATTAATATTTGATTTTCCTGGTTCTTGCTGTACTGATTTTTTTTATTATATCCTCAACTTGTTGAAAATTGCATTATGTGACTATGGATTCTATTTAATCTTCTTTATCAGGCAGTCTACCTGTTGAGGTATAACTCCCACACCTGGTGCAGTGTATGTTATGCTTTCCACTAGGTCCTGCCAACTCCCCTGGCAAAAGTGGGGCACTGACTCACAATGCTTCACTGCAGGTAAGTGGGGTGGAAGGTCAGCTCCTCCTTCAGTCTTGCTGACACCTTTTCAGTGAAAGTAGGACACTGGCAGGTGGATCTTAGAGGCTCAGCTTCCTACTAGGCCCCTTTGACACTATTAGTGAAGGAAGAGAAGTGCTGTCTAGCCTTGCTTAGAACCACATCATTCAGTCTCAGTGCTACTGGGTCAATTTGAAAGTTCAGCTCTGCACTGGCTTTACTGACACCAGAGGTAGGTAGAAAGTGGAGTACTTACTAGCCCTGACTTGAACCACCTTATTCAGTCTCATTGATCCCAGATGGGGTAGAGGCTCAGCTTTCCACTGAGCCCTGTAACATAGAGGAGGGTGTAAAGCCTAGTAGTAACAAGCCTCACCCCCCCCCATCTTATTAAGCCTCAGTGCTGCTAAATATGACTAGAGGTTCAGCTCACATCTGAACCACACCGAAACTAGCCTGTTGGGGGAATCTGAGCACTGTCTGCTCTGTCAGGTGGTAGATAGAATATCCTCTCCCTACTCAGCCCCACCAAGAGAACCCTGGCAGAGGAATTAGAGCAGCACCTACTTCCATCAAGCAGGGGATAGATTAACTGCCCAAGTGGGCCAATCATTACTGCCTCTACAAGAAAATCAGGTAACTTCTGCCTGTTTCAGATCCCCACTCAGTTTGCTAACACCACCTAGTGGAGAAATCAGAGTGCCACTTGCACCAAGTGGAATACCACTGAAACTATGGGGGATGAGGTGTATTTTTTCCCTTGCTCTTTGTCTGGTATAGAGTGGGTATTGCTAAAAAGGTTTTCTGTTCTTAGGCCACCCTTTTCTGGGTTCTTTGGCTACAGAATAAGAAATGGTTTTTCTTAAAACTTTTTTGTCTTCACCTGTTGGCAACTCTGGGTTGAAGGCTTCTGCCAGGTCCTGACCAAGAATTCTGGGAGGCAACAAGGAAACCCAGGGAACTCACCACTGTGTCTTTCCTCAAGTCACAAGGTACCTAGGCTGTCACCTTTCTTCTTTCTACTCTTCAGAGTCTCTCTCTATGATTGTGCTATGTTCAGGTTTTTTTAGTTGTTAAGGGGGAAGACCTGGAAAGACTGAAGCTACTTCATCTTGCTAGAACAAGAAGTCTCCCAGAAAGTTATTTTAAGAAGACATTGTTTTCTGCTTGTACCACAGTAGAATTTTTTTAAAATAGGGATTCAATATTTAATTTTACCAAATTCTTTTCTTCTATGTATTTGGAGGTTAATGTGTGTTTTGACATTTGATTTGCTGATTAGGGTTGGGATGGACATTTAGGAAAACTGCACATGATGGCATGAACTTTTCTATGAAGGAAGCAAGATGGTGTATTAACCACCAACTTTTTAAAATCTAAAAATGGATTTTAAAATTCACCAATATTGTGGAGA
This sequence comes from Ursus arctos, assembly GCF_023065955.2. Lineage (NCBI taxonomy): Eukaryota > Metazoa > Chordata > Mammalia > Carnivora > Ursidae > Ursus > Ursus arctos. The sequence continues at coordinate 16,957,842 of NC_079873.1, forward strand.
ACCTGAAATAAGTACTAAAGTCTTTAATATTTGACGTTTTAAAGATATACAATTGATGTCTAGTAGGTGCCAAAGAATCTACTGAAGCTAGAGGCCACCAGTGAAGCTGGAGGCCTCCCAAACAGAAGTATGTACAACTTTACCGGGAGCCATTTCAATGCTTATATGTGCGATATATTAGTATCACAGCTGCTTAGTCAAGTGCCTCCCAATATTTTGTTTCAGCTGACATCAACATGCTGTTCCTCCGTATCTCATCTGACAACTGCTTAAAGCCTTCTTTATTTCTAAATGTTTTAGAAATATATAAAAAATTATGATGGAGGCAACACTCAATCTTTAATTTGTTCCTATCAAAAGTCCATCCTAATTTCCTATATGTGCAAAATGACAAGATAGAATTTCATTATTGGATATAAGTTACATACCACAAGCAGATCAATATTGATCAGCTAGATACATAGACTAAAATTAAAACACAAATATATGCCTTTAAAATCATGTAGTAAGTAACTAAAATTAAACACAATGTATAAAAACTTGATTTGTAATATCCTCTCAGGGATATTTCAGAAACAAAAAAGAAAGAATGGACTACACATCCACACCCCAATATGGATAAACCTCAAAAATATAGTCAATAAAAGGCAAGATGCAAAAAATGTATACTGTATAATTTTGCTTATATGAAATTCTAGAATAGACAAAACTGACTTATGATGATAGAAACCAGATCATGGTTATTGTGAGGGACATTCGCTGAGATGGGGCACAAGGCAACTTTCTATGGTGATAAGAATATTCTGGGTCTTAATAACGGTACAGGTTATGTAAGTTTATGCATCTGTCAAAACTGCACAGTACGCATATAGTATTTAGCTAACGTACTTCAGTAAAAAGAAAAGTCAAGATCTATATATAAGACTAAAAGACTTAGTATACTGGCTTTCTCCTCCCTCAAACTAAATAAAAGCCCTGGAGCTGTAGGGCAAAGCAGGGAAGAAAATTTGAAGAGCAAAAACAAGACAGCCAGGTGTACTGGAGGACTGTGTCCTTATCTCCAGGTGCTAAATAGAATCCTGCCTTAAGTGTATTTGAGAGAGTATGAAGAATCCTGGGTAGGGGCACATGGATGGCTCAGTTAGACTCTTGACTTTGGTTTGGGTCATGGTCTCGGGGTCATGAGAGCAAGCCCCACATTTGGGCTATATGCTGGGCATGGAGCCTGCTTGAGATTCTTTCTCTCTCTCCCACTATCCTTCTGTTCTTCCTGATCACACACATGCTCTCTCTCTCTCTCTCTCCCCCTTAAAAAAAAAAAAATCCTATGTAAAGACCGAGCAGATGACAAACCTTTAAGAAAAGTCCTCCAAACCACTAAGGGTACAGTAGCTATCGTTTGCCCATATTACCATATTAGAGAGGGCCAGAGAAAACCTCTGAATTTCCAGTGGGACAGCATCTGAAAGTTTCTGAAGAGTTAAATAGCTAAGAAGAGAGATAGTTAATGAACCTGCAAGAGATCTACAGGTGATACTAATGACCACCAAACTAGAGGAATGTATAGCCAGGCATCCAGTAAGGTATGTAGTTTGATTTTAGCAGAGGTCAGCATGCAGGGGATAGGTCCAGGGATTAGACAGAAGGAGTTACATCATAGAGGATGTCAGTTTAGGACAAACCAAATCAAAATAACAAGTAGATGTGCCCACCTCATGGAAACTTTCATGTATTTGTTTAAGCTTCCTTCCAGCTTTACATCTACCTTGGAGAGCAGAAGGCAAAACTTGTGAATTTTCTTAAGAAAAATAACAAAGGTGACCAACTTATCCTGCTTGTGACCAAATAAAACTTTCTCAGACATAATTTTTCTGTCACTAGGTAAAATTTTCTGGGCACTTCATTTAGAGATTACATTTAGTTATATAAAAAGTAAAGCTTCTCTTTCTGTATGTCTGTTAAACTTAACAGAGAAGTGGCAAAAGTAGTACAGAGAACTCCCTCATCATAACCCTTATCCATCAACCTGCTTCCCCCATCATTAACATTTTCTATAACCATAGTTTGATTATCCCAAAGAGGACATTAACATTGGTACAATATTTTTAACTACAGATTTTATTCAAATTTTTCCACCAATGTCTTTTTTCTGTTCCAGGATCCTATCCAGGATCCCACATCGCTATCAAAACTGAGTTTGCAGCCTGAGAAATATATACTCATTAGATAACTACAGACATTCTTCATTTCTCCAACATTTTTAAACTGAATTGAAAATTTTGGTCAACTCTCATGAACATTTTCACTGATGCACAGATACTTCCCCCAAAGTCTTTATATGATAAATACCTGGGAAGGAACAGATTGCACGGTGATGTCTTCTGTTTCAATGAGCACCTGCATTTGATTTCATTGTGACAAACAACTTTCTAGGAGGCTTGCCTTCTATTTCAAAGACTTTTATTTGCTCTGGAAAAATCTTTTATGTATCTCTATAGGTAGTTACAAATTTTTCTTGAGTGATGATGCTATGAAAACAAGTTTTTCTTCTGAAATAATCAAACCTTTTGCTCATGATGCTGTGTCAGTACATTAACTCTCAGTTATAGTAACAGCAAAATGTCTTGGTCACATTTGTTGCCTGGATTTGAGGCATGCAAATTTATTGCTTTTAATCACAGATCTATGTGACCAAAAGTGTCTCTACCCGATAAAACAGCCCATCCCAACTCAAATTACCACTGATGATATTGGCCCTCCTCCCACGCTACTTGATGATAAAGCTTAGCTGCTATCTATGTTTGAGGAAGTCATTAGGTATTGATGAATTTGAAAACACAGGTTTTGATTACTCATTTGGGAAAAGAAAAATTATTAAAGCAGAACATCAAAGTCAAATTGTCATAGATTTCCTTGTTTGAGAATATTTTTCTAATCAGTTTATGGGAAAAGTGTGACATAAGTTCCACTTACCTTAAGCTTTTGATTTTCTCTACCAATCTAGATAGATTTCTTCCAAGGTCTTGACTGGAGGATAATATGTAAGGTGATGAAGGGTAGCAAAATATGCCACCCTAAAATATGCTGCTTGGTATATTGATTATTTTGACCTGAAGTTGCTTAAAAAGAACAAATGCAGGAAGAGGTTTTCTCTGAACTCCCTTATCTGCTATAAGATAAATCCTCCAAAAGGAACTCAACTGTCAAATCCCCTCCCCAGAAATTTCATCAAGCAGAGAGGACTGACTCTTATCACAGCAGAAGAAGCTAGAAGTCCATACCACACTGAGATAAACTTTGTCACAAATGATCATACCTCCCAACTATTCTATTAAGGGCCTACCTTTCCTAAAAATCATTTAGTCTCCCCTAAGAGGCCTACAACCTGCCTTCTCTTTCCCTACTCACATAGTATTTAGTCGTGAATTCTAAAGCCACCTCTCTCATTAATCTGTCTTTGGCTACAGGGGTCTCAGCTAAGAACTCAGAAGGGTAGAGGAAAAATTGTTTTGCAAATGGAAACTATATTAAATCTGCAGAAATCAACTTCTAAGAAGCACAACTAAAGTGTTCACAAATGATTTAATTCTTTAATTCAAAGTGAATGTAAAACACCATTGTATAAACGGTAGGTATCAGTTGGAGTCATCTTTGTCAAATGGATACAAGAAATCTTTGTATGAATGTTTGATTTAGTCTGCTTGTTCTGTGATTTACTCAGATAAATTAGAGTTAAAATACTTTCCATTTTTATATGACTATTGAACCAAAAGATTCCACTAGAGCCCAAGTATATTTTTAATACTAAAAATCAGGTATATTACATGTTAACAGGATGCTTCTGATTATACTAAACAGTTTCTGAAAGAGACTTAATGCCTTGCTATTTTCATTATATTTGCTGCTGAAGTGAGCAATGCCTTGCTATTTTCATATATTTACACCAAGAAAAATTGGGTGATCAGTATAATATTAAAAAGCCATGATAAAAGAGAAACACTCTGCATACCAGAATATAATTAATATCCTTTCCACAAAAGCAAGTTCACAATGGGTACCTCATATAATTTCTGAATAGTATTTTTTTAAGTAAGCTCCACACCCACCATAGAGCCCAATGCAGGGCTTGAACTCACAACACTGAGATCAAGACCCGAGCTGAGATCAAGAATTGGATGCTTAACTGACAGAGCCACCCAGGCACCTAATTTCTGAATAGTATTTTTTAAACTAAATATTGGAATTAGTCAATTCTATCATCTTTCTAATCTATCTTTCCCTATTAACTACAACTTCATCTTCCCATTCAGGAATATATTTTGTATGTTGTCAGACTTTCTTTTTCCATGAGGTTATGCACACCAGAAACTGCCGTTAGGAAGGTGAAGTTCTACATTTTAAGCATGGCACAATATTTTTCTGAGGAAAATACATACAATAATTCTATGATGTCTGTCTCGCCTGCCGTGTGAGGATTCTGATAATGCTGTGTAGGAACTACAGGTACCTAGGTTGGAATGGGGAAACTTGAACCACAGTTTACTTTCATCCAGCCTGCAGAAAGTGTATTTCTCCATATATGATGGAGAACAAAGGCAAGGTTTAAACTTTTAAGACAATTTTGTTTTATGTAGGAGCTCATTTGAATATGCTGATAGTGGGGTGCCTGGCTGGCTCAGTCCCAAGAACTTGTGACTCCTGATCTCGGGGTCATGAGTTCAAGCCCCACGTTGGGTGTAGAGTTCACTTAAATTAATAAAACTTAAAAAAAAAGTTGAATATGTTGATAGTCAAGTGCTACTTAGTAATTCAAACATTTTCTTTTCCACTCCCTCCCTTTTTCTTCCAATCTTTACTCATAATCCTGACAAAAGAAATAGTTTACAGGAGTTGTTCTTTTATTTACCTTTTTATACCCACACAGGGAAAAAAATACATAGTAACTGAATAATTTATGTCTCATTTTACAAACATAAATTTACTTGATTATTTTGTGCTCTACCTTAAACTTTCATAGAGTAATATCTTAAACCAAACATGTAGATTTAAGATAAAATAACACAGGAGCTTATATGGAAACATTAGTAAAGTGCAGATAAACATATTCCTTTAAGAATCTTAGCCAAAGGAATATAATTGATTAGTGTTAAGCCTTCAAAATAGTTACATTTGGGATGCTGATGTAATTAAAAACATTTTGGGAACTTTTAAAACATTACCTTCAGTAATTTTACGAGGCATGCTTTTTTAAATGTCCATTTTATAGCTATTCTTTATTTTTTTTCCTTTAACCAAAAAAAGTATTAGCTAATTGGAGCATCAACTTTACTGGGCAGACATGGCTTCGAATGAATTTTGCCTATCAAAATTAACCTTAATGAAAAAAAAGGTTGCCAATTTTGAGGATATTCAGAAGACTGTGCTATGAATTCTATGCAACCTGAAAAATATTATCTTACATGAATATAGTTTATAGTGATTTAGAATACATTTTCTCATTTGAGCCTTATGACAATTGTAAGAGATGGGAATCCCTATTTTGCAGATTAAAATACTGAGGGTTAGTAGAGTTATATGATTTGCCCAATATTGCAGAGCATTGAACCTCAAGTTTAGACAGAAGGCCAACTCTTCTCACTCCTAATTTAGCTAAGTACATCATACTGTTTTGCAATTCTACATATCCTGGGAAGCTTATGATTTTTCTTACAACTTCATATGAAATTTATTTTAATATAAGTTGTAATAAAATAATTATGCAGCTGCTCTATGAGATAATTTTGATGAGAATATACACTTTAATGAAAATTAACGTTTGCTATTGAAAATATCATTAACTTTGCCTTTGAATTCACACATTCAGATTAATACCTAAGCAGATGTGAAGCCTCAAATCATTATTTCCAAATTTCTGGACATCTGGTACTATAAGAGTCACTGTATTAGAACAACCAATCCTTGATACCATTTTAAAATCTGGACACAAAGGAAAATAAATAATAATTCACCATTTCCTTTAATGGCCATAATCTGCCATGAAATAAACCAAAAAATAAGATTCCTTTTGTAGAATATAGAAGCCACACACCAATGGGAAAAAAGGCTTAGTAATTATGCCTTCATGCAGGACTTTTGCTAAAAGTTATTTGCTTGGGAAACAAGAAAATGCTGTCACAATCTCATTATCAATTGATTCCAGTTTCTTCTATCACATTCCAAATCCCACGAAAATTGGGTTAACTTACAACTGTATGACATGGGAAAAAGTTTACCTCCTGTAACTAAAAAGATGTGTTGCTTCAGTTAAGCTTAGAAATAATATATTGTTCTAAAAATAAGGTTTCTGACTTAGAAGACATATGGTGAATCTTCATGAAATCAGGGAGAGAGGAGGAGTTGTCATGAAATGTGCTCCATTAGAATTGCCAGGGGGACAGACTGTACTTTCCTACTAACAAATGTCCCTTTTTTAATGTGGTTGTCCCTATGTTTTCTTATTACATGCACAAGTCCTTTAGTGTTCCCCTGTGAATATGTGAAATGCTTTTTAGTTTGAATTCCCAAAATTTATGTTTCCACTTATTAAAATTCAGAAGATATATTGTATACCCATTATAAATAAAAATGGAATTAAAAAAAACATGCTAGAAAGAAGATAAAAATTCCATCCTTCAGGGTAGAGAGGCGTTGATTTGGAAAAGGCTCCAAAGAGGAAGCTACATTTCAATAAGGTCTAGATGGGTGAGAAGGATACTAGATGAGAGATAAGAGAAGCAAGACTTTGTTTTTTGATGTGGCTAAAACAAAGTGTTCTAGGAAATGTCCAGAAATAGAGAGGTAAAACTAGACTGGGGTCAGACTGTAAATTATTTCAAACACCATGCAAGGAATTTCAGTCTTTACGCTCTAGTCAGTCACAGCAGAGATATCTGGTTTTATTTAAAGTATTTTTTAAATGTTTGCTAAAGTAATACATGCACAAGATTTAATAATCAAGTAGTATAGAAGGATTTAAATGAGAAAACCATAGTCCTTTGTCCCTCTCTTATGTACTCCCATTTGAGTCATTTAAGCTGATTGTCACTATTAATAGATCTGCTTATTTAGGACATTATCTATGGACTATCTGCCATAGCAGAACAGGATTTAACTAATTTATACCATACCTCTACTGTTCATTCATTCCCCCAATATGATTATTTTCAGCTCCTGTATAGCTTACCATTGTAACTTTAAGGAAGGTATTTAGATATTTATTTTCTTTTCCACCAACTCTATAAAATATCCCATGACTCTTTCCCATGTAAGACTTTAATTAATATTTGCTGCATATATCTTTTCCCATGCTTTTACTTTTCAACTTGCCTGTATCAATATGTTCGGAGTTTCTGGTAGACATCATATAGTTGGGTTATGTTTTTTAATTCACTCTGCAAATCTTTTAATTGGTGTACTTAGGCCATTTATATTTAAGGTAATTATGATGTTGGAGCTTAAGTCTGCCATTTTAGTTTTGTTTTCTGTTTGTTCTGTTTTTCATTTGTTTTCTTTCTCCTGTCTTCCTGTGGGTTACTTGAATATTTTTTAGAAACTCATTTTATCAATAGTGTTTTTGAGTGTATATGTTGTAAGTGGTTGCTCTAAGTACTGTATTATACATACATAACTTAATACAGACTACTGGTTTCATCATTTTACCATTTAAACTGAAGTTCTGAAACCTTACCTCCCTTTGTATGACTTTACTCTCCTCCATTTACACTATAATAATCTTATATATATCCTCTACCTACATTGAGAACTATATCAGAGAATGTTATAATTTTTGCTTCAACCATCAGCCACAATTTAGAAAACTCAAAAGGAGAAGGCAAGTTTATATTGTATTTATCCATATTTTGCTTACCCATATTCTTTCTTACCATGTTCTTTCTTCCTTATGGATGTTTCTTCTTTCATCATTTCATTTCTGTTTAGAGAACTTCCTTTAGCCATTCTTTTAAGGTCGATCTGCTAGCAAAAGTTCTTAGGTTTCTTTCTTCTGAAGATATGTTCATTTATCCTTCATCCGTGGAGGATATTTTTGCTGAATACAGAATTCTGAATTCTGGGTTGACAGCCCTTTCAGCATTTCAAAAATGTTTTATCCCTTCTTTCTGGACTCTACGTCTCCTCAATTTTTGTGCCTTTTATAAGTATTTTTGTAATAAAGTAGATATAACAAAACTTAACACTTTAACCATCTTAAGTGTTAAATACAGTGGTGGTGGCATTAAGTACATTCACAGCGTTGTACAACTATCATCACTAACCATTTCTCAAACTTACCCATTAGAAATTCAACCCTCATCCTCTCCTCCCCCAGCAACTAGTAACCACTATTCTGCTTTCTGTCTCTGAATTTGCTTATTCTAGGTACCTCATATAGGTGGAATGATAATAGTAGTCCTTTTGTATCTGCCTTATTTCACTTAGCATAGTGTTTTCAAGGTTCATCCATATTGTAGCATGTGTCAGAACTCCAAATCGTTTTAAGGCTGAATAAAATTCCATTGTATGTATATGCCATATTTTGTTTATGTATCCATCTGTTGATGAACATTTGGGTTGTTTCTACCTTTTGACTATAGTGAATAACGTTGCTGTGAACATTGGTATACAAGTATTTGATTGAGTCTCTGCTTTCAATTTGTTTGGGTATATACTAGAAGTAGAACTGTTAAATCTATTTTTAATATTTTGAGGAACTACCAGACCATTTTCCACAGTGGTTCTATCATTTCATATTCCCATCAGCAGTGCATAAGAATTTTAATTTTTCCACATCCTCATCAATTCGTGGGTTTTTTTCATAGCCTACCTACTGAATGTAAAGTGGCATCTCATTGTGGTTTTCATGTGCATTCCCTTAATGATTAGTGATGGTGAACATTTTTTCATTTGCTTTTTGGCCATTTGTATATCTTCTTTGGAGAAATGTCTATTCAAGTCTTTTGTCCATTTATTTAGATAGACTTTTTTATTTTTAACTTGTAGAAGCTATTTTTTATATTCTGGACATTAATTCCCCCCCTTTTTTTATTATTTTATGTTAGTCACCATACAGTACATCATTTGTTTTTGATGTAGTGTTCCATGATTCATTGTTTGCGTATAACACTCAGTGCTCCACACAATACAAGCCCTCCTTAATACCCTTCACCAGGCTAGCCCATCCCCCCACCTCCCTCCCCTCTAAAACCCTCAGTTTGTTTCCCGGAGTACATAGGCTCTCATGGTTCATTTCCCCCTCTGCTTACCCCCCTTCATTTTTCCCTTCCTTCTCCTAACAATCCCCCTGCTATTCCTTATATTCCACAAATGAGTGAAACCATATGATAATTGTCTTTCTCTGCTTGACTTATTTCACTTAGCATAATCTCCTCCAGTTCCATCCACGTTGCTGCAAATGTTGGGTTATCATTCTTTCTGATGGCTGAGTAATATTCCATTGTATATATGGACCACATCTTCTTTATCCATTCATCTATTGAAGAGCATCTCTGCTCCTTCTACAGTTTGGCTATTGTGGACATTGCTGCTATGAGCATTGGGGTGCATATGGCCCTTCTTTTCACTACATCTGTATCTTTGGAGTAAATACCCAGTAGTGCAATTGCCGGGTCATAGGGTAGCTCTATTTTTAACTTTTGGAGGAACCTCCACACTGTTTTCCAAAGTGGCTGTACCAACTTGCATTCCCACCAACAGTGTAAGAGGGTTCCTCTTTCTCCACATCCGCTCCAACATTTGTGGTTTCTTGCCTTGTCAATTTTTGCCGTTCTAACTGGTGTAAGGTGGTATCTCAATGTGGTTTTGATTTGAATTTCCCTAATGGCTAATAATGTTGAGCATTTTTTCATGTGTCTGTTAGCCATTCTTATGTCTTCATTGGAAAAGTGTCTGTTCATATCTCCTGCCCATTTTTTTAATTTGATTATTTGTTTCTTGGGTATTGAGTTTGAGAAGTTCTTTATAGATCTTGGATACCAGCCTTTTATCTGTAGTGTCATTTGCGAATATCTTCTCCCATTCTGTGGGTTGCCTCTTTGTTTTGTTGACTGTTTCATTTGCTGTGCAGAAGCTTTTTATCTTGATGAAGTCCCAAAAGTTCATTTTTGCTTTTGTTTCCCTTGCCTTTGGAGACGTATCATGAAAGAATTTGCTGTGGCCAATGTGAAAGAGGTTACAGCCTATGTTCTCCTCTATGATTTTGATGGATTCCTATCACACATCAAGGTCTTTCATCCATTTAGAGTTTATCTTTGCATATGGCGGTGAGAGAGTGGTCAAGTTTCACTCTTCTGTATATAGCTGTCCAATTTTCCCAGCACCGTTTATTGAAGAGACTTTTCCATTGGATGTTTTTTCCTGCTTTATCAAAGATAGACTGATCATAGAGTTGAGGGACCATTTCTGGAGTCTGTATTCTGTTCCATTGATCTATGTGTCGGTTTTTGTGTCAGTACCATGCTGCCTTGGTGATCACAGCTTTGTAGTATAGTTTGAAATCAGGCAACATGATGCTCCCATCTTTGTTTTTCTTTTTCTACATTTCCATGGCAATTTGGGGTCTTTTCTGGTTCCATACAAATTTTAGGATTGTTTGTTCCAGCTCTCTGAAAATTGTCATTAGTATTTTGATAAGGATGGCTTTGAAAGTGTAGATTGCTCTGGGTAGCACAGACATTTTAACTATGTTTATTCTTCTGATCCATGAGCACAGAATGTTTTCCCATCTTTTTGTGCCTTCTTCAATGTCTTTCATCAGTGTTCTGTATTTTCTAGAATATAGATCCTTTACCTCTCTGGTTAAGTTTATTCTGAGATATCTTATGGTTTTTGGTGCTATTGTAAATGGAATCAGTGTATAGTGTGTAGAAATGCAACTGATTTCTGTGCATTGATTTTGTATCCTGCCACCTTACTGAACTGTTGTATGAGTTCTTTTGGGTTTTCCACATAAAGTATGTCATCCGTGGGGGTGGAGTCTTTTGGGTTTTCCACATAAAGTATGTCATCAGTGAAGAGAGAGAGTTTGACTTCTTCTTTGCCAATTTGAATACCTTTTATTCTTTGTTGTTGTTGTTGCCTGATTGCTGTTGCTAGGACTTCTAGTACTATGTTGAACAATAATGGTGAGAGTGGGCATCCTTGTTGTATTCCTGATCTTAAGGGAAAGGCTCTCAGCTTTTCCCCACTGAGAATGATATTCGCTGTGGGCTTTTCATAGATGGGTTTTATGAAATTGAGGAATGTATCCTCTGTCCCTACACTCTGAAGGGTTTTAATCAGGAAAGGATGCTATATTTTGTCAAATGCTTTTTCTGCATCAATTGAGAGGACCATATGATTCTTGTCTCTTCTCTTATTAATGTGTTCTATCACACTGATTGATTTGCGAGTGTTGAACCACCCTTGGATCCCAGGGATGAATTCCACTTGGTCGTGATGGATAATCCTTTTAATGTACTGTTGCATCCTATTAGCTAGGATCTTGTTGAGAATTTCGGCATCCATATTCATCAGGGATATCGGTCTGTAATTCACCTTTTTGATGAGGTCTTTGCCTGGTTTTGGGATCAAGGTAATGCTGGCCTCATAGAATGAGTTTGGAAGGTTTCCTTCTGTTTCTATTTTTTGAAACAGCTTCAAGAGAATAGGTATTATTTCTTCTTCGAATGTTTGGTAGAATTCCCCAGGGAATCCATCAGGGCCTGGACTCTTGTTTTTTGGGACGTTTTTGATCACTTCTTCAATGTCTTCATGATTAATTGGTCTGTTTAGATAATCGATTTCTTCCTGTTTCAGTCTTGGTAGTTTGTAGGTTTCAAGGAAGGCATCCCTTTCTTCCAGGTTGCTTAATTTATTGGCATATAATTGTTGATGATAGTTTCTAATGATTGTTTCTATTTCCTTGGTGTTAGTCATGATCTCTCCCCTTTCATTCATAATTTTATTAATTTGGGTCCTTTCTCTATTCTTTTGAATAAGTATGGCCAGTGGCTTATAGATCTTATTAATTCTTTCAAAGAACCAGCTTTTAGTTTTGTTGATCTGCTCTACTGTATTTCTGGTTTCTAATTCATTTATCTCTGCTCTAATCTTAATCAGTTGACTTTTTGTGCATGGGTTAGGCCTGTTCTTTTGTTCCTTCTCCAGCTATTTAAGGTGTGAGTATAAGGACTGCATTTTAGATTATTCTGTTCTTTTGAGTGAGGCTTGGATGGCTATGCATTTCCCCCTTAGGACAGCCTTTGCAGTGTCCCATAGGTTTTGGATCAATGTGTTTTCATTCTCACTGGTTTCCATAAATTGCTTAAGTTCTTCTTTAATTTCCTGGTTTACCCAAACATTCTTAAGCAGGATGGTCCTTAGTTTGTAAGTGTTTGAGTTTCTTCCAAATTTTTCCTTGTGATTGAGTTCCTGTTTCAAAGCACTGTGGTCTGAGAATATGCAGGGAATAATCTCAATCTTTTGGTATCAGTTGAGACCTGTTTTGTGACCCAATATATGCTCTATTCTGGAGAAAGTTCCATGTGCGTTCAAAAAGAATGAGTATTCTGTTGTTTTAGGGTGGAATGTTCTGTATATATCTATGAGGTCCATCTATTGCTGAGAGTGGAGTGTTGAGGTCCCCTACTATTAACCTATTATTGTCTATATGTCTCTTTATTTTGGTTAACAGTTGGCTTATGTAGTTGGCTGCTCCCCTGTTGGGAGCATAGATATTTATAATTGCTAGGTCCTCTTGCTGGATACACCCTTTAAGAATAATATACTGTCCTTCTGTATCTCTAACTACAGTCTTTAGCTTAAAATCTAATTTGTCTGATATGAGAATTGCTACCCCAGCTTTCTTTTGAGGTCCGTTGGCATGAAAAATGGTTCTCCATCCCTTCAATTTAAGTCTGGATTTATCTTTAGGTTCAGAGTGAGTCTCTTGTAGACAACATATGGATGGGTCATGTCTTTTTATCCAATCTGCAACCTGTGGCATTTATGGGAGCATTTAGACCATTCACATTGAGAGTATTATTGAGAGATATGATTTTAATGTCATCATATTGCCCGTGAAGTCCTTGTTTCTATAGATTGTCTCTGTAAATTTCTGTTCTGTATCACCCTTGGGGTCTTCCTACTTTTATAGAACCTCCCCCTTAATATTTCTTGTAGGGTTTGTGTGGTGGTCACATATTCTTTCAGTTTCTGCTGGTCTTGGAAGCTCCTCGTCTCTCCATCCATTCTGAATGACAGCCTTGCTGGATACAGTATCCTTGGCTGCATGTTCTTCTCACTCAGTGCTCTGAATATGTCTTGCCAGCCCTTTCTAGCTTTCCAGGTCTTTGTAGACATGTCTGATGTTATTCTGATGTTCCTTCCTCTGTACATAAGGAATCTCTTCCCCCTCGCCGCTTTGATCTAAGATTTGTGAATTGTACTATTATATGTCGTGGTGTTGGTCTGTTCTCAGTGATCTTGGGAGGGGTCCTCTCTGCCTCTTGGACATGAATGCTTGTTTCCTTCCCCGCATTAGGGAAGTTCTCAGCTACAATTTGCTCAAATATCTCTTCTAGACCTCTCTCTTTCTCCACCTGCTTGGGGATCCTGATAATTCTGACATTGGAATGTTTCGTTGCGTCAGTAATCTCCCGTAGCTTTTTTTTCTTGAAATGGGATTCTTTTTTCCCATGCTACCTCTTTTTCCTTCTTATCTATCATCTCATCCTTTAACGCACTAATTCATTCTTCTGTCTCGTTTACCCTGGCAGTCAGAGCATACAGTTTAGACTGCATTTGAATCATAGCATTTTTAATTTCCACCAGATTCGTTCTCATTTCAGCCCTTAGAGATTCTACACTTTCGTTAATATTTTTCTCAAGCCTATACATCATCTTGATAATTGTTATTCTGAAATCCATTTCTGACATCTTGGTTATATCTGCATCCATTAGTTCTGTGGCAGAGGCCACAGTCTCTGCTTCTTTCCTTTGTTGGGGGTTCCTCCTCTTTGTCATTCTGATGAGGTGTGGTTGTGGGGATGTACAGAGTCCAAGTTATTGACCAGGACCCAAGCAAGATGCCTCTGTTTTATAGGGACCTTAGGGATGTGGGCTTCTTGTTCTTTTGGCCTGCCTTCTGGGGGAGGGACCTGTTGCGCTGATACTCAAGCAACCCTGTTTGGGCAGAGTTGCCCTGCCCCCTGGTGGGGTGTGCTCAGTAAGAAATGGTTTTGGGGGGCTTTTGTTTTCTGATGGTTTTCCCTGGTGGCTTTCTGTGTCTCTTCTGAGAGTCAGAGCAGGAGTGACCATATCCAAACCTGTGTCTCAGAACAGAAAGATCGCAGTCTGCTCTCCACTGAGCTCTCCAGGCCACACTGACTCCATTTCTGTCAGTGCTGCTAAAAATTGCAGCGTCCTGGTTTGTGCGCCCCACAGCTGCTCTCCCAGTCCTCGCTCCCAGGGCCGGGCACGTGCTGCCCTTTGTGCTTCTAAAACCACCAGCTGCCCCCGGTTCATACATGCGCTCCCGAGTTCCAGGTTTCAGTCTGGTGTGGTGTCCTAAAGACCTTTCCCTGCTGCTACTGGTCTGCTAGTCCTGCCCGCTCCCCAGCGCGGGAGGCTTTGGCCTTCCTGGCACACGAGCACGGCAGCTCCCTCCCCCTTCCATTTATCTTCTGATACCTGCCTGCAGACTCTAGGCTTCCCGCTTCATAACTCAAGACCAACCACCAGAGATGTTCTGTTTTGTAGAGATCCAGATGTATCCAAATGTACATCTCAGGCTGATTTCGTGGGTGTTCAGGATGGTCTGGTAGATATCCAGCTCAATTCAGGGGACCAGTTGAAATAGGGTCCCCTAGTCCTCCACCATCTTTCCCCACCTCCTGGATATTAATTCCCTTTTTTAAGATTTTATTTTTAAGTAATCTCCATACCCAACGTGGGGCTCAAACTCACAGCCCTAAGATCAAGAGCCCCATGCTCTACCAACTGAGCCAGCCAGGCGCCCCTGGATATTAATTCCTGATCAGATATATGATTTGTAAACATTGTCTTCCATTTGGTAGGTTGTCTTCTCACTTTTTTTATAATGTTCTTTAATGCACAAAAGTTTTTAATTTATCTATTTTTTTCTTTCATTGCCTATGTTTTTGTTGTCATACACAAGCAATCATTGCCAAATTCAATGTCATGGAGAGTGTCTCCAGTGTTCTAAGAGTTTTATAGTTTTAGCTCTTACATTTATGCCTTTGATTCATTTTGTGTTAGTTTTTATATACACTATAAGGTAAGGATCCATATTCGTTTTCTTACATGTGAATTTCTGGGTCTTTTTGTTGTTGTTGCTGTTGTTTATTAATGTTTCTGTGGGGGAACAAGAACTTGGGATTTCCAGGTAGCCATTTTACTGACATCCTTCTGGACTCTGGTTTCTAATAAGAAATCAGCTATCAAATTATTTTTCCCCTATGGGTAAAGTGTTGCTTCTGTCTGGCTGATTTTTTTTCTTTGCCTTTAGTTTTCAGGAATTTGACCATGGCGTGTCTTAGTGTGGATTTGTTTGGTTATCCTGTTTGGAATTCATTCAGCCTCTTGAATTTATAGGTTTATGGCTTTTGCTATATTTGGAGAGTTTTTAGCCATTATTTCTTTAAATCCTTTTTCAACCCTGCCCTCTTTCCCCTCTCCTACAGGACTCCCAATGACATGAATGCGGGATCTATTATTTTTGTACCACAGGTCCCTGAGGCTCTGTTCTTTTTTTTTAAAACCTATTTCCTCTTAGTTGTTCAGATTTAATAATTTCTATTATTCTATCTTCCAGTTCCCTGATTCTTTCCTCAGTCTCCTCCATTCTGCTACTTCTCTTCTACATTTTTTGTTATTATATGTTTCAGGTTTTTTTTAAAGATTCTATTTATTTATTTGACAGAGAGAGACAGCCAGTGAGAGAGGGAACACAAGCAGAGGGAGAGGGAGAGGAAGAAGCAGGCTTCCAGTGGAGGAGCCTGATGTGGGGCTTGATCCCATAATGCTGGGATCATGCCCTGAGCTGAAGGCAGATGCATAACAACTGAGCCACCCAGGCGCCCCTATATTTTTTAGTTTTTAAATTTCATTTGTTTCTTCTTTATGTCTTCTGTTTCTTTGCTGACATTTTCTCATATTTTTCCTATGTTTCAAGTATGTTTTAATTATTCATTGAAGCATTTTTAGGATAGCTGCTTTAAAATCTTTGTCAGATAATTCTAACATTTCTGTCATCTTGCTGTTGGTATCTACTGTCTTTTTTCATTCAGTTTGTTATCTTCCTGGTTCTTGGTATGACAAGTGAATTTCATTTGAAATCTGAACATTTTGTATATTATGTTATGAGTCTCTGGATCTTATATAAACCTTCTCTTTTAGTTGTGACTCTACTCCTTCAGAGGAAGTTGGGGTGCTGGCTTCTTCCTGTCCAGGTTCCTGACTCAGTTTTGACTGACACCTTAGAGTGGGGCTTCTCATTACTGCTGGGCCATGGTTGGAGTTCTAACTTTCCTACAGGCTTCTACTAATACCTACACGGATGGGAAGGTTAGGAGTTATTTCATTACTTAAGCGCACTATTTGGTCTCTGCTGACATAATTAAGTGGGAGGTAGTCTCGTTATTATTGGATAGTGATCAAATTCTTTTGACTCTCCACAAGGACTTCTCTGACACCACTCCAGCAGGAAGGGGGATACTCTGTTACTACTGGGTGGACATAGCACTTCAGGCTCCAATGACAATGGAAAAGGGGGGGGGTGGTCATTACTGCCTAGCAAAGATGAGTGCCCCAGTTCCCACTTGGCCTTCTCTGACACCACCATTGAAGGGATACTGGAATGCCTTCTACAGCCTAGCAAAGTATAAGTCTTAGCTTCCTACTTTGCCTTTGCTGGCATAGGTGGGGGTGGGGTCACCGTTTGTTTTTTTGTTGTGTGTGTGGTATTTGGCTAGAGCAGAGTGGTTATTTATCTCAGTGTTTTCTACCTTGCTAGCCTGCCCCTTTCCTGATCACTTAGCTAGAGAGCAGGCTCTTCTTGGGACCTTTTTGTTTGTGTCTTTCATGTTTCCAGGGTGCTGGCTTCTTCAGCTCTGTGATATATGAGCAAAAAATTAAAAACCCAAAGAACTCACCAGCATGTCATTCCTTGGGTCTGAGTTCTCATGCTGGTTTGCTTTCTTCTCTTTCTTTCAAAGTCTTCTTATATTGGCTTTATATATAATGTTCAGGGATTTTAGTTGTATTTAGTGGGAAGAATAAGGAAAGGGACCACTACTTGATCTTTCTAGAAAAAGAACTCCCCTCCTCAATTTATAAATATAAATCAGATCATGTTTCTGACCTCCTTACAAGTCTTAATGGCTTTTCACTGCACTCCAAGCTAGTTACCACATAGACTTATAAGATCCTGTGTTCTCCAACTCCATCCTATTCCTGTAGCCTCTTTTATGCTTTTGCCCACTCACTATGTTTCAGCCATACTGATTTCCTTTCTGTTCCTCAATCACGTCAAACTCTTTACTGCCACAGGGACTTCACACATGATTTTGCTTCTCCCTTGAATGAGCTATTTCTGATCTTTGCCTGCTTGTATTCTTCTTTTTTTGCAAAAGATTTTATTCATTTATTTGAGAGAGGGAGAAAGCTTGAGTGGGAGGAGTGAGAAGGAGAGAATCACCAGCAGACTCTGCCCTCAGTGTGGAGCCCCATGTGGGGCTCAATCTCATGACCCTGAGATCCTGACCTGAGCCAAAATCAAGAGTTGGATGCTTAACTGACTGAGCCACCCAGGTGTCCCAGCTTGTATTCTTCTTATATCTCAAGATTGTGACTAAAAGTCACCTAGTCAGAGAAGTCTTCTCTTTTTTTTTTAAGATTTTATTTATTTGACAGAGAGATAGGCAGCAAGAGAGGGAACACAAGCAGGGGGAGTGGGAGAGGGAGAAGCAGGCTTCCCACTGGGCAGGGAGCCTGATGCGGGGCTCAATAGAGAAGTCTTCTTTGATCACCTTAAGTAATTTCCTCTCTCCCTCACCCCAACAATTCTCTATCACTACACCTTATACATTTCATATTGGTACTTTTAATGATTTGCATTTATGCATATAGATAGATAGATAGATAGATAGTTTGTTTGTTTGCTTACTAGTATATTGTACATTTCCCACTATGTTGTAACTCTATAGGGTCAGGAGCCATATCCATTATATTCATTAGTTTACCCGTGGTGCTTAGCCCAACTATACAATGTACAGCTATATATTACATTGCCATCTTATAATCTAGAAAGATGCTTCTGTATTTATTCATTTGGTATGCTCTCATATTTCCATATTGTGGAATATAACCAAAATACTTTTGTATGTCTCTGTCATTTAGCTAGCTACATTATATAAAAAAATATCTATTGGTATGCTTTGGTTTATAGGATTTGAAGACAGCAACATGTTTTACTCATTTTCGTAATGCTGCTTAGCACAGGGCATATACAGGGTAGCTGTTGTTTTTGAAAAATCAATAAATGATAGTTTGCATTGTGCTACAAAGTATTTGAAACAGTGCTGAAGAAAAACTAATGAAACCAAAATATCTTCATCCCTTAGATCAGCTAGTTCACCAAAATTACCAAGTTTCCTTTCAAAATCAAGAAAATATCAAAAATAGTGACAAACTTACATGCCCTTCTCTCTTTCTGGATACAGTTCCTGGTCAGTGAAAATAAGTGATTTGTTCCACTTGGTATGAGCATCCTTAATATGCCAACTTTCCTAGAAGTAAACAAAACCCATTTCAGAAAAAAAGACAAAATCTATAGAGAAAGAAAGCAATCTTCCTTTCCCACTCCCCATCTTTAATCGTCTGTAGTCTGTTAGTTAATCACCAAGGATTAAACAATTTGTCTTCTACCTTAAGCAGCTTTTACATTTAAAAAATATGATCTATAGGGACGTACCAGTTAACTTACAAAGAGGACTTCTGAACTTATCCAGCACCAATTTTGCCAGTTCACATTTGCCACTAGGAAGTAAGACTGCTAAATGTTCAGAGAAAAATAAACCTAACATATGAAGGAATTCCGTAAAATCTAGGTGTTTTGTAAAAAATAATGTCAAAGCTTGGAAGAAAGGATTTAGATCATGGTTTTCCTTTTATCCAGCAACATTAATACAGAGTTTTTATTAATTATGGGGTTAACTTAGCGAGCCCAAATAATTAGGGAAAATGCAATCTCTTCCAATTTGAAATTGAGGTGCTGTGCTGCTGCTACTCCTGCTGCTGCTACTGCTGATTTACTAGGCCAGGGCTTGACTGGCCTAGTTTATCCAGGCAGAGGTTCAGCAGAGCTCACTCTTTTGGGGAGTATTTATGGACTTCCTAGATCAGATTTGTGCCAAGTGGTCAAGTAGTACTTAAGCAGCAGCATGGTGACAGCTGCTAGAATGGCTTATCACACTTCCATAAATTCAGCTGGTAAGGTGAAAACAACCCCAAATGGATTTAGATAATTTATTATTTACACAGACAGCAATGCAAGATCAGAATGGCCTCAACTCCATATGTACCTAGCCACAGGATGACACCAAACCGGAGAGGCCAAATGACAGATGATACAAGCGGTGGTTTGCTCTGTCATCAAGGAGCAAACTCTAAACTACAGCTGTTCTTTAGTCTGAAGCTGTACCTGAAGCTGATGCCTCACTGGAACTAGGGTGGCAAATGAGAAATGGACTTGGGATAGTTCCTCACAGGACTGTGTTGTCATTTTCCAGGGAAGATCACAGGGCATTCTGCCAAGATATATGTCATACTGAGGTTGAGTCTTGTCTACATGGCCTATGTAGAGATGTGCAAAATCACCAGAATGCCATGGCAAAACTGTTCTACAATCTCATGAGAAGAGAAGGATTTCAAAGCAAGCCTAGTTTAAAAGGTGCTATTGTTCTATAAGTGACAAAAATATAATCACATAAGAGTACGGATCATCATTAGTGTCCAGGATTTCATCAGAAAAGAGTAATACAAGTGATGGTGGTAAATTGGAGAATCATTACCATTCATTGTGGAGCCATATGAATAAGATACACACATAGGTGAGCTATGAGGAAGGACAGAAGAAAAACTGACTCATAAAAAGTTAATATCCTATATATCAAGCCCCCCCATTCTGACATCCAGTTCTTTCAGAGATCTTAATAAGGTCATGAAAGATATCCAAACTCACAAAACCACCAGATTCTTCCCAGTTCTTACTGGAACAACATCATTTTTGCTCTTCCCACAAATTTCCATGCCTTTCTACCTGAAATTCTTTTCTCACTGGGCTACCATATCACTGCATTCTCTTGGTTCTTCTCATAATTCACTGATTTTCTCTTTTTCTTCTGTGGGCCTCCTCCATGGGCATCTCATACTCTCACTATCTCATTGTGTTCTTGTTTTAGTAGTGACTCTCAAATCTTTATCTTCAGTTCAAACTGAGTTTCATATTACTATATGTGAATGCAGAAACTGCCTACTGGAAATCCCTTCTTGGCTGTCCACAGGCCTCTCATGTTTATGATGCCCAATAAAGAACTAATATTTCAGATTACTTCTGCCTCCCAAATCTGTTGTTTCTATTTTACTTTAGGTAGAGAAGAAATAATTTATTCAGTTCACCCAAGCTAGAATCTTGGGAGTCATTTTTGATATTGCTCTTTTCCTAACCTCTTATTTCTAATCATGAAGCTCTGAATGTTTATTAAATCCATCTCCTTCTCTCCATCCCCACCTCTACTATTCTATTTCTGTCCCAAGACA
Source organism: Ursus arctos (assembly GCF_023065955.2). NCBI lineage: Eukaryota > Metazoa > Chordata > Mammalia > Carnivora > Ursidae > Ursus > Ursus arctos. The sequence continues at coordinate 16,978,716 of NC_079873.1, forward strand.
TCTATTCACTGGTCTATTGCCACATCTTCCAAATTGAACCCCCATATTGTCCCTCTCAAATCAATGTTCTCCATGGCTGCCAGTCAATATAAAACATAAATTTATACATATGAGCTGTTCATTGCTAAAAATTCTTAGATGGCTCTATCTTTTTAAGTTATATTTTAGGTTGTGTTTTTTTCCCCTGATCTGGCTATTGTCTACCCGTCCCACACTATCTACTGTCACCTCTAGTTTTGCTTTTCAAATTTAGCCTTCCAGGTACCTCTACATGGTGCTCTGTAACTTTGTGCACACTGTCCTGCCTATAAGGTCTTTTCTGCATTTGTTTGGCTGCCATACTTTAAGACCTACAATAGTCATTATCTCCTCCAAGTAGTCTTCTCCTCAGTAGTTAGGCACTCCTTTGCACATAGTACTGGGCATATCTATTATTGCACTTATCACATTTCTTATTAAATTAACAGTGAATGTTTCTGCTCCCCCTACCAGTCTATGAGCATCTTGGGTTCTCTTTGCATCCACAAAATCAAACTAATTTTTCTAATCAAAGGATACAACTTAGGCCAGCATATTGGTAGTGTTCAAAAAATTTTTGTTGAATACTTTTATATGCTCTTAATTAATGGCTCCAAAGTGCACCAGAAACTTCCCTGATGGGCTAGGGCTTAATGTGTTAAAAAAAAAAAAAACCTAGGTTTCCTAATCGACGTGGGCTCTGGGATTTTTATTAGACTATGTTTAGTACAACAGGGAAAACCTGGAAAGAGTCCTTAAAAAACCCTATTGGGATAACCTCAACTCAAGCCATTATGTCTTTACCCAGAGATGATTGCTGTGAATCTTGGTCTGCAAAGGACATGGCTTGATTTAATACAGTTTACCCTAGAGGCAGAACAGCAAAGAAAGAATTCTACTAATTTAATTATAGTCTCTGGGTGCTTCTCCCTGATAATCTAAAGGGAGGTTTGGCCCAAAGCAGAATGCTTATGGCCCCATTTACATTTAAAGATCTCTTCCTACTTGATTCTCTGACTATTGGAGGCATGGATAGATTGTTATCTGTGGTTAGTCTGTATCAGAGGCTTTGGTTCTTTACTCACAGCAGTTAGTTGAATTGCACTGAAAAAAAAAAAAAAAGAAAACATTGTTCCAGAATTTTGAGGAGCCTTCTTTGAAGCCAGTTTCATACACTGTTCTTGAGAATAACTTGTATTTATTTTTTTGTATCACTACCAGTCTTATCAGAATTGCCTAGCTAATTTTTCTGATCAGGGTATACAACTTGTGCCAGCATAGAACACTTGCTTTTTAAATTACAATTAAAGGCCTGGGCAAACTAAGAGAAAAAAATAGGGCCCCTATCCTTTCCTGTATTTTAGGACATGGACTACCCTCATACCTGTTCTGTGTTGTCACTTCTTACTCATCATTCAAAAATGAAAGATAAAAGAAAAAAGTAATTTATGATAAAATTTTACTCATTAAAAAAGAAATCTAAAAATTAGACAGCTATAGCAAAAACATAATCTAGGCAAACTGGGAAAATCATCAGAAAGGGCTCTACAAGACATTTTGTTTAAATGTTAAATATCTAAAAACATTAAAATATGTCTGGCATGGCAGTCTGAGGTCTGACTCAGAGCTAACTTCTTAGTAAAAGAAATGGGAAGTGACGATTAAGGCTCCTATAAAATAACCTAGGTTGGAAAATGTGGAGGTTAGAGATATTCATTTTATAGCTCCAGAAGAAACATTCACATAATTTACTCCTTTCTATGGCCCCAAAGATCCTTCCAGTGGAGGGCTTCCTCCTTATCTGACTCAAACCCTAAGAGTCTGAACCATTAATCACCTAAATTCCAGTCAGAGGACCTTTGGAAATTCCACATCTCAAGTACTTAGACTCATTACATATACTATAAAATCTTAACTGAAAATATTTTGGTCAAGAGATTTTAATTTTTTATTGAAATCTAGAGGGAGAAGAATAAAAAGCAAAACTATAACAATTGGATTAAAATGTTATTTAAAATGATCTGTTTGGATATGGTTGCAAACAACTCACAAGTTTTAGGTCTCCAATTAATTTAATTAACTTAGTATTTACCCTCTGCCTGCTTCCAAAAAGAATCCAAGTTTGTTTCCAAAGAATCAGTTTGGCTTTTGTGTCTAGGCTGTTGAAGTATGTACGATATCATATCATTTAGTACATAATGTTTTGATGTATATTTTATGACAATATAGCTTTTCCCCTAATCTTTGTAATTGTATTGTGCACTAAGAGAAGGCAGAGTTAGGCTGCCACACTTTGTATGTAATCACATTATATTATACTTAGAAACATGGGGCAAGACATTAACATTTTGAACAATAGGCAGAAGAATATAAAAGCTAGTTCATGTGAAAGGTTGTGGAAAGAAAAGTGCAGGAAAGATTCAGATGAGTCATTTGGAGTTAAGAATAAAAAGGAGAAGGCAATGATGATTTAATCCTTTTTCTTCTCTCTACATTAACGATATTTGAATAGCCCGTTATGCTCTGAACTAATTAAATGAAATAATGAATGCCTATCACATTGTCAAAATCAAAGGCAAATTTTTTATTTTTTGTATGTTTTGTAAGGGAAACCTCAAGGAGGAGAACTTAGGACAAATACCTAAGGCCTTGGTGAACTCTGTAAGATAGTGTAAGTCCACACCAACATTTTCGCTCATTCTTAGTTCTTAGAATTATTTTAGTTATCTCAGGTGATTAGACTAAATAAATTCCTTGCTGTAACATAAATAGGAGAATATATACAACTTAGATCTGATGTAGGGTCTTCCTTAAAATCCTTTCTCCCTGGGATCTTTTTCTTTCATCTTTTTTGGTACCAACCCTTTCATGAAATATGTATCTTTTTAATTTTACTGTACCCTGATCTTTGGCATTTGTTTTGATTGATATTTTATTCATTATGCAAACAATATCTCACTCTAAACTTGCTTGCAATATATAGTCTGGTTGCTTGTCATGCAAGCCCGGTCAGAGTATGCAGTTTGGTGTTTCAGCCAAATTTGGTCACTTCCTACATTCTCACAGTTGCTGGTCAGGAACACTCACGGTGACTGTCAGACTCCTTTGTAGTTAGCTTTCTGATGAGACATATTCAGTTAACATTCAGTGGACCTTCCCCTTCCAAAGTACTGTTAATTTTACGATACTGATATAAATCTTCTTACTATTCTTAAAAGCTCATATTCTGAAATCACCTTAACTTAGTATTACAATCATGCATGACCTCAAATTCCTTACCCTCTTTAAGCCTTATTCATTAGTTTATTCAACATTTATTGAACAATGTGTAATAGGCTCTGGGAATAGGAAGTGAATATGATAGCCAAGGTTTTCTTATCTGTAAAATGTGGCTAATGACAGTGTTTGAGGATAAAATGTATGTAACATACTTAGCACATTGCTCAATAAATGTTCATTGTTATTATTAGCAGTATTATTTTGATAAAATTACTTTTAACATCTCCTATGACTGTAACCTCTAATGATTCACAATGGATTTGCATCCATTCCATTTATGAACATAAAGCTAGTCTATAAATTACTGATGCTAAAAATTATCTTTTCTAGAAAATACTGATACAGTGTTCTGAGATGCCATTGGAATGTAAGCACTCCAAAATGCCTTTCACACCTGATTAGCTAAGAAAAAACTGTAAATCACAGCCATGATCTGGATGAATGGAAGGTGCTATACCAGTATCCTCTGAACCTACACTTGTCTAGATAACCTAAATTTCTTCCCATGTACTTTTAAGTTTGGATTATTAGAAAAATAAACAAGCCTACAGACAGGCCATCTTAAGTTTTACTTGGTTTGTATCGCTAGCCTGAAAACTTCAAAATATTTTAACTACTGTGGTTTCAGTTCTTTTTGGGTGTGGTGGGGGGGTGGATGTCAACTCAATCAGTTGAAAAAAGTGTCAGTTCTGCAGCTCATGCAATAGAAGTAGAGAAAATGGGTCACTGCAGGAACTGGCAAAACCAAGTGACATTATTGAAATGGTTACAGAAATAAAATGAGTTTTCTCTTTTACTCAACAGGGCTGTTTAAGAATGACAAAGAGAAAACATCTTTAATGGTGGTAGAGAGTTTGCATCTATACTTTCTAGGATTATTTGTCGTTTAAAGTGAAGCCTATTAGACAAACTGTCTTTTACTAAGCGTTGCACAGTAGCCTTCGTAAGATTTCTGAAGAACATGAGTTTTGAAGGATCATGTTTACAATTCGTCACTCGTTTTAAATCCCAGTGTTACCCCTCAGTTCTTATATAAGATTATCTGAAAACAAAAGGACATCCCCTAAAATAGGTACGGGGCACTCTCGGCTTTGAAGGAGTTGGCCGAAAATCCGACACTGAGCCCTTCAAAAGGCACGTGGGGCCGAACCTGTCTCGGTATCACCACGACCGGCACTTGCAGGTTCCAGGCTCCACGCCGACTTCCCAGCCCCGGGGCACCGCCAGAAGCGGTCCGACAGCACTGGCCGTCCTGCCTCGTCATCGCTGCCTGCGTTTCTGGCTGGCGGAGCCGGTTCCCGTTCGCGGCATTCCACGCCCACGTCTCCGCAAGCGTGCACGGGGCTCGGGAATCACCTCGGAAGCCCACTCAGCCGCGGGGAGGGCATGAGCGAGGAAAGCCCGGTTCTCGCTGTAACCCCCGCGCTCGGCGGTGTCCCCCTCCCCTTGGCGGCGGGGCCACAGGTACCTCCTCAGCCGCCTGAGCATTCAGCGTTCAACTGGTGGGCAACCCGTCCCGCAGCCGCCACGTCCGCTCAGAGGCCCCTCCGAGCCGCCGGCAACTGACTGACTGACCCGGGCCAGGGACTCGCGCCGACACCGCTGCGCACACGCCCCTAGAGCGCCTCTATCCCGGGACGGCTCGCCGGGCGGGAAGGCGAAGCTGTGAGCTGCTCGCACCTGCCTGACAGACAGGCAGACCCCGGGCTCGGGCCTCGTGCCGGAGCGCGCACGCGCACGCGCCTGGCGCGCCTGCCGTCGGCCCCGGGGGCGGGACCGCGCGGCAGCGAGCGGGCGGGGGGCTTGTGGCGCGCGCGCCCCGCACCCGAGGGCTGCGGAGAGATATTTTGGGTGGCAGGAGGCCCCTCGTCATTTCCGCCGGGCAGCTTGTGGTGCCCCGGGCTTCACTCCCGCGCGCGAGGCAAGCGGGCAAGTTGGTTGCGAGCGTGCGGCGGCGGCTCCTTTTCTCAGCGGCTCGACCCTCGGCACTGCAAGCCATGAACTGAAGCCCTGGAGGGACGGAGACCCGAGCAGAGTGGCGGAGCAACAGCAGCAGCCACCTCTGCGGGGAGCGAGCAGAGAGTCCGCACCAAGCCGCGACCCCAGAGCGTTTCTCTCCCCGTCGCCGCTCCCGCCGCTGCTGTCCGCTTTTTGCTAAGAGACACTGCAGCCGCAAGACCCGACACACAAAAGCCGTCTTCTCGCCACCCGCCCAGCAAGGCAGCAGCCAGCAAGGGACCCCACCTGAGGGCGTCTCGGGCTACCGAGTTCGTTTTGTGTCTGATCTCCGTGCCCCGCGCGGTAGCGACCCCGTGCCCATGGCTCTGATCATGGAACCCGTGAGCAAATGGTCTCCGAGTCAAGTAGTGGACTGGATGAAAGGTAATGCCCGCTGTGCGGAGGGCGAGGCGGTCCTGGGGCACCGGGCACCGGCGCGCTAGAGGGAAGGGGCGCCTACCGCGGCCGAGCCCGCCATCGGGGCTTCCACTGGCTGATCGTGGTGCGGCAGGGGGGGAGGCGGGGGTCCTCCGGGGCAGGCGGGGGCTCAGGATCCCGATCTCCTATTGTCTTCGGTGCTGGCTCCCCAGCTAGAGAGGGGCGCGGAGAGCGCGGGGGTTGCCGGCGCTGCCGGATAGTGTTAGAAGGCGGGCCGCGGAATCCCGGTACATTTCGTCTCCTCCCCGCTCCTCACGGCGCCCCTAGGCCGGGAGGACGTGGCGACCCTTGTCTCTTCCCTCGGGGAGGAGACCCCAGGGACCTGCTCCTTTGCTCGTTCCTTCCCGGGCCCCTTTGTTCCTGGGAAACCTAACGCCCCCACGGGTGGCCGCCCCTGCCAGGTGCCTTTTCCAGCGCCAACTCTCCCTACAACTTTTAAGCCCACATAATGGGGTCAGGACGCGGCTGCCCTGGTTTGGATCCGGAGAACTCCCCCAGTTTGGGCTGAGGATGCTCGGGGGATGCGCTACTTTGGGGGAGAGGAAAATATGCTTCCCCTGGGACAGCATCCGCACTGGTATGTGTGGGCTCCCTCCTGCGCAAACCCGTTTCCCCCCACACACCCCTGTTTCCCCACACACACAACCTTTGCCTCCTCTTCTCGCCGATTCAGGCTTTGGGCCTCATGGCTTTTTATTGGGGGCTCGACGCCAGGTGTAAGGTGATGCGCATTCAAGTGCCCCCTCATTTCTTCCATCTTGAAGGCTCGCCCCTTTTTTTCCCTGGCAATTTCTAATAACCACAGTTGTAGACGCTCGCCCTCCTAGTCGCAAACGTGGGCTTTTTCTTTAGTCCCTGGGCTTTCCTGCCTCACTATCTCCCTCTGTTGTTTGAGTTAAGGGTCTTGTAGAGGATCCCCGCCCCCCCCCCCCCGCCATGACCACTGCCTCCCCCCATCACCAAGATTACCAAGATTTGGGGAATGCTGACAGGGATGGATGGGATGAAATAAAGGATTCCTGGCCACACTTGGGAGATGTTAGAGCTTTGCTTGTGGTTATTGCTAGGCACAAACTCTAGGTAGATTAGTCAGGAGCCAAAGGCTTATCATTTGTGAAAATGCGTGTTGCCAAGAGCAGGGAGCCCCTTCTGGGGGCTTGCTTAGCAGGAGGACTTTCTAAGCTCCAGGTACTTTAGAAGGAAAGATGGGGTGATTAGAAGTGATTAAGAGCGACAGAGAGAAACTCAATTTTGTTTCCTCCTTTTCCGAACCTTTTTGGCCTCTTGCTTCTTCTTACGGATTTTTCTTTATACATTTGCTTTCCTTTTATTCCCTTACTTGCTCCTTTATTACTCATTTAATTAGTTTTTTCTTTTCTAATATGTGCAAAGTGCTTCGTAACTGCAAAGCACAGTACACATGAGAGTGTATTGAATTAAGTAGAATTAATTATCAACTGCCCCCCTGTGTGCGGTGCATTGTGCTAAGGTGCCATGGGTGCCATGACTAAGACAAAGTCCTGCAGTGGCTTATCTTTTCTGTTTCTTCTCTTCATATTTGCTATTGAAATTACGCTTTCCTAGATTCCCACCAACCCCCACCCCCTTTGGATTGTCAGAAACAAACATCTGTCTTCTCCGTTTCTCAGTCATGGAAGAAAGAGCCAGGTTGTACGCAAGAAGCAGGAATGCTTAATTAAAGCCCTTTCTTTGAATTTTCCTAAAAGGTTACTTTGGTTTGAGTCTGTTACTGAAATACTCAACAGAAAGCTATCTTGGCTCCATGGGAGTCTGATTACCTTCACAAATTCCCATGATGCTTGTAGTGAGTGATGCATACTCCATCTTCTTCACCTCCACCCTCCCAGTATAATCTTGCAGTTTCTTCTTTCTCTACAGTTTAGGTCCGGTGAAGCAAGTAGAACATATGACACACATATTCTGACACACATTATTAGATTTCTAGTACAGTGGTCCTTTAAAAATCTCTCCAGTCCCTTAAAAATCTCTCTAGCCTAAAATGCAGCATCTTTGAAGTTGGGCTAACATTGTTAGCTGTGATTTTAAATGATTGTTTTCTGTAAGTTGAATAACTTATTTTCATACCTGTTGGTGATTCATTTTAGAGCTATTTGAAAAGATCAAGCAAGTAGCCAAGATAGAATTTGTATCTTTGTACACATTAGACTGGAAGAGAAAAACTGATGTCATTATCTGTATATTTCAAATCCCAAACTGCTTACTGCTGAAATTTCTACAGTCTTCATATAAATTTGATTTAAGATGGTAACAGAAAACAAGATTTTGAAGAATAATTGGATGAAATGAACATTTCCTCAACTTGTAATTACACTGTTACCTTAATTAATTTTTCCTCCTTACTCTTTTCCCCAAATAAACTTTACAAGTAAACACATTAAAAAAAAACTTTTCACCCTTTCTTCAGATGCGGTAATGTTTAAAAGTCAACTAATTTAGGCTGTAGCTTTGGAATGGCCAAACTTCCTTTGGTGTTATATAATGTATAGTGTTATAAAGTCAGTAACAAAGAATGAAGGAGACTTTTGAACAACTGCAACATTGTGGGAATTCTTCAAAGTATGCTCCCAATGTGACAGTTTCATCATCCTTAACATTTAAAGTATATAGCATATGCTTTCAGCTAGTCACAATCATAAATAGTTATAACTCCATTTAGTAAGGCACATGCTTTATGCTCTTTCTAGGGTGTTTTTCTTTTCACTAAACAGAAAAGGAGACATTAAGCTTATAAAAATAGCATGGCCATATATTTATGCTTCCAGACAATTTATATAAGTGGTATAGAAACTCAGCAGAGAAGGAGATGAGGGAAAAAAAATGGGCTGATGAGATTATTAAGCTTTGGTAGCATATACTCAAAATTGTTTATGAAGGACCATTTATACATTGCAATTCATTTTTATCTTTTTTATTAAAATGTATTTGAGGGAGGCAAATATTACATTTATATATTAATTATTAGTAAAGATATAAGGAAACACTTGCATTTTTTTGCTCACCCCCAACTCCACTATTTGTAAAATCCAATACTCACTGAATTTTCTTCTAACAATAAAAAATTGATGTGACACAGTGTCAATGTTAGTTCCAGTAAATATATGAACTCCTCAGGAGTCAGTAAAATAAGCAGTTACATTCCAGATATCTTGATAGTACTTCAGGCTATTTGGAAATATAGAACTTCAAAATTAATCATATAAAAATATTTTTTGAGAAAATTAAATATGCATCATTTAGCATTTGAAATATTTTTTTCAGTAGGAAATTGCATTCAATCCTCTTGCAGTTTTGACAAAATTATAAAATGTAAAGCTTTTTAGTGTAAAAGCAAAGCCTTTATTAGAGAAAGCTGTAGGTAGAAAAGTAGGCCAGTAACGGTTTCTAATTTTTGCTCAATGTATTACTCTAAAATACATCATATATCGGCTCTTACCTATTCACTTGCAGGGCCTTATAGAAATACTCTGTAATCTGCAGTTGTTTGAGTTTACTTTTTTGCCCACTGAAATATAGCAAAAACTTCTGAACACTTCAGGCCCTTGTTATTAATTTCATTATGAATTTTCTTTGTCCGTGTCACTCCCAATAATTCCAGTTTTCTTCTCACACTTTTTCCAACTTTGAAACTCCTTCAAAATATCCATATGACTAAGATAAAGTTATTTTCTGCAGCTAACTCCCTTCATGACATTTTTTTTTCCAGTGATCTATAATCCCTTCCCTGATCAAATAAAATGAATTATTATTTTCAGAGTCAACCAACAGTCTTTCTCTTATGGTCTCTGTGACTTAGCTCTTTCTATTCTTATAATATGATTCCTAAAATCTAAATTTTTAAGATAGCCTTTTCTCAAACCATCCCACAATTAACTGCTTTGCTCTTTTCTATTTATTCTAAACCATTTTCTTTAAAAAACCATTCACTGACTTCTACTTTCTGTCCTGATGACTCAGCCATCTTAAGGATAGAAAATGAAATACATTATTTTAGGTATAAAAAACAAAGATAAAGCCATCACTTTGCATACAACCCTACAAAAGAGGAAAATGCAGTGATGAAATAAGGTCTATTTATTATAAAAGTTAAATGCTACAAAGGAGAATGTATCTGATAAGATAAAGAAATTTTGACAAGCACAGTGCTTTCTAATATTTTTACCCCCCCCCATAGGATCTAGAGCTAAGGTTGAAATTTATTTTATTAAGATGAAGGAAAATGTCAAAATTTTGAGTTAAACTGTCTTGAGAGAGAGAGAGAGAGGAAAAATTTTCTGGCAGAAACTTGAGAAATATGCATTGTAAGAAAAAAATATGTTAAACTTCTGTGATCAAACTGGTCCTATCACTTTTGAAAAATTAAGGTTTTTTCCTCAATTGCAGTATGACTAGATAGTCACCAATAATCACCTACTCTTGATCTGACATTTTTTGAAACTCAATACTTGTCATTTCACACAAAGAAGAAATTTACCTTTTCTGTATGTAGACTTTGCACAGGAAACATCATTTTATTTATACTGTCATTAACATTTACTCCTTAAGGTAACACTCATGATTTAGTGCATTTTAGGAAAAAAGAGTATATTTATGTAGATACATTCTGGTGCTCAGAGATTATTTACTCGGTACTTCTACATGGAAGGGGCTTTAATGGATTGTTTTAAATAAATTATTCTCTGCTTTGGGGAAATTAGTCTCTGTAAGGGATTGCAGTGACATTGAAAAACCTAAGCCAAAACAGAGACAGGTGCCAACTAGAACATTTGCTAAATTTAAAAAATGTTTGCATTATGTATAGGAGCACCAGTAGAAAGACAAGATGGTACTTTTAATCAGTCAGGAAGGAATCCATGGGGAAGGTGGGGTTTTAGCAACTTTTTATACAATTTATTTAACTAAGCATATTCTAAGATGGATGTAGTCTAAATGTAAAGGTACAGCAAGAGACTTTGGGTTTGAGATGGGTGATTAACCAGTATGGTTGTGTCTAGGTTTGTCTGGTTGAAGGAGAGAGGTGGGCAGTAGAGGGAAAGTGAGGGAGGAGCCATGAGTAGGTGGCACAAAAGTACAAGAACAAATCTGCATTTCACAAAGACAATAAAACTCTCATCGTGTCCTGAGTTTAAATAAATACCACATTATAAAACTTTGGCTGCCAAAAATTAGCCCACAAAGAATGTGTATTGAATTAGTACAGCTGTTTCAAATCTGTTTCTCAGGAATAATTTGGAAATAATGTTAAAGTGAGTTATTTTGAAGATTGATTATATCATTAGCATTATGTTGTTGGATATCTAGAATTTTACTCATCCAAATTCTTATATGAAAAATGAAGATAGGCTTTTAAAATACTGCTGTTGTTCTTAAAACAATGATAAATGATCATTTTCGTGTATAGCAGCGTGATCTCAGATTAGGACTTAAATTTGTTTTTAATGACTTTTAGCTTTCTGTATGACTTCCCTACAGCACCTCACCACTTAAGGTTTATTGTGAAAGATGAAGGATTAGTTTCTATAAAGAGTACTAGAAAAATGGATCATCTGTACTTTAAGAAAGGGAAGGGAGAGGAAGTAATTTTTTAAAAAAAAATGTAGCATAAGCTTTTTATTTTTTAAGATTTTGTCATAGTTTAGTGTCTTGGCTAAAGAAAAGCAAATGTCGTCTTCACTACAGGATCATTGTGTTGAATAACATTCAGTGAGTGAATTCACAGTTTTCATGCATAGCTTAGGCTTGTGTTCCTCAAAATGGAACATTTCTGTGGTTGTGGGAGCTAAATGATCAAAAGAAGACAAAGAGTTGATTTTTGCTAAATATTGTAAAACTTTGTTTTTGTGTTAAAATAAACCTGGATATTAAACTCATGGTGTAGAAAGCAAATTGGCATGATTTTAAAGATGAGGCCAGAGGCTTAATAGGAATTTTAGGCTGCAGCAAGCTGTTTCAAGCTGTGTTTCCCAGACCCTCCAGGGTTATGAGTAAACTTTGTTCAGCAATTATGGATACATCAGTGGAAAAATTTGAGAAGTGCGGGTTTGGGTTTAGAAAAGGTAAAATTCATGTACTTCCTCTTTTTCTCCTATTGAAAGGGACAAAATATCATCTTTTGAGTCAAGGTCATGATAATTATAGCATCTTTTTTGTTTGTTTGTTTCTTTTTGATCCATAAACCTATAGTCAGGATAAATTTCTTAAGAATGTTTTTCATCTGATCCTGTCCTCTCACTTCTCACCCCCCTCAGCTTAAAAAATTTAATGGCTTCTCATTGTTTTTAGGATAATGTTAAAGGTTTGGCTCTTGCCTCTGAAATAAGCCTTACTCCTAGCACTAGTTACACTGGCCTTTCAGTCTTTGCCTACCACTGGGCCTTTGCACTTAATACAGTTTCTCTTGCCTCTTTTCTTCACCCAGTTAAGTCCTACTCATCCATCAGATCTCAAGTCTCCCCTCCTATGCTTCAGAAAAGCTTTCTCCATCCCACAGGTCACATCAAATCCTCAGTTGTGTGCTCTCCAGGTACCATTTGTATCTTCATTCCATATGCCGGTTTTATTTTTACATTAATTTCTATGGTTATTTGTTCAGGGCAGGGACCTCATCCTATTTGCATAACAATGCATAAGTAAGTATCGGGTGAAAAGTAGGCACTCAGGAAATATTTGTTGAAGGAAGGAATACATAAATATTCACAAATTACTGGTCTGTCAGCAAATCTGCTTTCCTAAATGAAAATGCATGTAAAGTCCCTTATAATGCTCTAATGGGTACTTCAGTGCCAAGTTGTATATTGTGTGCCAGAATACAGTAGAAGTGGGGTTGCTTTAATTCATAGTTGTAGCACTCTAGTCAATTCAGTGATCTAAATCATGGTTTAGATTCATTTCATTAAGAAATGTGAATAATTTCAGTGAATCTACAACACGTCTGTGTTTAAGCTATAAATGCTATTTGCTGATGTCAAATTATTAATAGACCAACACTATAGGCAAACATTACTTAAAAAATTAGAACATACCTCTTAGGAATTTATTTTTTTCATACAAATTTCCTAATTGTTTCTTCATTTCAGTGTTTTTAAAAGAACTCTATGTATTTTGGAATGCATGGTGGAGTGAAATTGATAAAAAGCCTTAAGTTTCTCCTCTAATAGGGACACCTGGGTGGCTCAGTCGGTTAAGCATCTGCCTTCCACTCAGGTCATAATCCCGGGGTCCTGGGATGGAGTCCTGCATTAGGCTCCTTGCTCAGCGGGGAGCCTGCTTCTCCCTCTGCTTGCTCTGCCTGCTGCTCTCCCTGCTTGTGCTCGCTCTCTTTCTCTGGCAAATAAATAATTTTTTAAAAAAATCTTAAAAAAAGTTTCTCCTCTTATAAAAGAAAAAAAAAAACCATGTAAGAAATAAAAATGTATTTTTCTGTTGTCAAAAGAAAATATCTTTTGTTTGTTAATTTGGATGATAAAATGGAAAAATAGCTTTTTAATTTAATAAGAACCATTATCTTTATTATATTTAATGTTGAATTTATATTTTTATTAACAGGAATAAAACAAAGATATTTAAAAATTCGTCTTAAATCAGCATTTCTTATATAATTTTCCATTCCTCCTGATATTGAAAAATGAATTTTAACTTTTTAAAGTAAATATAAATTTGGGCTAATTTTTGAGGCACTTGTTAAGAACCTACATAGCAAGTTATTGTGAAGTGTAACTTTTTAAATACATGTGCCTCATATGGATTTTTTTGTTAATTACATGTTGCTGGATAAGCAAGTAGCAAGTAATAGGAGATTTTTCTAATAAAGTAAGTGTCTCCCCACAAATTTCCAATGGTTACAGTATAAATCAGAATAAGTGAAATTTTTAAAACTTTAACTTAGCTTTTTGCAGATCTGTTAACTTTTAATAAAACACCTTCAGACTTAATCTTTCTAGCTAGTATTATAAAACAATGTGTTGGAATTGTGCCCTGATTTAAACTACAAATAACTATTCAATATGATAGAATTTTTTAGACTTTAAAGATGTATTTAATTTGATTTCAATTTAAATTACAATCATTCGTTTTTTTTAAAGATTTTATTTATTTATTTGACAGAGAGAGACAGTGAGAGAGGGAACACAAGCAGGGGGAGTGGGAGAGGGAGAAGCAGGCTTCCCGCCGAGCAGGGAGCCCGATGCGGGGCTTGATCCCAGGACTCCAGGATCATGACCTGAGTTGAAGGCAGACACTTAACGACTGAGCCACCCAGGCGCCCTAAATTACAATCATTAATTCTAATAAAAGTTTTCACTAACTTGATCTTACTTTTGCAATTTCAGGGAAGAAAGTGTTTTGGGTATTTACATAAATTTATTGAATCTTACATTTTACTAAGTACAGTACCTCCTATTTTAGTTTCCTGTGTTCATCTGTTAAATGCTTTGTCACAACATAAAATTGTTTTAAAAACCAAGATTTAAAAAAATAAAATAAAAGCCAAGATTTATTGAATAACAAAATTCACAATGGCATTAATGTATTATAGTTGACAAGATAAAAACATTGTTATATGCACTACTGAGTGTTTATCCAAAGAAAACAAAAATAGTTATTTGAAAAGATATATGTGCCCTGATGTTTATTGCAGCATTATTTACAATAGCCAAGATATGGGTGCAATCTAAGTGTCCATCAGTAGATAAATGTATAAAGAAGTTGTGATACACACAGACACACACAGGAATATTACTCAGCTATAAAAAAGAATGAGATTTTGCCATTTATGATAACATGAATAGACCTAGAGAATATTGTGTTAAGTGAAATAAGTCATACAGAGAAAGACAAATATCATATGATCTCACTTACTTGTGGAATCTAGAAAACAAAGAGCAAACAAAAACACGCAGACTCATAAATACAGAGAACAAACAGGTGATTGTTGGAGGGGAAGTATGGGGGACAAGCAAAATAGGTGATGGGGATTAAGAGGAACAAACTTCCAGTTATAAAATAAGTAAATCATGGAAATGAAAAGTACAGTATAAGGAATGAAGTCAGTAATATTGTAATAACATTTTATGGTGACAGATAGTGACTATAATTATAGTGGTGAGCATTGCATAATGTATAGAATTGTTGAATCATTATGTTGTACACCTGAAACTAATATAACATGTCAATTATACTTCAATATTAAAATGTTTTTAAAAACATTGCATAATTAATATCAAGTATTACACACTTATCACTCTCCATTTTTTTTTAGAGGGAGAGAGAGAGAAGGGGTAGAAGGAGAGGGAGAGAGACTCTCAAGCAGGCTCCACACTGAGTGCAGAGCCCTACTTGGGGCTCCTCTCAGGACCCTGAGACCATGACCTGAGCCAAAATCAAGAGTCAGGCAGTTAACCAACTGAATCACCCAGGCATCCCAACACACTTATCTCTTTTATATTTACTTGACATTAATGTTCTTGGAAAGTATTGTGATTAGGTAGGTTGGAAAGTCTTCTAATAAAGTATAGATAAGAAGAAACCAGGTTGTTAGTTGCTTTTAAAGTGTTGCCCAATATCCTTTTTTTGTTTGTTTGGATTTTTTATTTTGTTTCAGCTACATCTGCTATTTTTAAAATGGGCTTGCAACATGTTTTCTCAAATAATATCTACAACAAATCAATGGAAGGCTGGCTTCAATCCTGGATTTTACTTTTTTCAACTTGTTTACCAAAGGTTATGAAAGAATCTATTTTCTAGCAAGTTGTTAGACTTATAATGTGACTTATTAATAAAAACCTTTAGAATGGTGGCCTTAAGTAATTATGCTGAATGATTAAATTCAACATTAGCTGAATTATTATTATATATTTATATGTTTCATATATATGGGAGTTTATTTCATATACTTTTATTTTTCAGCCATCCACATTATTTTCAAAATGTTTGATAGTCCTGGGGCGTTGTGATTTTTTTTTTTCCTGGCTGAGCATAAAATTTATATTTTAATTTCATGTAATTAATTTATAAGCTTTCAGAACAAACCACTGAGCTGTTAAACACATATAAAAGAGAAAATGTTGTAGAGTTTTTGTTAATGGAGCTCAAAACAGACATGTAGTGCAGTTGCTAGTTTTCCTTCCCACTTGCCAGAACCTACGTGAATTCTGAGTTCAATGTGGTAAAGAACCAATGTGCATGGCAGGGCTTAGCTGCTCCTTCCTGATTTCCCTCCATAGTAGTGCCATGGTGAGTCTTATGGCAGTTTCTGTTGACATCACTGTCGCATTAAATCAGGGGCCTAGGTTTTCTTATTGAAAAGACTCTTCCTTTGCCTTCTAGCTATCAGATCCGAGGCTTTCAGTTTGATATTGAATTGTCACACACAGAGAGAAGTTCTCTCTATGAAATACTGAGGAGTAGATAATTTTTCTTTCTAGTCTGTCTCTAGATATAATGCTTTAAGTATATTTATGGTAAAAACATGTTAATTCAGATCTCGTTTATTTGGGATTTGTGATAATTACAGTAGGTTTTTATTGAAGTTTACTCTTAATATATGAAGGAAGAGTTTGCTGATCAATCTAATAATGCAAACAAGGTTGGAAAGAAATTGTTTGACCCAGGAGGACATGGTGTTTGAAGTACTGTACTCTGCCAGGAGCCATTTCCATACTGAAAATATGCTAGCTAGAAGTGAGTTGTATTTTTAGTTAGAATTTCTGCATACTTTGAATCATGGTTTTTTATTATTTTGGGGGGAATATTTTTGTAAACGTTCTGTGATACAGCTTGGTTCTTCCCTTCATTTGCCACAGTTAGGAAGGTCTTATGCACTTCACATCTATTATTAGTAGTAATCCTTAAAATAAGGAACTGTTATTGACACCATTTTACAGGTAAGGTGCAGAGAAGTTAAGCAGCTCAACAGGGATTGTACAGCTGTTCAGTGATGGAATTAGGTTGGACCTCAACTCTTTTTTTCTTTGTTGAATTGGATTCATACTTTAGTGGGTGAAGAACACAATTCAGGTTTTTACATAATTATCTTCAGACTTGACTTTTATTTTTTTTAAGTTTTTATTTTAATTCCAGTTAGTTAACATACAGTGTAATGTTAGTTTCAGGTGTACAATATAGTGTTATAGCACTTCCATACCAGACTTGACTTCTAAAACATTTCCTAAATTTTCTACCCTGTAAAAATTGGCACCGTATAGGATATAATAAAGAGCACTTTGGAATCAGATGCCTGGGTTAGTTATATCCAGACTCTATTACTTCCTAGCTGTGTGATTTTTGAGGGAGAATTTAAGTAACTTGCCAGGTTTTTTCATTTTTGTAAAATAAGGGTGAAAGTATTACCTACCTCATAGGGTTGTAGTATACTTAAAACAATGCCTGGTACATAGTAAGTGCATGGTAAATGCCAGCTTTTTTTTAAATTAAGGAATTGATTGCATTCTGTTGGCAATCTTCAAAGGCACAACTACTCTAATACATAATATTTATTGAGTACTTACTAATACCATGTACTGTGCTGGGTGCTTTCTCTGTATTATCTTATGCCTAGCCTAGCCCTGAAAGATTGGAATTATCATTGCTTTATAAATGAAGACACTTTTGCTTAGAAACATTGAATGACTTATTCTATATACCCAAAAATTTATTTAGCAGGTATTCAATAAATATTTTGAAGAATTAATAAATAGTGGAAGCAGTATAATTTGAATAGATTTCTAACTGGTTACAAAACATACAATATTTTCACCTTGCCGTTCTACCAGAGGTAGATATGAAATGAGAGGAATCCTGGAACTACTTTCAAAGATCTGGATGTCCACTCCACCAGACCTACCTTTTGTAGTGCGTGGTAAGGTGGGCTATGGTTCTTGGGTCCTTTTGGCCTCTAGAGGGGTGTGTGGGGGTGTGTGTGTGCAGTGGGTGGGTGGCTGTGTGCTGAGGTGTTTCCACTCAGAATAGTACTTAAGCCAGTGAAAGCGGCCAGGGGGAAGAGAATCCTCATGTACAGAGGGTGGATGTTTTGTTCTAAAAGGATTATTAATAAAATTACATGGTGTCTGATAATAGATGTTTGTAAATGGCTTTACATTATACTAGAAATAATGGCTTCTGTTATATTCTTTTGTTTAGCTTTACTTAGCAGTCGTTAGCATTGCTACCTGCATTTCATTAGTGTTTCTTTGAACAGCAGATTTTATTCAGTGCATGCCTACCGCTTTGAAACTCTTACCTACCTACGAGATGGTAATTATTCCCCCCAAATTGTTTTGTTTTGTTTGGAAACTCCTTTATCATAGACCAGATTGTGATATGATGTGATAGCATAGTGAATCAAAAAAGCAATTTAAGTGTTAAAGAAAATTTAATCATAATCAGTCAAAAACTATTGTGAAGTCAATGCAAAATATGGAGTGGTCAAGTTGAGCTAAAGATGTTTGATCAGTTGAGTATTTATAAAGTTGGTAATGAAAGGTAAAATTCCATCTACATTATATTTTAAATGATACACATGGTTTTGCATGTATATATAAAATATATATTCTAGCATGTATTTAGGAACTTAAAAGTTGGGTTCGTTCAGAGTAAAAACGCGAAAATGATTTTTTTATTTCTCTTTGTTTTTCTTTAATGCAATTGAGGTGAGTTTGCTTTAGACTGGAAGTTTTAAAATAAGGAAAAACAGCTTACATTGTTCTTGCTTGTGGAGAGAATGATTTGAAGCCTCTCATTATTTATGAAAGTTATCACAATACCCAGGATAATAGGCAAAAAAAAAAAACCAAAAAACTGAACTGCGGTAATTACCAGCTATTTTGAAGTTGCCTTAGTATTATTGTCCACTGATTATATAAAGTACTTTTCCTCTTCCAAAGTACTTATTATCTTTTAAAATCCATGTGAATTAAAATTTTGTTTGGGGATGTTTTTGAGAATTTTATCACTTTCCTTGAAATAATTATTGACATCCTGTGTTAATAAGTGGTCTGATAGAAATAGACTTTTAATAAATAGTCTGGTAGAGATATAGACTTTTAAATATGGTAACACCATGAATCTCCATCTGCATTGATTTTAAGAAGTGTCTAATTTTTAAAGAAAATGGTTTCTAATTGTGGGATTTTTTTTTACATGCGGCTGCTTTGTCACTTTATTCTTATATTTGTGACCGGTACACACAGAAAGTAAATATAGCAGAGTAATACCTACAGATCCAATAACATTTTTCTCCTTAGTGATCCACCAGTAATGAGATCACAAAAAATTAAGGCTGGTATGTATTTCTGAAAAGTAAGGACTTAAAAATATGCACATCGTATATACTCAACTGAATAACATAATTATCACACCAAAATTTATTTCTTTATATCACTAAATATCTAGTGGTTCAAATTTCTCATTTTGTAAATGTCATAAACATTTTTATAGGTTTTTTTCCTTAAATCAGGATCCAAATAAAGTCCACACATTGTAATCTACCTTATTCTTTTTTCCCTACATCATTTCTTTAGGACCTAGTACCCTCTGTATGTACCTTATGTAATGTCTCCTGAAATAAAACTCGTAGATAATATAGCTTCCCTACTAATACAATTTTTAAAAATTCACTGTAATGACCATATTGAGATGTAATGACTATATTGTAATACAAAGGAAAAATAATTTGTAAAAATAAAATAAATTTTTATATGTAGGTGCTCAATATGACTATACTAGGAGAAACAAATTGATATTTTTTCCTGCTTGTAATGATCATATCTGGATTTAAGACAAACAGTAAGTTCAGAAGTCATTCCATAGACGTACAAGAAGATGGAAGAACAGATGAAATGATAGACACTGGAATAAAAATGAGTATTAGGGGAAGCAGTACAAGCTATACTCATTTGATATATCATCCTAATAATTACTAATGAGTATCTAAAAGTCATGTGGAAAGGAACCACAGCTTTTCAGAGAAATGGCAGACTTCTAGGGATAGGGACAGAATACTTAAGATGAGCCTGGAGCATCTTGTAGTGCCAGAAAGTAAGGAAGTGCTCAAAAAACACAATGATGAGAGCATGTCAAAGACTTAGGAGTCATTCTGAAACAGCTCTTAATGGCTGAAATTTTGAGGAGCAAAAGTAGTATTGGATTATAACTCAATACATAAATACCCATGAATCCATACTGATGTGAATAAATAAAGAAATGAGGGAAAAAAGAAAAATCTCCCATACAGAGAATTCCAAATAATTTGTATAGAGAATCCCCTCTCAAGAAGGTGGCCCTTAATTCCCTACCCCTTGATTGTGGGCTGCACTTAGTGACTTGTTTCCAAAGAGTAGAGTGTGGGAAGGCAAAACATAACTTTACAGGGGAGGAGCCTAGCAAACACTGTATTGACCAGATGATCAGGGTTTGCACCATCAGTGATAAGTCATGCTGATGATAGCATGTACCCTTAATATGATATGTTGAGAATGTCACTTTACCCATGTGGTCTTCCTCCCCCAAACCCATAAGCCCAGTCTAACTATGAGATAAACATTAGACCCAAATTTAAGACATTTTACAAAATACCTGACCAGTACTCCTCAAAACTGTTAAGGTCATTAAAAAACAAAGAAAATGTGAGAAACAGACAAGAGAAGGCTGAGGAGACATGATGATTGTTTGTATTATGGTGTCCTGGATAAGATCCTGGAACAGAAAACACACATTAGGAAAGAACTAGTGAAATCTAAACATAGTGTGGAATTTAGTTAATAGCAATATACCAGTGTTGATCCACTAGTTGTGAAAAATGTATCGTAGTAATATGAGCTCTAATAATAGAATGTGGGTAAGAGGTATATAGAGACTATATATATATATATATGGATATCTATATTATAGCAGCTTTTCCGTAGACCTAAAACTATTCTGCAATAAAAAAGAAGTTTATTTAAATAAAAAATAGAGTTTATTTTCAAATTTGGTAATATCAAAATATAAGCAATATGTCATATGTAAAGTAGCTTTGGTTTGCCTCTGTAAGTGTTCATAAACTCTTTCAAATACAAACAGACAAAAAGTCATGAGATTCCGGCAGTTCTTCAGTGTGTAACTGTTGCATCCATCTAGCAATCATTCAGCAACTGGATCATTGTGATAACCCCAAACTCCTCAGAATTCTCAGAAGGCTCCCAACAGGTAACATTGGCCCTGTCTTGACATCAGGAATCTCTCTGCCTTAACTCTTCTCTCCTGTGTAAACCTCGTGTTTTTCCACATGTGAAAAGATTTTCTTGGATGGCTGGTATACCTGGTTTTCCTTCTACTGAAATTAATGTTTTACTTGATTAGCTTTTTTTTAACCTTTTGCTAATCAGGAAAAGTGTTTAAGGAAAGGAAACTGAATGTGCATGAGATAGGATGGAGAGCACCAATAGTTAGCCTCATGTTCTTACTTTACCTCACAAAGAGATTTGCAGTTAAACTCTTGGATAGAAGAGTGTGCTTTTCTTTTTTTTTTTTTTCTTTTTTAAGAATTTATTTGACGGGGGGTGGGGGGCACAAGCAAGCAGAAGGAGAAGGAGAAGCAGACTCCCTGCTGAGCAGGGAGCCCGATACGGGACTCAATCCCAGGACCCTAGGATCATGACCTGACCTGAAGGCAGACACCGAACTGACTGAGCCACCCAGGCGCCAAAGAGCGTGCGATTCAAAGCCTGATTTCCAATACTCCTTCTAATTGTAGTTTCCTACAGACACTGTATAGGAATGTTAAACATGGTGTGAAAAGTTTTGAGCAAATGTGGTTTATAATAATTTATTTTAAGCTGAATATATAAATGTGTGTGTAAATACGTGCGTGTATTTACTTAGGGCAGATATCTGCCTTGAGCAGATATACTGAAATTGCATATAGCTAAATGACCTTTTCTCATTGCTTTTCTGCAAAGAGGTCAACATTTTTCTTTTTGTCATTAAATCTAATACCTTATTTTCATTGTATTATGGGGTCATGTAGTGTGTTAGTACCTGGGTTTCGATATGAGGATGAGTGTAACTTAAGGCCTCCTTTGGTCACATCTCTAAGAAATTATATTTCAAAATAGAACTATTGTAATACTTGCACATTATTCCTGTATCTTTTTGGTTAAAATCTTCCATATTTTCTAGTTTACTAGTGTGCACTTTCTAAAAGGATCAAGCTCTGGTAATAAGTGGATAAAACTATGACCAGGAATTTAATGCAATAACCTGATAACTCTTCTTTTCTTGCCATAATAAATTGAAATGTTGTGATTATCACAGTTTCAACTTACTTGATTCTTTGTTATTAATCCATGTCTGTAAAAGTGTGAAGTTCTGCTGATGTTGATGTGAATGTCTTAAAATTGTCTTCCTGGCTTTTTACTAAATGTCTTCTTTTTCTGACCTTATGTATACTCTGAGAGTACCAGCCAAGATATGCATTATGTTCTCTGTGAAATGCTTCTGCTTTTTGTACAAAGTGATATTTCTTAAGCTAGTCTCACAGGAAGGAAGGAGAGTTTGTTTTGTCCGCTTTGTTTTGTTTTAGTAAGGTAAGAATGCTTTGCCTGAAAAAAAAACCAACCTGTTTAGATTATACATTAAATACCAAGGGTTTGAAGCTATCATTGAATCTGTGACTGGAAAAGGATGGTTTAACTTTCTGAGATTCCCCAGTATCTATCCCAGGTTAGAATCTGTCTCTGGATAGGTGAACAACATTTAGATTGAAGTTATTCTCACAGCTTTTCAATGATACTTTTCATAACAAAATTGTACAGGTTTAGGATGACTACCTATTTCGATAATACCATCTTATAATTAAAAACAGAATGTTAGAAGGAAATTGTGTCATTTGCATGACTTTCAAAATACAGATGGCTTAGAAGTAGACTTGGAAGCTTTTTTCAAAGTGCAGATGGACACAAGTTCTTCACTGAAGTTAATTAAGAATAATCACTATATAGCAACCACTGTCTTGAAGGCTGCCATGTAGAAGTAATATTCTACTTTCCCAAATGAAAATGCCAAATGATTCTTTTCAGGCCTGCTGAAAACTTCTTTATCACCTGTACCCATGCCAAAAGACTCACTCCACTCCTACTACCTCTCATAGGTGGATAAAAAAATATTAAAGGGACAAGCATCTAGAAGGAAGCACTATATGTAGAAGACAATACAAATTATCTGTAGTACTGAGATGGAACTGGAAGTCTCTCCAGTTGTAGTCCAACCTCAGTTCTGTTCTGTGTTTGCCATATGTGTTTAACTCATCTCTTCTCAAGCCCTCAGTTTCCTTATTTAAAAACGGGTATAAGGAAAATGCGCTTCGTAGTGAATTCTGAAGAATAGTCAAGATGCAGCCCACACAGAAATGGAGTTAACATTTTGACACTGGCAAATAATAGTTTATTAATTACTGAACATGATTTTAAAATGATCTTTATGGAAAGGTTATTTTAAGAATTATATTTCAATTTACAAATGAATTACTGGATATAGCTCATATATGTTTGTCTTAAGACGTAGCATACAAAGATTATACTGATTTAAAAATGTATCTGGGATATGGATTTCAGGTAGCTAATTCTTTCTCTGACAGCTTTATTGGAGCATTTCTAACCAGACCAGTTTTTTCTTGAGTCAAATGATCATTTAAGTAATTCAGCCTAATTATTAGAATGCTATATCTCACTCTTCCTGCCAGGGAAGGCAATCCAAAGGCCTCATGGTACTGCTGTTGATGACTCTGTCAAACCTGCCAAAGTCTGAAACAGTGTAAGCCTCATCTCAGGAGTAGACTCTGCATATCATGGTTCCTCATATACTTCTCAGCATTATTTAATCAGAAGGTTCACAATCATTGAAATTTCATTTCTCAAGCTTTGTCAGAAGCTTGGAATATAAGAGTTTTGTCATCATAGGCATATACATGATGTTCATTATTATTAAACACTGAATCTCTGCAATGAAAATGACAGGCACTTATGAGCACTAGAACTCCATTTAAGTGATAAGAATGCATTGACTTTTCATAGGAGAAACAGTCAATTGTAAGAAACAAATGAACCAATTCATTTGAGCTTGGATCACTGAAAACTAGAAAGAATCACTGGGAAAACAATGCCTTTTCTCATTCATGTGTCACAAGTGGTATTTGGATTGAGGACAATTGAAAAGCATTAAGACAACAAATTAGTTCCCATGTTGTATAGAATGGTTGTTGGAAAATGTGCTTTCCCAAAGCTAGTATGCTGGCTTTTTTTTTTTTTTTTTTTTAACCAGTAGGTTTTTTCTCCTTAGAGTTCACATTTTGGCCTGCGTTCGTGTTTTTCTTGGAAAAATGCTCTGTATATCCAACATTGCTGCACTTTGTGTAAAGGCTGTCAACTCACATATAAAATTTGGTTTAGAGGAGTTTCCAAAATGTAGAAATTAAGAGTCTCCTTTTAATCAGAATAACAGTGTAACAATATTTGACTTTAAAACTTTTGAGAAAGCTCTTTCACCATGATTTTGTTGTTATTGCTACTTCTTCCATCTTTTTGATATTGTTATGTTTCTAAATGACAGGGGACAACAATATGCCAGATTTTATTCTTTCATTCAAACTTTGAAGATCATTTAGATTCTTTTTTTGTTTGGCCCTGAGCCATCTATAACTCATTTCTAAAAACCACATAAAATTTAAACTAAATGAGTGCCTTAAAAAATGATATCATGAGACAGCTCTGCTTCTATCAGAGTTACCTAGGGAAAATCATTTGAATTTCTGCAGTTTTTTTACTATAAAAGAAAGTTGGGTGATATGTTCTCTGTTAAGACTCTTAAGTTTCTGTTGACTCTAAATTTTTCTTAAATATTTATGTGTTTTAGAAAGAGAGAGCATGTGTGTGAGTGGGGGAAGGGGCAGAGGGAGAGAGAGAATCTCAAGCAGATTGCCTACTGAGTGTGGAGCGCAGAGTGGGGCTCCATCCGAGGACCCATAAGATCATGACCTGAGTCGAAAGCAAGAGTCAGTTGCCCAACCAACTGAGCCACCCCGGCACCCTTGTGATTCTAAATTTTTAATTCATTCTCATATTTGTTTTAGAAATAAGACTATTATTTACAAATGAACTCACAAGACCAAGGAAAACATAGAGTGGTAAGTATAAGTTGTAGAGTATCTGACAAAAACTAGTACTTTTTGTCCTTGATGTTCATTTTTAAATTATACTTATAAAATCATGACTTGTATAATACAGTAATTCTCTCAGTTAATTTTAGATATGTGCAGATGCGTCAAACAGATTTGTATTATGGATGTACTTTCCTTAAATTCTTAGCAAAAATTTACAGCTGTTTTATAGACCTTTAACATTTATGGTTTTAAATTATACTTGATAAGCACATTTGAAACACAAACTCAAATACAGTTCTTGTGTGTGTCATTGAAACACATCATTAGTTAAAACAGTTTATAACATTTGTTATAAAAGAACATGCTTAGTTTCTCTACACACTGACACTCTTGTTCTCTGTAAAATGAACTGATAGAAATTTAAAACCAGAAAGAACTTTTAGAAATCCCTTGGTCCTATGCCATCATCATATTACAAGCAAGCAACTAAGCTCAGAGAGGTTAAAGGACTTGTCTAAATTCACATATCTTTCTAGTAGCAAAATTAGTATGAGAAAGAACTCAATGTATGAAAGCTCAGGAATAGTGTGTTGCATAGATCTTTTCATTGTTTATAAGGACATCTGTGTTAAGAACGAGAGAATGAGTTCTTTTGATGACTGGTGTCAAAGCTAGAGAATGTCTTATTAACATATACAAGTCTACTTTGCAGAATAATCCTCTCATTAACAATGTTTGGTTTAGATTTCATTTTATTTATAATCAAATGTAAGATTTTGAGAATATCAAACTCCATTTACAGGGAGTTAAAATGCTATGAACTCTTGAAAAAACTTCTTCCAATAGTCTTCTAAATCTCATTTTCTGAAGCTTTGCAGATTGGTAGTATAGTCCAGTGCAACAGGATTAAACCCAAATCCGAACACACTGTTTAGAGCTAAGTAAGTGGTTTGTTATGTTGTATAGTCTATTACAATTCAGTTATTTTAATAATTTGCTATTTTTAGTATGAACAGTATACATGCACCTAAAACTCTAAATGTGGAATAATTTTTGACTCTCTATTCTTTAACTGTCTTTATTACTTAATGTAACCTTATTTACACTACCAGGATTAATAGAATAAATTGATCCCTACCACATACAAATAGCTGTCCTTAATATGTCAAAAAAATGTGTTTGAAAAGATCAAGGCCACTGAATTATTTTAAAATTTGTTCATAGAGTTTGCTTACTGTGAGATCCTCCTTTGCACCTATTCTAAATATTGCTTTCTTCCTCCAAATAGTAGATAATTACATCATTTTTTCTCTTCTTGTCTCTTTCCAACATTCCTCTGTTTCAATGTTAAAGTCTTAACAGTTGGGGGGCGCCTGGGTGGCACAGCGGTTGAGCGTCTGCCTTCGGCTCAGGGCGTGATCCCGGCGATCCGGGATCGAGCCCCACATCAGGCTCTTCCGCTATGAGCCTGCTTCTTCCTCTCCCACTCCCCCTGCTGTGTTCCCTCTCTCGCTGGCTGTCTCTATCTCTGTCGAATGAATAAATAAAATCTTTAAAAATAAATAAATAAAGTCTTAACAGTTGGAATCTCTGATTTCAAAGAATATTTAAAGTCTAGAGTACAGCAGTGTGACATGTATTTATCAGTGATTTGCTATGGTATGTAAATTACATGACCATAGTGAGATTTCTGGTAATTATTTTTAATAAATATATGGATGCCAAATAGGGAGAAGTGACTAAATAAAAGTATTTAGCAAAATGGAAACAAACATATTCATAGATTTTTTTCAAGTTTAATATGTGTGTAGGTCTCTTATGTGTGCTATCAAGTATTCAATAACTAGATGAAAATGGAAAGTAATTTTTCTTTCACTATTGAAATATCATGTGTTTTCTATTGTAAATTTCTTTCTAATGACATTTACCGTCCTTTAGGAATTACTCTCTTTTACATGTTAATTTTTAGGTATTTTTCAAGATTTGTCATCCTTTAAGAAAGGCAAAGTTATGTAACTTAATCACTTGAGAATGAACTGTGGCGTTATGCACATTTTTTGGTAGCTGCTGTCAAAGATGGAGTATTAACACTTTTCCTTTTCCTGCCACCATAAGAAGTGTGGTCACCTCAGGACAGGCACTGAGTCATACTTCTGGGGCCAGTAGGAAAAGTTTGCTCCATTGGCAGCCACCTGGGTCCTTCATGTTTCGTGACAAATGGCAAACTGGCACATGGTGTAACTGAAAAGTTTCTCAAATGTCTAAGTCCCAGAAAAAATTAACATTAAGGAGTGTAAAAACTGAAGTCTATAACTTATTTTGAACCAGTAGATTTGAATTCTTAATTCAGGTATGTTTGTTGTAAAAATTTGTAATTGTGTTTTAACTTAGCTACATTTGTATGATAGCTTGATATTAGCTTGATATGGTAAAACTAAAGCATCTTTTACAGTAAAGAGCTAAAGAATTGAATCTTGTTTTTATATTTTTTTAATGCGCTAACCAGTCTTAATAACCTAGACAACACTGGACTATGACCCTTGATATTTGTTTCCTATCTGTATACAGCTGTTAATTTAGCCTAGGTAGTTGCTGGACTTCTAATTTAAATGTATATCTAAAGTATTTATACAATTATGAAGAACAGTAATAAAATATTAGGAAACTTGATTGGTTGCCCAGATAAATATCAATAAAATTTTGAACAACAGAAACTGCCCCCCCTCCACCTACTCAAACAACCTTAAAGCATAAAAGCTATTTTAGAGTATTTTACTAATATGATTGTCAGTATTCGTATGATTAAAATAAGCACCTTATAAAAACAAAACCTTTAATTGAATGCCTTCTTTTCAATGTACATCCTCTTATATGTTTATGAAAGTTAATTATATGTCCTTCAAATGAAAGGAAATTTGTTTTAGAGACGTTTTCCCCCTCTCTCTTTATAGTCATACTTGAAACATGTATTTTGCTAATTATAAGAGAGCTATTTCTGTATGTTTAGATAATACTTATATTTACATGTGGCTTGTTTAGTTTTTCATAGTAAAATACGTGTTGCTACATAATTAGGTATTTTTAAAAGTTGTCCTACACATCGGAGCCTACCATAAGAACCTTTTAGGATACTACAGTTGGAGCACCTGGCTGGCTTAGTTGCTGGAGCATGTGACTCTTGATATCAGGTTCATGAGTTTGAGCCCCACTTTGGGCATATAGTTTACTTTAAAAAACAAAAAGGATAGTGCAGTTATTCTTTTCTTTAGGTGATCAGAATGTGCCTATTCTAATTCTGAATTTGGTCAGAATTTTTTATATTGTTTAATCACATTAATTTGAACTCCTGTCACGCCTGAACACCATGACTGTTGTATAAATGACCACCTACAGTAATCTACTCTAGTGGTCATTCTATTACACAAACCACCCCAGTAGTCACTACATTACAATGGGGAAAATGTGGGCTTTGAAGCCAAAACACTTAGCTGTCAAGCCAGCTATAACGCTTTAAATTTCAGCTTTGCTACTTTCTGGTTGTATGGTTTGGGCATAGAATAACCTCTTAAGTTTCAGTTTTTTCCATTTTAAAATGAGCAAATAACAACATCTACCTCTTAAAGAGTGCTAAGGTTTGAATGAAGTGATCTGTGTAAAAACCAAACCTCAGTCATTGGTACTTAGTAAGATCTAACTAAACGTTGGCCATTATTATTACCATAACCAACAGACTTATAAAAGAGGGTTGTAGTCGGGTTGATAATGTATGCAAAGATCATAGGAGGAACTGGAAAAGTATTGGTTATTATTGTTACCAGCAGGTGTCATTCCAGTGGCCTACAATTACTCTAATTGATGATGAATGTAAATAGATTTTTTTCGAGCCACTCCAATTTAACTTCATTGAAATTACATAAAGGAACTGGAGAAAAATAAAAGATTACTGAGAAAATGACTATAGACATAAAGATTGCATGAGCACTCGGTTTATATTAAAGTCAGAATCAAAACTCTGCAAAGAATGGACCACCAACTCAGCATGGCCTGCTCATACAAAAATTTCTGATTATGCGGCTCATGACTTAATATACTTGGATAACCCTGTTCTAACCATTTAAAAAGCTGTACTTCTGAAATGGAGAACTCCACATATTTCCATTTGGCTATATACAATATTTTTTTCAGACTTAACCAACATCTGAGTTTTAGAAGACTTTAAGAATAACACCTGGTATATTTGTGCAATAAATACATGTCAAATGAATGAAAGAATGAATGAAATCAACCCAGCTATTATTACCCAATCTAAGATATGGACTACTGTTAAACTTCTGTTTCATATGTAAATTTAGGGACAGGGCCAGGAATATTTTTCTTCTCTTCCTCCCTTTTAAGACCTAAGAAATAGGGGCGCCTGGGTGGCTCAGTCATTAAGCGGCTGCCTTCGGCTCAGCGGGGCGTGATCCCCGGCGTTCTGGAATCAAGCCCCACATCAGGCTCCTCCACTGGGATCCTGCTTCTTCCTTTCCCACTCCCACTGCTTGTGTTCCCTCTCTGGCTGGCTGTCTCTCTCTCTGTCAAATAAATAAATAAAATCTTAAAAAAAAAAAAAGACCTAAGAAATATACATTTTTTTAAATTTAAAGAGCAGAGATTTCCCCTTTATATGTTTGTGTAGATTAAACATTTTATTGAATGCTTTTCTTCTGTGAACTAAAAGTTCATAGGCTGTTGCTTGAGTGAAAAACCGGAGCAAAATTTACGAAAAAAAAAACATAATTTTTTCAAGATTTTTATTTACGTATTTATATTAGAGAGCAGGAGAGAGTGCAGGGGGAGGAGCAGAGGGAGAGGTACAGGCAGACTCCGTGCTGAGTGCTGAGCCAGAGCCAGAGAGGGAGCCCGAGTGGGACATGGGGGCTTGATGCCACAACCCGGAGATAATGACCTGAGCCCAAATCCAGAATCAGCTGCTTAACCAACTGAGCCACCCAGGCGCCCCAGAAAACATCGGTTTTATTTATTTTTTTTTTTAATGATTTTTTATTATATTATGTTAGTCACCATACAGTACATCCCCGGTTTCCGATGTAAGGCTCGATGATTCATTAGTTGTGTATAACACCCAGTGCACCATGCAATACGTGCCCTCCTTACTACCCATCACCGGTCTATCCCATTCCCCCACCCCCCTCCCCTCTGAAGTCCTCAGTTTGCCAGAAAACATCGGTTTTAAATGAATACTTTTTCTTAGTTATTTTTTGGCAAATGCCTAAATTTGGAAAATTCATTATGAATGAAAAGAAAGAGAGGAAAGAAACCTTTTAAAACTAATATATGTTTTATCAGTACTTTCTTCCTTAGGTCTTTGCAAGTGTTTTGTTGGTACAAGTATGCAAATAAGTTTTCAAATCTTTTAGTTCAGCTTTTTAAAATTTCTATTTATTTGAGAGAAAGAGAGAGAGTGAGAGAGAGCAGGAGCAGGGGAGGGGCACAGGAAGAGGCAGAGGGAAAAAGCAGGATCCCTGATCAGCTGCGAGCTAGCTGGATGCAGGAATTGATCCCCCCGATCCTGGGATCATGACCTGAGCCCAAGGCAGACCTTTAACCAACTGAGTCATCCAGGTGCCTCCTAGTTCTGCTTTTTAACAATACCTTGGAATTGAAACATGCAGTTAATACCTGTTCAAGTTTATTCCTTCTGGCCAAGATGTATCTTTTCTGAGCAGTTATTTATTAAGTTAGGAATTCTATTACAAGCCTGGATGTTAGCAGTACTGATAGTATTAGAATGAATGAGTTTAGAAAACTGGGTTAAGAAATGATCAGGAAAGGGGTGACTTGCTGGTTCAGTCCAAAGAGCATGTGACTTTTGATCTTGAGGTTATGAATTCTAGCCCCACATTGGGTGTATAGATTACTTAAATAAATAAACTTGAAAAAAAGAAATGATCAGAAAAAAGTAAAAAGGCTGGACAGTCCACTAAAAGGATAGTTTTGGAATAGCTGATATTTGTAAAAGACCATAACCTTTTGAGTTTTTATGTTCTGTGGTCAGAGATAGAGGATTTTAAAATTGGAAATAATATATGTTCCTATTTATTGGTATTTATCTAAGTGCAAACATTTAACCAAAATGGTGATGGAATGAGCTACTAAGTAAGATCTGGCTCAGAAATAATTCATTTTGGCCTTTTTCAAAGCCAGACAAATCACTTGTGGGTTCAGGAAGTGTGTTACACAGTAAGAAATATGTACTTGGTTTTCCTTCTTTTTTTGACCCAGAGCTTCTAAAACCCTTGTAATTTCCTAAGTGATGAGAGTGATAAAGGTGTCTTGTATCAATGAGCTGACTTGGACCACACCTAAGGCTGATAGTGGGTTGCCAATGGAGCCAACCATGTGATTGGAGGGTTGGAACTTTCAGTCCATCCCCCAACTTCTGGGGAAGGAAGAGGGTTTGAGATTGACTTCAACCAACAATGGCCAGTGATTTAATCAATCCTGCCTATGTAATGAAACGTCCATAAAAATCTGAAAGGACAGGGTTTAGAGAACTTTCAGGTTTTGAATGCCTGAAGATTTGGGGAAAGTGGCCAGCTCCAAGAGAACAAGGAAGCTCCGTGCCCTTTCCCCATACTCTCTTCTGTGCATCTCTTCCATGTGGCTGTTACTGAGTTGTAATAAAACAGTCATCTCATAAGTAAAATGTTTCCAGAGTTCTGTGAACTGCTCTAGCAAATTAAACCCAGGGGCGATGCATTTGAAGAAGTCTTTTTTTACCCTGATAACAGAAAAGGGCAAAAACATGGCTGCTGCATTTTGTGTAGCTTTTTACTGTGACATCGTATATGGTTGAGCAGGTTTTGCACTGCACAACTCAAGTGTTCTCCGCTAAGTAAAGGAGCTTCATAAAATTTACATTTGCTTATCTAGTAAAATTGAGAAAATCAGAAAAATTATGTATATTTTAGAATGATTTTGTTTATGTTCATATTTAGATTAGGTAATAAATATTTATGCCAAAGGCTGTATTTTAATTTATGATGATATTTAACAGGTTTAATATTTTTAAAGAACACAGTGTTGATATAATTTTTCCATTTTTAATCTAGCAACTAATCCAAAATTTTAATGGCAAATGAGCATATAGATTATACTATAACATTTTACAAATAAAAATACATTTTTTGGTATCCCAGGACATGAAAATAGTTGATCGTTACCTCTTAAATGTTTTATGCTACAATAGAAGGTCATACTAAGATAGTAGACAGTGAAATTTTCATATTTACTTGACAATTTAATTTTTTGTGCTTGGTTTACCATTCTATTTATATTTAGGACATAATTCCTAAATTAATCTGTTGAATCCTTAAGCTAATGACTGAGTATACCAATCATCAAACCTATAATTCTATCAAACCTATGAAAAAAAATGAAGAGCCAGGAAAACACTGAAAAAGAAAAACTATTAGGGGACTAGCTTTACCGGACATTAAAATATTATAAAGCTCTTATAATAAAAACAGCATGGTGCTGCCACAGAAATAAACAAATATACCAGTGGAATAGAATAGGAAACCTAAACTAGACCCCAGCATATACAGAAATTTACTATATGATAAAGGTAAAATTAGATTCATGTGTCATACCATATACAAGAATAACCTCCAAATGAATTATGAATCTAAATGTAAAAAATGAAACCACACAAGTACTAGAAAGAAACCAGGATTTTAACCGTGGTGTACATTTTTAAAGAAAATTTCCATACAATAGGAAAATTTTCTTTTTAAATGGCACATTTCCCCCCTCATTTTCCAGATGTCATAATTGGCAGGTAACAGGCATAATGGAAATCTGTTCTCCTTCGGTATTGTCAATCTTCTAACCCAGTACATGTATTTTCTTTTTTAAAATATCAATACCAAAACTATGAATTCATCCCAATACTACTTACTTACAAATAGACTCATTCCCAATAACCAGTATGGATTTATATACATTAGCAATTCTACCCTCAATTTTTTTAAATGAACTTTTGTATCAGCTTATCTAACAACTTGAAATATCAAAGGCAACTCAGATTCCATGATGGTGAGACAGGAAATGTATTTTAAATTCTACTGTGACCATGGCTTATGAGTGTAAAGTTGAATTATAGAGAAAAGGGAATTAACTGGTGATTGGTTTTAGAAGGAGAAACTCCATAAAATTTAAAGAAATCTCACAAATTTAACTTGAAATCTGTTGAATTTTGAAATAAAGCATGATGAATCACTGACTTCTACTTCTGAAAGCGGTTTTATACTATATGTTAACTAACTAGAATGTAAATAAAAATTTGGAAGAAAGAAAACTATAAAAACTATAAAAATAAAAAATAAACTGTGGTACATTTTAACTGCTTCCAGAAAATAGCATTATGTAACATATTATTCCACATAGGGTCTTTTTTGGCAGCTTCTATTTTCATAAATAGAAGCATGCAGCAACATGTACATAAAGTCAACTAGATTGCAAGATTAACTTAATTGGTTAAAGAATCAGTAATCACTAACCTTTCACAGAATTTGCCTTGAAAGAACGAAAGACTGATTCTGGGATCCATATGCAAGATCAACAGACTTCTAAAAGAAACAGTGGCTCACTAGAGCTTAGTTTCTTAAAGGAGTAAAGGGAGAAAGAGGGAAGATGAGATTTTTATCAGAAGCTAGGGCTCATGTGTGTAGTTTGAAAAGGTCCTCTAAGTATCTTTTATCAGAAAAATACTAAATTTTAACTTGGCTCTGTCATTTCCCCCCCTTCTATGGCTACTTGCTTAGGAAGACCTTTTCTATCCCACTATCCTTAAATCTTTTCCTATATTTTGTTCCACTATATTCATTTTTTGAACTTGAATTTAGCTTTTCAATATGAAAAAAAATTTTAAGTACAATATATAAAGTAGGGTGTCTGACTTTATATTTTTACCAAATGGATACCAGCTGTTCTAACACAACTTATTAGATAGAAAGCCTCTTTTGAAGGGCCATATGCACCCCAATGTTCATAGCAGCAATGTCCACAATAGCTAAATCGTGGAAGGAGCCGAGATGCCCTTCAACAGATGACTGGATTAAGAAGTTGTGGTCCATATATACAATGGAATATTACTCAGCTATCAGAAAGAACGAATTCTCAACATTTGCTGCAACATGGACGGCACTGGAGGAGATAATGCTAAGTGAAATAAGTCAAGCAGAGAAAGACAACTATCATGATTTCTCTCATCTATGGAACATAAGAACAAGGATGATCAGTAGGGGAAGAAAGGGATAAAGAAAGAGGGGGTAATCAGAAGGGGGAATGAAGCATGAGAGTCTATGGACGATGAGAAACAAACTGAGGGCCTCAGAGGGGAGGGGGGTGGGGGAATGGGATAGACCGGTGATGGGTAGTAAGGAGGGCACGTATTGCATGGTACACTGGGTGTTATACGCAACTAATGAATCATCGAGCTTTACATCGGAAACCGGGGATGTACTGTATGGTGACTAACACAATATAATAAAAAATCATTAAAAAAAAAAGAATAGTCTCTCTTTTCCTCCCATTTAATTTAATTGCCAACTTTATAAAAAATTAAAATGATAAACCTCAATCATGTAAACTAAAATTCACATGGATAGGTCTGTTTATGGATTCTACTTTTGAGTTTCATTTATCTGTTTTCTTTCCGTGCAATTAATGTTGTTTTCTAGAACATTTGTTGCCTGAATGGCAAGCCCCCCCCCCACCATATTATAGGTTAATTTGGGGGAAAATTCACATCCCATTCACTATTGGTTCTTCACATCCAGGAATGTATATGTCCTCTATTTACTTGGATCTTCTTTTACATCCTTCAGTGCAATTTGATAGCTTTTTGATAAATAAGTACATTTCTTTTTCGTTTTATTCCTAGGTAACTTGTTATTTTTATTCCTATTGTCAATGGAATTTTTTTCATTGCATTTTCTATTTGGTTTTGCTGTGTGTAAGGAAGTTATCGTAGACTGGTCTGGTATTTGGCCACTTTAATAAACTTGCTTATTAGTCTAATAGTTTTTCAGTTCATTTTCTTGAATTTTCTAAGTAGACAAACATATATATGTTCAAAGTTTTTTCCACTTACTATCTCTAACTCTTCTTTTTCTTTCCTTTTCGTGTTGGCTAGAGCCACTGCTCAATGTTGAATATTCTTGACCTTAGTGGGAATGCTTCTTGAGTTTCATTTTTATATTGATCATATGATTAGGAATTGTTCTAAATGTGTCTCTGCATTTGACAAGGTCTGGTTAATTGAGATATTAAGTTTAAATTTGTAATTAAATTTTCTAATTAAAAAATATCCCATATGTAAATCCTAACAATTGGTTTAGAAAAGTTAGTTTAAAGAAGTGATCGTTAATGGTCTCTGAGGCTTAAGGATTTTGCGTCCCATCTTCTAGGAAGCAAATTTATGTTGAGGATGATTTATACATATTTTCACTTAGTTTATCAAGTAACTGGCTTTCAGATTTTATGATAAAAATGT
This sequence comes from Ursus arctos, assembly GCF_023065955.2. NCBI lineage: Eukaryota > Metazoa > Chordata > Mammalia > Carnivora > Ursidae > Ursus > Ursus arctos. The sequence continues at coordinate 17,014,178 of NC_079873.1, forward strand.
AATTTTAGTTGTAAAACATTTAATTCTATTTTGAGTTGATTTCAGTTTATATGTATTGATGATATACAATTAACAACATTAGGGCCCCTAACTCTGTGCCCCATTACTATGTAGAAAGTTTCTGAAAACTGTTTTTTGTATTCCTCTGGAAGTTCATAAAGTAAGCCTCTGAGAGTCAAGTGCAGAGTTGAGACCATTGGACTACTCTCTCACTCTACTCTTTTGTGTCAAGTCTAGAAGAAAGAAGAGATGGGAGTAGGAGAGCCAGTGTCATGTCTTTCTTCCGTTTACAGAAATAGTGATTTGAAGTACAAGCTTGCAATCTTCGTGAGATCTTCTAAGTATGTGAGGAATATTAATCTTATTACCTTGTAAGGCCTGCTTTTAAAAAAGAAAAGGGAAGTGTTGTCTGTGTTATCCTCCATTTTTTTCTTAACAATCAAAACGTGTAAGAACCATAAGGTGAAAAGTGTCATTGTTTCTGCTTCTCATTGTAACCCTTTTTGATTTTGATACTGTGGCTTTACTAGGTGATCGTCATAGAGTAACTCTGCTCTTTTCCCATTTGATGGACTCTCCCAAGGCTTCTATCTGTGGAACGTGTGTTAGAAATTTATTATTTTCTAAAATAAATCTAAGAGCTGTAAGATATTTTGAAACAAATGTAAAACAGTGTTAACATTGTACTCTTAAAAATGATTAGAAGGTTGAAATGTATGATAGATAAATAAATCTTATTTCAGAAAAAATGACCCTAATTTAGGTGTTATTATCTGCCTAAGTTTGAACTAGTTAACCTCAAGGCTAGAATACACTGTATGTGTTGGAGAAAAGGTGTCATAGTAAAGCATTGGGGTGGTTATGATAGACTCACATGGGCCATATTTTGTTCCAGAAAGGACCACTTCCTCCAGGTTAGTTCTGTTCGGCTTCCTGTGGTAGGCTTTTATCATTTTCAGTTTCTTTTCGTTTTTTTCCCCTGTTGCTGTGTTCTTATAAGACATCATCAACTACGTGTCTCTCTTATTCAAGCAAAAATCGTTTTGGTTGTTTTTTTCTTCCTTTTTGACAAAATTCGAGATTGCCATGAAAGTAATGAAATCAGCTCTTTTTAAATATAATACTTTCCTAGGATGACATGACTCAGTTTTGAATAGAAATGCAAGGTTCCATTTTGAATTCTTTACCTTTTTTTGGCTTACAGCTCTGGGAGGTCAGAATCAAGAGTGCTTTCTTCATAACTAGTGGTGCCCAAAACTTTCACAGGAACTTAAAGTTGCCTTTATCATTATTGAATGAATCACACTCTTCCAAAATTACTTTTAATCTGTGATGCTGTAACTAAAGAGAATGTGTTTCGTAGGAGGCTGCTGACAATGAAAAGTAATTGTAGGTTTTCTTGCATTGTTATATATTTTAGTATATTTCATGTTTTCTTTATTCGAATGTGAAATTCTTATTCACTCTAGGTTCCTTCAAAAATTTTTCCTTTTCTGGAATTAAGTAGCCTGCTGTTTAAAGTTATGAATAACAAACTATTGCCTTTGGGAAAGAAGCCGTTTTAACTCAACTGTAAAATTAAAACAGACAATATTAATCTTTCTCTTATACACTTGGAAATATCCACCAATATTTTTATATCTTTCACTAGCATTATTTGTAATGCTTATTACAATTAGTTTTACTTTTTATAACATTTGGAAAACAGTGAGGGAAATAGTTCTTAGTTTGTGGCTGCTCAAGATGACTCTTGGTAAGTGCTTAGTTCCTTTCACAGGTTGATTTACAGCTGTCTGGAACACAGGTCTGTGTTGCAGTCAATGGTGGTATATTTATACATAGGCAAATCTTGAATCCCTTGAGGTCTTTCCATTGAAATTCACCAATGGAGAGACTTGAGATTGAATTGAAGTAAAAGCTTGATAAAAGATTGTTTGCACAGCTGCTTTCAGGCAGAGGCCTGAGTCTTACAGAAGGGGTGAGTGAATATGCTCTTGTTGTTCTAGCTCAGAAGTTTTGGGGTAGCAAATAAAATTTGCTAAAATTTGGCATAATAAAAAGTCATTATATGTGTTGGGGTTTTGCCCTTGCCCTAACCTCCCCAACCCCCACATTCTTTTTTTTCTTTCTTGGTCTCCTTTCCCTAGAAGAGCTCATTATTTATTCTTTGCGTCTTGTGAAGGTAATTTTTTAAAAACTGTCTTCTCATATCTAGTGATCTTAAATTATGTTTCATGTTAGACAGTTTTTAAATTCTGAGAACAGAGTGAAGATGATGTCCTTGTCTTTTTTTCTTCTTATAAACTTCTGTCTTTGTAATTACGCTTTTGAGCAGTAATTTCATCAGGAGAATCACAATGACATTAACCTCCATTAACTGTTGGATTGCCAACAATATGAATCTAGGATTAAATTATGACTTGGAACTTTGCAAATGTCATCTAAAAGTTAATTCTTAAATTTCTGGCAAGCACTTGCAATCTGCTAAGAAACAGATGTTATGGAGGTTAATTTGTGACTAAAGAAGCAATGTTGTCTCTGCAGTAGGAATGAGTGCAAGATTTTTTAAAAGTGGGCCTGTCACACTGTTAGACACAGTACTCGTCAAGGCCCTGAAGTCCTTCCTTACCCATTTTTTTCTGATTCGTATGTATGTATGTAGGACTTTTTCCCTCCTTTCTAATTTTCCAGTATTTCTGATTCTGACCCACGTGAAGGAATTTGTGGAGTCTGAAGGGAATACAGGGAAAGCAGTGCTTACTGATACCGTTGTCCAGTCTGGTAAAAGGAGAAACCACACTTTCTAACAGACTGTGATTGCATTAGAATGCTATCATAATGAAGGAGAATTTTACCGAGCAGAGAGGAATTATGAGCAATATTAGCAGATTCTCATATTTTAGGAGCTTAATGATACAGAACATGTGTTTGTATTGTTTGTGGTTTCTTTTCCTTTATTTTTGAAAAACTTCCACTGCACTCTTTTGTAATTGATAACAGTTGTTATGGATGAGACTAATTGTGCTCTTTTAGCCTGATGAATTTCTCCATGGACTTAACATTTTGAAAAATTAGGAAGTTTTCTAAATATACATCCTTAAAACATGCAATTAAAGATTTTTTTAAATAAGCATAATTACAATTAGTTTGGAATAGCCTTTTTTCTTTCCACTTAGTTAAAATAATACGTCTAGCTTATAGTGTGAGAAATTTGTTTCTTTGTGGTTTATAAATTTTTGATGAATATTAGTTGATCCTTGGATATCATTATAAATGTGTTTCCAAATTGGGACTGGTAAGCCCATGAAAAACATGACTAGATATTTTGCAACATAAACCTACTTGTGTATTATCAGTCATCATGATTGTCCTGTTTGATGAAGACCTCATCACTTGTCGGAAAAAATCAAGTCTCTTTCCGCCTCTGACAAGCATTGCTCTGGTAATGGCCATTGTTACTTGGGAGCTTGTTAGAAATACAAAATCTCAGGCCCCATGCCAGACCAACTGAATCAGAATCCGTATTTTTTTTAAAGATTTTTATTTCTTTATTTGAGAGAGAGAGCACACACGTGAGCAAGCAAGCGATCCAGTGTGCATGCCTGAGCACAAGTAGGGGCAGAGGGGGAGGGAGAGGGACAAGCCGACTCTGACCTAAGCTGAGCCAGGAGCCCAAGCCTAGCTCCATCTCAGGATCCTCAACTGACCGAGCCACCCAGGGGCTCCAAGAATCTACATTTTAATCAGAACCTCAGATGTTTTGTGTGCACATGAAATTTGAGAAGCAGTGAAAAACTGACATTGTTTTGAATTATAATTATTAGAATTATTTTGAAGCGGTCTCAGGAATATTAGGGGAAAAAGTCAGCCCCTCCAAGTAGCCTATTTCTCTAGGTCAAGTAAAATTTACATCATAGACTAATAAAAATTATTTGGCTTTTAATACAACTATATATGCTGTTACATACTGATTTCATGAAGGAAAATGAGTATGAAATTCAATACCACCTTATGTTTTCATTAGACAACCTAGAAATGGCTGTGGAATAAATGTAGGATTCTTTTTATCTTGAAAGTAAATCCTTATGAATACATTTTTCTTAAAGATTCATTTATTTTCGAGAGAGAGAGAGCACACATGTGCATGAGGACACACAGGGAGGAGGGGCAGAAGGAGAGGGAGAGAGAAAATCTCCAAGCAGACTCCCTGCTGAGCACGGAGCCTGCCTCTGGGTTTGATCCCACAACCCTGAGATCATGACCTGAGCCAAAATCAAGAGCTGGACACTCAACCCACCCAGGCGCCCCAAATTCTTATGAATACATTTTTGCTTTGTGTTAGGTCAAAATTCATACCTTTATTATAATTTTAATATTAAGTAAAACTAAGTGATATAAAAACATTAGATAGAAAATACATGTTGACTGAAAATTAAATTGAGCATAATATTTTAGAACCTGTTTTAGGAGGCATAAACATTTTAAAACACCTAAGGTTTCTTTTTTGTTGACCCTATGATATTATTGAGTAGTTAATAATGCTGACCTTGATTTAGAGTGGAAAAGTATGTATCTGTGTGCACATGTGTACGTGTGTGTGTGTGTGTGTGTGTGTGTGTGTAACAGTGAAGGAGGCTCCTAACAGCGGATATGAAACACTGAAAAAGATTTGTTTTGTATTAAGGGACAATCGTAGAAGAGGTGTTGAGATTAGGTTTAATAGTGGATGGTACCTTTTGTTCCTTCAGTTACTTTTATGCTGTAGTTTTCTTTTGTAGAAGTTATTTCAGTCAGAATTCATGAGTTGCATATGTCTGAATTAAAATGATCAGGTGTAACTTGTAAAAGCAGTTTCTATCTATTAGTATACTGTTTTCTAAAATCACCAATTTAAAAGATGTTTCTACCTTCTTTTCACATTTTCCTATTGATTTTTAAAGATTTTTTTAAATTAACATATAATGTATTATTTGTTTCAGGGGTACAGGTCTGTGATTCATCAGTCTTACTGATTTTCATTTGTCATTCAGGAGACAGGGGATTTAGTTTTAAACAGCATAGGTTCTGCTTGTAGGTTTTTTCCTAACCTTCTTTTACCAGGAAGGGAGTAAGAGTGGTGTAGATCAGCACAGAGGAATCACATGGGCAATAAAAGGACATGTTTGGGAAAGCTGTATGCTTCAACTCACATAGCTGAAATGGCAGACAAAGTGAAGATGCTGAGCAGAAAAAGGAGTTCTTGCCAAGGATGATCCTTCCTTTGGCAAAAGGCAAACTGGCCACAAGTCATTGTTCTACACATTGAAGCCAGAGAGCTTTTTAGAACACAAGTCTGAACACAACCTTCAATCATGCTGGCTTTTTTTTCATAATTATTTTTATTTAATGATGTTAATTTTTTAATGATATGTTAGTCACTATACAGTACATCATTAGCTTTTTCAGTGCCCCACACTCCATCCTGTCTCCTACCCCTGTGTCTTTGCTGTTTTCAGAGTCTAATGCTCTTCCCTCCCTCTTTGCCTTACTAACTCCCACTTCTCCATATCTCAATTCTTGCCACACTTTTCCCAGAAAACCTACTCTTGACCTATTCCATTTGGTCAAATCCCCCAATTATAGGCTTTTGGAACACCATGCACAGGTACCTTTCCTTCCCTTTGATTTGCTTGTGTGACTTTTTACTCACTGTACTTCTTTCCCAGTCAAGAGTAGCTCAGTGAAGGAAGAGACCATGTCTGTCTCTGCTCACTGTTTTATTCATACTCCCTAGATTAATGCTTATTTCATAACTAGGCATTTGATAAATATTTGTTGAGTGAATAAATGGAAGTTGATAACAGTAATTGCAAAAGCACTGGGGTAGAGATCCTGATATAGGGGACAGGAAGAGGGGAGGGATTCCATAGCTCAGCAAGCTAGCTGTAAGATTTGAAAGTCACGTAGAGGTCTGTGCTGTGGTGGAAGTATAAGGAATGGACAGTTACTGAATTAGGAAGCTGGTTTAAATCTGAAGAAATCATGAGTACAAGGAAAGACAGGGGCTGAGATAAACCAAGATTAGATGTGTCTCCAGAAGAAAAGTTGGGTCAGGAAGTTTTCCCCTTTTCAATGGCACGACTCCAGGGCTGTCCCCACCACCAATTCTATATCCTCCCACCCCATACGAGAGACAGCCCCCTTCTTCCCATGGGCATATCCTCCCTGTAGGAAGGGACTCTGTCCCAGCATTCAGACAAGTATGACTGATTAATTCTTTGTACTACTATTCCTTCCAATTTATCTGGATGGCATTTGAATACAGAATTCTCTTTTTCCCCTCTTGGTGTATTTAATGTATGATTTTTTATAAAATCTAAAATTGACACATTGCTGAAAAAATTTTTTGGCATGTTTTAACGTTCAACAATGTTGTTTAGATATTAAATGAAAACAGTAAAAAAAAGATGGCAGCTGTATTAATAAGTCCCATTGTGATCCCACTGACATTGTGATTAGGCAATGCATGCTCTACAACTAAGCCACCCAGGCGCCCTTAGGCAAATTATTTTTCATGATGAATTAGCTTGGGTGAGATATCATATTGATCAGTTTCATGTAAGATTTACTGAATTTAGTAAATCATTGGTTTTGATGGTTTCTTCATAGTCAATAAAAAGGAAAGTTGGGTTTCTGTTAAAGAAATTTGATTACACCTGGACATAGCACATATAATCCTATATAAAATAGTAATTTATACCTGTGGTGTTCATAATACCTAAGTCTAAGTAAAATTTGAAAGTAGGAAATTAAGCTATTTAATTAACTTATATTTTTCTCATTGTGGTAAAATATTAATAGCTTACTATTTTTACCATTAAAATTTTAATTATAAAGTACACATAACATTGAATTTATTATCAATACTTTTCAAGTGTATAGTTCAGTGATGTTTAAGTGTATTCACATTGTTGTGCTACCGTCACCACCTTCTATCCACAGAACTCTCTTCATCTTGCAAAACCGAAACTCTGTACCCATTAAACACTAACTCCCCATTTCCCCTGGCAACCACCATTCTACTTTATGCCTTTATGAATTCCAGGTACCTCATGTAAGTGAAATCATACACTATTTGCCTTTTTTTGTGACTTATTATTTCAGTTAGTATAATGACTTCACGGTTCGTCTGTGTTACAGCATGTGTGAAAATTTTCTAACTTTTTAAGACTGAATAATATTCCATTATATCTATATACACACACATACACACTATGTGTCGTTTGTCCATTCATCTGTCTGTGGACACTTGGGGTGATTCCTTTTGGCTGTTGTGAATAATGCTGCTGTGAACATGGGTGTACAGATATGTTTCCAAGACCTTGCTTTCAGTTCTTTTGGATATATATCCAGAACTGGAATTGCTGGATCATATGGTAGTTCTGTTTTTAAATTTTTGTTTTAAGTAACTATACCATACTGTTTTTTTATAGCAGCTGCACCATTTTACATTCCCACTAACACTGTATAAGAGTTCCAGTCTATTCACCTCCTTGCTAATGCTTGTTATTTTCTGGAGTATTTTTTTGGGGGGGACATATTTGTTGTTGTTTGGATAGTAGCCATCCTAATGGGTGTGAGGTGGTATCTCATTATGATTTTGACTTGCATTTCCTTAATGATTAGTGATGTTGAGCATCTTTTCATGGGCTTATTGGTCATCTGTATATCTTCTTTGGAGAAATATCTACATAAGATTTTTTGCCATTTTTAGTTGAGTTTGTTTTCATTGCTGTTGAAATTAAATTACAGGAATTCTTAATGTATTCTCAATCCCATGTCAGATTTATGATTTGCAAATATTTTTTCCCATTCTGTGGGTTGCCTTTTTCTCTGTTTGTTAAAGATTTTATTAATTTATTTATTTGTTTATTTATTTATTTATTTATTTATTTGACACAGAGAGAGAGTGAGTACGAGCAGGGGGGAGCGGCAGGCAGAGGGATAGGGAGAAGCAGGCTCCCTGCTGAGCAAGGAGCCCAATGTGGGGCTCCGTCCCAGGACCTGAGCCGAAGGCAGATGCTTCACTGACTGAGCTACCCAAGTGCCCCCTTTTTCTCTGTTTATAGTGTCCTTTACTGGACAAAAGTTTTTAACTTTGATAAAGTCCATTTTATCTATTTTGTTTGTTTCCTGTGATGTACTTTTTAAAGTCAAAATCTATAAACACGCTTTTCAAGATATGAAGTATGGCAGGGGCGCCCAGGTGGCTCAATCATTAAGCGTCTGCCTTCAGCTCCGGTCATGGTCCCAGGGTCCTGGGATCGAACCCTGCATCAGGCTCCCTGCTCTGTGGGAGCCTACTTCTTCCTCTCCCACTGTCCCTGCTTGTGTTCCCTCTCTTGCTGGCTGTCTCTCTCTGTCAAATAAATAAATAAAATCTTTTTTAAAAAAAGATATGAAGTATGGCAATATGTGTCTTTCATTTTATTTTATATTTTTATAGGTAGGCTCCATGCCCAACGTGGGGCTTGAATTCATGACCCTGAGATCAGGAGTCACATGCTCCGCCAACCGAACCAGCCGGTACCCCAGGAGTCTTTCATTTTAAATTGTCATTATATTGAATAAACATATAGTATGCATTTCCAAAACATTTTAGGCACCTTTTGACAAACTATCAGTTTTCCAAGATAATTCAAATACAACTCACCTATTTATTTCTTACCATTATGTAAGAGAAATCCTGCTAGCTATTTTCTCCATAGAATTATAACCTCTGTTGACAAATTGTAACCTCTTTAAAGCCAGTAAATACAAATATTTTTTATGATAAGTTGTTATTTGGTATACAATATAATATGATTTTTGGGAAAAATATATTTCAGCATTGCTGTAAGAAGTACTCCAATGGGAACTTGTGGTTGTATTTATTGAAACTGTTTATTGAAGGCAGTGTTCATTATATCACACAAGGATTTTTTTCCCTTAAGAAATCTTTTTTTCTGGTTTTAGGATCAGGAATAGATGAGTTTCTCTGAAAAACTGGCTTGCTTTTATCTAATGAATGTTTTTAACTATGTACCTAATGCTGTTTTCATCTTTATCAGCTTCTAGGTAATTCACAGCCAATGTTCTAGCTCTTCCCACACTTTAGCAAGTGTCATGTTCTTCATTGGTATGAATTTCTTATATTACCATTATTTCTGGCTCCAATTTTATGACTAATGGTATTTTCCTTTATAGTTTTCTCACCTACTTTTAATTTGTGTTACCTTTCTGAATTGTGCATGGGTGGGTATACAAACAACAAATTTAAATCCATTTTGATACAAAATGTAATTTAAATACATGTTCTTTTTTATTTTTTTTAAGATTTTATTTATTTATTTGACAGAGAGGCAGCGAGAGAGGGAACACAAGCAGGGGGAGTGGGAGAGGGAGAAGCAGGCTTCCTGCTGAGCTGGGAGCCCGATGCGATGTGGGGCTCGATCCCAGGACCCTGGGATCATGACCTGAGTCGAAGGCAGATGCTTAACGACTGAGCCACCCAGGTGCCCCTAAACACATGTTCTTTAAAACAATGTATTTAAAGTTTTAAATGGAAAATGAAAAAATATTTTTGGCATAGCATCTTTTGGTATGGTACAGATGATCAGTTTGGGAACAGTCCTTTTGAGGATTGAAAACAACCCTTTCCACCCTTCACCAACTTACTCTAATTTAGTTTAGGCTTTAAGGGCAGGGATTTGGAGTCAGATGAACTTGAGTTTAGACTTTGCCTTTCTGTTTATTAAGCTGTGGGATCCTGGGTATGATCTCCAAATCTCTATTTTTTATCTGTAAAATCAAGATAACAATATGTAATTCATAAGATTGTTCTAAGGATTAAATGAGAAAATATTTGTGAAGTGCTTGAAACAGTGCTTGGCACATGGTGAGCACAAAAAATAAATGAAAGGTATTATTGTTGATCAGCATCAATTCTTCCATTTGGAAATAATGGAAGATTGTTGCCAGCTTAGCATTTTTCTAAAAAAATCAGGACACAGTAAATAAGAAAAGACCCAGAAGAAAATTGTCCTTCTTTTCTCTATTTTATTTGGTTTGATTAGGAATCCTCATGAAAAGAAATCATATACTATTTGTTATAGAGCAACCGCTTGCTTGTTGGAAAAGGGCAACTGAAGGGTTCAGTGACATCTAAAAACCGTATGCAGTGTTGCTCCTTTCATTCGGTTTAATGCAGCCTCAGATCAGATGTCAACTGGGTACTGTACACTGTGTTCAATTCATCCGGGTACATTAGTGTGGAATTCGGTCCTTGGTAGTTTTTTTTAGAGTGGAGGAGGGGCAGAGGGAGAGGGACAGAGAATCTCAAGCAGGTGACACGCCCAGCATGAGCCCAATGTGGGGCTTGATCTCATCATGACCTGAGCCGAAATCAAGAGTCGGACGCTTGACTGACTGAGCCACCCAGGCCCCCCAGTCCTTGGTAGTTTTAAATAATTTCTTTTATGTAGGTTTGGAAGAGTATGATTTTATTAGCCACTGTCCTATGTTATCCCTTCTTCATTTTAGTAACTGTACACTTCAGTCAAGCTCCATTTACTTTTTTGCTAATGTATAAATCCGCTTTATTGTTAAGATATATTTTTTCAGTCTTGAGATAGTCTGATGTAGTCAAAATAAATTGAACTTCAGAATCCTCTGGGCCTAGGTTTTAATCCTTGCTCTGCCAGTCAGTTACTTACCGTGTAGATTTAGGAAGCTACTTAATTTCACAAAGGTTTTGTTCCTTCATGTCTAAAATTGATATAACAAGAGTCCCTTTGACCTGACATGACACCTCCCTATCCACTCTCCAGTCTTCACCAATACCACATAATCTCCCCAAAAAAATATTCCACATGCAAGCCCTCCACTTTCTCACCCATCAACTCTATGTCCTGTCTGACTTCTATTTCTATCATTATAATACTCTCTGGTTAAAGTCACAGATAACTCCTAATTATCAAATTCAGAGTGGGCTTTGAACTGTAGTAATCTGACCCATAGATTGGAGTTTTTTTTGTTTTTTGTTTTTGTTTTGCTTTGTTTTGTTTTTTGGTTTTTGGTTTGTTTTTTTTTACCACAGTCCTTTACTGCCAGTCTTGAAACATTTTCTTCCATTGGCTTCCATGACACCACCCTTTCTTCATTTTTTTTTTTTTCGTTGCTCTCTAGCTGCACTTAGTTTTCTTTGTAGGTTTGCCTGTAACAAGCCTTTCCATTTTGGGGTTTCTTAAAGTTCAGTTCTAAATCCTCTTTTTGCTCTACTCATTTCCCCTATTTTGTCTCAGTAACACTCATGGCTTCAATTTTCTACCTAGATACCAGGGACTTTCAAATATATTTCTCCAGAGCAGACCATTATTTTTGACTGACTACTCAACATTGCTACCTCAAAGGAACTGTAATCTCAGTATGTCCAGAAGAGAGCCAGCTACCCTAAACTACTTCTGCGGTGTTTTCATTGTCTCTGAATAATGCCACCATTAATCCATTTCTGTAATCCAGAAATATAGGCATCATCTTCCTTTCCATGGCCAGCCCTCCATCACATCGAATCCAGCATCAACTCCTGCATGTTTTGTCTTCTTTCCAGTCTTCTCTTCCTTTCCTGCCATCATTCTTGGGCAGATTACTAGCATTTGATAAATACATTATTTCAAATGTCACCCAACCTGCCTGCCTCTCTTGGCAGCCTCCAATTCATTTACTATACTACAGCTGGAGTAGTGTTCACAAAACACAGAACACTTTTAATGCTGTCTCTTTCAAATCCTTTGATACCTTCTCATTGCTCTTGGGTCACACTGCATCATCTTGCCCCTGGCCTGTCACTCTAACCCTATCCTGTTCCATTCTTTTATCTCTGTATTTCAGTCACACAAAATTCTTTCAGTTTTTCCAATGTACGGTGTTCCTTTTTGTAGCACAGGGTCTTTGCATATGTTGTTTCTTTTGCCTGCATTGTTCACTCCTCCTCTTTGCCTACTTAACAATCTTTAAGCTTACGAATCATAATGTAATCATCGATTCCTCAAGTAAGTCTTCCATTCCTGACTTGTCATCTCAGCATAGTTTCTCACAGCACGTCATTTTTTCCTTCATAACAGTTACTGTGGCCTGTATTTATACATCTGTTTTGTCAATTAAATGATTAATGGTCATCTTCAGTATTATATAAACTCCATAAAGTCAATGGCCATATCAGTCTTTGCTCAGCATTTGATTCCCAGTGCTTAGCACATAGTAATCACCTCTGTAAATATCGATTAAATGAAGGACTGACTGATTATGTATCAGATGCCCTCTGTGCTCAGTGCTGTATGAAGGAGTCAGTGATGCTACCCTTCAGGGTTCCCTAATCTGTTGGGGGAATAAGACGCTAATACAAAGATTATAACAAAACAGCATGAGTAATAAGTACCATAGGTGTAAAATCCATAGATACAAAGAGAAGAGAAATCCATCTGATTTAATGATCAAGACCTGACAGGATTTCAATAACTAAATATGTAGAATATGTAAATATTATTCTGGGTAATAGGAATAATTACATTAAGGAAATAGTTGAGTTGTTCAATTTGGATACAGCATACAATATATGAACGTGTAAGAGAGAATGTCAGAAAAGTAGTTTGGGGCCTGAATTTGGAGGTTCTTGAATGCTGGAATGAAAGATGTAAGGCTTAGATGGCCTTAAGCTTCCTTACACATACCAAAAGAAAAAAAAAAGATTATCTATTAAGTTGTAAAATAAAAGACATCACTAATCTCTAGGTTTGCAACTAATTCCTTATGCTTGGTCTACCTGCGATTCTTACTAAAGTCATTTTTCTGTTAATAAAATATTCTTAGCAAAGACTGTGAAGACTTGCAAAGAAATAAATAGTTTCGGTGTTACTTAAAACTATGTGAAATGGACTGTTAATTTGAGGGAGATAATGTTATCTTTGAAAAATGTTGTATATGGATTCTTAAGTATATAATAGCTTTAAGCTTCATGATAAAACCAGTCTTTGTTTACTGAACATGTCATTAAAATCATTTTAGACTTTGTTTTTAGAAATTAAAAGATGAAAGTGCAGAATAATTGCATAATATTTAGAGTTTATTTCATGTTTACTTTAAAAGAATTTAAAAGATTGTAAGCGGGGCACCTGGGTGGCTCATTTGGTTAAGTGTCTGCCTTTGTTCTGCTCAGGTCATGATCTCAGGGGCCTGGGATCCAGCCCCTTGTCAGGCTCCCTGCTCAGCTGGGAGTTTGCTTCTCCCTCTGCCTCTGCCACCTGCCCCCCCAAACCGTGCTCTCTCTCTCTTTCTGTCTCTCTCTCAAATAAATAAAGAAAATCTTAAAAAAAAAAAAAAATCTTGTCAGCTGTCCTAAAAATCACTTTGAGAAAAAATGCTTGTCCAGCTGCTTTACCACATTCTGGATACAAAACTTTAAAAATTAAAAATTATAAAACCATTCAAACATTGTTTTGTGTGATGTGCATTTTAAGGTTGCTATGTCAGATTACCATGTATCACTATTTTAAAACTGAGCAGTTTTAAGGACTTGATAGTATGTCCGTGGGTTACTTGGTCCTCATTAGTTGACCTTGATATAGTGTATCACTGGATATGTTTCAAGGACTTTTTGGTGAATATTCTGATTTGATATGTCATAACAAAAACTTAATTTTTATGTAATCAAATATATCTGTCTTTTTCTTTACGGTTTCTGGCTCTGGTTTGATACAAAACCTAGATTTTTTTCTCTTTTTATTTTTTTAACATTAAATCTTGAATCTGTTAGGTGGTTGGCACTGTCTCCAGGTTTTAGTGCTGATTAAGTTTTCTTCTTTACTTTTGCTTTCTTTTGGTCATTTTGTACAGAGGGGAGTTTTAAACCAGATATTTCTTGGAAATTCATTTTGAAGTTGCCTAGCATTTAAAATCTACTCTCGTTTAAAATGAAGAACTAGAAACAGATTGTAAGAAAGCTGAATGATTTTGTGAAATGGAACAGTTGCATATTGTTACCCAGTCAAGATTTTTTTTAGTCTCTTAAAGACAACATTAAATTGTTAGAGAAAAAAAGTAGGTCTGAGAAGAGGAGAAAGGATGACGATCAATGTAGTGAGGCTTGGGCTTCTTAGAAGTCTTCCAAAGACCACAGGCAGTGATTGGTTTTCTAATGCATCAGTCTACACACATTGTATCCTATACAGCTTCTTAGGGAGAATTCTGTTTATAGCCTTTCAGCTCTGTCAATCAGCAGAGCAAAGGAGTCTTTTCATAGGTAGTTGAATGCATTAGTGTACACTGCTCCAAACTTAGTAGGCGCTTAACAAATAGTTGCTGAATGGAATGCTGGAAACACTGTTCTCTGGTCTGGGTCTTTTATATCAAACACCATGAGAAAACATTAGAAGGAAAATTTTTCAATGAAATTTTGAGTTTAATAGTATTTTCCAAATGTTTGTTGCCTGTAATTCATTTGTAACTAAAAAATTTTTTTTAAATTAACAGAATAAAATGGAGTTTTTCGGTGTTAGAGTTGTAACCGTTTTAACACGTGTATAGAATTATATCACCAGCACACCACAGTCATGATACAAAACAGTTTTATCAACCCCAGAAAAACTCCCTCCTGCTGCTTAGCCTCTTCACATTCCCAATCCCTGGCAACTACTAATCTGTTTTCTGTTGCTATAGTTTTGCCTTTTTTCAGTATGTAGTATAAATGGAATCATTCAATAACTTCTTTCAGAGTTGCCATTTTCACTTAGCATAATACCTTTGAGATCCATCCACATTGTGTGTATATCAATAGATCCCTTTTTATTGCTGAGTAGTATTTCATGGTATGGATACCCCACAGTTGGTCATTCTTGTTCATGTTGTTTCTCAGTCGTTAAAACAGACACTGCCTTTTTTGTTGTTGTTGGAATTCAGAATTGTGTAGTGGCATAGATGTTTTTGAAGAAAACTTTTCCTTATTATTTTTTTGGTTGAACAAAATATAAACTAGAATATAATCAAAAGCACAGCAAAGAGTTAAATACACTTTTACTTACTAGGTAAGAGTGATGGGCAGCTCATCTCTGAATTAAAGCAAGAATTTATAAGGCTATATCATCCAAGAGCTATATGGAAATTGTTAAACAGGGGCACCTGGGTGGCTCAGTTGTTAAGTGTCTGCCTTCGGCTCGGGTCATGATCCCAGGGTCCTGGGATCGAGCCCTGCATCGGGCTCCCTGCTCTGCTGGGAGCCTGCTTCTTCCTCTCCCACTCCCCTGCTTGTGTTCCCTCCCTCGCTGGCTGTCTCTCTCTCTCTCTGTCAAATAAATAAAATCTTAAAAAAAAGAAATTGTTAAACAAATTTTTAACTACATAGGTTCTAGAGTAAAATCTCATTTTTCTAGAATACTTCAGGAATTTGTTTTATTAAATATTCTGGGTATCTGTTAAATAGTTTGTATAATTACATAGGTTAGCCAATAATTAGAATACAGTAAAGTCATTTAGTGCCAAAATGCTATTGAATGTGACTTCATCCTTTTCAGATGGCTTAGGAAGTATCACAGGATCTTAAATAGGAATTATCTTTGCTAGATCATTTATCGTTATATATTATCCTGTGCATAGAAGAAAAGCATTTTTATAGGAGCTTTCTGGCTGTTTGTAACATAGAAAATGCTTTTATTGTCTATAGTGTTGTTGCAGTTAATACACGAATGCCAACTGACAATAACATACAAGACCTCTTCCCCCAAAAAAGCCTTAAAAATTAAAAAAAAAAAAGATTTTTGAATTTTAACCTCTTGGCAGGAAGACTCCTTGACATTTTTGAATTGGGAAATGGCTTGATCAAAGAGTGTTTTTAGAGATCCGACAGTGATAGACTGGACAGACTGATGCCAGGGGGGAGCAGATGGGCATCAGGGCAGGCTGTACAGCATGAGTAAGCTAGTGACAATGAGATCAGAAATGAAAGGACATAGAAAAAGAAAGAGCTATTTTGAATGAAGAAATTATGTTCCTCACTAACTGACAGGATAAGAGATTAAATTGGGGAATCATCTAAGATGGTTCTGAGACTAGAAAAATGGTGGTAGAAATAGAGAAATAACTTGCTTAGGGAGAATGAGATTGTAAATGAGACAGTTGAGTCTGGTGTGATTTTGGTCATTGGTGATCTTGGAAAAAAGCAGTGTCAGTGAAATAAGGGGACTGAAAACTACATTAAAATTAAGACCTTCTGCCTCGAATTATCATTCATGTACTTGAGTCCAGCAAAAGAATATCGGATTAATATGTGTTCATTTTAATTTCCTGCCCTTTTTTTGCAGAAGGGACAGAGGTCCTCACAAATCGTCATTTGTTGATCTTTGTTCTCATAGTAAATAGTGACAATAGAACTCTAACAAATGAATTTAAATTTTTATTTTTTGCTTTAAATATCATAGTGTTCTGTTTATAGATAAGAGCACATGTATTATGTATAAAATGGTGTATAAAGTAAAATTTCCTGGAGTAGGGATAGAGTCATCTTCTTAATACCATTTTAAGTGGGTTTTTAAGATTTTGAACATTAGGGCACCTGGGTGGCTCAGTTGGTTAAGCATCCCACTCTTGGTTTCAGCTCAGGTCATGTTCTCCCAGTCCTGGGATCCAGCCCTAAGCCAGGCTCCGCACTCTGCACTGAGTTTCAGATTCTTTCTCCCTCAGCCTGTACCTCTCCCCGCTCACACATGGTCTCTCTCTCTCTCAAATAAATAAATAAAATCTTTTTTTAAAAAGAGATTTTGAACATTAAATATAATAATTTGCACGTTTCATAACTACTTCCACTTATAGTGGCTTAATTTATTTTACTCCATCTTTTGTAATACTGTTGATTTACTGGAAATCTGTGCATCCTTAGGACGTCTCTCAAATGTCATCATTTTGTGAATGTTTCATTATTTTTGGAACATCTTTCTAGATCCATGATTATGTTCATTCCTCTTCCTTGCAGATGGTGGAAAGCAGTATAATTCACTGAAAAAGTCAGAGACACATGTCATAGTAATGATTTCAAGACTTCTTTTTAATTGTTTTAAGGCATGGTTTTAGACAAAATAATGCATATAGTTTGTTTAATGTTTTCTTTTGACAAAAGTGCACAATTTTCTTCATGATACATTTGTGTGGTTTTTAGAGTATGGATCAAAATTTATTTTCTGTATGGTTTCTTAATAATAGCAATTTGTAAGTGGAGGTTATAAACTTGACTTATAATAATTTAGAACATAGACCAACTTAGGGTAAAATTTGGTGGAAAGTAAAGAGATAATATATGCCACATTAGAGCTCTAAAAAAAAAGAAGTAGGTAATAACACTTTTAAAATCTAGTGTATATTTGTTTCCATTTTATGTATTGAATAAATGTTACTGTGTTGAAGTCTAGTCATAATCACTAAAGAATTTCTCATTCTTGAAAATAGGACAGCTCTACTTTAAATAAAATAGTGTATGAGTGAGTGAGGCAGTTTTAATTGTTACGTGTATGCCGTGTAGATCCTAGAATCATGAAGTTGGGCCCTTAGCCAATATTACAATGTATTCACTTTTGTGATTTTTGTAGATGGCTTATTTGGATCATATTTTCTCTATATATACATTTGAGATGTTGATTTTGACCTTTCAGTCAAAAACAACAACTCTAAAATATTATAAGGTCATTTATTATTTATAATTCAGGTAAGAAAAAATGTATGTAAAAGCACCTTATAATTCATAAATATACGTACTGACACAGTGACATTATAATTTTATTATAATATCCTAGCTGTATATTTGCCATATATTTTACATTTTAAATACAGGAGCCAAGATACTTCCTCTATTATGGGGTAAGACACCTTGATAGTTAAATTAGGCAGCAATTAATAAGATCTCTCCCTTATTTCTCCTCCGCCACATATTATGTAACTTGTTCTGTAACCTTACTAATGATGCTGGTGGCATTGGTGCTCTCAAAGATCCTTTATCATTCCTTTACATAGAAGAATCATGAGAAAAATAACTCAATAGCATTGTCTCCTATTATTCTGCAACGTATTAAGATATGAGTGCCTCAAAATGATATGTACCAAATGTTCTTTCCCTCCACTCTTATTTTTAGATTTAGCTCTTATTTAAAATGTTCCTGATTTTCTCTGACCAGGTGATATAGAATTACATGTCTGATTTGTTCATTTTGCACTTACTGAGCCCTACTCTGTGTTGGTCACTGTGCTGAGCCCTGGGTTTTCATTCAGAAGACACGGTCCCCAACTTCAAGGAATTTCCAAGCTATTTATTGGGCATAAAGAGATGGGAACAAAATATAATACAATGTGGGAATTGTAATGGAGGTCTATAGTGTAGAGTGGGAGATTGGGAAGTGTGGAGTGTGTCTGGAATGAGTCTGTATAGGAGGCAAGGTCTAGATCAGGAAGGGCCTTGAACACTATATAAAGGAGTTCAGATTTTATTCTGTTATAAATATGAGGAAACTGAAAAGCTTTAAGATAAAGAATGACATCAGAATTTTTATGTTGGGAGAGATGAATTGGAGGGGATAGTGACTTGCAGCAGGAAACCCATAAAACGCTTTAGTCTAGATGAGAGATCTTATGGCCCGATTTAAGATTAAGACCTTTTAGTTTTTGCTAATTGCCTCATTTTCTTGGTGCTCCTTACTTAAAAATCCAGAGAGAAGTAATCTTGTTAGTCCAGTTCACCATTTGTATCAGGTTATTTCATAGGCAGTTGAAGCTGACCCAATCTATAGCCTGGCTATTCACTTATGAAGTGCATTGAGTAATCTTGAAAAATGTATCCACTCTGGATTCCACTTTTGAATTTGGGTGAAATCTACATAATGTTAGTGGATTAGGGAGTACCGTTGCATAGGGAGTACATTTACATTGGGGTAAGGGGCTTGGCTCTGAAGGGAATAACAAACTAGAGGGGGAATACAGGATCAAAGAAATCAAGGAAAGGTTTTTGTTTTGTTTATTTTGTTTTTTAAGCTGGTAGAGGTTTGAATACAGGAGTCGGTGGCTAGGAAATGGTTGAAATAAAGAAAGCGTTTAATTTTTTTAATTGTCGAAGTAGTGTTAAGGTGGCAGAAGGTGGGATTCCAGAGCACAGGAAGATTGATTAGTCTTGTACAGGAAGGAAGGATAACTCTCCCTCTGCAGTGGGGTTAAAGAAGAAAGGAGGAGTGAAGTGTAGGTAAGTTTAGAAGTGGGGAGAACCTGCTTGTTAGCACACTTTATGAAATAAGCAGCAAAGAAAACTGCTTGAGAAATGAGGTAAAGATTTCTAATAATTGCTGAGGAAAATTCATATAGGAACCTAACAACTAGAGATATCATGAAGTGGTTTTTTTCCTCCTGCAGTCCATATATGGGTAGAAAAAAAGTGAATGATTGAACTAGTCGGAGTTGAAACAGACTAACTTGTGACTTGGTAGGCGTTAATGCTTATTTTATTTTTCTGTTTGTTTTGTTCAATTGTTTTTTCATTCTGGTCTTCCATATTTTTCTTCTGCAGGTCTTGATGACTGTTTGCAGCAGTATATTAAGAACTTCGAGAGGGAGAAGATCAGTGGAGACCAGCTGCTGCGCATTACGCATCAGGAGCTAGAAGATCTGGGGGTCAGCCGCATTGGCCATCAGGAATTGATCTTGGAAGCAGTTGACCTTCTGTGTGCACTGGTAAGGGCATTAACTGTTGGGAAGGGAAACTTGTATTATTTCCATTTAAAATTTTTTTTTCTTTTTTTAGTTTCCTTCCTTCTTTTTCTTCTCTATTTAAAAATAATTTAAATGCAAGTAGGAAAAACTCCCCTACTTCTCAACTGACTGGAAGTGGTATTTTCCTCCTTTGTTAAATTTGATATATTATATAGTTCCAAATTAAAAATTAAAGAGGCTTATAACTCAACTGGTGACATTACATTTAGTTACTTCAGAAACTTGTGTTAGTGTTTTCACAGCATCATTTGGGGTATACAATTGTATACAATCACTTATAAAGTCCATTCTCTTCCAAAAGTTTTAATTTAGTAACATAAATATTAAGAAATCCTATTTTAGAAAAATCATCCTTAAAATAATCAAATTATTTGAATGTTCTAAATGTACACAACCAATAAAAATTGAATATTATACATTATATGGTTACTTTTGTCAACATACAAGAGAAATCATGTCAAAATAATCTTGCAAGATTCTGATAATACATTAAATATTCCTAAAGGAACATAGATTTTTTTTCCACGTTAGGTAATATGACACCTGATTGGTTTTAAATATCTTACAGATATTTGTTAGGGGGCTAGAGCTACAATGAGATAAATACATCAGTCTTGTAATATAATAATCTGTGATTTAAATTTGGCTCAGTTACTGACACTTGTAGGCAAGTAATTTCATCATAACCCTGGTTTGTTTGTTTGTTTATTATTTTTATTGTTTTAAGATTTATTTTATTTATTTATTTGAGAGAGGGAGAAGAGGGGGGCAGAAGGAAAGGGAGAGAAGGAAGCTCCCACTGAGCATGGAGCCTGATGCATGGCTCGATCTCACAACTCTGAGATTGTGGCCCGAGCTGAAATCAAGAGTCAGGCACTTAACCGACTGAGCAACCCAGTAGTTCCAATTTGGTTTTTTAATATAAAATGGAGATAATAACAATTGCCTCTTGGAGGTGTTGTGAAAAGCAAATGAGATGGTGTTTGTGTGGTGCCTGATTCAGTGCCTGGCACACAGTAGGTATTCAATAAGTAGTTAACCATTAAGATGATGATAATTAATAAGAAATGACTAGATAATTATATATAATTCAAGAATCAGTTAATATACTCAGAACTTGTGTGTCAGATGTAAGATGTAGTTCCTGCCTTCTTGAAAAGCCTATGGGGGGGAGTGACACACAAATTATCACAGTACTGTAGTATAATTACTAAAATAAAAGTATGAACTAAGTATTATGGGGGCACAGAAGAGAAAATAACTAGCTTTGACTATGACAGATGGGTTCATATTGCAAAAGAGGTGATATTTAAGGAACCTAGAGGAGGATGAGCATGTGTTTGGAAGAACAAGAAGGAAAGGCATTTCATGTAGATAAAACAATGCACACACAGGCACACAGAATAAAGAGCATGCCTGGTGGGTTTGAACAATGGTTAGCTATTTTAGATGACAAAAATACATTGGAAACAGTGGCAGAAAATTAGGCTTTAAAAGATAGAATAGGCGCAGACTATAAAGTACCTAAACATCATCATAAGAGATTTGTACTTTCTAGTGTGGATATTGGAGAACCATGTAGGAATGATCAAATATTTGTTTTAAAAAGGTAACTGATGGTATTAAAAAGGAAAGAATAGAGTGGGTATAATCTGAAGACCAGATGAACAATTTGGAAATGTTTTATTTTTTTAAAGATTTTATTTATTTATTTATTTATTTAAGAAAGAGCAAGACAGAGAGAAAGAGAGAGCATGAGATAGGGGAGGGTCAGAGGGAGAAGCAGACTCCCTCCTGAGTAGGGAGCCTGATGCAGGGCTCAATCCTGGGACTCCGGGATCATGTCCTGAGCCTAATGGAGACGCTTAACTGACTGAGCCACCCAGGTGCCCCAGAAATCTTTTAAATAATCTACTTAGGCTATGAGTAGGGCTTGAACTAAGGATGAACACTAATAGAGAAGATCTGATGAATATGAGGGTTAAGATAAAGGGGAGGAGTTGAGAAAGATTCCATGTTTTCTAGCTGCAGAGATAGAGTAGATAATTTTGCAATAATGGGCAATAGTAGCAAGAATAGATTTAGGTGGGAATATAAATTGAGCTTTAGATTCATTGAATTTGGGGTGTCTCTGAGTTATCCAGAAAGAGATACTCATCAAACAGTTGAACATATGAATTTGGAACTTGAGAAGTAGCTGATTTGGGAGTCTCCAGAATATAAGGATTGAATCCATAGAGAGAGAAATCACCCAGGGAGGGACTCAGCTGCGCACTGGGGCTGGGAAGGAAGAAGAGACTGCAGAGGAGGCTATGGAGTGGTCAGAGAAATGTGAAGACAGCTTCAAAAGCATTGTCACAAAAGCAATGGGGAGTGTTATTTTCACTAAGGAACATCAATAATATCATCAAATTTCTCTAAAAGCCAATAAGATAGGCAAGGAAAAATGACCTGACTGAGGGGTACCTGGCTGGATCACTTGGTAGAGGATGAGACTCTTGATCCTCAGGGTCATGAGTTCAAGCCCCATGTTGGGCGTGGAGCTTACTTTAAAAAAAAAAAATAGACCTGTCTGAAAGCACTTTATAAAGAAGAATACAATCTGAAACCAGATTGTTTGAATATTACCTCCCATTTACACATCTCAATCTTAAACTTGTCATTTCCTCAAAAAGACATTCTCTGATTATTCCGGAACTCACCATTCGTGGAGGTTAGCTCCTTACTGTTATTCTTTTAACCTCATCTCATTTTGTAGTTATATATTTATATGTGTATTTATCAGTTTAATGTCTGTTTCTTCTGCTAGACTGTAAGCTATGTGGGAAATGTAACTATGCTTATTAAATACCTAGTGTGTAGTACAGATGCCTGGCAATAGTGGATGCTGAATAAACAGTTTTTGAAAGTAGTATTGTATAAGTCTTACATGTTTTTCATGTGATAGTTTGGGAATCTTCTTATTTCCCTATTCCTGACATCAGAGAAATCAGTTTAGAATAGACCACATAGTTGAAGCACTCTATCCCTTACCAGAATCAAATCATAGAAGTCATGCCAGTTATAAGAGATAGTACTCAAGGTAAGGGAGGATCCTCAGTGTTTTTGCATACTAGTCTCCAAATCTGAGTCAGTGTGGCGGTGAAGGTGCAACAGAAGTGGCTTGGAGATGGGCACATGATCTAGCAGTCTTCTATTTGCCTCATCTTTTTTTTTTTTTTTAAGAGAGCGAGAGAGCGGGGAGGGGCAGAAGGAGAGGGAGAGAGAGAATCTTAGGCAGGCTTCATGCCCAGCACGGATCCCGACGTGGGGCTCAATCTCATGACCCTGAGATCATACCTGAGCTGAAATCAAGAGTTGAATGCTTAACCAACTGAGCCACCCAGGTGCCCCTATTTGCCACATCTTTTATAACAGTAAGTAGTTGGGTGTGTCAGAGTTTAAAGTTCATGGTGTTATGTCTCATAAGCAGGACTCCTCAGAGATAAACCACTTATGTGCTGGAATTTGAGCTGTCAGTTTGAAGAAGGAAATAAGATTGATGATTACAGTGCTACAAATAGTCTGAACCTCCAGGCTTTGGAGTTTGGCCCATGAACAATCTCGGCTGACCTAAACTTACTTAGAAAGATGGCATGAGAGGTATATGTCTAGACCATTTCAGTGTTCTCACCATAGAGCTATGGTAAATCTTTTCACATGCTGAGTTTTAATTCCTCCACAGTTCTGTGTTTAAGCACCATAGTGTTGCATGGTTTTCTTGGGGAAAAACATATTAAATTAATTCTTTCTGTGTTTTTTCAGCAATAAATTGGTCTCATTCCCCAAAAAGGCCAAATATTAACTTCCCTTGTACCACTTCCTAATGACTATACATTGGCAAGTTAGAAGTGCAGATATCTTCCATTTTATGCAGTGGATATTTTCCACTGACTATCAAGTGAATTTCTGAGCAATAAATTCTGATTTACTTCTACATACCATTATAAAATTAGGAGGAAAGATCCTTCATCAGCAAGCTGAGTTGACTAGACCAGGAGGTCTGCTGTTGGGAATGGTGTATTGAGTATTATCTCTTTGAAACTTGAATGTCTCTACTGGCTTTCTACTTTTTTCCTTACATCTGTTTTTATTTCTTCTTTTAACAATTATATGTTCATACTCAAACAGTGATACTACAGGAATTACAAAGATGAAAAAGGCATGGTCTGTGCTGTTAAGGTGTATACAGTCCAGTAAAGAAGACAATAGTCATTAAAAGATTATACAGATTTAAAGAAAATCCCGGGGGAGTGCAGAAGGAAATGATGAACACTACTGTGGGGATCCAGGAAGTGTAGGTGGGATTTGCATTAGGACTTTCAAGATGAGTAGATGTTTGCCAGACAAAAAGTTGGGGAAAAGTTATCTAGGCAGAAGAAATATCATGTGTAGAGACAGAATTGTGAAAGAATATGAAGTGTTCACAGAAAATGACAGTTTTGATTTGGCTGGTGCAGAGTGGGAAGTGATAGGAAGAAAGGCAACTTATGTTTTGTATCACATCATAATTTTTTGCTTAGATTTTTTATGCTCTCTGCCCAATGCTTAGTACATAGAAGATATTAAATTAATGTTATCTTACCGAGTGAAGTTCTCTGCTTTTTCCCAGAGAACTATAATTTTTTTCTCTTGCCTCTGACTCTGAAGTTTCTGTTCCTAGTATAAGGAAGATGCAGAAAAATTATCAAATTCCTCTGTTTCTTTCAAGCTATGGAATATTTTCATCTGCCTTATTTTAAAGTTAGTACTGATGGGGAATAAATGTTATGGCAGTTGATGAAAATCAAAGGTTTATTTAGTAACTTGTTCATTCATGCGACATATATATATATATTTTTAAACACATTTCTTTTTTTTAAGATTTTATTTATTTATTTGACAGAAAGAGAGATAGCCAGCGAGAGAGGGAACACAAGCAGGGGGAGTGGGAGAGGAAGAAGCAGGCCTCCCAGCGGAGGAGGCTGATGTGGGGCTTGATGCTATAACCCTGGGATCATGCCCTGAGCTGAAGGCAGACACTTAACGACTGAGCCACCCCGGTGCCCCATGTGACATATATTTAAGCACCAACTATATTGTTTGTACCATATTATTCTAGAAAGAAGTAAGCTATTCATGATTTGGAGGTGTGTTAACTCTTTCCTGCTGTTAGTCTATCAGTAGAGAGTACAGTATATTAACTGAAATAGTAAAGCATAAATAAAATATATAGTTCAATGTATAGCCCTTAATTCATGCTCTGACAATACACCTTGTTATTGGGAACTATAAGTGAATTATTTATGACAGGATAAGAACAGTTTTCATTCTATTTTTCATGTACTTTTCATATAATAGGTATTTTGCATGAAAATTGAGATGTCTGCAGTTGCTAGGATTTGTTTCTTTGCAACATAATTGCTTGGTTCATTCATCTCAAAATAATTCATTTCTAAAAAATATTCATTAAAACAGTCTTTTTACGACTCGCTTATATTTATAAAGCAAAGTATTATAAAACCTAAACACCTGCTACATGATGCAATCAAATTAAGAGCTCTGAATAAAATAGCATTGACATTGTAAAATATGTGGTGCCAATATTGAATATTTTGTTAAGTGTTTTGAGAATTCGCCAGTAGTGAGGATACAGCCAACTTGATCTTCTAAAATGTTAAGTGTATGCTTCATTTCTTTCTTGTGCTTTTGCACGCATGTAATTAAACCAGAAGAACAGTATGAATTTAGCACCAATTATTTAAGAATAGACTGGCTATATTGAATCAGTGTAGCCACAGCTGGTTCCTGGCAGACATATATGTAAGCAAATAGGTAACATATAAGACAAAATAGCTAACTACATTTCATGTCTAAGCTTTTGTTTTCTTGATGTAGTTCTTTCTATATTAGTAGTAATGCATATTTGTCCCATGCATATCCAGTACAAAGGAATTCTGTAATGAATGAATCTGCACTTTTTAAAAGTTGAAGGAATAGGTAGGAGAGGAAGATGGTGGCAGAATGGAAGGACCCTAGGCTTCTCTCATCCCACAAATGCAACTAGATAACTAATCAGTCATGCTAAATACCTCAGAAATAGACCAAAAAGGGTACAGAACAAGCTCCACAACTAAAGGAGGAGAAGAGGCCACATCAAAGAAGGCAGGAAATGTGAAGACGTGGTTTAGCTGCAGAGGGTAGGGAGCTATGGTCCCAGAGAAGGGCTACAGAGAGAGGAGCACACAAGAGAACACACAAGGAAAACATTTCCCCAAAGCCATTGGCTTGGAAAACAAGAGGGGCTGAATTTTTTGAGTTCCTGCAGCCATCAGGGCTTAAAGTCTAGAGTTTTAAAGGTCAGCGGGCTTGACTGGGATGGAGCCCTGAGGGCACTGCACTACTCCTGAGGAGAAGGCAGAAAACAGGCAAACAACCTGGGGGAAGACAGCCTGGAATTAGCAGTTTGAAGAATGCCTGGGGCTGACAGGGGAGAAATTATTCACTCAGAGTGCATCCCTGAGAGGCAGCTTTCACAGAGACATTTCTCTCCCTGGGAACAGAGGAGCTGGCTAGTGCCATTTCCCTCCCCCACCTCTCAGCAGGGACACTGGCTGCCTAACTTGCTTACACCAAGCCCCACCCCCCTGCTCTCTGAAAGGACTGCCCTTCTCAGTCAAGTTTGCCTCAGTTCCAGCGCAGCGGGACCCTCCCACAGAAGACCAGCACAAATCCCTACCCACATCGACTGAGGCCCAGACAAGAGAGTCCTGCAGGGCCTCAGTTCTGGTGGAGCTGGTATCAGGTCTCATTTGACTAGCAGACCAGGGCACACCTAGTTAAAATTCTTCGTATTCAGGCTGGGGACTAAACACTGCCCACAGCAGGCAAGGAGAGCCTCTGCAGACAACTGACCTGAAGGATAGAACAGCTAGAACACAACATTAGAGCACATGCAGCACACAGCAGAGACACGCCCTGTTGTTAAAATGTCTATTCTTCTCAAAGCAATCTACACATTTAATGCAATCTATCAAAATACCAACAGCATTTTTCACAGAACTAGAACAAACGATCCTAAAATGTGTATGGAGCCACAAAAGACCCTGAATAGCCAGAGCAGTCCTGAAAAAGAAAAGCAAGCTAGAGGCATCACAATTCCAGACTTCAAGTTATATTACAAAGCTATAGTCATCAAGACAGTACGGTACTGGCACATAAACAGACACGTAGATCAATGGAACAGAATAGAAAACCCAGAAGTAAACCCACAACTGTATGGTCAGTTAATCTTTGACAAAGCAGGAAAAGAATATCCAATGGGAAAAAAAGATAGTCTCTTCAACAAATAATGTTGGGAAAACTGAACAGCAACATGCAAAATAATGAAACTGGACTACTTTCGTACACCATACACACAAATAAATTCAAAATGGATTAAACACCCAAATGTGAGACCTGAAACCGTAAAAAAACCTAGAGGAGAACATAGGTAATAACCTCTTTGACATCAGCCATAGCAACTTCTTTATAGTTACGTCTCCTGAGGCAAAGGAAAGAAAAGGAAAAATAAACTATTGGGACTTCATCAAGATAAAAAGCTTCTGCACAGCAAAAGATACTATCAACAAACTAAAAGGCAACCTACAGAATCTGAGGAAATAATTGCAAATGACATATCTGACAAAGGGTTAGTATCCAAAACATATAAAGAAATTATAAAACTCAACACTCAAAAAACAATCCAATCAAAAAATGGGCAGAAGACATGAACAGACATTTCTCCACAGAAGACATCCAGATGGCCAACAGACACATGAAAAAATGCTCAACATCATTGATCATCAGGGAAATGCAAATCAAAACTACAATGAGATATCACCTCACACCTGTCAGAATGGCAAAAATCAACAACACAGGAAACAACAGGTGTTGGCGAGATGTGGAGAAAAGGGAAACTTCCTGCACTGTTGGTGGGAATGCAAGCTGGTGCAGCCACTCTGGAAAGCAGTGTAGAGGTTCCTCGATAAGTTAAAAATAGAACTACCGTATGATCCAGCAATCACATTGCTAGGTATTTACCCAATGAATACAAAAATACTAATTGAAAGGGATTCATACACCCTAATGTTTAGATCAGCATTATCTAAATAGCTAAATTATGGAAAGAGCCCAATTGTCCATCGACTGATGAATGGATATAGAATTGCTGTGTATATACAATAGGATATTAACTTAGCCATCAAGAAGAATGAAATCAAGAGACTCTTAACTATAGGAAACAAACTGAGGGAGGGTTGCTGGAGGGGGCGTGGGGGGAGATGGGGTAATTGGGTGATGGGCGTTAAGGAGGGCATGTGATGTGATGAGCACTAGGTGTTACACGCAACTGATGAATTATTGCAGTCTACATCTAAAACTAATGATGTACTATATGTTGGCTAATTGAATTTAAATAAAAAATAATAAAAAATAAGGAAAAGAATGAAATCTTGCCATTCCCAACAACGTGGGTGGAACTAGAGTATATTATGCTAAGTGGAATAAGTCAGTCAGAGAAAGACTAATACCATATGATTTCACTCATGGGGAATTTAAGAAACAAAACAATCAAAGGGACAAAAATAAGAGAGGAGAGACAAACCAAGAAAGACTCTTATCTGTAGAGAACAGGGTCACCTCGGTGGCTCAGTCAGTTAAGTGTCTGCCTTCAGCTCGGGTCATGATCCCACAGTCCTGGGATCGAGCCCCACATCAGGCTCCCTGCTCAGCAGGGAGCCTGCTTCTCCCCTTCCCTCTGCTGCTCCCCCTGCCTGTGCAAGCACGCTCTCTCTCTCTCTCTCTCTCTCTGTCTCATAAATAAAATCTTTATTTAAAAAAAAAACTGTGGCAAACAAACTGATGGTTACCAGAGGAGAGGTGGGTGGGGAGATGGGTGAAACAGGTGATGGGCACTAAGGAGTGCACTTGTGATGAGCACCGGGTGATGTATGGAAGTGTTGAATTACTATTTTGTATGCCTGAAACTAATATAACACTGTATGTTAACTAACTGGAATTTAAATAAAAACTTTTTTTAAAAAAAGTTTGAGTCAGTACTTACTGTCTGCCTACTTCTGGACCAAAACAAAGAGGTGCCTCATTCACTTGTCACTTCTTTATGTAGTAGGCAAGGGAGCATGATTTACTGGTGACTTAGTGAGACACAGCACACCATCTGCTTTCATGAAGAAAATAGGAAGATCTATGTGTTGTCAGTAATTGATTTTGAGCTACTTAGAATTGACAACTTTGATAATAAAAATTAACTTGAGATCAACTAATCTATTCCTTGTGTTAAAATAGTACCACACAGACACTTGTATACAGACGAGCTTCTAACCTATTTTTATAGTCTTAACAGAATTTTCTTTCTCTTTTTTAAGTTAAGCCCCAACGTGGAGCTTGAACTCAACCCTGAGATCAAGACCTGACCTGAGATCGAGAGTCAGACACTTAACTGACTAAGTCACCCAGGCACCCCATGGTCTTAGAGAATTTTCTTAAAAATGCTTTTGAGTTATTGGTTTAACCAGTTTTATTTTATTTATTTTTATTGGTGTAACTAGAATTAGTTTTAAGAAATTCCTTCTCCATCCTCTACTACATATCTTTTGTCTCTTCTTGCCCACTGCATTCCTCTGTCCTCTTCAGTTTTCACCTCTGGTCCATGTAGGATATTTCTTTAGTAGGTTTCCAAGTTAGGGGAAGTTCTCTCAGGGTATCCTTCCAGGTTTTGTCCACAAGATTTTTTTATTCCCTAATTCTTGAGTTGTATTTTAAAAAACAATTTTAGTATTATCTTAAATTTTGAAAGTTTCAAAGTATTTTTACTTTGCCTCTAGATTTTTATTTATAAGATCTGTATTATTCTTTTTAAATTATTCTGACCTTTTCTAAGAAAATACTGAGATGCTAGTATTATATATAAAGAGATAAATTAATGTTATATGGCAACTAATGGCTATAGAGTGAAAGTTACATTACAGGTTGATTGATTAGTTTCCTCTCTAATAAGCTATTATATTTGAACTTCTCTAAGAAATTATTATGTTTATAAACAAATATTTCCTCATGAAAATCATTAATACACAAAAATGAAAAACGAGAGTACTTTTATAGTTCAAGGAAGATGCTTTAACACAAGGGAAAAATTCTGAAAATACTTTCAGAAAAGCACTTCAGATGTGTCATTGAAATTTAGTTCATTCATATAGTTTCCAAAGGGCAGCTGAGAATGAGCTTCAGAGGGGACCAACACATGTTCCTGACCTTGGAGAAGGCCTTTCCCTACCTCCAGAGAGTGAGTGACGTGCATATTCAGATGTGATTAAAGATCTTTACAGGGGGAGATTATTTTTGATTATCCAGGTGGGCCCCAAATCCAATCACAAATTGTCTTCGTGAGGAAGAGGGGGATTTGGTAAACACAGAAGAGGTGGCCCTGTGACCTCAGAGGCAGAGACAGGAGCTATAATGGCCACAAATCAAGGAATGTCAACAGCCACCAGATTCTTTTAGAGGCAGGGATTAGAGCTCCAGAAGAAGCATGGACCTGCCAACACTGTGATTTTAGCCCAGTGGTAGTGATTTTGGATTTCTGATCTCCAAAGTATGAGAAAATAAATTGCTGTTTCAAGCCAAATTAATAAATAAGTTGATATAACTATAAATTGTTCTTATCTACTCATTAGAGAATATCTTTGATAAACTTACAAAAGGATTTCCTTCTTAATATACTGACAAGCTAGATAAAATCTCCCAAATGTTTCACAGATAATCCATGCTCAGATGCAAGAGAATCTGAATAGAACGTTGTTTTATTTGTGCAAACAAAACCTTTTGACTTGAGAGAATATTGCAATTCACATTTAGTACTGAATATTTAATATGCTATTTTTTTAAAAAAAGAGATCCATGGCTCCAAAAGGAATGTTCTTTTAATAAAAAATGTAAATTTTTAGCAAAGAACACTCAGACTTTTATCACTATGAGACCTTCAATGTTAACATACATAACTTGGTATTTATTTATTTGTGTGTGTGTGTGTGTGTGTGTGTGTATATATATATATATATATATTTTTTTTTTACATAACTTGGTATTTAATGTTTATGTGTCCAAACCCTCCTCTAGTCCCTCCTTTTTTTTTTCTCCTCCAAGTTTCTTTTCTTGGAAATAAATTTCATATATAGTAGTTACCCAGTGATTGTTAACTTAATACAGCTAAATTTATTGTGCCATTTGCTTCCCTTTTTTTCTTTTTTTCTTTTATTAGATTATCTTAGTCACCATACAGTACATCATTAGTTTTTGATGTTGTGTACAATAATTCATTATTTTCATATAACACCCAGTGCTCGTTACAACACATGTCCTCCTTAATACCCATCACTGGGCTACCCCCAGTATTTTATCTACCATTTTGCTTAGAAATCCCCTCACATATGGCCTTGTGACTTGTAGTCCCATTCTGAACTCTGTCTACTCTAAGCTCTATAAGCACAGGAGGAAATCTCCCTGTGCCTTGTTATCTTCAACTGTAAAAGGGGGTAAATCAAACTTAGAATTTGTTTAGACCTCAGAGGCTATCTAAAATTCTATGGGTTTTATGATTTTCTATAAGGTAATAATACTTTTAATTTTACACGTGACAGTAATCTACATGCTGCTAAGTAGTTTGATGAAAGTCATCCTTTGAGCAGGTTAACCAGTCTTTCTTGGAGTTGTTTTACAACTGACAATTAGCTCTTTTAAAATTTAATTGTAACTTATGAAATCTTTCCCTAAAGTTTATTTGTAGTGATCCTACAGTGTTTTATATTGAATGTGTTTTTTTTAAAAAAGCTTATTTATATTGGTTCATATAACTTCTTTCTGCATTAATTTATAGACACAGTATTTAAGGCAAAATAGTAAATATTACTGCAAATTCAAAAGTGAGACCAAGGAAATAAAAGAAAACTTAGCAATAAGTCAGTATGATTGTTTTCGATGTGCTTCATATTTGACTGTGAGCTACTGAAACCATGACAAAAATAAAAATAAGTTCAGTTTCATAATTTGTATTATAAAAAGGAGAGTGTATATTGGTTCCACTGAGGAATTAGAGTTTTTTCTGGTACCATATTATAGAAGAAATTTCTTATGTGAGTCATTATAGAAAGGACACAGAATAAAGCTGTATTGCATATGATTTTTTCTTTTTCAGTTTATCATTAGGTTGCAGTTTGTTCGCTCACTTTGGGAAACCAGAATTTTTCATAGCATCTACATTCATGACTCTGCATATACTAATGGAATAGATACTAAAAAATAATTACTGGGGCACCTGGATGGCTCAGTCGGTTAAGCATCTGCCTTCGGCTTGGGTCATGATCTCGGGGTCCTGGAATGAAGGCCCCGTGTCTGGCTCCCTGCTCAGCAGGGAGCCTGCTTCTCTGTCTCCCTCTGCCCCACCCATGGCTCATACTTGTGCGCACTCTCCCTCTCTGTCTCTCTCAAATAAATAAAATCTTTTAATAAAAAAATAATTACTGATAAAAATGAATTTCACAAGTAAATGAACTTAAGTTTGGGTTAAAAAAACACTTACGAGTCCTAATAATCTTTCTTTCTCGTGTGGCATAGTTCCAAGATATAATGCCCTCATCTTTTCATGTTCATATTAGCATTTAACACATTTTATTGTAATTTGTTTATCTGCCATTTGCCCAGATCCTCACTTGACTGTGGATTCTGCTAGGCCAGGAATCCTATCTTGGTCATTTGTAACTCTTACTGCTAATTTTGTTGCCTGTACATAGTAACATACTCAGTAAATATTTTCATGAATGAGTGTAATATTGACTTCAAGTATATTTGTTTTCTCTCTTTTTATAATTCAGAATTATGGCTTGGAAACAGAAAATCTAAAAACCCTTTCTCACAAGCTGAATGCATCTGCCAAAAATCTACAGAATTTTATAACGGGAAGGAGAAGGAGTGGACATTATGATGGGAGAACAAGCCGAAAATTGCCAAATGACTTTCTGACTTCGGTTGTGGATCTGATAGGAGCAGCTAAGAGTCTGCTTGCCTGGTTGGACAGGTAAAATCCTCCATGTGTTTCATAAGTAATCCTCCTCAAACACTATCTTGAATATAACATTATTTCATGTGTTCTTGTGAAAGAATTAAACAGGTAGAGGAATATCAAGTTACAAATGTCTAATTATGATTCATCACAAGGTAAGGGTATCATCAAATAGACATTAATCGTTTGTAAATTTTTATATCTAAGTAGCCAATTAATAATTAGTCCCTGACAATTTCAGAATACCTTAACTGCTTTACAAGCAAAGTCATTTTGGGCTGTCATAACAAGATTAATAGTACTGTTTTATCCCCTAATTTTCTTTATTCTTTGTATTAATTGGTCATATTGAAGGGAGTGAGCATTAGGATTCTATTTACTGTTTTAAATGGGTAATTAGACACTGACACTTTAATAGCATGCAGTACACGTCTCCTTACCTTGCTAAATTCATTCTTTATTATTACTCACATTGCACAATCTTGGATATCATAAACATAGTTTTAGATATTTTTTCTAGTTAATTTTTATTTGTCTTGGAACACATAGAATAACAAAAGTTTTCATGATATAAAATGAAAAAATATTAAAATATGTTGTTAAACATTGTAATAGTAAAACAAATTACATTTTTTTTTAAATTAAGCTCTTTACTTTCATTTTTAGAATTGTTTTGTGAGGGTTATGTACTATGTTATGGGGGTTAAATAACCAAATTTTAAAATACATATTATCTCTCATAAGAAACTCTGGTAATATAAGATTACCAGAATTCTTTCTTGAGTAAATGTTAGTGGGATGTGCATTATGTATAATATTTTGGCTTTTTAAAAATCTGAGGCTTTATATAAAAATAAAATATTTGTATTTTTAAGGTAAAAGTTAAGATAATTTAACTTTATATTATCTAAATTTATATATATTAATAATAACATATAATATGATGATACTAAATCCAAATCTTTATACTAAGTTCTGGGTTATTAGCTTTTTGATAATTAATTGGTGGACAGCATATTTCTTTTGCATTATGACATCATTAAAGTTTAATTCTCATAATTGTCTAAACTACATTTACCAATTGTTTAAAGTAGTTATTCTTTAAATGTATAAATTCTGCAATTTTCATAGTGGTCAATAAGTAAAACATATTTAAAATATGGCTTAGTCATTAAGTAATATACTTGTTTCAGAAGGCTTCTCAGTAATTATAAAGCTTAAAGAACACAAACTTAATTTTAGTTATATCCTTATACTATGACCTGCTTTATAATTGTGAATTTCCTTGACTGCAATATTTGTATTTAGTAAACTTCATTTTATGTTCTTTTACACTAGTACTTGTCAAATAAATGAATACATAGAATGTTTTCACTTTTTAGTTCAAAATATGGCAGTTTATAGGGGCGCCTGGGTGGCACAGCGGTTAAGCGTCTGCCTTCGGCTCAGGGCGTGATCCCGGCGTTATGGGATTGAGCCCCACATCAGGCTCCTCTGCTGTGAGCCTGCTTCTTCCTCTCCCACTCCCCCTGCTTGTGTTCCCTCTCTCGCTGGCTGTCTCTATCTCTGTCAAATAAATAAATAAAATCTTAAAAAAAAAAAGATATGGCAGTTTATAAAATCATATAAATAGCTTCTAGAACACTACATTAATTTCTGACATTTTATTGTATTACATAATTTTTAATGGTGACATTTTTTTTTGCCATCTAAGAAGATGATTTTAGTAAATGCCAATTCACCTACAAACACATATGAGTGCACACACACATACAAAAACACATACAAACACACACATAACATGAAGTCAATCAATGGTGTTTTGTGTTTGTTTCATAGGAAGAGAAAACTTGATAAAAAGCCTGAAGGAAATAATTTAGATCATCTGTTTGACTTCCTTTGCTGCAAAGATTTTCACAGTGCTTATTTTGTATTCCATTATACCATGGTGATTGATTAAATTAAAGGCCATTTAATATTTTAACCATAAAAATGAAATATGTATGTGAAAGGAAAAAAAAGACAGCTTTGTGATAACTTTAAAATTATCTGTTGAGACTGTAAATTAAAAAAAGAAACAAGTTTATATTTATGAAGATCTTTCACAGAAAAGTTCAGCTCTAGGCTGGCTCGCCTATAATGATGATAGTTTAGCAAGCTTAAGTTTTAAAAAGGAAAGGAGAAAGAAAATTTTTTACATGCTAAGGTGTTTGGACTTATGCTGAAGGCCTTGGAAACCTGTTTAATAGAGTCATTATGTTTAGACCTGTGGATCTTGATTCTTACTAGGACTGTAATGTTGGGAAAAATTAAAGAAGGGTAAGGACGGAAGAAAACTAACTTAAGAGACTATTTTAGGAATTAATCGTACTGCTGCTACTGTTGACGATTTTGATGCTAATACATCCAGCCACACTCATTTAATCAAAGCAACCCTAGGAAGGTTGTCTTCATTTTACAGATAGAAAAACCAGCACTTAAAGAGGTTAAATTCAAAACCAAATGGCAAATAGTGGTGGAACCATGATTCAGTTCGGGCATCTGACAACAGAATTGATCCTGCTATTTACTGAGGTTTTTAATTGGAGGAGCAGAAGTGAGGATAGAAGAATGTTAGAGATATTTATGCAGATAAATAAGATTCCGGGACAGGTAAGATCTAGAGACTACAGGAGGCATCTAGATATTTGACTTGGCTGGCCCAGTGGATGGTGATGCCATTATCAAAACAGGAACGAGTTATAGTGGAAGATGAATGTTGAGTGTGAGGCATGATAAATTGTGAAAAGGTCTTTAGAATATTGCTGCTCAGAAAAAATATATGATCTATGATCGATAGAGATTTGGTAATACAATGAGCTCTGTGAACCACCAACAACTGAAGGACGAGTGGAAGTGCAGCTTATGGGAAAAAAAAATGAGAAGGCATAACAAAGAGGCAGGAGAGAATTAGATGAGAGTGCTGTCTGGAAGCAAAGGTAGTAAAGACGTTTTTGTTTGTGAGGTTTTGGGGTTTTTTTGAGATTTCAGTATTGTTTTATTTTTTCCAACTTTATTGAGCTGTAATTGACAAATAACTATGTAAGTTTAAGGTGTACAGCATGATGATTTGATACACGTATATTGTGAAATGATTACCACAGTAAGGTTAGCTAATACATCCATCACCTCATATAATTACCTTTTTTGTCTGAGTGGTGAGAACATTTAAGATGGGAGTAAAGAGTTTTAGGGGGAAAAGGAAGTGATGAGTAGGGTCAAATGCTGCTGAGTGATTAGGTAGGGTGAGGACTGAAAGTTTGTAGTGAATGAGGGAATCAGAATATATGTGACCGTACTAACAACAGTGTAGTGATTTTATTTAGAAGTCAGGAAAACTGGAATGCATGAGTTGGCTATGAATTAAAGGTAAGTGAGAAATCCTCTTTGAAGAAATTTTTCTGTGAAATGGTTTGTAGTTCAGAATAGTTTTGTGTAATGTTAACTTCCCTTTTTCATAGATTCTTAATCGTTTAGTGGTGATAGGAAAGAAGAGAGATAAATGATGAATACTACTTCTATATTTGGGAGCTTGACTTTGCTTCCTCCTCTGCCATGGATTGTATAAATATCTTAACTATTCCTTGGCTAATATAAATTTCAGAAGGTCCTGAAATCAGTTTAAATATAATAGAACTTTGCCTGTAACTCTGCCAGGTGAAATGTTTAGGCTGTTTGTTTTCCTGACAAAAACCCAGACTTTTTGGGGCACCTGGGTGGCTCAGCCGTTAAGCCTCTGCCTTTGGCTCAGGTCATGTGGGATTGAGCCCCCCATCAGGCTCCCTGCTCAGCAGGAAGCCTGCTTCTCCCTCTCATACTCCCCTTGCTTGTGTTCCCTCTCTTGCAGTCTCTCTCTCTGTCAAATAAATAAATAAAATCTTTAAAAAAAATAACCCAGACTTTTATCAGAGATAACTAGTGGGTGTGTATATAAGTTATATTTTTATTCCGTTCAAAGAAAAAAATGTTACCTAGGTAGCAGCAAGAACACAAGACAACACTTCATATGTCCTCTTGTTTCATTGTGTCCTACAAGCTACACAGAAAACAAAACACATTAATCATTGCTAGAATAGCCAAAAGAGCAGTGTTCTCCATGACCTAAGTTATTGTGAATCCTGGCCAAAATGCATCATGAAATAGTGCAAAGGAGCACAAGGCTGAGAAAGAGTTGAATTTCAGCTCTGCCTCTAGTCTTGCGTAATCTTGAACCTTAACTTCTGTTTTTATTTTCTTTTTAGAATAGGATGTAAAACCTGCAGAATTTGAAGTTCTCTTCTAAACACTAACATTCTATAATCCATTGTCCTTGTTCACCAAAGCCATATGAGTAATATATCCAACTTATTTCCTTCTAAATAATATCAAAGGGTGAATACTAACATTTTTTTAGTTACTTGTAGAATCATTATTTAACTCCCTATCTCTTCTCTAAATAAATTTAGTTAATATTTTTAAGTTCTAGAACAAAATTAATCTCTTTATGCTTTCTTTATAAAAGGTAAGAATGTGTTCTGTCTTGTTTATTTTTGTTTACTTTTGAAGAACTTAGAACTTAAGTACTTAATTATAAAAGTTCCATAGAAATGACATTGACCAAAAATTCTTAATATTTTGATCTGTTGGTGTAGATTTATTTTAATTTAAAGAAACAGTGATAAATATTTTGGCATTAAATTTTTTATTACATTTCGGGGAGAACTTGCATGCATGGCAATATGTATGGGTTTGTTGCAATTTTTATGTAATGTCACTTGAAAGGGGAGAAAGGAAAAGAAAGAATACGTGAAAACCTTTAGTTGTAGATACTAAACTGGATGCTTCATATATATCAGCTCATTGAATTTTCATAAAGCAGGTATCATTATCCTCATTTTACGTACAAAACAGTAAGTAACTTGCCTAAAGTCATTCATCTAACATGAAAATTAAAATTTGAATCTGTTTTTGTTTGATACCAAAACCTTTCTTCTTTCTCATTTGTCACGTTCCTTTGTCACACTACATCTCCTTTTAAATGTTGACTAATTCTTAAAAATTTTGAGGAAGTTATATTTAGGAATGCAGCATATATAAACATTTATTTTCATTTTGGTATTTCTCTTCAAGTACTAAACAAGAGTGTCCCTTTTCTGGTTTTGGCCTGGATACTTAAAAATCACTATATAGAATTTTTATTTACAGAAAATTTAGTTCATGTCCTACTTTGAAGGCATCAGAGATATCTTTTAATATCACTGAAAACCTTTCAGGGCTCCTGGGTGGCTCAGTCAGTTAAGCATCTGACTCTTGATTTTTGGCTCTGGTGATTATCTCAGGGTTGTGAGACTGAGCCCCACATCAGGCTCCGCACTGGACATGAGGCCTAATTAAGATTCTCTCTTTCCTTCTCTCCCTCTGCCCCCTGCTAGCACATGCTCTCTATTTCTCCCCTCCTGCCCCCCCAAAAAAGAAAAGAAAGTAAAAACCTTTTCAATGTTTAAGACTTAAAAGTTAGGGGAAAAAATGTTTACAGTTCACAAAACCTTCAATTTCAGTGGAGCTTTCATTCAAATAAAATTCATTTTCAAAAACCAGCTCTTTACATTTCTTAAATCATATAAAATCTAAGGGTAACAAAATTGCTTTTTTTCTCCCATTTTAAATATTTACTTGAAAGAAGCAGCACACTTTCCCAGAGGAAAAGCTTCAGAGATGAATCACATTTGGTAGCTTTACTGTTTATTTTCAATGCATGGTTTACTTGTCTATTTTTACCTACACCCTGCTGTTCTTCACACCTCATCTTTCCTGCAGTTTTATTTGGCTTTGCCAAGTCAATCTATACTCGAAGGTTTACAGATCACTGTACGTATCACATTGTATAGTAACATTAATAATGTTCATAAGTATTTATAGAAAATGTTTATTTTGTCATTTATAGTGAAAGTTCATTATTTTCTCTCATTTTTATCATTAACACCTAATTCTAATTGTTTCTAAAATATCTTTCAGGACTGTTCTATTTTGAAGAGATCAGTGAGATATTTTTTTATGTCATTGAAAACCTTTTAAATGTTTAAGGTGTTAAGAGTAGGGTGACAAGGCAAAAATATTTTCTTTGAAATCTTTTGCCTTATCTCAAAAAATGTTTGAACTGATTTCTTCTTCCATGATGGGAAACTATAGGACAAAAACTGATTGTATCCCAGGAAAAAAATTACAAAAACCAAACTACCTCAAACACTACCAGCTACTGTGGCCCATTGTTGCTTGGTCTTCTTTCCTCTCGCATGCTCACTGCTCTCACTTGGCACCTCTTGTTCCAGAGATCAACACTAATGTTAGAACTGCCACTGTTCATGGACTGTGCTCAGGCTCAGCAGTGCCAAGCTGAGAAATAGTAAGGCATTCTAGATTTCCTTATTAACTTCTTAGCTTTTTAGCTTTCATTATTGGCTTCTAATTTGTTTAGCATCTCTGAACCATTAATAATTTTCCATAAATGTAATACTTTCGTTTGAAAAGAACATACAAAGAATACTTTCTTATAGAGTCATAAACCTTTGCCCTAGAAAGAGTTATAAGCGTTGTATTATCCATATGGTGATTTAAGAGGAACAGTTGCTTAACTTTTAAGATCTAAATAGGATTGTTCTTGTAATAGCTGTTTATTGATGAGCCGAGGATTTTTTTTTAAACTTTCTGACATCAGAAGGCTTTCCTGCCCTGAATTTAATTTCCTTTACTTGGAGTCACTGTTCTTTTTTGTAAGTAGCCTGAGCTCTAGCTTGGGTTTTTCTTTTTTTTTCAGAGTGAAGAATAAATTTCTCTCTCTCTCTCTCTCTCTCTCTCTGCTTTATTTATGAACTGATCGTGTTCATGTACTCTACAGAGATCTATTTCTTTATCTAGATGATCATTAAGTCATGACTGAGTAATCATCTTTGGTAGCTCACAAAAATTGGAAGCCTGTCAGGCTTCATTTATTTACATATGTGTGTAGCCAAAATAATCATACCAGACATTAGGATCTTCAGGATAAGAATGGTTCTTTAGTATGGTTATACATGATTTGCCTTTAAAATAAAAACTTTAGAGGAATTCACTACAAGAGAAAATCAGTGTTTTCTTTGGTGTATGTTTAGAGTTTTCTTCCATTTTCTTGACATTTAATCTTGAGCTAGAAACTTGTCTTACTTGAAATATGAGTGGTCAGGAAAGTGGAAAACATGCCTTAGAATTCAGTTTGCTATAGGCATTCACTCTTCAAATAGATTTTTCCTTTTATATATTTTGAAGATCAAGTTTATGGGAAAAATCATGCTGTATTTCATCTTATCACTTTTGAATGAAGTTTTTAGATTTTATTAACAGACTTTGACCTTTTCAAACCTAGGAACCCAAACTCTTTCTACTCATGCCAGAAGCATGTTGAGTTCGTAATTAAAATGCCAATTTTTATGCTTCAGTGCAGCAAAAATGGCCTTTAGTTACTTTTTAAAAATGATTTTGTCTTAGAAGTGTTTATCTTTTACATCTTTTTTAAAAATGGTTTTATTGAGGCCTAATTTACATTCTATAAAATTCACCCATTTTAGGTATACAGTTTAATGAGTTTTACTAAATTTAGATTCACCTATGCAACATCTCTACAATCCAGTTTTAGAAAACTTCCATAAGAATAGATTTTTTAAAGCTGGTTCCTCACGAAGAGGTTATTTTTTTTTAACTGAGAACGTAGATTAATTACATATTTTTTCCAGTTAACCTTATTTGAATTCTTAATGTCTCTGTTTTAGTAAATTATGGTAAGAAATATACTGATTTTTGAAATGTAGATTAGTGGAAGACAGCCCATAATAGGCTGTGGTATATAGAATTATTTAGAAAACAATATGTTAAAAACCACTGGAGAAAGAAAGAGTCATTTAATAAATAGTATTGAGATACCTGGTAAAGCCTTTGGAAATAATGATAGAAAACTACCTGTTGTTTACTAAAAAATTTTAAGTATATCATTTATTTAAGTAGAAAATAAACCCATGAGAAAACAGAAGCAAATATAGACAAAAAATGATTGCTAGATGTAGAAAGACTTAAGTATTTAAAAATATGGAATAAAATAAAAATGAATATCCCAATTGACTTTCACTACATAAAACTGAAAAATGTGACAAAGTATAAGACAGATGACAAACTGGGAAAAATAAATACTTGCAACAAACATATTAGAAGCAGAGTGTTAATGTGTACTATGTGAATATTAACTTTGTATTTTAAAAATACGAGAATGTAATAGGTGAGCACATAGACATTTTAAAGAGAGGACACAGAAATTGCTGATAAGATGTATGTACCAAATTTGAGAGCTGTGAAGTAAAAACTGATGGAACAAGAAGAAAAAGACAAATCCACAGTTATAATTGGATACTTCATATTCACTCTCTCAAAATTGATAAAACTACCAGACATAAAGTCAGTAAGGATTAGAAGTTCCTATGGTCAATGTCAGAGAAATTACTGCCTACGTCAAAATAAAAAGCTTCTGCATAGTGAAGGAAACAGCAAAACTAAAAGGCAACTTATGGAATGGGAGAAGATATTTGCAAACAATGTATCTGATAAAAGGTTAGTATCCAAAATATATAAAGAACATATAAAACTCAGCACCCAGAAAACAAATAATCTAATTAAAAAATGGGCAGAATACATGAAGAGACTTTTTTCCAAAGAAGACATCCAGATGGCCAACAGACACATAAAGAGATGTAGTGAAGAGACCTTATAAATACAAAAGAACCAATAAATATTAAGAACTAAAAAGAAATTTGATAAAAAGCAAACATTATGTTTTTTGGGGTGCCTGGGTGGTGCAGTCGGTTAAGCATCCAAGTCTTGGTTTCAGCTCAGGTCATGATCTCAGGGTCCTGAGATTGAGCCCTGAGTCAGTCTGCTTGAGATTCTGTCTCTCCCTCTGCCCCTCCCTGCCATGGACTCTCTCTCTCCCTCTCTCTCTCTCTCTCTCTCTCTCTCTCTCTCTCATAAATAAATAAATTTAAAGAAAGAAAAGCAAACATTATATTTCTTGAGTTTAACTCTCTTCTAAGCTGTTTCCTGAATTTTTTTTCTAAACTATGTCCTGAATATTTTTTATCCCTATGTAAACTTAAGAACAACTCATTTCCTATTATTCAAGATCTTAACTTAAGGCTATTGCATTTGGGGGCTTTTCAAAATCTGTTCCTATTAATCACAATTTTCCTTTTCCCTTTTATAGGTCACCATTTGCTGCTGTCACAGACTATTCAGTTACAAGGAATAATGTCATACAGCTCTGCTTGGAATTGACAACAATTGTGCAACAGGTATTAGCTGACGTTTCCTTTTGTTAATTTATTATCTATTTCATATTCTAACAATGCAAAGTATTCTTTTTTACCAAGAGTTTATAAGATACTAGTTTGGGAGTTTCTCACGCAAAGAGAAATGGTTCTAAATAAACCAGATATATGGTTTGGGAAACTATTCCTATGGCCCAATAAACAAGCGTTTTATTTACCAGAAGATGTAAAAGTAAACTGAACCTCTAGAGAAATCATTATAGGATTGTAAGTCTGGTAGTCTCACATTTTAGTGGGGAGGGTTGTACTGCCTTTCACAAAATGAGATTGCCCCATTTAGATAAAACAATCTAAGACTTTTGCTCTAAGACACTGTTCTTTATTAGTACAACCATTAGTTTCACTTATATATTGCACATGTGAAAAAATGTACATAATAGCTTTTAAAAGTGATCTATTTACATGTCTTGGTTTTTCACTTTGAATATTATCCAACCCATGGATCCCCAAATCAAATGCCTTCAGGAGTGCTGCAGCTACTATATATGTTTGAATCAAGACTAGGATAAGATATGGAGAAACGTTATAGTGGTGAATTGACTATTGTACATATTTTACAGCATTTAATTAAATGTAATAACACAGCTGAGAAGTCTGAGGCCCATAGTCACAAGGCTGTGTAAACCCCAATGGCAGCCTGTTGTTCTCAGGTGCCAGCGTTTGTTAACCTATCTAGTGATGGAGAAAGAAAGACGAGAAAATAAGATGATACAGAAAATTATTGGGGAAGTTGATGATTTAATTTATTCTTGTACTCCCTGGCCTTTATTACCAGGGATAATTATAGGAAGGAGAGTAACTTTGTGACTTTTAATTGTGGAACACATCAGATGTTCATCAGGATTCTATCTATCATGGCAGTGAGAAAGCAACTCGTGGTTAGTGAGAGACATGCGTGAAGTCTGTGAACATTTTTATGAGCTTTGAGATACCCTAATGGTCTCACTGCAAGTCTTTATATTTGATAGCCTTAGATTTAACTTCTGTTCAGAAATCTCAACTGGATAAACGGGAGAAGAGTGGCATTTTAGGACAAGGGTCAATAAACTTTTTCTAAAAGAAATCAGATATTAAGTATTTAAGGTTTTGTAGGCTAAGTAGTGCAGGCTATTAGTGTCTGTTGGAATTACTCAACTCCGCTGTTGTAGAGCAAAAGCATCTGTAGACAATGTGTAAATGGATGGGGGTGGTTATGTGCCTATAAAACTTGTTTTGCAAAAAAAGGCTACAGGTTGAATTTGGCTCCTGTGCTGTCTTTAGCTGACCTGTGTTCTAGGGCAATGGTAGGCCCGTGTGGTCTGTGGATGAGCAGCATTTTCATCACATGAAAACCTGTTAGAAATTCAGATACTTGGAATACACCCCACA
Organism: Ursus arctos; assembly: GCF_023065955.2. Taxonomy (NCBI): domain Eukaryota; kingdom Metazoa; phylum Chordata; class Mammalia; order Carnivora; family Ursidae; genus Ursus; species Ursus arctos. The sequence goes on from NC_079873.1 coordinate 17,057,906, forward strand.
TGTACTGTGGGGAGGGCCCAGGTATCTGCATGTTTGCTAGTTTTTCAGGTGATTCTGGTTCTCCTACATTGTTCTAGGAACCAGGGGTAAAAGCAATAATATAATCTATGGGTTATTTTTCTTATAGCTCTTTGTTATCAATGACATTTCTTAAAAAATGTATTTTCTAAAGCTCTATTTCTTTTAAAGGCATTAAACTAAACCAAAGATTTGAGGTATGGATAACAGATTATTAGTTTCTTCCCTTTTACTATGAGAGAGAAATTTTCTCTGATTTAGGGATATATATTACACAGTATTTGTATGATAATCTCTCATAGCCTTTTAATATAGATATGTGCTCAGTAACAATCTATATTAAACAATCCTAATAAAACAAGAATTATTAAGTGCTACATGTCCAGATCTGTGAAAACTGTATTATATTTGTTATGTAAGCAATTAATTTATACATGAGACCCAAAACAATTGACATATGGTGGAATTAAATGTGAGGATTAAAAGTATAATTTTCAACTTTTTATACACAAGAAACTCCTGTTTATTGTCAGTTCTATGAGAATGCAATCCATCTGCTATCAGCGTGCAAGATAACTTCATTTCCAAGCATAATTATGACAGAAAGTGGGTGTTTTTCAGTTCTTGCCTCACCTCCAAACATCTAGACCTGATTAGCCTATTTAAAGTTTGCTTTTGAGTAATTGGCCAACTCTCTGTTGCTTTGTAAACCAAGACTGCAAATCTAAATGGCAATTATGATGTTTTCTTGACAATCTTAAGGACGAGTATTCAGGTGTATTCATTTTCTCTATGTTTTCCCATATCAAAAGGGTATCAACAAAGTGATCTTGAAAAAAAATTAGCTTTACTTAAGTATAGAGTGAGGTCATAAATGGAGAGTTTTTCTTCAAATGTTACATTGAGAAGAATGGCTGAAATGATTTTCAGTGAATTAAGATCTCCTATAGAGAGATTGTCCAGTGGTGAAAGTGTGGTTTGTGTCAGATATGACTAACTCCCACCCATTCTGCTATTTTAAGAACCTACCATCCAGGTAACAAGTGGTTCAGCTTTTGTTTCTGGAATGTATAAATACCTGCTATTGACAACTACTTCACAATAAACGTATGCCATTCTGATATTGCCGTCAGAGGCTTGTTTATGCTCTCAGCAGGACCTTTAACAGCTGCATTGTGTGGCCCAACATTCTCTTTAAGAATTTGACATTCTCCTTAGGAATTTGCTTCAAAGCATTAACAGGTATAAGTGTTTCTGTTTACAGGTCAGGAAACATTAGGTAGAGTAGCGAGAGATGCTTTCAGAAGTTGAACTGTGTGTACATTCCGACTTGACCACATACAGAATTAATGAAAACCCTCCAAATAACTGAAATACTCCAAATATACTCAGATGTAGAAGGACCTTCTGTACTCTCCACCCACTGTACGCTGTGTTTTAAAGAGGATGCCTTGTTCTTCATAGGACATGTTGCTCTAACATCACCTGTTTCTATTTTTTAAAGTTCAGCAGCTTGTAACATATGTCACAGTTCTTTCTCTCATTTTCCTATCACATGTCCTGTTCCATGTGTCACCTTTAAGATGCTTCTGAACAAAAACCTCTGTACCTAGCTGGTTTAGGTTCTTGCCTTGCCCACCCCATCCCAACTTGTACCTGACCAGATATCTGAATTCATCCACTTTAACTAGGTCTTTTCTGTTGTATCTTTTTAAAAAAAAAAAAGATTTTATTTATTTATTTGAGAGAGGGAGAGAACACAGGGGCAGACTCCCCACAGAGCAGGGAGATGGATGTGGGACTTGATCCTAGGACCCTGGGACCATGACGCTTAACCAACTGAGCCACCCAGGCTCCCCTTTTCTGTTGTACCTTAGAGTAAATGTTAAGATACCAATTTCTCTTAACAAAATACATCTTCATGACATCCTAATTTACTTTACTTTTGAGTACAGAATCTATCATTGTCATACTGGTTATCCCAAAGCCCAGCTTCGTTAGTTTTAGCAATTTTCTTCTGATTTCCAAATTGATTACAAACTCCTTTCTTTGGAATTCAAGGCAGTTCCAAGTATGGTCCTATCATAATTTCAGTTTTATCTTCAGGTACTCCCATAAATTGTAATTGTAGTCCACTTTGTGTGGTTGAGTTATTGTTGGTAAAATAGATTTTGTAGTCTTATCTTTTTATGGTGTGGGGTCTCCTCAGAACATGCTCCGTATATCTTCTTGTCTCAGTCTGGTAAAATTATGTTCTATTCTTTAAGGCCTCTAGGAAGTGCCTCATTCTTGAAACTGTTACTATTTCCCACAACTCTTTGTACCTTCTTCATACTTAGACCACGTATATTTAATGTAACTATTGATATGATTGGAATCAAATATACCACCTTGCTGTTTGTCTTCTGTTTCCCATGTGTTCTTTGTTCTTTCTTTTTTCTCTGTACATTTTTATTATTTTTTATTATTCCATTTTGTCCTCTTTTTTGACTTATTAGTTATAATTCTTTGTTGTGTGGACAGATATAGAAATCCCTTGAACTTACTTTACAGAGCATTTCACATCTCACCTATGGCAGTTATATTCTGCTGTGAATAATAATTACCTGACTTCCATTAGATTATGAACTCCTTGAAGACGAGAATGATGTCTTGTAGGTGCCCATTACATACCTGTTAAAATAAACTGACCTGACACCCAATTATCCCCTGTGGCTAGCATATGCTCATTTGTACTCTTCCAAGAAAAAGTTGGAATTAAATGCTTAAATTGTTATTCATTTTATTTCATCTCCTGTAGTTCTGTCTCTGCTAGTTATGTAAAGAACCCCAGAGATATCCAGAGATACCCATCACTTTACATCTTAGTTTATTCATGAGTTAAAATAAGAGGATAGATCCTCATAACCACATTCCAATGCTAGAATGAAAGTGAACAAAACTCCTGAAACACTATGCAAATATAGAATACTAACAAAACATATCTTTTTTTAAAAGATTTTTTTATTTATTTATTAGAGATAGAGAGAATGCGGATGAGTAGGCAGAGCAGCAGGCAGAGGGAGAGGGAGAGGGAGAAGCAGGCTGAGCAGAGAGCCGGACTAGGGGCCGAAGGCAGACGCTTAACTGGCTGAGCCACCCAGGTGCCCCAGATAAGAGAACTTAACACAAAACATTTCTTTAGAGGAAATTCAATTAAAGCATGATATATTAGTGTTTGTAAATCATCTCTTAAATAATCTATTATTTTTCTACTGTTATATGATGTCATATCTTTGGTACCAAGTTTTTCTGGGCTCTGGTTTGTTATTGCCTACTGTAGCAATAGGAATGAGGTTGATGGATAAAATAATGAAATAAAACAGCTGTTTGTTGGGGCGCTTGGGTGGCTCAGTTGGTTATCCCACTCAGGTCATGATCCAGGGGCCCTGGGATGGAGGCTGCATCAGGCTCCTTCTCCTCCCCACTCGTGCTCTCTGTCACTATCTCTGTCTCTCTCTCTCTCAAATAAATAAATAAAATCTTTTAAAAATAGGTGTTTGTTTCTTGATAATGAAACTATGAGGGATTTCATTTCATTTATACTCTTTATTTTCCAAATTTTCTAAAATGAATTTGAGTTGTCAGAAAAAAAAATGAATGCTATATACATTAAAGTAATACTACTTTGTTTGATAAAAGAGCACAGCATAGATGAATACTTAACTCTATTTTAAAACAAATGATGTAGTTTACAGTCAGTGTCCATCTAATGGTCTCATTCAGCCATTGTATACACACTAATCACGGCATTCACTTGGAATTGTATGCAGTATCTGAAGACAGGAATTAAACTTAAGCTACCAGTAAAAGAGGCCAATTTGAATAAGTAAAGTGTAGATTTAAAAAAAATATCTAGGGCATGCATTTATTACCGGGCTTTCAAGAAATCTCATCTGAACAGTTATGATGATAGTTTTGCTTTGAAATATGCTGTACTTCAAATTATTTTTCACTCAACTTTAATTATTTTTATTCCCTTTGCAGCAAGAGGAGATGATCAATATCTAAAAATAAATCGTCACAAATAGCTTTTTTTCCCTTCTTAACACAAAGGGGTGGTACTATGAAGTAAGTGGAAAGTGCTTCTTGATATTGGCTACCTATATTTAAAGTGGTGCTAACATTAGAGCAGAAAGATATATAAATTTCTTTTAACAAGTTCTGTTTGGAGGAATTTACTTAATCTACTCTGTTTTACTTATTTACAGTTGTGATAGGTTTAGATAGTTGTATTTAAAGTCTTTTAAAGAGATCCCTCCCTCAACTCTTTCCTTTCCTCATAAGATTGGTTGTAATAACACATTTGAGCAAAAGGGGAAACTAGTTTTAAAATCGTGAATGAAAAGAATTCTCAGAGAACTGAAGCTTCATTTAGAGCACTGTTAGCAACTGAATCAGAAAAATGAAGACAGGTACCCATGCACGCACGCACGCCCTTATTTATTTATTTATTTGAGAGAAAAAGAGAGAGAGACCGGGCACAAGCCAGGGCGGGTGGGCAGAGGGAGAAGCAGACTCCCCACTGAGCGGGGAGCCTAATACACAGGACTCAATCCCAGGACCCCCGGATCATGACCTGAGCTGAAGGCAGGCGCTTAACTGACTGAGTGACCCAGATGCCCCAGTACCCACGCACTTCTTGTCAGTATTGAAATAATTTCCATGATGCCTGCCCTCTAAGGTAACAGCTTGATCTAAAATTACTCTACTGTGCCATTTTTATATTTTCCACTTCAAACACAAAAATGATTAGATTGTTCCTAGTTAAGAAGTGGGCACAAAAGTATCAGTTTGTAAAGTGAAACTTTGATGGAATTCAGAATACTTGGGGCAAGGGACTGAGGGTAGGAATAGTGAGTATTGGGAGACTTGAGGCTTAGCTCCGTTGCTTCATGACGAACCATTTGCATTTCCTTGTGCCATCTATAAACAGAAGTAATTCTGTTGTGAGAATCAAATTAGATGTATTAAAATACATGTGAAGTGGAAAAAGGAAAGTAATATGTATAAAATGGGTGAGAAATAAAGAGACTTGATAAGAGGAATTAGAGTAACAACTTTGTCTTAAATAATGAATATACACAGATTTTTTTCTCCATTTAGTGTTAGTTTTCTTTAGCTGCATATACAGTGACATCTGAATTACATGCTGAGAGAAAAATTTCAACAGGTTGTGAAACATTTTAGATCAGGTTTTGAAATGTTGTATACCAAAGTGAAAAAAGTCCTTTTAAAATTCAGGTTCTGGTAATTTACTTTTACCTGAAATGTCTCCTTTAAACTGTATGTATTAAAATGTCTTGCTCTTTTCTTTTGGGCTTCTCATTTTTCAACCTTTTTAGATCCATTTTCCCTGTCCTTGGACATCACTGTCTTTTTGAATAGTGTTTGAAATATTACTTTAGCTTACCATTCCCAGCTGAAAGTTGGGTAAAAAAGAGAAAAGATCAGTAGTCTCTCACATGAGATTGTGGGGTTTTTTTTGGTTTTTGGTTTTTTTTTTTAATTTTTTATTATGTTATGTTTGTCACCATACAGTACATCCTTAGTTTTTGATGTAGTGTTCCATGATTCATTGTTTGCGTATAACACCCAGTGCTCAACGCAGTACGTGCCCTCCTTAATACCCATCACCGGCCTAGCTCAGTCCCCCACCCCCCTCCCCTCTGAAGCCCTCAGTTTGTTTTCCAGAGTCCATAGTCTCCTGTGGTTCATTCCCCCTTCTGTTTACCCCCCTTCATTCTTCCCTTCCTTCTCTTACCTATCTCCCTGCTATTCCTTACGTTCCACAAATGAGTGAAACCATTCACATGAGATTGTTTAAATTAACTTTTGAAAAGAAAAGCAAAGAAAAAGGAAATTCTAGAAACCTTTCTTAAAACATCCTATTTTAAGTATGTAATTGTTACCTACTGTTCAGTCCACTTTCCTTCTCCATCCTCTAAAATTTGAATAGCATGTGCTCTTCAAAAAATCTAACTGAGAGAATCATCACCAAGACCTGAAAGTTCATTTAGATGTTGAGTTCTTAGATCTTTTGCTTGCATTCATTCCATTGATATTGCATGCCATCAGTGTAAACGTTTATATATAGTACATCCCATAGTATAGTTTTTTTCTACATCTTTAAAATTACAAAAGTAATATCTGCTTTATAGAAAAACTTGAAGTTATGAAAAGAAAAAAAAAAACATTGTAATCCTTCCACTCAAAATCCCCATCATCATTTTGCTTATTTTATTTCATGTTTAGTATTATGTCATAATTTTTTAAAATTTTACTTCATTGTTCATATTACGACTTTTTAAAAATTCCAGTGTAATTAACATACAGTGTTATATTATTTTTGGGTGTACAGTATAGTAACCCAGCAATTCTGTACATTACTCAGTGTTCATCATGCTAAATGTACTCTTAATCCCCATCACCTATTTCACCCATCCCCCCATATCTCCCCTGTGGTAACCACCAGTTTTTTCTCTGTTTAAGAGTCCATTTGTCTCTCTTTTTTTGTGTTCATTTTGTTTTCTTAAATTCCATGTATGAGTGAAATGATATGGTATTTGTCTTTCTCTGACTGACTTATTTCATTTAGCATTATACCCTCTAGATTTATCCATGTTGTTACAAATGGCAAGATTTAAGTCTTTTTTATGGCTGAGTAATATTGCCTTGTATATATATACCACTTCTTTATCCGTTCATCTATCGATGGACCTTTGGACTGCTTCTGTATCTTGGCTATTGTAAATAATGCTGAAATAAACATAGGGGCACATATATCTTTTTGAATTTAGTGTTTTTGTATTCTTTAGGACTTTGTTTTTTTTTAAGTTTATAAAATGACAATATTCATTAATTTTTTAAAATACGGAGAACTATAAAGAATATTTACACACATCCCAACCTAAGCACCAGAAACAACTGTGCTATTACTTTGAGCTTTCCTAAAATAAATATCTGTATTTAAATTGTAAGTCTGACTTTCTTACAATTCATTTGTTCCATTTTGCTCTACATTTACCCATCAGATGTACTTTACTTCTTTTATTTTTTAAATTTAATTATTATTTTTTAAATTGAAGTATAATTGACATAAAATATCCTATTAGTTTCAAGTATACAATATAGTGATGTGATATTTCTATACATGATGAAATGAGCCTCCCAGTAAGTCTAGTTGCCATCTGTCACCATGCAAAGTTATTACAGTATTATTGACTATATTTCCTATGCTGTACATTATATCCCCATGACTTACTTATTTTATAACTGGAAATTTGTACCTCTTAATCCCCTTTACTTATTTTTCTTGTCATCCTGACTTCTTCCTCCTCTAGTAACCAGCAGTCTGTTTCCTGTATCTGTGAGACTGTTTCTGTTTTGTTTTGTTTGTTTGCTTGCTTGCTTTTTTAGATTCCACATATAAGAGAAATCATATAAGATTCATCTTTCTCTGACTTACTTCACTTAGCATAATGCCCTCTAGATCTATCCATGTTGTTGCACATGGCAATATTTCATTCTTTTTTATGGCTGAGTAATTCTCCATTGGGGGTGTGTGTATGTATACACACATCTTTATCTACTCATCTATGGATAGACAGTTTGCTTCTTTATCTTAGCTCTTGTAAATAATGCTGCAATGAACATGTATCTCTTTGGTGTTACCATTTTCTTTGGATAAATATCCGGAAGTGGAATTGCTAGATCATATGGTAATCCTATTTTTAATTTTTTGAGGAACGTCCATTGTGTTTTCCATAGTGGTGACACCAATTTACATTCCCACCAAAAGCATATGAGTGTTCCCCTTTTTTTAACATCCTCACGAACACTTGTTACTTTTTGTCTTCTTGATAATAGTCAATCTGACCAGTGTTTTTTTATTTTTCAATCTTTATTTAAGAAAATGGAAAAAATATTCTTCAAAAATCAATATTGAAAGCATTTATTTTTGATGGACAACTCTGTCTGAATTATGTGTGTTTTCTAACCACTTTTCTTACCTTTTACACTATTTTAAATACAAATCAGTAAAAGTAAATTATTCATGAAGTATTTTCTAAATATGCACTTAAAATAAAAATATAAATGAGCATATTGAGTGTATTGCCCTTTTTTAATTGTATTCCTATTTGAATCTAATCTATCCTGTTTTAAGCAGGTTGTTATTTACTCAAGACAAACACTTAAGAGAAAAGAAGAGCTTTTTTTAGGACTTATTGAATTGGTATTTGTGGTTTAAATTCTTACAGCATATATTTGTGAATACTAAAAAAATAAAAATAAAAAATAGAGATTGCAGCATTTTTTAAAAATAAATAGCCTAGAAGTGATTTTTTAAAGTTTCATTAAGGATTGGAGCACCTGGGTGGCTCAGTCAGTTAAGTGTCTGCCTTTGGCTCAGATCATGATCCCAGCCAGGGTCCTAGGATCGAGCCCCACATCGGTCTCCCTCCTCATGGGGAGTCTGCTTCTCCCTCTGCTCCCCACTTGTGATCTCTTTCACTATCTCTCTCTCTCAAATAAATCAGTAAAATCTTTAATAATAATAAATAAATTTCATTAAGGATTTATGGAAGGAAATTTGGCCTATAAATTTTCTGACAATAGCTATTATTATATTTTGCTTCATTATACTTTATCTGTATGAATAGTACCTGCTTTACCTTCTTGGTTGACATTTTTATTTTATTTTATTTATTTATTTTTAAAGAAAAACACTCATCCAGTGTGGAGCCCAACACAAGTCTTGTACTCACAACACTGAGATCAAGACCTCAGTTGATATCAAGAGCTGGATGCTTAACCAACTGAGCCACCCAGGCATCCCTTGGGTGGTTGATATTTTATATCATTTAGTCTTATGTTTTGTGGCAAAATAGTGTAGTGGGCTTTGATATAAAGTATATCTGAGTTCATCATCCTGGCTCTGCTTCTTGACACCCTGAATGAACTTTAACAAATTAATTTATGTCTCTGATACACTTTGTTTTACCTGTAAAAGTGGATCACACCTTGTTGAATTATTGTAGGGTTGTTGTGAATAATGGAAATTGATCTAGCCCATAATCTGGCATTCAGTGGGAGCTTAATAAATGGCCATTTTAGTTATCTTATATAGCAAAAGAGCCCTTGGAAACTCTAAACTCAGGTAGTTTTTGCTCTGCAAAAATTTGAAGGAGTGATGCTTTGCTTACTTTTGGTATTGTGTAGCAGTGAAGAAAAACCTATTTCTAGAATGTGTGGTTTTTTAAAAAGGACTTTGGTTTAATTTAAGAAGTTCTTTATATTTTAATGCAAATTGATTACTGTGCTTCATATTCTGGAAGATATTTTCATGTAATATAGGAGCAAATTTTGATCCCCTGTGAACTTGCTATCCCTATCCACATATTCACATTACCTAAAGTTGAAAATGGAGAACTCAAAATATGTAAAGGTACAATGCCCATGTATAATACTCAGTCCTACAGAATGTGTGCTGTAAAAGGGATATTAAGATTCAAGTAGTAAATCTATGTAAAGTTTTAAAGTGGGGATATAAGTGGGGATGGCATATATTCTATGGTTTGTGTAGTCAGTATTAAAACCTATAAAAGCCCAGGCAAGATAGCCTCTCATTCATCTCAGACACAACTTTAAATACTATTTTTGCTATATTAGGGTTAGTGTTTAACCCTTCCTGAATCAGACATTCTAGGTGACCTGAAAATTAGACTGGGGCTCTTGAGATTGAAACTGGGGCGTTTCAGACAGAAAACCAGGACAAGTTTTATATGTAAATTTTAAACAATATGGATTATATTACTTAGCATACTTGTTGGGGGGAAATATTAAAGGTGATTCTGGTTTTTTTACTCTGTATTTAAACAGTGTATTTAGTTCAGTGTAATTATACTTAATCCTTTGTTTTCTTCAGCTGTTTTACTTCATCATGAAGTAGCAAAACCAGTATCTTTTTAAACTTCTCTATATAATCCTTATATACTGAATCAGAAGTTAGATCTAAAACTATTAGGCATAGTACCCAGATAACTTGAGGACTTTTATTCTAAAGACAAATGTAAAACTAAAAATATAGAATTTGCAAAGCTGAGATTATATTACATATCTATGACTGTATCTCTTAAAAGACCTAAAATATAATCTTATAACCAAAATAAATGTAAATATACACATAGAGAAAGCCTCATTCTTGATATAAAAATATAAAATGTTTATTGGTAGCTGTAAGTTTTCTGATGGCTCAGAATGAAAAGGTAAATAAGAGTGATGAGATTACTGCATGCTATGACTTTAGGAAAGCACTATTTAGAACACTGGGACATAATCACTTATTATTCTTCTAGCTTTCTGACACTGGCCTGAATTATGAACAAAAATTTAAAAACTTATATATTATATGAAAATGAATGCTGAAATAGATTGTTTTCATAACTTTGTTTTTTTTTTTGAAAGCGTAGACTATATTATATTATATGAGCATCCTGCCAAAACACTTTTAAAGATGTAGACAGTATCACCATCTGCAATAACAGAACTAGAGGTATAGTGTACTATACTAATCCAATTCTTTTACATGGCAAATGGCAGAATACTATTTCTCAGACATCTGTTTTCTTCTGTGTATTATATTTTTTAATTTATGTAATACTTTACATATATATACAAAAGAATGCAGGTCATATGTATGTTATGAGGTATAATAATAAATCAAATACTCATGAATATGTCATCTAATAAGTAGAACATTACCAATATTGTTTTAGTTACATTTGTGCTCCTCCCCTATCTCATCACCCTGCCTCTTCTCAGGGTGTTTATTAATTTTTTTCCCTTAAAATAGTTTTTTTTTAAGATTTTATTTATTTATTTATTTTAGAGAGAGAGTGTGTGTGCAAGCGGGGGGAGGAGCAGAGGGAGAGGGACAAGCAGACTCCGCGTTGAGCGCGGAACCTGACGTGGGGCTCAATCTCACGACCCTGAAATCATGACCTGAGCTGAAATCAAGAGTCAGACGCTTAACCGACTGAGCCACAAGGCACCCCTCCTTAAAATAGCTTTATATACTTTTCTAAACATCCCACTTAATTATGCTTGTCTTTGAGCTTTGTAAAAATGGTATCACTGTGCATATTACTTGTTTCACTTGATTTGTGTTTCTGAATTCATTTGTTTTGTCCATTTACTGTAGTTCATTCACTTCATATAATACTTAGTTGTGTATATACTCCAGTATATTTATTCATTTTCCTGATCATGGACATTTGGATGTATACCTACTTTTAAATATATTACATGGGAGGGAAATTGCTGTGTTACATAGTATTGCACATGCTCATCTTTATAATTGTGCCACATCCTGTTCTGAAAGTTTTATTGCTTATTTATGTAATGTATTTTCATTGTCTTCTTACTCTCTGAATTCAGTATGTTTGCCATGCTGTCTTATGATGCATTTCATCTTTTAAGAGGCTATTAAAATTTTCTCACAAAGACCCTAAAAAGATAGAACTTTTACCATTGTTGCTATGTTATGTACATGGAAGCAGATACAGAAGGATGGGTTACGTGATTCTTATCCCTACAGGTGATAAAATAAAATTGAGAAGAGAGTCCCTGATATGTTACCATTTGTCTTGTACCATGATGATTCTTTTTAAAGAATAAAATCAAAAGTAATACCAGTCCATTTAAGAAAAGATTCGCTGTGAGAGACTTGGTGAAAGCACATATCTGCCTCATGCATCTCTGTGTCTCCAGTGCCTGGCAAACAGATGTTTGTTGAAAGAATGAAAGGACTCATTTTCCCCTTAAAATTCCACCAAAAAAAAGGGCTACAGGTTGTAGATTTAGCTGCTGTAACTCACTGTGATGCTGATGAAGACCTAAAGAGAACTAACACACACACACACACACACACACACACACACACAAATTCTTTTCAAAGTTGATGAAATCCAGGTCTATTGTCATTATTACAAATACACAATTAGTCCTTTAAATTTTAAGGCCGCTTCTTCCTATTCCTTCTCCTATTAATCCTTGCAACTCCAGGAAGATGAGTGGGGGAGGTAGGAAACAGTGGTGACAGTATCAATCTCCTCCGTGAAACAGGTAATGAGCTAGTGAATTGGGGAGGGGAGGGGAGGGAACAGGAGAGGAGAGAAGGGGAGGGGAGAAACAGGGAGGGGAGGAGAGGTTTCTGTGGAGAGGACCAGAATCTAAGAGGAGAGGGCTGGTTCTGGAGCTAGGAAAGGTTACCATTACTGTCCAGTCTGCTCAACCTCCCCAAATAAATCCATGTGTACATTTTTGAGTATCATTTGGAATGCTTTTGTAGCTTAAAAATTCCAGTTTTGATTTGATACGAAATTTGGAAACCTGAGCCATAAAGGAATATAGAATATAATGCTATGAGACTATGTAATGCCACAGTGGGAGTTATAAAGATACCTAAGCAGGAAAAATCAAACGGTTCGATTAGATACTTTTATTGGTCCTGGTTCTGTAACTATTTGATGTATCTTACTACAGTTTAAGTGCCATCCTGAAAGGCATTTAAAAATGCCTTTCAAAATGTCTACAGTTGTGCTATTCAGCAGTTACTAATAATATAACTGTTAATTTCCATTTTAATGTCTCACTATTTTCCACAGCCCTCCTCACCCTACTAAGTATCTCACTAGGCTTTTGTTTCTTCACATTTAAACTGTCTACAGAAATATTTTCCTGCTCTCTCTCCCAACTGAACTGCCTTTTAGAATTGAAATGTATACTGCCATGGTCTCTTCTGTTCACTTTTGTACCCCTTCCTCAAATCCTATCTAGATAAACCCTATTCCTTAAGACATTTAAAAATTATTAGGAAGAACAAAACATCTATATGAAGTTTAATGGGCAGGGAATAATAACATTGCTATTTTGAGGTTGGCCAAGTGCTTTTACAACACATTATCAGAATCAGATTTGTTCCTCACGATAATCCGGCGAAGTAGGTAGACCAAATGTCATTATCTCAATTTTGTAAGTGAGTAAATGGAATTTCAGAGAGGGAAAGTGACATGATAAGTGACATGGCCAGGACTTAGATCCATGCTTTGACATTGTAATACTTTCTGCTCATTGCTCCTCAAGTTTGGCTTTACCTTAGAATGAAGTGAGGACCTTTTTAAAAGCACTGATATCTGTGCCCCATAAGACTTATTAAATTAGACTCTTTATTGCGAGGCTTGGCATCAGTAGGTTTTTTTTAAGATTTTATTTATTTATTTGAGACACAGAGAGAGCGCGCGTGCGCGCACAATCAGGAGGAGGGGCAGAGGAAGAAGCAGGCTCCCCGCTGAGCAGGGAGCCTGATACAGGGCTTGATCCCAGGACTCCAGGACCATGACCAGACCCGAAGGCAGATGCTTAACCAACTGAGCCGCCCAGGTTCCCCGGCATCAGTAGTTTTTAAATTGATTCTAATATGGAGCCAAAGTTGATAACCACTGTGCACATAGTTAACTAGCTTAGAATGAGATGAGTATGAGGTGAGAAGAAAATATATGTGTTCAAGAATGGTGTTTTCTCAAAGGCTGGTCCATGGACTATGATTCACCTGGGGAAGCTTATAAAGATGCAGATTCCCTAGACTCTACCATAGGTTGGCTGAGAACTGTGGATCAGTAGGTTCCACTATTTACAGGTGATATCAGCCCAGAGGCCACACATTTATAAAGGAGTCTAGTTAAAGTTTTGAGTTCACAACTCTAGTTATCAATTGTTCATAGTCAATCGGTGCCATAAATGCATATCCAAAAGGATTAAACATGTTCAAGACATCAAACGTAAGATATAAATGAAAATGTTCATTGTGCATTTGTAATAAGGGGAAAATCTGTATTAGAAAGGAATGTGCTGGGAACTAGGGTTAATAAAATAAGAAGAGACAGTAATAGCATTTTTAACATGTTATGAATCTTTATGCCTTACATGGATTATCATCAAAATCATTACACAGATTTTCATACTTATAAAAGATTAAAGTGTACCAAAAAATATATAGAGAGGTACTAGTTATAGGCACCAATTTTCTAAGGCATTTGTTTCTGCTGACAAAGTAGTTTTTAATAACCCAGGTTCCTTGGGTTGGGTCAGAATGACCAGCAACATCAGACAGATAATTCAGATGAAATCAGGCTCTAACACAAGTGAAATAATGGACTGAAATTATAATCGATAGTGGCAGATTGAAGAACTGGTCAGAATTAAGTAATTAGGACAAGTGAGCATGAACAAGACTAATAAAATGAGGCAAAAATTATATACAAACACAAGATGGTGAAAAGCTAGATTTGCACAAAGCTAAGAGAATGCAGTCTGAGGCTGACTGCAAATTGCAGTTGTGAGGAAAGACATAGCATGTCTGAAAAGTAGGACATTTCCTGAAATGAAGTACAGCATGTAAAATTCATGGAATGGGAGCACCTGGCTGGCTCGGTCGGCAGAGTATGTGACTCTTGATCTCAGTGTTGTGAGTTCAAGCCCCACAATGAGCTAGAGATTACATTTTAAAAAAACATAGTTATTGCATTAAACTCTGCGTTGGTTAGGTCTTCATTTTCATGTGTGTTCTAATTTTATCCCTTGTATCTGGTGGAAGATTTTATCAGTCATGTTAAGCTAGATTATGCTACAATAATAAGCAACCTGGAAATATTTGTACTTTTAATATCACTCATGTCCAGTGCTCATGCTTCATATCCAGCCTGGATGACTATAGCTGTACTCCACATCCTCCTCACTTCACAGCAGAGAGGAAAGAGAGCATGGTGTAACTATCGACTAGTTCTTAATGTTTCTGCATGCAAATGGGACACAGCACATCTGCTCGCATTTCATTGGACAAAATAAGTCATATAGCCATCACTGACTTCAGTAGCTGCGGGAAGTTTACGTTTTCTCTAAAAAAGGGAATGTATATTTAGAAATCATAATACAGGGGCGCCTGGGTGGCACAGCGGTTAAGCGTCTGCCTTCGGCTCAGGGCGTGATCCCGGCGTTATGGGATCGAGCCCCACATCAGGCTCCTCTGCTGGGAGCCTGCTTCTTCCTCTCCCACTCCCCCTGCTTGTGTTCCCTCTCTCGCTGGCTGTCTCTATCTCTGTCAAGTAATTAAATAAAATCTTTAAAAAAAAAAAAAGAAAAAAGAAATCATAATACAGGTCTGGCACAGCAATGAATCCATAAAGAATTCCAGTACAGCATTATACTAGAATTTTAAGGACAATAATCTTGTTTCTTTGAACATAAGGAAAGCACCATAAAATTAAATTATGTGGAAAAATTTTTAAATATCCAAAAAAATATGTTAGTAAAGGTTGAGTTTGAAGAATTTCTTCTCTCTCCTCAATGGTGTGTTTTTATGCACTGGTGTGTATCTTAGTATTTTAAGTATAATCTACTGCAATATTGGTGACGATAGGTTTGGTGGGAGGAAGAAGACCTTTTAAAGTTTTCCAAAACATAAAATTTTGTCTTATAATCACTCAGTGTTACTACTAGAAACCCTAAATGGATACTGATTATTTATGATAATGATTTTTGAGGGTGTACAAAATTAAGCCTAGATGTAGGCTGGAACTATTACTTGGACAATTTAGTATTTATTAGGATTTAAATATATTATTATCAACAATGATCTAAAAATATTGAGTGCTTGGTATCAATGTTACCTTTTCAGATGTTGCATATAGTGAAAAGAAATGCTTCCATTTTGTCCAAGAAGATGCAATCTAAATAGATAAAATGGACAAACATATATATGGTCTAAGGAATTTTTGAAACTAATACTTGGAATTTGTTTCAAATATACCATAATTTCCATTTATTTTTCTGGCAGCCAAGTGGATGATCTTGAACTGATGAAGTAAAGTTTAATTTATATTTTCATTTATGATGGATCATAGAATTTATCTTTGCTTGAACTCCTTAGTTGAATTTGTCACAAGGGAAAAATTGTTTCTCATCACTTAGACCCTATACATTTTCTTTCCTTTATGATGTATTAGATGGTCATTTCAGTAAGTAACTTGAACGTCTGGAAGCTAGAGAGGCTTTTTATTACAAAGAAATGTTAGCTTTATTGTATGAATATAAAATTCTTGACATCTTTTACATAATAAAAATCTTCATGCATGCAGAGAAAGCCCAATTATTTTTGTTGAAAATATCTGCTGAGATCATGCAGATTAAAGTTGAAAACCAAACTCATATTTAAAATAATTTTAAAACTGAAATTCAGTCTATTTTGGCACAAAATTAGAGTGTAGGGAAACTAAATGTACTGTGCTAGTTTGGCAATTACAAATTTTGTTTTTAAAAAATGGCTTTAAAAGTTTCATTTGTGTACCTAATCTCTAAAGCCAATGTGAAATGTGTATTACGGAATGTGAAAATAGAGAGTCAATGGACTAAAATATTCATAACTGGTAAATTGAGACTATAGAGTGTACAGAGCACCCTGAGGGATTAAAAGAGACTGTTCAGTTCCTTCTTTAAAAATACTGACCATCTAATGGGAGAGAGAAAGACTAACAGATAACTGATGGAAACATAATATCTGTGCAGTTAGTATATAGTACCCAGGCCTTTCAAAAATATTTAGGTCTTCACTCAAGACATGCAGAATAAACAAACTAAGCTCATGATGGGGATTAGCTCACTGCTTCTTCAAGTTGTCAAAATTAAGCTATTAAAGTTACAGGGATCACAGTCTCACCCTAATGAGTTTTATGGTCATTAACACCTTAACTTGACATTTTTACTTTTTATCCCTTTTGACACTTCAATCTTGATAAGCCTCAGTAGTTTTTAGATTTGTTACAGAGCCATTAGGATGCTGAAAAAAACAATCAGCCTTACTTCTGCCTACATTCCCAAGTCTCTATATGCTTAAAGATTAGTTGCCACACCCATTCAACTATTGGGACAGTAGTCTTTCATTGTGAAGTGAAGACTAGAGAGATTAAAGCCAGACTGGGGGACACCTGGGCGGCTGTGTTGGTTAGGCGTCCGACTTTTCATTTCAGCTCAGCTCATGATCACAGAGTCTTGAGATCAAGGCCCATGTTGGTCTCCATGCTCAGCGGGGAGTCTGCTTCTCTCCTCTTCCTTCTCCCTCTCCTTCTGCCCCTCACCCCACTCATGCTCTCTCTCTAAGAAATAAATAAATCTTAAAAAAAATAATAAAGCCAGATAGGGCTTCATTTTAGATGGCCTCTGAGGGAGGAAGAACTGGGCAGAATTTTGAAGAGCAATATGATGCAAGGTGCAGAAGAATACGGCTATGTTCACTGATAGACTATAGACGACCACTAAGGTCATGGCCACTCACATTCTCCCATCCCTTGTTTATTGCTCTTTGTATGTTACAACTCAATACCTTTTTTAACCTAATGAAAATCTTAGCGGATTCTTTTCAAAATGGGTCATTTTAAAATTTCAAGAGGGGTGCCTGGGTGGCTCAGTCAGTTAAGCATTTGACTCTTGGTTTCAGCTCAGGTCATGATCTTGTAGTCATGAGATCAAGCCCCACTTCAGGCAGGCTCCGTCCTCAGCGTGGAGTCTGCTTCAGATTCTCTCTCCCTCTCTTTCTCCCCCCACTGCTCAACTCTCTCTCTCTCTCTAAAATAGATAAATAAATAACGTCTTTAAAATTTCAAGAGATACCATCCTTCATGAACTCTACTCATTCCCAAAACAATAGCAAGAAGACTGTTCCAACAAGTTTTTGGTCATTAAGCCAGTCAAAATGGTGAAAGTGTTGCCAAGGAGGTGCTTGGGGGTGGTTGGTTATACCTCTGCCTGCCTTGTTTGCCAAGGACATTTATATATCTGAAATTTAACAGGAGCATTTTGATAACACATTCAAGAAGACCAATGACTGTCTTTTCACTATGGACGTACTTTTCACTCAAGGCACTCAGTCAGCTTTTGCTCTTTGAAGAATCCAAATTTAGTCTGGACTTTTATTTTCCATTCATTGCAAATCTTTTACCCCTGGCACTGCTTTCTCTGTGCCCACAAAGCTAGGTGATGACTTCTTTGAATTCCTTTTAATGGCTCTTTTCTGTATATCATCCTACAGAGAGAATTGCTTTCATTGTACTATGCTGCTACTGTAGATGTCACAATAGACTGGAATCTGCTCTTGCGGAAGGAAAAAAGAAGCGAAGCATCTGGTCAATAACTGGAAACTAAACTCTCATGTCTTTCTTTTCAGATGTTGCTTTATTGTTATTTGTTTGAAAATCTTATTAAATGGCTTCCCATTTTGTAACTGTTGGAAGGACCATAGTATATTTCTCTAGACCTGACATTCTGGCTGGCATGGTGACCACTAGCTGCATGTGGCAACTGAAATATAAATCTAAATTAATTAAAACTAAGTAAAATTACAAATCCAGTTCCTCCTTTGCACATTTTAATTGCTCAGGAGCCACATATGTCTAAAAGCTACTGAATTTCAAGCAGCACAGACATAGAACATAATTAGGATAATTCTCTTATCGCTCTAAGCTTTAATAAATATGTCTCTGTAATACCACTTTCTCCCTTTACTCCTGGCCACACAACTAACCCTTCCGTCCTGCTCCTAAATGTAAGCATTGTCTGAGCTTCTGTCCTCTGCTACCTTCTCACTACACATATTCTTTTTTAATGAATTTGTTGTTTTCTTGTGCCTTTAACTATCTCTTCAGTGTAAATACTCCCAGATCTGGCTCTATTTTAGATCCAATTCAGTTTATTCAGTTGCTTGCTGGACAGCTTTGTATAAAATGTCCTGTCTTTCAGCCACTTCTAATTTCACATGCCCAAAATATAATTATTTTATTCTCCCCAAAGTCTCTCCTAACATCTCTACTCAGCCATTCATCCATTTGCTCATGTTTGAACCCCTAGAGTAATGTTTAACTTTCCTCTCCCCATTATTCTCTATGTATGAATCAGTCACCCAATTCTCATTCCTGGCTACACGTATGTCAGGCACCTCTCCTCAACTTGGTTTCCACCATCATAACTACAGTTCAAGCTTTGATTACATGTTTACATTTTCTATTGAAAGAGCATTCCAACTGATCTTGCTGCCTTCAGCTTTTTTCCCTTTTAAATCCACAACTTCTTCCCCATTGTTTTCATAAAACGTATATTTGATCACATACTTCCTATGCTCAGACATCTCTGAGCACTTCCTTGAATCAGAGTAAAATACGCACTCCTCCATCCTCCTTAGAGATGAAATGTCTACTTGATATATCTAGGAAGATACACAGAATTATAGAGATTCATTATCTGAGACATGACTTGAAAGTTACTCTTATAACTAAGGGAAATGAAAAAGAACTATGAGAAAAGGAACAAGAAGAGATGGCTATTAGAGTTGTTAGCTGGACCAGAGAGTGTGGACTCCACTCCTCCTCCCCTTGCCCACAACACACACACTCACCATTTTAACGTGGCTGTTGAACACCAACCATGGCACTATGTAAGCTACCCTGACTTCAAATGCTCCTGAAAAAAATTCACAAGCAATTATCAGTTGACCAAATTAAGTGTTGTCTTCGTTGAATGGGGCTTCAAAATAAATTGTTACTGAAAAATAAAAATTTTATTCCCTTCAAAACAAAATTTCTCCAGGCTAGTATTCGTAGCTCTCCACAATATGACCTCATGTTATTTTCTAGACTTTGTTTCCTGTTGCATTCATTCCACATATCTTATGCTCTAGCCTGGTGTGCTTACTTCTCATCATGCCTTCATTCATGTGTTCACACAAGCTGAAGTGTTCTTTCCCCGTGAACCCCCAACTTCCAGATTCAAAAGTTATTTAAGGTCAGTAAAATACCTCCTCTACAAGGTCATTCCACAGTTAACAAGTTAGGATTTATCTGCTTTTTATGGGATCTTCTGTTAGTATTTTTCACATACCTTATATTACTATTTGATTGTTTTCTCCACTAAATAATGAAATAATGATGGCCAAGGGTCAAGTTTAATTTATCTTTGATTATGTAATAGTGCCTGACATTGAATTGCATTTACAAGATGCCCCAGAATTCTTTTTTGGTGAATGGAGTAAATGAATGAGTGAATGAATAAAACTAACACTAACTCATATGAATCGCTTAAGCATTGAAGACATTTTGGTACCTTGACAATAGAATATGTGAAGTATTTGGTATGAAGGTGCCATTATTAAAGGTGTGCATGGATGGATTATTTAAATATTATGTACAAGCAAAACAATATTTTTAAAGGCGCCTGGGTGGGTAGCTCAGTCGGTTAAGCATCTGACTCTTGATTTCGGCTCAAGTCATGATCTCAGGGTCATGAGATAGAGCCTGCCTCCTGCTCTGAGGTGGGTGTGGAGCCTGCTTGAGATTCTCTTTCCCTCTTCCTCTGCCCTTTCCCTGTGTATGCACATATGCTCTCTCTGTCTCAAAAAAAAAAAAAACTAATAATATTTTTATATTATATGTACAAGTATACTATAATATACCAACAAGAGACATGAAAGTTTATGGTATTTATAGTTATAAAGTTCCATGAAATATAATTGTATACAGCATTAGAAACATACACTATTTTTCTTCACTCTCTTGCTTTATGTATTAAATATTTATAACCTATGAGCTGTTCCTATGACTATAATACACAGTTAATGAGAAATATTACTTTCACTGAACATCATGACCCCAGGATGCTTAAAATGTGTTGACAAAGTATGGAACATCAATGGTAACACATAAGATAGAAGTGTTTCTATGTGTTCTGCTCAGTATGGCAGTTGCATCACTATTTCACAAAAACAATAACTGATTATGATCCTGTGTGGGCACGTAGCTCATCTGTGGGAGACAGTTTCTGTGCATACTTAGGCTTTTCAAAAAGAAAAAAATGATCAAAACTGAAGAAACACTCTCTATCTTTATGAGTATTATCTTATTAGGAATTTGATGCATTTAAATGTGCAACACATGGTTTGTAGAAGCGTTATATGGACAAAGATAAAGAAGAAATTGCAAATGTCATTTTGCACTCACAGTAAAAGACAGCATGAGCCACTGAAGAGAATTCCTAGGAGTATATAGTGGCATAGCTCTAAATCCAATTTTAAAAATCTAAATTTAGTCCTAACCTAAAAATAAGTAGAACGTCAGAGGTGTACCTTTTCTTAGCATGAATAGGTTCTTTAAAATATGGATTTCTCCATATTCAGTGCTATTTTCTTTTTAAAACTTGGGGTATGATCTTTTGGGAAAATATTTGGCCCTAAGTGTTAATAAAACCCACTTTTGAGAAGCCAATATTTTAAATTCATGTCTTGATGGAAATAAAATAACTTATTAATAAAATGAATCCCCTAAGGTAGAGTATGGGCTATTTAAATATTTAGCATGATAAAATGAACTCCTTAACATGATAGCTTAAGTAAATAGAACATAGTCGTTTAGTTTCTGTTCTTCTCCCTAATATAAAGTAGCAGGTTAATATGTACTTTTTTGTATTGTTCTGTTCTGTTTGGTTTTTATTATGCTGCGTCGCACCCTTGTGAAAGCCTTTGGCTTCAATAATGAACAACCCGATCTGGCTGAAAGAAGGTAGAAGCAGTTATTCAAAGTAGTGAGCAGTTGAAGAAAGAAATAAGTTTACTAGGAGGAAAAAAAGAAAAGCCAATCAATAAATGGAGGGAATGTGTAACAAAAGCAGATAGTTCTGAGGAGTTGAGAGCTGTTTAGAGTGAGCCAGCAGATACTAAGACCTAATTAAAAGCCACCTTTCCTGATTTTTTTAAGGCAGAGTTAGTTGTTTCCTCCTCTGCTCCCCCAGCCCTATGACTTTGCCTTTATTATAGTAATTGTGAGTGTCCCAAATGTGTCGGTGCGGATTTAAGCTTTAATAAGTTCGCATGTGTGAGTATGCTACAAGCATAACGCAAACATCCTTTGACTATTCCAATTTCTTTTATAGTCATTTGGTTTTGTTTATTTCAAGTAGTAAGTTTTTAATTTTAATATTTATGACAGTTTTTTAGACTGGTGGAAAACCTTATCCACCTCAGTCACGGGATGTATCTCTTTTAGACTTTGTCTTGTTGGTTGTGTCAGAATTGTCAAGTATACATCAGTACTTTATTCTTTAAATAATCTTAAAGCTCAGATTATAGGTATAATCCTTTTAGTCACTGAGAATCAGGAGCTGATGAATGCGTTTACAAAGTTTTGAAATTTGACTTGAGCAAGGTATATAGCACAACACAGTGGTCACTTTGCATTTTAATGAGAAATATACCTGTATTTTAAAATTTTAAATAATTGGCCTTTCACATGTTGATTTCTATATTTTTGTGGCATTCGTACTTGTAAAGTTATTGAAGCTTAAACTTCACGAAGACATTGAGATTCTACATATTTTAACTTACTTATGTGAATGCCTGTCTCCTTAAACTGCGGCTTTCTGAGTCAGGGGCCATGTTTTATTCGTCTTTGTACCCTGAACACAGTTGATTAATATTTTCTGAAAAAGGAGGAATAGTACATCTATTATACATTGTCCAATTTGTTTAATATATTCAGTATTACACAACTGTTACTAAATATATTTAGATGTATTTGGTACATACAAAATTTAGCATCAACTGTATTAATATATGTAATAATTAATATGTACTTTACTGTTTCCATCCATTGCAACTATTATTTTTTTAGAATCCCAAATTGCTCCATCTTTGGCCAGTAAGAATCTCTTCATGTTGACTTCTGAGTCCTGCTGGCACAATCCTTGTAGAGCTTAATAGCTTCTTTCTATCTGTGTCACAGTACAGTCCAAGCTTATCTTGTACATTTCCTACCCCAGATTGGGACTCCACTGTTTTCCTTGAAGGCCTGGGAAATGGTATTTGAAAATCACTAACTGTGAGGGATTTATTCATTACTCAGTTGGTTGTTTATGTCTTTTCAGTGGGCAGAACTAAGAAATACATACAGATGTGTATACATAATACATCAAGATACTCTAGGTTCTACTTACCTTCTTATATATGTATCTACTTTGTCTCATGCTAAAATTACTTAGGACACCAAAAATGATAGAATGATAGTAATATCACGTAACTGTTCGATTGCTTCATCCTATGAAATGCAGTAGGTTCAGCAAAACAGTAACAGACTAACAACACTACTACCAACAAACAATATGATTACTGACAATAGTATAAGATTTTGTTTAGTAATTTTTTTTTGTTATGTCACACTAGGGATGTGCAAGTAAAGTATTATATTTTGAAGAACTTGAAATAGTTATTCTCTGTGTGATTATTGTATCACTAGCAGGATATCCATTTAGATCATATTTACTTTTTTCCTTGAGGAGAATCCCTTTGAAGCTTGAACATTTAATCATATTCTCTGATTCTGGGAAGGTAGGTAAATAATCAAACTTGCATCCATTATAGCTGAAGCAAGTTGTACAGGCACCTTGGGGAAACTGGGCAACTTTGCAGCTTTTCCCAAATCATCTCTTACCAAAGTAATTGTGTTTGAAATTAATTCTGTAAAATTGGACTCTTCCAAATTCAGATGTAAGTACAATGTACTTTCCCAGTATAAATGTTTTATCTATACCTTATCTCCCCTGTTCACATAATTCATACTTACTTTATAGAGACATAGATATGGCTAAATTTGTAACAAACTTCTTTGGCACAGAAGCCCTTCAGTATGGCAAGGCCCAATCCTTAAGTATTTCTATTAGTTTGTGAAATGAATCAGACCTAAATTTAACTTTAAAACTTTTGCTCCTGATAAGAATATGTAATACTTCTGACAAGGTATTGTGGTGAATTGGCATTATCAAAAACTATGTTCAACAAGATTCCTTTTTTAAAAATTATATTCAGAGGAAAAAATGAAATGGGCTATCATTCCTTAAAATATGCAGTACTGTGAAACATGGTTATTCTTTCAAAATTAGATGGTCAAATAGTAATTAGTTAACTTTATATTTTGAAGTAAAGGTAATTAGTTTAAATTTTTAAAATAAAGACATAGAACAATAATTCATGATTAAAATATATTTATCATTTACTGTATGCCAGATACTGTGCTAAGCTATTTATTTATTTTCTCATTTAATCCTCACAGTACCCTTATTGGGTTACTACTAATATTATGCCCATTTTATAAGTTTCTTAAGAAAAATGAACCATAGAAACAAAGTTTCTAAGCAAAGATTACTTTGCTATATTTTTGCTTGTAAATCTAACAACTACAGGTAAAAATACAATGATGATTTTTAAAAACAATTTTTTATAATTTCAAAGTTTCAAATTTAGGTAAGAACTATGAACTTTATATTTATTAGTAATGTGTATCAATTTTAAACACATAATATAAAGGATATGTGATAGCCTACAACACTTGAAAATATAAAATCATTTTGAGACTAAGACTATTGAAATAAGTATTAGTGTTTTTCCTAATGTTCCAATCTATAATAAATTAGTATTTGAAATGTTGGAAATATTTCAACAAAAAAGTATTTATCACAAATAAAATTTCAGATAGAAAATGGTTAAAATTTTTTTTAATATTTGATTTTGTATGTTTAATGTATATTATTCTTTATTATATGTGTGTAAAATTGGAAATTATAGTTAAACAAAAATGAGAATATCTCTGTAACTGACCATCAGAGCTAACTACTATGAATATTTTAGTATATGGCATTCCAGATTTTTTTCCCATTCTTATTGCTATTTTTGCTTGAATTGTCAAGACTTTTTCAAATTGTAGTTCATTTCCTAAGAAATTATTTTAAAAAGCATGTTTGATTTTTTAAAAACTAATGCATATGTTTCTTTTTTTTAAAGGATTGTACTGTGTATGAAACAGAGAATAAAATTCTTCATGTGGTAAGTATGCTTGGATTTATTTTCATCTTCATTAGAAAATATTTCTTTAACTAGTAATTAAATATAAAGTTATAGCCTATAAAAATGAGCTCTGCGTATCTCATAGGAAAAGTACAAAAGAAGATAAAAAGTATAAAAGAACAGGTTAAATTAGTTACAACCATTCTTTTGTATCCTAATAAGTATGATACAATGTGACACAAATTTTAAGATTGTAGTATGTAGCAAGTTTGGAATGTAATGAAAAACCTAGAAAAAAGAGAATTTGAAATCAGAAATTTTTTTGTGACAAAAAGAGAGAAAAGTATTTGGTTATATAATAGGGTAAACAGCTTATCATCATTTGGATGAAATAATAAAATAATCAATCTGCCTTTGATCAGATTCTATACTCACCAAATAACCTTCCAGATTTTAATTTGGCAATATTCGTTTAATTAACTAATGACTTTGCAGGTATTTTATGTTATTACTAGAAATGGAATGTAAGTATATTATACTTTATAGAAAGGTATCTCCTTTCTTGTTAATGAACAGTTTGCTATTTTTCTTTGTAAATCTGTAACTTGGTTGATGCTCATCTGTCCTGATAACTTCTTCACCTCTGTTAGAAATAAATGACAACATAAGTAACATTGAAGAAGTTTAGAAGGGAATGCAATATTTTACTGTGTCAATTTCACCAATTTCACATTCCATCTAGTGAGAATTTAAAGATCCTGTCTGATGATGGTTTGAGACTGTGGATGGCATTAGCCAATCAGTTCAGCTCAGAAAGCACTTGTATTTTTTTCTTCTTCTTTTTTTTTAATTTGGATTTCTTCTATTATTTTTTTATTAACATTTCTTAAGTTTTTATTTAAATTCCAGTTAGTTAACATACAGTGTAATATTAGTTTCAGGTGTACCATATAAATGATTGGACACTTCCAGACACATCACCCTGTGCTCATCACAAGTGCCCTCCTTAATCCCCATCACCTGTTTCACCCACCCTTCCACCCACTTCCCCTCTGGTAACCATCAGATTGTTCTCTGTAGGTAAGAGTCTGTTTCATAGTTTGCCTCTCTCTCCCCACACCCCCTTTGTTTGTTTATTCAGTTTCTTAAATTCCACATATGGTGAAATCATGTGGTATTTGTCTATTTCCACTTCTCCCTTCCTGGCCTTTTAATGTGCTAGGTTTTAGTAGAAGGTTGTATACTTGTGTGTTGCTTTTCTCACAATAAGATTCTTTGTTAAAAATAATAAAGTAGTATTAAGTTATACCAACTACTTGGTATATGATGCTGGAATACTTTCTTTAAAACAAAATATTCAAAAAAGTCTCTTTCCAGATTCCCTGTAGTGTAGAGGAAATCACATTAAGTAAGAACTATCTGAACCCTAATTCTAACACTTTGTATCTCCATGACCTTAGTCAAGTGCTTTAACTTTCTTTGAGATTTTTTAACGTGAATTTTAATTAAATAAATTAAAAAACTTATTGCTGTAATTGACACATAACATTATATTAATTTCAGGTGTTTGACATAATGATTTGATATTTGCAGGAGACTTTGTTCTTAATATGTAATATGAGAATATTAAGATCTGCTAAGTACAATCGTTTATAATTTCATGACCTTCTTTCCAGTACTTATGTGTTTTTATTTTCCCTTTTTTCTTTTTTATGTGCACCAGAAAATAAAAACTTGGGTTTTGATATAACTTGTTTAGAATCAAATTATGACTAAATTTGAATGTTCTCTTTGTTACTATGATAGTTGAATCAGAGTACTCATACAAATGAGTAGATACTACAGTAGCTTGAGTAGCTGCATACCTCAGCTACTAGAAATAGAACATCATCTGTCTCAGCCCAGACCCAATCCCTATATCTTTATTTTGTCTGGAGGGTAGGGGAGGCAATTATGAAGAGGAAGGAGAACTTATCATTTATGAAAACCTACTATATCCTAGGAGTTCCATAGGCAATATAAGCATCAGAGTACTCTTCAACAGCTGGACAAACTGAGATAGCTCAGAACAGTTGTGAGGTGTGTCTTTTCTTGAAATAGGTCTTTATTTAAGGATAAGCAAAGAAAAAGAATGGGAAAGAGAAGAAGTATCCCCTCATATATCAGAAGGAAATCCTTCCCCATGCAGTAAGTTTATTAAGAACATCTCTTTAATGATCTCAATAAGAATCAAAAGAATATCGTTTGCATTAAAATAGAATACCATCTTATAAGGAAGGCAAAACCACTATAAATTGAGCACAAAACGAACTAAAAAAAGTCTTTAAAACTAATTGAACATAATAAAAAATAAAATGAAATAAATAAAACTAAGAACATGGAAATAGAAAATAAACCATGCTGATAGTATTAAAAAGCATACTGGTTATTGCAGAAAATTGAAACGATGAGACACGAAATAAACTTTATTGACACTCAGATTTTTAGTAAATTAATAAAAAGACAAAAAATGAGAGAAGATAATGGCTATAGAGGATAGGTTATGGTTAATGCACCTTCAACTAATTATTAGTTTCTAAAGAAGAAAACAATAGAAAACAATTAAGGGTATAATAGAAAAATTTAGGAATAGAAATTGGGAAAATTGAATTTCTCAACAAAGTCAGAAAGTGAATTGGAAAGATAACAGCTTCAAGATATTTTCTGGTAACATTTTACTGTTTTACGGCAAGAAGCAACTACATTCATTTAACCAGTGAGAAGAGACACATGAGAGGTTGTAACTTCAAAGAAACAGGAATTATGCTGTACTCAGATGTGTACTGTGAAACCATAACTGCCAGAAGACAATGAAAATCCGTAAATCTTT
The DNA here is from genome assembly GCF_023065955.2 of Ursus arctos. Lineage (NCBI taxonomy): Eukaryota > Metazoa > Chordata > Mammalia > Carnivora > Ursidae > Ursus > Ursus arctos. The sequence goes on from NC_079873.1 coordinate 17,085,760, forward strand.
TAAGAAAAGTAATGCCCCAAAATGTTTATATCTAAATTATCATTCATGTGTGAAAGCAACAAAAAGATATTTTTAGATCAGCAAGATCACTAAAGTACCTTTTTGAAAAATGTATTTGAGTAAGTTTACCAAATAAATGAAGCAAAAGTTTCTAAATCTAGAATAGGAAACTTGTGGTAGCAAAGTACTGGGGTGAACAACAAATCAGATGCCATTCATGCTGCTATAACAAAAAGACCCTAGATTGGGGGGCTTAACCAACAAACATTTCTTACACTTTTGGAGGCTAGGCAGTCCAACTTAAGGGCACTTGCAGATTTGGTGTCTAGTGAGAGCTTGTTCCCTGGTTCATAGAGAGTCTTCACATAGTGGAAGGGGTGAGGGAGTACTCTGGAGTCTCTTTTATAAGGACACTAGTCCAATCCAATTTAAGAGGGCTTGGCCCTTACGACCTAGTAACTTCTCAATGACTCCACTCCCAAAAACCATCACACTTGGGATTAGGTTTCAACATAAGAATTTAGGGGGAGGCACAAACCTTGAGTCTATAGCAGATAGTGAGGAATAGAAAAATATATGAGTGCTACTATTTTTTAAATGAAGGTTATTATATAAATCAAATCGATAAGTATCATTAGATAAATCAGAAAGATAACGCAAATAACATTGGATTTATTTGTTTCTTAAAGAGAGAAGCTCCGCATCCGTAAATTATCACAAACACTACCATTACTTTCCAGTGGCAGTTTTCCTCAGAAACAAGGAAGCCCTGTAACACAGTAATGAAATACAAATTTTCACGTTACAAATTCATAAACACAAATACATATACACAAAAAAACACACACTAAAAATATTCAAATGCTGGTGAGAAACTAATGAAATTAAAATGGACATACCTTACTGCTAGGCATGTACATTCATTAAACCTTTGTAAGTTTTAGGCAGCTTTAAGACCCAGAAACATTAATACTGATATTTACATAGTATTTACAGTATGGCTCAGGCACTGTTTCAAGTGCTGTATATAAACTAATCATTTGGGCCTCATAACAACCTTATAAGACAGGTTTTACTACTATCCTGTCCATGTTACAGATGAGGAAACGTGAAGAACAGGAAGGTTAGTTTACTTTTCTGAAGTGACACAGTTGGAAAGGATTTAAGACAGGATTTAACTCAGGCAGTCTGGCTCCTAAACTATCTTGGGAATCTGATGTAAAAACAAATTATAAAACACAATAAGATTTTTTTATAGCAAGAATTTAGAGCAGCATTATATAATAGTGAAAAATAGGAAATAACAGAGTAACGTGTCAGTAAATTATGGTGCAATTACAAGATGAAATATTTACTATTCATAGTTAATATTTGAAATTATATCTGAATATATAATTTATGAATAAATTACACTTTTGAATGTACCTAAAATATTTATGTTCCAATATTCAAGGAAAGATTCTAAATAATAATGTTAAGCAAAAACCAGATTAAAAGCATTATAAACATGTCATCATTGTTGAAAATTTTAAAAGAGAATATTCTATGTTAATATTTATTGTGTTTGCTCAGTAAGATAATAGCTGATTTTTAAAAAATTTTTAAATATCTTCCCAATTTTCTTCAATTAGTTTGCATTGATTTTATTTTTTTATTCAAAAAAATTTTTAAGAGTTTTATTTATTTATTTGAGAGTGAGAGAAAGCGTGAGCAGGGGGAGGGGCAGAGGGACAAGCAGGCTCCCTGCTGAGCAGGGAGCATGATGCGGTGCTCAATCCTAGGACCCTGGGATCATGACCTGAGCCGATGGCAGATGCTTAACCGACTGAGCCTCCCAGGCGCCCCAGTTTGCATTGCTTTTATAATGAAAAATTACACAAGTATGTATTCTATTAGATTCATAATCCTGATGGCTTTCAATGGATAATTTTATGGTACACATGCTAGATTTCCTGATGCTCACTGTTTTTGTCTTTAAAACAGGAGTTTTTTACTAGGAAGATCGGTAGGAGGAGAAAGGGATAAAGAAAGGGGGGTAATGAAGCATGAGAGACTATGGACTCTGAGAAACAAACTGAGGGCTTCAGAGGGGAGGGGGGTGGGGGAATGTGATAGACTGGTGATGGGTAGTAAGGAGGGCACATATTGCATGGTGCACTGGGTGTTATACGCAACTAATGAATCATCGAACTTTACATCAAAAACCAGGGATGTACTGTATGGTGACTAACATAATATAATTTAAAAAAATATTAAAAAAATAAAATAAAATTAAGAGGAAAAAAATAAAAATAAAACAGGAGTTTTTTATGCTTAAAATTCTAAAGTAGTAGACTCTGAATACCAAAACACTGGGTGGAAGAGGGTTGGTTGCAGTGGTAGACAAAGATGTCTGTTAATATGAAACATGAGAATGAATAAAGGGAAACTGAACAACTTGGGTTTCCTTGGAATTTGTCAGTTAGTATAATGGAACTGACCGCACAGTGCAGCCATAAAAGACAAAAAGGAAATGCAGATGATCAGTGCACTATACGTCTGAATGATTGTTAGCTAATGATAAGCAGAAAGGTATTTCCCCTCTATTGACCTGGTATTTCCCTTTCCGTTAGGCTTTGACCCTGATTACACTTTCCCTGATATGTTGGAGTACATCTGTTTTTGCTCTGCACAGATGCTGGTTTTATACATAGTAAGTCAGTTACAGGAAATCTGGATTTTTCTTGAGTTTTGTACCCCGCTTTCTCCTCACTCCCACCTTTCACTAAGTCTTTGAATCTGGAGAGAGAAGCGCTCCTGACAAGCCATTTGAGACCTTGTGCTTCAGCAGATTTAAACTGTGCTTGTCACAGCCCTGTGCTCTCGTTGCTGAGCCTGGAACACTTGCCAGGTTTGATAAACTCCAGAAATCTCAGGCCAGGCGTGATCATGAAAGTGACATTGTTTAAATCAGATTGTACTGAGCTCAAATACAACTTTTACATTGACCAACAGTGTGGTCTTATATATGGCACTTGCTTTGTACTGGTATTTTATCCCCATTGCTTTCATAAAAATAACAGGAGGAATAAAGACAATGAATGCCTGTTTTATTATGTTAGTGTTAAGATTATCTTTTTGTTATATAGTACTTTACAGTTTATAGGAAGGACATTCTCGGAAATGCTCTCTTATCTTTTCTCTTTTCCGTCTAAGCTATTCTTTTTCTTCACTAATTTAGGTTTGATCATGAATTAGGCTTATTTTGGCATGTTGACTCTTTGTTTTATTTCATAAACATTCATATAATTTTTTCCTGTCTTTAAATGTATGAGTTCTTTACTCCTGAACTCCATCTGGGCTGAGAGTCTTGTGCCTTCTCTGCTATCTAGACTAGAAATGGCTAAAACTAGACAACCAACAGGTCTAATGGAAGAGCCCGGAGGAGAAAATAAAGAGCTCATTTGAGACTTTTCCCACCATCTATGTTGTATCATTTATGTAAGCATAGATTTCTTCTGATTACCCCAAACCTTGAGGATATAAGTACTAGGACAGCAGCATGTTCCATAATAAAATAAAAATTATCATGTTGATATTTTATCTTTAGAGATTTCCTGAAAATAGTGGCACTCCAATAACATCATCAAAATAATTTTACATTGGCCTTCCAAATGTCCTTAATGCTTTGAAAAGGCAGCTTTGGCAATTATAGCTAGACTCTTCTCTTAAAGCTGTGGTTTGGAGCTATTGCAAGTAGAGATTTTTTTTCGTATGGTTGACATTTTGGTTGTTAACTGTAGCATTTGGACATGCAGATTTGGGCTATCTCATTAAACCATGAATTCTAATACTGAGTTTTATAGATGAAAAGCATCAAGAGGCTTCTTTGTTTTCACAGTTAATTGGACCCTTCTATATTGGCGCCCCCTTCACTATCTTTGTGCTCAACCTGAAGAAGCATGCTAACACTATTATTGAAATAGGCATTGATTTCTTGAGTGTTGTATTAGACTATCTTCAGGTTTTGACATTTGGATGGTTAATTGCCTTATAAATTATTTTAACTGTAACTTAACTTCCTACAATCAATGTCTTATGGAGGAAAGAAGAAATCAGATAGAATATGATGGAGGTAAAAAATGTTTGTCTTTTCTAGGACAAAAGGAAAATATGTGTATATACTAAAGAGAATGTGGCCATACATAATGAATTAAGATAATCTCTTTTTAATGTGTCTTATTATGATTTGGGTAGACATTACGTACATCAGTGTATTTACATGGATGTCTTGCTAACATTACATTTGCTGATCACGTTATACATTATAAAATACTTACACGGACTGACTCTGAGTGTGCAATCCTTGTTCTCAAAGAATACTTGTTTTTGTTGGAGAGTCAAGTGAGGCAGAGTAATGTAGTAGAAAGAGTACCAGTTTGAGAGTTAAAGAGATTTGGTGTCCTGACCTCATTCTGGCAATTACTAGCTGTGAACAAACTAAATTAGCCTTTCTGATTAAGTTGGAGGATTGGAGTATCTGTGTTTTCTAAGGTCTAAATGCCATAATTCTTTGGTGATAACTCACAAAATCAGTAAAAAACAGTATGGTCTCATGAAGTGATAAATTGAAGAGCTGTCTTGACCTGAGACCGTTCTGTATGTGATCAAAGACACTATGGATTTTTTTTTGACACTGTGAATTTTTTTAAACTACAGTTGCAGTCACTGTAAATGTAAAGATTTCTTCATCAAGGTAATGGAATCAATCTGGAGACAGAAATCAAACCGTAACTAAAACAACAAGTTTGATCTAAATAATTATTAAATAGGCTCAGTTGGTTAAGTGTCTGACTGTTGATTTTGGCTCAGGTCATGATCTCAGGGTCATGGGATCGAGCTCCCAGTTGGGCTCTCCACTCAGCACAGAGTCTCCTTGTCCCTCTCCCTCTGCTCTCTCTCAAATAAATAAGTAAAATCTTTTTAGATAGATAGGTAGATATTAAACTACGATAGAAGTGTACCTATACAGATGTAAAGAGAATGTAAAGCATTCCCTAGGACAAGATGGGGGGGATATATGCAAGGAAGTTCAACTTACAGTCAGACACTCTCCCACCAGCCAAGGGGTGCAGGCTGAGAGTCAAAACTCATTGCAGCCAGAGGGTTGCAGCTTCACTGGGTTGCCTAAGCCAGAGTTGGTCCACTGTTACCAGGCAAGTAGGAAACAACCTTCCAGGATATAAGCAAGTGACACTGTTGGGAGGGCTCATGGAGAGAGTGGTGTGCTGCTGTGGGTAGGAGGCTGAGAGGGCCCCAGGATGGTGGTCACTGAGCCCAGGCTGAGCTTGAGATCACTGAGAGCCTGCATGGTCTGGGCACCACAGGATGTTCTCATACACATCCATCACTAATGGACTGTGCAGCAGGAGCAAGACAAAGCAAAATGCAACACTGGGGAACCTGAAAGAGAAGCCTCCTTCCCCTTGTGATGTTTCTTTAGCACCCTCTACTGATAAGATCTTAACAGTGTGCTTTCTGTAAAGCAGAAATGCTTGAAGCGTCCTGACCATATCACAGAGCAAGCACTGAAGGGTGAATTTGGAGCCGAGACCCAATAAATTCATAATTGGCACAGTGCAATTAGCTCTTTCCTCCCAAAAAACTATATATGGCAATTTTGAATTTCTCAACTATAAGTGAAGACATTGCTCCCTGCTGGTCTCAGCTATTTTTTCCTATTTGCCTGTAAACTCTCTATATCTATATCTATATCTATATCTATATCTATATCTATATCTATATCTATATATGTATATGTTGCCTCGATTTTCCTCAAGTTCATCTAATTATAATGGACTGCTTCAGTCTTACCATTTGAGGCCAAAGTAAAATGGCATCCTCTTTCTGATAACCTACATCTTAGTTGAGCTATTGGTATGGCCAGACCCTTGTTAATTTTGAGCCTGGAAAGTAGCACGCCCCCTAATGAGTGCTCTCTCAACTACCTGGGGACCCACTGCAAGCCTCCCTAGCTCTATTTCTTGCCCCTTAGGGAGCAGGCAAATAGACTGGAGATTTTCCCCCCATCAAATTTGATTTCTAGCTGACTGTTTCCCTGTCAGAAACTAGAGGAGAGTGGGGCCTCTGGTGTCAACTTTAATTCAGACCAGGATGTCTCAGGGATGCCATTGGAAGTAAGTTGGAAGTGTCATGGGTCCACTTCTTGCTCATCAGAGCAGGTACACATTTGGGACTGATGTTCTCACACTGTTTGATACTGACCTCATCATTCGCAGATGATGGTTATTTTAAAGTGTTATTGCCTCTTTTCCATTATCGGGAACACAAGGGCAGCATGCTTAATGTTGGTGATATTAAGCACAAAGCCAAACTGATCACCTGAAACACTTCCCCAGGTTGTGAAATCCTTGAACATAATAGTTGGCATTTGAATCATTAGCAGATACTCAGTGATTGTTGAGTGAATGAATGGTTTAATGAAATGGTGGTGGTGGTTTCTTTTCATTTTGTTAGTTGTTTGTTTTGTTGTTTTTTTTTTTCCCCACCCTCAGAATTTGAAACCTAAAGGAATTGCAGAGTTTTCTGGGCCTTGTTGGAACAAAGTTCATATAACCTTCATTTATTTGCTCTTACAGTTGCATTCTGAAGCTATTTGACACTCTTAATCTTCACTGTATACAGATAGAATTTTTACATTAGGCTTAAATTGAAATTTTCTTCTATTATATTAGTTTTTTAAGTTTAAAAAATTGTCTCTCCTTCAATTCTCTTTACTCATATAAGCAAGAAAGTCTTCCTGTGTTGGGGAATATTTATGTAGAATAGTAGTTTTGAATACCAATTTAAATTCTGTTTGTGGATTTTACTCTTTCAAAGGTACCTCTGATTGTTTACTCCTTGCATCTTATTAGGGAACCATCATAATTAGAAGTACAAAATTGTTAGTTCAACAGAGATATGTCAAGTATTAAGGTACTTAGAATACTGTATTTCTGAATGAGAAATATTTAGAGTTCTCACTAATATTAGAATAAGTGTGTACTGTTTTAGAAAAACAAAACCTCTCTTGTTCACAAAATACAACGCAAATGTCATCCTAAATTGTCATAGAATCACATGATTTATAATACTGAATTATACTAATATACAAAACAAACAATTTTGGAGGACATTATAGTCCTCTATAATCTAGAGGACTATGACTATTATAGTCTTCTAGACTATTTTAATTGAAATATTTATATTAATAACTTTTAATAAGTATACACTATCAAAATAAAACTTTTGTTACTATATTCTATTTTATGATAATAAAACCTGAATCATTTAAACTGTTCTTAAATTGTAGCTTTCACATCATTGTTGCCTTCTTAAAATATATATGCATCCATTTGGTGTTTCCCCCATTTTATCTTGATTTTGTATTCTTGTCCCTTTTATATATGTATATACTTAAAAGGAGAAATGTCCTTTTGTAGTCTTTTTTTTTTTTGTAAAATCTTTTGTTAAGCTTATGAGCCTGAAGTTCTTTCTTATGTCAAATGAATTTCTAATTTTTTAATCTAAAGATAGTTCCATTCATTTCCTCCAGTACACTCAGAATAACTGACCCAGTACTTCACTTATTTAGAAAAATGTAAATTAAAATACTTTGAGTAGCTTAATCATGTCTTAGTATGCGCCGATGCTAATGAACATAGGAAAGACTTCTTTCCTATCACTTAGCTTTTCAATATTGTTTGTACTTAGAGTACTTACTGTGTTTCCCTTTTGAAATACAATAACTGAAACTTCAGGTATTAATAAGTACTTGATAAAGTCAGTGATAATGAAATAATGCTGTTATTGTTAGTTAATATATTAATATAAGGTTGCTGTTTCTTGAATCTCCACAGTGAATAAAATGTTGCTTTTTTTAAGATTTTATTTATTTATTTGAAAGAGAGAGTGAGCAAGAGAGAGAGTGAGAAAGTACATGAGCAGGGGCAGAGGGAGAGGGAGAAGCAGACTCCCCTGCTGAGTAGCGAGGCTGATGTGGGGCTCGATCCCAGGACCCTGTGACCACACAGCCTGAGCTGAAGGCAGACGCTTAACTGACTGAGCCACCCAGGCACCCCCTAAAATGTTGCTTTTACAACTGTTTTAAAACCATTCATTTTATACTAAACATGCTGTGCTTGGATCTTTTTTCCCTTTAGAACTTTTAGTTTTGGGTGAACCAGCCATACACATATATGCAAATATATATATATAATATATTATGTATGTAGAACAGAATGTGAAAACTTTCCATTTCATTCCAAGAATATGTTCTGTTATATTAATGCATAATTGAAATTAATATGAACAACTGGAAGGAAAAAAAGTCACAGTACCACTAATTCTAGCCCATGACCCTCTTTTGTTTTAAAAGGTCCTTGAGTCATAGCTAGCCTTGTTTGTCAACTGCTATTTAGTCACTATTTTTTTGTCACCATCTTGGGTAGCTTACAACAGAATTCACAGGGTCAGTTATAATACTCACTGTCATCTTATATTCCCTTTAGCTTTATTAAAGACATGTTATTTACTAGGCTTTAATTTCAGGTTCAAATTTTTCTTTCTGTTTTTAGAATTAAATAGAATTTAGAATTCTTTGGTATGAATATTGCAAAAATAGCAGAAGAATACCCTTAATACAAGTGATTACCAAGTCATCTTCTAGCTAGAATAGAGTTGTTCTTTTGCTACTAAAATGGCTTTGTTTTCCCAGAGAGCTGTGCTTTTCACAGTCTCAAATCTACTACTTCTTATCTAAACAGCATTCTAAATTGCAAGAAGGCTTGCAGGATTGCCTTATATTTCATTATACTATGTAGTTTAAGTGTGCTATGTAATATCCATTTAATAGAGACCTAGGTTTTAAGCAATACAAAATGAAATTGATCAAAAACATGTTGAAACTTAAGGATTGAAATAAGAGATGGTAAGCATAATGATTAAGAATTCAAGTCCTTCTGCCAAGGCAATGACCTTGATCTGTTTATTTTGCCTTGCTTTCTCCTCTATTATGCTGGCTATAATAATATCTACTTCAGAAAGTTGTTATAAGGATAAATGATATAATGAATATGAAGCATGATTGACCCTTGAACAATGCACTGAAATGCTATGTAGCTGAAAACCTGTGTATAACTTTTGACTCCACAAAACCTTTAACTATTAAATAGCCTACTGTTGACTAGAAGCCTTACCTATGAGATAGTTGATTAACACATATTTTGTATGTTATATGTATTTATAGTGTGTTCTTATAATAAAGTAACCTAGAGAAAAGAAAATGTTATTAAAGAAATCCTAAGGAAGAGAAAATACGTTTACAGTACTAAACTCTAAAAATTCTGCATGTAAGTGGACCCAGTCAGTTCAAACCCATGCTGTTCAAAGGTCAGCTATTTACCATAGTGCTAGACATGTGGTAGGTGCTCTGTAATATTGATGTTCACTTATAATAATAAAGGATGCATTTTTTCTTATCATCTGATAATTTTCTTTTTCTAGAATATACTATTAAGTAGCAGTAGATAATACTATGCTTTAAAATGATAACAGCAGGGGCGCCTGGGTGGCTCTGTTGCTTAAACCTCTGCCTTCAGCTCAGGTCATGATCCCAGGGTCCTGGGATGGAGCCCAGCATTCAGCTCTCTGCTCAGCAGGGAGCCTGCTACTCTCCCTCTGCCTCCTGCTCTGCCTACTTGTGCTCTCCTTCTTGCTCTCTGTCCAGTGAATAAATACAATCTTTAAAAAAATGATAACAACATAATATCACACAATTTTACTGAATGAACAAATTTACTTTTTTACAAGAATGTGTTAAATAACTTCCCTGGAACTTTGCCTAGTATTCTTAATGTGATTTCTTGCAGTGGCTTGATGTATGATGCAGTAATGAGTACAGAATTAGCATATAAAGCCAGGCCATTTTATACCCCTTCTAATTGGCTTACTTAGTCAAGTGCCAAATACTACAATATAAAGGTTCTAGTACATTATCTCTAAAACAGGCAGCAAGGTTCTAGTGGGGTTTCTTTTCTAAGTCTTCCTATTATTTTTTTCAAGATCTTTAATCTGTTAAATCCTGATGGCTTTTCTGGTAAAGTCAATGTTTTACTCATCTTTTGTATTCCAGCAGACCTTGCACATAGCAAGTATTTGGCAAACAAAATTACTCAAGAAGAGGAATCTGAGAAAATGATTTGCAACTTAATACGGTGGATTTAATTGGTATTTTCTTTTTTGTAAACACATCTCCAGTCTAGTATTTCTGCCTTTCCTCTTTCTACCCCACTTCTAAGTGCTTCCAGTGCCTGAATACGAGAGTTACTCTTGCTCATTACCAGTGTGTTCTATGAGGCCCTGAATGTTGTAATGTACACATATTGAGCCATTGATATCCGTCCATTACTTTCCTATTTATTTATGCTTTGGAATATTTTGAAATATTTCAATTTGTAGAAACTATGAAGATTTCTTTTTTGCGTACTGATTTAGATTGACATATATATATATACGTATATATATATAACATATATAAACAATCCTTTAGATTGTTAGATTTCTTTTGGCATACTGATTTAGATTAATATATATATTAATAACATATTATGTATTATATATTATATATGTATTAATATATATATCCTTTAGATTATCATGCAATCCAAGTGTCCTATTTAGAAACTCTTTAAGAATTAAGTATATTATCTTCCCCCTTGAGATAAAGAGAAAATAAGCATGAAAATGTACCCACACATGAGAGGAAAGGAATAGCTGAAAGATTTAAATCTGCCCAAAAGTATTCTCTTTCCTTTCAAACAGCAGCAATTTGAAATGCAGCCAGTTGTATGTTAAGTGCTGCCATTCTGTCCTTTTCCCCATAGCTGCTAATGAATATTTTCAAGAGGATTTAAAACACACACATACACATACACATACACATACACATACACATACACAACTGGGGTCCCAGGATGTGCTACATAATATGTGAAACCTAGTGCAAAATAAAAACATCAGGTCCCTTCCTTGTTCAAGAACAATGGAAAATTCCAAGACCACAAGAGCAGAGCGCAGTACTAAGTGCAGGCCCCTGTGCAACCACACAGGGCACGTGCCCACATGGGGCCCTGTAGGTTTCCCAAATTCTGGGAGGTGGTCTCCTTCTTGGCACTGTGCTTAGCAGCTCTTCAGGGTAAATACTTTCATTAAACCCGAGCATTGAGATTTGAACATCAGAGAGAGTAAAGAGATGTGAAGTCTCCCATCATGGCCGTGCAGTGTGGTTACTGGTCATTGTAACATGGTCAACAAAGCCATATAATGAAGAATAAGGAGATAATTCATCCCATGAGTAAGGATTAAGCCCTTTGAGGGTAGAGAAAGCAACAGGGGGAAAATAAGCATTTATTTAGTATGTTCTTTGGATAAAGGCTCTTTTTCTATACATTAACCTGATTTGTCATATAAACCATGTAAAACAATTCTTATTACCCCATTTTCTACAAGAGGAAATTGAGTCTCAAGGATATAAAATAACTTGCTGAAAGTTACACAGCACGTAACTGACAGTGTGGTGATTGCCCACATCTGTCTTCATATCAAGCCCACGTTCTTTCCATGGGTATTGGTATCTTGCCGGCTAATGTCTGGCTCTGGAGGCTGATGGCTGCAGTAAAAGTGGAGCCTTGAGAAGCAGATGCAAAAAAGGAGTGTGATTATGAGGGAAATTTAGTTTGGCAGTTTATTTGGTGTGAGGAAGCTGAACCCAGCACAGACTGAGGGGCCACGTACAGAATATAGCAAACAAAAAGAGAGTCCTTATTATCTTGACCAGGCAGAGAGAACTGTCTCCCTTAAAATAGGTCACAGAAAAAATGTAACATGTCGGAGAAGATGACACCTTGATTGCTGCAAAATAATGGCTCTTCCCACAATAAAGGTTAAATAACAATAACAATAATAAAAAGTAAATCAAATGATGGACGCCAAGTTCCAGTAAGTGCAGCGAGAGTCTGAAGCATCTAAGGACCAGCATATTCAAGGGGAGTATACTCCAAGCCTCATTCGCTTATGTCCCACTTTCTTCATGATTCTACCATGTCTAACTCTTAACCATATCATTATGGATGTAGCATTTTAAGTCTATTCTATAAGCAGCATGAATGGATTTATCCTAACCTAAAGTACTGGCTTTCTGTCCTCAGTCCAGCCACTCTACTAAGTGTTAAAATTCATTTGCTCTTCAGTTTATTCAGCTCGTATTTATTGAGGATCTTATATGTTGTAGGATCTCTCTACCTGCTATGGGTGGTAGTTAGGGGGAGGGGACAAAGAGAAGTCGGAGATGAGTAGGACATGGTTCCTGCCTCCAGAGGGCTTCAGAATGAAATTAGACAATTTCAGACTTCATAGAATGCTGAGAAACCAGTATTGAGGAAGTGGCAAACTTTGCTTGGAGGAGGTAGGAAACTTTATATGAAAGTAACCTTGAGCAGTAAAGTCTAGACAAATAAGTAGGAGGAGTTCACTGAGCATGTTTGGAAGATTCATCTTCCTGGTCATTAACTGGATTTTTTTAAAACTTTTCTGATCATGATCATCGGTGTTTTGGAAATTATTGAGTTCAGTTCAATCCAATGGCTGTTATCCAGAATTTCTCAGATTATTAAGCTTGTTTAGAAATAATCATTTGATTTTAAGTCTGATGAATCAAATAATAGAAACAAAACAAAACCATAACTTTCTTGAATACTTTGGTGTTTAGTTCCTATATCCGTAATTCAGAATATAGGTGTGTTGTGTGTGTGTATGTATTTTTTCACCTGAATACCTTTCTTATGCAGATTTTATAGACTAAAATATCAACTACTTCTATTTCTTTTATCTTTCCTTATAAGAAAGTTAAAACAAAAAGTGATTCATATGTTACATACAACATGTGTTTACCATAATGTTTTTTCTTTCAGTGTAAAACTCTTTCTGGAGTCTGTGACCACATCATATCCCTGTCATCAGATCCTCTGGTTTCACAATCTGCACACCTGGAAGTGATTCAGCTGGCAAATATCAAACCAAGTGAAGGGCTGGTAAGAGCCACCATGTTTGTTAAAGCCACCATCCGACAGCAAACAGCTGATGATGTGGGCAAAGCGGCCTCCAAATAGGGGAATCCATAAATTCTAACAAACTTTGAATATTTTGTATTTTTTTCTAGAGATAAATTAAAGTAGTGGGAGTTTGTCACATTAAGAAGTTTTATGAAGGGGGCGCCTGGGTGGCACAGCGGTTAAGCGTCTGCCTTCGGCTCAGGGCGTGATCCCGGCGTTCTGGGATCGAGCCCCACATCAGGCTCCTCCGCTGTGAGCCTACTTCTTCCTCTCCCACTCCCCCTGCTTGTGTTCCCTCTCTCGCTGGCTGTCTCTATCTCTGTCGAATAAATAAATAAAATCTTTAAAAAAAAAAGAAGTTTTATGAAGATAAATGAAAATGAAAGAGAATTTAAAATGGGGATTTCTAAATTATCTTGTTTACTCTGGTATTAAATTAGCTTTCATTACATTCTTTCACCCCCTACTAAAAGTTCCTTAGGTTTAAAGGAAGTTTAAGAGTTTTATACTAAGAACCCATATTACCTGCCCATGCAAGTAGGTGTTTTCTTTCTTTTGCTTTGGTTTATTGTGGTTTTAATAGGGCTCTTTTCCCTTAGGTTGTGTAAGCTAGACAAACCCGATAGTGTTTATAACTCATATCTGTTCTTTCTTACAAGGGTGAGTAAACAGGTGGATTTCGCCAAAACTAGGCTGACATCTAGGAGATGTATTTTTTATGTAATAATAAAGATAATCATCTTCAATTCATAACAGTGAATTTTCAGTGTGAGGCCATCTATTCAATAGAGTGACTTTTCTGCTGATAGTTGGCAAATTACTTTTTGGTAACTGTAGTTTCTCATGCTTTTGTGGCTTTTATCAGTGTTTTCCTGGGAAGATGGAAATCATTATGTCAGATATAACCAGCAAGTATGTCATCATCATAGCCTATAAGTGCATATCTAATTTTAACTTTAAGAGCTTATTTTTAGCATTTATAAACTTCTTTGAAGTAATATTTATGATTTTAAATTCTTACTATTCCTTTTGGTTATCTTTACACAGTCCAGTTTCATTTAAAACATCTTTCAACCTATAATATTGAAGATTTTCCTTTCTATAATTCCCTTTTCAGTAATTATAAAGGAAAGGAAGCTCTCTCAGCATGATTTGTGGAGTGCAAAATTAGGAATTAATATATATTATATTAGACTAGGAGTCCGGACACCTGTATCCAAATCCCTTACATAAAATATAGCTGTGAGTGTGATCTTGAGGAGTTGGAGGAGTAAATGTAACCTCCTTGGCCTTGCTATTTTCATGTGTAGAATGTTGGGGGCAGGAAGGGAAGGTGGACTATATCAACCTTAAAGCTTCCTCTAGCTCTATGAGTCTGTGGTGCTAAGGACAGTATTTGGAGAAAAGAGCCTTGATTTTTTTCCCCCACTAATTTCTACTGAAATCATGGGAAATAGTAATCATATGAAGTGAATCAGTACAGTGCTAATTAATGAACATTATGAAATCTTGATTTGTTTTTAATGCAAGGTATAGCTTTGAACATGTCTTTTATTTTTAAAATTTGAAAGAGGTAACTCTGGGTCTGGTCTTTGAAACAGCCATGAACTTGAAATGCTGACAACCAGATTCAATTAGTCTGAGAAAGAGCTGGAAGAGAAAAGAAAATACCTGAGTGCTTACCATTTGCCAAGTATTTTCTCACAACTCTTTAGAGTAGATACATTCTTATTTTGCAAATGAGAAAATGGAATCACAGATCTTCAGCAATTTGCCCTGTGTCACATAGGTAATATACCATAGAGGCAGGGTTTAAGTCCAGGTAAATCTCCATTAAGTACATCTTAACAAAGCTTGTTCCATTATCGCACATTTAAAGTTGGAATTGCCAAAGGGAAGTGTGAGAGGTTTAGGAGGGTAACTTTAAAACTGGAACCACCTAGAGAAATCATTTTTAAAGGACATTTGGCAGCATTTCATTGGGAAAATATTTCCAAGGGAGGAAAAGAAGAACCCAAAGCGTTGAATATTAATAAAAAGTGAAATAAAAACTATTTCTTGTGATTCATGTTAAAGAGATGACTAAATAGAAATTTTATATGATTTATTTAAGGAATCATATTAAAAATCAGATACCATTAAGCAAGTTTAGTCAGTCACATTTGAAATAAATAGATTTGAGGGTTTTGGTAACATTTAGCATATGCTTAGCCATAGGAAATGTCTAAATGGTAAATGAAAGAAAGAAATAGACGTGGGAGAATACCAAGCTTTAAGGAAGTTTAATTAGTTTAAAACATCTGCAGAAGGTCTTCTGCCAGTTTCAAAACAACATTCTTCATAAGCAAAAGGTAATTGCTTGGTTCTTCCACTGATAAACTGGATAGATTGTTCATCAGCTTTCTACCTAATTAGTCAAATCCCCTAGGATTTCTTAGTTTTGAGAGTTCTAAGCATTATAACAAATGATGGGAAATGTACTTGTTATGATTAAAACATGGAACTAGCTTCTAAAATGCTTTTAAACAACAGTGATTAACAGAAAATTAAAGGAGGGAGAATGAGAGCTATTGGAACATATCGAAACTAGATCAGAACCAAGAAATGAGTTGAATAGAGAGAATGGGGCTTGGGGGGACATCCTTGGGGAAGCTTCTTGGCCTCAAAGAGCTCTTTTGCTGTTAGACGCTTGGATTATCCTCAAATATGCCTTATTCTTTTGACTTGACTGTGAGGTTGCTTTGGCTCCCATTGGTTAACTGACATTTGGAGACCGATTGAAGCAAATGTCGTTTTGGCAAGCTAAGCAGAAGAGAGGGAGCTGTTCAAGTCAGCTCCAGAATTAATTAATTAGGTTTTTTTTAAAAAAAGAAGAAAGAAGGAAGAATAAAGTTTTTGATGAGATGGAAGACCAGATTTGTCTCAGTTCCAGAAAAAGAGCCATTTGAATTACATGTCCTCCTGCTGTTTGACCCTTTCTCAGAGGTGAACAAGCGATCAGCTGTAGTTCTATGGACTCTTCATTATTTGAAAGATGATTAATTTGAAACATCATCCAAGCAACTTGCTTCTTTTACTTTCTTTGGGCACCTGACTTTTTTGGCCATTTTTCTCATTAATACTACCAGAGGGAGATAAAAGGAATGAACTCAGTTTTAGTTATTAAAAGCATTTACAACAAATGGTTTATTAAGGTTAGAAATGAAAGTATTGCATAAAACAATATCTTCATTCTTTGTGGCAGTTTTAAAATTGCTTCTATGAGATTGCAAGAATTGAACTCTGTATACATAGTTAAATCCTCCTTTATTTAAGCATTTTAAAACTATTTTTATCCATCTGAAAAGATTAACTTTAGTATAAATCATATAACATTTAATTATATATAAATAATGATGAGATCTTCTTCCTTTAAATAACAGATATCTACTTTAGCTTACAATTGCCACTTTTGAGGTTCCTGGTGTGTGTAATAATTGTACACAAATTTTGTTTCCAGAGGCACAACTAGATTATGTCCATGAGTTTTTATCTCCATGACTATATTGCCTTTTCTAAACATTTATCTTAGAATATTAGACTTTCTCTATGACCTAATCATTAATGAAACTATTTAGAACTTTTGTCAAACACCTGAATTCATAATTGGTAATATGCAGTGTTGAAAGAAATGTAGAGAGAAACATAATCAACTTCTGCCTGCCATTTTCAGAGGAGATGGGTCAATAAGTTTGTAAAATATGAAACCCAGTTACTCTTATAACCACATTGCATATAGTACATGTGTGCTAAAGAGGTCTTAGTCTTTCAGAATAGATGTTAAGCAATGAATAGTCGACTTCAATACCTGCAGTTGCCTAATATTATGTTATAATAAGAAAAGTGAAGGTGCACAACTCTCCTGTTAATAAATCGATAAATCAGGAGCCTAGTGATTGAGAGTGTGGTCTGGAGTTAGACTGCCTTTGCTTGAAACCTGGCCTCATCACCTTGGGCAGACTTTCCAGCTACTCTGTGCCTCAGTTTCTTTATCTCTAAAACAAAAGCAATGACATGCCCCTGGGTGGCTGCCTTTGGCTCAGATCATGATTCTGGAGTCCCAGGATCCAGCCCTGCATCAGGCTCCCCGCTTGGCAGGGAGTCTGCTTCTCCCTCTGACACTCTCCCCCTCATACTCTCACTGTCTCTCAAATAAATAAATAAAATATTTTTCTAAAATTAAAAAAATAAAAAGAAGTAATGATAGTTTATACCACATTGGCTATTGTGAAATAAATATAAAATACTTAAAACAGTCCCTGGCACATTGTAACCAGTAGATATCCATGATGATTGTGATAAAGAATGAAAAGTGATGGTTGTTTTGTATGTCCAAATAATATATACTGCTTCTTTCTCTGTCTTTTCCCACTTTATTCTCTCATAGTCCTTCTGTGTAAAAAACTGAAACAAAATTTAGTGTTTAGGTCTTACAAATATACTTTAAGATCCTCTATTAATCTGATGTGATTTTGTTAATTCCTGGAGGAAAATGATGGCAAGGATCTTGTCTTCTGCTAAGTTCTATAATGGCACCCTTATATTTACCCTACCATAAATAATGGAATAAGTATTAAATTATAAAGTAAGTATACTGTACACTTGTCACCAGTGTAAGGTGAATATTACCATATGGTCATAGGCAACAACAGCTAGCCAATTTCTTTTTTTTTTTATTATATGTTAGTAACCATGCAGTACATCCTTAGTTTTTGATGTAGTGTTCCATGATTCATTGTTTGCGTATAACACCCAGTGCTCCATGCAATATGTGCCCTCCTTACTACCCATCACTGGCCTATATCAATCCCCCACCCCCCTCCCCTCTGAAGCCCTCAGTTTGTTTCCCAGAGTCCATAGTCTCTCGTGGTTCATTCCCCCTTCTATTTACCCCCCCTTCATTCTTCCCTTCCTTCTCCTACCAATCTCCCTGCTATTCCTTATGTTTCATAAATGAGTGAAACCATATGATAATTGTCTTTCTCTCCTTGACTTATTTCACTTAGCATAATCTCCTCCAGTCCCGTCCATGTTGCTGCAAATGTTGGGTAATCATTCTTTCTGATGGCTGAGTTATATTCCATTGTATATAGGGACCACATCTTCTTTATCCATTCGTCTGTTGAAGGGCATCTCGGCTCCTTCTACAGTTTGGCTATTGTGGACAATGCTGCTATGAACATTGGGGTGCATATGGCCCTTCTCTTCACTACGTCTGTATCTTTGGGGTAAATACCCAGTAGTGCAACTGCTGGGTCATAGGGTCAGCTAGCCAATTTCTTAATTTCTATATGTGCTGATGTTGAGGTTATTTATTTTATATGAAATAATGAAGTCACATTAAAATACTAGAGTTCAGAGGTAAATGAACACTTGTTAAATCACATTCATTTTGTTTCACGTTAGTGATCCAGGCTTAGCCATTTTTGGGACAGGTACCAACATTTTAGATATAAGACATTACTAAAATGACTTCAGAATTCAAGCCTACCTAACCATTTTTTATTAGTACCATCCCATGAACTTTACTGCTTCTTGTTTTTATTTCTTACTTATTTCCAATGGAAATACATGTACATTCAGTTATCTAAATACGTAATTAACTAAGGGTATGGGAAATCAACACTACAGTAATTGTTTTGTAAGTGCTAAAATCAGCGCTTTCCTGAAATATTGTTGGTTATTGTTAAGTCCATTATATTTTAGACTTTGAGTTCATTAAAATTCTTATTTTTATTTTTGAGATCAATATTTTGAAATGCAAAGCACTTGTGTGAGTAAAACTTAGGTAATTTTTTCCCAAAGAGAAAACTAACAGAATTTTCCTTAGAGAGGAAAAAAAAATTTTTTTAACTTAAATGAAAATATTTTAACATTTACAATGTGCATATTTTCTTGTGATTTTTTTTCCCTTTCAAGTTCTCTCACTGTCTATAATTTAAAGTTTTTGTTTGCTTGTAAAGCTTACATAATTTCAGGATTTCTAAATAATCTTTAAAGTGTAATAAAGCATTTTCTAAAATGGCTTTGTTTAAATGGGAAATGGAATCTCACCCTTTTTATTAGAAGGGCTTGCCACACATTACCTCTTAACTACTGATATAGAAGTGTTGAATATAATTATTAAAATTTCTTCAATGAAAATAAAGGCAGGAAATATAGGATTCCACAAAAGAGATAGAGAAAAAAGTTTACATTAACAATATTTTATCATTCCTCTGTCTCTAGTTGGTTGTAGTTGAAGTGGCTCTGTAGAAACATACTTTTTATTTTATAATATGTATCAAGTATAATACACTTATAGAGTTTCCCACTATAACTTTTATTTTGGCCCAGAACAAACAGTAAGGACTATTGGGGGAGTGAGGTGTGTTCTTTCTTCAAAATATTGAATTACCATGCTACATTTTATTGGTTTCACAGGCAATTTACTTATCAGGTAGTTATTTGATTAAGTTAAGTACAGGCTTCTTCAGGCAAACTTTAGAAACCAGAATGTTTGGATAGGAATTTTTTACTAGTTTAAAGATGGCGTTATTGAATATGGATTCATGGAGCACGTGGCAGTTTTGATAGGATAATTTTTTTGTAAATGATTTTATATTGTACTTGAAAACATTCTAATTGCTTCACTTTTTTTTTTGATGCTGTCTTTTTCTAGGGTATGTATATTAAATCAACATATGATGGCCTTCATGTAATTACTGGAACCACAGAAAATGTAAGTATTGTAATATTTCAGATTCTAGTGTATGTTTTTCTTTTTATTGTTAAACAACTTATATATCTCACATAATTGAGGTTGACTTCTGAGGACATGAACAGATGAGGAGAAAAAACTAAAAGGACACATTGAGTTAGTAAGTGCTAGTTTGGGGAGAATTTCAATCATTTTATTTAGTTTAGATTAACTATTAGAGTAAATCACATCTTTTCTCTTCACAGCCAGAGATTTGTCTTTGTTAAGTATTTTCTGGTTTATGACAAGTTACTGTGACATCTAAAAGAATCCACTTCCATCTGTCAAATAGTTTAGTTATATTAAGAAACTTATATAAGAAAGAATCATCAGATATTTCAGGCTTTCTGAAAATGCATTATAATTCAGCTTAATTCAATGAAGAGAGACAGCATGGTATAGCTCACTGGTTTTCACAGTGAGGTCCCTCCCTGGATCAGCAGCATCAGCCTCCCCTGGCAGCTTATTAGAGATACAGATTCTCGGGCCCCACCCCAGAACTACTGAATCAGAAATTCTAGAGACCAGCCACTTTCTTAATTAGAGACTTTGTTTTAACATGTGACTCTGACACATGCTCCAATTTGAGAACCACTGCAAGCAGTGGGTCAGAGTCCCTAGGCCTATGTCCTACAATTAGTTCTGCATCTTAATGGCAGTGTAATTTTTGGCAAGTCACTTACCCTGTCATTGCTTTAGTTTCCTCAACTGTAAATTGGAAATATTATCTGCACTACATACCTTACTAGGTTGATGTGAAAATCAAATAAGATAGTAAATGTGAAAGGCTATTCAATTCAATGAAGAGCTACAGAAATGTGAAGCGATTGTGTTGAGCCTGAACATGATCACAAAAATAGATTTGAATAGTATAATAAATCATTATTCCTCCATTTGGTTGTCCCAGACTTCCATCTTGCTCTTAAGCAGGTGCTGACCTTTGAATTTTTTTTCTTTTAGAAATTCTGACAAATTACATGTCTATGCTGTGTTCCTTCAAAGAAGACTGGGGTGGAGTTAATTAATCTCAAGTTATTATAGATCTCAATATTTTACCAACATTTTCTTTTTTAAAAAATCAACATTCTTTTCACCTAATTCACTTACTACTTTAATCATTTATTGCTTTTTTCCCCACTCACTTCTCTTGGTTTCTTGAGAACAGTGAAACACATAATATACATTGCAGTTGGATTGCTGTACTGGCTTCACATTTAGTATTAAATATGGGGTCAGAAATATCAGTTAAATGCATATTGTCAACCAGTTAAAAATTTTAAATGCAGTGAAATACTGTAAACTATACTCCTATCAGTGATTGATCATTCTCATTTATTTGTACATTCCTCCAATCATTCATTTATTCATTTGTTCTTGTAACAATCTTTTGTTTCATGTCTGCTGTGTTCCAGGCGTGGGGCTAGGTAATGAAAGAATTTTTAAACTAAACTAGCTTGCTGTTCCTAAGGAATGCAGCTAGGGGTTTATGTGTGTAAACAGGTACTGAAATTTGTGTAGACAGACAAAGGAAAGAATCATAAATGCTGCAAATGAAACCAGAGAAGTAATCACAGAAATGATTTTGAACTGTATCTTGAAGAATTGATAAGAATGCATCTCTGTACTGTCTGGGGTCTATAAAAAAGTTGAGTACTATGTACTGCTCATATTAATTACTCAGTAATATTTGATAAATGGTGAGTGATCAAAGAAAGATTGATCCTATGAGTAGTTCAGATATGAACCATATATTAATGGCTTATCATTTAATTATTTTTTCTTGAAATTATTTTATTATTTTTGGTACCCACAGTCATTTATCATTAGTAGATCTGTGTTGAGTCTTAGTAAAGCTCCTCACTAAAGTGGTTAAGTTATTTTGCTTTGTTCTGCCCTAGTTTCTTAGTTTTCTTTTAGGTAAAATGAGAAGTTTGGACAAAATGATCTCTAGGGCCCCGTTTAACACTGAAAGTCTATAATTTATATGACTTATTCCCTTTTTACTTATCTGTGAAAGAAGTTGTTTCAGTTTCTTTCAATTTTATATACCAACTATCATTTTCTTTTACACCATGATTAGAACAATTGGCTTGATATTTTTCATCTATACTGTATAGTTACAGCCCTATTACATTAATGATTTACAAACTTTTCAGAATTGTTGCATGGTACTTGTCTAATTTGATAATATGCCTACCTCCTAAAGGTGCTATGAAAAAAATACATTTTTTTCTTGTTATGATACCATTTTTAGGGTTGAGTTCATATCCTAGATGAACTACCCTCTTAAGTGTTATTACCTGAGTAACCGGAATTCTATGGAATATCATTTTACCTTGAATTCTAACCTATAACAGATCATTCTTTTGTGAATTTCACGATTTGTTGAATTGAGGTTAATATTGTTTCAAGACTTTTTTGTTTTAAAATAATTGGAAATTGGAAATGAATAAAAAATAAACTGGAAATCACTTTTAAAATAAATCCTTTCTATTATTAGCTATCTATAGAGTGCAAACAATATATTTAACACTAGTAGTCATTTTTCTTTAATTTTTTAAAGATTAATTAATTTCTGTTCTAATTTAAAGAGGTGAGCTTACTGTAGTATTTTCAGGGAGAGGAAAGGACTGACAAAATTTATGTTTTTTATCATTTCTATTATGTTAAATTTAGTCACCTGCAGATCGTTGCAAGAAAATCCATGCTGGCGATGAAGTAATTCAAGTTAATCATCAGACTGTGGTATGTATAATTACCTTATGAGTCAGTGGGAGGAACTAATGTAAAGATTTGCTAAAGCTTTAAAAAGGATATCAATGAACTGAAATGCCTACTTGTGTACAAAATTATTGATTAGCCTTTTTTAAGATAGCTGAATGAATATTCTTAATTATTTGACAGAAGGTAAGGCATAATTTAAAAAAAAAACATAGTTTTAATACAAGGTTTGGAAATACTGGTGTTGGCTGAAGTTAGATATGCATTTCTATATAGACAGGTGCAGGATAATGTTATATACCCCATGAACTGAGATAATAATTTTGGGCTAAAAATTAAAGTGATGATGCACACAAATTCAACCTTTTCTGGATAAAACTTTCAAGTTTTACGTTACAAACTACGGAATTACCTAGTAAGTATATTTTGTAAGGGTATACATTCATTCATCTACTTTAACATTGATTGTTCACTGAAGTGTCTGGTAGATTGGTTTATAGTCAATGTTGATCTTTTTTAAACAAATTTAAGCATTAATAGCCAAATTGGCTCTTCATTTCCCAAAAGAGGACTACAGGTTTTGTTTTAAAACTGTTGCACGTAACTAAATAAGTTCATAAAATTTTCTTGTTTTGTGAACCTCATGAATCCCTTTCTAGGTTAAAATCTTGACAGTGCCATTTTTGTGTCTATGGTAGACTTTCAAGGGCTATTTTTTTAATGTTAGTTTTAGAAAATGAACATCATATGATTTTCACTTTGGGCTGTTTTCTGTCTCAGTTGATTTACTTTCTTCTTCTATAGCTGCCAAAATAAAGTATATTCTCTAAAACAAATGAAGTCAAAATAATCCAATTATTTATATAATAAACTTCATTTGAAAAAAATGTGGTTTTTTTCCTGGTAAATGTTCTACTTACAGCTCACTAATCCTTTGGAGTGAATAATTATTTCCTATTGTACCTTTTAACTAAATTTGTTTTTGCCTGTTCTAGTCATAGAAGAAACTATTAAAAAGAAAGGCTATATTTTGGGGGTAAGAAGACCGGTGTGAAAAACTCCAGTCTTTCTCACCGATTCTAATGTGAAGGCAAAAGCCATTTCATTTTGGCTTTGAGTAAACTGAGAACTTTGTGATATTGTGGAGAGGCTCCTGAACACTGATAATTAAAGTTACACTGTTTCCTCAATGAGTTTATTAATTAAGTGAATAAAAATTAATGAAAGTTTAAAAAATTAAACGTATAGGTGTTAGGTTAGTAATAATTAATGCAGAATTCTGGTCATCAGTAAAGCCTTTCCACACTATGACAGTTTTGATAATGAGAAAGTTGTCATTACTAGAAACTATACAAAGTGGTTGTCCTAACTAAAGTTTCTTGTCCCCTAGGATGAGGATTTGGGCAGTGGGATAAAGCAGCTGCTTTAGTAGCAGTAGACAGGCAGCTTCTCCGAACTCTTGTAATGTTCTTGCTGCCTCCATTTTTGCAACGTGACCTAAACAAATATGACATCTGTTCAATAGTTGGACCAATTTCCAATTGGTCAATTTTAAATGGGTGGAATTAGTCTCTAATAAAAAATAAATTTGTTTAAATGATACTCTTTGTGGGGCAAAGATTCTGATGTTGACCAAATGAATATGAAAGTCTTTAAAAGACTACAAGTGAACTAATAAACTATATATAGATTGGTGATACTTAAATACTGTGAGAATGTGTAAATACATCTTTGCATCACAGGAATATTCTAAAATATTGAAAATGACACAGAATGGTGGTTGAGGGATCTTGCTTCCAGTTTTTTGTTCTGAAATTGACTTTTGGCTTTAAGTGAATCATAGTAACTATTTAAGCATCAGTTTACCTTTTTATAATAATAATAACCATAGCCACGTTTATTGAGTTCTTACAGTGTGCCAAGCATCATGTTAAGTACTTTACATATTTTATGTCATTTACTACTTAAAATAATTATACAAAAACAGTGTATGTGGAAATTGAGACTCAGAATGATTAACTCACCTGCAACTCAAAGCTCTCTGACTCCAAGGCCTTCAGTTTTACTATACTCCCTCTCCAAACTCAAATTATAAAATTATCAAGCAAAGGGGAAAGAATTCTAAGGATCATGTAAGTAAAACTCAGGATTTAGTGAGAGATTTAAGGGGGAGGGGGGCAAGAGTAAGAGAAGAGGAAAGGAAGTGAGAATTTACATAACTAGGGCAGTGAATCAGCTGAAGTGAAATTAGAACTGGGTTAGAAATTTAACTTTATTTTTATTTCCTCCTTTCCTTCAGACAAATATGTAAAACACCTATCACAATGCCAGGCACACATTAAGAGCTCAATAAAAATTAACTTTCCAACCTGCCTTCCTCCCTTTTACCTGCAATAACTCTTGGGCCAATTGGAGTCCGGTATCTTGGCAGACTGCTACTAGAACCTACAAATTGATTTTGGATGATAATAGAGACATTCTCTGACAGGTGAACAGGTTGAATTCTCTAAAAGTAGCCTTCCTTAATAATGGGATCAATCACCAGATTGTCTTCTTTGTGTTCAAATGAGAGGCCTATTTGTGTAAGAATGGCTCATTTTATTAAATGCAGGCAGTCTGCTCTCTCTTTCTTGATTTTGCCTCCTTTGTGGTCTGTACGGTGCTTTTAACTTCTTACTAGACAATATACAGAGGTGGTGAAATGGAAATTATCTGGGTTTTGTCACTATAAAAGGTTTGGTAGGTAGATAAATAAGTTGGAACAAGTATAAATTATTTGTAGTCTACAATTGCCCCTTCTGTCCCACCATTAATTACCAGAGACATTAGGGGTTGGTTATGATATAATAATTAGATTAAGGGATAGCCTCATACATTTGAAATACTTACTTAATATTATTTTATTTTAATCCAGTAATTAATTGACCAGAATAGTGAGATAATTGCCAATATTGTTCTCTTCCAATTTAGATTCAATAATGAAGAGTAATGTTCAATCTTATATTTAAATGTTATTAGCCCAGTTAGTATTTTTCTATAATTCTAAAACTTCCTACTGCTAAATGTAGTAATAGATGATATAAAATCTGACAACTTTTCTTATTTTAAAATACATAGAAAAGCATCTTGAAATTTTTCCCTAAGGGTCTGAGAAAGTTGGATGACTCACAGATGAATTTAAATACTATTTTTTTTGAAATTGCTAGTATGGTATATCTTCAAGATGTCCAATTAGATGTATGTATTTTCTAGTTTGCTCTCTTTTTAAAAATTATATTTTCTTATTTGAAATGAAACTGGAAGTTTTATGTCCTTTTTCATATTGCTATATTCTTTATTATAAATGGCTTTTAAGCTTTTCAAATCAACATACTTCTGTGGCTGAGACACTGTGGCTGCCAGGTAGGAAGAAGAAAAAAATCATGAACATCCAAGCAAAGCAGACTGAGTCCTATTGCATGAAGATCCAACTCCTCAAAGCTGCTGGAATCTCCCAAGATTTTTTCCACTTCATCTGCCACTACATCCCTCTCTCTGGGAGATACCTCGGCATAGTTTGAACCAGCAACTCTGCCCTCACGATGCACTTTTAACACGTTTTTTTAGCTGATGAGACTATTTATAGTTACTAAATCTATTGGGGCATATTCCTAATGAATCTGTTAAATTTTATGTTAATACTGTTTTTGGTGTGTAAGTGTTTTAAAGATTCTATCCATACTAAAAACAGATATTTTTTTCTTAGGAATATTGGTTAAAAGGACTGGGTTATGTGGTGGTTGAATCCAGCATTTGGAAAATTTCCTTTTATTTTGTGTAAATATTAAAACATATTCACTATTATTCTGAAAGGTCTTCTGGAACCTGGTGACTACTTTCTGGCACAAAATGGTTTAATATATGTGGCTATAAAGGCTACTGAAGTGGAAAATAACTAGGTTGAGATAGTCAAAAAGATAGACTGCAGCAAATAGTTGGGATGCTGGACACTGAGAGTGAGAAATGGAAGATGAATACTGTAAGCTAGGGTTCTTTATTACCCATCAAATGGTAAACATTGCTCAACAAGACTTACAGGTGGTGGCAGTGGGGGCTGGGGAAAGGGAACGTATTAAAGGACTATTGAGTCATCTGGAAAGGTCATTCTAACTTCATTTATATAGTTCTCAAAGGTGTCTCCCTTATTCTCTCTCATTCTCACCTCTAGTTTCTCCTTTTTGATTTTGTCCTTGCCCTCTTGTTCCTTTAGCCCCAGAACAGGAGAGTATTGTTTACGAGGGAAACCAGCATCATCATAATGGATGCAGAATATGGTGACCCATTAAAGCCCATCTCTCCGTTTCCCTCCCTCTCACCCTACCACCCAGTCCCTGAAGTTCAGCAGGAAGGAGTGGCTTATTGAATGGAATCCATACCATGATATTGACTAACACCAGATGTTCCCTTTCTTTCTCTCTCTTTTTAAATTTACTGAATTGTTGTCTTTATTTTTTATGGGTTTTTTTTTTTTTCTAATTCCATTTTCTTTTCCTTTCCTTTACTATTGTCATCACTTCTCACTGGACTGCTTCTCCTCCATTCTTCACTTTGTTCACTTTTTTTATTCTTGCCTGTTTTCTTCTGTTCTTCCTTCTCAGATGAGGAAATATTTATCTTATAATTCCTTATGCCCAAAATATTGAAAACTGAGACCTCAAATGGCAATATTTCTGGTGTACCCCACGTCTTATTCCTGTAAACACAAGATGTTGCTGGAGTACGGAGATTGAATATATTAGCATGGCATTTAACATATTGCTTAATGAACGATTATGAAATTACCATAAAATAACTCTGTTAGGGTTCTAAGAAATTGGTATTCTAAAACAGGAAGTGAATTGTTCTCTTTTGGAAGGGAAAAAAATCATGAAGAGTCATTTATCAAAAATTAAAGGAAACAATCCATCATAGATTTCAGTTACTCATAGTAATATTTTATTTCAGGGTCTACCTTATGTAGTAGGTAGTTTATGAGATTATCATAGGTTTTTTTTCTTCTATTTTGCATTAAACATTGTAGATTTGATGAGAATGTGAAAAAACTGGTTTCAAAGTGCCACATACTGATATAAACTATGTAATATTTTATCGTGCTTAGAGAAATCAATTCATTACTTTATTATCCAATATAATATTTTGTGAGTTTTCTATACCAACTGAAATTTATTATATTAAGTCTTTATATAAAGGAACTAAGTTGTATGATGCCTTAATAACGGTAACTTGCTATTAACCAATTTATTTTTTCTGCAGATTTCTACATCCTGACTTATTTCTTTCTCAGTTCTATACGTCTTACTAGCTTCACCAGGAAAAATGTAATTGCCTTTGAAAATGGTTACTCCCAATTTATTTTTATTAGTAGAATATATACATCTTTGGTATCAACAGATAGTTAATATGATCTAGTTGTTTTACATGGAATTTTAAGAGGTTTTTTTGTAAGTGATTATTTTGTATGTTTCAAATTATCTATTGGCTGATGTTCTTACCTGCTTTGGCTTATTAAGTGTGCAACTCATTTGCAAATCAGCATCAATAGCTGCAGCCCTTTTCCTGCCTGTATGGAAAAGGCAAAAAGTCAGCCGGTCACAATTGCCTAACTCACTTTCTGTCTGTAATAGGGGTGGGCAATTAGTAGATAATATTTAACAGTCTGAAAAAGATAAAAATTATTGAATGAAAGGGAAACACATTAGAGCAGCATAACACAGGAAATTCAAGAGATAATGGTAATAATCTCGAATTCTTTTTAGGTTATTTAGCCCTAGGATTCAAATATAGGCTTCATCCACTAAATTAATATTCTGAACAGCCTGGTGGCTAAAAGTTAGGCAATGTAACCACTGATAACTTCTACATTTCTCTCATCTTACTACCCTAATACTAGGCAATAAAGAATTTTTTTTTAATTGGAACAAATGGCCGAGAGAGTTCGTTATGGCCCCATTTGGAGCTGAGATTGAGTTACCTTTTTTGTCTGAGTTGTTGGATTTCTGGTAAAATGATTTCTAAAGATAACTGCTACAGTGAAAGTATTTTTAGCCAGTATGGAAGTTCTTAAATTTTTTATTAATAAGGATTTAGAGTGATGTTTATTTAGCATATATATGCATATATACATACACATGCTTTGGTTTTGTTTTGATACATATAGACATCTATTGCAGTATTTGCTTATATTTTCAAGTAAACATGTCTTTGTTAAACATGTGACAGTAAATCATATCATAAACATTATAGCAAAAGTTATACATTTTTACGCATGTCACTTTTTGAATAGCAGGGTTTGGGTTACTTTTAATTTTTTCCATTTGGATTCCTAAATTAAATTAAGCATGGTTTTTCATAAGTACAGATTTTTTTTGTACCTTCTCAAAATTCTTATAAGTAGGAACTATAGATTTTTAGATAACAATGCTTTGTTTCATCCTTTAGTTTTGTTGACTAAGACTCTTTTTTATTTTAAAATGTGTATTTCCAGTATCTTTGCAAGAACAGAAATGAAATATAGCAAGGAATGGCTGAAATGTAATAATTTCCTAGTATGTAAGCACAAAATTGTTTTAAAATTTAACTCATGTAAATATCTTTAAAACTTTTAGTTAAAAACCTGTATTATTATGGTTCTTTTAAAATATGTTCTTGATTTTGGGGGGGATGAGGTTCTGTGGCATGATCAAAGATTCTCCCCAAAAGCCTTTTGCTGTAATGTGATTGTCTTCTTCCATCTTTCTCTGGCAGAGGCTTTCAAATTCACTCAATTTGATGTTTTGGAATGAAATAAAAATAACATTGGCTTTGATTCAGTTTCTTATAGCACATACAAATGTAAACCATTAAGCCTCCAAAATAAACCTTTGGCCTTCAGAGACCACAACAGTACCAAATACCTTGTGGAAATGGAAGAACGGAAAGAGAGCTGTATACTCAAAATGCTAAACTGTACCCACAGTTTTTGAATCAGCCGGCCACAGAAGCAGAGACACCAGTGATAGAAAGGCTGCAGTTAGGATACGTGATAGATAACAGGAGATGATGCAAGTAACAGGATATGTAAATGTATCACTTTTGGTGAAAACTATGTGGGTGAGTCGTAAAATGTAAAGGAGAAAAATGATGACTGTTTTCTTCCTCCCACGACCTGCCCCATGAGCCAATCAAGAAATTCTGATGTAGTTCTACAGAACTTGTTGGTTATGGAGGAAAAGACTCCAGGAAGGTGTTGCAGTAGGTAAAAGTACTAGTTTATTGTAGTCCTCAAGTTGGCTTTCTGTCTTGGACTACTTGTTCATTCTATAGCAGTAAGAAATTATGTTTTCTGTGCTTTCTCTTTAAATATAATACACACGTTGTATAAATGTATCTCTGAAATTCACATGAAAATATTAAGTACAGAAACATACATGTAAATCAAATTGTGAGCAACTCAACATTGTCCAAGTTTTAGAGTAAAATTAAGCCACACAAAAAACAAATACCTTAAAAAACAGATGCCTTGGCATCCTCTTATTTCACTGGATAAGTGCCTTTTAAAGTTAAGGAGGATGTGAGATGTAGAGTTGTTCAATGAATAAAGATGTAAAATTGTGGGGGGTTTTCCCCTAATGAAAATAAAACTTTTAATTCCCATATTCTTTCTTTTCAAATGCTTGTTCCTTTTCTCTTCTCCCAAGATTGCCTTTTCTAAACTAATGTTTGTAAAAATATCAATACTAAGGTTTTATATAAAATTATACCTTAGGGCATTTCTGAATACTGTGAATTACCTACTTAAATTACTTCATGCTAGAATTTAAAATCATTTTTTGTGTGTAGTTACTTAACCAAATGCATACCCTTCAGCTTATATTCACTTATATTTGAACCGTGGGCAAACCTCTGTTTCTACTCAGTAAATGAATGGAAGAAGAATTAGGATATCTCCAAATATACTATAATTTAAAATTGTAAGACCTTCTCATTAATATTTTGTGAAGAAAATAAATTTAAGTGAAGGTGAAGTTTCTAGATTGGTACTCAAAGTTTATAGTTCTAGGATCTTTGAAAGATATTGTGTATCAAAATTCTTTACTTCTAAAATGTTTATAACTATGACATTTCTTTCACATAGCTTGTTTTACTAAAGAAAGAGGCAGTCACGGATACAAATATGTTAAATTTATTAGATATATCAATATCTTTTTAGTAATGTGAAGGAATAGAACATCATAATAAATATCACAGCAACAAAAGATTTGGTAAAGACATAGTGTCATTAGTCTCAGCATGGTGGATTGTGTATTGAGTTAAGTCTCTAAAGTGCTTTTAAGAAGAGTAAAAGGACATTTGGGTGTAGCATGGCTCATGTCGTTAGACATTCATATAGGCACACCTCAAGTCTCTTTGAAATTTCCTTTGTGAAGAGGTATAATTTATACATTACAACTTGTGGGTAAGAGTGTGTATATACACAGGAGCATGTGTAAATGTTGATGAATCTGTTACTTTGTGTTGTGAAGGATAATAACTTTAAAAATAGTTTAAGAAATGTCCTATCTTCCTGACTAGGTATAGAGATGCTTTCTTGTAACTCCAAATACAACTGTGACAAAGGTAAAGCAGTTTTGGGTTGATAGGCTTAAATTCTTACCTTTATGCTTATTTTAACTTTGGCTTCTTGGGACCACAGTGTAGAGTTTCTTTTTATATGTTGGTCAAATAATTCACCAGATGTTTGGGAATCAGATAGGCTAGGGCATATCCTAAAGGGGTCAGAGACTACTTCTTCCCACTATGTACCAAGAGGAAAGGAAGCCACTCATCTCTTCAGCACCAACCCCAAAGCCTCTTGTGCACCTAATCTGGGCAACTCATTGTCCAGGGACCTGCCACTTATGTTGCCCTTCACCTAAGGAATTACAAGCCCCATCTACAAGAAAGCAGAACCTCTGGCTTTTAATACTTGGGATACCTTAAAGACTTTCTTGGGAAATTTAATTTGGTTTGTGTTGTATGTAAAATACATTTCAGTGTGCAAGTTGGCAACTACATCTAACTTGCCATTGCTTAGAGACACTGGCTTGTGCTACTTTGGACAGTCAGGAAGATAATATTAGTAGTTCAACATATGTGAAAAACATATTATCTATATCTAATAGTACATAATTTGTATAAGGTACATATGGTGATTTTTAAAAGATTCATTCTAGCCCATCATCTTAATATGAATGAAATATTCTAATAAATGTTGAGAAAGAGAAACTTGGCCTACTTACAACCACTTTAAAACAGTTTTCTGATTAAAAAAAAACCTTAAAAGTGTTTATATAATGTGTATGATAAAGCAGTCTTTCTATGACAAATGGGAACTCTATCCACTGTTATATTCCTTTTCATAATCGCATCACTATGACTTTAGGTCTGGAGTATCCAAGATGCAAATACTACTTTTTTCAAATGTTCATGTATAAGAAAGTTTATTTGGTAATTTAGGGTAAAGAATGTCTATTATAGCTTTAGTATCATCAAGTATATGCATTTAGAGAAAAATTTAATACATGTTGGTTTTACATACTAAACTAAACTCCCATTGGAGTTTCAAGGCACTTTATTGTCTCTGAAACCCTTACATTCTCATGTCACCATATGATGTCACTAGTCAAGTTTTTAACAAATATTAAATATAAAGATTAAATAAATAAAGATTCTGTAGGTGGGAGAAAAATTGTAAGCAGAAGGAAGAGTGCTTTTGCAGAGACATGCCTGAGGAAGAAAGCAGTGTTGAGGAGAGTGTATACTTAAATCCACCACCTCTTCCACCCATATAGAACTGAAAGTTTCTCAAAACAGTGATACTTTGTCTCACGCCTTTCTCCACTCCCTCAAATTCCACATCCCCTTCACCTGTTGACCTCCTAAGAAATTCAGCTTATGCCAATAGGAAGCCTTTCCTTAATCCGCAAGGATGGGTTAGATGCCCCTTTTCGGGGCTCCCACTGCACCCTCTATTCATATATTGAGGTTCTTCTCTTTATCATAAATGTTTCCCACTGCTCACTATGCTCTTTAACGAAGGTCAGGCTGATGTATGCACCATTACATGCATACTGCATGGAAGGTACATGATAAATAAACTGTAAGTTATTATAGTTAATCTTAAAAACATTAAGCACCTAAAATATTCTGGACATGGACACAAGTCCAAAAAAAAAAAAAAGGTTAAAACACAGCAATCCGTTTTAACAAGCTTTCTAGGTGATTCTACACATGCTAAAGTTTGAGAAGCACATTAAAGAGACACTAGACCCCCATGGCCATATTGACGAAGGAGCTATTTGAGGAAGTGATTCTTTAGTTGGACCTTCAGAGACCTTTTCAAAGGTTTTTAGGGGAAGAGCACTTTCTCACTGTAGCAGTATTTCGGAGCTACAAAAGGCTAGAGGCAGAATGACCAGTTAGGACTCTATTTTTAAAGTCTAGCAATCAGGTAAAGCAAGCCAGAACGAAGACAGTAAGAAGAGACATTAGTTGCTAGAATCTGTTCTTTAGGACAAGTGGATTAAAAAGAGGAGAAGTGGTCGTAGGTGACCCTGTGCTCCAAATTTGAGACAGTGATGTTTTTTATTGATGTTGAATGAGAGCAGGGAGATAATGAGTTTGGTTTTCAAAATGTTGGATTTATTCGAATTACCAATGGGATATTTATAGAGGGTGGCGCATGCTTGCTCTGGTAATGCTTTGTGCTTTAGAATTAAACAGACCTGAATATGGATTCTGGCTTTGCCACTTAGCCAAATTCGTAATATTGGCAGAGAAAACTTTGAATCTCTTTTTGCTTCAGTTTTTTCACATGTGAAATGGGTTTAATAGTTTCCCTCATACAGATGTTAAGAATGGAAATACAAAGAAAAGCAACATAATATAGTTATGAAGAATATAGCGTAGTGAATTATTGATGCTTGATTGATGCTTGATTATTATTAGTATGGATGAACTGAACTGTTGGAAGTATGTCACTAGAGTTCTTCTAGAAAGCAAGGATGATTAGATTTGAGAGTCATATACACAAAGTTGGTAGTGGAAGCTCTGGGAAGAGACCATTGTAGGAAGACAGCATGCAGTTTTAGAAAGGAGTCTAACAGTTAGCCTAGGGTAAACACCTGCATTTATCGGTTGTGAGGAGGAAGAAAAGATAGAGAACAAACGATAAGAAATGTACCAGGACCTAATCTGTTGTATCATCTATTTGCATTTTCCTACCCATTCTGTGTATTACAGTTGGAATGTATCCTGACATTGGAAATCTATTGTAATCATTTAGCCTCTGCAAGTATATTAAAACATCTCTTTTGGTATTGAGCACACTATTTCATAAGCCAACTGATTCTTTTTTGGATGTCTTTGATTATTAGAATATTTTTCTTCACATGTATCCTTAACCCATTATCTCTTGAAATTTTGTACCTTATTTAATTCCTTCCCGTATTAGTGGATTAACCTCTTATGTTAACCACCACTAGGATCCCTTCTTCCTTCTTTCAAATCTCCCTCTATCCTCTACCACAGAAAAGCTTTTATTGCAGCCAATGTAAAGAATACTTGGCAATCATTTTTTAAAATTACTTTTATATCCTTACATGGTTTCTAAGTCGGGTCTGTCACACAATATTTTAAAACTATAGGCAGAAACAAATGGGAAAATGGAAAGCTAATCCTTGGAAAATGATTATTTTGCTTATTTTCACATGAAGTTCTAATTCACGTACTTGCCTCTTTATGATACCAGTTACCCATGTCTCCCTATAATCTGTCAACCATAAGTATCTAAATAACAGTTAAAGAGAAATAAATTAATTTCAAGAATTCACTACACTTTATTATATGGCTGAAGATACATTAGGATATCACAGAACCAAAGCTGGGAATCATTTTTCCTGGAGCGTTAGTACCACGTCATATTTGACCTTGGATAGAACATGGTACAACTCAATAAATGGATACAATTGTTAAGAATTATATACAGTAGACAAGATAGAAACTAATGAACAAATGAACCAAATTAGAGAGTTTGAGATAGGTCTAAGGGAAAGGACTATTTGAGAGACGTGATCGGTTGCTGTTCAGGAGTGTACAAGCCCTGGATGAGACTGATACAGCTAAAACCTACCTCTGTTATTGAGAAAAATGTCACATATAGGCTGTGAATTGCTCAGCCAGCTTCATTCCCATTTAGTGATTAATATGTGAGCCTGATTTAACACTTAAATATCTACTGAAATCATTCATTAAACCAAAAATCAATAGATAATACAGTTCTTGACTTATTAAGCATAGCTGAGTAGTAAATTTTTTTTGCTAATCATCTGAAAGTATAATTAACAGAGAAGATGTGATTCCTCCATCACCACCTTTTACTGTTTTAAGTAGTGTTGTCTTTCTGGTTCTACACTTTTTGTGGAAATTGTCCCTGCATAACAAACTGTCCTCATTAAGTAATTCATAAAATTCATGATTTTCTAACTGGAATATTACTATTCATGGACTAAGTCCATTTATTTAGTTGATTTTGTTATTTATAAGAATAACGTGTTTATCACTAAAAGTTCAGGAAATAGAAATATAAAGAAGAAAATATATACTGTAGTTCTTACTCCCTTTTAGCATAACCACTGCTCATGATGTTGTATATCTCTATGTTTTATATATTTATATAAAATTTTTTTACAAACGTAGAGTTGAGTTACATTTGCTATTTTGGAACTTCCTTTTTTTCCACACAACAATTTTTATATCCCTTACTAATAATGAACATTTACATAATGTACAGTTTTTGGTTGGTTTAAACAGTACTGTGACACACGTGTTGCACATTTATCTCTACTTTTATCCAAATCATTTCCTTATGGTAGTGGAAGTAGAATTGGGGAATCAAAGGTACATACTTTATATGTGTCTTCATGGATATTTGCTTACTTTTATTTAAAATATTGCTAATGTTATGTCAGTGAGAGAGGAAAAGCTGATTGATAAATAGTAAAACTTGTGTTGCATATAAGTGTTGAATCACTAAATTGTACACCTGAAATTAATATTACACTATATATGGTAACTAACTGGATTTAAATAAAAACTTGGAAAAAAAAAGAAAAATGGAAAAAATAGTAAAATTACATACTTTTCTGCATTATATAACATTCAGCTCTAAAATTAAAATCTAACCAAATTACTACTTTCTCATCAAAAAACAATTCTACTTTCTCATGGAAAAACAATTCTATTTTTTGAGACTACATATTCAAAAAGAGCATAAATTATGAAAGAACAGGATGAATCAGATTGCAGCAAACATTATATGGGAAAACACCATCTAGCCTTAGAAATTCCCAACTAGGCACAATGATCATATCAGAAAAAAATGGAAAGAAATTGGTGGATAGAAATATGTAATTCATTGTCGAGAATACATATGCTGAAAGAAAAAGATGGCCATCGTATTGGCTGTTTTAGTGTAGTTAGTAATTATTTGAATAAATAAAATAAATGATAAAATGTGGTTATCATTAATAAGTTGTTCATAAACTCTTCGTATAAACAGCATGTTTTCTCCTCCAAACCTTGAACTCAGAAATCTGCTCGCATATTTTTTTGGCAAGCAAAATGAACACTTGGATTTGAATTCAATTCGCTTTGACTCTTGGCTTACAGAAATGGCTGCAGAAACACTACTTTGCTATCAGAGGAATCAGACTCAATGTAATACACCTTTGGGCACATAATAATTCCCACTTACGTGTAATGGGAGACATTTGACCAGTTTCATTACTTTAGTTACCTGCATTAATGTGATTTTTTTTTTTAACTGGCAGCCTCTTATTCGTGTTCGGCAAGTATCAAAATGATCATTTTGATTCATATCTGGGACCCCTGAGTTTCTAAGCATTGTAGCATCTCACTTCTTTTTGTCCTGACTTTTTCTCTTCACCATCACTCCTTTCAGCTGCAGTAGAGGTTATGATTTAAATGGATGCCCACGCATTATATAAACCACTGTCTCCCATTATCCCGCAGTGGCTGCAGTCCAGAGTACCTCTTCATCATAGTCTCAGGATCTGTGATTCTTTCAGTGGAAGTGCTTATTTTTTTCAGCTTGATCATTATCTTTCAGGCAAAAACATGATGAATAACAGACAAGGGCACCCATTCCCTTGCACTTGGGTGCCTAGGAAGAAACTAGATTACTGTTCAGACCGTTTGTTAAATCCTGCTTGTAATCCAGGATAAATTTTGATACAATGTCTTTATATAACATCCTGGAAAATTCTAATCCATTCGAGTTGGGAAAAAAGGTTCTTCTTGCTCTTAAGTGTGAAATGTGTTTTTTTTTTTAAATCTTACAATAATAGCTATTTTTAATGTGCTTTAAAGCATAGAGGATTTCAGTTACCTGATAACTGCATAACTAGTCCATCTTCAAGCAAACTAATAAATTATTCTATGTTCAAAAACTTAAAAGGATGATGAGTGAAGCAATTTAACACGGGAAACAGTTGAGCCAGGTTTCAGGACATTTATTAAGTACTTGGGTTTAACTATGCAATACGTTTTGAGGTGATACTCAAATAGAATGGCTTCATTAAATTCAGCACATTATATTTTAAGTTTATAGGGTCATTTGGAACACATTTCCAATTGCTGCATGGGAATAGTGTTACGTTGTCATTTTTTCTTCTATCATAGTGTGGTAAAAGGTTAATTTTATTGATGCTGTCTTCTATGCATCAGAATGTTGCCTTGCTTTGTCAGTACCAGCTCTCAGTAGTATAAAGTCAGTCTAATTTAGAAAGACTTGTAGCACATATCTCTAAAAGATGGTGATGAGAAAGCATGTGGTATAGCTTGCAAGCTCAGGACATTGCCAAATCCTTGTTTTCAAGCATGTGGATTTTTGAATTGTACTTGTGAACAGAGCTTGGATCTAAGCCTTGCACAGCATTAATGATGACATAATTTCTTTAAACTCTAAATTACTCCATTGGTAGGATACCGTTTTAGTCTCTGCTTTGACATGGTAAATGTCCATTATGTTATCTCATAATAATATGGACTCTAATGCAATAACATGGTTAATCAATTCAAAGATAAAATTTCTTTTTTGAGTATATATCTCCTGAAAATTGATAGGATGGTACACCAATTATGTGATTTTCTTTCTTTTTTTTTTAACTAATCTTATTAAAGGGGGAGAACATTAAATCTTTGAATACTGTACCTCAATTTTATTGTAATGATTTTGCTGGTTACCAGGTGGGGTGGCAGTTGAAAAATTTGGTGAATGCACTACGAGAGGACCCGAGTGGTGTTATCTTAACTTTGAAAAAGCGACCTCAGAGCATGCTTACCTCAGCACCAGCTTTACTGAAAAATATGAGATGGAAGCCCCTTGCTCTGCAGGTAATGAAGCTTAATCATAAGTCATACACCATCATTTTAGCCATAGATTATCTCAGTAATGCTTCTTTATTGTGCCTCATCTCAGCAGCATATGGATTAATCTTTGTATGCTTTTGAAAATTGGTTTGTGAAATTATCTCTTCACAGCTTATCCTAATAGGCTTAATTGTGATGAAATCTGTAAGTTACTATAACTAAAACCCAAATGATAAAGAACTCTGCCTTAATTTTGTAAACATTTAAAGCATAATTACAAAAAAACACAAGTTATTTCAAGCCAAAATATGGATAGAGATGAAAATGAGAGGTTTCATTTTGAGATATAATCTTCTATTTAAAAGTTACACTCATACTTCTTGGAGAAACTGAATGATAGTTTATAGAACTCTTTTAAATCAGGTCATAAGATAGTAATAGTTATTTATAAACAGTAGGTAAAGGAAGTTTTATATAGTAATTAAAATGTACCTACTACATTCCTTCTGACTGATCGTTTTTTCTTTTCTACCCTGTCGGATGGCAAAATAGGGAAATTATTGCATTAGAATTTCTGCATTTTTCTTCAGCATGAAACCACTCTAAAATATTACTCTATGGATGTTGATTAATTATATTCATTAAGAAGCATAGTTATCTAGGAAGTTATAAGAATATGATTCTGGTTAATGAAAAACAAGGAAGTAATACGTCTCTTTCCATTTCAGTCAATATAATCTTTAAACGCATTGTAAAAGAAATTTTTGTCTTTCATAAAACCTGCATTTTTAAAATAGACTATTACCTTTCTTGGAAGTCTAGTTTTTTAAAATCGTAATTGCCCACTGAACTAGAACATTGCCCATTGTTCAGATTAAAAAGAAAAGCAATATAAGTAAATTCCATTGTTATCACTGCTGTATAAGTTGTTCCTAACTTCTCTATTAGTACCTTATACCATTCTTAGATGTTTTTCCCCCTAAAATCCTAAATTCTCCATTACACATGAATGGCCTTGTGGATTATAATGATTTCTCATTGTTTAAAACTTTACTACTTATTGTCCTCAAAGCTGGAGTATATTTAAATAGCATAAAAACATTTAAAATGTTCTAACATTAAGGTCTTTAAATTTTTAATATTAATCTTTCATTTTTCAAATGAATGTATGTAAACTATATTAATATGTCCAAATACATTTGATTTGCAGTATATGTCTATTATCAAATATTTTTAATGTCACTAAAGTTCAGAGTTCAATGTTTTTTGACTCATTAAATCATAAATTAGCAGGTCAGACTTTCCCATCACATCATTTTATTTTTTCGCTGTATTATAAGTTGCTTTGTTGTTCCACTCTGTAGTTTTCCTATTGACATGTCTTCCTCAAAGATCCTGAGAGGTGGGAACACCGAAGAAGAGTCCCGCAATTTCAGCCATTAGGTTTTTTTCTCTATATATGTGTAGTTAAATTTAACAACTTCTCTCTAATCCCTTCTATTTCACCTGGAACACCAAAAAGACACTATTTTCTTGTTGATCCATGAACTCTGTTTGAGGGAATATCTCTAGGAAATAAACTGATAATTTGGTCCCTTTTTAGATTCTTTTCCACAAGTACAAACTGGAGAATTAAGGTAATGACACTATCCAGTTAATCACTTTTATGCCAAATGCTGAAATAATCGAAAGACCAACATTTCTTTTTTGCCACACATTTGGTGTGTATATTCAAAGCTGAAGAACAAAGACTTTAATTTTTTTAAATTATTTCACATCATGTTTTAATTATAATTATAATATGTTATTAGGACACTGTTTCTAGGTCCATTGCTAACTGCCAAGAAATATGCCTCACCAGATCACTAATTGTATTTATTCCTCATTGCTTGTTTAGTTACTCTGAGTATATTTATAAATTTACTTTTTCAGATTGCTGAGATCAGAAAAAAGAAAATCAGCATTTCCATAAGTGCTTATATGTATCAACATTTTTATAAATTTGTTACTTCAACTGAATTTAGTTCACTGAAATGTATTGTCCAAGCTCAACTCCTTATAGGTAAACAATACTGTTGGGAGGGTGGGGAACTTACTTTCAGCTGCTTTAAAAATTGCTTCCAACCAAAAAATTGGTTGACTTTTTACAGAGCAGAAGAAAGAGTATTAGTTTTAATTAAATACTTCCTAATGGTGGTAAAACAAGGTCTTGGTAAGAGCAATGGATAAGTCCTCTAACATACTATACCACCATCAACAAATATCCCTGAAATTTTGAAGACCTGATATTGTACCATTGCAGAGTTGTTTCTTGACCTTACAGCTTTGGTCTACTCTAAAATACAGAGACACCAAAAGCGTAATGGGAACTGTCTGGTCAGAATTTTTATAGGGTGTAGATTAACCAAAGATGAACAAAACCTGACAGTACCAGAATCTGTATCTTAAAGGTAGACTGCCTCCAGAGGGGGAAAAGTCAAAGAAATAATGAGATAAGGTCTTGCAGGCAGTTTTGGATTCCTCTATGACTTTGCCTGAGTCCACATATTTTTCCTAGTGTCTAAGAAAGAACCTCAGATGTGAAATATAATTCTTAATGCAGGAATAATCCTCTGTGCAGGCCCAAGTATCAGTCTTACTGTATTCTCACTTCTGGTCTGTATACAAATACGTTGGAGCTAAAATACCCATTAACTCACTTAAATAGAAATCCTCAGTGTTCACACCTGGAGAATTGGACCTTAGGTTATATTTTTCCACAGGAACAGTCTACTAAGAATGATTTAAATAGAGGTTACAAGAAGAAATAATTTATGGCATTTATTTAATTCAATATATCTATTTCAACTTTTTCTTCTCTACCAGGCTTAATTTACCTACTGGCATTTTCAAATAAAATATGGCTGAGTTTGTGTAGTGTGGAGACAGACACTAATAACACGCATCTTAAAAAAGTAAAACTTTATTCTAACATAAGGAGTAATTGTTTTTTAAACTAACAAGGAAATAATTCGTACCTACACAAATAAAATTTAACCTTGTCTACCCCAAGGTAGAAGATTATTAAAGAATACCGCCTTTTCATAAAAGAAGTTTCATTTCTAAAAATATTTTGAAAGGATAGTAAGTTCTATTATTATTCAACTGTAATAATGAATTTGGATTTAGATTTTCTTGTGAAAATCATTCATGAAATTATAGCCAAATAAACAAAAGCATACAATTCAACTTCATGCTCACAGAGCAATTTCATTAGTACATTTCATGAAATTTGGCAGTTCTTTTTTTAAATTTCTGATTTCTCAAACATTCTGCAATAGAATTGAAAGACTTAAAGATACCTTAGTCAAATACTACAAGCAGATTTAATCTGGAGTTGAATTCTGTTGTCATCTGCACCCATTTACAAATAGTAGAGATCTTTTGCCTGAGGTAGAATCTTTTATTCTGTGAGAGCAAACCAGGGATTTCCTGCTTTCCAAGGACTGTTTTTAAAAAACGTGGTCTTAGTAACACTTCTAGTCAATGTCCTGGATTTTGGTGAGCTTGGTGATTGCTTATGGCCAAGTTCTTCCAATTTAATGAAAAAAAATCCCAGGGAACTCTGAATAAACTTCAAGATATATTTTTGGTGTTTGTGGTTTTAAGTTAGTATGCGTAGGTCACAAGCATGTGTGGATGGTGTCATTTTCTTCTTACAAGAAATGCATGGGAGAATTAGCTGGACACTAGCAAGAATGTTGATTGAAATCATCACTGGGAATCAGCAATTTTTAAAAACATTAAAGAATCCAGCTTTTTTGGTGAGAATGCATCTCAAATGATCACTATAATCAATGTTGGAATTCAACATGCTGATATAGGTTTCATTAAACACATTTTTATATGAAATAACATCAAGCTGTATCATTAGAATTATGTTCTTGAACTGCATTCTAATCCATAAATCTCTTATATCTGTGTGAGAGTTTTTGTGTGGTTTTGTGCTTTTCGTTTAAAAGTTTATTGCTTAGCATTATCTTGATGCCATTTTTAACAGGATATTTAACTTTGAGCAGAAAAAAGAAATGGAAAGCAGATAGTCTTAACAGTCAATTTTGTCTATCAACTGGTATAACAACAGAAGAATACTAATTGATTACGTTACATTTCAAATACATACAGATATGAATGATTAAAGTATTCTGTGAAAACCAAAACATAAGAAATAATAAAATTTGTTTTAATATCAAATCTATGGGTCAAGGTGACCGAAAAAACCATTACTAACAAAAGTTATGTTTCTGAGAGTTTTGTTTTAAAAGCATGTTTTGAAGAAGAAGATAACCAATATTAGGTATGACGGTAGAGAAGAAAAGAAATCTTAACTAAAAATGTAATTGTGCTGACTGAGAGGCAGAAACAATTATATGTTTTACATGCTCAAATTAGTAAATAGCTGCAAGCAATTGTCACATCAAATTTTTGTTCAGCAGTGTTTAAGCAAATTAATTAAAGTATCTAAATCACATTTGTGTTTTTCAGCCAAATGCTTTCGAATGTTTTGCTGACTACAGATAATCACCTAAAATGCAAAAACTATTTTTCAGTTTCTTTATTCTTTAGTTTTTCATTCTTTAATTAATATCCTAAAAGTGATGTTTCCTGTAACTTGAAAAATTTGGAAGCGCAGTTTTAATATTGCAGTATTAACTATGCCAGTAAGACTGGACAACACAAGAATAAATACACTCGTATTAGTCTTAGTACAATGTGCAAACTTTGATGCCTCAGTATAGGCATATATATACATAAAGCCATTTTGTAGTGTGACTCTGGTCTATATTTCTTGTATACCATGTAACTACATACTTTTATGCACATATATCTGTATTTTTAAACGTATACAGATATGGTTTCCTGATCAAATTAATGGTCAGAAAAAAATGTTTCTTTTCTTGGTGGTCTGACAGGAAAGGAAAGATTACATGCTTATAAAAGAAGACTCCAATCTTTTGTATGTATGAATTTAGATTCTAGAAAAAGCTGTGAAAAAACTGAGAGTGGGAGAATTTTGAATAAAAGCGTTTCTTTTGCTTAGGTTCTTTTCAGATAATTTAATACTCAAGAAAAGCTTTCCCAGGGAAAATTATGCCCAATAATTTTCCAGATTAGATCTAACATTCTTGATATGGTCAAGAAACTTACAAATTTTATACAATGTCTTGCCTCCCAAAATCCAACATACATTTTCTCTGGAGCATTTGTTTAGATGATTAAGAACAGAGTTGCTAACATAAAACAATATTCTGGTACTTGTGTTGGGAATTATAATAAAAATGTGTTTGAACTGAATAAGGACTTCGTGTGAACGTTCTATGCTAGAATAATGGGGTATTGTGATCTACCTGAGTCTGTGCTTATTCCCAAGAGTGACTAAAATAAATGGTCAGGTTTTATACTTGATGTAATCATTCAGATTTCAGTGAGTGTTTTCCCCCTGTAAGGCAAAGCAAACTCTTTGTGATCTTTGCATTCGTGAATTTTAGAGAGAACTACATAATGTGTAACACACTGTTCTAATCTTTAATGTTGGGGCTGTCTTTATGTCACTGGTGTCATTCAAGACTTTCTATAGCTCTATGAAAGCCAGGCCACTTACCAGACAGAGGGACAACTAAATTAGGATAAGCTTGCCAAGGGTTGTTAAAATGTAAACTGTTTCAAATAAAACCTCAATGTCAAATGTAGTTTCTTAAGTATGGAAGCTCTTTTCTCATAGTCTTTATTTAAGACCATAGGGGTTTCAGAGGTATACCTTCCAGATGTGCTCAGTTACC
Organism: Ursus arctos; assembly: GCF_023065955.2. Classification (NCBI taxonomy): domain Eukaryota; kingdom Metazoa; phylum Chordata; class Mammalia; order Carnivora; family Ursidae; genus Ursus; species Ursus arctos. The sequence continues at coordinate 17,129,673 of NC_079873.1, forward strand.
TTAAAGACGTTAGAAGTGGGGACATAAGGAAAAGACCTGAGCCATCAGAGGATTTAAAGTGAGATTTCAGCGATTCCTTACAAAGGCCGAAAATTTTATTTTATAAAAATCACAATCTTCCAATGCTGTTTAAGCTGGATGAGTGGGATATTATTACTAAATAATCACACACGATTCAGAGGAAGATTTGTGTAGTGCCATATTGTAGGATACAGCTTGAAAGTATTTATGTAGCTCAAACTAACAATATGAAAAAAATGTATGTGTATGTTTTACCTAGTAGATTTCTAGTAGTAGTCCTGTTGACTGTAGTAAGTTATCATTAACTGACTTAAGGTTATCAATGTATATTTGAAGAGATACATATGATCATTTGATTTAGAATCTAGATATTTTCAGAGATGCATGCCAGTGCCCGGGAGAAATCTATCAGAGTTGTTTTAGCAGAGTAATGACATTTATGCAAATGCCTCTTCCCTTTTGGAGTCTCACTGAATCAGCGGAAGGAGAGCTTTATGTCAGTAGGACCATTTACATATGAAAACCAAATGTTATGACAAGGTCCTTCCAGGAAATAAACCTATTTGCATAGAATCCAAAATGGATCTATGTCATACTTGATTGCATACTGTAGCAGATCAAGTTATATACGAAGCTTCATGCTTATTTGAGTAACAAGATGCAGTCTTAAAATAACCTTGTATTTAAATGATGGTAATTCTTAATTCTCTTTCCATATTTTGCCAATATTAGAGAAAGTATCAAAGTGGCAAAAAGGTAAAATAAAAAAGTATTATCCTTATTTCTACATTTTTCCTTAAATTGGAAATTCTTCATAATACAGTAGTAACTACTTTTCTTTTACTATGTTATGAACAAATGATGAAAAGTAAATGTTGCCAAGATAGGAGAAGCTATCTTTCTGCATTATTATGCTAACGTATTTGGATATTTATTCTGAAACTAAGAAATATGTCTATTAAAATGTGAATTGAATGCTGAGAGAACTCCTTTTTTTATTTGAGGGAAGCTGTATTTGTCACTTTTTTGTGTATTTTCACACACTTAAATTGGTATTGGTGGTGGTTGTAATTTTAATGCCACTTGTTACAACTAGGAATTTCTTGCTGGTGATTTCAGCTAATAGCATCATTTATTCTGTGCTTGATTTAGTAAAATTTTACCTATCTTTCTAATGTTCTTTAACGCCTTTTTCATTCTTTTTAATTTTGTATTCTTTCAGTTCTTGTTCAAAGGTAGAAAAATTTTTTTAAATTATAATTTTAAATTATCACAAAGACTTCCTTTGGGGTTAAACAGCTATTTCCATTTTCCCATGAAGCTTCTATTTTATCATATTTTATTTTTTCATTGCTTAATGTATAATTTTTTAAATAAGATTCTCAAGAAGAATGTTTGCTTTTTAGTGTGGATTAGCTTGACAAAAGTAATACAATTAGTAGACAAAAATATACTGAATATATTTAATATTTACTGTGTGTTTTATTTGGTACAAAGCATACTGATTAGCCAGATGATATCTGCATGATAAACCAGTTGAAATGTTTTCTGTGATTTATCAGCTAATACAATAACTAGCCAGTTGCATTAAACAATAGGATTGACTAATTTCCATTTTCTCTGAAAGAATAAGTTGTTTTTTTCAACCACTTTAATTCGTTGAACCAGCTGGCACAATCAAACCTGTTATTCATTTAAACATATTTAAGAGTCTTTTTCTTCTATGTATTTACTAATTTAGCTCATTATGCTAACTGATGATATTAATAGCAACTCCTTCCTGAAAATAGAAACCTAGAGAAAATAGCAATTTGAAGAAAGCTGATATGGCTAACATTTAAGTTTACTGGGAGCGGAAAAGCACATGTACCCTAAGAAATCCTAGTAATAATCCAGGTAGAATGCTAGTAATAGTCCAGACAGAATAAAATATTCTGTCGGTCCTAACCTCACACTTCATGGCTATTTAAAAGATACCACTATTATTCCTGTATTTTCCTTCCATCCTTCCTTTCTTCCTCTTGGTTTGGGGAAGGCAGAGATGGGTGCTAACCAAGAAAGATTATCTTTAGTTCTATAAATGGTAAAGTAAAAGGAGAGAAGTCTTCAGAATAGAAATAGTAACCCTGAAACAAAAGAAAGAGAATAAAAATTTGTAAGATTATTTTTTAATTGCTTATGTTTTTAGAACTTGTTCTTAAATTCACTTGCAGTATTAGAATATTTTAAAATTAGAGATACTAGAGGATTTAAAAAGCATACTGAATATAAGTTTTTCTCTCACAGTATATCTATTACAAAGTTTTGGAAAGTAATGTACTGCATAATGGATATTTTTATGTTTCTATAATGATGAAACTTATTTTTTGTGTCATCTGTATTTAATACCAAGATGTCCTGACAAAGAGGAAAGCAGTTATAAATAGAGTCACAGCCCAGTGACTATACATAGTGTGTCTAAAGACTTGATCTAAAGAACCTATCATTCAGAGGTGTGTTGTAGAGGTATGTAATACATCACTAGAAACAATACAGTTCTTCATTTCCTCAGACTTCATGGTGTTCATCCATACAGATGACTCTTGATTACCTACATAATCTCACGATTTCCCATTGTCAAGATTTTTGTTACTAAAAGGCACACATAATTTAACTGGACACTCTTTCAAAATGAACATAAGTCTAAATATAAGTCTACTACATACTCATAATATCTCAAAATTCCTTAACATGTAAAGTTTCTGACTTCTTTTACATCATTTGAGATAGAATATCGTAGAATCCCAAAATAAATTATCAATTCTTTTTCCCTTCTCTCTCTTTCTTTAATTTCTATTTCACATAGATTAAAACTTAAACGTCATTTTGGCAGGATGTGTGATTTCAACCTATTAAGGTGAGCTGTGTAATAAGGAGGGTCAAAAACTATGAACTGAGTCATAAACTATGTAGCCTACCCCAGTGGCCTACATTGTACATTGTATTTATGCTTGATTTTTTGACCATTTTGTTTATCTGTACAAAAGCATTGTCACAATATAAAATAGCTGTAATATGCCATTTTTTGTCCAGCAATACATGTTAAAGTAGTAGAACTGCGGGTCTATATAGATTTGCTAAAAGTGTTTTCATATTGGCTAAAACGGCAACATCTTATCATGTGAAGATACAGTTCATTTTGTGATCATTACCTTTGTGTTTGCGATTGCACTAAAATTCTTATTTTTAATATGTTATTGTATACATAGCTAATCAGTAAGATCTGTAAGATAAACACGAACATTTGTGAATTTTAGTCTCACTTTAGGATAATTTTTCAAACCAAAAGATCATCTCCAAATGCTTTGAAGCTTAGAATTGGGAGTGCTCTTAAGTTCATGCATCCGGGTGTATCGCTTTATTCAGTATATATGCTACCTTAATTTTTAAAAAAGTATTTAGTACTTAAACAGGCATGAAAATGTGATCTATAGATGTGTATCTAAACATTATTTTAAACAATGATAAATGTGTGTGCCTATGAAAGGTGAAATGATTGTGTTACATTAATCACCATACTTTTGAAGATGTACCATAAAATGACCTTGAGAAGACAGTTAGTTGTGTTTATCTTTATGAAAAAAGAAAGTATTCTCTTATATTGGCCTCTCATCCTCCATTTTTGTAACCTTTTCTGAGAATCTGTGACATCCTGCTAACTTAAGAGTATGGTATATCTTTTTGGGGAAAAGATATGAAATACCTTTCTGGTGTATCAGTCAGGATGTGAGTGAGCTAATTCTTTTGAAAGTTACCCTTTATTATATTCCCTTCAGAGGTGGGATTCCAACAAAATAAATTTAATTTAAATAAGTTTCAGACTGTGAAATAAATCTTACCATTATGAAACACTGCATGGTGCTTTTACCTTATTAATAGCTTTTACGTGGTTATGCCATAGAATAAGGTGAGTTGAGAACTAAGTGGGAACCTCTAAAGTAATAAATTATTTGTTTTTGGAGATTCAAAGGAATATCCGTGTGCTAAATAACATGCTTCTTGATTTCAGCCAAGTTCAAAAACTTTGCAGAAATAGATAATTTTAAAATGATAACTATGTGTCGTTGTTGTTGTTCTTTGTGTTGTTTGTGTGCGTATGTATTTTCTTTTTCATTTTAACCAGCCTCTTATACCTAGAAGTCCCACAAGCAGCGTTGCCACGCCTTCCAGCACCATCAGTACACCAACCAAAAGAGACAGTTCTGCTCTCCAGGATCTCTACATCCCCCCTCCTCCTGCAGAACCATATATTCCCAGGTATAAAACCAACCGTCCTGTTGTTCTGGGCAGCTTCTATCCAAAGACTAGTCTAACCGTATGTAAACTGTGAAGCAAATTCTCGAGGAGCACCTTGAATATTTTCTTAGATAGGAATTCTGAACATATTCTGGAAAACTGTTGCATTGTAGAGAATGCACTTTGGTTAATAATAGTAGTAACAATAATCTGTATTACACACTATGCATTAAATATCTTGTAAATGTTCTCTCATATAATAGTAGGAAAGTAATAATAAATAATAATTGGGATTCTTTTATTAAGTAAGGAATAAGTGAGGTTTTTTATCTAAGAAGCCCCAGAAAATCTCAAGTTACTTTGAAGTATTCCATACGTTTTTTCTAAAAGAGAAAGTTATAGATGACTTTTATGCCTTCTTAAATGTGTGCAAAGAGGGAGCTTTTGAGGGAGGGGGTAGATGATGAAAAGGGAGAGTATTGTTTTCCCCCTAATACTTCTGTATCTGCAGTTTCTCCTTGATTAGTTCATTAATGTTTCTGTCAGAAAGGAAAAAGAATTTGCAAGAGAATGAGTTGCTTTTAGAGTCTGTTTTGTAGATTTCTTGAGGCTGTATCTCCATTTCATGTCCAGATTTCTATTTGAAATTCCTGGCAGGTGTGGAAGATTATAACTTTGTGCCATAATGCATTCTGTCCAAAAGTATTCTGATATCCAGTCTTGTGAAATATAAAAATTATGGAAAGGGGCCAGCACTAAATGGGGGTAATTAATACCAATCACAAAGAATTTGGTTCCATTTTTTAATTAGTTGTGCAGTCATTCAAAAACAGTAATTTAAGGTCTCTTATTTTCAAGCCATGCTGCATATTAAATTTCTTCAGTATATAAAAGAACTGAAATTCCCTTTTTTGATTAATTTTCATTATTCTTTAGTGCACCTAATGTTTCATTCTCTCAGATATGATGGTTCTGACATTTTATGATCTAAATGCTACAAGACAGCATGGTGTGTCCACAAATACTGTATTGTTATCTAGTAATAAAACTGTAGTCCATTTTATAAACATTTTAGTTCTTAATTTTGAGAATTAAATTTAGTTGTGGGAACATCGTTTATGAGAAGATACAATTCACTAAGCTGGCATTTCACAAATTTTTTTAGTATATAATTTACAGTCTAACATTAAATTTACAATCAGATGTACAGATCCATCTGATATCCTAGCTAAACACAAGTTGCATTTTAATTCTATTAAAATGGTGTCAGACTTTCTGAATACTCTTGCATGAGGAGCAATAAAAACGTGTGTTTTGAATAGTGATTCTTTTGGTTTGTTTTCATTTTAATTGGAAAGATTTTTATTTCAACGCAAATGATTATTTAAGAGTCCTTATTCCAAGGGCTACATGTACAGATAAAATTTAAAGATTATTTTTATCAAATCTCTGCGGTTTTTAGATCTTCTTTCCTTTTCTCTTGTGTAAGTAGGAACTTACTATAAAGAAAGTATTTCCTAGACGGAAAGTATATAAATACACTTCAGAAGACAAAAGAATAAAATGATTGAGTTTTGTCCTCTGAGTGTGGTGGAGATAGGATTACGGCCATGTATTGAAGCCAATAAAAAGCTGAAACATGCTATTTAAAAATACTAAAGAAATTAGAAGTTGAAGTATCAACATGATGGTACTTTTTTTGTCAGTATTGCTTGAAAGCTTCATACTTTTCAGTAAACTTCATAATCACTTTAATTATTCTAGATATTTTTGATTTGATTAATTTAATTAATATTTTAGAATATTAAAATATTCTAGATACATTTTGAGTCAAATTATTAGTTATCCAAGTCACACAACCATTTGATATAGCACAATCAGAACAATCCATGCATCAGAGTTCCTTTTTACTGCAGGCTTATATATATAAATTATCTGCATTTTCTGGTTTGACTTGAAGTTATGGCATAGATACAGCCTTGGCGCTTTTTTCCCATTTTCTCATTTTGATGTTAAATGTGGTTCACCTAATTTAACTCATCTGAACATTTCCTTTTTCCTATATTAAAAAATTTTGTTTATGTAAGAGAAGAATGTTAGTGTTCATTTGAATTATAAATATAAAATCTTTCTCATCTTAAAACCAAAAAAAAAAAAAAAAAACCACCTTAAAAATGGTAGGACTAGTTGTCAGGTGGAAATTTTTTCATGGGCTTACAATTCTTTGAACACGTTTATTCCAAAAGAAAATGTGGTTGAAAAAAGTACCTTTTTCTCTAAAAGAGAAGACACTCGTGTATGTGGAGTGAGTAAAATTTGGTCAGTTTTTTATTATATGTCTTATGACTATATGTAGCTTCGTTATCATAGTATATAGGGCATTTACATACTTAACCAAATTTCTTTTTCCATGACAAAAAACAAGAATTTGTAGGTCTTTGCACAACTCTGAAGTTCAACCACTAATTTCTCTCATTAATTTTACTCTGAACCATTAAATATAAAGAAAATCCACTAAAGTAGTGTTCTAACTTTTCATCTGTTTCCTTAAATCCTTTTCAGAGTGAAAGTGTAGATTTATTACACACATAACATTAAGAAAAGTTTTTTTTAATCTATACAGTAGGACAAATTAATATGTTGGGTTATTCAGGGACTCGTGATGTGAGTACATACACACAGCACACATAGAGTTACACACACAACTGTGCACACACTTATACACACGACACATGTCTCAGTTCATTCTACTGCAAAGATTGTTTTTGGTTTGTACATTTCTTAATTCAACTTTATTTGTGTGCATTTCACATAAATATGTTTAATAAATCTTCCTTGTTGGTGTGAGGTGAGGCCTCCTTTCATATCATTACAGAGTAAGTAATACCCGCCCTTGCAATTTTCTGCCATGGAGATGTCCATATAAATAGAGCATGGTGAATTAACTAGGGCTGAGTCACCCTGTGATCCCAGCTGCATTAACATTCATGTCACAGGCCTAATAGAAGTGTCTGCCCATTTAAAGATAGGCAAAACCTTACTCCAGTGCCACGAGTTTGTTAGGGCTGTTTTCAAGCTAATTGCAGTGTCAATTTCTTTTTGATAGAGGACTAACAGTAACAAAAAGCACCATGCAATTTGTTCAGGAAAAGTTTTTAGCTTGCTGAAAATGAAATTCTGCTTGGATTTTATGTTTGTTTTCTTCATGTTGCCTAAGAACTAGCCATCCAGTTGCAATTTAGCAATAAGCAATACTTTTAATTTAAAAAATAAAAGAGTGAATAGCGATGTAAATGGCAGTCTCAACTTGTGATGAGCTAAATACATGAGACGGCTTGCTGATTCAATCAGTCTTGAGAATATTATTTACTACTTTCAATATATTTCAAATACCAGCAATATAACTCTCTTCGTTTGGACAGACCTAATTTAGACATTTGCATATACCTAAAAAGTGTGGTATACCCTAGTACAGAAGTATGGAAGTATAATATTCTTGCTGAACTGTAACTCATATTTTGGAATTGACATTATACTTATAAGTTCATCACCATTTTATAAGACATAATGTCAATTAAAATTGTGTTCTTTTTATCTGTCTTGTTATAATTTAGTTAATTCTGTTGATTTAAGATTTCAGTCTTAGCACTTAACATAAAATTAAATTTTTATCTGGTTTGATAGCATGCATGGCACTGTTGAGGGTAGAACTGGAAGCAATTAAGAACTAGGAGGAAATAAAATTAATGATCTGCAAGGGAAGTAACAAATTTATTTTTTTAAATTGTTCTTCTAGAACACAACTATGACAGGCTTTTCCAACAAAGACTTCATAGCTAGTCATAGTGAAACATATCATAAAATAAACAAGGTTCAATTTAACCCATCCTAAATGGAGTATTTCTACCAAAATACCACTCATTAGGGGCCCAATTGCCTGGGTATATAAATGAATACTATATGTGAGTAACAGTTTTAGGGATTCCATAAATGATTAGATTTTTCTATTTTAGAATCCTATAGAAAAAATAAATTTGCCATCATCTTAAATTCCATATTTTGTCAGGTTTCTCTGCCCGCTCTCCACAAGAAATGTTGCTGATGTATAATGAAATTTTGATCTATCCTTTAGAATTAGTTCTATGAATGTATATTTCAATATTAAATGAGATACATAGATTTTAAATACTGAAAGTAATTCTATTCAATAAGGTTTATTTTAAATTAATAACAAGCTTTTTGAAATTCTTGTAATACCAGTTTATAGAATGCTAATTTGGTTCTTAAGGCTGCAAATATCCTTACAAAGGTGGTAGTTCTTAAACACATCTTTGTTTTTAAGCAGTGCAAATACTACAGTGCATCAGTTAAACTGGCATAAGAAAGCTGTGTTGTGTTGATGGGTAGTAAGGAGGGCACGTATTGCATGGTGCACTGGGTGTTATACACAACTAATGAATCATCGAGCCTTACATCGGAAACCGGGGATGTACTGTATGGTGACTAACATAACATAATAAAAAATCATTAAAAAAAAACTAAATTTATATCATAAAAAAAAAGAAAGCTGTGTTGTTAGCATTGTTAAACTTATACCTACTGTCTTGAGCAGTAAAGTAATTTATGTGCTGACATGATTTCCTTTGTATGACATAGCACAATGAAAACAGACTAGAGCAAGAGTTAGAAGATCCAGGGTCCACATCCAGCATTGTCATTTATTAGCTGTATGACCTTTAGGCAAGTCATTTAACCTCTCTGATCCTCGGCATTTTTTTTCCTGCAATATAGGAATAGTTAACAATTGCCCTTTAAACCTCAAAGAAAGTTTGAAAAGATCAGAAGATATATTGTATAAGAAAGATATTATGGACTGTTTTAGCCCCTGTCTGCCATTTTACCACCCTAACACTTTCCTACATCCTTCTCCTTCACTTTTCCCTTTCTTTAGGGATGAAAAAGGAAACCTTCCTTGTGAGGACCTCAGAGGACATATGGTTGGCAAGCCAGTGCATAAGGGATCTGAATCACCAAATTCATTTCTGGATCAGGAATATCGAAAGAGGTTTAATATTGTGGAGGAAGATACTGTCTTGTATTGCTATGAATATGAAAAAGGAAGATCAAGTAGTCAAGGAAGACGAGAAAGCACCCCGACTTATGGTAAGAGTTCTTTTCTTATGTTGACAGAATATATGTCTTGCATGAGAACCTCTATTTCTTTTCCTAGGCTTTTGGGTTTTAAAAATTACTTGATTTACTTGATAGCTTTTGAATCTTTTAATTGATCTATGTCTGTCATGTGCTTCTAAGTGGAATCTCAACAATACAAAGCATGACGTTAAAAATTATTCTAAGTTTTCCGAAGATAGATAAGAACAGTAGGTAGCATTTTAGCTCATTAAAGACTTAAGGAAACCTTCTTGAATCACATGTAATTTTTGTAATGTCAGATATTGCCAAATTGGAATAATTCAATTTTCCTTTTTAAAAAAAGATGAATGCTTCCTATTAACTTGACATATATAAAATTAACTCCTTATTCTTCAGGGATTAAAAAATCTTTAGATAAACTTTCTGGGGAAAATGTCACCTCAATTTTTGTGTTTTTTAAGAAGTTGGAAAATTTGAGTGGAAGTGGATTCTGAATAGAAAACACACACTGTATTTAAATCAGAGATGGCCTTAGAGTTACCATGTCCTTAGGATTTTTCATCTTTGACTTCTGTTTTTATGTGCATGACCAAGAGAGTAACCCAGTCACATATACTTTAAATTGATACATTGTATGTGAAAGATTTGCAGATAAAGTTGCCTAAAGTTAAAGTAGTAAAGCTATGATCCCATTTCAAGAATGAATGGATTTAATTGGAACTCTATGCTCCTTCTTTTCCAGTTTTCAAACTAATCATTTTTAGTGAGGAATGCACGGAAGGGGAAAGACAGGATCCTTGTTGATTAGTACAGATGATCAGTGGGAGCTGAGCAGAAGAATAGTTGTTTTTAGTTTTTTTCTTTCCCACTTGCCCTCCTTACTTGTCCACTATGGCCGTATGTCTCCCTGTGGTCCCACATGATTGGTCGTCATGTACCTTACTACACGTGCCTGATTTCCTTATAGCTCTGTGGTAATAATTATGTATGAGAAGTTCTGCCCAAAATGGTCCTAAAGAATAGGAACTATACTTACCTTGTGTTATTCTCTGTACATGTGCTTTATTTAAAATCATGATAAGTAATGATTTTTTTAAGCATAGTTCCTCAATTATACCATTCTGCGGGCACTTTTTTTTTAAACTGTCATAATCTGAAGGTATTTGCACCTTTGCTTTTCTCCCCTATTATATTGTAAACCTCTCCATTACCGAACAGTATAGAGGCCTGACATCTTTGTTATCACTACCCCTGCTTTATCACATAAGATCTGTATTTTTATTCATTCGTTCCACAAGTACTTATTAACTACCTATTATTGGAGAGGCAGTAATGTATACCAAGTCTTTTTTTTATCTCTTAGAATTTTTTGGCTGTTTTCTACTTATTTTGAAGTAGATAAGAATGTTTAAGGGGAAATTATAGTCATCAGATGAAGTTGATTACTGATAGCTTTATAAAAAACAGTTACTTGGTTCTTACTTGAGTGGCTTTGAATTGTTAGTCTCTTCAGACTATACAGTTTTAAACTACCTAGTGTCATCATGCTCCACAAATCATCTCTCCCAATAAAATAGAATACTGTTTAAATTTTAGAAAATTAAGATATCCTATGGATATGATATATTTTTTAAAGATTTATGTATTTTAGAGAGAGAGAGAGAGCACAGAGGGGAGGGGCAGAGGGAGAGGGAGAAGGAGTCCCAAGCAGACTCTGAGCTGAGCAGGGAGCCTGACACAGGGCGGGGCCATCCTCAGTCTCATGACCCTGAGATCAGGATCTGAGCTGAAACCAAGAGAGGGTTGCTTAATTGACTGCGCCACCCAGGTTCCCGATACGATAGATTTTTATAAACAACTTCAACTTAGGAGAAAAGAAATATATATATGCTTAAAAAGAGGATAGGAAGCTTAAAAAAAAGTTACTTTGATCCTGGAAGGTTTTTTTTTTTAACTTTTGAACATGAAATATAATCTGAACCTTCAGTGGAAATACTTAAAATCAGTGAAGATTTTCAGGTTGTGCAAGGTAACTTGCAGTTTAATGTATTAAAACCTTTTTAAAATCAGATTATAAGTAATAATTCTGCCTGTAACGCACATGAATTTGTGTCCTTAATTTTCCCGAAGATTAATTCATTTCTTAATTCATTCAGCAAATATTTGTTGTGTACATAAAGTCATCTGGTCACTGGGGATTAAAAGATAAATTTTCCCTGATAGGCAGTCATAATCTAGAGGGAAGAAACAAATAAAGAGATGCATTGTAATAACTATAGGTAAGTAGGAATATGTGAACAAAGTAGTACAATAGCCTAGGAGCCAAAGCCCCAGAGTCTTCCCAGGAGGCCACATAACTAAAAGTGACATTTGTGCTGAGTTTTAAATGATGAGTAGTCATCCTCTAAGGTTTCTAAATGTTAGTTATCACCACCAAATACCTGATATCTTCTCAAACCTAGGTCTGCCATCTGAGGGTTCGTATAAATCTCTCAGCCCAGACCCTAAAGGTCCTAATACAAATTATTCCAAAACTTGATAAGCAGTTATCAATGACTTCTTTATTTAGTCCACAAAGCCATCCCATTATACATAGACTCCCAAGTGTAGCAGTATTTCCTTAGATTTAAAAAATAATGATAATAGGGGTGCCTGGGTGGCTCAGTTAGTTAAGCATCTGACTCTTGGTTTTGGCTCAGGTCATGATTTCAGGGTCGTGGGATTGAGCCCCACATCAGGCTCCCTGCTCAGCGGGGAGTCTGCTTCTCCCTTTTCCTTTGCCCCTCCCCCAGCTCTTGCTCGCTCATTCTCTGTCTCTCTCAAATAAATAAATAAATCTTTAAATAAATAAGGACAAAAATGCATGATTCTGTTGAAGTATATTACAAAAAAACCTAAAGTACAAAAATGTTCATGTTTCATATTTTCTAGAAATGACAGTAACTTAACATGTTAGCACTTGTGTGATGCCTTAAAATGTAATGAGTAAGTCCTTTAGGCTTACAGTGCTCAACTTACTTTTTAGTCCCACTTATCTTGTATATGAGCTTAGCCACCATTCTCTCCTATTAACTCCCCAGATTACCCGTTTATTCCAAGAGGTTTAGATGTAAGATTGTTAAGAGTATAGACAGAATTTTGAGAAGCAAAGGAGAAACATGATTCAGTTCTTATTATGTGCTTTTGGTTAAATATGTATATACTTGTCATATTATTTTCGTACATTCATATTTTAAAATTAGATATATAAGACAAAAATATTTAAGGAAGCTCTGTTATTGGACACAGTGACAAAGAAATGCACATGTAAAGAAAAATACCTGAAAATATCCTAACTGTGGACTTTAAAACACATTTTTTAGCCAAGGTTCTCATTTTATATCATAGACCCACTAGTTGTTCCTAAGGGTAAGTTAAAAGAAGAACAATTATTTTCCCTAAACTATCAGACAAGTATAATATGGATAGACAGCGGATGACCCTTCTAGAAATAAGTCAGTAATACCTGTAAGCTTATATATATGCCAGGCACTGTGCTAAGCATTTCAAAGGCATTGACCCATTTAATCCTCACAACAACCCAGTGAAGCAGGTGCTAATAGAATCCTTATTTTACTGATGGGTTAAATAACTTACCCAACTAATAAGTGGTAGACCTGAGATTAAGTACCCATGGGTATGTGTGGGACTCTACTAGTGGTACTATCTACCTAATGTGATGAAAGTAATTTGTTAATTGTAGAGAAATGATTTCCAGAAATTGTATTACTCCTTCCAAATTCAAGCATTTGATTTCAAGCAAGCAGAAGTAGGTCTGATTTTGTATGTTCTTGTATATGTTGTTTTGCATTTATTGGCATTAGAGTGAACATGTTTTTATGTAGACATGGCCCTGAAAGCCCTTAGGGAAAGGTAGCTAAATTGAGGGGTAAAATTAGTAACAGTGTGTTATGTTCTTTTTAAATCTGAGAACATAAAATAGGATTTACTTTCCTAAAAAGAGAGATGAGACTAATTTTTGGAAACATAGAGTGGGGGAAGCAGCCTAGGTCAGTGGTTACTAGCACTGGCAGTGGGCGGCATCAGCCCTACTTGGTGATCCTGTCTTTTATCTAATTACTCTAGTGTGAGCTTGGGGCTGTTAGTCTCAATTTTCTCCTCTGTTAAATGAAGATTATAAGACCTGTCTCATAGACTTTCTGTGAGAATTTCATGACAACACATTGTAAGTTGCCTGGAGAGTGCCCAGTATATGCTGGGTATTTATTTTCTTTGTTGTCACTGTTGCACAGAAACTTCAGTGTTGCTAAGAGAATACATATTAAGTATTTTCACCTCACAGAAAAAAAGGTAACTCTGTGAGGTGATAGATATGTTAAAATACCTTGATTGTGGTCATCATTTCATAATTCTCTGTATATCAAATCATCACGTTGTACACCTTGAATATATACAATTTTTCTTTACACCTCAATACAGCTGGGGGAGAAAACAAAAGAACTTAAAGATCTCAACACATAAAGAATATAATATCAGCCATTTTAAATTCTTTGAAGAATTAGAAGGGATGAATAAACTGTTCAATTTTTTAAAAAGTAACTTTAATGTGAAAATTAGAAGAGGGGAAAAGAGGGCACCATTAAATCACTTCAACTATTTGGTCTCATCTGCTCATGCTTCAAAGGTAAAGGTTCGAATTTGATGAGATCAGTTGCTTGGCAACTTTTCAGAATGGTAATATTCCCCATCACCTTTCCCTTTCACTGTTCACAGATTCTTTGCTCTTGCTATTCCATCATACCACATTTCTATGCATAGAAACCTGCTAGAAGGTAGACACAGTTGGCTGAGTCCCTTTGTGGCTGTTGAGTGGTCATATTTTATAAGAATAGGAAGAACACTTTTTTTTTTACAATAATATCACATAATAGTATTGGTTTGAAGGAATCCAGACTTTTCTGATTTATTGAGAATCTTGGACCTCACAGAAAACACATGAATGAGTGCAAAGCTGTTATTTTAGAAATCTTCCTCATCAGTGTTATTTGTATACATTGTGCATTGAGGAAAATCAATTTCTATAACATTATACCTGAATATTTTCCACTCGAGTAGTTGGGACAAGAGAAAACTACCATGTCCCATTTATCCACATGAATAGTAAATGGCTTGAAATGACTTAAAACAGCATGGTGAAGAACCTGTGGGCAGTGACACTATGAACTGTTGTTCTATTGGCGTGAGGAAAGGAAATTATCCATAGGTTCCAGGGTCTCTTATCACACTTCAACATCATCTTTGTCTTGCAATGTCATTCTACCTTTTGGCCAGTTAAATTATAATTAATAGCACTGTTTAAAACATTTCTTAAAGGATCACGTATACACATTACATTCATAGTTCTTTATTTCTGAATACAAGCCTTCTCTCTTTCCTTTGATTTTTAAATGTAAATTGTCTTCCTAATCAGGTAAAAGTTCAGCTGTCATTCATCAGCTATGCTAGAAAGAAAAATTGGGATTCTAACCACTGCAGATGTCTTTGTTCAAGTAAAATGTACCACTTCCACAGCAGAACTAACCACAGAAATAGAAATCAGTGAATCAAAAATGTAGAAATCTGAGATGTATACTATACCCAGAGGAATTCTTATTCCTTTGGACTTACTTAATACAGTTCCTAGAGACTGCATGTTGATTAGCTTCACAGAATAATTTCGAACATCAAACTGATGGTGATAAGGGACCATGTAACGAATAGAAAAGTGGTTCAGCAATATTTTGAGAGAAATAGAAACTTTTCTGTTCCTAATGTAAATATCAGAGTAATCAGCGAGGGAAGGTGCTCTTCCCTAATTTGTGTAATTTTACTGATAGAAATAGCAGAGCATGAGTTTTGAGGTCAGATAGATCTGAATTTGGTGTCACAGGTTGGCCTTTAATAACTGATTGACCTTGAACTTGAGCCTTACCTCAGTATGTTTTTGTTTCTTTATCTGCAAAATGGAATGGCAGTATTACTCATGGTGTTTTTATGAGGGTTAAATGAGATAATATATGTCTAGTACTTAGTACTATTCGTGCCTCATGGAAAGCGCTCAAGAAATAGTGCCTAAATGGCATAATGAATTACTCCTGCTCATAAATGAAAATGTTCCAAAGATTTTCAAGCGCCTATGGATCAAATTAACACTTCATCCTCTCCCTGTGGAGGGATTTAATAGAGGACAAAAGGGCTAGAAATATGCCCTTGGTTTGGTCCCTTTACCTACCCACTAAGCAGCCATTTAAATCATAACAATTAAAAGAAATATGAATAGAGTTGGTCTGTTTCCTTGGACTTGGTTTTGAAAAGCGGAAGGAAGAGCATTGAAATAGGTAATAACACTAAAAACTGCCCTGATCCAAATCTTCCTTTAAGTTCCGTTATGGAAACCACTAGCTCATATTCTAGACAGAAGGGCCTAAATAAAAATCTCACTGCATCAGAATTCTGACCCCACACCTTCTGTAAGTTTAATTGCAAGGGGGAAAAAGGAGAGCAAAAATAATATATAAAATAAATAAAATAGTTGGAGACTCTCAAAAAAAATGAAACCAGGCAAGAAAACAATCAGCCTGAACAAATTAAAGTGCTAGGTAATGGATAAAATAGTAAGATTAAGAAAAAGGAACACTTAACCAAGTTCAAGAGTATTGATATGTGGGTAAAATGGAAAGATCAGCAAGCCAAGTCAACAAAACTGATGCAACTATCAGAGGAAAAAAGTAACTCTTCAGATGAATTCATCAATAGAAAGATATGAACTCAGTGAAATGTGCTTCCCTTAATGACAAAATGGGAAGCCAAGAATAGAAACAGCCTAGCTCAGTGATTCTCAACCGGGGTCAGTATTGCCCTCCAGGGCACGTTTGCAATCTGGGGGGACATTTGTAGTTGTTATAACTGGGAGTGGAAATGCTACTGGCATCTAGTGGGTAGAGACCCATGATGCTAGTACACATCCTACAAAGAACAGGACAGCTCCCAGCAAGAAAGAATGATCCAGTCCACAATGTCAAGAGTGCTGCTATTGAGAAACCCTTAGCTAACTTAAAAAGAATCAACTGCAGACAGATTTAGTACAGAAGCAGGTATATATGACTAGAAAATCAAAGAGCCCTCGTATGACAGAGGGCCAATTGACTTTTTTTTTTAATTCAAAGAATCTGTGAAATTATTGCCCTGGAAAGAGACCTGCATTTACTCAAAATTAACATAGTCTCTGGGCAGAAGTAATAAAATGTTGTGAGTGTCTGGGATGCTCTACCCTGCTCTATAATAGAAAACCTAATCGTGACATTCCATGGAGCAGGAGGGGACCCATTGTCCCTAGGTGAAATCAAAATGCATTTTCCCCTATGGAAAAAAAATATAATAAATGGCAGCTAGGTATTATTTAAAAGAGTGGTTAGTGTTATTAGCTTCCACATCACAGTATGGATTAAGGATCCATCATTTTCCCAAATATGTTCTTCAGATCTCTAGTTCTGAAAGAGGATGTTTGTAAAAGAAAGGTTATCTGGTTAAAATCCCCATCTTGGCAATTAATAAGTGCATGTTAGCATACTACAGACTTTGAAGGTCTTCTTGAATTTGGGTTAGCTTATTGTGTCCCAAATGTATTTGTCCATTGGATCTTTTTTGGTTTTGGTCACAAAATACTTAGTAACCTTGCAATGGAAGGATTGATGGAATATATTTTGGAAAATGTAAAATAGACTTTTGTAGCTTCTCTTAAAGACTGATATACCAATGATAAAAATTTCTTTGTGTTTTAAGTTCCAGACATCTGACTCAATAGATAAGGATTTGGAAAGGCCTCTATTTTTTTTTTTTTTTTGAGAGTTGGGGGGGAGGGGCAGGGAGAGGGAGAGAATCTGAAGCAGGCTCCATGCCCAGCGCAGAGCCTGACACCAGGCTCAATCTCACAACCCTGAGATCATGACCTGAGCCGAAATCAAGAGCCGGATGTTTAACTGATTGAGTCACCCAGATACCCCTGGAAAAGCCTCTACTCTTAAGTTGAAGCCTACCCCAGCAGACAGTGTGTTGAGTGTCATCTTCAGTTTTGTCTTGCAGAAAATCCATTTTCTAGAGTAAATCTTATTTGTGATAAAGTCCAAACTCAAGTAATAAATACTATCTGGAAAGATCAGTGCATGGTGTTCTATACTTCGGGCTCCTTGTAGAATTACTGGTATCACTCCAAAACAATTTGCCAGAAATCATGGAGGAAATAGATCCCAGGGGCAGGAGAAGAGGGGAAGGGGCAGAAAATGTCCAGTGTTATATTGAATCTTGTTAAAGAAGAGATAACTAAAAATTGTACATCGATTACCTTAAAGACTGGAGACATTAGAGCAAATAATTAAGACAATATGGAACCATTTAAAAGTATACATATGATAACCTAGCATTGTTTTATAAGTGTCTAATCTTACAAGTTGACACAGCATGTCAAAGCAATGTATTTTCCATCTTTGTTAAGGTGATGGACAGTAAATACAAAGCTACATCCACAGTTTATGTTCTAACCCTCCATTAGCTCTTCACATAGCTTTTAGGAATTGTTTGCAAGAGTTGCAAACTGGCTGGAAGGACACTTAAGCAAAAGCAGTAATCACACATGTCATTGAATTATTTTGAAGATAAAAGACTTGGATTTTTGTGTAATGCAGTGGTCTTGAATTCATCACCAAGGCAATCTGATGTAACAAAGAGAGCACTGGGATAGGAAGTTGAAAGTGTATTTGTGGGCTGACTCCAACACTGACTACTGGTGAAATATTGAGGAATTAACTTTGGTGTGTCTTAAGTTTTTCATCTCTCCCTTTCTTGCCAGTTTTACTGACTAATGTAATCCCAAACGGAAAAATATGTGAAAGGAATTACAAAGTTATTACAAGATGTCATTCTGTTTATTTCAAAAGGGAGTTTTCAATTGATGGTCTCAATCATTGCCTTTTTCACTCTTCATGAGAAAAGGGGACTCTCTTCTGTATGTTGATAAGATTTTCAAGACCCTGCTTTACTAAGATTTTTTGTAAAATAGAGTGACTAATGTTGCACTGTATGTTTACTAACTGGAATTTAAACAAAAACTTGAAACTACAAAAAATAAATAAAATAGAGGGCTTTAATTTGTAGTTGTTTAACTTGAAAATTGGATGTTTTTAACCAAGTAGCATTTACATACTCATGTCATCTTTCTTGTCCACAATTGTATTAATGCTGAGCACAGCTTGGAGCAATAGAATTTTAGCATAGCTCTTTTTGCCCACCAGAGCCTTCAGAGGAGGACCCAGAAGTCTTTTGCCACTTAAACAATATTTAAACCATTTGAATCCTTCCTAGTCCTCACATCCTTCTAAAGTAGAAGTGACTCTTTGTACAGTGGCAAACATTTCAACTTAGAAAAACCTGTCTTAGTGCACAGTTGTTCTCTTGGTAGAATGCTTACAAAGGTTATCTGGTTCAAAATATAATTAGCCTTGAAATCAAGTGTTAAAAGTTCCATATAACTTTTGATACAGTTCAAAATTTTCTCCTTCAGTAATTTTTATGTTACTCCCCATTTAAAGTCCAGATCACTTTTAGAAAGCAATAGGAAAATTTACAAACAAGATGTAGCATATTCTTTGAAATCAGATTTTAATTGTTTTTGTTCTCCACTAATGAAACTGAAAAGATTTCAAGTTAATAATAATTGGTTTTGTATTTGATTTAGATTATTATAAGGCTTTAAAGCCAATACTTAAATAATCATCACATTGCAATGTTTACAATTCAACTTTTTCCCAAGCTCTTTTATCCAAAAATAAAATTCAAAAAATATGGCCCAAAAGATCAAAGCGCCTGTTTTTACTTATTTTATTAGATCCAGATACGTTGCCTTTATTCTTAAAAAATTACTGACGTTCCATTCAGTTCCGTTTTATTCCTCTTTAAATGTGTTATTGTCTACCTTAAATTACCTCGGGATGTTTTCCTAGAAATGCAGTCAACCATCTGAAAGTAATTTTTCTGTCTGGTATGTGGGGAGTTTGATGGGTATATGTGGCATGCTTGTAGATTAACATTCCTTACTACATTCATTTTCATCAAAATATTGGCTAAAATATTCAGAACAGATGTGTATATGTGTGTATATGTATATATTTTTTCTCCTTAGACTCTAGAGAAAGCTTTTTTTGTGAGCGTTAAAGGGTATGTCAGACTTAAGGAGAAATTTTTCTGCAGTCTTTTTTTCAATTCTTTGGCAACTGTAAGAGAGAAGATTGCTTCTCAGGTGCTGTTTATCACCCTGAAATTTAATGGTTTTAGCATGTCTGAGGAGAGAATTGAAAAGGCGGGGATGAATGCAATAGAAAAAGGCAGCAATTTGGTAGTATTTCAACACACATCTTGGGTAGCCTAATATAGGAATGTTTCTACAGATCAGGAGGCAGGACTCCTAGTTCTTTTTTTTTAAAGATTTTATTTATTTATTTGAGAGAGAGCGCGTATTTGCATGAGTTGGGGAGGGACAGAGGACAAAGGAGGAGCACACTCCCTGTTGAGCAGGGAGCCCAATGTGGGGCTTGATCCCAAGACTCTAAGATCACGACCTGAGCCAAAGTCAGATGCTCAACCAGCTGAGCCACACAGGCGCCCCTGGACTCGTAGTTCTGATGTATTACCAAACTACTCTCTAAGGCTTGATTTGTTAGAAACGAAGGAGGTTGGTCAGGTTGACATCCTACATTAGAGGGAAGTGAGGGAGGGAGGGGAATGAAAGGTAAAAAGAGGAGGGGAATGGAAAGTTAACAGGAAGGAAGGAGAAAGAAACTCTGAAAATAAAAATTGATGGTATAGCTTGGAGACTTTTCAGTCCAGTGTGTGAGGGAGGTCCCCTATTTTCTTAACAACCAATCAGTCACTTAAGTATTAAACAGTTACTGTGTTTAAGGCACTGTGCTATGTACTGAAGATACCATAGTAAACAACAGAGAAATTTCCCTTGTGAAATTTACATTCTAGAAGAGGGGCAGAATTCAAGCAACTAATTTAATAAATACTTACTTGACTATAAATGGCATGCTATGAAGAAAAACTACAACAGGAAATGAGAACAAATACAAAGAAACCCAACCTAGAATAAGAGGTCAAGGAGAGCGTCCCTGAAGAAATGACATTTTCACTTACCTCTCAAGGGTGTATGTGAATTTAGCAAGAGGAGAAGATAGAAAAACCGGAGAAGGAAGAGTCCTGGGAGCCAGATGAAGAAAATGTTTCAAAGAAGGGAATAATCCTAAAAATTATCTGTTGGATTTAGCAACATGAAGGTGCTAGTGAACTTGACAATCACAGTTTTGGTATAGTTTTGGGAGCAAGAGCCTAATCAGAGAAGGTTCAAGAAAGAGAGAGGATGAGAGAGTCCACATAAAAGTGAGATCCTACACTATTTGTCTTTTTGTGTTTGGCTTATTTCATTTAGCATAATGTCCCTTCAGATTCATCCATGTTTTCACAAATTTAGGATTTCCATTTTTTTATGGCTGAATAACACTCTGTTGTATACATACACCACATTTTCTTTATCCACTCATCCATTAATAGACACTTAGATTTTTTCCATGTCTTAGCTATTATGAATAACGCTACAATGAATATGGGAGTGCATATATCTCTTTGAGATACTAATATCATTTTCTTTGGATATATACCCAGAAGTATGGTTGCTGGATCATATGGTAGCTCTATGTTTTGTTTTGGTCTTTTTTTGAAGAACCTCAATACTGTTTTCCATTTTATACTTGAAATTTGAGAATGTTCTCACCACACATATCCACACATACAAATGGTAACCATGTGAGGTGAAGGATGTGTTAACTGGATTGTGGTCGTCACTTAACAATGAATATGTACATTAAATCATCAGGTTGCACACCTTAAAAACGTTTTTATTTGTCAATCATACCTCAGTAAAGGTAGAAAAAAGGGATAGGAATTAGAGAATGAGAACATCAATGAGTTTTATATTCTAGGAGTTTTTCTATAAAGGGAAGCAGAGAAATGAGGTGGTAGTTGAGTGGTAGTTTGCTGGTGAAGAGAGGTGGTGTTTTTGTTTTTTAAAGATTAGAGAAATTACAGCATGTTTATTTGCTAATTGGAATCATTGGGTAGAAAGGGGAAAATTGATGCTGCAGGAGAAAGAAGGGAGCATTGCACAAGAGATACTTTTGAGTAACTAAGAGGGACTAGGGTCCAGTGAAGGGCCCAGTAATTTGGAATATCCCTAATGTCTAGCATCCTTCAATTCAAGCATTCAAAAAAATTTTAATCAGTACCTGCTCTGGGTGGGTATCTTTGCTAGGAGAACTCACAACCAAAGATGCCTAAGACCTAGTTTCTGCCAAGAAGTAGAAAAACCTTTAACAGACAGATATAATACAGTATAATAATATATAATAATACAAAAATACCAAAAGCACTATGAAAGGGCCCAGGAGAGTGAGCAGTTAGCTTTGCTGAAGGGCATTGTGGCATTTGCAATAGCACCAAATATGCTTTATTATCTAAGGGAAATTGTCAGTTTATTTTCAAGCAAATCTGTACAGTAATATTAAAACATAGCAATTTCATTTTAAAACAAGTACTTTATTTTTTTTTAAGATTTTATTTATTTATTCGACAGAGAGAGAGACAGCCAGCGAGAGAGGGAACACAAGCAGGGGGAGTGGGAGAGGAAGAAGCAGGCTCCCAGTGGAAGAGCCTGACGTGGGGCTCGATCCCATAATGCCAGGATCACGCCCTGAGCTTAAGGCAGACGCTTAACGACTGAGCCACCCAGGAGCCCCAGTACTTTATTTTTTTAATAATAATTTTTCATTATGTTATGCTAGTCACCATACAGTACATCCTTAGAAAACAAGTACTTTAGATCATTATGAAGTACTCCATCATTGTCAGTATTCTTTTTTTAAAAGATTTTATTTATTTATTTTTATGTATTTTAGAGAGAGAGAGAGGACAAGTGGGGGAAGGAGTAGAGGGGGAAAGAATCTCAAGCAGACTCCACACTGAGCGTGGAGCCTGATGTGGGGCTCGATCTCACGACCCCCAGGACCATGACCCAAGCTGAAACCAAGTTGGACGGTTAACCAACTGAGCCACCCAAGTGCCCCTCATTGTCAGTATTCTTATAATTATATTTAGTGTTCTATTTGTTTAATTATAGCTAAACATAGTTCATAATAGAAAAACTATTTGCTATCAATTTCAGAATAAAATTCAAACAAAATCCAAAAATAATGATCTTTCAACTCTACATTTATTGGAATACAGTGCACAATTCCTGCCTCTATGGAAATCCAAGTTAGAATGCTCCAGATGTGCAACAGATATGAAAAGCCAAGTAACAAAATAGTTTAATCATGGCACAGAGATATCACAAGGCTTATGACAGGGTGTCAAATGTACTCTACAATTAATAAATGTTCTATGCTAGGAAGAATGAAAAAATTAAGAGGAAGTGGTCAGCAAAATTTTTAATAGGGCTCTTAACTTTATTTTTTACTATATTCTTGACTATTATTAATTTTCATCATGAATTAGTAAATACAAGTGTCACTACGTAAAAAGATGTCTTAAAATTTTCCAGATTATTTTTCAGAGCTTTATTATTTGTATATGTACATTTCCATAAGGAGTGTGTCAAATGTGTTTAATAAACCTTTAAAAATCATTACAAATGTAAAAATGCTTTGCATATATTAATAATAGTGTACATTTGATGTAAATCTAACATTAATGCTTTTAGTACTCTTTTTTTTTTGACCAGTAGTACTGCAGCAACAAACCATCAATTTCTTTTTCCACTTGAACTTTGCTGTTTTGTGAAATTACAATACTGCTATACCCGTGCAGTGGCAAACATTTTCATGCTGCAGTCAAAGATCTCTGAATTTAGAGTTAGAAATAATTTAAGCCATTCTCTATTTTTCAATTTGCCGAGGACCGCTGTTTATATGAGTATTTCCTCATTCTCTTTTATTAAGTCTGTTTCAGTATTTCAGCACAATAAAAAAATTTATAAAAGGAGTAATACTTATAAGCAACATTATTTCTTATAACTAAACAAATAATAGTTTTAAAAATAGTTACTTTTACTCTCATTGTTAAATTCAGAGCTTTATAACTAGTAAAAGCAAAAGCCTGCTGTCCTCCAATAGTGAATTTTAATTAAGATTTTTATCTCAGTTTTTTGTTTAATTCAATACCTTTTTCTCAATTTTATGTTAGCAATATACAGTATACTCTACTAAAAAATCATCAGAAAGTCAGTGTTTAATCTTCTGCAAATTTTTTCCTATGGTTAATAATATAACCAAGTATATCAAAGGCTTAATTACATGCCTCAATGACTTAGCTCCTTGAGAATCTCAGAGAAGATGACCTGAAATACAACGAATACAATCATTTATTTCATATTCTATGCATAAAGTATGTTTCTTCTTGTTTTTGTGCATATATATTTGACTCCAAACAACCAATAAATTCTTTGAAAAGTATCAAACTACTTTATATATACATATAATAACATATAGAGAGCAAGTAAAACAACTGTTTATTTATTGGATTGTTCACTTTCCAAAAGATTTTCTTGGTGACATGTAGAAACAGTGTTAGGGCTATTAACTGCTTCAGTTTCAGGGCACACAGGCTGAAATGGACTTTACTTTAAAAACCAGATTTTAAAGAAATAAGTTGTACGAGTTTTGAAAACATAGAATTCAGAACATTGAAAATCTGGAGGATTGATTCTGCCAAGCAGTTGAATAGACATGACAAAACTAGACCCTTCCTAAAAGCTCTACCCAACCCTGGGAGGGCAGGATATATTGACTTGCATCAGCTCTCCCAAAGCTCTCCCCTTGTAAAAGTGCAGAGATCTACTCCGTGAAAATTTTGAAATCTTAGGTGACTGTTTATAAAGTCATTTGCATACCTTGAAAGGAAGCCACTTTTAAATAAACACTACATTTTTTGGCTTATTAATAATTTTACCATGTCTAGTTCGTCTTCAGACTTTCAAAGAGCTTAGCAAAATATACTAGGCAATCTCTATCACTGTATGTAATATAAATCCATAAGGTTACATTTTCCTTAGGAACAGAATTAGAAGTCTCCTAACAGAATTTTGCTAAATACATGGACTGATAATAGTAATTGATCATGAAATTTAGCTGGGTAAGGAGGGAAATGAAGAGGATATACAGTGACCGAGAGGTGTTGGAAGGTGGGAAGATCAGTAGATTGAGGAGGAGGATGTTTGGACTTGGAATGCTGTAGGAATGGCCCTAGAAATACAGAAGGTGGTAGTTGAAAAGTGGAATACTACAAGAGATTACAGACTTTGCAGTTGACAGGTTAAGCATATGACCACAGGAGTGGGTGGAGGAGAGAGCCTCAAGAAACTGAGAGACCAGAATATTGGAGGGTAAATATTGAAGGCACCAAGAATTATGTCAGAAGTGGTGTTTAAGTGCCTGGGTTTCAACCCTGGTACTACACAGTTCCCAACTGTGTCCTTGGGCCAATTACATAACCCGTCTCAGTTTCTTCATCTGATAAAACAAGGGTAATGATAGTATATTTCTTATAACTATGAGAATTAAACAATTTAATACTTATAAAGCCCTTAGTATTTGGCATATGGTAAATGATATATAAGTGTTAGTACTATTATCACGAGCATCATAATCATCATTATTATGATCCAGTCCCGTCTGAGTCTTGGCTTTTCATTGATTTAAAATTTATTAAGTAGTTATTGTATGCCAGCGAGTGTGCTAGGTATCCTTTTCAAAACTTTGTATGATTTTCTTTGGCTCTTTTGTGCTTCAGGAATTTCAAGTTGATCAAAAATAATATACTGCAGCCTCACCAAAAAGTTATCCTTGAAGTCTATGCCATGAGTTTTGCTTGCTAAAGTAAAATGCTATTTAGTAAATATACAGACAGGGGAATACAGGACAGGCCAAAGCAGTGATTACTTGGATCTGGAAACTAGACTTGTTCACAACAGCAAAAGAGATGCTTGGGGGGCAGACCCAACTATAGGCCATAAACGGGAATCTAGCCATACTGCTGAAGCATGGTGGTATATCCAGAATGTATTATGACAGGAGTTAGGAGGCAGTGAAGATGGAAAGTTAGCATTGTAGTGTTCCAACATGCCACAGTGGGTTAATGTCCTTGCAGGCAGGTTAAACACAAGGGGCTACTTACTACCTTGGAGATAGGCTATCAAGATGTAGACACTTGGGCATTGGGGAATAAGACAGAGATCCAGTGACTGAAGAGAAGGTTCTAAATAGTGATACTATACTAAATAGTGATACCTAAAATAGTGATACTCTTTGTAAAGGACCACACTCTTAAAGTCTGGGGCTCCTAAGAGAGGAAACCTAGGCTGTTCTTTATTATTTATAAAAGGATGCCTTACGATTGCATTATCACCTGGCCAATTGCCACAGGCAGTTTCACCTTCTGGCTCAAAACACACATTTTTCATCTACACAAATGCCAACCATAACGTTGCATATGAGTGAGTGTGTTTTGCAGATTGTAGCTAAAAATCAGTGTTAAGTATGAGCAGACGTGGGGAAGAAAAACAATGTGATGTGAATTTTGTTCTCTGTGTTTAGGCAAGCTACGACCTATATCTATGCCAGTGGAATATAATTGGGTGGGGGACTATGAAGATCCAAATAAGATGAAGAGAGATAGTAGAAGAGGTAAGTGTTCTAGAATTTCAGTGTAGGCTGGGTTGTTGGAACAAAAAGCAAATTTAAATGTTCTTTAAATAGGTTGTTATAGCTTCAGTGGAAAACTTCATTCTCTCTTTGACTTTATGATACACCCAAACCAACTCAGACCAACGTTTGACTATCTTGATATGTTATTAAATTGATATCTTCTCTGAATGTCTCTTAAGGAATTCAGGGTAGATAAGTACAGTGTAAAAAAATTAATATCTGATGGCTATGTGAAAGTCACTATTTGGAAAACAAGGTCAGAAGTGTGAAACTGCATAAAAGAATTAAGTTCAGTGAGTAGGAAGAGTTTGTGATCAGTCCCCATTGGTCCGCAATGCAACCTCACTACTTTTGTATTAGTACAATCTTAAAATGAGTATTGATGTACATGAATAAAGCTAATGGAAACTTGGCCAGTGACTCTAATGAAAACCATATAGAAATGGAAAAAAAACACTTTGCTTTTTTTTCTCTTCTGTTTGCTGTTCAGGGTTATCTTCTTACTTGGGGGTGGGCTACACTTGAAGTATCTACCAAAAGTAAGTTTTTATGTTCACTTATCCTGCTATTGAGGTGAGCAGTAAAGAGAGTCACTGAAAGTCTCACTACTAAATGGGATTCAACCAGTTGTGGATATGGTGGGCTACATCCGCTTTCTGAAATAGAGAGCCATAAAGTTGTAGATAAAAAATAAAACACAGCAAAAAACTATTCGTAGGACCTCAGCTCACTAATCTCCCTTCATAATATATTTAACCCATTTGTCTATTATTTCTAGCCAATGTACAGAATTTACCATACAGGGATAAGCAAGCATGAATATCTGCTTCATTAGTCTAGTTAACACCTATTTCATGGAGTGAACATTTCAGAAAATGTTGGTAAATACAAGAACATTGACAGATTCCTTTACATCTATGTTTTCATTCCATTTTCCAAACTTTAGTTTCTAACTTCATTTCTGTTATTGAATTAATCAAGAAAAAAAATCAAAAGGAAGACATATATGCTATTTCTGAATCACTGTTTTGGGACTTCATATGACAGTGATATCTTGGGGGGGGAATGCCTTATGAAGTTCTAAGTGCTGGCTATCAGTTTAAGCATAGATTCTATGAATTAAGTTTCCTGACTCTTGGTTCAAAATGTGGGCTTTAACTTCTCCACGGATCCTAGTCTGTTATATTATAGGTCAGTGTTTGTCATCGATTTTTAGCAGAAACCCCCTGGGGGAACGTGTTAAAAATTTTATGAGCCACACACCCAAAACTCCTGATTTAGGTTTTGCAGCGATTCTCATATAGTTGGTCCAGAGATAAAACTTGGAGAAATAATCTGTAGGCTATTTCTTATTGCCCTATGATCCCAAATGATTAAGATGCTCTATATTTTCACGACATAAGTATTTTATAAATTAAATCAAGTTACACGTCTGAAATGAAATCTAATAGCACAATCAGGAAAGAGCGGTAGATTTGGAATATTTGCATATTTATATTGGTGTATTTATCTCTTTTTATATAGAAAACTCTCTACTCCGATATATGAGCAATGAAAAAATTGCTCAAGAAGAATACATGTTTCAGAGAAACAGCAAAAAAGACACAGGGAAGAAGTCTAAAAAGAAGAGCGATAAGAGTAATAGCCCGACTCACTATTCACTGCTACCTAGTTTGCAAATGGATGCACTGAGACAGGACATCATGGGCACGCCTGTGCCAGAGACCACACTATACCATGTAAGTAAAATTTCAAAGACTCTGTGCTATAGCTTCTATTGGGAGCTTGGCAAATGACTCTTTTGGGTAAAGTCCAGATTGCTTGTCTTTATCCTATTGCCAGATTTTCATAAAAGATCCTAAGTTTAGAAATGTTTTGAAAAACTTTGATGGCTTATTGATTTGTTCTTCAGGTCATATATTCAATGAGTTCATATGTTGTAGCAGGTTCGATTTTTTTTAATGCAATAATATGCTCAGAATTGATGGAGAATAATAATTAGCTGATTAATCACCTATAATAATAAGCAGTAACTGGATAGCTATAAAAGTTAACATTAAAGATAGGATTTTTAATATATTCCTGAGCATCTCTTATGTGCTAGACTTGGAGTATGGTGCTCGAGGTAAAAATGAGAATACATAGATAGCACTTTATTATATGGAGAGAAAAACACACCAAGAATTCCAATATAAATTGATTGTTGTAATAAGTAGGAGCAAGAAGTATAGGAGGAACGTGGGAGAAGGAGGGCCTTAGCTTTCTGGTTAAGTGAGAAAAGGCTTAGAATGGGAAGTATTTGGGGGAAGAGTGAAAGATGAGTAGCAATATTTTGGTGTATGTGTGAGAATATGGTATGTTCCAGGGACTTCATGTTGCTTAGAATGACTGGTTTGCTAAAAATCGAGGGAAAGAATGTGGGGAGGGGGCAGTGATGAGCCTAGAGAGGTAGACTGGACTTAGGTCAGGAGTTTTATAATAAAGAACTTGGGCTCTTTCTTGCAGTGATTTAAAAAAGAAATGGCTGAAGAAGTTTGAGCTGGGGACTCAAATAGACTGTTGGATCTCTTGGTTGCAGAGTCCTGAGAAACAGGTCTGAGGCCAAAGTCAGAGCCATTATGCCCAGGCCAGGCAGATGATGAGAAACTAGGACAGTGACAGTGTGGAGGCTGAGAATACTGTTAGCCAGAACATTCGATTGACAAAATCAACCCATTGTATGCCATTTAGTTAAAAGGGAATTTGTTGTGCCAATGAAACTATACCTTCTTACTACGAGCCTTTGGATTGCAAGTTTTAAAGTAATTTGGACAACCGTGCTTGGTGATCAGAGTATCAAAAATTTTTAATCTGCCAATGCAGTAAAAGGTGTACCATCTAGGTATACAAGGTGTGAAAGATTTAACAACTTCTACTTGAGTTACTTTTCTGAGCCAGTCTTTTAAATCATCTGCTTACTCATTCTAAAGCTCTCTCATAAAACTAGAGTGTAGAAAAATATTTTCATTTATTTGGGCAGAAGTAGGAGAGCCATTAGCGCTTCTAGGTGCTCATTCTCTACCCTCCCCAAGCCTCTTCCTCTCTAAGAGATAGCGCCCATATCAAAACCTGCCCCCCTAAGTGACTGACAAATCAAATGATTATATTTGCCACAGTCATTTCTAGTCAGTCTGAAATCAGTACTTTCAGCTGTATGAAGGGGGCCACTTTTGCTGTCACTAGTCAGAAATTCTGCCTGAATACTGAGCTCCCTCTAGAATCTGGTGTTCCGGTCATAAGTAATGTTGTCCAAACAAAGACCTAAACATAAGAGACAGCTGGTCTGTTCGAGAGGGAAGTTGGTAGTGGAAGATGAGGCTGGAAAGGGAAGAAGAGGCTGCTTCACCCAGAGCATGTAAACTATTAAGGAGTTTGGATTTATCCTAAGAGGAGAAGTAAGCCATTGAAGGCACATTTAAACACTCAGCCTTTGCCATCCTATTAAGCACATCTGGACAGGAGTATACTGTGTGAGGAAGGAAAATAGATGAATCTTGTGGATTTTGAGTTATTAATTTATGGAAGATAGTAAATGGTGAATCAAACTGGTAATGAGGAATATCCTGAGGATTGAGTATTGTAGAGGAGTATAAATTGTTACCACTTTTCTGAAGGGCATTATTTAGTTATATGTATCAAGAACCAAGTCTAGTAACTTCACTTCTAGAAGATTCTTCTAAGAAAGAAATCAGCCTACTTTTGCCTCCTACTTTTATTATGTGACCTGAGTCTGTAAGAAGGTATTTCCCAGATAGGTGATGTTTATCCCAACTAACTTTTGACAGAGGAACAGCATACAGTAAGGAATATTGTTAGTTGTCGGGGCGCGGTGTAGTCCTCCCATGTAACAGTGACCCACTAATCCCAGAGTAGAGGCTTGACACTTTCTAACTCTATTGTCTGCTTTAAAAGAAGCTAAATAATTGTTAGCCCCAAAGTGCATGCCTAATCAATGTTCAAATGCCTATAACCAATGTTCAAAAAGAGAAAACGTTAGAGGGTTTTCACTAGGCTCTAAGTTCCCGTGAGGAGGTTATAAGCCTTGTGCTTATTTACTATCTTCACAGTTATCAAGGGGGCTTCCTCATTTGTTGCCTTTCAAACCTCACAACAACCACATTGGCAAATGACAAAACTCAAACTCAGAAAGGTTAGGTGATTTACCCAAAGCTGTGCTGCGAAAAGTGTGACAGTAAGGACGAGAACCCAGATCACCTACCTGAGTGGTCTTTGCACACTCTACCCTGCTTCCCTATGCATGGTAGGCATTCCTTACACAAATGAATTTATGCTTTAATGACTAACTGCACGAATTTGGAAAAAGCTTGACTTTAAGAAACATGTGCCTTCATTTGTTGATTTTAAGAACATTTTCAGTATCTGGATTGACTTGTACCCAGAGTTCTCTTTTGTTCTGTGTTACTATTTTTTATTAAGTTCAGAAAAACATATAGATCTGCTGTTGTTATAAAGCACAAGTAGTTCTTTGGCATAATCTATTGCTGAGACTATGGAGTATTGTAGTTAAAATTGTCTGGACCTTGGAGGCAAAACAACATACGCTTAAATGATTGTGTCTTATATTTCACAGGAATTCTTGGTTTTTTAATCTGTTTATGGTCACCTATTTAAGAATTAAAGGATTTTTCCTTACGTTAAATTGTCCTGAAACACAAGATCAATATCAATATTTAATCACCTTCATGATGAACCACTAATCATTCTTATCAATTATTCCTTTGGTTACCACAGCCATTTTTTTTAATGTTTTTTTTTATTATATTATGTTAGTCACCATACAGTACATCCCTGGTTTCTGATGTAAAGTTCCATGATTCATTAGTTGCGTATAACACCCAGTGCACCATGCAATACGTGCTGTCCTTACTACCCATCAGCAGTCTATCCCATTCCCCCCTCTCCCCTCTGAAGCCCTCAGTTTGTTTCTCAGAGTCCATAGTCTCTCATGCTTCATTCCCCCTTCACCACAGCCATTTTTAATGGACTAGTGGAAGAGGACTCTGAAGGTTGAGTCCTGAACTTCATAGGTTGCTATCTCTGCTGTGATATACTATCTCCCAATGGTCTGAGTTCACATTTAGGCAAAATTTAGTTGAATTTAATAGCAGGATTATATCCACGTTAAATACCCTTTAAACAGTTTATCAAAAAAAACTGTATTGTGTATGTGGAGTGGGGGAGGGAAAGGGAGGTTCCCCATAAGCAGTCTTAGATTATAATCCCCATTGGTCTATTTTGGAAAGCAGCCCAATAAAAATACACAAAGCAAGGCAAATACAGTTTGATTTCACTGTTTGACTCCTTCCTCTTAGCAATTATAGCAGAAATGTGTATATAATAATAAAGAAAATTGAGAAGTTTGTGGTATTGTAAAATATAGGTTTTTATTAGTTCCATATATTTGTTATTCCAGTATATGTATTTTTCCTGTAATTGTTTAAAAGGAAATCACTCACTATGTTCTGACTACTCTGATCATACACTAGTCTTTGCTACCTCTTTCCTTTGTTAATATGCTATGCCCTATACTGAAAATGCTTTTACCCTTTTTTTCCCCTGGCTGACTCCCATCTAAACCTGAAATTAAAGAAGGGCTTTGTCTGGTCACTACCCTATAAGCTAAATCAGCTTCTCCTATTAAAGTCTCTTAGCACCCTCTATATTTTCTTCAAAAGCTTTTTTATGATTTGTAATTATATACTTATTTATGTGATTATCTGCTTAGTGTCTTTCTCCCTTGTACATAGTAGGGAGGGCATGTCCATGTTCACGACAAGAAAGGAAAGTTTTTCCATTTTGTTCAGCACTATATTTCAACACCTAATACAGGTATAGTATCTTATAAATGCTCAGTAAATATGAGACAAATAAATGAATAAGTGAGTGAATGTGACAGGAACTTTACTGCCTTTCTCCGGATCTCTCAGTTGGCGTCTTCATCCTGCAAACAGCTACCTCCACATCCTGCCCAGCACAAACAGGCCTTCAGTTGGTGTGTAATCGTAGTGGAAATTGCCAGGAACTTACTACCATAGCTCAGTGTCCCATGTGCCTGGGGAGAGCCCTCGGACTCTGAATATCTTCTGTCGTGTTTATCTAGTCCATATTACTGAATTTTTCCTTGGTTTATTGATTAACATTCCATTTCATTCCAACAATTGGAACCCTGCCCTTACTGGTTTACTGCTACAGAAGACACACCATGTGCAACCTACCTCTGGCTGTCCACCCATTCAAAAGAGTATTGGAAGCGCCTGTTAACTTATACTTACCATGTTGGGCTTCCTATCAAAGCAGGTCCCAGTTTGCACCTTTCATCAGGGCGATTTACAAGACTTCCCTGCTTCACAAGTACCGCTGGGGCAACAGGATCAGCTCCCCCTTGGTCCCCAGCCCACCTCCTCTATTCCAGCTCAGAGTTTCAGTTCCAGCTCGTTCGTGCTTGCTTCCTATCACTGCCATCTCATTAGGGAGGTCACAATATACCTGTCAGCCAAGCATGTTAAGGTATTTTTCAAAAGAGTATAACTTGATTTTACCTACTCACTGATTCTCTGTCTGAAAATGCAGGAGTCGTTAGCTGTCATCTGACCTTGAGAGCATAGGAAGAAAAGGCCGGCAGCAGTGTGTGTGTGTGAGAGAGAGAGAGAGAGAGAGGAGAGAGGGAGAGGGAGTGAGACAGAAATTCAAATGTAATGATAAAAGCCTTTAAGATAAAGACTTTTTAGATAAAGAATGATTAGATTCAGGTCTTTTTTTTTCCTTAATAAGATATACATATGACAACTTGCTCTCACATTAAAGTTGATAAACTAAACCATAAACAAAATAATAACTTATTTTAAATCTACATGCTGAGATGCCAAAACAAGTAAAATTTGATTATGGATCCAGGCAACATGCAGGTATACTTTCAGAAACTGATTAATGTGCTTTCAGATGGCTTATTTAAAACAGATTTAGAGTAGGTGTTCAAAAATCTGGATAATCTTTTCAGAACATTCCAACACTTACGTGATTTGTCTTAGTTACTTAGGATATAACGGCCAACTTTCAGTTGTTTTACTTCTAATAAATACTTTTAGCCATCCTCATCAACTTGTGAAGGTATTTTTGGTAAAACTCCTGAAAGAAGGAGGCGGAGAGCCATTAAAAGACATTTTTTTTAACTTTACAAGTAGATGAACATTATGAAACAGACATTCTTTTAAGTAATTTACAAATTTTAACTCATTTCATTCTCATAACAGCCTTATGAAGAAGGTGCTGGTGTTATCCCCATTTTATAGATTAGGAAGCTGAGGCACATGGATTAAATAAATAGTAAAGAGTAGAGCTGGGATTTGAACATTAGCAGTCTGCCTCTTGGCATACTATATCGCCCCTCCAAAAAAAATAACATAATTTAATAGAAACTGTATAGCAGTTCTAATAGTGTCAACCATCTATAAAGCCCAATCTAAGTGCTGTGGAATATATATTAACTAATAATAATATTGTAAGTGCTGCTACTAATGGTAGCTGACATTTATTGATTGCTTACTAAGTTCCTATGCTAAAATTTTATATACATTATCTCATTGAATCCTCAAATTGACCTTGTGAGGTTGCTACTATTATGATGTCTATTTTGTAGAAGTGAAACACAGAGTTTAACTTACTTGTGGTCCCACAGCTAGAAAGTAGCAGACTTGAAATGTGAGTTCAAGCAGTCTGATTCACATTTGTAGATGAATAAAGCCATTTCTACCCATAAGTATTTGGTGAAGAGCTATTATTATCACAATGATGCGAAGTATGCTGTACTGTCAGGATATAAACATTTATAATTAAAGGTATCTGTAGTCATAAATGTTGGTTTGTCTAATCACTACCCTATTTGATGCATTGTTTCAAGATCAATGAAACTAAAATAAAACTAAATTTTAGTGGCTAAAAAGCCATCTCTGACCCAACAGTTGTTTATAACTACCACTTTCTCTGCATTTTCACTTTACCCACCTGGACAACAGCCATAGTACAGTGTGACATGATGTGTCTCTTCACCAGAGTGCATGCAGACATGTTAGATATCCATTGTAAACATTATTGTATTTGTATTTGTATGTACTCTCTGATTCCTGCGCATGACTTGATTATTTCTAGAGTGTTAATGTCAAATTCAGTAAAGCCCTGCATACCGTGAAAAGCATTTCCCATGGACCATTTTACTAGAGCAGTGATTCTCCACATATCAGCTGTCCTTGGCAAAGAGCTCCTAATGGCTGAGACTTGATGCAGAAATGGAGGTCCTTTCTTTGTTTCTTATGGGCAGGTGACACATAATGACACAGACTTTCATTTTCACCTGTGACTAGATATTGCTTACTGATAACCTACCACATGATTTTAAAAGGTTATAAATTGAATAATCATAAAATAATGCATCAATAGAGTTTACCAAATATTCTAGTTCACTGTTTCTCCAAAAAGCCTAGTATCCATGCAACTGATGGTGCAGTCATGCTCTTACTGCACAAGCACAAGTGTAGATGGTCTGGGTTCCCACCATTTTCGGGAGGAATGCTATAATGATATGTCATTAGGATTTGTTTTAAATTATCCGTAGTTTTCAGTTGCTGTTTCTTTTTCATTATAAAGTATTGTTAGACTTCATCACTTTGGGTTTTCATTTGTTTTAGGTTGCTTGCTTTACCGTGTAGCATGTTGTCGTTCATATTACTCACGGTTTTCTAAAAATGATACTATGAATCATCCATATCCAACAGTACTTACATAGTCATAAAGTGGGGACCAGTGGACCATGGGGTCTGTTGGTGTGTCTTACGGGGCCACAATCAAAAACTGTTAAGACACCCTGCTTAAGACTGAAGCCAGTCTTTTCAGTTTCATGTTTGAACAAATGTGGGTTTCATGCTGCTAGTTCCCGGTTAGATAATGGCTGCCAGGAAGCAAAAGACAAAATCTGGCTTCATTAGTGAGGCATCATGCAAAACAGGACTCAAAAGAATTGAATTAGGAATTTATTGAGTTGAAATTTATTAAGTTTGAATCTTATTACAAATTCCTTGTTGCCTTTGAAAAAATTAAGTGAAACCTAAATTGTGATGAGAGGTCTTTGGCTTGCTTGTTAAGGTCAATATTTGGGGGCATAACTGCCTTGATCAGAGAGGGCAAAGAAGTCCCGTTCTCTCATGTTGTAGACCTATGTCTTCCAGCTGTATAGCCTCAGAAAAATATCCTCAAATTCTGTTGGCAGTAGGCCTTTTTTGCTCCCATAATCGTTTTACCCACATTATTTCACCACTATAACTCATTTAATCAAGCATCTCAAATTTAGTGAAACTTCAGGTAAAACTATTTTACCCCTAGAACTCTTTAAAGCCTCTTCTGACTGAAGAATCATAATCTGTATCACTTTATTTTCTTCACCCAAATCCTAAATATATTACCCCCTTGATGGTTTTATCACCCCCTGATTCCACAATACAGGTCTAATGATTTGGTATATATACCCAAATGTCATACAAAGATTCCTCTTAACAAATTCCACGTCTGTGTCTCTTGGCCCATATCTTATATGAGAATGAAGTTGAGGGCACAGTTAATGACTACTGTTACATTCTACTTTCTTGAAGAAAACTTTTCCAAGAACAGTGTTATATCGTTTGCAGCCTCCATGGACCCTTCGTTGGCTTTTGGCTGAGACAGCAACTGGCAGTGGGCCAAAGTGCACAAACTCAACCTAGAGTCTCAGTTCTAAATGATATTGCTAAATCTGTTTTTTAATACCTCTGCAAATATCAGGCTAGGCCAAGAACAGGATCCTAATAGACCTGAACCCAAAACCATCTGGAATGTTGAGAAATAGATGAGTGTTTCCAGTTCCTTTTCTTAATATGCAAACAATTTTAAATTAGCTAGATGCAAACTTTCCTGCTATAAGAAATAGGAGATTAAGTTATTTTCTCAGACTTTCTTTTGTTGTCATAAATTTGGAGCAGCCTTGAGGCAGTGGTTCTTATATCTAACCACCTCCGAGTAAAAGGGCTCAGCATTAAAGAAGAGAATTGCCTTTTCTAAGATTCAGAGAGCCAAGAATAATGCTGTACTTCTAGAACATGAGCTGGAAGTCAGCTGTATGAACCAGACACATTTGTGAATCTGTTTCTCATCATTAAAAAGAGGATAACACTTACCTAACCTGGTTGTTTCACAATTAAATCATACATTGTGTATGAAGTTTTTTTCCCACTGTTCTGGGCACGAAGTAACTATTCTTAATGCCATATGGAAAAGAAATTAATTCATTTACATGGAGGGGAATTTACTTCCTGATGAGCAAATCAGAAAGCTTTCCAGGACAAAAGCATACGTTCTCTTTGGGCATTAATGAGTGTATCAGTTAGGCTCCAATCAGGGAAGAAGAAGCACTAGGTAACATAAATAAAGGACCAGATCCTACTCAGTTAAGGAGCTAGTTAAGATGCCTCAGCAGAGGCAGCAGTCGTGAAGAAAATCTGGATGTGAAGCCAGGGAGAGCAAGATAAACTAGAACCCATGAGCACAAACTGGAAGCCTGCCTCCAACTTCAGCAACAAAGCTGGTGCCTTACGCCGTGGAGATTCACAGGCTCCTCGTCCGGGACTTGGAAGAGCTGAAGTTGTGGGCCCAGCTGCTGAGCCATACCAACAAGCAGCAGAACAGTGACAAAGTGTGTGAGTGACATCCTGCGCCAGCCTTCAGAGCAGCAGGGCTGCCGCTGCGCTTGTGTTCTCCGAAATGCTCGCAAATCGATTTGTGGCCCGCCCTAGCTAGAACCATACAGAGAAGGGAATTCCGAGACACGTAGTTCCGGCTTTGCTAAGTTGACACAGCAGGAAGCCACCACATTGAGGTCTCCTTTTCTGTGGCCACTGTAGGTGCCTACCAGGCAAAATCTGCTTTGCAAATTCTCTAGTGACAGTCTGCGTGAGAATCAGTGGTCAAGTGCAAAATTCTAACTTACCATAAATCTGGAGCGGACTCAAGGTACAGCCCACCTCTATGAAGGTATCATCCCTACAGCCCACTGACTTAATTTTCCAAAGCATATATTGGAAAATATAACTTCAAATTGTCATTTATCTACCTTCAGTCAGGAGATTGACTAATGGAAGCAGTAATTAGGATACCACATCTAATTTACCTAAAGAGGTTTCTACTTAATACAGTGCGTTCACCACTCCCTTTAAGAAGTCCTTTGCCTACTCTGAGGAGGAGTACCACAAGGCCAACACCTCGACCATGTTACCTTAACCAGTTGCTGAACTCCTTCACATAGTTGTGTTTTAGCATCACATCCTCATTTTTTATTAGACGACTGCCATGAGAAAGAGCCATGTGAAATCCACTTCTTTGTTTGCTATAAAAATATTTTTAAGGCTACTGTGTTTTCTACTCCTTTGTGCCCCCCATATATGTTTTTATAATTGGGTAAGAGCTTTGCCTCCTGTGATAAGAGTATATATGGAGTATGTGATATAGTCTCGCACTATGGTAGTGCACCGATATTGTTAGTATCTTTCCTCCAACCGTCCTCCCAAAATGTCCACACCAGCGGGCTGAGAACAAGCCCAGCCTAATCTAGGTGCATTTCAGGCAACCAGTTCTGGGGAAGTAGCGGCACACATCAGGCCCTGTAGAAATCTAATTTTTCATATCTGAGCTTGCATAAATTGCTTTCTTTCTCTTACTCAGTTTTCTCATTTACAAGATGAGCATAGCACTGCAGAGAGGACTCTGGAAAACGCCATCTAAATTGATAGCATAATGATGATTTGATTCCTGCTGCAAACACAGAATTTAAAAAAAAAAAAACTTCCCATCAAGTCCTTTTTTCCCTTCTGTTAGATAAAAACGGTTTTGCTTTCTTAGTCTCAAAATCATGTCCTACTAGATAGTTCAGAATGGAAGAGAAGGAAGAGTATGATTTATCTTTCTCAATTATTTTATTATAAAATGAATTGCATATAAAATGACTTTTTAAACTGTCTAAATTTAACTCTTATTTTTATCCAGTATTCCCTTTGAAAGATTTTCTGATAAGAAAAAAAATCTCCAGATCAAGAAAACTGCAGCAAAACTAACAGATGTAGAAACATTTGAAGTGGTTGTCTTAGAGAGTTTGTCTACTCTCTAAAAGCAAAAATCTCAGAATAAAAGCTTGATATAAACATACTCTTAGCCATGAAGGTATTTAGATAAAAGCTAGCATTCTTGGAATGAATTACACTGACGTGGCAAGAATTTCATGATGAGAAAATCTGTACAATATATCACAGCAACATACCTAAAAATAAATGTATCCGGAAAAAGCTGTTAGTTTCATATTCTTCTAAGTAAAGCCAGTAAGTCAATAGCCGGGAAAATTTTTCAATAATTCTGATCCAGTCATATCATTGCTGACAGCATTATCACGCCATATACAGTGGCCTCTTTTTGAGGTTCTTAGGTTTTGTGCATTTCTCATGGAAATGATTATTTTTATATTATTTATTTCTCTATTTTCTTTTACATATAATTTATTTCCTTGTCACTGAGTAGTCTTCAAAAGGAAAATCTGGTTCCCTGTTTTTCCTGGTCATAAACGTTGCTTTGTCACAAAAGATGGGCAAGCCTACCCCGATTTCTCTGACACCCAGAAGTCAACAGTTTGTCAAATAGAAGTGTCAGGAGCAGGAACTGTGCCCTAGTTCTGCTTTTCACCTGTTTAGACTTTCTGCCTCTATCTCGTACAAAATCTATGTTAATTGTACACATTAGTCAAGCACCCAAAAATAGCTGTATCTAATGTGGCTGGCAATAAGTTATTTCCATACATGGTGCAGTTTACACGTAAACTTAAGCGCCTTTCAATGAATAATCTAGCATTAAGTGTTAAGACTGACACTGATGGTGGGTATACATAATTCCTAAAACATCAGTAATTGGATGTACACTGGTGACTAGCCATTTTTCCCTTCATTTTAAAGTCAGAATCATGTACAATTAGTGAT
This sequence comes from Ursus arctos, assembly GCF_023065955.2. Classification (NCBI taxonomy): domain Eukaryota; kingdom Metazoa; phylum Chordata; class Mammalia; order Carnivora; family Ursidae; genus Ursus; species Ursus arctos. The sequence goes on from NC_079873.1 coordinate 17,169,064, forward strand.
CTGTGAGATATTCTCAGAGCATTTGGTCTAAATCCCTGATGTTGCAGATGAAGAAAAGAGGTCAAGAGTAGTTCAGTGACTTGACCACAATCATAGGGCTGGAATATGGACTAGAATATGAAGAACTAGAAGTCAGGTCTCCTGATTCCTACCCCAGTGTTGCTGCAGTAGTCCCAAGCATTCCATTCTTGCTGAAGCATGGGCTTGAGAAGTATGTCACTCCAGCTGGTGTGTTGAGAATAAACTGAAGGGGCTGAGCTAAGTGTGGAAGCAGAGAGATAATGTAGGATCTGGTCGATTCCAGTAAGAGATAATAGTGGCTTAACCTTGGGCTCTAAAGTAGAGGTGGTCAGGAGGGGTTGGAGTCTGGCTATGATTTGAAGGGAGAGGGGACAGGAGGTGCTGACAGATTGCATACAAGATGCCGTAATGCAAAGCCTCAGTGTCCTGCACACACAGGTGGTCAGGAACTGTTTGATTCATGCTTGCAACAGATAATTCTATATCAGGTCCTTTGGTAAGAGCTGAGTATAGCCTGGTGAGCTAAAGCAGATGGCTTCTGCCTTCACAGAAACTAATACAGTAGTTAGAAACCACAGCTTGAGAAAGTGAACCAAGTAATTTTAAGACATTGCATAATAATCAGCAGTGTATCAGGTGAAAAATTGCATAACACAATGAATCAGCTCCAAGAGAATTCTCCTGTGTAAAGAATTAGTGGAGAGGCAGGCTCGCCTTATTTGGATCACTGATTCCCTCACCGGTATTGACATAGGGTTTTTTAATTGCACTGAGTTCAATTAACACTGTTAATAGGTTTGAATAAAATGTGATTGCAGTCTCATCCTTGTCTAACGTGGCTGAGCCTTATTACCTTTCTGTACCTTAGTTTCTATCTAATTTGCAAAATTAAAATGTTAACACGAGAGCTCCTCTCATGAAGCATATGATTAATGGTCACCCCCCCAAAAAAGAAAAATCCTGCAAATCTTTATTTTAATGCACAGAGCAATATAACTTGCTAATTAAAATAAAATTGGCAAAAGCATGAAAATTAAAAATTGATAAAATGTTTCCAGTTTGAATTATCTCCATTAATAATAAAGTGTTATCCTTAGTATCTCTCTGTTTTATAGAATCCTTTCTTTCCACATAGCAATGTACTTATATCACATGTCATGAGAGGTTTTCACAAGTGGAAGTCGTCGTGTCACAAGCAGTTTTTCTTTACTCTCACATTGTTACTATGACTACAGAATACTTATTTGGGAGGCAGTATTGCACAGAGTGATTAGGACAGGTTTTGGGATTGACAGACCTGGGATTGAATTTTAACTCTGCCACTATCTGTGTGGTCCTGAGCAAGCTGTTTACACATTCTGTGCCTCAATTTTCTCTTCTTTAAAATGGGGTTAATGATAACTACTTTAGAGGTTTATTGTAAGGTTTAAGATCAATAACTGATGTAAAGTTATGCCTGACACAGAAGCCCTCAGTAAATGATAATTATTGTGACCCAAGAATGACAGTCCCTATTTCACAAGCGTGGTGATTCTTTTTTTTTTTTAAGATTTTATTCATTTATTTGAGAGAGAGAGAGAGAGAAAGAGAGCATGAGCAGGGGAGGGGCAGAGGGAGAAGCAGACTCCCCGCTGAGCAGGGTGCGTGACACAGGGCTCCATCCCAGGACCCCAGGATCATGACCTGAGCCAAAGGCAGACGCTTCTCCAACCAAGCCACCCACCCAGGCACCCCCCAAGGGTGGTGATTCTTGTTACCCTTTTCAACCACTCACCAGTAATCACTCTTCTTCCTACCTTACCACCCCATAGGAAAAGAGGAATCACCTTATGGGATTCTGCATAAGATTCAATCACTTCCTTCCTTTAGAATCTGATACATATGACATTCTTTTGATGAAACATTGATTCTGCCCAACCTAATGAGTTTGACCTCTAAATTCCACCCCCCAATTACTACCTTTTTATTCTTTGCTAATTTATTAGCATACTTATTATTTTGAAAAGCACGCTTATTTTTGAGTGCCTGTGGAAGCATTTTCAGTCAATATAAAGTCAGAGTAAACTTACTGAATCCAGAGCAACGTCACGCCACTGTACTCAGACACCCCGTGTGCATGCAGTGTCTCATCCCTGTCCCACCCACTTCGCAGTTGCTCTCTCACGCAGCAGAATGGGCAAGGCTACCACAAACAGCACACTTGTTCAGTTCTGTGCTCTTATTTCTTGTAAGTGGAAGAGTTCTTGATTTAATATTTAGTCCCATTAGCATCTTACCCCACCTTCTCATATTTAGACCTTTTTTCTGCCAGCAGGCAATAATGAGAAAGTAAGGCAAAATACTTTTCTTTGTGAAATATTTAAATCTCAAAGACATTTATTTATTTAAAAATTAAATATGTGAAAGTAGCTATCATTTATCCCACGTGTTTCAAACTGCTAAGCACCTTCTTTTCTTATGTATAAGAAATAAGCTATTGGTTTGACTAGTCAGTGCAGAAATGTTGGAACTTTGCAGAAAATTACAGTAAGAGGAAGTTGCTATATTGCAACAAGAGAGTATTTTGATTGCAAATTTTTCCATAAGTGTGGCAATTTGCAACTTGAGAAGAATTTAATAGTAGCTGAGCTTTCAAAATGTAACACAGACACTGTCATTTTCTTCCACAATTAAAATAAGTGCTTCTGAAAGTTTCAGGATAAGAATGACCCAAATTACCCTCCCCCACACTTCCTCATCCAAAAGAGGGGGGAATGGAGTTTGAACAGAACATCTGTGGACAAAATGAAAGATAAATGGTCTTTTCAGGCAAATGTCTGAAAAAGGGATCTTTTATAGCCAAACAGAATACTATCGCATGCATCGCCATGGTTAAGTAGAGGATCAACAATACTTTCATAATGGCCTTTTATTTTAGCACATTCTATTTTTATGGGTAGAATTATGATTTCAACACACCCATTCATAATTCATCATGTAATTATTTGCATATATATCTTTTGACACAGATTTAATGTCCTTTTGCCAGCCACATCTTGAATTCAAATTTAAACTATTAAGTGCACTAAGACTGTCTCGGTACAAGTAATGCTAAAGGAGAGTGGATACAAAGAAATATTTCTTATCTAAGAAAAGAAACAACCTACTAAAGAACAGACCTATACGTGGATTACTGGAGAAGAGATACCTGTTTTTTTTATTTCCCCCGCTGAAGAACTTCTTCAGTTAAAACAATCACCTGATTAAGACTACATCCTATGCTCTTTGCTGATGGTTTGCTCAACTTCCATTCACTCAACCCGTATTCATTGAGCACTTCCTCTGTACTAGGCCCTGTTCTAGGCAGAAGATGAAACAGTGCATAAAATAGAACTCCTCTTTCGTGCCATTTATATTTGGAGGGAAAACTGGGTAATAAACAAAAAATATAAGTACTCTCAGTAATGCTGAGTGCTAAGGAGAGAAATAAAGCAGGGAAAGGAAATAGGAAGTATCGAGGGCAATGAGAATAACCATTTTAGATAAGGAAGCCTGGGAAGAATTTACTAAAAAAGAAGCATTTGAGTAATGATTTGAAGAAGTTAAAGGAGTAAGCCACAACAACATCTGGGCAAAGAACATCTCGGACAAAGGGAACATCAAGAGTAAAGGCCCTAAACGGGCCTCTACTTGGCATGCTCTAGCTACAGCAAGTGTGGCTGGAGCAAAGTTAGCAAGGGTAGGGGCAGGAGGCAAAGGGACCGGGCCATACAGGGCCTTCAAGGCCATTACAAGGATTTCGGCATTCAAATTCAAGGTGAGATGAGAAGCCAGTTGAAAGTTTTGTGTAGAGGGATGATTCAAATCATATTTTAACAAGATCACTCTGGCTCTTGTGTTGAAAATAGAGAAGGTAAGAGCAGAGGCAGGGAAGACAGTGAGGAAATATTTCAGTAATCCAGGTAAGGGATGATGGTAGCTCAGACCAGGGTGCTACTAGTAGAGGTAGTAAGAAAAAGTCATACTGTAACCAATATTTAAGACAGAGCTGATATAGCTTGCTGGTGGATTGGCTGTGGGATGTAAAAAAAGAGTTAAGGTTGACCTCAAGATTCTGGATGGGAACCCTTGTGGGGGTGGGGGGAATGGAATTGCTATTTACTAAGGTGTAGAAGACCAGGAAAGGAGCAGATTGGTTGACAGGTGGTGAGTATCAGAAGCTCAGTTTTGTACACGTTAAATCTATTGAGTTAGGAAATCTGCAGCTCAGTCAAGAAGTCCTAGCTAACAATATGAAGTCATACGTTACTAAAGATCAGAGTTTGTAGACATTCTTAGGGAGAAAGTTCTAAGAACTTTCACCCAGACACTCGCTACAATAAGCAAAAAGTATTAGTGAGGGAATTTAAAATATTTTATTGAGGGGCACCTAGGTGGCTCAGCTGATTAAGCATTTGATTCTTGGTTTCAGCTCAGGTCATGATTGCAGGGTCCTGGGATCGGGCCCCACATCATGCTCCTCACTCAGCAGGGAGTCTCCTTGAGGATTTCTCTCCCTTTGCCCCTCCTTCTGCTCATGCTCTCTCTCTCTCTTTCTCAGTAAATAAATAAATCTTTTCAAAAGAAAGATTTTATTAAATGATAATTTAGGAAATAAAGTAAAAATACATTTTCAAGGCAGTTAATCTCAAATGCTTACAAAAGGAATCTATTTTTGGTGGTCAATAAACATTATGAGCTTATGCTTTAAATACACACACACACACACACACTCACTCACTCACTCACTCACTCACACACTTACCCTACTCCAAACACATAAAAGGTTCTGATCATGGTCAAAAGTAAGATCTAGTCTCCAAGGACCAGAAAAAAGAAGAAAATTGCTCAGTGATGAATGGAACTAAAGCCACATACCTGGTAGGCTCTGAGTCCAGAAAGAAGTAAAGATGCCTGGGAGTCCACTGTAATGGTATGAGGGAACAAATGGACTGCAGCCATATCAGGAAACTGAGGATTGACTTCACTGAGTGAAGCCAACTGGGAAAGCAAGCAGAGCTTCCTCACCCATGAGTAGGGAGGTTGAATAAAAAACAGCCACTGACCAGAACTATGACTTGGACTTGGGTGATTCTTCCCTTACTAAATACAAATTATGGAAAATCCACAAAAGCACTTAAATTTTGAAATAATAATAGGATGATTAAAAGCAATGGATATTCAAAAGAGCCAATACCAACTAGACATCCTGGATATGTAAAATATAGTCAGTGAAATAAACATTCTATAAATAGGATAAACTTAAGACTGGATGCAATAAGAGAGAGAATTAGGAAACTAGAAGACATCAGAATGAATTTACCTAAAAAGCATTGCAGAAATATTAGAGGATAAGTTGATAAATTGAGAGGTGTCAACATATGTCTAGAGGGAAGAAAGAGACTGCTAAAGAAGACCATTTGAAGACATAATGCCTGAGATTGTTCAGAATTAAAGAAATAATACCTTCAAGGACAATACAATGAATGTGAAATAGGATTATTTAAAAGAAATTATAACCTAGACACTTTATGGTAAAATTGCAGAATATCAGGGATAAAGAGAGAAATATTTTAAAATCTACTGAGATACTAAAGACAACTTGTGACAAATGACAGTATAGCCACAGATGTCTTCGGAGTAGCAATAAAGGCCAAAAGAAAATAAAGGAATATATTCAAATTGCTGAGGGAAAATGATTTTCAACTCAGTCTTCTATGTGCAGCTAGGCTAGTATTCGAGAGTGAAGGATTTTTATATTTTTAAACATAAAAATCTAGAAGAGTTTGCTACTCACAGACTGTTATGAAAGAACTTCTAAAGGATATACTTGAGCATGAACCTGGAAGAAGGATGATCTGAAGCTAATAAGAAAAATTCAAATATAAAATATATGGTAAATTTTCACTGTTATGAGAAAAGAATTCATCATCATGGAAGCAAACATTTCAGGCCTCTTTTTCAGTCATAACACCTTATATGATCTGCTGTGTTAGCCATTATAGTCATGGGTCTGTTCTTAATGTCTTGATTATGTGACATTTTTCATGATATCATTAGAAACTGAAAAAAAGTGATACCAATTAAATATTTGTCATTCAGAATGAAGAATTCCATCAGTTCTAGAAAAGACTACACAGGATTGTAAATTTGCAACTCAGGAGTGCTTAATCACCCATTGCTAATGACATGAGGAAACCTTCATTGTCAAGAGCTTATTTATACATAAAAACCATGAACAATTTTTAATATAAGTTTTAAGAACTCTTTTGAATATGAGGCTTTTTCAGGGGTCCCCAAGATTACCCAGTGTTCTTTGATTCACTAGAAAGACTCACAAGACTCAGCATGTAGTTCTACCCACAGCTAAAATTTACTGCAGTGACACAGCAAGGAGGTATAGTCAGAGCAGTAAGGAAAAAAGACATCTATGGGATCTGGAGACATCTATGTGCAGGCCTCCTATGCTTTCTCCCTGTGACAGATCATGTAGAATACATTCTCACCCAAGCAGCAACAATGCAGTCATGTGTATAGTGTCTCTGCCCAAGGAAGCCCATTAAAGACTCAGCACCAAACGCTTTTATTGGATTGGTCATAGAGACATCCTCTGTCTAGGAAGTACAAAAATTCTAGATTCCCCAAAGAAAAACAGGTGTTTAGTCCCTGGGTGGGCAAAACATTCTTGCTGCTTAGTGAAGCTCATGTCAGTATAGGGAACTGTTTACCATCCAAGTTCCCAGATGGTAGCTGAGAGCCAACCTTGCAAGCAGGCCCCTCTGAGGTAGTAGCCTGAAGCCTGCTGTATTAACTGTCTTCTAGAGAGCTAGTTCCTTCACTGTAGTTTTCGTTGCTTTTCCTATTACTTTCAAAAGCATATACAGTTGACCCTTGAACAACACGGGTTTTATTCAGGGAAAGAAAAGATACTCTTATTAAAAAGAAGGCCTGGAGAGCATAAAATATGTTTTTGTGTAGATTTTAAAGTAGACCTCCAGTATCTAAGGAATAGCATGCAAAAGTCATAGGAGGCACCTTATATAACTCAATTCTTTCAAGTTGTCTGTTATACATGTAGCTCCCTAAAAACAAACCACCCCCATCTTTTTCATTTTTAAGAATAATGAACTGTAAGATTATAATTAGTACTTGTGGAAACACAAAAGAAAAAAAAAACAATCAGTAATTTTACAGACAACAATTTAGGGAAAATAACTATATGTAAATTACCTATATTTGAGCACACTAGCCTGAGTTATTACTTAAGCTCTTATTTTGAAATAAAGTGCACTCAAGAAAATCAACACAGCATAACAGGTTTTATCTTTTGTTTTCTCTCCAAAATTGATTATGAATTTCTGAATCCCGCAAAGTTTTATAAACACACACACACACACACCACGTACAGACATGTTTCCACTGCTTTGAGGGTGATTATTTCTGGGTTACACCATATATCAGCAAATTATCTGACCCTTATCCTCAGGACTGGTATCCATCCGTAATACCATATTCATGAGAATTAAGTAAACCATATACAAAACAAGAAAATTGCTATATAAGTAGAATGTTATTTTATGAAGAAAGATACCAAAGAAGAAAGTACGTCACAGAATACAAATGTGTTGTATAAAACCAAGACCAGCGAATTTTATGTAAGCAAAATCCAATTACCCCTTACAGGCATACCTTTGTAAAGAGAAAGAAGATTTTGTTACCTAAAATTCATTTTGAAGGAGTATCTGTGAATTGAAATTACACATGCTATCTCTGTACCCTGTTAGCTAGCTAACCATGTGAACATAATTAACCTCATTATACCAGTAAACAACGGTGTAGCTTAGTAGACTGCCTGACTAGACCCAGTGATTTGTAGTCATTGAAAGCTAGACCAGTCAATACAGTTGTGGGTTTTTCTCTTAAGACGTTAAGCTTTTCTGGTACTTAGCATAGTGCAGACAGATGGGTTTAGCTGAGATGGTTGTTTAGCCAGGCAAGTATGATGGAGAGAGCATGGCTCAACATAATGATTATAATGATGTCTCATGAAAACCGAGTGAGGAAAAAAGGCACAAAAGTGTGGTAAGGTCGACGAATTGGATGTCTCAATGAAGATTTTCTAAAAATGGCTGGGTTGGAGCTATTGGGCCACATAAAATGTCAGTAATAGAAGCAGTAGTTGCACGTGCTTAAGATAACAAACCTGGTCAGGGGGATGGGTAGCCGAGGAGAGGAGAAGTAAAGATCATTGCAGATGAGGAACTGAGGAGCCAAGGTACTGACATCACTTACACAAAGATTACTTGCCAGTCCTAGTAACAGAAGTAGGTGTGACAAGAAAATACTCATTCAAGTGCTGGTAGCTTATGGAAGGGAATGAACTTCAAAGTAACAAGTGAGAGTCGTATTTCCCTGACTACTTCATAAGCCCTTGTGAGAATGAAATGAGATATTGCCTGGGAAAGCACAATAAACCCATTTCAAAAAGGTAAAAAGTAGTACTGTATATATATGGTGTATATATATATAAGCCCTGAGTTTCACCACTGCTTTGTGCCCTGCTTTCTCTGCCTACAAAAGAAAGACAATGATAATATCCTTTCCCACTTCATGGGAGATTAGAAAGCCAAGTGAGATTATATATATGAATTTGTTTTGAGTCTTTGGAAAAACAAAGTGCTTTCTCTGACCTGGGTTCAGAGTCATTGTTCAGCTCTCGAGAGTTCTGTGCAGCATGCCAGCACTGTGGACGGCACTCTGAGTATCAAATAACATTCTTCTCTTCCTTTGATTTCAGACATTTCAGCAGTCCTCACTGCAGCACAAATCAAAGAAGAAAAACAAAGGTAAGAAAAGGAAATGAAACGAAATATGTAGCTACTTAGTTTACACTGTGATAATCACCAGCATACTTCATGCATCCTCTCTTGACCATTGTGGTTTATAAGATTACAGCCCCCTGGCAAGAGCTGCCAAGGCCAGCTTCTCTTTCAGGTCAATTATGATGAATGGGTACCTTTTACAATAAATGGTCTCGACTGATTTAGAGACTGAGATTACACACCTCTGATTCCATTGCATGTCACTTAGGTGGGGGGAAAAGAATTAAAGATTTCCATAGTTTTCTATTCTGATACAATGTAAAAATAAGAATTTTTAAGGTTGTTAAGTACCCAGACTTACCTTTATGAACTACAGATTAATCTTCTACCTTCACACTTGTATAAAATTTAAAGAACATTTTTATCTACTATTGCCTTTAGGTCCTATAGCTGGCAAGAGCAAAAGAAGAATTTCTTGCAAAGATCTTGGCCGGGGTGACTGTGAGGGTTGGCTTTGGAAAAAGAAAGATGCAAAGAGTTATTTTTCACAGAAATGGAAGAAATATTGGTTTGTCCTAAAGGATGCATCCCTATATTGGTATATTAATGAGGAGGTAAGACAAAGCACATTTTGTTTTCTCATCCACTTTCTGTCTTTAACCCAAAGAATCACTGTTCGGGGACTTTTATTTTAAAATCATATAACTACCTTAATGCTATTTCAGGAGAGTTCCACTAGCTATTTTTTAATCTGCCTTCTTAAAATGATTGCATTTGGGGGTTCTGGTAAGATAGTTGTCTCAATTATTCGAATGTGGCAACATATCTGAAACACAACACAGGTAAAATTCTGTGTATCTAATTCAAAATACCAAACTAATTCTAGCAATAGCTTAAGTAGAAGGATTATACATGGAATTTGAAATAGATTTTTAAATGTCTCATTTTTGCTCAAAGTTTTAAGTTTTTTTCTGTTTTCTTGGGGAAAAGAAGTTCTTTAATAATTTAAGTAAATTAAGAGCACATGAATTTGTTTTTCTTAAAGAATACGTGAACTGGAAGACTAGTTTGGGAAATCTGCAAGTATTCATTTCATTTGGCCCATTTAAGGGTGGGGCGAGGAGAGTGTATATAGTATATTTAAAGTGTTCTTATGGTTTCCTGTTTCATTTGCAGTAAACAGATCTTTATCCAGAGTAGTTATATCATAACCTACCACCTATCACAACAGATATGCAAGAGTATACCTTATTTGTTGATATTTCTTTGACTCTGCAATTATTTTCATTCTTTTGCCATAACCACCTATCGGTTCACCTTATTAAGATTTTTGTAATAATTTCTGTTGTTAACTTGTTTTCTCAAAAAATGGACATGGTTTAATATAGTGTGCTGGCTAAATAGTCTTACAGGAATACTGTTATGTTAAGATATTCATCAATTTGCATTTGAAGATTAGTTTTTGAAATATAATTTAACAACATAATTATTCTTATTATTATAGCATAAAATATCTAGAGGAGTTGTGTTTGTTATCGTTAAGAGAATAGACTTAACCCACCTGAGTTACTATGCATCAGTTTCCTCATCTGCAAAAAGGGGGAGTAATAATAGTACCTAGCTCACTGGGCTATCGTACGGATGAAATGAATCAGTTCATGTAAAGCCCACATAGAACAATGCCTGGCATACATGCAGTACTCAGTAATACACTATTAGTAATATTTTTTCAAATTGACCTCTTATTTAATTTGTAAAATCTTAAAGTAACATTTTGCTGTTTAATATAAATGCCTATATTATATAGAAAGATTTGGTTATTTTCTGCACTTTTGATATTATTTGTGCCAATCACACAGTTACCTAAAAAGTCTTCTATTTCACTAAATGTATCTTATTTTAGATATAAAAAAAAACTTTACCAATATTTTCATTTAACATATATCAAATACTTTTTGTTTGCCAACCAAATAGTATCAAAATATAGTCTTCGTTTCTCTTTAAGTTCACTTTTAGATTTGTCTGCTGTATGCTATATTATATTCTATGTTTCAAAGTGTAAGCGATAAAAAAAAAAACTGAGGCCCTTTTTTATTGAACTGTAGCTAAGTTTCAGTCAGAGTTGTTACTATGTTAACCTTGTGAGAAGTGAATGAATAATTCCATAGTATACATTATAAGAATAACTTGGTGTGATTTTTTTAGGAGAAATTAAAAATCCCTCATGACATCATTATATAGTAAGATCATATCTACTCCAAAAATATTTTAAATAGTTCAAAATTTAGAATTTTTATGTTAAAGATATCAAGGTTGATCTAGCAGATGTCAATAGAAAAAGAGATTTGAAACTATTGTGTTTACCCCAAGATTGGAAGAAAAAAAAGTACTCGAATATTGAAAAATACTGAAAAAGTTATAATACTCTCTTTTATAACACAAATTTCAGTCACTGTTAGTAACACCAGGTTTTTATTAAGTTTTACATTTATACATACATACTAAAAGAATTGAGAATCTGTATTTTTTTCTTTAAGATAGCAGATGGGGGTGTAATCTCACTTGAACTTGATATATAAAGAGCCAGATCAAACTGATAAGAGCTCAGATCAAAGTTTGGGGGAATAAAAGTCTGAGGAGCTTGGTCATGACCATGAAAGGACAACAGCAATGAAAGGATTTAGCCAAAGGTAGTCTTCGCCTAGTTGGAATAACTTGTATCTGACACAGATTTTGGGTAATTCTCCTATCTTGTTTTTCCTTGCCACATTAGAGAGAGGAGGATTTTATGGATTTCATTCAATTGTTCAAGTAAAAAATAACTTTTATATACTATAGCGTTCATACCAAGGTAGATATTTGAAATCAGATTAACCTATTTCATTTATAAAATCTTGAATACACAGCATGTTTAATTCAGGTTTGATAAAAGACTTTTTTGGAAGCAGAAAAGGAATTGCATTAGTAAATTTTGATGTATTTTATATCTGAACATTAAAAATTATAGAAAACTATGAATGGTGAATGTGGACTGAAGTTATTTTACATGTTATGAAAGTACGTATACGTTCTGGTGAGAAAATTACTTATAAAACATGTTTCACTTTGACAATTTAAAGAATTTTCTATCTTCATTCTAAGAAAGATTTTTCAAAATTTCTGCGTGTATCTTAATTTGTAGTATTCTAAATGTTCAAAGTATATCTTCAACTGAATGGAATGTAACAAGAGAGGAAGCCTCATCCCTAAAATGTCAAATTTAAGAAATTAAATGAACATATTTATTAGTATAAATTTTTAAGGCATAGTTATTTGGTATTATCAGCTTCAACCCCTTGTGTATAATACCCTAAATAAAAGTGTTGCCTCTTTAGGATGAAAAAGCAGAAGGATTCATCAGTCTGCCTGAATTTAAAATTGATAGAGCCAGTGAATGCCGCAAGAAATAGTAAGTTGATTTTATTTGGGGAGAGGGAGAGAAAGGAAGGGTTTTTTTTTTTTTTAATTTCTAGCTTTTAAATTACAGGTTGCTTGTCTAATGCTTTCAAATTGAGGTAATAAGAAAGCAGTTTTGTGGGCAGAAAATTGAATTTTTTACTGATTTCTGTCATCATGGCAGAAGTATTATATATGTGAACTCAGATTAGATATTGGGGTAATTCTACCCATAAAAATTATTTGGTTCTAACTTATTTCCCAATTTGAAATAAAGCAAGTGTACTTTGTTTCCTTTTGCAGTGCATTCAAAGCCTGTCATCCTAAAATCAAAAGCTTTTATTTTGCTGCTGAGCATCTCGATGATATGAACAGGTAAAGTGTTACTTAAATTTCAGAGCACTTAGAAAGGCAGTTAGGCTTAGAATTCTAAGCTTTCCACATTAATGTTAAAGAATAATGTCACTGTGATCGACCAGTTTAAAATAAAATGGACTCAGGCATAGCCGCATCTAGTCTTAGCTAATTTCAAAGAACAGCATTTTAAAGGTCAAAATGAACTTGTTGACTGTCAAGCTTACCAAAAATGTGTCTGAATCCATATATAGACCCAAAAATATCCCATGAAAAAAAAAAAAGATTTTTTTAAAAGTCCATTTCAAGAATGTGTCTTCAAATTTATTTCCAGGTGGGGGGAAAAGATAATCACCAAAAAAACCCTGACTTTTCCAAGTGCTGAGTATTTATGGCACAACATCCGTCTCAATAATTCTGTCCTAAGCAAAGTTAGTATTTCTTTTGTCATCTTTCTTCTATCACTGGACGATATTATACCTCCAAGTGATTAGATGGCTACATGGTTATATGGGGCTGTTGGGGGCGAAGGGAGAAATATATATTTTTTTACATATACATGCAATATTTTATACATATATATGTATTTCCATCATCTACAACATTCTGCTCCAGGTTTCCACTTTAGCTTTTATGAATTTGATCCTTTCTTCCTTTTCCTTCCTTTCCCCTGTCTCATTTCTAGATTTATAGAAATTGGATTTAAGATTCAGATTTTTCCTTTTGCACAGGTCTTCCACAGGCAATGCATATGACATATATAACTTGCCAACAGTTAGGGAGAGGCAGCATAGCATAGTGATTAAGAGCATAGACTTTGGAACCAGACTGTCCAAATCCCAGCTCTCGCACTTACTAGCTATATGACCTTGGCTGTAGAACTGGACCTCTTTATGCCAGGTATTGATCCCTTTTTAAAAAATGGACGTAATAACTATCTCCACCCAAGGGATTATTGTGAGGAGCAAATGAGCACACATAAAGGGCTTAGAACAATCCCTGTTCAATTGTGCTATTTAAGTGTTTGCTGGCAATATATATTCCTTTTATACAGTTTGGGCTCTTAACCCATTTACCTTTCTTTGTGTGTCTCCAAAAACTTAGTACCCAGGTATTTTTTAAAAGATTAATTTATTTGAGAGAGAGAGAGAGAGCAAGAGCACAGGGCAGGGAGGGGCAGAGAAGAGGGAAAGGGAACGTCTTAGGCAGACTCCACACTCAGTGGGGAGCCCCACCTGGGGCTCCATCTCACCACCCTGAGATCATGACCTGAGCTGAAACCAAGAGTTGGACACTTAACCGACTGAGCCACCCAGGCGCCCCAGTATTCAGATATTTTTAAGCAGAAAATTGTGCAACACTTCAATGTGCTTTTATAAATAATCTTGGTTTTTTGACTCTTGGGAGTAAAGGCGTGGTTTTCCAAAGCAAGGATATGAACACAGGGAAATGTCAAACAAGTGTTGAGAACACTTGATAAAATATTTTATTATTAATAAGGGAACTGAGTCTTTCTTGTACTTCCCATAATCTTCTTTTGATTTATGTTACCATTCTTGAAATTTCACACTAGGCAATTAGAATTTGGAGAGCCTTTTCTCCTTAATTTGTTCTCAAAATGAAAATGTTTATTCACATGTTCATGAGGTGGGGGGGAGGTTGTAATACTCTATTTTGTGTTTTAATAATTTTATAATTCTACTCTTCAAGTTACTCACTACCTGTTTTATCACATGTTGAGCTCATTGTCCTTGGGATGAGTATGAAGGGTTTACATGTTAGTCAGGGTCTTTTTAGGCATAGAAAATGCCTTTTTATGAACTATAAAACCGTTCCTGGTCTCCACTCCCTGCCTTGTATTAGCAATAACTTCAAAAGTGTGTCATGTCACTATTCTTCCCTAATACTCCTATGGATGTATCTGGTTCAGGATCTCATAGAAGAAGCTAAACCAAACCCAGGTGTTTTGTTTTGTTTTTTCTAAGCAATGAGTCAAAGGAAAAAAATGTATCTGATCAAATATGTCATCTCCACATTATACATTTAAGAGTGCTGTTTTATGTGAGCCTTGCTATGGTACGCTATAACCTTCAGAATTACATTGTCCTGAAATGCTGAATCTTTTTAAAAATTTAAGTGTAAAGGACTTTTATTGTTTTTTTTCTTTTTTGATAATCATATTCCCAATGTCTACTTTGAATAGGCAAATTTTTAGAAATTACTTGTTAATAGGAAGGAAAGTCAGTGCTGGAAAGAAACAGAGGATTAGTGGTGGGAGAGATGCCCCCCAACAATTTTGTTCAGTAGCCTGATTGTTACAAAGCAGCAAGATAATGTGGGCATTGGTTCATTCTATATATAATCTTTTAAAGGAATGTACCTAAGTCTTAAAGAGATTTTATATTTATAATATTATAATTATGCTAATTATAATATAAATATAAGCTTGTCTGGTTATTTCTTAATTTCTAAAGCAGTAGCATTTGTATTTTAAAAATACAGTGTGAGTTTTGACAGGCAGGACCTTGTAATTGAAATAAAAAAGTACTTAAATTTAATTTTCTTGTATAAAATCTCTGCGTGTGTGTATACACAGAAACACACACTCATACATATACTCAAATTTACATATACCTATATATACATACATATACATGTACCCAATTGTATGTATATATACATATATACACATACATATATATGTATATATACACGTGGAATATTCAAATCTCACCTATTTTCTGAGCAGCTGTAAGTTTGATTGTGAGGTAATTTGCAAAAACACTTTTGAGGCCCCCACCACCATCCATCTGTTTCCTCCTCAAAAAAGAGCACTGAAACATGAAAAAAGAAATTGCCAGTCTTTGTGAAATCTGTGGGAAGAAAACAAAATATCATGTTTCTCAAGTATTCTGAGACTTATTTACTGAATTCATTTGGTCTATATATTCCTTATAGTGTCAGCACATAGGTCCTTTTAATTGTGAGGATTCACCCATTTCTATTTGGTAATTACTTTTTGTACATTTCTCCCATAGTTCTTACTCATTTTTTCCCTCTTAATACATTATTCTCTGTTAGTTATTGACAACTTCATGGGATTGTTCACTTTAGTCTCAATATCCCCTTACCTATATTGTCTTGTTTTAAAAGCTTAGTGTTATAGTAAGGTGCTGAATGTAGACCTAATATTAAAGCACTTCCCCATCACTAAATTCAGTGCTCGTATCCCTAACCGGCTTTTCTTAAAATAGCTGCCCCCCATTCCTAGCACTTCTGACTTTTCTAATTTTTTACCTAGCTATTTTTGTGTAAATGGCACTGATACTAACTTGACATGTGTTCCACTAAGGTGGAGGCTTTGTGAAGGCACATACTTTGTTTTGTTTCTCTCTGCATCCTTGGTGCTTGGAACAGGACCTAGCAGACATAAGTTCTCGTTAAATATTTCTTGACTCCATTAATGCACATATATCTGCTGTTTATAATGGCTTATAAATACCAAATTTTACTGCAACAACTATATAGGTAAGCCTCTTAGGGCTGCGGCCTTAAGGACAAGTTTATCCAAGGCAGCACCAACAACTGTACGTACTGGCCTGAGTCAGCCACACACTTTCTGAAGAGTTTTTATCATGAACAGAATTTTTCTTCCTAAAAGTAGTCAAAATTTTTCAATTGTTTTGTGACATTTAGCAATTCTGGAACTCAATGAAGACAGGAATTATGTCTTATTCATTTTTGTGCCCCTAAAACATAGTTCATTGTTCAGCATATAGCAGGCACTGAGTAAATTTGTTGAACTGAAAAATCAAGGCAGCCTCTTTTTAGTTCTCTGATTCATCTCATAAAGACTTCATTGTTCTTTAAACTTCTGACAAAATGAAAATTCAGTGATGTTTTTTAAAATAGTCAGTATGAGGTACTGGATTAAAATCTCATAATACATGTTCCTCTAGTGCTCTTACCATCATTTTCACCCACAAAACACCAAGCAAGTCTTTCTCAAGAGTGCTAAAAGTTGTCTTGTAGTACAAATTCAACCCCTTTCTCACTACAAATGACATATAGACTAAATTTCAATTTTGACCCTTTACTGGTGATTAGAGTCATTTTTTAAAGGTTATTCATCATAAAGTTGACTTCTTATCATTTGTAATTTTCTGGAGTGTGTGAGTGTACTCTGTGCTACTGAATTTATTTGATCAGTCGTTATTTTATTCCCTTTCTGTTCCAGTCTCTTCTTCACTTCCCAAAAATACTTGCGGTGATAATTACATCGTAATTATCAAAATAAAGTTGAGCTTTAGGTGACTTATTCTTAAAATTAAAGCTTAATTTTCCACAGTTGTGATTTTGTCAAAGAGAAACACAACTTTCCTCCATTTTCAAGATATTTTAACAGTCTGCTGCACAGTGAATACCACTGGGCATAAAAGCTGAAATACATGACTCACTTCAAAGCACATCGTCTTCCATCTGACACAGGAGATAAACTCTTGGGAGAAAAAAATCTCAAACACAATTTTTTCTTAAAAATGTATCTTGATCAGATTATTCCACAGTTTAATGACATTAACGATACTATTGCTTCCAAACTTAAGGTAGTTTGGAAGGGGGGGTTCTTCCTTAATTTCTGATTTGGGAAAGTATATGGATCATAGCTCAGAATGGACCAATGGGGAATTGTCAGGTTAATTTAAAGATTTTTTGATTCGATAATCTGATGCAGTGAAAACAGCTGGAATAATGAACACAGGGAGAGACCTGGTGGGACAAAAGATGGAGATTGAAACAGTGCAGGCCCCCGCACTGGCAGTAGCAGCACTCCTGAGAGAGGAAAGATTTATTTTTAAGTTACTATTGTTTGTGGAGATAAATTTTCAGGATCTGAAGAGAGGTTAAAATTATGTTTGTTCATTTTGTCTTTAGAAAACCTAATACTCTTGTATTTAGAGACAAATTTCCAAAGTACTCCTGACATGGGTTTCCCCATAGATCATTAAACTTAAATGACCTTCATCAAAACTAATATTTCATAGTAAAATTTATTTTGACAGGCAAAGTCCATAACTTTCTCCCTCGTCAGTATATATTGTATGATATTAAGTATCTGTAAAAGAGCATTTGTTATGAAGACACAACCAGCAGTGATATTTGGAGTGCTTCTAAATTTGGAGCAACAGAATTAATAGGGTTCTGATCATCTTAAAACCCTCTATATTACAGATATTAACAGGTTTGCCTAAGACTTTTCTATCAAAATAGCATCTTTAGTGTGGGAACAATTTGTACTACAGCAAATTAGCTCATTGAAGACTCCATGTGTCAAGAGTAGCCAAGAACACATCTTTTATGTAGAATTATCTCATATATTCTTAAACATCTTAAAATAAATGTTTTTATTAAGTTTTGTAATTTTGGGGCACTGGGGTGGCTCAGTCAGTTAAGCGTCTGACTTTTGATATCAGCTCAGGTCATGATCCCAGGGTCATGAGATGGAGCCCCTTGTCGGGCTCCATGCTGGGCTTGGAGTCTGCTTAAGATTCTCTCTCCCTTGGGGCGCCTGGGTGGCGCAGTCGTTAAGCGTCTGCCTTTGGCTCAGGGCGTGGTAACGGAGTTCTGGGATGGAGCCCCACGTCAGGCTCTTCCGCTGGAAGCCTGCTTCTTCCTCTCCCACTCCCCCTGAGTGTGTTCCCTCTCTCGCTGGCTGTCTCTCTGTCAAATAAATAAATAAAATCTTTAAAAAAAAAAAAGATTCTCTCTCCCTCTCCCTTTGCCCCTCCCCATTCCCTCTCTAAAAATAATAATAATAATGTTTTTTATTTTAATTCCTGTATAGTTAATATACCATCTTATTAGTTTCAGGTATACAATGTATTGATTCAGCAATTCTTTACATTACTCAGTGCTCATTATGATAAGTGCACTCCTTAATCCCCATCACCTATTTCACCCAGCACGCCCCCCCCACCTACCTCCACTCTGGTAACCATCAGATTATTCTCTAGAGTTAAGAGTCTGTTCCTTGATTTGTCTCTCTCTTTTTTCCCCTTCATTCATTTGTTTTGTTTCTTAAATTCTACATATGACTGAAATGATTTGGTATTTGTCTTTCTGTGACTGACTCATTTCACTTAATATACTCCAGCTCTATCCATGTCATTGCAAACAGCAAGATTTCATTCTTTTTTATGACTGAATAATATTCCATTGTGTGTATATATATATATATATATATATATATATATATATATATCACATCTTCTTTATTCTTAAATATTTTTAAGAAGTAAAATATAAGAAATTAAGTTGGAATATTACTGATTTTAATATTTGTTTTTTCAGGTGGCTTAATAGAATCAATATGCTGACTGCAGGATATGCAGAAAGAGAGAGGATTAAGCAAGAACAAGGTAAAGGAATATTTTTTTTACAGTCGTGGGGTTTTTGTTTTGTTTTGCTGTTATCCTATACAGTGATTCAGTACTATCATTTGAATGAACATGCATACATCAGGCTGTGCTAATTTCTCTTCTGGGCACTTTGAATCCAAACCATAGCATCTTATAGGCAAGGTTTAGTAAACTAAACAGATGGGGAATAAACGCTGACATTTTTGGAGCACCTAGTATGTATTTTGTTGCTGTCTCTCTCAGTGTACTTGTAATGGAGGAAAAAAATCTTAGAAAGTCTATAATTGGTCCTAAATACTGACCAAAGTTCAGGTCCTTGTTAGTGCATTGTTTTTTTCTCGTTAGCAGTTTCATAGACACTTAAGTGGACTTTTATGCAAAGAGCTCAGATGGATGACCCCTTCTTCCATAAATTATCTCAATTGGTTATGATCTTCAGTTCTGTTCATCTGTTACTCTATGATCTTGCCTCGGTATTGACCTCAGATTTACAAAAGACTATGTCATTATGCAGAATTAAAATTTTACTGAAAGCTGTGGTCACCATTCCGAAGTTGCTTTACATTTCCAAAAAGTGTTTATTGTACATCCCTTGTAAGCATCAACAGGTTTTGGAAATCTTTTGAGACTTCCTCAAATCAGAGAAATTCCACGGATTGATATATATACAAACATATTTCTAGTTGTGTCTCCAGTGGGCATAGCCTATTTGTTTATGTGGAGATTCTAAATACCTCTGTTTCCTCTCAGAGCAAAACCTCAGCCAAAACTTTTCTAAACATCTAAAAGCTAAAGGTTAGAAAGATCTAAGGAAGATAACTAGATCCCAAAACCAATCTGTCAGCAAGTGTTTAGGGCAGGGGTTGGCGAGCTTTCTGTGAAGAGCCAAGTAGTTAATATTTTAGGCTTTGCATGCCCAAAAGATTTCTGTCTAAACTAGTCAAAGTCGGCCATTCCAGTACAAAAGCAACTGTACACACAGGAAGGATGTGGCTGGCCTCTAATAAAACTTTATTTATGGACACTAAATTTAATTTCATATCATTTTTTACATTTCAAAAAATATTCTTCCTTTGATTTCTTAACCATGTAAAAATGTAAACACCATTCTTGATCCACAGGCCATATAAAAACAGGCAGAGCTCATTCGGCCTGCAGGCCTTAGTTTACCAACCCCTGGTTTAGAACCTTTGAGTGAGGGAATGAGGATGGGTAGAACACCGAAGGGTGAGGAGTTAGGGCAGGAAGATTTCAAAGAAATAGCAAAACGTGGTTCCTGCCTATAGGAATATATCATCTTGCTGAGGATCTCAAAGATACACCATTGAAATTGCTTAAGAAAAATTAAAGAACAACAAAACCAAAAAAAGAAAAACTGAGGAACAACATAAAGTAAATTACTCCTAATGGTTGTACAACATGCAGCTGACTTAAAAAATTTGCTAAGTGGATGCAAAATTAAAAAAAAAAAAACCTGCGAAGGAGGCAGGATTAATGAGGAAATAACATGCTAGAGGAAGTGGTCATGAGCCTGATGTAAAGTCAGCAGCGGAGGAGAAGGGAAGATATTTTATTCAATATGAAGCTTTTCAGTGTAATGCCTTCAACTAGCACTCTGATTAAATTAAGGTGAAATAGGCACCCATCCTGCCTGAAATTGCATTGAATTCTAGTAGAAAGGACACTCTTAATATAATACAGAAAATGAAATGTAAGAAAGTACAAATCAAGTTCTATGGAAATTTGGCTGGAGAGATTGCTTCCAGGAGGGGAATGGGAAAAGGCTTTATGTCGACTCCATTATTCGAACTCTTTCTCCCAGAATGAGTAGTAGAGTTAAGGAAGTAACAAAATAAAGCATTCCTGAGAGTGGAAGCAGCATAGATACTTCCACAAATAACATGGAAGCAATCTCCATCAAGTCAGTGTGCACAGGCATATCCCAGCCAGGACTAGGAAGTCTCAGGCCGGTTATTAAGCCACATTTCTTCATTGTTAAAAGTTTGTTTAAGGAATAAAACTTTCATACTTCAACTTAATTTATAGGCCTAAAATTGTGTTAAGAGTACTAAAAAAAAGATATATCAGCCTTCCTTTTCACATTGTTTTAAAGTCATAAAACAGTTCTTTATAGGTGCATACAGATTTGTTTCTGATTTTTTTTTAAGATGCAAGAATTAAAAGTGAGCATTGTACTGACAGGAAAATGAATCTTTGAAAAAATGTAATTTACATGAATAAGGAATCTTAGATTTTCAGGTTCAACTCCTATATTTTATCACTTTGAGCTTAGCATGGTCTTGATTTTAGTGAGTTTTCTTCATACTTGGTATTATATAGTTGAATTTCATTGTGGATTAAAGAACTGGTAAGTTATATTGCACATGCAGGTTCCAAAAAGTATTCAGTCCATGGATTCATGCTGCCCTGGTCATGTGAGTATATATTTTAGTGCCTTCTGGAGTGGTAGGCATTTATTGATAGAAGCTAATAGTTAATAATTCACCTCTCTCTTGCTAGCACAACGCAACCAGAATCTCTGAAATAATTTGGATTTCCACATAGAGTGTATATTCCTCAGGCACTCCGACATAGATCAGAAACATATGACAGTTCTAACCTTCTGCATAATTAGGTCTCATGGTATAGTCTATATAGAAAACAACTGGACACGTGTGTCTACTCCACGCTTTTGTACAGTTCTTTGACATCTCCCGAGTACCATTCTCAGCACTAACGTTAAACTTCATACAAAATATAGCTCTTTGAGGGTTGGGAATCTTTCACAAACATGCAAAGGAGTAACTGCCAAGCACTTTTTATTTAAGTATCCAGTGCAGCTTGGAAGTGACTCTTGCATTGATTTAAATAAAAGTTTGGTGAATTGCTATCTGTAGCTATGGGAGTGTAAAGGATGTGGGCTTCTCTTTCATTATTTGTTGTTGTACTTAGAGAAAACAGGGTTACACTGAATTATGCCAAGATCACAGTTTGGCTAATTGTCTGCTAATCATTTTTCTGTATTTTTCCACCTTCAAGTCAGACATTCACGACACATTATTTTCTGTCATACATAAGGTCATTCTAAAGCTTTAATCAGATAAAAATAAACGAAATATATTGTATTTTTTGGTAGTTTTAGACGAAAAAGTCATTTTTCAAATTATCCTTTTATATCAACATGAAAAGTAAAGTGAAAATGTTCCTGTTCTATTGACAGCACTGTTTATTCATGATTAGTTCCTTATAAAATTGAATATCACTGCAAGAGACATTAACAGTTCCATTTATTTTGTACTAAATAAAAAGCTAAGAAAAATAAATTAATCTGCTCTTAGAATGCAAACCAAACTGGTTTCAGCCCCTGAGCAAACGGTGTGCCTGTGATTTCCCACACAAACCCCAAGTAAACCATGATTGAATTTTCTGTGTATGTTCCTCTCCGGAACACATCTGTCACTTGTAGTGATAGCTATGGAGAATTGGATAAAATGGCAATCATCTCCTTATCAACATGCTAATAAGGATCACTTGCGGTACTAATTCCTTGAGACCCCCAAGGTATCAGTGCAAAGGTCAAGGAGAAACTCAACACAGGTGCCACAGTTTCATGAAACAGTGGAAAGGGTAAAAACAGAGTGATATTGGTAAACCACTGCTTGGGGGGGGGTGCTGAGTCCCTTCACCTCCAGCAATGACTTCCCTGTAGTATTTCAAGCTCCCACAAAACTATCTAACCCAGATCCCAGAGCTTCAGAATTCACTTATCATCGCTGAAACTTGCTACAAGAAAACAAACAAACAAACAAACAAACCCTAATGTCCAAGAAGATAAACATAAGGCATCTATCTCCTGTGTGATCTGGGTCAGACTATCCGAGCATGCTACCTGCAGATCCACCCAAGAAGATCAGGGGTCCTAATATTTATTGAGTGCTATCAAGGTGTGAAGCACTTGAATATATATTACCTCATTTAGTACCATCCACACACATACACACAACTCTGAAAGGCGATTATCATCAGCCCCGTTTTACAGATGTCAAAACAGACTCAGGTTTAGTAACCATCACAAGAGCACAGAGATGCTAAGTGGTACAGCCAAGAACTGAACGTACATCTACCCAACTATATAGTTCATGCTTTCCCCACCATTGTTTGTTGGGTACATCTCTAGGCAACTGCATCAATTCATATTTGAGGGGAAACTTATTATACTGGCTGTCACCAGCATGGTCCATTGTAAATACCAGACACAAATTTAGATTAACTAGTTTCTGCTTATCTTTTCGTCAAAGGGAATAATTAAAGTAGGAATAGCATTTTCAAAGTTTTTGTATTTTGAGGCCTGAATATAATAATCTCTGTTGCTGAAGAATTGCTGTTCACGATAGCCAGAGTCATAGAGCAGCAGGAGGAGGGGGGCTTACAGCATCATGAATAGGGGCACCTGGGTGGCTCAGTCGCTTTAGTGTCTCCCTTCGCTCAGGTCATGATCCCAGGGTCCTGGGATTGAGTCCTGCATCCGCTCCCTGCTGAGCAGGAAGCCTGCTCCTCCCTCTGCCTCCCGCTCCCCCTGCGTGTGTGCATTCACTCTCTTTCTCTCTCTCTACCAAATAAATAAAAATCTTTAAAATTTTTTTGAAAAAACATCTTGAATATATGTCAAATTAAATTTTCCCACTATGTCATACAAAAGAGTACCTTCAAGGTTTAGGGCAAGGTGATTTCTTAGTTCAAATCCCAGCTCTACTACTTTCTATTCAGCATATATAGTAAGTACTCAGTAAATGTTAGCTATGCTTATTAATAAGCACCACAAGGAAAATGTATATAAATATTACAGTATAGGAATTCCTGGGTGGAGAGGGGTTCCTGCAAAAAGACGTGCCATGATTTTTCACCTAAATCTGCATATCATTTAGGCCTTATGATGGTTCTTTTGTGATTTGGATTTTCATAAGAATAAGGAACATATGTTTTAATATTTTTTCTCTTCTTTTATCATCTGAGATTCATATGGGTAATACTTGTAGGTTTTTCCTTGTAAATCTTGTAAAGAATTAACCTAGAGTTAAGGGTGGTTAAGATATTAGTGGAACAGGTTCTGATTATTGGCCTTTGTGCTGTATTTCACTTACTCAACTGATTTCTCTCTCAGAGTTTTTTTCCTTCCCTCTTGTCTGAGGTCTGCCAAATCTAGCGGCTTACATTTTCTACCCTTTTAAGTAGTTCTGGAAGTTTGGAACTTGCGGCCCACATCAGCAAATTTGCCCTTTTGCATTTGGCAAGAATCAAGATTTGCCATGTGTTTCCAAGTAGAGGTGGGAGTATGGTGTTATAGAGATTCATGTCAGCATGACTCTGGAAACAGCGATTGTTAGATAACCAGTGAATTGAAGCCAGAAAAGAGAATTGAGAACATTATTTTTGGAGCTGTTTATATCTGTAGAGATCTACAGCAGTATATATATATATATATATATATATATATATATTGCTTTTCTTTGAGTGTTCATCTTTAGGGTAAAATGGTACACCTTTCAGGGGCATCGTGTGATATCATTCATTAATTAAAGGTTCAGGATAAATTGGCCTGGAATCTAAAGGACCCTAAACCCGATTTGGCTAATGCAGTGTCTGTTTCTTAACTCCTTAAAATTGTAGCTATGTATATATAATTGCTTGCTTTAAAGGTTGAAATTAGGTGATTGTGCTCTTCCTTCTTCCTCAAAACCCAGCCGAAAATAAAAGCTGGTGGGCCTGGAGTAGGAGGTGCTGGGGAACGGGGTGTAGGAGTGGAATTTAAATTTCCTTGTGTTAGCTGGTAGTGTATGTTCCTGAAAATATGGCTAGAAACATTTAATAGAATGTTATTGTATCTATGTGTGTGAATTTACAGATTACTGGAGTGAGAGTGACAAGGAAGAAGCGGATACTCCATCAACACCCAAACAGGACAGCCCTCCACCCCCCTACGATACATACCCGCGGCCTCCCTCTGTAAGTTGTCAACAGGCATGTTACCATAATTTGGCATCAGATTCTTTGACCAGGAATACCCCTTCGTTCATTAAAAACAATTATGTAGTGAATTGCATGTCGGACCTCAGGATTCCTAAGAGGAAGGAAAATAGGGAATAGGGAATCTAAAAGCTATAAGGGGGAAAAATTTAAGTATGCAAAGATTGTTTAATGAGGAGAAATAGTCACCACAGTTTCCAGGCATAATAAATATCTGCCCAGGTCTATTTTTAGAGTAGCCTTCACAGAAATGTCATCAACAAAAAAAATTTTCTTAGAAAAAGATATATAAATGGACCTTATATATTCCTACACTAATAAAGTTCATTCCTGTGTCCTTAAGAAACAATTCATAAAAATTAATATTATATCTATATTGAACACATGTTTTGACATACAGCTTTTTAGACAGTCACGGGGTCTGGCTTAGTGTATGTGTTTATATGGTACTCCAGGCTTCTTAAACCTGTATAAATTATTCTGTGTATAGACTATACTTTAATCTTTTAATGGGCTAAACAACTGTCCTGGTTTTCTCGGGACTATCCCACTTTATGCCCATTTCCCATCAGAATTATTAAGAGCATCTCAGTAGTGTCCCAGTTTTGACAATATATTACATGGTTATGGCATCATAAGAGTCAATTCTGCCTATCTTGGGACTGAGTCTTCCACATAGGAAATGGAAGCTTTATTTAAGTGACAACAGCAGCCAACCTAATTACACCTCCATATTACTCTAGAGGATTTTAAATAAGAAAAGCACTACACAAGATGTTGATATAATTTGAGGCCACTTCTCAGTCTTGGCTGTGCATAAGAATCACCTCTGGAACATTTTAGAAATGCAGATGCAGACATTAAATCAGAATATCTGGGACTACAAATAGCTCACTGGACTAGACTATGGACCTTTTGCAAACAGGGACCCTGTTAGATTGATCTACACATACCCAAGGCCTAGCCCAGCACTGGCACTTATTTATTAAGTGCTTAATAAATATTTCTGAAATAAACAAATGGGCACTTTTGGCCAATAACTAAAAGGGGAAGCCACATTTTTAATAACAACGTTTGATGACAATGTCTATTACCTAAGAATTGTTCCTATATGTATGCACATTTCTTTAATGAACACAGCAGTTTAGTGAGTGCAACAGAATTCAAGGATGAGGGATAGAAATGAAATCATGAAGTCAGTGACAAGGTATAGTTTATTTCATGTTTTCTCTCTTTCCCTAAAACATCAGGGCCTGAATAATTCCTTTAAAATATTTCTAAAAGAAGAAGAAAGGGAAGCTGCAGCTTCAGAGAACAGCTCTTTAATAATAGCAGCTTGGGGATTTTAAGAAGGAAACTATTTATATGTTATTAACATGTGGGAAGATAAACTGCCCCCAGAAGATGCCACTTAACTTCTCCTCCTCTAGCCAGAGGGGCAGTATGTGCTTTCGCCTCAGCCAGGCTTGTCCTGACCACAGCCCCAGCCCCGTTTGCCAGATCACATTTGATAAATCTGGCTCCTGCCAGAAAGGAGCCCGGGCAGATCTGTTAGGCACAGGAGCTAGAGTAAGCCTTTTCCCCAGCAGGGGCGCCTGCAAGTCCTTTAAGGCACTCACTTGATGCCAGTCCTTTTTCTTTGTTGTGCTTTTTGCTATGTTATATATTCCCCAACTTGAAATTCTGGGAATAAAAGTATCCCATTTGTCAAGGCAAATGCTAATCCTCATCAGGGTATAATCTCATCCTGTCTATATTTTTCACTCTCTACAAAGCACCACAAATTGACCAGACCCTAAGAAAGCTTTTCCTTGGGGCCCATAGGAGCAGACACTCAGTTGTGAGGAAGAGGAGGAGTTCTGTCTGATTATAGGCATCTTGTTTTAACATCCAAAGCCTCTTTCCTTGCCCTCACCCCCAAACTCCATAAAATCCGGAAATATGAATTTGACAACAATTGTTCATGGTTTCAAATGCATCGAGATTTTTAAAACTTCAGATTTTTGTTGTTGCTGAATATTTCTTATGTAAGCATTCAGATTTTCTTAGGCTTCATTGTAAAATTTTGCATGTTAATATGTTAGATTTTTCATGAGCATCTGGTAGAGCTGCATTTAAACACTCCACATCTCAGTCCCTTGAAAGATCAGCCAGAGCCTAACTTTGAGATGTCTGTGAACTTGACTAGTAGTCATTAACTTGACTGGTAAATGTTAGCTGGTGGAAATCTAATGTGTGCTTTGCTGACAGATGTGGTCCATTATTTCTGTGGAGACTGATCAGAGGCTCTTTTCCACAGATGAGCTGTGCCAGTCCTTATGTGGAAGCCAAACACAGCCGGCTCTCTTCCACAGAGACCTCTCAGTCACAGTCCTCCCATGAGGAGTTTCGCCAGGAAGTAACCGGGAGCAGTGCAGTGTCCCCCATTCGCAAGACAGCCAGTCAGCGCCGCTCCTGGCAGGATTTAATCGAGACGCCCCTGACAAGCTCTGGATTACACTATCTTCAGACTCTGCCCCTGGAGGATTCTGTCTTCTCTGACTCCGCGGCCATCTCCCCAGAGCACAGGCGGCAGTCCACTCTTCCGACTCAGAAGTGCCACCTACAGGATCACTATGGGCCGTACCCCTTGGCCGAGAGCGAGAGGATGCAAGTGTTAAATGGAAATGGGGGCAAGCCTCGAAGTTTTACTCTGCCTCGAGATAGCGGGTTCAACCACTGCTGTCTGAACGCGCCGGTTAGTGCCTGTGACCCGCAGGATGACGTGCAGCCCACAGAGGTGGAGGAAGAGGAGGAGGAGGAGGAGGAGGAAGGGGAGGCAGCAGGGGAAAACATAGGAGACAAAAGTAAGTATGTTGGAGATGCTTAGCCTGTGTACACAGAGTCCTAACCTTTTCAAACTTCTTATTTTAAGAAAATAGAATTTTGTTTCCCTTTTTTCTTAAAATAATGGTCGTGCAGCACAGAAAGTTAGGTACCCCTTGGTGTTTTACTTTCAGAACTTGAGTAACATGGGGGACAAAGATGGATAACGAAACCTATATCCCAGAACACCCAAAGCTTAGAGCAAATGGTTTTCCCCAGTTACCCATTTGCCTTTTAAGGTTAATGATAGCCATTTCTTTTCCTTCCTCCTCTTATCCACTTTCTTGTCCCTTGCATGCATCATCCCTTTGGTCCACAGTCATTGCCCCCTGAGTTTGGGTTAAGAAACTAAATGCTTTAAGCAGGGCGTTAGCAGAACCTTGGTTGAATATGTAAGTGAACACAAACACACACACACCCACCCCCACACACACATTCATATACATATACAACTTCCCTTTCCATCATTAAAAGATTTAAAGGAAAAATTCAGAGGAGTTTTTCCAAGAAGAAATTTAAAATAGCACTTCTGTCAACTCCAAATAGTTGAAATAACTAGTTTTCCAAAAGCATTTATTTACTTTCTTGGTATGTATGTTGACTGTAAAACTCAATTTATGTGAATCAACTCTTAAGAGAGACAAAGTCAATTAAGTAATCCTCTGCTTGTTGGCATTAAGAATATGTTTACTAATTATCAAGTTCTTTATCCAACATGACTTACCAAGCATCTGCTTATAATCAATGTTCTACACCAGTCCAGAAACCCAGCCTATTTTAAGGGAAAGGCTAGAACTCAGTTATTTTACTTAGAAAGAAAATCTAGGTTTGGCTATAAGTCCTGAATGTAAAATTACCCCCCCCCAGGAAAATAGTGTTAAAGTAGTGGTAAAAAACTGTTTGCATGTCTGTATTCAAAATGAAGTTTGGGCCAGTTAGTGCAGATGTCCCAAGCCAATGTTGATGAAACCACAGTTGCTGGTTTGGTCCCACTAAGGCATTAGATTTCTCTTTTTAAAGGATACAAGCAGACTCTATCCATCAGCCCATTTTGTGAGTATACAAGACTTTGACTATGGGATATATTACTGTAAGCTCTTCATCATAACTGGAAAAACCACTCAGAGCTTACAAAGGACCAGTAGGTCAGGAGCCTCATACCCGTGTTAAGCTTGGCTTATTTAAAATGAGGGTCACTTTGGAGATGATTAACAAAAAAACACAGTAGACTTCCTTTTATGGTACGGATCTTCATTGCATTATTTAATGGGAATTAAATTATATCTTCTACCATCAAAATATGAGTCACTTGTGATAAAATTCATACGTTAAAGCAGTTTCCATGTGAAATGTATTTTAGCCATAATCTCCATGAAGAGCATTACAAAAGTTATACTATTGGTGCAGGAAAAGGGAATTACCATCTATTACCTGCAAAGGCCTCCCAGCATTCACATTTATCAGAGATTATGGAAGAGTCTGGTAGAAGAAATATCTAGGAGCCATGTTAGGCCTCTGTAGGACTTCTGGCAAGCATAATAATACATTTTTACTGTTATGATGTTTTACCAAAATTAGTACATTGTTTTCTAAAATTTAAAGATGAGTTAGAAACTTCGTTTCAACTGTCACCCAGGTGCTGCACAACTGCTATAACTATGTGAGGTTTGTTCAGTATTGTACAAACATATCGGGGAAAATACTTTATCTTTGCCATTTTAAAATAAATTGTGTCGACATTTGCACAGCCCTAGAGAATTCTGGGACTAGAGAATTCTGTTCAGAAAACATCTCCTCATGGCCGCAGGTAGAAGTCACTGATGCTATCTTTTTCGCTTAAGCCAATTACTTCCCAGTTCCTCCTGGCCATGTATGAGGGAGTACTGGAAAGGAGAAGGCGCATCCTCGGGCCTGAAAGGAAAACCCGAGCCCACAGAGCATCTGTAGTTAGATAGCTTTCGAGTTTGTTCTTCCAGTGTCTCTTTTTTGCTGTTTTGTTGATTGGATATATTTTTACCATATAGATGCACTCCTAAATTGGTGGGTTTTTCCTTCAGGTTCCCAAATGAGTTGAGTGGGCAGTTATTCGGTATTTTCCATCTCTTTCAGGGGCTCTTTTTTTTTTGTGGAACAATTGGGATAAGGCCGAACAACCCTAGGAAGTGTGTCCATAAATCCAGTATTGTACATTTTGTCTTTATGGTTCAATATCATGGGGCAGTTGATGCTATTTCAGTCGGATCTGCTTCACTAGAGGTGGCCATACACTGTCTTTCAGGGCCCCATTTCTTTCTGGGCATTTTCCCCCAAATCTTGCCACTTGATGTGTCGGTGTTCTTCAGACCATTCTCAGCAGAGCAGTGCATTTTAACAGAATGTATGTGTGCCTTCCTAACGACGGATTTTCTGCATTACTGTTTTTAACATTTAGGACGTGCAATTTGAACACTTCATTTGAGAACCATCAGCTTTAAAATCAGTGTTTTCTAAAGAATTTTTAAGGTCTAATGAAGGGGTTTCGTGTTCACGACTGCCGCAGGTTGGCCATTAGGAGCAAGTATTCCAGGCTTCTTATTCACGTTGAGCTGCTGGGTGCTCTATCCACAGAGCCAGAATTATAGGCATGAAAGAACCTGAGGGCCATGCCACCAGTCCCAGACTGACGGCGTGCCCTCCCCACACGGAGCAGGCACTCACTCTGCTGCCCATAGCTTGGCAGGTACCTATGCTTGTTACAACCGAAGTGCAGCAGTGGGGTGTTACTAACTGTCCTGCTCGAGGCCAGCATTCGCTTTGACCTACTAAAGGGAATTTGCACGAATCCAGTACAGACCTGCAGCGGAAATAAGTTTAATGTCTCTAGCTCCAAATATTTTCTCTCAGTTTACCAAGAAATTAAAAATAGGAAGCGTCAGGCAAGTGGGCGGGAGCAGTGGAAGAAAATGTGAAAATATAGCCTATGTCCTGCTTTACGTATGAAGAATTATGTCATCAACCAAACTCCTCTTTTATCATTTATATTTACCTTAACATTATATAATACAATATATATTATATGATGTTTACAAGTTTACAAAGCAATCTAAAAAGCAAGATGTACCTCAATTGGTGACTTAGATTGATTTTTTTCCCAATTTCCCTGCTTATGAGGTGTAAATTTAGCCTCCTTTAGAACAGTCGTCAATCTGTTCTCTCATGGTGGGACTGCGTTTTCTCTTATTTTGAAATTCAATTATTGAACTGAATCATACTATGATTTTTCACAGGCTGAACTCATTTTGGTGTAAAATGGATGGTATTAAAGTACACAGATGAGACCTGTCTTGTTTTCCTTGGACTGAAAAGTCAGCTTGCTTATTAATTATCCCGACCTACTTCACTGGCATTTGGGAGAAGACAAGTAATTTCCTATTATCCCAATTAGCAGTTTTGAAGCTTACTGAGATGTGGGCCTTATAATACCTCAGTTAAATTAAATTATAAATTATGTCAGCCTATGCAACTTCCAAGGAATATAAATCATAAAATTGTGGACAAAATATAAAAATATACTTCATTCAGAAATCCTCTGCCACAACATTAAAGTACTGTTTCGGTTAATGCAGCTTGAAGTCTACTTGGAATGACCCTTTTCTTTGCCATACTAGACAGTTTAGATGAGGTTTTCAAAAGGTTTATCCTTTTAATCCTGCTGATTTCCCTCTTGACAGTTATAAGAGTAGTCTTTACTAGCCATACATTCTTGGTCCTTCCATGTACTCAGTGAGGTTATAATGTGCTCTTTTTCATTGTCTTAGGGATAACCTACCAGTATTCTCACTTAATTTACACATTTATTAGCTTGGTCTTAGCAATCTAAAGCAAAACCTATGTTTTTTTTTTTTTCAGAGGAGGGAGGGTGGATAAAATCTGTCACCTTGTAGCTACAATACACATCAGGTTATCTGGCCAAGATATTTACCGATGCTTTCAAAATGAGATTTTCTGAGAAACGTATTTTAAAGTAATTTTTTTAATCTAACCTCCTCTGCACAACATTGGTAGGTTAAGAGCTGTGTAAGATATGCAGCTCAATGGCCTAATATCTTAAATTATCCAGGCAGAGAGGATAGATGATGCTACCAATATAGTGCAGAAGAAGGTAGATTAATCCTCTTCAATCATTTTAAGGGTCCTAGAGTAATTTCCTAAGGAGTCTCTAAAAGCCATGGATGTTATTTTTAAGAACATCGAGGTACAAAGTATGTGGGCATGGGGAAGATATTCCCAGAATATGAAATTGTGTAAAAGGAAAAAAGGAGCAAGTTGAAAATGAAAGTGTTGCAGCACGTTTTACTGTTTTATTGATTGTTGAGATCAATTATGCACAAACACAAAGAATTTAGAAGGGCGTAATCGTCAATAATATCTTCAATTATAGTTCAGGTCTAAAGGAAACAGATGGAAAAGCTATATGAGCAACGTGAATAAAAAGACATGCGTTCAAGTCAGAGAAAAAAGAGCAGAGAACCTTAAATACGGCACTTTTGTGAAGTTTAAGGGCGTTATTCTTGGCTGGTTATGTAACAAGTATATATAAAGAACACAGAAAAATCTAGAAAGTAGTAAACAAATGTTCTCCTAATACCATATTTTCTGATTTTGAAGATGAGATATAAAATCGAATCTATCTAAAATGCTGATACTGGTTATAGTTTGGATTTGTAATCACACCTCCCTCAGTTTTTGACTTAAATAATGAGGAAAAATTATTATCGGGAAATTCAGAGATGGAGTTGTTCTGGAGTGAATTTTATGGCTCTGCAGCGTCAGGCCTCTCTGTTAACTTTTCTGTAATGCCAACAGCTCTAGGCATCACTTCTTATAAGACAGCATCTGGAGAGCCAAAGACCAACACCCAAGGTGCCCTACCTTTTGTCCTGTTTGTAAGATCAAGGCAAACTTTTCATAGATCCTTCCAGCTGACTTAGTTCCCTATTGCATTGGCCAGGGTTGCATCATATGCCCAAAGAACAAGGGAAATGGAATAACTATAAGTAGTTGAGACTAACCTTGATTTGTTTTTAAGATCATAAAGAAACAAATGTACCACCACTTGTCATTACTATCCACATGAGCCTCTCCACTGTTATGTGTGCTATATCCGCGAATATATTTGTTCAAGCAGTGTGACACTCCTTTAATATATAATATGTGTGTGTGTGTGTGTGTGTGTGTGTGTGTATGCAAACATATGCCCCAGGTCACATCACATCATTTAAGTCTTGGCACTAATGAAATGTTCCACATCTAAAAGGGGATAAATATTATGTAAACCTGAAAATACAGCAACTTAGATATAATTATTGTTGACTTTTGAAATGAATAAGCATATTTTCCTGTAAACACTAAGTGATCGGAACTTAGAATACAGTGTCTGAAGATATTCCTCAGTTTAAATCCTTGCTTGGGCACTCTACCACTTGCAAGTGGTATGATGGATCAAGTTAGTTAACGTTTCTGGACCTCCGTGTCTTCATTGTTACATCATGTGGTAGCAGTACCTGAGGTTATATAAGGATCAAATGAGGCAACACCAGAAAGCACTTAGTTTCCATATCTGACACACTGTAAGTCTTCCAATAAATTTTTTGTATTTATGTAACTTATGTAGATTTTACGCATATTTGGATTTAGGCAATGAGGGCAATTTATAATACTTAAATAGTGAATTAAGCGTGGCAAGCCTCGGTAAATAACATTTACCTGACTACGTGCCCTAACTTTGTTCAGTTTCAGCTATTGAGTTGAACCATTTGAATTACTGTTTTTGTAGGTCAAAATGATGAAATATCAGCAATTTTATGCGTTTCAACATAATACATTAGCCATATCCTAGGAGCTAAAATAGAAGTGTCCCTCACTTTATATTCTTATCACTCACTGTTCCTTTCCTTTTTGACTTTGGACATTTGGGAACTCAAAAGATACCTTCTATTCCAAATAACAATAACTTTATATCTGTTTACTGAAGTATGTGTTTATAGATGCCATGCGGGTCTCAGTTCACATATTTTCCCCTCAGAGAGTTCGACCCTGACAACCCAGTCTGACCCAGAAGACCCCTCACCACCATAACCACCACCATTCATTCTCTGATGTATTACCCTGTTTTATACTCTTCACAACTTTATCACTCCGAGTATAATATCAAATAC
Organism: Ursus arctos; assembly: GCF_023065955.2. Lineage (NCBI taxonomy): Eukaryota > Metazoa > Chordata > Mammalia > Carnivora > Ursidae > Ursus > Ursus arctos. Next base: position 17,203,216 of record NC_079873.1, read on the forward strand.
TGTTCACTGATTGATTTCCTATCTCCACCCACCAGAATACAAGTTTCTGAAGAGCAGGGATTTTGTTCCTGTTTTGTACACCCAGTGACTAAAATGATATATGGCCCATACTAGGCCAGACACTAGAATGAATGAATGAATGAATGAATGAGTGAATGAATAAATAATAGCTAACCCCTTTTGTCCCCAATTCTTTTCCATTTGATTATGTAATAGTTAAAGCTGAAATTAATGTTTTATCCATCATGTGACATAAAACAGGAATAAAACCATTGCAAAATTCTTCACGTTGGGTATTCTGTAAAGAGAAGGAGAGTACTGCACATTCAGGGTACCCTCTTCATGCTGGACACCACAAAGCTGGGATGCGAGTAACTAGAATCACTGCTCTTTTTGTTAATGGCTCATTTAGAGTCCCCTTCTCTGCTATTGAATCCATACTTTCCTGATTTAATCCCATTTCAAAGATGAAGGCCACATCTTGTGATATGACATGTGAGAGAACCAGTTCATGGCTGGAAACCGGATCTGCCAGCTCCCCTGGACAGTGGTTTTCCTCCTAAAATCTGCTCTCTGCACAAGGAAGCCAGGCTCCCTGGGTGGATGAAGCCACCTGGCTTCGTCCTGTTTCCTTTGTAAAACGTATCGAAATTGCAACTTGTACTTGAGTGAAAACTGGTAGCCCTGCATCCGCCAGGAAAATAATCTCAGGAATGTTACTAAACCAGGAAGCCAGATTGAAATGGCAAAAGAATGAATGCTACAGAGTCACACCAGATGTGGGCGGGTAAGAACTAAAGTTCACATAAAAGAATGACAACCCTCGCCAGTGTAGGTGAGACAAGTTAGAATGGACAGTTTGTTTTACCAAGCAAGTTGATTAGGTTCAGCCTTAGTTTTACTTGCTACTGTTTTCACACATCACGCCATTAATAGTGTATTGTCAGTTTCTCAAGTGGAGTAATTTCTAGCTTATTTTATGAGAACCTGTCCTAAGTTCAGCCTCCTTTCACCTTGGTCACCCTTACCAGAGAAAGCAGAAGATGCTAAATGCTTCCCTTTCTTCCCTCTGCGTATGATATCTACCTCCTGTGCTTACCAACTGTGGGAAGATGGTAGATTAAGACATAATAGGATTGCACCAAAAAACGTAGCTTGGAAGTTTCTCAGTTTCCCCGTGTTTTTCTTTTATTGTTTTAATTGAAAAGTAATAACTTATTTATTGCTAAATAAATAAAACAATGGTGAAAATAAAAAACAACCCTCTCTCCTTCTCACTCTCTAGAGGGAACTTATGTTCAAAGTTCAGTTTTTAAAAACTAATTCTTGTAGGAATTTGTTTTCTTCATGTATCTTTTTCCTGTCACCCCATGTGAGTAGGGAGGTGAGGTATAGTTTAGCTGGTTTTCAGGTAGTTTTTCCTCAGAAATTCTTTTGATATGACCGTAGTTTATAATAGAAGCAACAGTCTTGTGAGATAAGTTCCATACCGCCTCAGAACCCAGCCCCAATCCCAGCATGTCACCCTAGAAAATGCAGCAGTTACCTGTTGACCTTTTCAAAAACAATGGGAGGCGAAATGTGAGAAGAAAGAAATGACAATGGCCGTACGTGCGCACTTAACACCCTCTGATAAACACCCCCAGCCTCATATCAGAAGCTCATTGCCTACTTGCCTAATACCTTGGTGCCAGGGGACTTTGCCCAGCCTTCTTAAGGAAGGTCTTCCAGTAATGTCATCTTATCCCGAAGCTCTGCACTGAAGACAGCTAAGCCAAAGAGCCAGCTAAAAAGCATAGCAAGTCTAGCCTCCAAAAACTGGAATTGAGAACTCAGAGCTGGGCTTCAGAACCACTGTGCCTGGTGGTGAGAGTTTACCTGTAGCTTTTGGTTTTAAGTTATAAAACACTAGCCCTTCTCCTAAACCATCTTCCTATTTTTTCCAGTGTTCTCACTAGCTCCGTTCTTCTGGCCCTTTTTATGTTAGGCCATAGGCACATCTTAGTGCTAATAGTTGGCCTTTAATAGCTCTATCTATTATACTCTGAAACTTGTCCTTTAATGGAAAAATACTCTTACTATGTCATTTGATAAGGGAAAAGTGCCTATTACTATATATTTTAAATGCAAAAGTGACAGTTCGTCATAAAAAGTTTAATATTTAAACTTCATGCTTGATAACTTCTAGAAGGTTCTTACCTCAGGAATGTAATATGACAATTTCATATGCATGTGTTTCTATTACAAGCACAAAGTATGCCAATGAAATCAACTTCCTGAGTTATTTCACAAAAATTGTAGAATACTTGAAAATAAGGATGACAGTTATTAAACTCATGGATTCAGTTCAGAGCTACAAATTCTTTAACTTTCTTAGTCATGGATCCCCTAACATGTCATTATCTAGATTTAGCTTACTAAAATGTAAACTAAGCCTCCATCTGGTTCTTTTGGTTTGCTGCATCAATATGTAGTCTAATTAGTTCTAAGCATGTATTCATTTATTCATGTTCATTTATTTGACATTTATTGTTTATTTACTATACACCAGATACTATCTTAACAGTATATCTTCCATAGCTCTTCATAAACCTACTTAAAACAAAAATTTGTGAATTATTTTCAAGAAATAAGAAAGGTCTTTCTTTCTGATAACATGGAACAGAGCAAATAGTTTAAAATATGCAGCATCTTTATTATCTTGTGCCAGTCATTTTCCCAAGTAACCAATTAATAATATTATAAAAATGATTCTTTGAGAGATGGCACAAATTCTGTGTTCATTTTAAGGTCCTTATCACTTATGCAAAATTGATAAAACTGGTTAGAATCAGATGAGATCACTTTTAGAGCTATTTCTGCTTTGACTCACTCCTTAAACATTATGGTTGGAGAAAATGCATTCTGGTTGCTCAGCTATACTGATGAACACAAACCAGATGTTTAACAATCTTCATTGATTTGTACTATGCAACTGGGAAGCATCTTCTCAGTCATCAAAGGAATATTGATCTATGGTCAGTATAATATTACAGTGGCCCTAATACTATACTGGCATAGTAATATACTGACCATAGATTAATATTCCTCTTTCATGATTGAGAAGAGGCTTCCTAATTTTACAGCACAACTAACATGGAGTTTAATTATCAGAAAAACCTACTAATGTTAGCAGAGTGCCAAATACAGAAAATGATACTGTATTTTGATTATCTATTTTAGGGAAACTTGAACCTTAGCATTTTAAAGTTTTTCACTTTCTTCCACATTTATAATCCATAATCTTCCACGATGTTGAATGTGATATTTTCATTGTGCTATTTCTTTTTTGGTAAATCATTCGTCGAATATTTTTACTTCATGCCTAAGATCTGTTCATTTAAGACCTCTAAATCTTCTCATCCACGACTTTATTGGCTTCTTTAGCCATAATTTTTTCCTTAAATTATTGTTGTGCTTGTTGTTGGCCTAATTTAGAGTCTATTCTGTAAGTTAGAAAATGGAAATTTTAAAACAGTCATTTACTGTAGGATTCTTGGTGAGAGAAAATAGCCCACAAATTGGTATCACTGAACTTACACTTTATACGTTTTACCTTGAGCATCTCTGCTGTTTTCTCCTTGTTCTTTAACAATGCCAACACGGGTTTTTTCATGCCTTCTCTAAAAAGAACAGGGAGGAGGGCAGCCTGGAATGACTGTGGATTTAATACAACCCTTCTGCCAGCTCTGACAGTAAGCCCCACCCCTCACTTTGTGCTCGATCGTCGGCTTCCACCTTGTGTACTTGCAGGGCAGCCATCTCTTGATTTAGCATCCTGGGTTCTGAGGCTCTTTTATTAACCTAATTAGAAGGAGCTTTGCCCCAGCGCTGGAGGTAGGAAAGATGTTTACCATTCCAAAAATAATTCTGTACAAATGCTGAACATCTTTGCTGAAAAATTGAGTGAAAAGTTTGGCTTAACTTTGAATGCTTCTTTAAATGTATAACACCTTGGTGGGGTTTTTTTGGGTATGTGCTACAGCGAATAGTGTCTCTCTGGTTAATACTGTAGAACCCATTTTAAATGCTTTATATTAAGGTAAAGAATTCATTTAATAGATAAATTGTTTTTTACTGGAGAAAAGGAGTATGACATGTGCCATGCTGTATGTAAATATGCAGAATAATTAGCCATCTCGACATAGAACTTAGACTTTTAAATATTCATTTTCCCACTTAATACAAAAATACTCTTTATACACTTGAAAAATACTATTGAGACTCTGCTTGAATATTTCAGGCACTCAGAGCTTACTGCCCCCAGGCAGGGCAACTCATGTGGGACAGCTCTAATTAAAAATTCTCCCTTGTATTGATACGAAAGCTGACCTTCTATAAATTTTCCACTCATGGATCTTGACATTACAACTTAGAAAAACCACGGAGCAGGTATGTAAATGGCTGGCGTGGAAGAGGGCTAAGATAGTCTCTGAAGTTTCAGAGGGCATAGTAGGTGGAAGGTACAGAGGGGCTTTTTGATTGAAATGAGGGGGAAACATTTCAGTGGTTGCACTTGCCCATGAATAGAATAACTGGTCTTGTCAGTTTAGTGGGCTCCCCATTACTCAGTGTTTAAGAGTGGGCTGAGTAACCAGCTACCAGTCAGGGTTTCTCAAGCTAGTTGGGACACTTGAACCTGATGGCGTCTTCCAACTCTAAAGTTTCATGGATCTCTTCAGCTTTTGCTCTCACCACAGTGCCCTGTACATTGTACATGTCCAAAACTATACAGTGGAATTTTGTTACCTAACACATTTCGTGTTATCTCATCTCTGAAATGAATGTATCTAAGCACCTTAACTTTATGACATGAGTTCTAGATAACTCACTGTCCTGGTGACCTTCATCTGTATGCCCTGTTTCTTTTTAGTGTCCCCACACCAAGTGTATTGGAACAATTACAGTACTTTATTCATAAGGATATCATGCGAAATTTCATCATGTGAAGGACATGCTCACTGCCCTTGGCTTTCCTCTTGTCTCCCAAGCTAGAGATACTGTACAGAAAGGAAAAGCCAGTTTAAAATGCTTCATTTGTATTGAATCCACATTGGTCCTTCAGTTGAAATTAAAAAATGAAACTCTTCCCAACCATATTCTATTCTAAAATGTTTCCATGTATCTACATCAGATTTATCATTTCGTTCTCTGTAGAACCCATGCTGGGTTTGGTTTGTTTGGATAAGAGAATCCTCTTCAAGCAGTAAGTCTTGAGGGATTCTGAGAGTGGCCCTAAGATAATTTCCAAAAAGTTTGTTCAGTTCCTAAAATTTTTCTGCTGGTTCAAAGAGACCACAAAGTGGATCTTAGTAGTCCCTTACCTCCAGAAGCACTTCGTTTTAAATTTCCTAGTATGAAGACTTTTCTCCATGCAGGAAAAGCCTAAAATATTTTTGAAGCCATATGTTTCTACTTTCTTGTGTCATTTATTTTTCTTTAAAAAATTTAAAAAAAAACCCAACTCTGTCTCTGGTTTTTTCAGAAGCCTCAGCTGAACATTTGCCTTCCTGACACTCTTCTTAGTAGGAATCAGTATTACTGTCTCTTTGTTCATTTCTAGTAGCCTCTTCCTACCTTGACTTCAGCTGCATCTTCTTTCCCACTCTTATTGGGGCAATTTACATTTGTATTGCTGGAGTTTCATTTTTTTAAACTACTGACCATTGAAAACTAGTATTTGTCCAAAGTTTTAAAATACTATTTGCTATCATCTAGGGTCTGTATTTGACTGTGTATTTTCTCTCCTCACCACTAGAAAAACAAAAACAAGTGGCGTCTGGGTGGCTCAGTCGGTTAAGTGTCTGTCTTCGGCTCAAGTCATGATCTCAGGGTCCTGGGATCAAGCCCTGTTCAGTGGGGAATCTGCTTCTCCCCCTCCCTCTGCCCCTGCTCATTCTCTTTCTCTCTCTCTCTCAAATAAATAAATAAAATCTTTTTTAAAAAAAAGAAAGAAAAAGAAAACCCTAAATTCTAGGGCTTCTTCTGGTCCCCAGCACGTCTGGAGTACCACTTAGTTCTTCCCTGTGGTTCTGTGTCAGATCCCAAATACATTTTACTCATGTCTTTATATTTTTGATTCATGAAATTATCAGGGTTTTAATACATGCAGCAATTATTTACATCTATTAATCTCATTTTAATACATTCCTCTTATAGTTAGTATATTGGTGACAAGCAAAAATATTAGAGCTTATATTATATCATTTTGTGTTTTTTTCCTCTTCAGAAAGTTTCATAGATACTGACTCGACAGCTTTTATTCTGCAAATAAGGGGGAAAGTGGATATAAAAATCAGGTGACCTCATTACAACCATTTGCAACATTTTTATCCTTTGTTCTTACATCCCTCAATCGATACCAGAATGTGTCAAGATAGAGTATTAGAACCATACAGACCTTGGCTGTCTACAGACCTTGATTGTCTACAAAAGTTAGTAAGAGTAAGGAAATAAGAATACCAGAGATTTCTACTAATTTATTGTTTTAGACCAGAGTCCTATCCCTGATCAGCCAATATTTCTTAGTCAACTGCATTCAGTGTTTCCTAAGAATTATCATTTCTACACTGTAACGTAACTCACATCACCTATAGCTTCAAATTATAGAAACAAGTTGCATTCACACCTCTTCATGTTAAGCCCTTTTTATAAAACAATAATGTCTTGGTAGTAAGAAACTATACTATCAGTCTCTGCTCTAAAAAGATTATGGGACGACATTTGAATATTTCTGTTTATTAGATTACTTACTATAATGGTCCAGTGCTAGATATGTGCTGCCTGTGTATAAAGGACAAGGCTATTTCTTGAAGATGATCTCTCTGTTATGGTTTTTAGAGAATACATGGTAAGATTTTATAATGTGTGATTTAATTAAAAGTAACGTTGAGTTCCATTGTCCATGTTCCTTGAGATTTTCATACAAAGCTAGTGCTGTATCTCTCCCAACTGAATAATTAACATAGCTGATGGTAAAAACTAACAAACTAGATTTAGCCCTTCAAAAATTACATGGCTATAGTTCATTGAGCATGTGTGTATTAAACAAGTTTTATAGCCTGTACTTCATTGTTATGGAACCAAGACTAAATAAATACTAAATACAACTATTTTAGGGATTTATAGCTTACGAAATACTGTGTATACTGTTGGAAGAAGAAAGAGATAGTGTCCAAGAACTGGTTATGGATTAATTGTAATATGGAGAATGAAAAAGAGAATGGAATAACTATTCCATAATTCCAGCCAGAATTTAGCAATTCCACCTATTAATCTGAATAGTGAGTTTATAAATAACTTTCAGGTTTTTAGAGTTTAATAAATATACCCCAACAGTGATAATGAGAAAGCCAAATTACATGAGTGACCCACTGTTAAACATCAGTAATATTTCCACTAGTGACATCAAATCACAGTCTTCAATTTATGAAATGTGTAAGGAAGTTCTACGCATTACTGGTATTCAGAAATATCTTTTTAGTGCATTGAGATGATTGACAACAAACCAGGAGCTTTAAGCCAGTTTACCTATTTTCACAAAATGCAGAGCTAGTCTATTTCACTGTGTGTCTTAAGTCTAAAAAAAAGAAAAGAAAAATGAAGGAAAAAAGACAGAATGCAGTTTGTTTTACCTGACGGTCATCAAAAACCTACGAAAACGGGGCTTGGTTAACATCCTAAAGGTGAATCATAAAAGCAGTTATAAACCAGATGTTTTTAACACAGCATATATCTGACCAATGAGTAAAAACTCCAGAACACTTTATTATATTTGCAGTTGAGCTTAGCAGAGTTAAAATGATGAGTATTGTGCCTATAAAGTTATAATTCTTATGGCTAAAGAGTGGGAGCAATCTGGAGTCCTTTTCTGTTATAAAAAGGAATAGACTGCCCTTGAGTTTCCAATCATGACTTGTTCCATTGGTTTCCAACTTAAGTAGAATTATGATGTATTAATAATTTCTTTACCTAACCAAGCTTTTATTCTATCCATTGCTCAGTTTCAAAAATCAGAGGTTGTCTGTATCTGACATGCTTGTATATTACCTCCAATAGTTCATAATTCAGGTAGTTATTGCCCAATTAAATGAAAGTGTGAGTGATATAAGCCATTAGGTTTGAGAAAGGTAGAATACTAATTCCTATGTTATAGTTGTCTCTAATGAGTGACTGACTCTTTAGAAAAACCACTTAATTGATCCAGTGATATAAGAAATCAGGTATTTTTAGTGATTAGAGAATGCTTATTTAGAATTAAGGTGATCTCAATCCAGCTTTCAAAGATTATTAAAATAAAAGCATGTTATATTCTAGAAGTTAAAAAGGAATGAATAAGTGGGCAAATCACTCAAATCTTTGGGTAAATTTCGGCTACTCTTTTTCTGTTAAATTCTCAATATTTTATGGAAATACCAAGATGAATAGGTATGTAATATGGCATCTTAAAATGGTGAAATAGTAACAAATGGTTATGTCATAATAGTATCCATTTTTTTCTGATCCCTCTGGTACAGAAACGTAGCCATTCAAAATCTTCTTCAAGACTAAATTTTAGACGTAGCAGTAAACCTATATCAAGCTCTTTGGCTGCAACCCCTTGCAATATCTCCTCAGTGTAGCAAGGTGATGAGATTTTTTTTTTTTTGCAGTAGTTCCTTCTAATCAGCCTCTGTAAACAGACAACTAGAGAGTATAGTTGTAGCTGTATTTATAATTAAAAACTCAGTCTTAGTAAGATTCTGACTCACCTCATCTACTCCTAATATGAATGACATGTGAATAACCTGACAATCTAGGTCATTTAAAGAAAATTCCCTTTAGCAGTGGCTAGACTATCACTTCATGTAAGGTCTAGTTCATTCTTTCTTGACACAACAGTGCCATAAATAACATTATTTGACCTCAATGACCTATCTTCCTAAGGTTCTCTCCTCTGCCACATAGTTCACATCAAAGACTCAATGTAGATCTTCTTACTAAAATTGAAAATCTAGCGAGGTAAAGCACCTTGCCCAGTTGTTCAGTAGAGCTCTTTATTCAGTGTTCAGTTTACATCTCATATTCTTAGACATTAAATTAAAATGCATTTTAGTGATATAATTCAATTCAAGTAATTTATGGAACAGCTGCAATGTTCTGAGTACTCACTCTGCTAAGTGCTGGAAAAACAATGATATTTTTTAAAATCACTTAATCAATGTTTGTCATCTAATGGGAGAGAAAAACATCCAAATGTAACAGTATAACATGTTAAGTGTTTTAAAAGGTAAACATGTTCAGTTCCACAAAAACACTTAAGAAGTCTTGATTATTTCTACCCTGTGAAATAAGGCAAGGCTTCACAAAGGCTGGATAAGTAAAATTTCACCAAAAGGAAGAGAAAAGGGGGGGGTGCATTCTACGTGGAAAAAAAAAAGTAGCATCAGCAAGGGCAGAAATGGGAAAAATAGTTTGGAGAAATATGGCGTGTATATAGATAAGTAGAAATGAGATAAAAATCTATGCTAGAACTAGAATATGAAGGCCCTGGTATTCCATACTCAGAAGTTTGGATTGTATCAAAAAAAAAAAAAAAACATGATGGAGAGCCTATGGAGCTCTCATTAGGAAGATGACATAATCAGATGTAAGTTTCAGCAAGGTCACTCTGGTGGCCGTGTAGAAGATGTATTGCTGTGGGAGAATACAAGTGATAGGGTTAGAAAATTTATTTCAAGTTAGAAAATTATTTCAGCAGTTCAGATGAGAGAAGCAAATGTGGAGGCAAAAAGCTATCTGCTAATGGAAAATCAACAAGTAGAGAGTAAGGCTTGAAGACTCTAATGGAAGTTTAGAGCACCCCCCAATGGGGAACTGGAAATTGAGCTAACCAAGCACTAATAAGAGGTCCACCAAGTAGCCCTGAATGACCAAAAATCAGAAAACAAATTTAGAATGGTGCCAGTCAGCATGGATATACAATTTTCTCCAGAATTGCTTAGTGGTCAGGCAGGAGTAAGAAAGCAGATGGTTGGTTATTGGAAAGTGTATGCGTAGTGCGTTTTTGAGAGGGTGAGGGAATTGAGGAGTCTTGTCAGAGTAGTCCAGGTTGGATAAGGAAGTGAATTCAGGAGGGGGCTGTGTTCTTGAGATCAAAGATTAGACATAGTGGAAGAGACAGAAGGAGAGGAGACTGGAATCAGGGAGAGCTGTAATAGTTCAGAGGTGACATGGTTCACCATGATGACAAGCTGAAATGTGTGATGTTTTTGGATTTGACAGCAAGAACCAACACAGAGGACACTTATTTCAAAACAGTTTTCAATATCTCACTTTTATGTTTGCATCTTGAAGAAAAAATACTTAGAATCCTTTTCCACGTTAGCATTTAAAGTTAGCTATCTAATTGCAAGAGGGAAATACCCATTGATGTGGGAAATAAATCCCATATATATGAATACGATTTATTACATATTTCAGTTATTTAGTGAAATATAGTCAATGAACATAACTTGAATTATAAGGAAGTGAAAACTGAAGAGGTTTTAACTTGCTACCTCAACTCTAAAGTCAGTCTCAATTAACCTGGTTCATTCAGGTTTGCAACATCATTAACAGATCAGTCTTTCAATAAAATAATTTTAAAGATGATATCAAGGACACTCTGAATGGAATGACTGAATACCATGTATTTGTCCTTTACTTTCACTGGTGTCTCAGGAAAACTCTTTTTTCCTTCCTGTGAACTATAGCTGTCTGTTGAATGAAAGACATTTTAGTGATTTATTGTTTCTATAAAGGTATGCTACATAGTCTAGGCTTGAAATACAATCTGGGAAGCCAGGCATGCCTTAAATCTGAATCTTTCATTCCTTTCCCATGAAGAGAGAGAAGATATTTTTCCACATGGAAAAAACACTAATCTGTAGTCTGGTGCATCTCGTTTAAATCTCGTATGTTTATTGAATGGCAATCTATCCAAATAATAGCTAACTTTTTTCAATGAGCGCTTACTACTAGCTAGTGTCCTTGCATAATATAACTCATTGAATCCTTATGACAACCCTAAGAAGTAAATACTGTGACCTCATCATCTAGATGAGGAAACAGTTTAAAGAATGTAATCCAGGACTCTCCACTAGTGAGCGGCAGAGCTGAGATTCAGGCTAAGACATCCTGACAGCAGAGTGAATGCTCTCAACCTCTTATTGTCCCTGAACAAATATATCACTTTAATTCAGGTTAAAATTTAGCAAAATGTTTACTTTTTCAGTATATGTATACACATACATATATATGTATTAGACCTATATAAAAGAAACTAAAATATTTGGGTTTAATTACAGCAGGTCAAGATCACCATTAATATGCTCCATCAAGTATAGCAAAAGGCTGCACACCACTTTACCTTTTATTACCAACAACTGTAATCTGTGTACTTCCAATTTTAACTTATCAGAAGCCAAAAATCATGTACCTTGACATCTGTCGACAGTGAAACAGTTCCACCCCCCGAGTCAAAACTCTTTTTTCTTATTTTAAAGTTTGACAGGATTCCTTTCACAGCTCATTTGTGCCAAAATTGGGTTGGGATATTAGGAAAAAAATAACTGCTTGCAGAGAATTAAGTCTTGAGACCAATTTGAAAAGTATCTCACGTGGCAGCCCAAGTTTATTGCAGTTTTTCCTTCCCAGTTCCCCTTTATCCATCTTCATCAAAGCAATCTAAATATTTCTGTCTTTCTTTTAAATCAACTGAAGGATATTCTTATTTATTTTCTAATCTTCTGGTGGAGGTAGGGAGTGGAACGAGAGCCACAGATTTAGGACTACAGATGGGAGATCCACTGATCTTCCCAGTTCCTCTTCACAGATGCCAAGTCTGAGGTATTGTGGGTTACTTGGTTTTCTCTCATGATAAAACATTATTTCCTATCACCTCTTACAAATCCAAAAAGTCAATTCACATGCCTTGCAAGGAACTATTAACAAATGCAACATTCACACCTTCATCTGTTTCCAACTTCTAATTTCTCACTTGTACTACGCAGTAGGCAGTATGAAATGAAAATTCATTACCAAAGTGAACTCTAGTGAAAATCTCACAGTTTCTGCATATTCTTTTAAAATATTATATGTAGACACACTTTACAAAGTGGAAAGCAAAATAGAAATGTGTTGGTATCACACTCCTTGTTATTACCAAGCTAACAAGCTAAATTGATTTGCCTTCAGAATGTTTACACTAAAGTGAAGAAGAGTAAAAGTTGTTCAGGGCGATTTCTTAGGATTTTTTAAAAAGGAATTCTAATTAGATTATATGAATTTTGTAAAAACAATAGTGCCTCTATTAAACTCATAGATCCTATCTAAGAAAACCAAATTCAGAACTACTGAATAAATTACTACTTTGAACCCAGAACTGGCTTTTGTTTTAACATTTTAGTAGTTAACTGGTGTGGGTATCCGTAACCCACATTCCTTAGCAGATTGCCATGGCAACTCCTGAGGTATAGTACCAGAACACTGAAGCTTCAGGCTTTGTCAACGCTAAATACAGAAGCTGCATTTGATTTCAGCTTGTCTGTTTCTATGGGGAGCAATGTACCACAGTTCTTTACACTTCCCAGGCTTACTTTTCATAACCATGGAGACCAGATCTGCCCACACAACCAAGATCCGAAACCATTCCTGGTATGGCTAAAACTAAGGCCTTGGGAACCAAGGCCTTCTATAACTAAAGTGCATTGTTTTGTTAAAGAAGAGTTCCTGCTTCTGCTTTTGAAGTATATTGATTTTCCACAAAGAGAAAACAGGCTTTCTAGTCCTATGCTGAAGATTTACAATAAGGAGAAAGAAAATGTCATTATGACATTTTCCTTGGTCAGGTTCTGGTTTTGTGTATATTTATGGTATACACTCTACATAGTTAATTACTACAGAGTAATGTTTCATTTCAAATTATGACAGTGTTACCTAATAGTAAACACATTTAATGTACACTGTATGGTGGTTTTAAAATGCTGCTTTTAATTTTAGTGTGGGATTGTGTCGCTTTGTTTCTAAATCCAGTGTTGGTGTCTTTTAAATTAGTTCTTCACTTGCTCACAATAAAATCTGTGTGAGAAAAGTTTTTCTGGAAATTTGATCATAACTATACATGGATTTAACAAGAAAGGATTAGTGTAATTTATCACTATAAATCCAAATATGGCACATCCAGATAGAGCTGATGAATTACCTGTACACCTGTTAGTCTGATGTATTCTTGTTTTCAGTTTTTCAATTTTATCTTACTGTGGTAGTAATGTGGACATATATGCGTGCGTGCATGCGTGTGTACAGCAGTATCACAAAAAGGGCTGAAGTTCTGCAAAGTTTTTTAATGCTCATCCTTGTTAAGGAGATACTAATTACACCATAGCTGCCATCATTGGAATCTCTGCTCCACACCCCCCACCCAGTGGCACCAGTCAAAAGAGAATCCCAAATTCACCCCTTGATTTGCACATCCTTACAAATTCATATCTTTAATTTGATGGTTTTTTTTTTTTTACCCCAGAGAAGGTAGCACGGATCCTTATTTTAATGTTAATACACTAAATAGGAATTTTTTTAAAGCTTGGCCTCGATGAAATATGGATTGTCCTTAAATTTTTCAGGGTATTATGAATAATTATAAAGTTGCTATGAATTAATTAATTTACAAGTAGAAAACAAATTTATTAATAATTGGATTTTTGTTTTGTTCACTTGCAGGAAGTTAGCAATTCATTGCTATATTTGAGTACAAATTAAGTTGTATGATACAGAGAACCTTCCAACATTTCCAACATTTGAATTTTGCAAAATGAGCTATCACCCTAATGAAGTCCCTGTATGATTCTAGTTTTCTGTAATTACACTGATGAGTGTGAAATTCAACATGAGATGCTAAATGTTAAACACGGATATAGCTGGAAACCTTTTGCAGTAGCTATAAAGGCATTTGTATTTGTCCATAAAAACATTGAGAGTCAGCATATCTCTAACTCTTTAATAAAACTTATTTTCTTTAAAAGGGCAGGCTATATAATTTTGTCAGGAAGGAAAAAAATGAAACTCCTATATAACAGGGCATTTTTAAAAAGTATTCTTCATGTGTTCTTAGATTCTATATTTTTCCATCCCAAATGCAAGATGAGTTTGCTGATCCAAAATGTAATAAACAATAAGTTCAAGACAACTAAGATTAAGTCTGAATACTTAATATTCTAACTTCTGAGTTTTTTGCTAAGACGGATGACTGTGCTAACTTGTTTACATCCATGCTGTATTTCTAAGAAACATGATTTTATAGTGATTTTTACCAAAATAACATTTCTTCTTATCATGTATGCAATAAATTTTGAGTACCTAAAAAGGTAATAATTTGAATATCATAATATGCAGAAGACTTTAACAGTGGGGATTTATGAGAACTGTTTATGGTGTAATTACTTTAGATTGAAAAATAAGAGAGAATAAGAAAATATTGATTAAGGTGGGAGATTAGATGTGTAACAGATTCGAGGTAGAGAAAAATAGGAATTCTGATAAGTAACTGTTATGATACAATTTTAGGTTCTTACAAACATCTCTTGAATTTCCTCTTTGATCGTTCTTGACACTTGTTTTGCTGGGAAAGTCATTTTTGGTTGTCCTTATTGCTACAAAATTTAGTTGGCGCACAATGCCCCTAAAGCAGTTCCTCCTTGCCAGTGACGTTAATGAGGAAATGATTCCAAATATCAGGCTGGTATGCCAAGGAGGTCAGTAACAAGGCATTAACATTTAGAAGTTACTGAAGAGGGAAAATATATATTGCAACTATTTCTAATATTGTAAGCTCATCCAGAAAAAAGTAAGCAGAAGTCCATTTTGAGCTTCTGCAATCATAAACAATGTTACATCATGAAAGAAGATAATGTCTTTAAATTTTTAACATAAAAATTACTCCTTTTCTTACTCTACTCCCAACACACACACACACACACACACACACACACACACACACCCTACACATGCTTTGATGTACTCTTGTTGAAAATAATTTACTATTTCACTCACTTTTGCAGATCAATACCTCTTTTTCCCCTCAGTCTCAGGGGATATCATTATACTGGAACTGACACTGAATGATGTTTCTTAAAAAGTAATCCTACCGATAATAAGATGGCAGTACTCGGAGGCTAGTGTATGAGTTTAGTATGAGAATAAGAATAGGGTGGACTCTGGGGCCCCTGGGTGGCTCAGTCAGTTAAGCATCTGCCTTGAGCTCAGGTCATGATCTCAGGGTCCTGGGGTGGAGCCACGAGTGGACTGACTGCTTAGCGGGGAGTCTGCTTCTCCCTCTGCCTCTGCCCCTCCCCCCACTTGAGCTCTCTCATGCTCTCTCTCTCTCTTGCTCGCTCTGGTGCTCTCTCTCAAATAGATAAATAAAATCTTTAAAAAAAAAGAACAGGGTGGACTCTGTAAAGCCTAAGCTCACAAAGATCTTTGTTACTGCTAATTTGAAAAATATATATGTCTTCATTTATTCTGGATCTAATTTTCAAGAATTAAGTTGTGCCATTGATTGTCTAGTAACTAAAGAAACTTAGACAATAGTACAATTTGCATAGCAACCAAATTTATCAATCACAGGTCATGTTTGCTGATCAGCACTTTGGCAAAGGATATAGAGCCAAGTCCTTTGTGTACTTTGAGTAAATTCTGACGGAGTGAACATACTGAACGTATCTTTACAGCCCCCATTCCCCAGGTACAGATACGCTTACCTGTTATTCCATCAAAATGTCCAATTTGGAGCATTCAAGTCAAGTGTGACAGGCAAATCAAATAGGTTGGGTCATGGAAGTATAATCAGTGTTCTGAAGACATTTTTAGCACTCAGTCACACAAGCAGTTCAGGTTTAGATGCGACTGGAGCTGCCTTTTAGAGAGCTTATCAGGTAGCAAAGAGAATGTCATAAAAGGGTTAGGAAGTATCATAGAGGAACCCACTGAGAGAAATAGGCAAGAAACCAATTGAGATGTATTTGGTCTCGGTTTGCCTTTTTATTTTGGCAGACCAGATGTAGTAACGGATGAAATGTGTCAGTATCGTTTACCCGTTCACCCCATTGGCAGTTCTCATCAGTGAGTTATTTCACACCAATTATCATCCAGAGTGAATATGATGCATTTAATTATATCCTTTTACTATAACCACATAAGGTTGTGGTAGAGGTTGAAAATTCTCATAAATTGGGGCTCCTGGCTGGCTCAGTTGGAAAAGCATGCAACTCTTGATCTCCAGGTTGTGAGTCCAAGCCCCACAGTGGGTGTAGAGATTACTGAAATGAACTTTAAAAAAAAACAAAAAGAAAATTCTCATAAATTAAAAATGTGCGTAGGGGTGCCTGGGTGGCACAGTTGGTTGAACCTCAGACTCTTGGTTTCAGCTCAGGTGGTGATCTCAGTCGTGGGATCGAGCCCCGCATGGAGCTCTGCAGTTAGCATGGAGTCTGCTTGAGATTCTTTCTCCCTCTCCCTCTGCCCCTCTCTCTCTAAAATAAATAAAGAGGAGGGCATGTGTTGTGATGAGCACCAGGTGTTATACGCAACTAATGAACCATTGAACACTACATCAAAAAATTAATGATGATGATACTTTTATTTTCTGTATATTCCAAATGTATTTAATCAATTAAAATTAATATGTCCATACAACATGTTATTAATGTAATTATATATTATGATTACATATAATATACATTAGGGTAATTGTATAATTATAGTCATATAATTGAGTTTAAATATGTGTGTGTATATATATATTTGTATTTAATAAAGTAGAGCTTAACTGATAATCCTTAACTATAAAATTTTAAGACAGAAATGGAGAAAGGGTCGTGCAACTATGCCATGAACTCTTTTGAAATCAGACTATCATCTTTGTATATTTATCCCTAACATTTGGTATAGTATACATACCCATAGGCACCCATTAAATCCTCACTGAATAATGCAGGTCTATAAAAATGAACTCCTCCCATTTTCTTTTTTTCAGGGTGGGGAGGGGCAGAGGAAGAGGGAGAGAGAGAATTTTTAGCAGGCTCCACCCCCAGCACGGAGCCCAACACAGGGCTCGATCTCACAACCCTGAGATCATGACCTGAGCCGAAATCAAGAGTCAGACACTTAACTGACTGAACCAGGGTGGCTCCACCCGCTGCTCTCATTTTCTATCTTAAAGTCTGATTGGTGATATTTAGGATAATAATATAATGTGGCCAAATTCCAGGGTACATTTTTCTGAAATATCTATAGACACTTCATTGAAAATAAACTGGTGGCAAATTGAATTAAAATAGCAAGTACTTCTGTGACTGTTAACTATAAAAGACCTCTTCAACTGTTGCTAATATATGTTATATTTAGAGAGTACTTTGGATGTGCCTTTATTTCAGATAGTGGATTTTAATGCAGGTAGAAAAAACCAGAATGGGTGGTATACTCGTAATAACTAATTAAGTCCTAAATGCACTCTAATGTCATAGTATAGCAATAGGTACATTAAGATGAGATACTACTTTCATAAGGAAATACTCTATCTCCTGAGAATTATACACAAAGGATAGAACTGTGATTTAGCAATTTAGAGGAACATTCTAATTACCTGGAAACAGTATTTCTTATCTGTTTTGCCTGAGGCTAGGTTTATCAAATATTTTATTTTACCTGGAATTGCTAATTAAAGATCTCCATAAGTGCTTTACGAATAAGAACAAACTATATTATGTTTTACTATTTATCACTATTTATAAAAGAATACTTTGCCATGAAAAGTTTACTTCTCATTCATAAAATAAAAATAAACACTTTCCAGTTCCTTCCCCCTATGATATTAAATAAAAAATAAGCAAACAATTTTTTTACATGTGATATCCTGTCTTTTTTAACTTAAACCTTTACAAGAAAATAGGCCCTCACGATTTGGATACTACTCAAGCCACAATTAACAAGTCTCGAAGATTCTGAACCAAGAAGGTCTATCAGCCCACTCTTTCAATACTGACGCTGAGGCAAATATCACCGATTATCAATCAATTCATGGTGTTAGATATTCCTCTTTTTCAAAAAGAAAAACCTAAATCTGAATACACATTTAAAAGGTGAGGCTCCAGATGATAATGCTAAACAAGTTTGGTTTTTTTTGGTTTTTTTAAGCACAAAAGAAACGGTTCTATTCTCCCCGGAGCTCCACAGTGTTGCTTGGATGTCTGCTCTTGGTGACCTTTTGTTATCTGCAAGCAGCTGAAGACCAGTAATCAGTGGCCTTGCCCTTAACTTTGCCCTCAATCTCACTGATAATGGAGTAGATGGAGCCAAATTTTCTCTTAGAACTCATAAGTAGGAATTTTTGAAAGTGCTCTCCAGCTTAAGCACTTCTAATTTCCATTTTCCCCGTGTTTTCTTTTCTTTCATTCATTAAGAAAAAGATTTTTGTCACCTATTTTGAATTTAAATTTAATCATTCTCTTGCAAATGTTTGTGCCTATGTCCTTACCCTATAATCTAATTCTCAGGCATTGAAGGCTCATCAGCTCTTCCTCGAAGGCACACTATTAGAAGGGTGATTACATTTCTAAAACTTATGTTTCTAGAATCTCTATTTCTGCTTATTATCTGAATGGTTCTTAGTGGGGAGATTTTTTAATTTATAAAACAAAAAGGGGGAAAAAATCCTCCTCAACAGTTGCTATGTGGACCTAGTCTGTGAAGAGCTTTCATAGGAAGTGGAACCAGACTGGAATAAGTTATCTTATACATGACTCAACGTGGTATTACCTCTGGGTTCACCTTTCAGATCTCAAGGGCTTTAGTAACAGGGAAACAGGATCTGTTTCTTTTTATCCAGCTGGGCTGGTGGCCTCACAACTGGAAGTTTCAGTGATGAGTGGAAGTTCAATAAATATTTGTTAAGTAATATGTCAAACAGAAACATGACTGATTTTCTTGAGGCAGCAGAGTACGTTGCTGTTGTTTCAAAATGTAATTGGTTAAAAGCTTGCTAAATAGTGAAGTTTATTTTAATAGCAGGAAGTAGGGAATATTTTTATAGGTAGGATACTGGCCAAAAGAAAGCAAAACCATCAAGAGCCCTATAACTTAAGGTGTTTTTTTTTTTTTAAGCAACATGTAATTTCCACCTGTTTTTTTCAAAAAAGGAGTAAAATTAGTTTCACCATAATAAATTAGTTTTAACTGGTTTGGCTATTGTGACTATTGGGGGATAAATGAAGCTGCAAAGAAGAAGAGTAGAAATAGGGAGCAAGAGAAAGCCTGGCGAAAGTACAAAGGGAGAGAAAAGGAGAGGGTGTTGAGAACCGGAAAGGGACGTGAAAAAGTTAAAAGACACATAGAAGTATGAGATTCCCGGACGTCCAAGGTAGGCTTTCATGGAACAGTATCATTTACGAAGCGGGTTGGTTCGCGTTCTGGAGATTTCATGTAGATTAGCCACATGCTAGTCCCCGTCAGAGCTGCCCCGCCTACCTGCCGGGGCTACTCTTCCTAGAGATTCAGTTAATTCTGGGGGCTTGAGCCTGGAGGTATCTTTGTAGCCGTTCCGTTTGCCTCAAAAATAGAGGAACTATTTAACACTACCTAAAAATAAAGCTTTAAAGAATTTATTCAAGCAGTTTACCAAGGCCTCTTTTATCTTGCTGTATTCTCTGTAGACCAAGATATTTGCATCCAGTTCCTCAGCAGAAAACCTTGAAATTGCGTGAGCTGTGACACACAGTGCTATACTTACAGAACTTACAAACTACTTGTTTCTGTGGCACAAAATTGCCGTCAGTCCAGCCGGCCCTAGCCACAGTGTTAGCCCATCCCCATGTGCCTGGCCCAAAGCTGGGTCGCAAACTGCGATGGGCACAAGATTCAGCAGGTTTGCTTGCTTTAAATGCAGATTCCTGAGTTCCAGGCCCAGAAATTCTGATCCAGTAGATTAGAGGTAGGGCCCCGAAATCTGTGCTTAACAAGCAAACCTCCACCCTGGCGATTTGGTGGCCAGCGTCCGGACGGCTGCTTGAATAAACCCCTTTCCCTAAGGAGTTCTGTGCCCTTGTGCTAATCTGTGCAGACTGGGAGCTAGTTGTGCCCATTAGAAGCAGCCATCCGCCCTCCACCATCCTGCACTCTGGCAAGGTGCTGCACGGAGAAGGGGTTTGCGGCATCTCAGAGTGGAATTCAGCAATCTTATAGAAACGGTATCACAAATGTAACTAAATGCGACTTAATTCTCAGGGTTCTTGTTTGGGTTCAGTATGGGTTAAGTGCACTAGATAGAAATCAAGCCCCTCGTGTAATATTGTTTCTGAGGGGAAAAGAAGGATGTGTTGAAAACAACTTACAAAATGTTTGAATTTAGACAAATTAGGAAGAGTTTAAATTTAGAAACAACCTTGTGCCCAAGGTAGATTGCCTCTGATTTTGCTGTTTGAAACTCCATGACCTCCTGAAACAAAGTGGTAGGAGGCAGAGCTAGCATTCCAGGACTATCATTTTCTAAAATGCCATATTATCTTTTCTTTCATTTGACCTACCTATGATTACTTAATGTTTAGCCTCTTTTCTGCAAAAGAAGGATATGATATGATAAACAAAAATTAGTTCTGCTGATTTCTGAACTACACTGTGTCCTGTTATCTAGATACTGGGCTATGGGCAACATGCACCCTTCCATTTTCTAAGGGAGGTGGTAATGAACAATATGCTTTCTCTGTTGCCTCTCCTACTTTGTTCCTTCTTGATATAACTCAAAAAAGGATGCCACAGGCTGTTGGAGATAAAAATCTGCCTCAGGCTGGAAAGAAAAAATATGGCTGATATGTGCCTGATGACAATATTTGGATTCCCCCAAACCCAAAATAAAATGAACTTAAAGAGATTACGGTTTCTTTTATCTCGATTGTTCTTTGTTGCCCAGGTCATTCAGAAATTTTGGTCTCTTGTTTCTTAGTTCTTTGCCATATGGCTTACGCTCAGGTGTAAAGTCACCATTTCATCATGTTTACCCTGTGAGGGCTTTTCATCTTTCTCCACTTTGTATTGGTCGGCATGCGGCCTCCTCATCCGAGCCATACTAGCTGGGCTCTCTGTCTCACTGATCAACACATGGTAGCATATGGACCAGGGCAGTTAGGTAGAAGGCAGACCAGGAAATTTTTCCTCATGCTTCTTGATTGGGTGAATTCGAGGAAAGATCTCCTATAGAAATACAGTTTCATTTTCTTGAAAGACTGATCATTTTACAAGTGTACAGAGAATACGTTTACCATAAACTTCTCTGATTGGAATTACAGATGTGCATATGCAAGCATAGAAGTGGGAAAAATGTATCTGCGCTGTGTATTATTTTGTATACATAAGGTTGGCATTTCCAAATAACCGAGCATAGAACAAAAATTGTCCCGTTTATGGCCAAGTAGACTTGCATGCCAACAGAAAGACATGATGGTATTAAAACCATATGCAATTCTAGCCATTTTTT
The DNA here is from genome assembly GCF_023065955.2 of Ursus arctos. Lineage (NCBI taxonomy): Eukaryota > Metazoa > Chordata > Mammalia > Carnivora > Ursidae > Ursus > Ursus arctos. The sequence continues at coordinate 17,224,799 of NC_079873.1, forward strand.
TCCCTTTTCTCTTCATGGGTATTGCATGATGGTATTTCGAATACAAATACTAATGTGCTTTGGAAATAATGGCACTCGCAGGTCTTTCATCATATTGTATCACTGCTTTATCATATTAGGCTAATACACTGCGAGAGTTGGTAGAACCTCTCCATGCCAAATCGGATCCACTTCTGTTGGCACTCAACCCATTGGACTCACAGATTGATAAGCTAATGTTTAGAGAATTTAGATCGGAGAGAGTCGGCACGGCGCAGACTCAACATCAACCTCTTGCAAGCAACTAAAATGGCCTCGTCCTTGCTGTTTATAACAGAAAACTGACTTTTAAAAAGCTTAGATCATCAAGTGTTTTGGATTGGGGGCCTCCCTAAAGGGATATTAAGAGGGGCAGGCCACTCTTAAGAAGAATGCAAGCTTCCTACACTGGGACTAGCATAAGATCAAAGCCCATCAAGCTGGAGCGCAGTGACAGAAAACTGCCGTTTCTGTGGGAGAACGGAAGGGGAAGGGTACTGACTGGGGAAGGGCTGTGTGTGGTGACGCCTCAGTTGTGTTCTCCTGACACCAGGAAAGGAGAGGGATCAGCTCCGATAACTAGAAAACCCTGGCTATTTAATGGACTCTTTGGTGGCCTCTTTAAGGCAAAGCAGAGGAAGCAAATTCTGTGTATTAAGTGTATTTTGCATTTTTAAAACTTGACGTGCTGTATTGTACTAAACTAAGTGTAATCTATTAAGGCAAGGTGTACATACCCTGCTCTGAAATTTACTATGTTTATTCTATTATCAAGTGTATTCAGGTGCAAACAGAGACTGCTTTCGGTGACACTAATGAAGAAAATCCCTCATGCCAGGCTTTATTAGATTCCTCAGCTAAAATTCTAACTTTCTCCTTATTTCTTGGCACTTGTATACAAATGGTGTTGCCTCATAGGACAGGCATGAGCTATTCTTTTTCTGTAAAATTTTCCGAATCTATAGGCTGTGGTTCTCACTTTTGAAAAAGTATTTTGTCTGGATGTCTTTCAAACTAGCTTCAGATATTATTTAATACTATGTAACTGGGTCCCCTATGGCTCAATATTGCTTATTTTTCTTCTGTAGTGGATGTGAACTTTCCTTAATTTAGTTGGATTAAGACACTCTGTAATAATTTCAATGCTAATCAATGGATATTTCATACTGTGCAATGAACAAATAATTTAACATTGTATTTGGAAATGTTTTTTCTCCTTCCTGTCGCGGCAGTGTGTGGTACTGCATAATGTGAATACCTGTAAAAATATAAATTACTTAAAAATAAACATATGACCAGTTGGTATCAAATCTTTTTAGATAGCTAAATAATTTGCTAAGTATGCTTGATAGTAAATATCTTTCCAAAGAGAAGTAATCTCTGCTTCTTTCTCACAAATGGAATTTGTGTTGTGAATAAAAATCACATTGATCTGCCTTACAATTGCCTCTGTGCTCTACCCATTTTAATGTGTTTTTAAAGTATATATGAAAATGATGGTTGTGGTATTTAGAAATCCATTGAAAAGCTCTTTGTTGGCATTTAATATTAGTGGGATTTTTTTGGGTCATTCTCTCTAAGTCATAGTAAAGTATTATGATAAGAAGAGTTTTCATTTTTTCTCGTTAAGGCATATGCTGACTCCACATTCATTTTTGAATATAATCATGTCTTAGCTTTGGTTTTAAACTGTCCTCTTTATGAGTTCCTGCCTGAGAGTCAGGTGCTTTGACCTTCATGTCTCTACTAGTTAAATTTTTTGAATTCTATGGGCAAATCTAGAATCTGTCATTTATGTTTGTGATTGTCCTTCAAAGAACCTTCCCTGTGGATCAATAAATCAATGCCAAGGACACCAAGACTTTGCCATCTGAACTATTCCTCATCAAAACTCCTGTAGTGCCCTGAAAATTCAACCACGCTCTTATTTATGGCATTAAACCACACAATTTGGCAGAAATTACATGCTCAGAGAATGAAGTGTAGAATAAACTTCAGTTCTGCCTCTTTGTCACATCTTGTTGGAAGTAAGCTTTCCTGTTGTGCAGAAGGGATTGACTGACACTAATATGGGCTGTACTTAATTTTGATGAAGCACAAGGTCATTCTTAACAGGGATGGGCTTCACATGTTCTTCTTTAAAAAGGATCCACTCAAGCTGTTCTTTTAAAAGAAAGGTATTTTCTCACTTGAAATCAGTTTTTCATCAGTATTTTGCCTAAAAGATGTAAATTACTTTTAATTATGAAAAAGGGTGGTTGAGTACAGAGCAACGAGTAAAAGCCAGCTCTTAAAATCTTCTCCTTTTTTTTTTCTGCTATAACAAACTGCCTTCCCTCCAGTTCTACAATGCTAGGCACAGCTATTGACTTATATAAAAGCATGAATTAAGAGATCTAATATTTAATTATAAGACAATTCAAATTATAGCGTAAAGTCCTGAATACATAATCGTCTTCAGCATAAAACCGAGAAACATTAAACCTGTCTACATGGAATCCATTAAAAGTTTAATTGTCACCTTACATATAAATAAGTTGTTTATTATGGCATGCTAGTAAATTAGTATTCACAGAAACCAGTCCTGTGTCTCAATGCAAATGTTAATTGCCCTTCCTGACAAGAATAGTGCTCCACGGTACGTGATGCCCTCAACCCGGAAGCCTCAGAGCCCCCTGCGGCTGCACTTGAGCAAATGCCTCTCACATCTGACTGGTGACTAATGCTTCTATGTCCAGCCTGCTCTCCCACTTGTGACTTAGCTTTTCCCAGCCTTCTGTGCTCATCACCCAGCGGTGTTGTGGAAGGGACTGTTTCCACGAGGACATCATTGTCCAATTTTAAAAGGGCACAGTTCCCTTCCAAAACATGTACCAGAAACGATGATCCGTTGTTGGCTTGGTTCTTCAAGAGCCCCATTGGTACACGCATCGCGTTTTGTTTTGTTTTCATTTTCTCCTCTCCAACATTGTCATTGCAGGGGCAGGGAAACAGGGGACACCAGAAGGAAATTTTAGGTCTCCAAGTTCGTATTCTGCTCTCCTTCGTGTTCACCAAAGAAACCTGAACGAAATCACACAATAAACTGTCATAAAAATTACACAGTCACAGGATAGGGAGCCTTCTCTGGAGTACTTCATGTATAAAGTAGAGGAAACCATCACTCGCTTTAAATGTTGGGTGCAAAAGGCACTGTGCCCAGGAGAAGAATGGGAAATGCAAATGAGAGGGAGGCATATTCTGCTCAGGGAAAGTCACAGTCTCCGTGTCGGTACAGATGGGGCCATTAAGGTACAGGAGGAAAAAACATTAGCATTTCTCCTTAGGTTTCATAACTCGTCCTTTCGAATTTATTTTCTGTGTCTGTTTCATAGCGTGCATATCTATTAATATACAGTAATACATGTATGTAAGTTATCAACAATAGAAGTGTTTTAACTGGTAAAAGATGCACAATCAAAAAAGTTTGGAAACCACCAAGCATGAATGTAGGGAAATACGTCAACTAAAGACCTTTTAGTATCTGAGATGCATTATCATCTGCTAATAAGCCATTCGCAAGAAAGTTGCAACGAACTACGTATTGTGTTGTGTTACCTAATGTTTTTCCTTGAGCTTTTTTTTTTATCACCACCCGGAAGTCATGTGCAACCTGAAACAACTGGACAGTGAATCGTCGTGATACCACATTCCTAGAGTCACGATATTTCATAGTGTAGTTAGAGTACAAATGAGACAACAGAGGGTCTTCTTTCACCCCTGCCAAGTAGGACACAGCCAGAAATGACCCCCCCACCCCGCAACACAGAATACAAGTTAATCCATCAGTAACTTCATTGTGATCCTCAAATCTATCAGCCAATGAAATTTTATATCGGAAAGAGAACTTTGTATGTTCACTTTGCTTTAATAAAATTGGAAGAGTATGTCATCTGATACAGGACTAATTTACACACTGTAAACATAAATAAAATTTGGGAGGGAATTTATTCCTGCACAGACCCAGAATTCCTGAGTAAATTGGATACAAATTAAAATTTCATTGTGGCAGCGATACACATCCTCATTAGGAATTACAGAAGGTTCCTAAGAAGGTTCCTATATACGTCCTGTGGTTTGCATGTGGTCTTCTACACTTTGCCAACTTTCAGAAAACATTCTTTCAAATTGCAAAAGAGCTGGCGCTCCGCCAGTGCTCCAAATGGCTGAACTGGTACATTGTAGGAAAGTCAATTGGGAAGCAGAACTCGACAACTGCTCGCCTCATCTTCCAAAACAAGCCTCTTCTAGAAGAAAAGCCGAAGTTTAAAAAAGAGAAACCAGAAGAGAAGTGAGGAGACAAAGAAGAAGAGGGCAAAAAGAGAAGAAAATAAAGGTGCTTTCATATTCTCAGTTGCAACAGTAGCCCCAGTTGACTTAATTGGTATTCTTCTGAGACAAAAAAATCAAGGAAACAAATTGAAAATTATAAAAGAAAATAAAGGTCTGTTTTTGTCTTGAATGTTGAGTTCTGTGTTGTTTTGACTGTTGAGCACAGTGAATCAGATTTATAACGTGACTTTGCTCTTCACCCCCGTCCTTTGGAAATAAAAGGACTCTTTGTCTAGTCTTAAAATGTTAAGTAATTGGTGGCATTTTGTGGTAGCCTGGCATCTCAATCCCTCATCCTTTCTCATCCCACTACTGTGTCTTGTGGTGTTGCATATGTGTATGATGTGTATGGATTGGGGTGGGGAGAGCCTTACTTATCTCTAGTAGGAGCCGCACTATTCCATTAATATACTTGGAAATGTTTCTGTGTTCCGTCTCATTGTGATTCCTTGTTCAAATGTGCTGCCCAGAGATAAATCTATACTGAATTCTTCTTAACAGCTGTCAAACCAGATTCTTCGCAGAATTGTGTTGTCCTTTAACGGCAAGAAGGGGGAAAAAACTTTCCATTGGTATTTATTTAATAGCTGTGTGTGTCACTTTTTAATATTAAATCTTTACTTATCCTTCTTAAAGTAGAACCACATTGAAATTTTACAAAAAAAGTCAGTCCCCTAGCCCAGTATTCCGCAAACTTTAAGAACTGGGGAGAAAGAAAACTGGATAAGAATGTTTTTAAACAAAATATACACTCCATATGGTGTTAGGTAGTTATCTTAAAATAAAAATTTACTATATAAAATATAAAAATACTTCTGCCTCCCTTAAATCCTAAAACTAAATTCTGAATCCATTTTTTTCTTCCCATTCTTTCAAGAACTGATAAGCTACTAATCCATTAGGCCACCTCATACATTAACCACTGTAATTCATCACTTAGGCCTCCCACCCTCCCTGCCCACCCCCCCCACCCCCCCCACCCCCCCCCCACCCCCGCCCCGAGCTCTATGAAATTACATCTGGCTTTAGATGCAGTCTTGCCCTGAGGCACAAAGAATGATGACTACCAAATAATTCCTCGGGGTCTTTTCTTGGCCTATGATTTATGAAATGGAACTATGCTGTTCCAATATATCTTTGTTTTTACAACTCCCATTCAGTTACTCTCAATAACCTTGTGATTTTGTGCCTTCCTGGCTCCAAATCATTCTCAGTCAAAATTCCCTATCTTATTTCGATCTTGCTCTTAACCCACAAAGCAGTTACTCCTTTTCACAGTGCTCCATTCACCTGTCCCTCACAATCCTCTAGGTGTTGCCGACATCCTAGGATGAGCCAACAGAGAATTAAAAAGCTGTTGTTTAAAAGGGATTTTTGTATTTTTATAGTTCTTAGTCATATGATTAGGAAGTTAAAAATTCGTTAGAGAGGGATTAATGATAGCATGTGCTGATGATAACAAGGAACTTTCTAATGGAAGAACTCAATAACCATACCGACCATTAGTTGCTAACCTCCACAGCAGCGCCAAAAATTGAATATGAAACTGCAATGAAGCTACTTTTTACTGCTAAAGGTGGTCCTTTCAAGTTAAGGTACTGTGTTTACGGGCTTTGGGGGCAGTTTTAGGTACACTCTCAAACATTTTTTTAGAATGCTGCTCTTTAAGGAATTCTCACAAATCCGTCATCGCCTACTGTTAAAATACACAGTTCAAATGAGCACTGCCCAAATTGGCAGTATAGGATTCTCATTAAAATCAAGGATCCTGGAGCCAGACTGCGCAGCTGCAATTCTGGCTCCAGCACTTAACACTTTCTAAGTACGTCCTTGAGCAAGGTGCTTCCCTGCTATAAAATGAAAATCAAATAGATCTCCTCTCAGTATTGTGAGAATTAAGAGAGACCATGAATGTTAATCATTTACCCTTCTGCCTGACACATAGAAATGTTAACTACTATTATTAGCAATTAGCAATTAGGGAGTCTTTTTTTTTTTTTAACTATGTCAGAAAGCCTAAAATATTCACATGGACCATGGTAGAATGAACAACCTTCCATATTTACTCCTTGAGCCAATATAATTAGTATTCCTCAAATAGTACTCTTTGGCTCTCTATTAAAGGAAACGTGAGATAGCCCTAATCCTATCTACCACTCAAAGCAAAATCCGAGTTTATCTTTGTTTATCATTATTGCGAAAGATATGACATCAGTATTCAGGCAATTAAAGAACAAGATGGGAGATTGATTTATTCAAATAGATCTAAGATCCTTTCCTGAACCAGTCTCTAATTTTTTTTCTCAAAAATATTTAATTAGAGTATTTCCTTCCCAGACCTTACAAATGCTAAGCAGCTTCTCCTAGTATGTGCCAGATTTTTCCTTACATTTGCATATAAACATTCTCATATTTCATTTTAATTAAAGCATTATTATTAATGATAATTTATGATCATTTACTAGATTTACAATATGGCAGGCATTACTATGGCAGTCACATGAAACCTAATAATCCTCTCTGGTACATTATTGGAAGATTTTTATAATCAGATATACTCCAGTGAATGCCATTCCATCTTATGCAGTCTGGAAAAATGTAAAAATCAGTTCATTCAGTATTGCCAAACCAGGAGAGCTCTATTAATCAGCACTTCTATGCTTCTCAGTATAATGATAAGGGATATTCATTAATGTGTTAAAATATTAAATTACATGCAGGATTGTTTCTGTGTTGTGTACCTTTTGTACTCTATCTTTGAATTTAATGGACTCAAGATTACGTACGGCGATTTGCTATTCAGAGAATATTCTGTTAACCAAACATTTTATTATTTGACCATTCTAAAAAATCTGACCTAATATAACTAGCAGCTGTGGGGGGGGGTTTCATGTAATACAGTGTTTTCCCAATCATTCATTATCCTGTTTTTCAGATGGTTTGGATTTTTTTTTAGTAGATTTTTGGAGTGTCCATTAAGTGTCCATTACACTGGATTCATTTCTCTCTTTTTTTGGACATTGCAGGTGAAAGTAGGGAAGAAAAGTTAGGAGATTCATTGCAAGATTTATACAGGGCATTGGAGCAAGCCAGTCTGTCACCGCTGGGAGAACATCGCATTTCAACCAAGATGGAATACAAGCTATCATTTATAAAGAGATGTAATGACCCTGTGATGAATGACAAACTGCACAGGCTGCGAATTCTCAAAAGCACTTTAAAGGTAAGAATACAAAATGGAAGGAGAAATTCTTTTCAAGAGCTTCCTTCTTGAGCTCCGTGGATTAGCAGATGCTCTAAATGAAGAAATACAAAATGGGGAGGGGGAGGGAGGACAGATAAACAGGCAGAACCTGAGGCTGAGCGGTTCCTAAAGTGCTGTCAGGGCACTGCAGTGCGCTGGTACAGAGGAAGACACCTTACTTTTCATTATCATCTCAAAGCATTGGCTAAATGTTATGTGATTTAGTTCTAGGAGAAAACAGGATGTAATTAAAATTTTTTTCAAAAATGTGGGGCTGGTGTTATTCCTGGGTCTTTCGTTTTCCTAAGATAAATATGCCATGTCTTTATTAATATAGTTATTAAAAGAACACAGAATGCATGCAGAATGCAGTAGTGGGCACTAAAAGGCTTTGCGGTATTTCATGAATATCTCCTGCAGCACATTGGGAGTGAAGCCACGGTGATTCCTGTTCCGTGTACAAATTTTATAATTGTTCTGTTTACGCTATCAGTTCCCAACTCACATGTTACTTTCTTATTCTTCATTTCCATAAGCGCTTACATTATCTCCAGTCTCCTTATGCCACCCCCAGATTGGGGAGGAGGTGCTGAAGAGAGGGGAGCAGAGAGGCAGGAAGTTGAGGAGGGAGGCAGAAAACAGAGCCCCCTCACTGTGTGTGTATGAGGGGAGAGGGCCTGTTATACAAATTCTCCCTAAGCGGGTTTTCCACCCTTGAAAACTCAAAAAGAGAAAGGAACTACCGTACAGAGTATGTGGTGCGGTAATTTCAGGAAATGGAAGGTCAAAGGGCTCTTTTGGGAAATATTTCAGATTCATAGTGTGCTGCTGAGGTTTGGTGATTCTGAAGCTTGATGAGTACCAAAGAGAGAAACAAAATAGAAAATGCCTGATTTAAAAAAGTTTCCGGTAGCAAGCAGCCAAGTTTTCAGAGTCAGTTAGCTTTCAGTTGGCATTCATGCAAGCACTATTGCAAATCCATGGGACGACTTAATGGCCTTTTGGTAACTAAGGCCAGAATTTTAAAAAGAGCTATAATATTCATAAGAATAATGCTGCTAGGGGCACCTGGGTGCCTCAGTCGGTTGAGTGTCTGACTCTTGATTTCGGCTCAAGTCATGATCTCAGGGTCCTGAAATCGAGCCCCATGTCGGACTCTGCACTCAGCCTGGAGTGTGCTTGTCCCTCTCCCTCTGCTCCTCCACCTCTCGTTCTCTCTCTTTCTCTCTCATAAATAAATAAAATCTTCAAAACCAAAAAAGTGGTTCTGCTGACCAGCCGTACTCCAAAGATAACCTCACCTTCCCACCTTACAGAGCACCCCACGCCATTCAGCTCCAAACTGTCTGGTTGTGAAAACACAGGCATTTTGAAGCTGGTCAGGCTCACATATTTTCAGAGTCCCGCTTCTGTCTTGTTCTCTCAGCCCCTCACACCTGTCTTTTGTGCTCTGGATTCCCAAAAGTGTTTACTTCCAGTAGCAAAGAATTTGAGCTCCTGCCAGTGTTCAGTTCATTGAGTATTGGTGAATCACTAGGGGTGTGAGGCTGCGCTCCACTCTCTGGGGCAAAGATGATGAAAAGTCACCATGAAGAAATGTGCGTCGTTGATAAAACCAAACTCCAGAGCCCTGTGCTTTTTAGTGTGGGAAATTAGCAGGGGATGGAAATCTCCCATTAGGAAAGGATAACTGCCCAAGCAACCCTGCATGTGTACTCCCTGGAATTGTAACAGGCCCCTCCCCGAGCACAGGGCTACTCCCAACATCCTAGGCCCCAGCCCCACTGTCCCCATCTGGCCCCAGGGACCAAAGCAACTGCTTAGGCACCTTGCTATCTTTCCCACCCAGCTCTCCCTTCCCACTTCCTGCAGAACGTTCCCTAGACTTCCCTGCCCCTTCCTTGAGCCCTTAAAAGACAGGCCTTAGCTTCTCAGACTGTCTTACCCCCTTATCTTCCATCCCCCCTTCCACCTGGAAGACTCTCTTCTCCCACAGGAGACAGCTGCGCTGTGTTGAGTTCTCCCATAATGAAGCTCATTCTTCAGCTGAGAGCCTTTGCATTGCAGACCCCCAGTGCTATAGGAAGGGAGCCGTGACATTCCTACAGCAAGAATTATATGTTTGTAGTGACAGGAGGGCCATGCTCTCTATGATGCAAGTATGAGGAGCTAACCATCTAGCAGGAAAGATAGGACTGGGCAAAAGTAACTCAAGACACAGTATGTGGTAAGTCCACTCAGGGGCAGGGATAAAGTGTTGGGAGGACATAAATGAGGGAGAAAACATTTTCTTTTCGATTGTTGATGGAAAGCTTTAAGAAATGAGAGGCATTTGAACTGGATCTTAAAGAATGAGGAAGGTTTCCATAGACAGAGATGGGTAACGAGACCAGCCAAGAGAAGTGAACCACACGGAGTGGGCAGTACAGGCGTTCCTTGGGTGTAGAAAAAAGCACACTAGGATTTGAGTCTAAATAGCTGGGTTTGAGCATACCAGAGCTGCTTGTTATGGGCTTCTTAAGATTTGCATGTTAACTTTTTTATTTTAAACGTGAATAAAAGTCTGTACCCAACTTAACTGTTGAATACTTTTTCTTTTTGCTTTTCAGGCCAGAGAAGGGGAAGTAGCCATTATTGATAAAGTCCTAGACAATCCAGACTTGACATCTAAAGAATTCCAACAATGGAAGCAGATGTACCTCGATCTTTTCTTGGATATCTGTCAAAACACCACCTCAAATGACCCATTAAGTATTTCTTCTGAAGTAGATGCAATCACTTCCTCTCTCACACACACTCACTCGTACATTGAAACACACGTGTAAGTGTATTCTGCCCTCTGGCTATCTGGTACCTTCGGGTACTTTGAACAAGTATACGAGGTAGTTTTATATCAGTGTGTGGGACACTTGACAAGCTATACTTTGATGTTACCAAACTATATGAAACAAACCATATATGGTCATGATACCACTGTCTTTAATGAGCATTTGTATATTTTATATGCAATTAGTGCTCAGCTTATGTTTACCATGTGCAAAATCAACTGTCTTCAATGACTTAAAATTAACTTTTGCAAACAACTGCGAAGACAGGTGGTCTTCAAGTAGTAAAACCACAAAAAGGCAGTTTTCTATCTAAGGTCATCTTTTCTCCCTCCAAGTTAATTTTATATAAACAAGACTTCAAAAGTAAATCACATTTTTTCAGGTGCAGACATCCTTGTGGGTGGGAAAGAATTTAAACCTTTTTATATTTATTAAAATGTTCTAAGAATTTTCTTAAACATTGCGCAAAGTTTAATGCTGTAGTTTTATTTTTGTGAAATGTAGATATGCATACAAGAGTCAAGCAAAATAGAGGAGGCATCAACATAAGAAAAGTTCAGGTATCTAATATTCGTCTTAAAAGTCTGTTAACTTGTGAAAGCTGGTTAATGGAAATACTATTCCAAATCTATGGGGACACTTAATGGTGTATCAGGGCAAAGCTTTGTAAGATGTTTTTGTAACTAAGACCAAAATTGAAGATAGAGCTGCTTTATTTTCTTGGTTTAAATCTTCCTTTATTTTTGTAGTGATGAAATGCTGATTGTGTACAGAGGAATTTGAGAGTGGATTTTGTAAAACACAGCTAATTCACCCAGAAAGGCAGCTAACAGATATATAGAGAGATAGATATATCTATAGATAGATAGATAGATAGATAGATAGATAGATATAAAATTTCAGCCCGAACTCATGTTTTTAAACTCCAGCTCCTAAAAAACAAGGGATAAACTGAAACGAATCAACTTTCCAGTTAGTTTCCAATTTTCCCCCTAGTCCATTAATTTAACTTATGTAATTATATTACAGGCAGAGAAGTAAAATACATTTAGTTACAGGCCAATATGTGTTCTAATATCGAAAACAATGTTGAAAAATAAAAATGTGCCTCTCTCCTGAGGAGCAAGAGGATAATGGTCATTCAGAAATATATTACATTGAATTATATGAGAGAAAGAATTTACAGAGGTTTTTCCTAGCTTCATGAACTGTTTCTATAGAGTGGATGAAGTCTGTGAAAAAGTCCTCTTCATATATTTTCCATTTATAAGTATCTCGTTTTTGAAAGTGATCACAGCATGATAATGACTGTGCTGCTTTTTAGTGTCTGGCTGCATAACGTACAAGTCACAATTTGCTGTTTTTTTTAGGAGGAAGAAGAGACCCTCCTTTACTATTCTATATCCTAAAATCTACTTCTAATCAGCTTTATACTGTTGCCTGTACAGCTCAGTGAATGTACTTTCATCTCTAAGAGTTCAGATATATGCCAGTGAATATTTTTGCTGTAGAGGAGAAAGTAAAAACTCCACAGCAGGGATCTTTTTCTTTGCTTTTGAAACCAACATTGAATCACTATCGTTTTGCAGACTTTGCACACTGTACAGGAGAGTGGCCTTTCTACAGCACATTTTCGGTAATCCTATATTTAGTCAAAATGGATAAGAAATCATGTATTAATGTTTGTATGGAATTTTGGGTCTAGTGTAATATTTTTATCATTTAAAAAAACCTATTTGTAAAAACATTTATTTACTGCATGGATATTGACGTACATTAAATTTGTGGAATTTTGTATATGTAAAAAAAAGAAACCCAAAACCTCTTGTCCTAAAATGAAGTGTGCTTGTTACAGGTGTTTAGACTTGTTGATGTTTACTAGACCAAATGTGTACATTCACTTAAAAATATATGTACCTGATGGATGTGTCATGAATACAGTGGCAAGGTTGTGCCCTGTAAAGAATGAGCAGTTGATGGAAAGACTAGCTGTGTTGCTACTAAGCAGCTTTTACTTTTGTAATGTCAGCTCTGTGGTTTTAAATGGTAAAAATTAAACTAATGAATTTTAAAAGACTCGTGACTAGCTTAGCATGAAAGAGACCTTTTAACACTATATTTATCTGTACATTTTATTGCATTAGTTTCAAATCTAGGAGAGAGGCAGCACTGTAAACTTAAGTGAAATAAATTTAGCTCTTAATGAATCCTTATAAGGCACCTACTTTATTCATACAGAGTCCTCACCACATTTCTCTGATACCTAATCACAGAGCCTCCCTCCCCCTACCCCCTTCCCTAGTCAGGGAACTTTGCCACTCCATCCGTGGTACAAGCCAGAAGCAGCAGCTGTTCCGTGTGTGCAAGGATCTTTTCGGAGACCCTACAAAATCAAGCTCCTTTCCCATTTAGCTGACACAAACTTGAAAATTTCACCTACTCCTCTTTCCTTTCTGTTGATTCTTGGGAAGTTGGGGTGGGGGGGAAGCGCCAAAAATGTGTTGTGTTTTTTGTGGGGTTTTTTTGTTTTTTGTTTTTACAAATATAACCTACGGCATGTCTGCAGAATGAACTTTTAAAGAAGATGAAAGAAGTTTGGGTTTTGCTAGATGTTCCATGTAACCAGAAGAACCTGATTATTATGGCTAAGAACTGCTGAAATAAAACTTAAAACCAATGAGCTGCCTAAAGCCAGGGCAAAAGCAGGCTAGGGGTAATAATGAGGGACAAAAGAACTTAACCTAGGATATTTTCTCCAAGAAAAAAGTGCTTTCTTAGAGATTTTTTCCCACTCAGTTCTACATTTATATTAAACCATCAGAGCAGAACTATAAACGTGGTTCTGAATCATAAAATCATAGTTCTCCTTACAATGATTTCATGCTATTTAATGAAGGCACTTTCCCTTCACTATTTATTCAGATAATGCCATCTTTTCCGACTATTTATTACAGCCTTTATAGCTAACAATTTTCCGGGTTTTGTATACAACTTCTTGTGGTACATTTTTGGCCTTGTTTGTTTGGCACAAAAGTAATCACCGTTTAGCACCTAGGGCAACACTTTAACTGTAAGAGGGAAAACAGGGCCATATTTTATTTTCAAAAGTCCATTTCTGGACCAGCATGAGTCTTCCTAGAAATCCCCAGCTCACTGAAGCCTATTCATACATTCTATTTTGACCCCTCCAGTCTCCCATTCTCAGCTTAAGGGGCATTTTTCCTCTTCGACCAAGCCTTTGTTTGCATCCTTAAACTTCAGAAGCCGCTCTGCTCCCAGAGTCCCATTCTTAGGAAAAGCCCACGCGTTACTCTGTAAGCCTGCTCAAGCGCGACTTTTCTCCTCTGTCGTCCGGAGACTGCACTAACCCAATAAGCCCAGCACTAAATCTGGCGCCTCTCCGAGCCCGCCCTCCCTCTCCTCATCCCCACCCTCAGCCAGCTGCAGCACTGCGCACTGGAGGCCATTCCAGGCCCAGGGTAGCGCGCAGCCAATGTCCTCCCAGCGGTCCAGGTCGAGGTCATAGCCCACCACGTTGCGGGTAGGCACCTGCCGCGAGTCCCGCCACTTGAGGCCGCCCAGCAGCAGCGCCGTCTCCTCCACCACGGCCAGCCCATAGCAGAAGCGATCATAGGGTAGCGGCCGCAGCCGAGTCCACTGGTCCGTGCCGGGGTCATAGCGTTCGATCTCAGAGAAGGGCTCATAGCGCCCCAGAAAGGCGAACACCGCGCCGCGCAGCACAGCCATATGGTGCCCGAAGCGGGCCGTGCTCATGGGCGCCCTCTTGCTCCACGCGCGCTCCCCAGGGCCCAGGGCATACACTTCCCGGAGGCTGCTCGCGCCGCCCTCGCCTCTTCCCGCCTTACCCCCAGAGATGTACACGACGCCGCGGTCCCCGACGGCCCCCGCGTGGCCGTGCAGCGCCCGCGGCAGTGCCCCGGCCGCCGTCCAGCGGTCCCGGCGCAGATCATACATCTCTACGGACGCCAGCGCCTGGCCGTCCGCGCCCAGACCCCCGACAGCCAGGAGCCCCTCGCCTACGGCGCCGCACCAGAAATGGGCCCGCGCTTCCCGCATAGCGGGCACCGTGGTCCAAGCGTGGAAGCGCGGGTCGTAGCGGTGCACCTCGGCCGTGACCGCCCGCACGCCGTCCGCCGGGGGTGAGGAGGCGCCATCAGAAGGACTCTCCCCGCCCAGGACGAACAGGAAATTGCCTACGGTGCACACGCTGTGCCCCAGTAGCGGCGCAGGCAGGCGTGTGAGACTGCGCCAGCGGTGGTTGTACACGTCGAAGGCCACCACGTCCTGGGTGAACTCCCAATCCTCCTCCTCTTCCAATTGCTCATCTTCCTCCTCCTCCTCCTCCTCCTCCTCCTCTGGCTCCGCCGCGGCGACCCTGCCCCTGGCTACCCCCCGGGGGACCACGACCTCCTCGATCACCGCCTCCCGCGCCCTGCACCCCCCTACCAACAAGATGCGGGTTTGGGGACTCCGGACGCTGGTCTGCTCGCCCTGCAAGAGCGGCTGGCGGGAGGGCGCCGTGTGGTAGTTGAGGGCCTGGATGATGAGGCCCTTGACCCGGGCGGGCAGGACGAGGCCAGAGCCGGAGTACACGCGCCGCAGCACGTCAGCAGGTACTAGGCCGAAGCGAACACGCTCGAGCAGCGAGGCGCAGTGGGCCAGGCGTTCGGCCTCAGGCTCCTGCCGCAGCCAGGCCAGTGCTAGACCCAGCAGCCAGTCCTCAGGCACCCGCGCCACGTCAGGGGCACCCAACACAGCCTTCAGCGACGTGGGGTTCAGCTCCAGCAGCCCCATGGGGCCCGCGCCCCGCAGCAGCAGCTCCCGCAGGTGGCGCACGATACAGCCCTCCGCGGCGCCCAGCGTGTGCGCCAGGCCGAAGCGCGCCGCCATGTTGGCGGCGAAGCAGCAGTTCTCCGGCGCCAGCTGGCGTTCCAGGTAGCGACCGCACAGCCCCAGTGCCTCGGTCACCTGCAGGTAGCTGGCGGCCTCCAGCGTGTCTTCCACCGTGTCCATGGAGAGCGGCAGCCAGGCGGTGTAAATGAAGTCCAGCAAGCGCTGCAGGCCGGCCGCCGACGGCACTTGTAGGTGGATCACGCTGGCCCTGGATTCCCGGGTGTGGCTCTTGAACAGGGCCCTGAAGTAGTCGCTGGAACACGCGAGCAGCGACCTATGCGCCGGGAACTCGCTGCCCTCGACCTCCAGCGTCACATCGCACAGGAAGCCCTCCGAGCGCAGGGCCTGATAGCCGGTGAGCAGTGCGCCGCCATGAGCTTTACAGTAAGATAGGAAGTAACTCATGATGTCCCGGGCGGGAAGCGGCCTGGCCAGGGCTGGAGCCCACCCGGCACGGCCAGAGGCATCTCGGGGCACAGGGCCCCCTACGCGAGCCCCACAGCCCCTAGCAGGGGCCCGTTTTTTGCCTGCTCAGCTTAAAGCCCAGGGCTCCTTCATCCAGGCCTGCAGATATCCCTGTACCCCTCAGAGCAAACCCGGTCGGGGAATGGTTTCCAGACGCTCCCAGTAGCGGAGGGCACGGAGTTTGGAGTCTTCCAGAGGGAGCAGGGTTTGCTTGTGGCTGCTCCCGAGGCTCCCAGCGCGTTGCCCAAAGCCCCCTCCCCGTCCCAGTTTGGGGAGCCCACACCTGCGCGCCAGGGGCCGCAGTGGCCACGCACCATCACCTGGAAGGGCCGAGCTGTGGGTGGACTGATTCTGAGGGGTGCTGGATCTCCGATGGCGCTGATGCGCGGATGTGGCCCGGCTCGGGGCGTCCCGGGAGTGCGGGGCGAAGGCTCTGGCCTCCCGGGGGTGGACGAGGAGGACGGACACTGCGGGCACCCGCGAGGGCCTGGGACAACTGGGTATGGGGCGGGGGGGGGTGAGCTTGTTCCGCGCGGAGGATCAAATCAAAGCCTGGGGGATTAAGAAGGGGGGGGGCGCAGGTCAGCGCGGCGGGTCGGAGGCATGATTGGGCGCCGTACATAACATGCCGGTAGCTCACAGCGACAGGAATAGCGCGCGGTCTCTGCCTCCCCGGCGCGCCCCGCCCCGCGCCCCGGCTGCTGGCCGCGAACCCAGGGCCGGGGCTCTGGAGGGAGCGGCCCGGGCCTGGGATGTGACTCCGGTGACCCGAGGAGTCGCCGGTCACCAGGGGGGTCTCGAGAACTCTGCTAGGGCTGCGGGAGGCCCTCACTGGAGGGGCGCGAGTCGCCGGGGACCCTGTACCAGGTGGTGTCTGGGGAGAGGCGGCCGGCTGGGCCGGAGGAGTGTCGATTCCCTGATGCACTTGCGGCTGGGAAAGAAACCCCTGGCTCGAAACTTTCTGCTTTGAGAAGGCTCTAATTAATCTGGCGGGGGCGGGGATTAAGCGGCGACTTTGCGCGCTGACACCCCGGAGGCCGCTGCGCGCGGTGGAGCTACTGGCGGGAACCACGCCCGGAGGAATCTGGGGCTCCCCGCCAGCGGCGCTCGGTAACCTATCCCTCACCTGGACTCACCCTTTCGAGATGCTGGGCCTACTCTGCGCCTTTCCCGAGGCGGCCCGCGTCTCCCGGGCTGGCTTGTCTCACATTCTGCGCTGGGGAATTTGCTCCCACCCCCGCTCCCTGACCCCAGCCGAGTTCTCCC
The DNA here is from genome assembly GCF_023065955.2 of Ursus arctos. NCBI lineage: Eukaryota > Metazoa > Chordata > Mammalia > Carnivora > Ursidae > Ursus > Ursus arctos. The sequence goes on from NC_079873.1 coordinate 17,241,905, forward strand.
TTCCTGTTCTTGGATCCTGCCCAACCCATCCCTTAGCAAAGTGGACAAGGAAATTGGGTTTTCTGCCTTTGAATGACCACTTCCTTTAAGAAAATAATTCGTTCCAGTTTCTCTCCCTGACTTTCCAGACTGTGATCTAATTACTGCCTGCTACATCTTCAATGCAGCGACAAGATAATAGGCAGTAAGGTCACAAAGCTCGGTAGAGGCTGGAGTTTCGTAGGGCCCCTTTTCATGAAGTTATTTATAAGATGCACCCAGCACAGAAATGATGACTAAAACCACCCAATCTTGAGACATTAGGAAAGCATTTCTCCATCTCCTCCATCCTGCTCTTAAATAACTAAACGATTAATATAACTGTTCTTTCTTGCCAATTTGGAGCTTCTGTGTTTTGCTTTCATCTAGAATTGATTTTTCTATTTTACAATGCAACCCCTCTGGCAATCTGTTTTAAGTGAACCTTTTGAGGGCATCTGAAATAACTTGCATTTCTGACAGTCGAGGTTGTGTTTCATTTAAAAAAACAAAGTCCAAGGAAGTATAAAAATGTATCATTTTCTGCCTCATATGCCATCGGTACTTACAAGGTCTCCAATTAGAATTCTTCAAGTGCATAAAAATATTAGTAAAATGATCCTGCTTTCTTGTCAAAGATGGAATTGCTTTATGACTTAAATTAGCCAAATTATAAAATGCAGGCAGAGACTCAAACTAAGGGCTTGCTTAAACTCCAGAGGCTAAAAATACTCCAATTTGAATTCCTAATGTTAAAACTACAGATGGATTCAGGCAGGGTGCTGGTTTTTTTTTTTTAAGTACTAAAATTCTTAGTTCAAAAATAAAATAACAGTTTGGTTCAGTGTGCACAGATCCGAGTGGTGAAATTAAAGGGCCTTTACTAGACCTAATAGAAATTTGCTAGAAGGAATAGTGGAGATCATTTAGCCAAACTCTCTCCTTTTCCTCTGCCATTTCTTGTTTTTCTTTTCAAACAAATGTGGCAAATGAGCCCCAGAGAGAGTACAATTTGTCTGGATGACTTGGATATTGAGTTACGGAGTCTGGACGGGAATCCAGGGCTCTCTCGCCGCTATATTATGTGACCTGCTGTATGATAAAAATAAAATAGTGCAACACACCGTCAGATTACTTAAACCAAATTTCAGAGTGATGAAGTTTAAATACAGTTTTTTAAACACGTTTTTAACTCCAAAATCGATCACATCTCATCAGATCTGTCCATCGTCATGCATTCAGGTTGAATCCAAAATGTCATACTTCTTGAGAATAAAGATGCTGTGGAAGGCTTTACATCTTGACATCAAAAATCAACTTACACAACAAGCATGTGTTCATTGCTGGCGCAACGTGCCACCTTTATGTATTTTGCTGTTGAGGATACAATGAACTGTGTTAATGGGAGAAATTTTCATATTAGATGTGTTTCCAAGGTTTTGTCTAGAAAATATAATTATCAGTGCATCCAAGAACATTCTTGTCCTTTGAGTAACATTTGTGGAAAGGATCAAGATTTTAACTTTTGTGCAATATTAAGTATGCTAAATAACATTTCAGTGTGTGCCTTTTTAGTTGTTGTGATAGATGTGTGTCTTAAGTTGGATCCCCTAGAAGCAGTCTCTACAACTCAACCTGAACGCATGGGAATGAGCACATGTAGTGGGATATGAGCATCATGTTGAAAATGATCTGCTCTGAGTGGCCTTCCCCCTTTAAACTATAAGCTCCTCGAGGGCAAGGACTGTTTCTTGATTTTTTAACCTCTAGCCCCTATCACAGTCTTTGGCATAAGTAATGTTGAGTTGAACAGATCTAGGGAATGGTACCTCGTGGTACCATCAGTGGGAGGAGTAAAAGGTTATTGAGAGGAACTTGACGGGAACAATTAGTTCCTTCTTTCTGGTTCTCTTTCTTCCCTTCACCCAGCTGGCATTGAAGACACATCCTGGTCAGGCTCACAACTCTGGGAATCAAATGGGTAGCTGTGAGTGGCGCCTCACCAGACCCGACTCTTCTGAGAAGCCCAGACCACCTCATCCAGCCCCCACTGCAGGCCAGTGCCACCCCACAGCCCAAGTCCTTTACCCAGATCAGCACCACATGGCTCTCAGCAACTAGTCAGACGTGCTACTGCTGCCCCTACCTGGACAAGGGGCCCCAGGTGCCCCAGCAGCTGCTCCGTGCCCCAGTTTATATGGCTGGGCTTCTACTGAAGGCCCAGCTACACACTCTGTCATTCCTGGTGGGACCCTGAAATTTGCCCTGAACCCCTCACCCCTCATGAGGAGACTGTGACCTGCTGTCAACATTCCCTTCCATACATCTGCACCTCCTGTGAGAGAACCTAGAGCTGAAAGTCCTCCAAGCTCCCGCCTGACTTCAGGGTGGCACCACTACTCAGCCATGGCGCTCCCCTTTGCCTGAATCGGCCCTATCTAGCTCAACCTAAATTTCATAGTTCTCACCTCTAAAAGAATTGTGTATGTTTAAAAAAAATAAAAAACTACGACTATCCATGTATAATAGACAAAACTTTTTTTTCCAAATGCAGTGTGCTTTCTTTGTTAACAGCTTTATGGAGATAGAATCCACATAGAATACAACTCACTAATTTAAAGTGAACCACTCACAGTTCAGTGGTTTTTACAGTTATGCAACCAACACTGGAGTCTAATTTGGGGACATTTTCATCCCCTCATGCAGAAAACCTGTGCCCTTTAACTATGACTTCTCTATACCACCAGGCCCCCAGCCTTAGGCAAGCACTAATCTACTTTCTATCTCTGCAGTTTCTGGACATTTCATATAAATGCACTCATACAATACCTGGTCTTTTGTGACACATTTCTTTGATTTAGCACATTTTCTAGGCTCATCCATTGTAATGCATTTTTGAGGAAGAAAACGATGATGTATAGGAATAACACTGGGAACCTTTTCCTAAAACCACAAAACTCGAAAATGTGCCCATTTGATATTTAAGATACAGTGTTTGGCAGGTTAACTCCTTATCATCTCTCATTACTGGCTCCTTTCAATCCCAATATGCTTCCTTCCAATGCATGGCTTCTGGCAGCCTCCATAGAGAGCCTATAATTAGAAATGGACACATTTAAGTTGGCTAATCACGAAAACATGATTACAAACAATAACAGCCATGCAGTAGAGAAAAACTCCAGTGTTATCTTCACCCTGTTCCAAGACCACTTTTTGTGTACATGAAATGTATCTTATCTTTGTGACATGTAGTTCAAGTGAAAGAATTTCAAGGGGCGTTGTGTGTGTGTGTGTGTGTGTGTGTGTGTGTGTGTGTGTTTTAATCACATGTGGTTTTGGTGTTCCGGCCCAGCTGACAGTTGAAGAAGCAGCACAGCAGTGGGGAAGGACTCAGCTTTGGGGTCAGACAGACCTGGGATTCGTTTCCAGATCTCCCCCATGTGACTTTAAGCAAGTGACTTAAATTCTATGAGTGTCATTTTTTTTGTTTTTAAAGGGAGGATAATGACTCTACTCTCATAGCACTGTTCAAACTAGATTATATATATATGACTGCTCCTGGCATAAGTACACACAACAGATATGAGTTTTTCCTTCTTTTCCCTCCCTTGACTAAAGCTTTCTGAAAATTCATAATACCAGAGCCTAAGTACACAGGAAGTGTAATAGAGTAGTGGTTCTCAGTGGTCCTCCTACAGCATCACCTAGGAACCTGTTAAGAAGTGTAAATTCTCGGGGCGCCTGGGTGGTGCAGTCATTAAGCGTCTGCCTTCGGCTCAGGGCATGATCCCGGCATTCTGGGATCAAGCCCCACATGAGGCTCTTCCGCTGGGAGCCTGCTTCTTCCTCTCCCACTCCCCCTGCTTGTGTTCCGTCTCTCACTGGCTGTCTCTGTCAAATAAATAAATAAAATCTTAAAAAAAAAAAGAAGAAGAAGAAGAAGTGTAAATTCTCGGCCCCATCTCAAACCTACGGCATCAGAAGCTCCAAGAGTGGGGCCCAATGATCTGCTTCTCTAAACCCTTCCAGTGATATGAAGCACTCAAAAGTACGAGAGCCACTGTAATAGAGCATTGTTAATTTCTGCTACATCCTGAAATCACCACTCTCAGTAACAACTTGGTCTGGGTGTGATGTCAACATTTTCCAAAAGAGAGAGGAAGCCCACTCGCTCCAAAAGGTCAGAGGTCGGAGACCCAGATGGGAAAAATTAGTGGCATCTGCCTCATGTCATATGACTGGTCATATTAACAAAAATAGATTGTGGACTTGTTTGCCCTTTCATACCCCAACAAGATGATGATATTAACAGCAGATCACTGAAGCATGAGATATGATGATTGGTAAGCAGTACATTTTCTCAAACACTTGACTGAATACTCCAATCAGAAGCCCTGATTTCCTATCTGTTGCCACATTTTAAGAGGCTCTCGGATAAATCAGGGAGTGTCTAAAGAGGCCAGCCAGAAGGAGGCCGGGGTCTGGAAACATTCTTTCTCTTACATGGGGAGTAGGTGAAGGAGGAAAGATTTTAGGCTAAAACAAAAGAATACTCTAGTGGTTAAATGATTGCTGTTGGCAACTTTCTGGAAGGCAGGAGAAACAAAGGTGGTCTTGTAGCTACAGAGGGCAGACCTAGGACCAGTAAGCAGAAGCTACAAAGAGAAATTTGGCCACAGCATAAGGGAGAACCTTCTAGCAATTTGGAACCTTGAAAGAAAATGTACAAGTAGAAGTAGAACATACTAGGCCATAAGAAGAGTTGCCTGAGCCTTGGAGAAGATAAGGAACTTGTCCAAGGTGACACAGCAGCCTTGTCAGAGCCCTGCCCACGCACAGCCGTCCCTGTCAGTTTTCTCCCACCAGCCAGCACTGTGTCCCTTTGTGGGCAGATCCCCCCCCCCGGGCCCCTGGAGTCCACCTTGCCAATGTACCTGGTCAAAAGCAAAAGTACCCGAAAATGTGTATCTCTTGAGGGCCACCCTTGACAGCTCCCTTTCCAGGTGTGACCCACACTGTTTCCAGAGATTCCCCTATGGGATTGAGCCAAAGCCACCTTCTGTGGGACCCTGCTTGGTGACTTCCTTCCCTTCCCAGTTACACCTCCCCACCTATTTTTTCTGGGAATACTTCCTGGTAAATGACTCTCATAGGAGTCCTCATCTCAGAAGGAACCCCTGCCTCGGGAAACCCAGCACAAGCCATATAACTGACAAATTTCCCAGAAGGCGCTGGCACACAGGTCCACAAAGGGCCATCCATCTGTCAGCCCCTTGCAGACATGGACGAAGCACAGCAGACGTGCCGTGTGGACAGCCTGACGCCAGTGCTGGGCATCTCTGCTTCCGCCCAGGGCAGCTTTCAGGGCTCTTGTGGGGAACTCTGTGAACGCCAGAGTCCTTTCAAACCCAGCATGCCCCATTCTGGAGCCACCCGCCCCTTAAGTCCCCATCTGCAGGTGCTGTCTAAATGTGAGCTTTACCCGAAGTCTTTGTTCTGTAGGACTGATTTGGTTCTTCAGTGTCATGCCCCCCACCTCAGGCTGGCCTGACCGCCTCCAGCTTCCATCCACAGCTCACGTGCCTTGAACAGCCCAGCTGTTTCCTTCTGATACTTCTCTCTCCTTCCTACATGGGCTGGCCTCGCATCCATTTCTTCACTCTGCAACAGTTCGCTCCTGAGGTCCCACTTTCATTCGTGTTCGTGCTCATGCCTTGCCAGGCTTGGCTGCCACTGAGCTTTGCCAACTGACTTTGTTTCCAAAGGGGCAGTTGATGACTCTGGTAACTTTGTCAATGAGAGCGATATAAACCACCTGTGGTTCTGACCAGGCGGTTGGAGACCACCAGAATCAGAATCTGCAGCACTTGTTAAAACACAGGCTCCTGGGCCACACCCCAGACGAACTGGATCAGAATCCCCAGGCACGGAGCAAGGGGGTCAACCCTTGTAATAAGCTTCCCGAATGTCTCTCACTCACTCTGAGGCGGCGCTGCTCACAGTGTGGTCAGCTAACCCACAGCACAGCCTCACCTGGGAACCCATTCGAGATGCACACTCTTAGGCCCAGTCCCAGACCTCCAGAATCAGAAACTCTGGGGACAGAGCCCAGCCATCTGTGTTTTATCAAGACCTCCAGGGGATTCCAGTGCACACTGTTTAAGAAACATTGCTCTCAAGTTCCAGAACTGCTCATGTAGAATTTTCAATTCATTCATTCAGAAATATCCTGTTCCGGATCTGGTGGGCACTGATGGCACAGTGATGAGAAAATGAGTCAGAGGGCCTGCCCTAGAAAAACTTAAGCTCTAATGGATTCCATGTCACATTGATGCTTCAATGTGTCTTCTGGATTCCCAAGAAAATGCAGTCTTCTTGGTCCCTTTCCCTAGGTTTTTGCAACGCCTGCCTCATTTGGCAATAAGCCATCTAAATAGAGAATCCAGTGCCAGATCCCAGATGACTGTTGCTGAGGTCCAGACTGGGGCTGGCTGAGGGGTTTCCCAGAAGAGGAAGGAACACCTGTGTCAGCAGATCACACCCTGCACCAGGTCCACAATCAGCCTACAGTGAAGTGGGTTGGCCCTTAGCATCTGATCCCAAAGCACCAGCTGTCGACCACTTCCATGTGTACAGACAACAACACCCATGACTTTTGATGGTTGGACCTTCTTCAGAAAGATGAAACAACATTCTGACATCAACATCAGCGTCTCTTATGCATCTTTCAAAATGGCTGCATAATACAAACCAAGTCACACAATGAAAAGTGGTTCAGATATGTCATCTGAGCACAACCAGAGATAAAATTATGGAACACCTTTGGGGTGTTGGTAAATTTCTCTAATCCATGCCTGTTTAAGGAGTTGAAGAACTTGGGACCTCAGATGCTTTTTTGTTAACCAACACTGTTCCATGGAGGTATTATACTCTTTCCTGGACTTACCCTGTATCTGACACATGGCCAGCATGTCAGCTGTGCCAATTACTTCTTCTATTTTCAGAACCTTTTTCTAATGATGCCGGTCAGTGACTAATACGGAAAAATTCTGCACAACATCTTGCCAACAGTGGGGAGCTTACAGGATAGTTTGCTCTCAACTGCTTATAATCTTCTTAAAGGTATTCATAACCTTAAGAGCCTCAAAATCTTGTGGCATTTGTCCGTTTGTTAAGAAAAATTCTGCAGAAGTGTCTACTAAGAGTTATCTATACAATCATGGGCAAGAAATAGTAATTAAACAAGTGATTGTTCTCTGAGCAGTGTTTAATGCCATCACTCAGGAAGTTTCAGTTTGAACTCCAAGCAGGAGACGTTTCCCACTGGAGCAGTCACCTGATTGCTCTCATCCACCCTGCCCTTTCACCCTGCAAAGAGCACATTAGCACCAGAATTATGAGGACACAGGACCAAGAGCAGTGTTTTCAGAGCCTGTCCACTGTAGAAGGTCCACGTACCACCATTCCAAGGGGTAACAAGCATGACCCTGGCCTTAGCCTCCTTTAATGGTTCAGTAAAAATGGCACTAGCCCTCTCCCTGGATATGGCGGGGAAAACCCAGCATTGGCCCAGTAACTCTGAAGAAACGCAAAGGACTTACATCTCTCCTAGTAACTCCTTGCTCCAATTCCTGCTTCTGCTGATGTCTCCATATCACTCATGGTTTGCCTCTTCGGGTTGCTCCCTCTTCTCTACTCTGTACTCACCCACCCATGGAACACAGTTGCTAAGCCTTCATTCTCGCCCTTGATTTCTCATGCGGCCTGTGGAAGACTAAAAAAACTTTATGAAGACTTGGGTAGGACAGGTACACAGAAACAGCAAAACATAGAGCAGCAGATAAAACCCAGACCTATTCCAGTTATTAAAAATTGCCCACCTGTCAATTCATGCTCTCCAGGAACCATTGTGCCATGTAGGACCCTGTCTCCTCCCCTTCTCCTCTTCTGGCCTGCCCCCACTACCCCCTGTCTCCCAGACTGGTTTAGAAATCCAAAATACACGTCATTTCATTGTCGAGAACACTTCAGCTTTCTCTTTTCTCTCGGCACTTTTGCCTGGACAGAACTGATCATTATGTGCGTGAGCATGTGCGTGTGTGTGTGTTAAAGTATCCATAACATAACAGGGACCATTTTAACCACTTTTAAGTGTACACTTCAGTGGCATTAAGTACATTCACATTGTTGTGCAACCATCACCACCATCCCCCTCCAGAACTTCATCACGTGTCAAATTCTGTATACGTTAAACACTAACTCCGCAATTCCCCTTCCCCCAGCCCCTTCCAGCCACTATTCAACTTTCTGTCCCTATGAGTTTGACTATTCCAGATACTTCGTATAAGCAGGGTCATATAGTATTTGCACTTTTGTGTCTGGCTTATTTCACTTAGCATGATGTCTTCAAGGTTCATCGGTGTTGTAACATATGTCAGAATTTCCTTCCTTTGTATGGGTGAATAATTTTCTATTGTATGTGTAGACCACATTTTGTTTGTCCATTCTTCTGCCGATGGATGTTTGAGTTGTTCCTACCTTTTCGCTATTGTGAATAATACTGCAGTGAACATGGGTGTACAGATATCTCTTACGGTCTCTGCTTCTAATTCTTTTGTGTATATACCCAGAAGAGGGATTGCTGGATCATATGGTAACTCTGTTTAATTTTTGAGGAACTGCCATACTGTTTTGCACAGCAACTGCACCATTTTACATTCCCACCAGCAGTGCACAAGGGTTTCAGTTTCTTCACATCCTTGCCAACACTTGTTCTTTGTTTTTGCCTTTGATAATAGCCATCCTAATGGGTGTGAGGCGGCATCCCATTGTAGTCACTAATGATTAGTGATGTTGAGCATCTTTTCATAGGCTTATTGGGCATCTGTGTATTTTCTTTAGAGAAATGTCTATTCAAGTCCTTTGCCCAGTTTTGAATTAGGTTGTTGGGGTTTTGTTGTTAAGTTGTAAGCGCTATTTATATTTTCTAGATATTACTCCTTCATGAGATAAGCGATTAGCAAATATTTCCTTCTGTTCTGTGGGTTGCTTTTTCACTCTGTTAACAGTGTCTCTTGATGCATATGGGTTTTTAATTTTGATGAAGTCCAGTTTATTTTTTCTTCCTTTGCTTGTGGTTTGGGTGTCATATCCAGGAAATCATTGCCAAATCAAATTCATTAAGACTTTCCCCTATGTTTTCTTCCAAGAGTTTTATAGTTTTAGCCCTTACATTTAGGTCTTTGATCTATTTTGAGTTAATTTTTGTATGTGAGGTAAGAGTCCAACTTCGTTCTTTTGCATGTAAATATCCAGCTTTCCCAGAACCGCTTGTTGAAAATATTGTCCATTCTCCTTTGAATGGTCTTGGCATCCTCATCAAAAATCATTTGACCATATATGCAAGGGTTTATTTCTGGGCTCTTTATTCTATTCCAATCGTCTTTATGTCTGTCTTTATGTTTTGATTACTGTAGCTTTGTAGTGAGTTTTAGAGTCAGGAAGTGCAAGTCCTCCAACTTTATTCTTTTTCAAGTCAAGATTATTTTGGCTGTTTGGTGTCCCTTGAAATTCTATATGAATAATAGGATGGAGTTTTCTGTTTTTACAAGAAACATCATTGGGATTTTGGTAGGGCTTGCACTGAATCTGTAGATGGCTTCGGGAGTATGGCCATTTTAACAATATTAAGTCTTCTAATCCATGAACACAGGGTGTCTTTCCATATATTTGTGTCTTCTTTACATTTCTTTTAGCAGTGCCTTGTAGTTTTCAGTATACAATACATGTCTTTCTCCATCTTGGTTAAGTTAGTTCCTAAGTATTTTATTCTATTTGAGGCCACTGTAAGTGAAATTGCTTTTTTAACTTACTTTTTTGGAATGTTTGTTGTTAGTGCATAGAGAAGCAACTGATTTTTCCCTTTTGATTCTGGATGCATTTATTGGTTCTGTGTGTGTGTGTGCATAATCTTTGGGCTTTCTACATATAAGATCATGTCATTTTTGAACAGAGATAATTTTACTTCATTTTCTTTTTCTTGCTTAATTGCTCTGGCTTGAACTTCCAATTTCAGGTTGAATAAAAGTGGAGAATGTAGGAGTCCCTGTTTTGTCCATGATTGTATCTTGGGCCTCCCTTTTATATGTAGAGAAACCTTCAAAGCACTTTTATACATATGTCCCTGACTGACAGAGCCTGCACTGTGCAGAGAAGATGTGAGAGTCTGGCAGAAAGTAAACACCAGGGCAGACTTGGAAATGGTCTAGGCTTTGAATGCACTCCCAGTGTCTGGAAGTGATTTTGTAGGAAGCATTCCCAGAAAAAAATTACTAAGGTAGAGGTGATGGGGTTCTGGGAATGAAAGGAGGCTAAACAAGAATGCAGCAACATAAATCCCACAGAACATAACTTGGGCTTGGTTCTGAGGGATCGATCGCTGGGACAAGAGAGGTCTTACCTCAGAACTGTCCCCATTGGGAGCACAGGGACTGGACTGTTGATACTCCTGGATGTCAGTCATTGGTCAAGGGTCAAGTACCCCTGGGGACACTTCCAGCTCTTTCTCTGAACAGACAAAGCCAGGGCCAGCAGCCAGAGGCAGTCCTCCAGCAAGGAGATGCAGTTGCTGCTGTTGGGAATAAAAGCACCCCCCCCCCAGAAGAACAAAAATGGTGAAGGAAGCCAAGGTCTATGGGTGGAGCACTGACTGCATCTCCTATGCCCACATCAAACTAACAGGTTAGCAACACCTGCTTATAGATAGGGAGGCTCTGAGACCCCAGCATTCCCACCCCAGGAACACTGGATGGGTGTATGCATGGTCCCAGCAATGCCAGCTATTGATGACGTCATGAGGATCAGACACATCTTACCCAGATAATTCTTGACATCAGATACTGGGTAGACTGGTTGCCCATTAAGCACTGAACAGAGTTGTCCTGAGGGGCTGCGTGGCTAAGCATTGGTGATCCAAAGACACTGCTTGATGCCCAAAGATCAGTAAATAGACACATCACAGGGCCAAGTTGACAGGTGTTGAGAGGGAGTTGGAACACACTTTTGCTCCTCTGTCCACCCACTAGAGCAGTGGCCATCCAGCACCCCCCACCCTCCACCCTCCAGGGGGACATTGTAGACCAACATTACTGAAGGATGGCAAGCTCTTGGCATCCTCCTATCCAAGTAAGACTTCTGAGGGTGACTGCATGGACCTGTCCTGGTCATCCTCTCTCACCCCAGTCTGTCCCTGTCTCCCTCACTGATATTTCCTCTGAGTCTAGCAACTGGTTGCAACTCACCCCTCTGTGCTTTTTTACCTACAAAAAGAGATACTTCTAATACAGTGTTGAAAGGTCAAGCTCTGGAGCCATTGCACCTGAGTTCAAATCCTGACTGTACTATTCTCAAGCCATTTAATATGGGACAATTTTTGTGGCCTCCCAGTTTCAGCTTTCTCATCCTGGAAGTACATAGAACAGGGGTAAGGAGGGTGTTGATTCATAACAGCACTTGGTACATTATAAATAACAAACATAAATATTCTCCCTAAATTCATTAGGGAAATACACATAGCCCTAGAAAAATGACTTTCATTCCAGAGTTTTCATGTATTGTTCATTCTACCTAAGTGCAAGTATGCAAACATCTTAGAGAAAGGCATAGGGCAGCACTTGAACTATGGTATTTAATAGCAAGGATTAATTGGTTGAGTATTTTAACTTACTAAGCAACCGTTCATTAGTAATTTATGCTTCTGTAAGAAGGAAAAATCATTACATGAAAGGGATCAGTATGTTCTTGCGCTATAAATGAGATTTTTCCCAGGATCCCTCCAAGGCACTCACAATTACTTAAGGGCAGAGTGGGACCTGGAACCCAGTTTTCCAGAGCCCCCTGGAATAGGATTCTGCAAGTGATGGGAAGGGCTGTAACACAAAAATCCAGCAGCAAGTGAGGTTATCCTTGCAGTCCTATTCTCAGATCAAAATAAACAGCACAAAGGAAGTTCAACAAACATTTCTTTCAGCCACAAACCTCCAGGGAATGAGCTGGTGTGGCATAGCTGTTTAATAGATAGTAAACATTGAAGAGTTTTACAAATTGATGTTGTAAACAGAGTACATCCTATAAACCCATGACCGTTAATAAGCCTGTGCATCATCCCCAGCCATGGTGGCCTGGTAATGACAGTCTGTGTCAGTGTTCAGTTTAAGGGTTATGCAGACCCGCCATCTTCCTGTGCTTAAGGATTTGGAGCCACACGTCTTATAGTGGACTCATTGCATAATAATATATAATACAAGTATTGTTAGCAGTTTTCTAACATACACACATTTTCCCCTGAAATAAACTATGTTTTTAATTTCCCCCATCTCTGTTCAAAGATATAGAAATTTCAAATTTTTTACCAAAACAAAGAAAGCAAAAGTACCTGAGGTCCTTCCATTCAGTAACCACTGCTATCCCCGGGGGTTACTACTGAATGGAACATAGACATATTCATGTAGACTTAGAATAAATAATTTTGCATGAGTGAGATCACACCACACACTATTTTGAGGCCAAATTTTTCATTTACTTATATGTTGTGGGGATATTCCCAAGCAAATGTATATGGGTATATATACTCTTTCTAATATTTGTGTAGTATTGTTTATGTGAATGTAGCAAAGTTTAACAAATTCTCTTCTAATAGATATTTAGATTACTTCCTTGTTTTCATTCTTATAAACTAAGCTGCAGGGAGCATCCTTATACAAATCTCTCTGCATTGCTGTGTGATTAGTTCCTTGGGATAAAGTCCATAAATGTAATCCCTAGATTAAAAAGAATGCATTTCTTAAAGGGAGGCATATATATAAGCGCTTGCATATGCAAATACAAGTCTGGAGGGTATGAGCCAGAATACTCTCAGTAATCATAAGCAAGTGAACTAGGTAATTTTGTCCTCATTTATATTTTTAATTTTCATAGGGCTATAGATATTTTTTCTCCTATGTTTTTAATATTCATAGAGCTATCAGCTAAAACCTAGTTATGGCTAAGAGAAATACTTAGGATAATCACAAGAATATAGATGAAAGGAAAAGAGATGAAGAAAATGGAAAGGAAGTGCCTATATGTGAAAGACAGGTAATGATGATCCAGTATAAGGATAATTGATGTTCATCAGAATTACACAAGAAAATTTCCGTGAGAGTGCCTGGGTGGCTCGGTCGGGTAAGTGTCCAGCTCTTGATTTTGGCTCAGGTCACACTCTCAGAGTGGTAGGATGGAGCCTCTCATTGGGCTCTGCACTCGGTGGGGAGTCTGCTGGAGATTCTTTCTCGCTCTCCCTCTGCCCCTCCCCCTGCTCGTGCTCACTCACTCTCTCTTTCTCTAAAACAAATAAGTAAATCTTTTTTTTTTAAAGAAAGAATTTCTTCCAGAAATAAAGAAAATAAGTGAATTTGCAAATTGAAAGGTAACACTTCATTCTAGAAAAATATGCAGAACATTCAACAATGAGACATATTTTCTTTTTAAGCATTTGAACTGTGAAATAAAAATAAAAAACTCAAGTGTCCAGGAAGACAATGAAAATAGACACAAGGCGGAAATAATAATCGAGTTGCCTCAGACTTATTCATACCTGCCACCCGACATTTCTATATATAGGAACGTAATCTAAGGAGTATCAAGATTTACATACAAGACTGTTTAACGGATTATTTATGAAAAATTTTTTCAAATATGTGAAATTCAAGAAAGATTTAAATGGTAGAATACTAGGCAAACTTTAAGATTATTTTTTAAAGACTATTTAATGACGTGGGAAAATGCCCATAACAGGATTGTCAAGTGAAAGAATCATGTTACAAAAGAGTAATCACAGTATTATTCTAACTAAATCTGTGCACATAGGGAGGGAAGAAAATCCAGAAGGATGTACATTAAAATGAAAAGGAAAATTATATGTAGTGGAATATTACAGGGATATTTTTCTCTTTTTACTTTTCTATATATAGCGAATTCTCTACAATAACAAGTACTGCTTTTATATTGGGGAAAACATGATAAATTTGATTAAAAATATAATCAATAACACCAAATAGTCTTGCCCTGATGTTACTGGTAACAAATCAGAAAGATTTAAAATGTAGAGTTATGAGATTTGGGTCCAGCTTCTTTGACTAGACTTTTGGAAAACTTAGCTGATCCCATTTGCAAGTAATTAGCCTGGGGATATGTTGATAGAAGAAATAAAGCTTTGAAAACTTCAAGTCCTGAGCCTGCTCATGGTCATCATGAACCAGCTTTACTTGGATTATGCATCAGATGAAATGTCAATCGGGCTAGAAATTTAAGCAGGCTACATTAGATGGGAACGTAGAACATCTCTGTACACTTGAATAAGCACTATTTGCTTCATGCTATGAATAAATGTATCTGTAAAATAAGCCTCTGAAAAAAATCCAGTTTCTGACTACTGCCAGGACACACAGCACCAGTGACACATGGCGTACCTTAAAAAATAGCATTTATTGAGGGGGAATGTATAAAAGAGGAGGAGACAGCAAGTGCTAGCCTCCCGAAGTGGCATTATTCCCCTGCTTACCATGGCCAGTGTTCCAATAGACAGGGCCCTCCTCTCCCCGTGATGCTCTATATACCGTAGTCCCAGGGTCAGGAACTGTCGCATAGTAGAAGTGTCCTGGGTGGACTAGTGGCCTTGTTAGAAAGGGAAATCCTCCAGACCCAGTAGCCGGAAGCAGCCTGTCCTTTCCCTGAGCTAATGAGACCTCCTGAGCCAGATTGTCCCTCATCTCCCATAAGTAGGGAGGAAATCAGGCCCCAGAGCCATCCAGATGCGTCTTGCGTCGCTGATGTTTGATGCATTTAGAGCTAAGACCGAGTTTCTCAAAACGGCTAGATATCTGGATTGCCACAGCAAATTTCCTCCACCAAATAGGAAATAAGAGCCGTTCCTCTATTTGGAAACTCGTCACCCACCATGTGGAAACCCACAATTTCCCACACGACCTTGCCCAAATGACAGGCTGTCCCAAGTCCTCTCTTCCATTCACAGCTGGAAGTGATTTCTTATGCCCTGGTCGCCAGCTGGAGGCTCTTCCAGCTTCAACATTCTGGTTGGGTGACACCAGTGATGACTTGTGAGACTCGCTCCCGCTCCTTGGTGGGCCTCTTCTGGTGATATTTTAAGTTTCAAAACAATTTTAGTCATTTAGTCAGTCCTTGATCTGTTATCATGAATCTGCCATTTCTTTTATTTGAGTCTTGGGATTTTACAAAATAATTTTCTATTTCATGCATTTCATTTATTTTTTAACTGATTTATCTTTCATAGTGAAGCGACGTGTTAAGCCGGAAACATGCAAAAAGGGTTCTTTCTCAACATTGTTATGCCTTAAAATCTATTGAAGACAAAAGCCCTCTCTCAGCTCTTAGTGACCTTCTAAAAATAGTGCAGAGTTGGGTTTTTTCTTCTCACAAGAATTCCTTTTATGATAAGCTTAACATTTCTGCAAAGAAAATGTTACAATACCAGAAACTTGTAAGTTGACATTTACTTAGTTTTTACAAGAGGAATATTTAAAATTTACACAAGGCTTACATCTGAACATCTTCAAGTTTTGTAGGTATAAATCTCAAAGGGTAACTAAAAACTTGAGGTCACTGCATTTTCACAGGTAAACAGAAACATGTCTGTATGACTGGTTCTAAGTCAATACGCTCAAATCCTTGGAACTTCACTGGGTTATGATCCCAGGTAGCCACCTGCTTGCCAGTGATTCACCCATGAGGAGCAACACATGTGAGCAGTTGATTATTTATTTCCCTGTCCCATAAAATGTACCCAGAAACTTCCTCAGAAATTGGGCCTGAGTAGTTTAAAGGAAGCTGCACCCATGCACCCATCCCCAGCCTTTCATTATGAGGATCGTTTTGCAAAGTAACATTTTACAACCCCTCACTTAATAGTTGTCCTGCTCTTCACAGTTGTCCTTTGGGAGCAAAAGAGACAGAGAGCTCCGGTGTCCTCGGCGACACGCCACACTGTTTTTGAAAATCTAAAAACAAAACAGAACTAGAAAGTATAAAGGAGAAAATAAAAATTATCCACATTTACACATCCGAAAGAAAATGTTACTATCTTGGCATGTTTGCTTCCAGAGTTTCCTCCTCCCTTACCGCCCCCCCAACCTTCCTTCTCTCTTTCTAATTTTTTCTTTTTTAAAGAAAAACTAGCCTTCTTTTGTCAACACAATACATGTCTATTTCGAAGTTGACAGTCACCCACAAAACACCATCCTGAAGCAGTTGTCACTGATATTAAGAAGGTTCCAGATAACTGCCTAGGCTTATGCAAAAATGATGGATAAGTAGATAGACACAGAGAGGCTTTTAAGAAAATGCTATTATTTAAAATAAGAATAAAATAGTTATTCTACTTTAATTTCTATCTAATTTTTTTCCTTTGTCAAAGAAAATCTAGCCTTCTTTTGTCAACACAATACATGCTTAGTTTGAAGAATTCAAATCGTTTAGAAGAGCACACTCCATCATATAATGGCGTATTCCCACAAAAAATTAGGTAGTCAATGTTTTAAACGTTTAAATGTTTTAACATTTACATCCTTGGTGCATGGTTCCAGAGAGCTTTAAGAGTGTTCCAGTGATATTTGAGAAAATTGGTTGCAGCTTTTGGATGGGCTGGGAATACATTGTTTTTGCCATTTAAAATAATAGAATGTAAGCTTCCTTTATCTGAAAATTTGCTATCCCACATGTTTTCAGGAATGGATTAGATGCAGATAGCAAGGGAGGTCTGCATTCACAAAATGAACGTTGAGAGATTGAGTTGAGAGGCATCTGCCAAGAATTCTTTTGCAGCATTAAAGAGCCTGTCTGGTTGAAAAACTGCCCCTTTCTTGCCTCGTTTTAATGGCCTCCTGAACAGAACATGTTTATAAGCGAAAAGGGGGAGATCATGGGGTGGTGGTATGAAATACTTGGGGAAATACGTGAACCTTTTTTAGGATTTTAAGAAAAAAAGAGTTCAAGGGCACACCGAGGGAAAACTCAAGGCCATACGGAATGTCAGCTCGAATTCTCACCAAAAAATAACGATGCAGAGAGAATGACAGTTTGCAACCAGAAATGATGTGAACCAGGTTCTTCAAATAACCGATGTTTGCAGGTCACCATCAACCACAGCCAGTCAAGGACAGGTCTAAAGGAAAACTTCCGTCTTGACGGAGCACCCCGTGGCCTCATCCCAAGTGCAGACGCCATTAACCAAGTCTACACTCGAGCGTTGACATTTCTCACAACAGTCGGGAAACAGTCCGCTGATTACGTAAAGTTCAAAAGGAGTCAAACAGCATAGAATGATCCAAGAAGAGAATTTCTTGTGGAGATAGGTGATCCAGAAAATCAGCTTTCCCCTTCTGTTTCAAATATACGTAGGTCAAAACACACACATTTTCCTTAACTTGGAGAAAATCTCTGTAAGAATAACTTGCAAATGCCCATCCAGTAAAGGTAAATTACATCTGGCCTGAAATATTCACAAAGGACCCCAGGCATGTAACACCAAACAGAGGCATACAAAGAATTTCAGCAATAATATTGCTTTTACTTAGGCACTTACAAATCATGGTCAGGGCATTTATTCCATGACCACATTTGTAAGCCTATATGATTTCAGAATTCACTCAGCACATATTGAGTTACTGGAGGGAACCAATGGTCACTTTAAAGTGGAAATTATACCGTTCAGCAAACCTTGATTGCATCTATAGCTGTAAGGAGTGAGGTAATGTGATGCAATACTCTTTGTTTATCTCTGCCTGAAAAGTGTGTCTGTTCTAGGAATTCTGGAAGCGGGCCCAGGTTAGTCCTGTCATAACAATTGAGTCCATATGTCTTGATATTGACAGATTGCTCTATTTTCACTGGATATATACAATGGAGGCAGTTGATTCTGCAAAATTAATACGTGAAACTATGTATTCTCTAAAGCAACTTCTCATTTCTTGATCCAGTGTATTCACTGTTTTGTTCTATTTAAATAAACCTAACTCTATTCACAGGCACAGAATTTTTCTGTCAGCACACTTATCCCTCAAATTATTTCCTTTATTTATTTATTTATTTATTTATTTATTTATTTATTGGTTTTAAGTACATTTATTTTTAGAATTTTTTTTTCAATTTTATAATATTTTTCATTATATTATGTTAGTCACCATACAGTACATCCTTAGTTTTTGATGTAGTGTTCCATGATTCATTATTTACGTATAACACCCAGTACTCCATGCAACACGTGCCCTCCTCAACACCCATCACCAGCTCATCCCATTCCCCCACCCCCTCCCCTCTGAAGCCCTCAGTTTGTTTCCCAGAGTCCATAGTCTCTCATGGTTCATTCCCCCTTCTGTTTACCACCCCCTTCTTCTTCCCTTTCTTCTCCTACCGATGTTCCTAGTTCTTATGTTCCATAGATGAGAGAGACCATATGATAGTTGTCTTTCTCTGCTTGACTTATTTCACTTAGCATTATCTCCTCCAGTCCCGTCCATGTTGCAGCAAATGTTGAGAAATCGTTCTTTTTGATGGCTGAGTAATATTCCATTGTATATATGGATCACAACTTCTTAATCCATTCATCTGTTGAAGGGCATCTCGGTTCCTTCCACGATTTAGCTATTGTGGACAATGCTGCTATGATCATTGGGGTGCATATGGCCCTTCTCTTCACTACGTCTGTATCTTTGGGGTAAATACCCAGTAGTGCAATGGCTGGATCATAGGGTAGCTCAATTTTTAACTTTTTAAGGGACCTCCACACTGTTTTCCAGAGTGGCTGTACTAACTTGCATTCCCACCAACAATGTAGGAGGGATCCCCTTTCTCCACATCCTCTCCAACATTTGTTGTTTCCTGCCTTGTCAATTTTTGCCATTCTAACTGGCGTAAGGTGGTATCTCAATGTGGTTTTGATTTGAATTTCCCTGATGGCTAATGATTTTGAACATTTTTTCATGTGTCTGTTAGCCATTTGTATGTCTTTGTTGGAAAAGTGTCTGTTCATATCTTCTGCACATTTTTTTATTTGATTATTTGTTTCTCATGTATTGAGTTTGAGAAGTTCTTTGTAGATCTTGGATACCAGTCCTTTATCTGTAGTGTCATTTGCAAATATATTCTCCCATTCCGTGGGCTGCCTCTTAGTTTTTTGGACTGTTTCCTTGGCTGTGCAGAAGCTTTTTATCTTGATGAAGTCCCACAAGTTCATTTTTTCTTTTTTTTCTCTTGCCTTTGGAGATGTGTCATGAAAAACGTTGCTGTGGCCGATGTCAAAGACGTTGCAGCCTATGTTCTCCTCTATGATTTTGATGGATTCCTGTCTCACATCAAGGTCTTTCATCCATTTGGAGTTTATCTTTGTATATGGTGTGAGAGAGTGGTCAAGTTTCATTCTTTTGCATGTAGCTGTCCAATTTTCCTAGCACCATTTATTGAAGAGACTGTCTTTTTTCCACTGGATATTTTTTCCAGCTTTGTCAAAGATTAGTTGCCCAAAGAGCCAAGGGTCCATTTCTGGGTTCTCTATTCTGTTCCATTGGTCTATGCATCTGTTTTTGTGCCAGTACCATGCTGTCTTTGTGATCACAGCTTTGTAGTATAGCTTGAAATCTGGCAACGTGATGCCCCCAGCTTTGTTTTTCCTTTTCAACAATTCCTTGGCGATTTGGGGTCTTTTCTGGTTCCACACAAATTTAAGGTCTGTTTGTTCCAGTTCTTAGAAAAATGTCATTGGTATTTTGATTGGGATGGCATTGAAAGCGTAGATTGCTCTGGGTAGCATAGACATTTTAACTGTGTTAATTCTTCCAATCCATGAGCATGGAATATTTTTCCATCTTGTTGTGTCTTCTTCAATGTCTTTTAAGAGTCATTTATAGTTTCTAGAATATAGATCCTTTACGTCTCTAGTTAAGTTAATTCCAAGATAACGTATGATTTTTGGTGCTATTGTAAATGGAATGGATTCCCTAATTTCTCTTTCTTCAGTCTCATTGTTCGTGTATAGAAATGCAACTGATTTCTGAGCACTAATTTTGTATCCTGCCACATTACTGAATTGCTCTATAACTTCTAGTACTTTGGGGGTGGATTCTTTTGGGTTTTCCATATAGAGTATCATGTCATCTGTGAAGAGAGACATTTTGACTTCTTCTTTGCTGATTTGGATACCTTTTATCCCTTTTTGTTGTCTGATTGCTGTTGCAAGGACTTCTAGTACTATGTTGAATAATAGTGGTGAGAGTGGGCATCCTTGTCGTGTTCCTGATCTTAAGGGAAAGGCTTCCAGCTTTTCCCCATTGAGAATGATATTTGCTGTAGGCTTTTCATAGATGGTTTTTATGAAATTGAGGAATGCACCCTCTATCCCTACACTCTGAAGTGTTTTAATCAGGAAAGGATGCTGTATTTTGTCAAATGCTTTTTCTGCATCTATTGAGAGGATCATATGGTTCCTGAGTCTTTTCTTGTTGATATAATCTATCACACTGATCGATTTGCAAATGTTGAACCACGCTTGCATCCCAGGGATGAATCCCACTTGGTCATGATGGATAATCCTTTTAATGTACTGTTGGATCCTATTAGCTAGGATCTTGTTGAGAATTTTGGCGTCCATATTCATCAGGGATATCAGTCTGTAATTCTCCTTTTTGATGGGGTCTTTGCCTGGTTTGGGAATCAAGGTAATACTGGCCTCATAGAATGAGTTTGGTAGTTTTCCTTCTTTTTCTATTTTTTGAAACAGCTTCAGGAGAATAGGTATTATTTCTTCTTTGAATATTTGGCCTAAATGCTCCCATAAAACGCCACAGGGTTGCAGATTGGATAAAAAGACATGACCCGTCCATTTGTTGTCTACAAGAGACTCATCTTGAACCTAAAAATACATCCAGACTGAAAGTGAGGGATGAAAAACCATTTTTCATGCCAATGGACCTCAAAAGAAAGCTGGGGTAGCAATTCTCATATCAGACAGATTAGATTTTAATCTAAAGATTGTAGTTAGAGATACGGAAGGACACTATATTATTCTTAAAGGATGTATTCAACAAGTGGATATGACAATTATAAATATCTATGCCCCCAACAGGGGAGCAGCAAGATACACAAGCCAACTCTTAACCAGAATAAAGAGACATATAGATAAAAATACGTTAATAGTAGGGGACCTCAACACTCCACTATCAGCAATAGACAGATCACCTAAGCAGAAAATCAACAAAGAAACAAGAACTTTGGGGCGCCTGGGTGGCACAGCGGTTAAGCGTCTGCCTTCGGCTCAGGGCGTGATCCTGGCGTTATGGGATCGGGCCCCACATCAGGCTCCTCCGCTATGAGCCTGCTTCTCCCTCTCCCACTCCCCCTGCTTGTGTTCCCTCTCTCGCTGGCTGTCTCTATCTCTGTCAAATAAATAAATAAAATCTTTAAAAAAAAAAGAAAGAAAGAAACAAGAACTTTGAATGATATACTAGACCAGATGGACCTCATAGATATATATAGAACACTGCACCCCAGAACAACAGAATACTCATTCTTTTCGAATGCACAAGGAACGTTCTCCAGAATAGGCCATATACTGAGTCACAAAACAGGTCTCAACTGATACCAAAGGAGTGAAATTTTTCCCTGCATATTCTCAGACCACAATGCTTTGAAATTAGAACTCAATCACAAGGAAAAATTTGGAAGAAACTCAAACACTTAGAAACTAAGAACCATACTGCTCAAGAATAATTGGGTAAACCAGGAAATTAAAAATCAATTTAAACAATTTATGGAGACCAACGAGAATGAAAACACATTGGTCCAAAACCTATGGGACACTGCAAAGGCAGTCCTTAGGGAAAAATACATAGCCATCCAAGCCTCACTCAAAAGAATAGAAAAATCTAAAATGCAGTTTTTGTATTCTCACATCAAGAAGCTGGAGCTGGAACAGAAGAACAGGCCTGAACCACGCATGAGAAAGCAGTTGATCAAGATTAGAGCAGAGATCAATGAATTAGAAACCAGGAGCACAGTAGAGCAGATCAACAGAACTAGAAGCTGGTTCTTTGAAAGAATAAATAAGATCAATAAGCCACTGGCAAGGCTTATTCAAAAGAATAGAGAAAGGACCCAAATTAATAAAATTATGAATGAAAAAGGAGAGGTCACAACCAGCACCAATGAAATAGGAAGGATCATTAGAAACTTTTATCAACAGCTTTATGCCAATAAATTAAACAACCTGGAAGAAATGGAGGCCTTCCTGGAAACCTATAAACTACCAAGACTGAAACAGGCAGGAACTGATTTTTTAAATAGACCGAGTATCATGTCATCTGTCTTAAGCTAATTATGAAGAGATTGAAGGAGTGATCAAAAACCTCCCAAAAAACAAGAGTCCAGGGCCTGACAGATTCCCCGGGGAATTCTATTTCCTTTATTTAGAATACCTTCTATTTTCTCTGAAAACAGGTACATCTCTTTCAAATCCTTTTTTTTTAAAGATTTATTTATTTTAGGAGGGGAGGGTAGAGGGAGAGAGAGAATCCCAAGGAGACTCTCCACTGAATGTGGAGCCCAACACAGGCCTCGATCTCACAACCCTGAGATCACAACCTGAGCCGAAACCAAGAGTTGATCACTTAACCGACTGCACAACCCAGGCACCCCTCTTTCAAATCCTTTTAAACTTTATCTTAAAAACTTCCCACACTGAAGTTATCTCTCCTGGTCTTGTTGAAAAGTACTTACTGAGCTCTCACCATGCAGTGGGCACTGAGTCATTCTCCAGCATGGGCCAGAAAGTCCCAAGATTGGCGAGATCAGAGGGAGACAGACAATTTAGCAAGCAAGAGCCACACAGTGTAATGTGTGGCCCAGATCCAAGCATCACAGGGTCTCCGTGAGCACTTGGCAAAAGGCACTTATCTCCATAAAGTCCAGGATTTTTCCTGATGTCCTTGAATGTTGCTAGTATCCATTCTAAACACAAGACATCAAGTACCCAACATTCTAAGGTCAAGGAATTTTCACAAGTTGGGGAAAGCCAAGTTGGCTTGCTGAGGGGCATTAGTTCAGACCCACCCTACCCTCCAAGTCTGCATAATCCCACCAAAAGTGGAACATGTCGGAGGCCTTTTGGGTCAGTGCAGTGTTCAGATAAAGAGGCTAGTTTCTCTTCTCTGCATCTGCTGAAGCAAAGAGAATCACTTGGTACACAAGTGTCGGCAGGAAAGGTCATCTGACATTTGGATACTGTCTTGGCCATTGGACTTGTCAGTCGGTCCCTGGCTTCCTTAATCAAGGGCAAAGAGAACAGCTAAAGGTGACAGGACTAAGAAAGGAGCTGGTGACAAACTTAACTTGCCTACCCACCATCTCGGGTGGGGAGGGTTGGGGAGCTTCCTGTGAGTTAAGTGGACACCTTGGAAGGTAGCTGGGCTTGAGCCGTGTTGCTGGTCTCTTCCACCAAGGGGGTGTGCTGCAGAAAGAAGCCAAAGGGTAGACCGTCTTTGTGGAGGTGAACGGTGAAAATCAAAGTGGTCCAGGTAAAGGCTGGTCTCCCAGGACAGCACAGAATGCAGTGAGGAAGACTCACATAGATCCTCTGAAGGAACCATGTGGAGCCATATGCACTCCACGAGACTCAGATAGCAAGGAGCCTGCTGGAATGGGTGTCTGCGTGCTAGTGTTGGATGCTAGTGTTGACCAGAGAAGCAGGGAAAACCGAAGAAGAGGAATGTTAACTTAATCAATAAAGACAGGGGCATTAGCTCTTTTCCTTTTCCTTTCCTCTGCCCTAACAGATGGAGAAGTTAGTGTCTCCAGTAGGGAGGAAGGGAATGTGTGTGAAGAGACCATGCACCATCCCCCACTCCAAGCCTGACCTAGGGGTAGAGACATCGGATGAATTTCCGTTTGACCTTGAGACTGAAGTTTGAAAGCGAAGAGGACTGAGTATTTAAGCTGAATGGGAATCGTTCTGATAATCGAAAGTGATTGGTCAAGATGTTTTCAAGGGCCTACTACCTGGTGGTGAAGGGGGAGGTAGTAATTGGACAAAAACCAAATGAAGAGACTGAGAGTCCTCAACAGACCAGTTCCATCTGTTTAGAGGGCAAGGGAAGGCTTCTCAACGGAAGTGATACCTTGTGATAAACGTTAGTGCTGCTTATGGATAATTATGCTTTTCGTCATTCTCGGCACCTGGAAATATTTTACATTTCTGCCCCCTTGATGTTAGGCAAGGCCTTGGCTTTGTGACTATTCTGCCAGTGGGTTGTGAATGCAAGTAACAAGTGTCCCTTCTAGGCCAGAGCAATCACTGGTTGGTGTGAGACGTAGCTCTTCTTTCCCCCTGCTATGGTGAGTGTGGACACCCATGCTGATATGGGGTGCAGTCCTCAGCCAGCCTGAGGAGGGACGCTGCCCTGGGCAGGGGGCTAGTCCTGCCCAGGGCCTTGTGTGAAAGAAAAACACTTTGTCATCTTAAGCTACTGAGATTGAGAGTTTTCACTGTGGCATGGGGTCGCCTTTCCTGGCCAATATACAAGTTAACTGAGACCCACAGGACAAAAAGTAGTCAGCCATTGGAAGGATGATGTGGGGAAAGTGTTGCAAGCAGTGGGAGTAGTATGTGTGAAGTCTAGAAGGTGAGAAAAAGAATGGGACATTCTGTGACCTGAGGAAGTACAGAAAGCTAACCGATGGTGGGCTGAGTAGTTTGGAGAGATGAGGTGCCAAGAACCAGATTGTGAAGAACCTTGTCAGCCATATATAAGAGTTTGTGCAATTTTTAGACCATGATTTCTATAAGGACCTTATAAGGTCCAGGACCAGGCTATAATTTATCTTCCATAAGGACCGAACTGTAATTTCTCTTCTCCGATGAACCCACTGTGGAGTTAAGCATGGGACAGCAGGCAGCAAATGCTACAGATGGCTTTGCTCCCAAATCGAATCCTAACTTTCAGCTTTTTCATGGGTTAAATTTTATTCCCCTTACTAATTTTCTTTAGGGTTCAAGAAAGTGTATCAGAGATATATGCAAATTGGATATTAATTGGAAAAATAAAGTGGCTGACCCTGCGTAGAGACTTTATGAACATGTGCCAAATGAATGAAAGCAGGAATAAATGGAAGGCTGTTTTAATACAGCCCCTGAACTGAATGCATCTCTTGGTTTCACCAAAACAAGTGGAGAAACCTCCATGATTTTGATTTTGATTAATACCTCCAACTCTGTGCCTATGAAAGCATGGCCTACATGCTGTATACATGCTCCAATAATTCATGTCGCTTATAAAAGATTAATAAACTGTATCATATCAATATCCCTATGATTTTGCATAATTCTGTTGAATTGTGTTTCTCACTAGAGTTGCTATTCATAGTTTCATCAGGTTCCATACACCGTTGATCTTCATAGCTTGGTTATGAAATTACCTCATCTTTTAAAGAAATATTAATGAGCAGTCTTTGTCCCTTGAACCTGGAAGTACTGCTCAAACCCCCAAAAGTTAAAAATAGAGAATTGAGGGGCACCTGGTGGTGCAGTCTGTTAAGCATCCGACTCAGCGCGGAGTCTACTTGAGATTCTCTGTCCCTTTTCCTCTGCCCCTCCTGCTCCTGCTCTCCCTCTCTATAAATAAATAAATAAATCTTAAAAAAATAAAAATAGAGAATTGGCCTTTTAAGTACCATGAGCACTAGATGCAGGGGGGAAAACATTAGGCCCACAGCTGAGAAATTTTATATGCATTTAAAACTAAAAACTGGAAAGGAGAAAATGTCAAAAGAGTGATTATTATACAAAGTTCTACTATGCAAGTTATTTATGGTGCTTCTTCTAAAACTCCTGACCCTGGAATCAATTTCTAAATCAGTTGGAAACCAATTTTATCCTGAGTGCAACCCATATATCCTTGTTCAGAGCCAGCTGGGACGTTTCCATTGTTCTACAGTCATCCTCCCATGGGTTTCGTGTCTGCGTGTGGAAAAGGGAAGATGGTAATTGTCCCTTCTCATTTGTCTTATGCCCAGGACAGATCTTAAGAGACATTTATCATCCCCATGGTTCAAACCAGTTATCCATACCAACTCGTTGTGCTTTTTTTTTTCTTTAAAAATTTTTTTTATTATGGAAGAATTTACATCATGTACCAGACAGAATAGTATCATGATCACCCACATACCCAACCACTCAGCTTCACTATTACTGACTCATGGCTGATCTTGTTTCATCTATATACCCGTTCAGAACTTCTCTCCCATAAAATTTTGAAGTCAATTCCACTTCATTGGTAAATATTTCAGACAGTTAAGATCTTATCTTTGGATAAGAAAATCACAACTCGTCCTCCCAATTCTCTCAGATGGTGACAACAGAAAGTTAAGTGGGGGAGCTTTTTAGAGTCTGTTCTTTTCAGGCTGCTCTGAGGCACATATCTTGTCACACTACCCATGCGTCCCATAGCAGGAACTCTACTCTTACTGGCAGGCAGGATAAATGACAACGCACATGCAACGGTCAGCCAGCCTCAGCCCGCTTCGGGTCCATGGCAGAATCAGCAGGGACCCAAATGCTTTTCATCGACTGTAAGTTAGGGTTTTTTTTTCCCCCCTAAGTATATTTCTGTTATGGATTTCTGGCTTAATCCACTTTGGTCTGAGAGCTTACTTTGTACAATTTCAGTCTTTGAGTTATTGAGACTCGTTTATGCTCCAGAATGTTGGTCTGTTTTGGTTAATGTTTCATGAGATTTCTGCAGGTATTCTACAAATGTCAATTAGATCATGTGGGTTGATAGTGTATTTAAATTTTTTATGTCGCTATTAATTTTTTTCCCTACTCACTCTAGCGATTAATGAGAGAGGTTTAAATTTGTGCAAATAAGATTGTTGATCTGTCTTTACTTTTAGTTCTGTCGAGTTTTTCTTTATATATTTTGAAGCTATGTTATTAGAAGTGCATTCACAATTAGGATCACTATACCTTCCTGTTGAGTTGATTCTTTTACCATTATGGATCATCCTCTTTATCTCTAATAATACTTCTGTCCCTGAAGTCTACTTTGGCATTAATATAGCCAGACAGTTTTCTTTTCAGCATATCTTTCCCATTCTTTTATTCTTAATTTTTCTGTGCCCTGGTATTTAGTTTTTCTTTGTCTTTTCATTGGAGCATTCAGTCCATTTACATTTAATGTAATTATGATACAGTTCGCTTTAAGTCTACCAAGTTACCTCTATCCTCAACCTCTCTCATTGCCCCAGAACTTAGCAAAAGTCCTGCTGAAGAAAACTGGTGGGGAAAACTGTCTATATGTTTGGGGTTACTCTTGATTTCAATCACTCGTGCCAGCCCACACAACTGTTAGAAGCTTCCCTGGTTTCTTTTTACCCCTGTAATGTCTCTCTACATATGGCAAGCCTGATCCTCTGTTCTTGCCCACACTTGGTAAATTCCTGCTGAGAGGAGAGCAGTTATGTTTCTCTGCTCACTTAGGAATGGTTCTTCCCTCTTCAGAATTTTATTTAATAAAAAAAAAAAATGAAACAGAGAATAAGTGAAATGTGAGGCCCTGTAAAATAGTCCAAATTTCCATATATCCTATATCTATAGTCACAAATTATCTAACATCTTGTCAGATTTGCTTAATCTTTCTGAAGAACACTCACATAATTTGTAGATATAGTACATTATATCTAAATGCTTCAGCATGCATCTACTAAATACAGACATTCTCCTCCATATCCACAAGACCATTGTCACACCAAAGAAATGTAATATTGCTACTATCATATTATCTAGTATACATTTCATATTCTAACTTCTCCAATTGTCTCCAAAATATTATTTGTATTTTTTTTAATCTAGGATCACAAGTTGCATGTAGCTGTTATGATTTTTTTAGTCTCCTTTAATCTAGAACAATCTCACCATGTTTATTTAGCTTTCATGACTACTGACATTTTGGATTTGTCTATTTCCTCACTGTTAGGTATAGATAATATTTTTGGCAAGAATACTATGTAAGTGATACTGTGTCCTTCCTACTACATCATATCAGGAGGAACATGGTATCAGTTTGTCCCATTACTGGAGGTGCTAGATTTGATCATTTTTTAACGTGGTGTCTACCAGATTTCTGTAAAGATACCTTTTGTCCCTTTGAAATTAATCAGTAATCAGTGAGGTGATACTTTGAGATTATATGAATATCTTGTTATCCAACGGCATCTCTCTCATTGGTTTTAGTATCCATTGATGATTTGCATGAATCAGTGACTACATTGTTGATTGCCAAGTGGCGATATTTGAATTGTCATTTCTTCTGTATGTCTAAGCTAACATTCTTTTGTAGATTGTATATATAGTATTACTGTGGAGTCATTGATTTCTTTTTGTTATATTTCATTGCTATCATTAGTCATTGTGGCCCTTAAATTATCCTAAATTTGGCCAGCTGGAGTCCCTTCCAGCCAGCGCTTATACCCTTTTGATGTATCCCCATTGTTCCTTGAGCACTTGCTTGCTTTCTGCACCATAGGATGCTCTAGGCTCACTTTGTACCTTCCCTGCCCCATGCCTGGAATCAATCATTTCTCCAAGGGGAGTGGTGGTCTTCATGGTGGTGTCCAGCTGTCAGTGGTACATAGGACGTCCAAACCCAGTGGCAGCTCTAATGGTGTTTATGTGGTTTCAGTGCTGGGGTGTGATTTGGGCATCTTTCTTGGCTGCATAGCCTCCCAAGCCTTATTTTCTGGCCCTACTGGGGATGTTATGAGCCACTTGATACCATTTAATCATTCCTTGTGCATTTAAATGAGCCAGAGTGTCTGTTGCTTACAGCCAAGAACTTTGATTGATACAAGCGCCAAATGATTCACATAATAAGACTGAACTCCCTGTTCTCTGGGTGGCAGTAGATAATCCAGAGCCTGTGAAAAAGTGTGATGTGATAATGGCTCATAAGAGTAGATTGGATAAAAATGAATTTAATAGCGCTTTTTAGTTCCATGGCACTTTAAGCATCATCTTTAATACTCTTGACATGTTTGAGAGATGTATTATTTTCCTCATTTGAAAGATGAGAATTTGAGGTAAACGTTGTAAGAACATGTATTAGAACTGAACTGTTTGAGGATAAAAGGTGTGTTGAAAACTCAAGTAAGAAAAAATGGGAAAATACAGCCAAATATGGTTTTTTGGTAGTCACTTCAAGAAGCCAAATCAACAAAAGCGTCCAAATGTTACTGTCTAAAGCTAGGATCTCTTGTCCCTGACTGGTCATTTATCTGCAAAGAATTTGATATTGAATCCATGAAGATATACCAGCAATCATTAAAGGGGACTGTACTGAGAATATAGTAAGAGCCTGGAGTAAAAAGAAATGGGATGTAAATTACTGAGATAGAACGTGAATTTTAAATGGTGGCAGTTACTCACAGGCAATTGAATTAAAAATCTGGCCTACATTAACTTCACTCTCTCTTTGTAAATTCCCCATAACTACTCTTGACATTCTCATATGCTTTGTCTTGGCTCCATGATTCTGCATGAGGGTGAACTGCCCGGAGGAAGCATATGGTAGTACATACTATTCCTAGTGTATTACTTGTTGCTTGCCATGTAACAAATTACCCCACGTCTTAGTGACTTAAAACAACACATGCTTATGAACTTGCTGTTTCTGTGGGTCGCGAATCTAGGCATGGCTTACTTGGGTCCCCTGCTTCATGGTCTTCGATGAGGCTGCAATTAAGGTGTTGGCCCAGGGTCTTCAGTCTCACCTGAATGTTAACCTCTTTACAAGCTCATTGTATGGTTGTTAGTGGCATTCTGTTCTCTGCTGGTTGTTGGCTGAGGCTGCTTTCTGTTTCTCCCACATGGCCACTTACTTCATCAAAACATGCAAACTGAGAAGTCAGTAGATAGAGTCTGTTGCAAGACAGAAGTCACAACCATTTGTAACCTAGTCATGGAAGTGACATCCCATCACCTTTCCCATATATTTTTTTTTTTTTTTTGGTTAGAAGCAGGTAACAGACCCCATCCACACTCACGGGGAGAGAATTGCACAAAGGCGTTGAGCAGCAGGAGGTAGGGATCATTGGGGGCCATTGTAGAAGGCACACTACCCCACCAAGGGCGCCATTCTGAATAGAGTATTGGGGCAGCCCTTCAAAGATAGGCTATTCCCAATGAGATGGAAAACAAATCTTGGGCTTACTTGTGATCCACGGTATCCCTGAACCATTTTTCCTTGACTTTCTAAAAAGTGAGCACTTTGGGGAAACTGATTGCTAAACATTCTTGTTGTTTATTTTTGAGGATAGGTATTTCTTAAAACATACATTTTAATAAGTCAATCGTCATTTAACAAAGACTTACGTTTAGGGACTAAATTTTATTCAGCACAGGACTATCTGTGCAGGGAGGCAGAGGAAGGATAGAGGGATATCCTGTATTTTTGCTGCATGTAAATATAAAATATTCATCAGTTTAAAAATATTGTCACTCATCCTCCTGGGATTCCTTCCCACCATACCACCACAACCCTGTTGTGTTTTCTAGTTGCATATTTTCCTATTACCTAGCACTTACTTCTAGTTTCCCCTGACAAAGGGCTTTTTACTTCATCAGGAATCTCCTTTGTTAGGTAAATTGCTTGCTTTTACTCTTTGAAATATTCCACACACTTTTCCCATATTTTCTTCTTATGATCCTGTTTTTCCTTAAAAAGGTAAGCCCCACAACTGTGAGTAATGGAAGGTGCCAGAAGGAAAGGAGGCAGGGACTTTCCAAATCTGGAAGGATGCTTTATCTGGTTGGTTGAGAAACATAAGATACAGGGGGAAAATGGCAGGGAAATAAGTTCCCCCTTATCCCAAGAGAATTGTCCCACTCTACCACCAACCTATGAGGGGCTAGTGGTAATGATGCTGAGGTGGCTATTACTGGGGACTTCAGTGACACACCAGAGATGTGAGAAGTGCAGGACTTGGGGCAAGAGCACCAGGACCATCAGAAACCTCTGAGAGGAGGATTTCAGGAAGGGTCAGTTGCAAGACTTCCCACCTATTCAGCCGTGACAAGGTAGGATGTGAAGGCTTTAAATTGCCAATGAGAAAAGAATAATATACCTGCTTTTGTACCACAAAGGAAATCATTAGCAAAACAAAAAGGCAACCTACTGAATGGGAGAAGATAGTTGCAAACAATATATCCAATAACGGATTGATATCCAAAATATATGAAGAATTCATACAACTCAATAACAAAAAAACCCTAAACAACCTATTTTAAGAATGGGCAGAGGACCTGAATAGACATTTTGTCAAAGAAGACACCCAGATGGCCAACAGACACATGAAAAGATGCTCATCATCACTAATCACCAGGGAAATATAAATCAATACCACAATGAGATACCACCTCACACCTGTCAGAATGGGTGTTATCAAAAAGAAAAGAAATAAAAAGTTGTTGATGAGGATGTGGAGAAAAGGGAACCCTTGTGCACTGTTGGTGGGAATGTAAATTGGTGCACTACCATGGAAAATAGTGTGGAGGTTTCTCAAAAAATTAAAAGTAGAATTACCCTAGGATCCAGTAATACCACTACTGGGTATGTATCCAAAGGAAATGAAAACACCAATTTGAAGAGATACACACGCCCCTATGTTTATTGCAGCATTATTTACAATACCCAAGATATGGAAGCAACCTAAGTGCCCATCAAAAGATGAATGGATAAAGAAGATGTGGTACATATATACAATGGAATACTACTCAACCGTAAAAAAAGAATGAGATCTTGCCACTGGTGACAACATGGATGGACCTAGAGGGTA
Source organism: Ursus arctos (assembly GCF_023065955.2). Taxonomy (NCBI): domain Eukaryota; kingdom Metazoa; phylum Chordata; class Mammalia; order Carnivora; family Ursidae; genus Ursus; species Ursus arctos. The sequence continues at coordinate 17,273,870 of NC_079873.1, forward strand.
TTATGCTAAGTGAAATAAGTCAGACAGAGAAAGACAGATACCATATGATTTCACTTACATGTAGAATCTAAAAAAAATAAATGAACAAACAAAACAGATACAGACTCATAGATATAGAGAACAGACTGGCAATTGCGAGAGGGGAGGGTGGTGGTGGGACTGACGAAATAAGGTGAAGGAGATTAAAAAGTACAAAATTCCAATTATAAAATAAAGTCACGGAGATGTAATGTACAGCGTAGGGAATATAGTCAATAGTATTGGAATAACTTTGTATGGTAATAGATGGTAACTTGACCTACTGGTGTGATCATTTTGAGATGTATAAAATTTGCAAATCAATGTGTTGTATACCTGAAGTTAATATACACTTGACCCTTGACAACATGGGTTTGAACTCCATGGGTCCACTTATATGCAGATTTTTTTCTAAGTACAGGATGGTACTGTAAATGTATTTTCTCTTCCTTATGATTTTCTTTTCTTAAGATTTTATTTATTTGAGAGGGAGTGCAAGCAGGGGGAGAGGCAGAGGGAGAGAGAGAATCCTCCAGCCTCAGGCTGCAGCTGAGATAGGACCCAGGCACAGTCTTCATCCTCTTACCTGGACCCACTTGCAGCATGAACGCGCTTTCTGGCATTTGCTTACTGATTTGCAATAGCAGCTTTTTGATTCAGACAATCTGGAATAAACGTTTTTGAAGGTCGTTTTAGTAAACAGTTGGAGAGTGAGTGTTCAGATAATGAGGGATCCCTGGGTGCGTTAAACCTTTACTGTGTGGCAGGCATAGGCCTGGGTGCTGGGTATATAGTAATCAACACAATAAATATGGTGCTGCCCTCATGGCCTTATAGCTAGTGAGAGAGAGAGGAAGACATTAAAGCAGCAAAGAAATAAAATGTATACCCCTGCAAAGTGTGATAAAGACTGAGAGGAAAATAACAGGATGCTTTTAGAGATAATAATGTAGGGATGGGAAAGGGGGCGGGGAGCCTTTCTGAAAAGGTAATATTTTATTTTTGTTTCTGTTTTTATGGAACATTTTGTTTTGAGTTTTCTATGGAAATGTTTAAAGAGCAAAAAAGTACCAAGAAGAAAATAACAGCCACCCACAGTTTCACCATCCAGAAATAACCTCGTACCACTTCAGCATTGTTACTTGCAATTACAGCTTGTAAAAGATCTCCCTCACTGCTGGAGGGAGCAGCGGATTCAGTGGAGAGCTCAGGGCAGCCTGGCTCAGTCTCCTTACTGGCTAAGGAGTAAAGGGGCTTGGGCGTGACTGAGTAAGTGGCTGAGGGGGAGGGAAGCAAATAGGATGGAGCCCATGTCTTTGGTGTAACCAAGTGGGCAATGACGGTGTCATGAAGGAGCTAAGAAGGGGGGTGTGAAATAGGTTGGAGGTGGGGAAGGGAGACCAAGACTGCAGTAATTTTGAAGAGTCACGTGAAACACCTAAATGGAGCTGTGAAGTAGGCCACTGGATAAAAGATTCTGGGGCACAGAAGAGAGAGGATATATATTAGAGATGTTGTGTACAGATGCTATTTAAAGCAGGGGGGTGGAAGAGATCGCCTGGGAAGAAAGTTTAGAGAGAGAAGAAATGGGGTCAGGACTGAACCCCAAGAAAAGCCAACATGAAAATGAATGAGAGGAATAGTAACTGAGCTAAACGAAGGAAAATGACTAGCCCTGGGGGTAGGAGGAAAACCTGGTAAGTTCTGTGGTCGGCAGAACAGTGGCCCCGGAACATCCATGTCCTGATTCCTGCAACCTGTGAAGCTTTACCTCAAATGGGCAAAGGGACTTTGCAGATGGAATTAAGGTTCTGGACTTTAGATGGGAGCACATCCTGGATTCCCAAATGGGCCTGGTGTAACCACATGGTTCCTTGAAGTAGAAGAGGGAGGCGATGGTAGAGGACGAGGCTAGAGAGAGTCAACGTGTAGAGAGACTTGATCCACCATTGCTGGCTTGGAAAATGGAGGAAGGGGCCGTGAGCCAAGCAAGGTACTCGAGCAGCCTCGAGATGCTGGCAGGTGCCCTCAGCTGCCAGCCCATGAGGAAGCGGCACCCTTGGCCCTACAGCCACAGAAAACTGAATTTTGCCTCCGACGTCCGTGAGCTCCAAGCAGATTCTTCCCCACAGCTTCTGGAAAGGAACCCAGCCAACACCTCAGTGTTAGCCTGAAGGGACCTGTGCCAGACTCCCACCTCCAAAACTGTAAGATAACACATTGCATTGTTTTAAGCCTCTAAGTTTGTGGTAAATTGTTACAGCATTTAGTGCTCAAACAATATTAGCTATTATTGTTATCCTTTTTGAGACTCACTGTTTAACCCATAAAAGCCAGGCTTCTCTTTCAGTGGGTGTGGTAACATGAGAACTGCTTCTCTCATTTGTGACCTGGGGGAGTCCTTCCAAGGTTCACCAAACTATCCATAGCAGAGAGCATCGGGGGCGATGGTTGATGAGTCTCCCATTAGGTCAGCCTGTCTGAATTGGTCATGCAGTGCCCAGCTGATGGCCCAGGGATGCCACCTGCACTCTGCACAAGGTCTGCTGCAGTGTCGCTCCCTCAGTTCTATTTAGGCCATCTGTAGTCTGCCGGCAGAGGCCCTACCCCTCCCACCCCGTTACTGCCGCCTCCTCAGAGAAGCAGAGAGGAGTTGCATACAAAGTAACACAAGTGTTGAGACACTTTGTGCTCCCTGCCTAAATGTCAGGCTTTGACAACTATGCCTTCGCTATTGTTCTCCCGACATGGGTAATGTCATAGTTCCTGACAGCCGGAATCTACTCATCTGTTGGAGCCACCCAGGGACAGCTGCAGCCCCTTGTCTTGAGAAGCGCTTCTCAACCCTGGCTGCATGTTCAAAGCCACTGGGAAGTTTTTTGAAAATACTCCTATTTGGGCCCCATTCTAAAGCGAGTGAGCCAGGACCTCTGGGCGTGGGGCCTGGGCACAGGTACGTTTTGAAAGCTCTCTGGGTGACTCCAAAGTGCGGTGCTCTCGAAGAAGCATTTCCCTTTCAGTGCCGAGGGGGAGGGAGGCAGCCTCTCTACCAGGCATTTGTTAAAGCCTGAAGCCCACAGAGCTGATGGACAGAGCGTGCACATTGCAAAGATCATCCAGAGAGATCGGGAAGAGACATCCAAAGACAAACGTCTCCACGTTGGGGTGGAGGACTCAGCTGCAGCCACCTTGACTGGTGACACCGTGCTCGGGGTCGCCTGGGAGACTGGCAGGGCCTGAAGTTTGGAAGGCAAAGGTATTTCACTCTTTCTTTCATAAGCTTTATTCAGGAGGCTCATTTTTCTAGCTAAGCAAGAAAAGTTCATCGATTCTGGTTTCACAGCATGGCAAGAGAAATGCCCTGCTTAGGTCTTAGTCAGCTGGGGCTGCTGTAACCAAATCCCACGGACCAGTGGCTTCAACAACAGGCATTTATTTCTCACAGTTCTGGAGGCGGGGAGCCCATGATCAAGGTGCCAGCCCGGTGCGAACTCTTGTGTCTTCGCATGACTAAAAGAGAAAGCTCTGGGGTCTCTTCTCCATATGTGGGCATGAATCCCATCGTGGGAGCTCCCCCGTTATGATTTCGTCTAAACCAACTTCCCTCCCAGAGGCCTCCCCTCCTAATACCACCACAGTGGGTCTGAGGGCTTGAACACATGAACTTTGAGGGAACACATTTAGTCCATAGCACCATATTACCATACAATTTCCTGAGAATCTATAAATTAAAATGATCAGTGTCCCGTAGGTACCTCCAGCAACCCAAGTAGCCAGAGCTTAATAAAAGTGGCAGGAAACCGTGTCTTTGGAGTCCTTGGCTAAGACTGACAGAGGACTGCTGTGGTACGCAGAATGCCCCCCCCCCAAAAGATGTCCGTGCCCTCATCTCTGGAACCCGTGACTATGTTACTTTACCTGGCTAAAGGGGCTTTATAAGTGTAATGAAGGCTACAGGCCTTAAAATAAGGAGATTATCCTGTATTATCCAGGCAGTTCCAATCTAATCACATAAATCCTTAAAAGCAGAGAACCTTCTCTGGCTGGTAGCAGAAAAGACGCTGCAAGAGGGGAAGTCGGAGAACCTTGAAGCAGGAGAGAGACTCTGTGCCCCATCACCACAGTGAAAATGGAGGCGGCAACATGACAAGGATGTGACATCCTGAAGGAGCTGAGAGAGGTTCTCACATGACAGACAGCAAGGACACAGGGATCTCAACACTCAAACTACAAAGAAACTGAATTCTGCCAACAACCTGAAAGAGCTTGGGAGCAGAGTCTTGTCCAGGACGTCCAAAAAAGAGCTCAGGCTACCCAGCTTCTTGACCACAGCCTTGAGACCTAGACCAGAGGAAGCAGGCGCGCCCATCCAGATTTCTGACCTGCAGAACTATGAGGTGATACATTCATATTGTTTCAAACTGCTAATTTACCGTGACTCCTCAAAGGCAACAAGAGAAAACTAATATAACTGCAAGACACATTCTGAACTATTGCCCCACTGATAAACAACTTCAGTGATGGGCGAGCACAAGCCACAAGATGAAAGATGCAAAACCAGGCAAGCTTTGGTGGTCAGTTCACCCCTGGAACATTTAGGCCGACTGTTGACTTGCCAAAGGTGAGCTGTGAGGATGGCAACTTGGATGAGATTCCTCTACAAAGTCCTCAAAGCACAGTAAAGGGAAATGCTGATGGGTGGCAGAAATTGCTATGCCTGGCCAGCCCTCCTGTAAAAATAGGATGCAGAGCTATGATGATTGAAAAAAAAATGTTCACAATGAAATGCATGATTTGGAAAAGAGGTTTAACTATCATCGAGACAATTTTCCCCTGTAATAGACCTATGAGAACAGTAGGGACTTCTGAGCAATCTATCTTGGTCATCTCCCCATGGATGTTATGTTAAGCAGCCAAACACACCCGCAGCCTTTATGTTCTCCTCAATTTCCCAGCAACAGATTTCTAGCTCCTAGCCAAGGGTCTCATTAGGAAATGTCTGCATTTTAGAATCATAGCATGATTCTCTAAAAGGCTTCCTTCTGGGCATATTTTATTAACTCCAACAACAGAAACCAACTCTACTTACCTTAAGCAGAAAATTAATTTATTGCAGTAATTTATCCAATAGCTCACAGAATTAACAGGAAGGTTGGAGAATTGGCTCTGAAAGGGGGCAGGAAACAAAGGAAGCCCGGTAGTTGAATCCACTGCTAAAATTATATCATAGAAGAGTAGATTAAAGAAACCACATCTGAGCCACCAATGCTTTTACCCCTGACTCTGTCACCTCTGGATGCTGGCTCCTGTGCCTTTCCCTGCAAACAGTTCTGAACTATTCCCTCTTTCTGTCTCCGAATCCAAAGTCCCGAGTGGAAGGATTTAATTTTTCTCAGCTTAGATAATATGCAAAAAAAAAAAAAAAGAGTCCAGCTACCAAGAGTCAGTAAAAGCACGTTTTCATTTCCCTAGTAGTAGGTGGGACTGTTCTTCCAAGATTCACACAGCACGCCATTCCTCAGACATGAGAAAGGGTGCAAGGTGGAGAGGGTTCTCCACCGCTTTCGTTGTCCGATGTTGGACTGAAGGCTCATTTTTGTGTGTGTCTGAAAAAAAATACACACGAACACACACACACACATTCCGCCCTTCAAATAATGCAACCTACTCGATTCCCAAAGAAAATAACCCAGTATTTCCTCAGTTACTTCTGTCCCCCTGTCCAGGGTGTCCTAGGGATATCCAGTTCTGTCTTAATTCCTTCTCAAACCCCCCCCCCCCCGCCCTGTGCAAAGTACAGGGCAAGCACTTAAAATGCGTAAATGTATACATGGCACAGTGAGGAAGAGAATCTGGGTAGAGGCTCTGGTCCTTGTTTCTGTACCTGATCTTGAGGTATTTATACAACTTCCCTCTTCTGTTACTCCTTCATGTTCCCATTACCCTCAACCCCGCTGTGGCTGGCTGTGGCAGTATGCTGATAAATGTTTAACCATCAACTCTCTGGGAAAAAAATATTCGTTGTAAATTTTACTGATATAAAGGATGTTTAGCACAATTTACAAATGATAATAAAATATGCAACGTTCTTTATTGTAAATTCCGTATTGCCGGTTGATTGTCAAAGCTTAGGTTTTTTAGGGGCACCTGGGTGGCTCAGTCGGTGAAGCATCTGACTCTTGATCTCAGCTCATATCTTGATCTCAGGGTCGTGAGTTCAAGCCCAATGTTGGGCTCCACACTAGGTGTGGGGCGTACTTAAAAAAAAAAAAAAAAGCTTAGGGTTTTTTGGAATGTTTCGTTGGTTTTTGGGTTTTTTTTGGTTTTTGTTTGTTTGTTTTACCAACCTGTAGTTGCAGTTCAACCATGATTTGACAAAACCAGACTACAAATGAAGGTTTGATTACTACTCCTGCTCGGCCAAGAAGGTGCTCAAGTCATTAATAAGTGTAGTTCTGACATAGATATTGGTTGATAATTCTGTTTGCATTAACAAGGAAAATGGCAGGAAAAAATGAAGATACATGAGAGAATTTCATTTGTTCATCAGTGACATGAGCAACTGCTTTACTGAATCAAAAAAGTTTTGAAATAGAAGACTATTTCCTCAGATTTTTGTGATATATATGCCAATCATCTAGAATTTTAAATTTTATCTCTACATGTGATAAATATTTTTAGACTAAGTCATCATTAGTTATTTGCACAATTCATCAAAATGACATAAATATAAATACTGATAATCATAAAACAAAAAGGCAAATTTTAATGGAAATTGCATATCTTAGTAACATGGGGGGGCCAATTTTTAAAAACCCATTCACATATCTGTGGATGAATATGAATGAGGCAGCGTTCAGCAACAATTGAACAATTTATTTCTGTTTTTTCATTGTTAGAGATGTAAGTCCTGAGAAATCTTGCTCACATAAAGAAGCATATAGAAATGGAGCAATTCTGTCCCTCAATTTGTTGAAGTCTTTCCAAGTATGTGCTACATGTTACTTAGCGATCTAGCAACAGATATCATTTTCAATGATGTAGCAGCTCCCAGCTCATAGGTTCTTCACTTTTATCAAAAGCAAAGAATTAGAACTGTACGACTTGAGAAATAAATTGTCATCTACTCTTGGCATCATTTACTTCCCCCATTCCTGAGAGTATACTTAAAAGATATTACTGTGACTTACAACACAACTGTTAATGTTACTTGTTGCCCTTTCTGCAACAGTAGTCTCGCTTATTAGCCTTTATACTCCGAAAAGTTTAGCAAATGCTTTTAACTGTTTGTTGTTACAGTATTATTTATAAAGTATTTTTATATTGCCATGTCCTTTATTTATATTTTCATCAAAAGCTTGGAACTACAGCTTTGTTTAGCTCATTCAAGTTTTGGAAAATGTCTGCCATCTCATCAGTATGGGAAAGCCCATTCTCATTGTCAAACCAGTTCGTCAAATCATATTTGCCTCTGTCTTTTTCCCTGTGACATCTCACACTGACGTGGACTTCTCACAGTGTGGTGGTCTCAAGGTAGTTGTCTTCTTACAGAGAGGCTGTCTTCCAAGAGGTGGGAAGCAGGAAGTGCCCGGCCAGTAAAGGGTTACACATAAAACTGGTATGGTATCGCTTCTGCCCTGTTCTGTGATCAGAGCAGTCACAGAACCCACCCAGATTCCAGGGGGTAGAGAAATAGACTCTACCTCTTCCTGGCGAAGTATCAAGTATCGCTGTTGGGATGGGAGATACTGCATCCATCCTTGGAAAAGAAAACCAGTCTGCCACAGCCTGTTTCTGAGAATGTATTTCACCCATACTTAGGAACTGAGGCAACAATCAGGAATGGGTTCCCATAGGCTTTGCCATGAGGTGGACTCCATTTACTTTCCAACCATTCTGACTGATGGGCCATGGTAACTTTGATGGGCCAAGGAATTAGTGCATCTTAGAGACAGTGTCCTTTAATCCCCCAGACCTGTATGCGTTTCCCTTTTCCCAGTGCATGTTTCCAATGGTAAACCATTGAATATCTCTGATGAGTGCCAGAAGGAATATCCAAGAGGTGCTGGGGAGGTCTTTCTCCGTTCTTCAAGGAGCTCTGGTCTAGAAGGGGAGTGACTCAGGTTGTAGAATGTGTGAGAGGCCTCAACTAGGTATTTTTATTTTTTGACCCATGTCTAACCTCTGTTAACCAGATAAGGAGTTTTGTTGTTGTTTTAAAAGTTAAATAGTGCCTTAGTAGACTACCCAAGATCTTCAGACCTGGTGATCCCGTGATCAATCCATTACTGCCAAAGATCCTCATGGCTCAGAGTCTTCTGATTCCTGCTCTGGTAACCATGATCATCTTGCTTCTGGTGGTGAAGTAGGGTCCCCTGGCCTTTGTCACTCTGACGTATTCCTAACACATGGGTATCAGGAAGCCATTTCTACATATCACCTCCTGTCAGTAATTCTGGCCTACAGAGAAGCAGCTCTCTCCTCACCAATTTATTTCTCAAGGCTGTGGGGAGGGGGTTGTCTTCTGGGGGTTCTCAAGTGACATCATTAGTGGAAACATAAATGAATCAACACAAGCTTTAGTATGTCTGTAAGTCTTTCGAATCCTTGCAAAAGAATTTCTTGGATCTCAGCCTCATTTATGTTGAGCCACAACTGACTCCAGGTTTTAGTCAACCACTCAAGTGAATTCTTAGAAATATTTTCAGCCTTTCAAGCTAGCCTACTAGCTCCAGAATCTCTGGGAAGTGGCCCCATATTGATTAATTCAGCCCAAAACAAAGTTGTGCTCTTCCGTCTTTGGTCTAGTACCCTCATTTCTACATATTCCCTGGATTTTTGCCAGTTTTAAGTGAACAGCCTGCAATTATTTTGGTGTGTACGTCTTCTTGTTCTGGAGTGACTTGATGATTGGCCACCAGAACATGCTGGTCTGATTCTAGTGGTGGGAAGTGTAGAGGGTGAGAACTGGTTTTCTACTGCATTACTTCCTTTAGGAAGTTGGGAGACAAAACCACATAGTCATTCAGGGGAAAGTTGAAAGGATTACTAGCTAGTGACAGGAGATTAGGTACTAAATAGTATGGACATCTGTGAAGAATACAGGAATAGTGGACGTAGCCTACCTCTAGGCTAAGGCAGAACACCTAAGGAAGGAACAAATCTGAAAGAGGCTTCATCCGCCGAGGCTGAGATTCTGACCTTGATAGAGAGTCAGGCTGTAGTCCTGGAATGCAGACAAGTTCTCTGAGGTGCCACGGAATACATATGGCAAGCTGGAAACCAACTGCTGGGACGTCAGTGAGACTCACTCAGAGGCTCCCTATTGAGATGCTGGTGCCACTTGCTGGGAAACTGCCAGCAGGCATGCATGGCCACTTGCTGGATGGAGAGTACCCCTGCGTGTCTTGTGCTTCACTGGCTGCTGCATGCTGAAGATACAAGAAACGGCCCATGAGCATCAGGGGGGAAAAGCCCCTTCCTCCTGCCCTGGCCTCACAGTTCCCGTCCACTGCCAACACTTAACACCATGCGAGAGGGCAAAGGAGAAATGCTTACCAAGGGTCTGGCTGTAGAAGACAATGAGTGGATAAATGGGTAATTGGCATGAGAATGACCTCACCAAGCAAAGGACTGCCCCCCAACAATCCCTTGATGTTAACTGGACCTACAACCAATGATCCTGCCATCTTTTCAATTATATTTTCCCTCTGGTTCTCATTGCCCTTTTTTGTTCAGCTTCATTTGTCTGGTCAACCCTTTCATTTCCCTGCCCTGGTTAAACACAGCTCTGCCTGGTCCATCGCTGTACTCACATGAGTACATGTGAGTCCATCATGTGACTGGATGGCTGGAATAAGGGTACTAAACAAAGTAAGTTGTAACATAAGAGGTGATGGTCAGAGAGTGGATATTTGAATCTGAGATTATTGAGGAATTGTAGTTTTTAGTAATAATAATATAAGGTCTCTATATGACCATGAGAATGAGTGGCTCAGGTGGGGCAGACAACCAGAGAGAGGTCAAGGATCTGAAAAGCTAGGATATAGGAAGGAATACACAAATACATATACTTCCTATACGTAAATCCTCAAGAAATAAAACAGTGCTAAAGAGAGCAATAGAGAGCCAGGACACAAAATCTTCAAGGACTAAGGGAGGGGGGACAAGGGCACAAGGAGGGCCAGTGGGAATGTAGTCTGATGACAGGAGATTCAAACTGAGGGGGAGGGGGGGCTTGAGAAAGGAGGGAAGTGGGAGGGGAATGGTCTGGAACTGGTCATGAGGAGCAAAGAAGACATCTACCCATCTCCATGTTCTGTACTATGTGAAAGATGAAAGTAAAAATAAAAACAGCCACCATTTGTGAGGGAGGAATAGGAAGCAGTGTCCTCTGGAGAAAGCCAGGTTTTCATTACAACGTGCCCTGTACTCCATTAGGGAGCGCTGTGCTCAGGGTTTGTTCAGAAAAGGGATTGCGGACAGAGGAGGTTTTCCTGATTACCAACTAGGGGTTACAGAGGGCACTTCAATGGAGGTAGGGAGGGCTGGGAGGTGGAAACTGAATAGGGGATACGCAGAGCCCTGTGGGATTCAAGCAGAGAATAGGAGGGTGGCATGTTAGTCTGGGCTTCTTGGAATGAAGGAGGGGAAGGAAATTTAGGACACAATGAGACTAGCCCTGGTGGTTGTAAGGTAGATGATGGTGAAAGGGTCCATGTTAGGGGAAGGTGAGAAAGATGGAGGCCTACAGCTGCTTGCCTCTTCTCTCCTGCCAGGAGGAAAATGATCCCACCTCTTGGGGGAGGGTTTCACTCTTGACGCTGCCAGTGGAGATGCGCCAGTCCGAGGAGGAATGAGTCTTCAGTGAGGACATTATTCCGAGTGACCATAGATAATTAATTTGCTGGGTTTCCAGTGGCTGCCACAGTCCCTTACCACTGCCTTCAGACCCGACGAGGACAAATAACTCATTCCAGATAACTTCTGTTTCTCTAAGGCTATTTTTTACAAGTTCATGCCCAGATGGCAATTTCTGTACGAGTCAAGGTTTCTGACTGCACGCAGTAACCACTGACCCATCACTGGAAGGATATTGGGAGTGCTAGAGAAACAGAGAGGAGGAGAGGTGGAGTAAGTGTGACAGAACTATCACCAAATCATGCCATAGAAAAGTTTGGTTAGGACACCAGTGTACAAGTGCCCAGTACTCAGCCTTGCCTCAGGCAGTGCCACCATCAGACTGGGCAGGCTGCTTCCATCAATCTGTAATGAGATCTAAATAAATTCTGAACTGTCCACTGCTCCTTTTGCCATACTCAAATGACCTGGCTTCACGCATGTGCCCAAGCTCTGCCTCTCCATGGAGGCAAGTATCTGTCCTTTCTGTAGAGGGAGGAAGGGAGACATACAGAATGACTGAACTTCTAAATGTAAGAAGTGAGTCCATTTGCTGGTCAAACAGGAAAATCTATTCCGGCAAATAACTCACAGTTTCTCATATTCATCTCCACAGAAGAATGGTCCTTCTACTAGTCGAAATAAGGTTCAGCTGTGAGTAACAAAAACCTCAAAGTACAAGAAAGTGGCTTCGTTTCCTTCCCTCAGAAATGTAGGTGGTCCAAGAAGAGTGTGGTGGCTCTATGGGCTCCCGTCATCACAGCTTCCACTGCATGGCCCAGGACGGCTTCTGCTGCTCCTGCCATTGCATCTGCAATGCAGCTGGAAGGAAGGAGGAAAAGGGGAGAAAGAGGCAGCTGACTTCTCCCTTCAGGGATACTTTGCAGGAATTATAAACACTGCTTTTGCTTAATTTTGTCCTGGGGCCCCAGTGAGCTGCGGAAAGGGTGGCTGTGCAGGTAAAGTTTAGAGATTTTATTGCTGAGGAAGAGGGGGAAGAATGAGTACTGAGGGATCCCTAGTGCTCTCTGCCACTTCCAAGACATTTTTACATTTGGCAGCCATGAAACTGCCTTCTGTCTTTCCTGGACTCGCAGCGCCCTGACTCGCCATGGCCTGGAAGCTACTCAGTGGAAAGGATTTGCTTGCCATCCTTCAACCTCAGGCTTTCTCAGGACCTCATATACTGATCTACTCAACCGCATTTCCACCGCAGGTGCTTTCACTCCTGATTGCTTTGGGATGGTCTTACCTCCTTTGCCAGTTTCCCTGCAGAGCCTAGCAGCCCACCAAATCAGCGATACCGAGTACATATTGCATTCAAGTTCTCTTTCTCTCTTGCTCTTTTTATCACTTTATCCAAGGGAGCTTTCTTATTGAACTGATCCTTAAGCCCCAAGTCGTGTACAGTTTTGCAGTGACATAAACAAGAATGACAAAAAGTCAAGGGTGCTTTGGGGCTTAACCATGAGGATATTTTATTGCACGGTTCAAAAAATTCTAATAGATGAAACTGCGTTTACAGAAAAGAGAAATCTGGGTCTGATCTGTTTTTCTAGGGACACATCCATCTATTTTAAAGATAAAAACAAGCTTTCATCGTTATAGTAATCTTGTATGTTAATTACATATGGAGACCAAATAACATTAATCATGTAGTAATTATCTATATTTATGTAGATATACTTACTTACATGTTTATTTATATAGATATATGTTTAGTTACTATAGATAGATATATGCCTTCCTGGCTTTATATCATTATGATGAAAATACAGTTTGAAAAATATACAGGAGGGGAGATGGGGGAGGGTTGTGAAATTAATTGAGATAAGATGTCCTATAGAATTTCTATTTTTTTTAAAGATTTTTATTTTATTTATTTATTGGACAGAGAGAGAGCCAGCCAGCGAGAGAGGGAACACAGGCAGGGGGAGTGGGAGAGGAAGAAGCAGGCTCCCAACGAAGGAGAGCCTGATGTGGGGCTCGATCCCAGAACGCCGGGATCACGCCCTGAGCCGAGGGCAGACGCTTAACGACTGAGCCACCCAGGCGCCTCGAGAATTTCTATTTTAAAATGATTTTCATCATCAGTATGTTTCAAAATATAGGGGGGGGGAAAGAGAAAGAAAAGGATGCTACTCCCCTATCCCTGTGTTTGACCCTTCACTCATTTGTAGTGGGAAAATACCAGGAATGATTCACTCTCTGAATCAAAGTAATGATGGATACTTAGCCAAGTCACATCTTCAGTAGAAAATGTGTCTGTGATCTACAATAATATTTTTATGTTTTTACCATTTGTACGTAGAAGTCGTAACAGGCCCTGGGCTTGTACATTTCAGCACAAATGACTCAGCTTCCATCCTGCCAATCACCGTGTGCTTTTGTCCGGGGCTTTCCCGGACTTGGTCTGCTGCTGCTGCAGTCGGCCCTCAGTCAGTGATGGATGGGAGTTGGCATAAATACCCCAGCTCCCTTGTTCAAACTGCGATCACTCTGGGCCGTGTATTCTCTTCAGACCCCCCGAGCTTCCCCTGTAAAGTTAAGCTTGAGTTACCCATAGTCATAACTGGCTTCTCAGCCTCCCTCCTCAGCTGCCTTCTGGGCCTTACGTCACCTGCCCAGACCCCTCCTGGTGTCTCCTTCTCCACCCAAACAAGGTACCTTCGCTTGAATCTTGTCTAGGAAAAGAAAGGAAGACCAAGCAAACCAAAAAGAATGCTTATTGATGTGCTTACTACCCTGAATATTTGCCTAAATCACAATTTTTGATTTAGAGGAATCTGGATTATGGGGAATTTAAATTAAGTCCAAATGATCTGATCACGACTTAAATCACAAGCGATATAGATTCATCTTAAATCACTGCTGGTAATTGCTCCCTGTAATTTAGCACTATGTATACTGGTCACATACTGCCCTCAATATCCCTCTCCAACACAGTCTTCACTGCTCTTGTTTGAAAGAGTCTGGGTGAAGGAACTCCACAATGCAGTGTTCTTCCCTCCAGTAGGGCCTGGCCCTGCACTGAATTGAGGCTCACTGCCTATTGATTTGGCTGTCGTTTTAGTTTTGAAAACACATGCAGCATTTTAAGTGATTGTTACTCTAATAGAGCAGCCAGGATTTAAATGCAGATCAATCTGGGTTCAGAGACCGAGCTCCTAACTGGGTGCAGAACTGTGGAGCTGGCCTCTGAAAGGAGGAGGGAGGGCTGCTCCAAGCTGCTCTGTGGGCTGTGGCTGTGTTAATCTCACTGGAGTAAGGAGAGCAAATAAGGGATTAAGAAAGGGCTGGTGCCTGAGTCACCCCAGGGCAGTTCCAGGTCACATGCGCATCAAGGCTATGTGACATTTAGATGTCTCCGCTCACCCCAAGCCAGATTATCTTTTAGTCCTTGCTTGGCTCCCCACATGCACTTGGAAGCTCTTACGCATCCTCCTTACCCTTCAGAAAAAATAGATGATGAGTGTTCGATTGTGCACAAAACAGGCTTCCCCTGCTCAGCCAGACCTCAGGGAAGCCACAGAATCTTCTTCAGTGACCTGACTCCGGGGCTCTAGAAGCAAACGCTCTCTTTCCTTTCTTCTCTGTCCCTCTCTCATTTTCTCTTTCTCATTATCTCTCCCTCCTTCCCTTCTACACACCTTTTTCTTTACTACTTTGTAAGCAGCAAGAAAGCCCTGAGCCTTCAAAGCACGGTCTTAGCCACGTCTTTGGGTAAAGCATGTGACACCGGGCCACCCCTCAGACATTCTTTGCATCTCCCACCTCTCTGACCCACCCACCTTGCGTCTGGGTCTCTGCAGAGCTCTTAGTACGTCAGTTATCACGCCCAATGAGTCAGGTCTACCAAGAAGAGTCAGTTGTCCTAAAAATCTGATTCCCAGAACCACAGCAAGTGATTTCAGCTAATTTATTGGGATCAAAAGTTGGCAAATAACCATGATGTCTGAGGACAAGAAACTGTTACATAATCATCCTTCGGCGGAGACAATGGGGTCACATGTTTGCCCGTCTAATCACTGATCAGGGACATGTTTGATTGCAGATAATGTGCTCGCTGGCCCACAACTTAATTACTGAGTGTCTGAATCAACGAAGCTTTCGGATGTAGGTCTTGCCTAATGGTGCATCTGTTAGAGATCATTGCCTCCGTTCGGCCTCTAAACTAAAGGTCTGGGGGATACAATGGGTCATTGCCTGCGCTGTTCTCCATGACCTCTCACTGAAAAACATGCCAATTCCCACGGTTTATTTTTCCAGCCAGCAATAGGTGCTCTTGTTTATATCCAGGGCCAAATGGAAGGAATGACTCCAGGGGTACAGATATTGGTAAAGCCTCTGGTGGACGCACACTCTCCAAGGAAATTAATGCCACAGTCATTTCAGCATATCTGCAGCCAGAGTCCAGTTATCCAGATGGGAAGGTTCCAGAGCACAGAGAAGAGGGAGTTCCTTTCCCAGCTGATAAAGAAAATACATTGGGAAAAGTCTAGGGAAATAAGCAATAAGTAAAGTAGGGCCAAAATGTTCAGTCTGTGGGTTGGGGTCCCAGCAGTCGACCAGGATCTAACTACAGAGTATGGAGCCCAGTGTGTCTCATTAAGGGACGTCTCTCCTGGCTTTTCCCTCCATTCCAATTTCGCACTCCACATGGTTTACCTGGATTCCAAATAAAGCCCCCAACCCTCCCCCTCCTCAGCCATCATTTTCACCACCACTGTGCCTGGTGATGACTTCAAGATTTGGAAAAAAAAGAAGTTTGGGGTGTGGTTTTTTTGTTGTTGTTGGTGGTGGTGTTTTTTGTTTGTTTATGATTTAAGGAGTCTTGGTCTATACACAATTATTTAATCACTAAGGACAAGTATGCCAGTTTCCTTGCCTGCAAATTTAAATAAATTCTGCATGCCATGTTAAAGAAATTATAATAAAGATGGATTCACCCAGATTTTAGAACGCTAAGGAAATGCCTAATTTCCAAGATTGAGCAAAAATGTCCATGCCTTCATGGGTGTCCAGCCCCCTAGGAGTTGAGGTATTTTCTTTGGCTTCTTCAAATGTTCGTCACCTCCCACTGAATGCAGGAAAGCTCAGCTCAGGCTGGGTGAGGAGGGTGAGAGTTGCCTGAGCCCAAGAATCTTTCTTTGTGTGGTCAGAGTCAGAAGACATGGTATAAAACAAAGCCAAAAAAAAAAAATATATGAGTAAGGCACGAAACCTCCCCCTTTTTTTTCTTTTAATTAAAGCTGTAAAGCAGTGTGGCTTGGGTGAGTGTGTGCATTGAACATTGATGTGTTTCAGAATGCTTCTGAACAAATTCCTCCAGGACCCTGTCCTGTATAGTGCACCACAGATGTGTGAGCAATATTAAAAAGCAAGAATCGCTTCCAGAGAAGCCTAGAATTCTCATTTTGTTTGTCTAGAGACTATAAGCAGCCCACACTGAGGTAAAGTCCTGCCTGCACCCCCCCACCATTGCTCCGCCCAACTCAGGATCACATTTGGAAAATTAGGTTGTAGAGTGCAGACCTGCTTTTGTTTTGTAGCTCATCTGCAGGCCTCTGAAGCCCAAAGGGAAAGCCCCTTTCCCTGTGGAATCTGCATCTTGAATATATCCTCACTGAACCAGGGGAAGAGCTGGTCAGAAAAAAAGTGCCTTGTTATCTGTTGGTGCAGTCTCACCTAGTCAAGGGTAGCACTGAATTATTTTGCACAGAAGTCAAATGTTATAGGAGTGATTTTTCTCCTTTAATAAACAAGCATTGGGTTGAAGGATATGAGGCCAAGTGCATCCCAGAATCCAAAAATGATTGCTTAATTGAGGTTGTTTTTCTTTCTCTGAAGAACACCTTTAGGTGATGGTGGTGTTAAAGCTGTAATCTTATTTTACAGCTGAATCCCCTCTTTTATAATCAGCATATATATATTTTTTGACAGTGTGATTTGCCTTCCGTGCAGAATCTAAGCAGGTTTGGTCATTTGCTTAGAGAAAAAATGAACTCAGTATATGGCCTTGAATGGCTTTCTTCACCTAGCAACATGCAGGCGGGTCATGTTCTCTCCAAGTGGTGGTTCTGTGCGGGGCCTGTTGACTGTATACACAGTCGTGTCTGAACGTTATAGTAATATATCCTCTCCTTTAGAGAAGCGCAGAAATGTCATAACGGTATGTGAGGCCAGAAACTAGCTGTGGGCCACAGTGATGTCTACATTCAGCAGCAGGTTAAAATCCCAAGGGAACATCAATTACCAGGTTAAATGCGGTTTCTATTTCAAGCTAGATTGCAAAGCACTGGGTAATGCCACATGCCTTCAAGGGGGAACTAGTTATAATTGATCAACCTGAGGTTCTTGAGTCCAGATGAGCCCTGTTCTCATTCCTCGTGAGCCTTTCCATGTCTTATCTCAGAGGAGGGAGCCCTAATTCTAGGTCAGCCCAAGAACGTCAGAGTGGTAGCTTCATGGGATGGTACGTTCGGATTAGTAGTGTTCCTTATCAAAAATGAGAGGCTTGTTGTAAATCCTCTAGCTGTTCTAGTTAGAAATGAGGGATCCGTTTGAGTAATTATCACCCCCCACGTCCTGGGCCTAACTTTTAAAATTCTAGTTTGTCATTCAGCTACTCAGGAAGTAACCTTGGAAGCAAAGCCAATTACCTTCCAATCTGCGCTCTTAAAATGTAAAGATCATACCAAAAAAATGAGTGGTTGAGAAGACTTTGGAGAGCCCCGCTTATTCCAGATGGCTTCTGCTCCAAAGGGAGAAGCTTCCCAAGTGTCTCACACAGTCCTGAATGCCACTGGGCCTTCTCTTTCACTCACTCAAGCACAGTATAGGAAAATCCCATACGGGGAGGGAGCGAGGACAGGGGATGTGGTGGGGGTGTTGGAAGCAAGGTGATCTTCTGGGTGAATGTGCTGTGCCCCTCCCAGCACTTAGCATCAAGCCTGCCACAGAGTAGGCAGCCAGGCAGTGTGGGCAGAGCGACTGTGATCACACTCGAACATCCCCACCTGTCAGCAGAACATCTGACACTCGTACCACTTACAGCACTTGTACTAAAAACGCTATTGTACCTTATGCTTTACTTTAATTGCTCAAACTGATGTCATTCCTAGTTTTGTTCTCTCTCTCCTAATGAACCTTCAACTACTTGTATCTTATTTCTTCCCCATGGAAAAGTTGCATAATAATTGGTCGATTACAAATGTGTAAGATAAATAAGGCTGTTTCAACGTGATACACGGGTTTTTAAAGGGCCATTTAGCATGAAGCATGTGAATTTTTTTTTAAATAACTTCACTGGAAATAAACTGTCTTTTCCTACATTATACATGCTGGCCAATGAATGATAGAATGTGGAACTTGCTAAATCCCAAATACGGTGAATTTGCACCTTAACAAAATAAAATACATAGTAAATTAAAAGCTCTCCATAAATCCTCTGAATTTGTCTGATGCCTCTGGTCTGTATTATGCTGCACATTTGACTTGGGAGACTGCAGGAAAATTTGAAGACAGTTTTTGTAACATCCAACCAGAATGTCATTTTGAAACTGAACATGGATCATTTATAAATAAACAAAGGGAATACTGAGATTTAAAAAAAAAAAAACAAACCCTACCCAACTACCCTAATTAGGAAGGCGCGGAATGGCCCGAGGCAACACAATGCCATATTATTTAGGACCTGTTCTGCTGACAGAGGATTAGGCTGGCAGGTTTCGTTCTGACTGATATTCTCCTGCCGTGCATCTATATTAGATTTAGATCGCCAGGCTGAGCCACAGCCCGGAGAGCTACCTGGGACCGACAACCAGATGGCCACCGTTTCAAGAAAACCTAGACTCATCAGGCCCTACTGAACCTACAGCCTGTCACGTGTATGCACAATAGTCCTGCTTGGGGAAACTGATCTCTAGGAAACAGTAAAGCTAAAGGCTAATTTTTGCTTGAGAGTTTTAGAAGTATGTCCTTTTTTTTTTTTAATGGCAAGGCAAAAAGTCATGATGCTAAGGTCTCCGCATACCACTGTGCAGTTGCCCTGGCATCTGGAAAGATCAGAAGACTCTAGAGGGATACGGGTGACTCTTTTAGGTTTATGATGGTGTTGGCCACTGATTAAGTTTCATAGAGACTCTCCATCTTAGCAGCAGGAGACACATTTCGCCTTTCTTTAGACAGCTAAGGTATGATCTGCCCCTCTCTTCTATTCTGATCGTTCAGCCTTATTTTGTTGTGCCTTTTAATGAACTCTGTCCCCTCTGGGCAAAGGGAATTTCTGAGCCTCTATGGAAGTAAAATGCATTCACCATAAAGGTTATCCTTGGAAGAGGAACATCAACGATGCCCAGTTCCTAAGGCAATATTTAACCTCATTTGCAATAACCAGTCAGCCATAGTTTTATCCATGGTACCCAGTTATTCAGAAGGAGAAACCCCCATGTAAGCAATGTGGGATTTGGCTGGGTCTTTTTTTTTTTTTTTTAAGATTTATTTATTTATTTATTTATTTATTTATTTCAGAGAGAGAGAGAGAATGAGAGTGCGAGTGGAGGAAGGGGAGAGGGAGAGAATCTTCAAGCAGACTCCCCACTGAGCATGGAGACCAACATGGGGCTCCATCTCAGCACCCATGAGATCATGACGTGAGCCAAAACCAAGAGCTAGACGCTTAACCAACTAAGCCACCCACACGCCCCTGGCTGACTCATATCTCACTTCTCTCCATGTAACGGAAAATGTAGCCATCTGAAGATATGAAAATTAATTTAGTCTAGATTCACATTTTATATTTACTCAAGTGTGAACTCATAAAAAGTTTATTGATATAATTTAGGATGTGAAGAACCAAAATACATTCCAAATATTGATCAAAATTATGTGTGAAGTAGTTTAGATAACTTCCTATCAAAATCGTTGTTATGCATATTGCCCTATCCCTCTCTGTAAAATCCTATTCCTCCTCAAAAGCACACCCTCTAGTTGAATTCTTGAGCTGATTTGCTTTGCAAGGTGCCAAACATGAAGATAAAGAAGTGAAGCCAACTAGAGGCAGAGATATAAATGTACAAACAAGACATTTCTGCTAGAGTCTCAGGCATTCAGAAAGTTCATAATCTTCATACAAATATATAAATTTTTTCATGAGCTATTTTTATTTGAATCTATTCTTTTCTCTTCAGTTCTTCACATCAAGCCTGAAAAGAAAAAAAAAAGGAAGAATTAGTTTTGTTTTCATGAGATACATTTAGGGACAGCTTGAAAAGCAGTATGATAAGTAAAAGTCAAAATTGAAGACCTTATTTTCACTTGGAAACTTCATCTCTTGATTCCATGAATGTAAAGTGAACTATGAGTAGGTGTAGCCATCAGCTTTGGCTCTAGTGATTTAAGTAATTCTGAAAGGAGTAGAGTATAATGCTAACATTATGTTGATGACTTGCAAGGCCTTTGGTGCCTGTGGTAAATTTGCAATCATGGCTCCAGTTCTCCACCCCTCCCTGTATCCATCCCCATGGCCATGTAACATTTTAGTTTCCTATCGTAGATGGGGTATAAATTCCTCATGTCTGAGTTTGGCCATGAGACTTGCTTCAGCCAACAGAATGAGGCAGAAGTGATGATTTGCCAGTTCTGACTCTGGACCTCAAGAGGTGTCACCTGTGTTTGCTACCTCTCTTCGACATCTGCCATTGGCCTGCCCACTGATCCAGGAAAAGGATGAGAAACATGTGCAGCTGAGCCACCCCAGCTAGCATGCCCCAACCAAGCCCTGTCTAGCCAAGCCCCCTGCTGATACAGATGCGTAAGTGAGCCCAGCCTAAATCAGCTGAGCCACGAACACAGGAGTCAGGATAATAAATTGTTTTGTTCTAAGCCATTGGATTTGGCTAATGGATATGGTGCCCTGTCTTTTAAAATCTCTTGGAATGCAAAGATCATTTGATGTTATTTACATGTTTGTTTTCCATTATTCCTGGGTGTCATTTCTTCTATTCCATACTTACGTGAACAGGTTGAAACTTTTCTAACAAGTGGAATGCTCACATTTTTTTATTGTCAGTGGCTAGAGAAAGAAAATTCCACAAACAAAGGCCCTTCGCTGCTGTGGCAGACACTAGAGCTTGGGTCTCACCATATCCATTCTCAACTACCTTCACACTTGTTTTTCTCTACTACAAAGGCTGGTGGCCAAACACTCTACCTCCCGGTATCTCTTCAAGGTAGGAGTAGCCAGGAGACGCAGTCGTGGCCGGTGAGCCCTGAGGAGAGTTCTGTAGCAGAGGTCTTTAAGAAAGCTTTGCTTTCCGGTGTTTCTTCTTAGAGCCCACTGTGTCATTTATGGCATTGCTGTAATGCGGTTTTTGTTTATATGGGCATACCTCATTCTCTCATGCTTCATTTTATTGCACTTTGCAGATACTGCATTTTTAACAAACTGAATGGTTGTGGCAACCCTGTGTCAAGCATGTCTATTGGCGCCATTTTCCCAACAGCATTTGCTCACTTCGTGTCTCTGTCATTCTGCCTTGCTCCCAATCTTAAGGGGAAAGTGTCTGGTTTTTAACCAGTATGTCTTCTGTGCACTTTGGTAATCCTCACAATAACATATAGCATTTGCATTGTTAATTTGTTATGGTGATCTGTGATCAATAATCTTTGATCACTGTTTTGGGGTGCCATGTACCATGCCCGTATAAGATGGCAAACTTAACAAATGTTGTGTGTGTTCTGACTGCTCCACCGACCAGTCCCTCCCCCGTCTCTCTCGCTTTGGGCCTCCCTATTCCCTGAGACATAACAATATTGAAATTAGGCCAGTTAATAACCCTGCAATGTCCTCTAAGTATTCAAGAGAAAAAAAGGGTCATTCGATGCAGCAAACTTCTCTGTTGTCTTATTTTAAGAAGTTACCACAGCAATTTTGATGAAGTCCCATTTATCAGTTTTTTTCTTTTATGGATTGTGTCTAAGAATATTTTCTCCAAAGTTGTATTCTAAAAGTTTTAAAGTTTTACATTTTACATATAAATATATGATTCATTTTGAGTTGATTTTTGTATAAGGTGTGAGGTTTCAGTTAAAGTTCTTTTTCTGCCTAAGGATGTCCAATTTCTCCAGCACCGTTTGTTGAAAAGACTATCGTTCCTCCATTGAATTGCTCTTGTACCTTTGTCAAAAACCAGTTGGGCAGATTTATGTGGGTCTGTTTCTGGGCTCACTCTTTCATTCCCTATGTGTCTATGTGTCTATTCCCCTACCGATAGCACCCAGTCTTGATTACTGGAGCTACTATATAATAAGCCTCAAAATCACGTAAAGAGATTTGTGTGTTGATCTTGTATACCGCAACCTTGTAAAACTCACTTATTAATTATGGGTGTGAAATAAGTCAAGCAGAGAAAGACAGTTATCATATGGTTTCACTCATTTATGGAACACAAGAAATAGGAAGATCGGTAGGAGAAGGAAGGGAAGAATGAAGGGGGCGTAAACAGAAGGGGGAATGAACCATGAGAGACTGCGGGCTCTGGGAAACAAACTGAGGGCTTCAGAGGGGATGGGCTGGGGGATTGGGATAGACTGGTGATGGGTAGTAAGGAGGGCAGGTATTGTATGGAGCACTGGGTGTTATAC
This sequence comes from Ursus arctos, assembly GCF_023065955.2. Lineage (NCBI taxonomy): Eukaryota > Metazoa > Chordata > Mammalia > Carnivora > Ursidae > Ursus > Ursus arctos. The sequence goes on from NC_079873.1 coordinate 17,296,433, forward strand.
GCCAGTAATGAATCATGGAACAGTGCATCGAAAACTGGGGATGTACTATATGGTAACTAATATAACAAAATAAAAATTATAAAAAAATAACAATTATACACTGAAAACATTATCAACAGCAGTCAGCACAGGCTCTCATATTTCTTTAGCATTTTTTGTTTTTTTAGAAACTCAGTTTTCTGTCCATGCCAGTCACCAAGAGGAAGCAAGATGCCAACTCCTTCCCAGCCCAGGAGCTCTGGCTGAAATGCATTTTGTTGACCAGCAACTTCCCAGCCTCATCCGGGCCCACCAGCCAGTCTGTATCTGACCACTCTCCCTCATGCACCCTGCACTCTGAGTTTGCTGGACATTTACTGCTTCTGTAACACGAGAAGAGCCCTCAGGCTTCTCCCTCCGTGCTTATAACTTTGGACTAGAAGCCCCCGCCCCCCCCATGACTCCACATAACACGCTGTGTTGTAATAATCTGTTCTATGCATCCTGTCTGTCCTCTCATGTCTTTCCTACATAGTTGTCCTGCCACGAGGCTGTCACCTCCGGGAGCGCGTGATCATGTCCTATTCATTTCCACATCCCACTGCCTATCACAGCACCTGGCGCGTAGCAGGGCCCTGAGGACTGACGAATGGGACCACTGGGGAAGCGAGAACAGGAGGAGAACCAGAGTTGGAGTTACAGCCAAAGCCACATTCGTCAATGTGAGGCAGCAGGAATGAGTGAGGGGCCACGCAGTACACCAGGAGTGTTGATTTGCTATGCCGTGTCCCCATGGTGCTGTCACATCTGCCCTGGGCCCCGGCTCCAGCCCCATCGTGGTATGCTCAAGCCATTTGACAGCTGTGGTGACTGTGCTGGGTGACATATGGCCAGTCCCTCTGGCTTAGTGAGAGGCCCATGACAATCTGCCCTTGGAGCTGAGACATTCCTTCGGCTTCTCTGAGCAGCGTGGAAGGAGTGATGAGTCACAGCAAATTGTCACTGAAGCATCTTCTATGAGGTGTGATTTCTCTCCCAGAAGTGTCCAGACCATGAAGTACCATCTGCAACCCAGGAATGGGAGTCATTTCTGTGACAGGCTTGATCTGGACTTTGACCACCCCATATGTGTCCCCAGTAGATGAAATTATGGCTATACTGAGAAATGTAGGATGAGCCATTTGCAGTGATCCTTCAGTGACTATTTAAAAGCCCTAAGGCACCCCTCACGACTGGGGTGAACTTGTGGACCTCCGACTTTGAGACAGTTTTGGAAATACAAAGAAATGTTAACCCAGTCTTCCCAGATCATTGTCGCCACTTTAAGAGGGCCAGATGATTTAGAAAAACAAACACATGGAGTTCTTTATGTGACACTCTTCCCAGGGGAACTGTGCTCTTTCCCCTTCACTTGCTGTGCCCACAAGCCATGGGAAGCATGGGGAAGCTGATGGAAGAGGGTGCCGCTGTGCCCAAATCATCGGCCTGTGCTTCAGATGGGAGTGGAGAAACAGCTGATGGTGATGGCGTCAGTTTTGACCACCTACTGTGTGCCACTTGACACAGTTACTTCATTTACTCTACAGTGTGAAGTCAGTTTGCCCTTGGAGGAGGAGTTAGGCAGGAGGCAGCAGATGGGACAGAGGAGTCATGGCCGTTGTCCTTCTGCACACCACCCTGCCCCCCTCAGCTTTCCCTCTCCCTCCTGGGTCCCAGTGGAATCCAAGAGGACCCAGCAACCCTGGACACAGGACACTGTGGATGGCCACGGTCACATAGGGTCCTTCCAGCCCTGCAAAGCCCCCAAAGGACCAGAGACTCCATCCTTGGCCTTGTGGGACTGTGTGTTCTCGGAATACCTGTCGGTTACTGGAATACAAGAATGCAAGAATTCGGAGACTTGGGGTCAGGGCTCCATTTTACAAATGGGAACAATGGGAAAGGATCCAGAGCTAAAATTGCTCATGCCGCAAAGCACACTTGTTTGTCGGGTTGTTGGAATGCAAGTGTGTTGGGCGGCATCCAAGGCCACACCGCTTTGCTGCCTAGACAGCAGCTCTCAGCTACTCTGCTGTCTCCTGTTCTCCTGTAGGGACATTTGTGAGAATGATGGGGAATACGAGGCACTCTGCTGAGAAGTCACTCTCCACACCTTTTGTACCCAAATCAAAAAGACACAGAGGCCCCACTTGAAGTTTACACTTGGGAAAGACACACCTTGGCTGGTACAGGGGTGATACACCAGATATCTCCCTTGTATCACACTAAGTCCAGGCTGAGGAGCATGTGATGTTTACGCCTGGCCATGACCCATTTATAGCTGTGTTAGTCATAGTGGCCACGGCCGCTCATACATCATTTATGAAATGGAGTCCACTCAACACTTGTCTGCATTTAGTCCTTTAACCAGACACTCGGGGACTGTGCAGTGATTACTTCCTCCTGAGTGGTGCTAAATCATAGAGCCATAAACACAGTGACACTCAAAAGTAGTCAAGACTTTTCTCATATTCTGTCATATTCTGTCTGGTTCCATATGCAATGGCTGACCATGCACCCAGAGCAAACTGAAGGAAGCTTTGGAGTTGGTTGGAGGGCATTGGTAGGGTCCTCTAGAGTTGATAAAGAGCCTTCACACACATTGGCCCATGTAGATGACCACATGGAGAGGAAGGCGGTACAATCTACGACTGTGGTTCCTCTGGAACGTCACGCACCCAGGTCAGGGAAACCGGAGGAAGTGCGCCGCCTGGAATTGCATTCAGCTTAACTCCAAACCTGGACTTCTCTTTTATCCCAAACAGCCACTCATAAGGTAAAAGAAACAAAACTCTAAGTAAAAATTTTAAAGACTTTTTTCTTAAACCATGAAGCGTCCACCCAAATTGACTTTTGTGCATCACGATGCCTTTGGTGGAGAGAGCGAAAATGGAAATGTTTCTACGAATAACTAGTAAAAGCAGGGAAGACGAGAAAAAGCCCAAAGAGCAGGACATTTCTTTTTTTGTAAAATTCTGCACCTAAAATCCAGATTCAAACAGGGTTCTGTGCTGGACATGGAGAATTTGAGTAAGGAAAAGGCAAATTGTGTGTCCAGGTCAAATCTCACTAAAACAAGTTCAGATGGGTTTTTTTTAATCCTATTGTATTGAGAATTTGTTGTACTGGACAATCAAGCCAGAGTTGACAGCCGGCAGCTGAGAAAACATTGAGCTTGTTTGGGGAGATCTTAGTGGAGAAAAGGGGCATCAGCCGAGACCAGTCACCACTGGCAGCTCCTGGTTTTATGGTCAGTTTCTCTCTATCCAGCAGAGCACAGACCTCCCTGTTTCTAAAGGGGCCAGTGACTTACAGGACAAACACTGACCCAAGACTTTGCACGCAAAGCAGAGCCCACTAACACCAAAGGTAGACAAAGTGATAAAACAAATGGAGTAGACTGCTGTCTTATCCAAGCAATTCTCAGAGGTTCCAAAGATGGCGAACCCCTTCTGTGTTGTTTAGGCATGAACATTCAAGGCCTAGAGACAATGGTGCTTGCATCAGAAATATCCAGCATCCTCTTAGAACCATCTGGCAACAGATTTGTGGCAGTCACAAGTTCTGGAACACCAAATGGTAAACCAATTACTTGACATAAGGTTAACAGAACCGATAAAATAAATATACTGCTCTTTGTCTCTCTCCTGTAAAGCATCCTGGAACACACATTACCATGGAGACCACCTTAGAGCTGACTGACCTTTTTTGTCTGTTTTTACAGTAACTGATGATGGTACCAAGAGGTCCAAGGACTCGGTATTCAAATAAAAACCTGGCATTTGATGTTCCATCAGGCAAAATTAGAACTACAAAGCTTTAAAACTATTTTTGAAGATGAGCAGAACTAGAATTGTAGTACTGCTCTTCATTTTAGAAATTAGGAAATTAAAATCCAGAGGGGTTGACTCACTTGTCCAAGGTCAGACAAACTAGTCAATGGCTGGTCCAGGATTAAAAAGCCTGTCTGGAGCTCTTTCTCCCACGCTAAAACTCTTTTTCAAAACTCATATAAAAGGGGCACAAGTCATCTGTACATGTTGACAGTATTGGAGGCACCTTGCAGGAACAAATGATACAAAGAAATAGATCTGTAGGGGCGCCTGGGTGGCTCAGTCGTTAAGCGTCTGCCTTTGGTTCAGGTCATGATGCCAGGTCCTGGGATCGAGCCCCGCATCGGACTTCCCTGCTCGGTGGGAAGCCTGCTTCTCCCTCTCCCACTCCCCCTGCTTGTGTTCCCTCTCTCACTGCCTCTCTCTCTCTCTCAAATAAATAAATAAATCTTAAAAAAAGAAATAGATCTGTAGTGTACCAATAATTGACTTAAACAGTCTTGTCCTTGTTCTAATGGACACCAAAATTTAACTTAAAAGGTATTTCTTGCCTTCTCAGAATTTAGCAGGATTTCTTTTTAATATTTTTCGTTGAGTAAATGCACAAATCTTAAGTGAACAACTTGATGGGTTTTTTCTATGTATCTGTGTATACAGCATGTATGGCTTTTATTTTTACATAGCTTTTCAACACTATTTTATCTGCCAGCATATCCTCAAGGGTTGGTTGGTTGGTTGGTTGGTTTGAGAAATACTAGTTCCAAGAGACAATAAAACAGGTTTCACTTTTGAAAGAAAAGGAGGGGAGGGGAAAAAAAAAAAAGAAACTTTCCATGGTCAGATAAATGGAAAAATACTGGGCTAAACAAAGATAAAGCATTTTTTAAGTTTTAGGGCTCCTCAGAGCTTTATTTTCTTTCTTTTTTTTTTTAATTTAAATTTTAGTCAGTTAACATACAGTGTAATATTGGTTTCAGGAATGGAATTCAGTGATTCAACACCCAGTGCTCATCACAAGTGCCCTGTTTAATCCCCATGATCCAGCCTAGCCTGTCCCCCACCTCCCTCCCTCCAGTAATGCTCAGTTTGTCCTCTATCATTAAGAGTCCTTAAGGCTTGTTTAGCTCTCTCCTTTTTTTTTTGTTTGTTTGTTTAGCTCTCTCCTGTTTCCCCCTTCCCCTATGTGCATCTGTTTTCTTAAATTCCACATATGAGTGAGATCAGATTGTATTTGTCTTTCTCTGACTGACTTATTTCACTTAGCATAATACCCTCTAGATCCATTCACACCCTTGCAAATGGTAAGATTTCATTCTTTTTTATGGCTGAGTAATATTCCATTGTATGTATACCACATCTTCTTTATGCATTCATCAGTCAGTGGACATTTGGGCTCTCTCCATAGATTGGCTATTGTTGATAATGCTGCTATAGACATCAGGGTGCATGTACCCCTTCAAATCTGTATTTTTGTATCTTTTGGGTAAGTACCAAGTAGTGCGATTGCTGGATCATAGGGTAGTTCTATTTTTAAATTTTTGAGGAACCACCATACTCTTCTCCAGAGTGGCTGCACCAGTTTGCATTCCTACCAACAGTGTGAGAGGGTTCCCCTTTCTCTGCATCCTTGCCAACACCTGTTGTTTCTTGTATTGTTAATTTTAGCCATTCTGACAGGAATGAGGTGATATCTCACTGTGGTTTTGATTTGCATTTCCCTGATGTCAAGTGATGTTGAGCATCTTGTCATGTGTCTGTTGGCCATCTGGATGTCTTCTTTGGAAAAGTGTGTATTTATGTCTTCTGCCCATTTCTTAACTGGATTATTTGGTTTGGGGGTGTTGAGTTTAATAAGTTCCTTTTAGATTTTGGATACTAACCCTTTATCAGATATGTCATTTGCAAATATATTCTCCCATTCTGTTGGCTGTCTTTCAGTTTTGCTGATTGTTTCCTTTGCTGCGTAGAAGCTTTTTATCTTGATGAAGTCTCAATAATTCATTTTTTGCCTTTGTTTCCCTTGCCTTTGGAGATGTGTCTAGTAAGAAGTTGCTCTGGCCGAGGTCAAAGAGGTTGCTGCCTGTGCTCTCGTCTAGGATTTTGATGGTTTCCTGTCTCACATTTAGGTCTTTCATCTATTTTGAGTTTATTTTTGTGTATGGTGTAAGAAAGTGGTCCAGTTTCATTCTTCTGCATGTGGCTGTCCAGTTTTCCCAACACCATTTGCTGAAGATACTTTTTTCCACTGGATATCCTTTCCTGCTTTGTCGAAGACTAGTTGACCATAGAGTTGAGGGTCCATTTCTGGGTTCTCTATTCTGTTCCATTGATCTATGTGTCTGTTTTTGTGCCAGTACCATACTGTCTTGATGACTACAGCTTTGTAATATAACTCAAAGTCTGGGATTGTGATGCCTCCAGCTTTGCTTTTCTTTTTCAGAGTTGTTTTGGCTATTCGGGGTCTTTTGTGGTTCCATACAAATTTTAAGATTGTTTGTTCTAGCTCTGTGAACAATGCCATTGGTATTTTGATGGGGATTGCATTAAATATTTAGATTGCTTTGGATAGTACAGACGTTTTAAAAATGTTTGTTCTTCCAATCCATGAGCATGGAAGGTTTTTCCATTTCTTTGTGTCATGTTCAATTTCTATCATAAGTGTTCTAGAGTTTACAGAGTACAGACAGATCTTTTACCCTCAGAGCTTTAAATATACAGATGTATATTGTGTGTTTTGGGGTGGGAATGACACCATATAGCGTTTTCAAAATTTATTTTATTACTGAATCATTCTTCTGGTTTTCTACTGTTTGTATTCTTTTTTCATTAATCATTTATTAATTCACAAATAGTGACTGTAGTATTTCATCAGGTGAATACACTAGAGTTTACTTAATCATAATCCTATTAATGGGGATTTGGGTTTTTAATCAGTTTTGCTATCATAAATGAACAAAGCTTTTTCCACATGAACATTTTCTTTAGGATGGCTTCCAACAAGGCCTAACTGGGCTGGAGGAGATAGAAATTCTTAATGGCTGGAACTTTCTCCGTTTACTAAGCCCCACACCCTCATTGTGTAGGCTGGCAGGGTGCCTCCTATACAGAAGACACTCAATACCTATTGAGGGAATAAGCAAGTGTCTGCTTCATGATCATTTTCCCACTCATCTTGGTGGATATTATAAGAGGAAAATTGGTAACTCTTTTTTCATGGAGCAACCCTTTGATTACTAGTGAGGCTGCACATTTTCTCTTGCTTCTCTAATTATACATCCACTTTTGTGAATTGTGAGTTCATTTCCTTTATCTGTTTATCTATTAAGGTGTTAGTGTTTTGCTTCCCAATTTTCATGGGCTCTTTATATAATTGCACATTTCATGCAAAACAATTTTCTTGATAGAGCTTGCTGTTTAATGTTTGGAATTTTTTCAAGTACAGGCATTTTTTTAAACTAGTAAGATTTTGAGGGATGATTCTGCTGGCTCTTCTTTTTTTAATTAAAGTGGGGGTTTAAATTGTTTTTATTTGACTGGAGTTGACATGCAATGTTACATTAGCTTCAGGTGTACACCATGTGTGCTTGAGCAAGTCTATACGTTATGCTGTGCTCACCACAAGTGTAGCTCCCACATGTCACCAGAGCTCTTACAATATCACTGCCTATATGGCTTTTACTTCTTTAAGAAGTTATCTGGGGAAGGTTAAACCAATGCCTTCATTTTTTTTCCTCAAATTATTCCAACCATGATTTTTAGTTAGTTATAGCCAAATCCTACCTTTTGAAGCCATCATCACAGGACCTGAATTCTATCATCTCAAAAGTGATAAGAGGTCAAAAAAGAAGGATGTTCATGGGAAGGAAGGAAGCATCACTTTGGAGATGTGAGGTCACATTTATAGGCTTTTGGAAATCACTCCCAAAGCTGTAGGGCAGGTTGTTTTTAAACTATCCAGAACATGAAGCATAAACTTGGCTGCAAATTAGAATCACCTGGAGAGTTTTTCAAAATCCCAAGGCCCCAGCTGCCCCCAGACGCATGACATCGGAGTCTCTAGGGGTGTGATCCATATTCTTTAAAGTCCCCCCGAGGCCTCTGATGTGCAGGCAGGGTTGAGAACCGCTGGCCTAGAAGGCCTTCTCAGACTTTAATGTCCATAGGAAGCATCTAGGGATCTTGTCACACTGCAGATTCTGCCTCAGGAGGTCTGGGGTGGGGCCTAGGTTGTATATTTCTAGCGAACCTCCCAAGAGATGCTGTTGCTTTCGGTCCATGGACCACACTTTGAGAATCCAGAGTCTAGAGGAGTCGTTCTCAAGGTGCGGGGTGGTATTTTGCCCCCTCCCACGGACATTTGGCAATATGTAGAGACATTTTTGGTTATTCCATCCAGGAGGAGGAGGTGCCAGTGGTGTCTGGTGGATAGATGCCAGGGATGCTGTAAGCATCCTACAGGGCCTGGGACAGCCCCCACCGCAAAGAGTTATCCCCCCCAAATGCGAACATTGCTGAGGTTGAGAAATGCTTCTGTGAAAGAAAATGATCCCAAACCTGAGCTGGGACAGCTGTGTGCTCTGGTGTGATGAGTGGTCCCTTCTGGGGCATTTCTGATAAAACATGTGAATGATTGTCTGATCAACTTTAATTAGATTAAGAGCCCCTTCTGGGAAATTAGATTTACCTGCCTCACTACATTAGCCTTGTAACAGAGTTTAATGACCACTTCTACCTGGTCTAACAGGGTTATCTAACCACATTATTTCCTATTCCAAGTCTTTGAACTAGCCTTTTGAAGCCTCGCCAATCAACTTTGTTTTTGTTTGTTTTATTGAAGTATAGTTGACACACAGTGTTGCATTAGTTTCAGGTGGACAACGTCGTGATTCCACACGTCTGTACGCTCTACTGTACTCACAGGTGCAGCTGCCGTCCGCGGCCGTGCAGTGCTATCACAGTGCCACTGACTGGGTTCCCTGTGCTGTACCTTCCATCCCCGTGACCTATACGTTTCACGACTGGAAGCCTGTACCTCCCCCTCCCCTCTTTAAGCAACTTTGAAACAAAGCTTTGACATGTACTTGCAATCAATTCACCAGAGAAATCCCTTCTACACCCTTTGCCTTGCCAGCCTCCAAACTAGTTCCCAGGTAGGAGCCTGTTCATATGTTCAGCTACTGTTTACTGAGTACCTACTGTGGAGGCATTTTAGCCCAGACTCGGCCTTCAGATCCCGGCTCTCCTGCTTCCTAGCCGTGCCACCTTGGGCAGGCATTCTCTTGAAGTGCAGGAGACTAATAGCATCAAGCTTCTAGGGTTGTCGGGAGCAGAACTTATTAAAGCATTTAGCAGAGTGCCTCCCATGTAGTAAAAGGAGAAAAAAAAGCTTACAAGTCCCACAAAAAGCTTCTAAGTCAACACATCTCTTCCTCCCCCTCTGCCTTCCAAACAAGATTCAGTCTTTGTCATCTTGGCTTGAAGCTCTTTGTGGTGCTGATGGTTGGTGGAGGTCTAAGTGGCTGGAGTAGAGAATTGAAAAGAGTCGGGGCACCTGGGTGGCACAGCGGTTAAGCGTCTGCCTTCGGCTCAGGGCGTGATCCCGGCGTTCCGGGATCAAGCCCCACATCAGGCTCCTCCGCTATGAGCCTGCTTCTTCCTCTCCCACTCCCCCTGCTTGTGTTCCCTCTCTCGCTGGCTGTCTCTATCTCTGTCAAATAAATAAATAAAATCTTTAAAAAAAAAAAGAAAAGAAAAGAGTGAACCAAGGGGCGCCTGGGTGGCTCAGTCTTTAGGCAGCTGCCTTCGGCTCAGGGCGTGACCCCAGAGTCCTGGGATCGAGCCCCACATCAGGCTCCTCCGCTGGGAGCCTGCTTCTTCCTCTCCCAATCCCCCTGCTTGTGTTCCCTCTCTCACTGGCTCTCTCTCTGTCAAATAAATGAATAAAATCTTTAAAAAAAAAAAGAAATTAGCAATCTGATCATAAAATTTGTATGGACATACAGAGGATAGCCAAACAATTTTTTAAAAAAAAGAAAAGAAAAGAGTGAACTGAGTCAAAATTACAGAAAGAAAAGGGCTGGGGAAGTCAGTGGATAACTGGATTTGGGAGAAATAATGAAGAGATAGTTGGGGTAAGAAGTCTGTGGGGTAAAGGGATCTTGGGCTGATCATGAATCAAGAGACTCTTGGGGGAGTTCTACTGTGTGTTTTACAATGTAAATCCTTCTTAGATGAAGATCTGCATTCATTTTTGAGGCCATTTTTGGCAACCAATTTATGCTTCTTTCCGATGTGGTTTGGGGCTTATATGTGCTTAAATGGTCTTAAAGGTGGACACCAAGATGCCTGGCTTTAATTTGATTACATCATATGTCAGAAAATGTACTAGGCACTGTGGATACCCTAGGGGACAAATTATCTCCCTTCAAGGAACTGAACATCTAAAAGGACAGTCAGATAATAAAAAAAATGGTGGCTGCCGTGGGTGCTATCCAGTTAAGAGGCCATGGAAGGGCTTTTCAGAAATTGTATTTAAACTGAGACCGAATGAGGGGTGGGAGGTAGCCAGCTAATGGGTCTGAAAGAAAGACTTGAAAAGAATATTCTGAGCATGTACAGCAGCCTCATGTCAGCATGGCACCTTCATGAACTCGGACAAGTTCACTAGGGTTGGAGCAAGGAATTCTCTCAGTGGGCAGAAATGCAAGATGGGGAAAAACTGGTGAGTGCGAGCCAGTTAATGCGGCCCTGGGGGTGGTGGGGAGCCACTGAGGGACGTTCAGCAGGCAGTGACATTATCACTTTTGTGATTTTTCTTTTTTTTCTCTTTTGAAAGGTCTGTTGACTGCAGGGCTCTGGCAACTAAAAACAAGTGAGAAAAGGCTTTCAGAAGTGAAGTGCACAGGTCACTTTGACAGCTGTGCGCCATTAATGCTCCAATTGTCCAGTGAGGTCACCTGTGTGACAGCAACAAGAATGGCGGGTGAATGGAGTTTGCAAACCCTCTTTCAAGGTGAGGAGAGGGGTCAAACATGTCAGAACCTCCTAGCACTTGTCCAAGGACTCTTGCCTGAAGATTGAGAAAGGAGGCCCTTCACCATTAGCAAAGGCCCAAAGCCTCCTCAGTGAAGCCGAAGCGTTTCAGCTCCAGATATGAGACTTGCATCAAAGGCTTAGGAAAATTCCCATGGGCCACACAAGCATTACCCGGAGAACTAAATATGAAACAAATCTCGAGTGACCACAGACTGCTGGGCAGGCAATGGGAGCTCATACTGAGCTCTCACCTGTCAGTTCACAATATTTTGTGGGTGAGGAAGATTCTGAGCTTAAATAGAGCAGAAATGGACAGTCTCTCCGATCCCATGGCTTAATTTATTGAATAGGGGAATAAGCCTTGGGAGGGACACAGATCCGCTCCTAACGATTTAACCATTAATAAAGCCCTGCTATAAATGGAACTCAGGAGAGAACGTAGCGTGGCAGAGGGCAAAGAAGTGGGCCCCATTAGACAAAATAGGTCAGGCAGGGAGAAAGTCGTCATATCTCCTGACTAGTTGTGGTGATCAGAGATGACAGGCCTTGTCGTTTTTTAACTGATAGAGAAGGGATAGAGAATAAAGAAGAGATTTTTTTTCTTATTGTTATCTTTCTTAGAAGATGGCCATTTCAAAGAGGATCCTGAAGAGAAAAGAACTGATAATATTGATCAGTTCTGAGTTTTGTGCTTAAAAATCTGTGTGTGTGTGTGTGTGTGTGTGTGTGTGTGTGTTTTCAGAGACTTAATTTTTACAGAAAAAAATTCTGTGATACTCCTAGGGAGTCCCCATGGCCAGATCACTGTCTTTTATCTGGGATTAATGAGACCCAAACTCCTAAGGAGTATGGCCTTGCCATTGGTTTGATTGTTGGTGATACTTTCTGCTTTTTTCTTATTTCTTGTTTTCTTTTTCTTGTTTTTGTTCTTGTTTCACCCTCAGAAATCAAAAGAAAGAGCAGGAAAACATCACAATATGGGAACAAGCCGAGGAGAGAGAACAGCATGCAAAAGGTAAAATTTATCCCTCAAACACTGGATTTTTAGTTCTCTTCTGGATTTGCCTTCCCTTAGAGTTTCTGCTTTTTTCTCCCTCCTTCTGGAGCACTTCCTCCCTAATGACTCAAGGAAGTGAAGAAAAACCTTCCCTGAGTTCTCGGAACATACATTTTGCTTATACGTTGTCTGGTTTCTGAAGGCTTCCTCTGTTAAAAACATCAGGGAAACCGGCTTCACATTTGGAAATAATCTTTCTAATCTTCCCAAAGATAAACAACATTTGGTGTTTTAAATAAATACAAGAAATTGTGGGTGGTAAGGATTAGTGGGGTTGAAAGAAAAACAAATAATGAAATGTTAAGGCTATGTGACTTCGGACAAACCTCACTTCTCTGGACCTCAGTGTTCTCATTGGTTTAAAAAAAAAAAAAACGGTGCTATTGCAGGCATCCTCCCAGGTGGTGCCCAGTGAATCTTGCCTCCTGGTATTCATACCAAACAGGACTGACCAGGGTAATCAATAGCATATTACACAAATGACTGAGTGTGACTTCTAAGGCTAGGTCATAAAAGCCACTCTTGGATCACTTGCTCTGGGGGGACGCCAGCCACCATGCTGTGAGGGCACCAGTGGTGAGGTCCACATGGGAAGGCGCCAAGGTCTTCTGATAAGTCATCACCCATTAACCAGTGGCATGAGGGCACCATCTTGAAGGTGGATCTTTCCATCTTTCCATCTTAGTCAAGGCTTTAGAGGACTGTAGTCCCAGCTGACATTCTGACTGCAACCTCATGAGGGACCCCAGGCTAGAACCACCCAGCTCAGCCACTTCTAAATCTCTGACCCACAGAAACTCTGAGATAATATTTATTATTGTTTTAAGCTGCTGGGTTTGGGGTTATTTGTTATACAGCAATAGATAATACAGTTGCTCAGACTGACGGTTACCAGAAGAGAGGTGGGCAGGGGGATGGGTGAGACAAGTGATGCAAATGAAGGAGGGCACTTGTCGTGATGAGCACCGGCTGTCGTATGGAAGTGTTGAATCACTAAATTCTACACTTGAAACTAATACTGCATTGTATGTTAACTAGCTAGAATTTAAATAAGAACACACACACACACACACACACACACACACACATATATATGTAATACAGTTACTATAAGCCAAGTCCAGCTCTTGTATTTTACGTGTCAATGAATATGTGTTATTGGTGGGAAGCATAAGAAAATGGCACTTATGTCAAAAACCAGATCCTTAGCCACAGGATAGGAACATACTGCTTCGGGCATTTCTGAAATGGTGAGTAGCCAGACATTAGAGACCTGGCATCCTGAGAACGCAGGCATTCAGTTTTGTGGGAGCAGGCCAACAAAGCTGACTGATCTTTGACTGAAGCTTACAGTGCAACAGTTCAGCACTCGGCGATTCGTCTTTGCACATGATACCAAAACATAACCCCCTGTATTACGTTTACACCCAGAGACTGAACAAGTTAAAAGAAACTCCAATGGAATGGGTCTTACTTGGACTCTCCTCTCGATGAGTCACTCCAAAGGGTGCAACTGGGATTATTTGGAGAGAACAGCAGCCCTGGCAGTTTTTAGAGTGAGATGCATTGGGACAGGGCTTAAAAGTTGCTGAATTCATAGTGAAACCCAAGTGACTCTCCAGGGTAGGGGACACATCTGGAAAGCAGGGAGTATAGAGAGGATCTACTGGGCAGGGTTGGAGTAAGTGACACTGATGGTCCCCTGACCTATGAGAATATGCCTGGCTAAACACACTTCACAACATTTCATTTTGGTTTGTCCTGGGAAGAACTGAGAAACATTCCCTAACTCAGTCCTTCTGACCCAAGCTGCACGTTGGACTCACCTTAGGGTCTTGTGAAATATACTCCTCGCTCAAAGGGTTAATTGCTCAGAGGTGGGGCTCAGGCAAGTCCAGGTGATCCTAGGGTGCAGCCCACACTGCGGATGTCAGATCTAACTATATCCAGCAGTTCACTGCTGCCTGACTCCAAGACTACGACAACTAGAACAAAAACAAGTGTTTCCCACCCAAAGCCCAAGGCTGGGCCACTCAGTTGTTCAGAAATGGGCTTCAGTTCTTAGGTCATAATACTTGAGAAAAGCTATGTAACTGCCTTGCAGTCAGCCAAGTAGCTGTGATCCCGGTCATGTCTTGTGTTGGACTTGAAAAGTGTTCAAATTTAGAACCTCTTTTGTGTTTTCCTTCTACTTCCTGGACATCCATAACAGTATGCTTAAATGAAGATTATGAAACCCAGATTTTTGGTCTCTGCATATATTTGAAACATGGCAAGGCCTTCTTTAGAAATACTTCTATAAAGATTAGAAAAATGATTTTTCTTCTTTCTTCCCAATCACTGCATCCGAGGATCTCTTTGTACCATTTCTTACAACCGCATGTGAATCTAGAATTATCTCACAACAAAAAGTTTTAAAAGAAAACTGCATGGTAGGCAGGATTTGGTCTGTGGGCCCTAGTTTGCCAACCTTTGTATTGTAACAGTGTCTAAACTTAATAAATGGTTACAGAAATTGACGTTGAATCAGTGACTGGTAGGTAAGTTGATGCTGCAGACTTCCTCATCCATTATATTAGGAGTGTCCTTCTTAATTTACACAGCACATTTTGCCTCCATGGAGCTTATCCTATCTACTAAATAGAGAGTCAGCCTGGGGTAATGGGTTAAGAGCCAGACAGCCTGGATTTGAATCCCTGCTTGCCCCATTGTCTAGTTGGGCTACCTTGGGGGAAGTGACATAATCCGTCTGTGCCTCAGGTTTGTCACCTGTAAAATGGAGCTCTTATGTATACTAACTCATTTCAGAATCACAAGGTAAAATACTTGGCACAGTGCCTGACCCTCAGAAGCACTATTGTAAGCATTAATGATCATTGCTTCATTGATGCTTTGTGTATCTGAATTTCATCAAAGAAGTTGACCAAGTTGCTCACTATACCTTTGGATACTAGCTATAAAACTGTGGACCCGATGATGCGTTAGAGATTTCGAATGTCCAGACCTAAACAATCTAGATTAGTGGCTCTAGGTCAATGGTTCTCAAAGTGTGGTCCCCAAACCAGCAGCAGCAGCCCACGGGAACTTGTCAGAAATGCAGATTCTCGTACCCACCCTAGACCTACTGAATCAGAAACTCTGGGGGTGGGGCCCAGCAGTCTGAGTTTCAGGAAGCCCTCCACATGATGCGGATGCATGAGGAAGTTTGAGAACCACTGCTGGAGGCCAATCTAAAGGGTTTCCATTGCAAAACCCCACAGGATGCTGTCCTTGGTGCTGCCTTGTCCCTGCTCTCCTCAAGATCTCAGTTAAAGAAAGGGATGAGCTTGCTTCTTAAATTAGCAGATCAGATACGCAAAGCCAGCCCAGAGGGATAACTGCACCACTGGATGCTAGAATAGGCACCTGAAATGATGTCGGTCGGCTGGGAGTGCCAGCCGAACTTCACAAAGGCATTTTAATTTTTAATAGAGATAGCCTTATTTTCACCTATCACAAGTTTCTAACTCAAGCTTCTTGGCATTTTAACTCCTACGTGTTCAGTGAAGCTGTCAGTGGTGACGTGGGTATCCAGGCACTGTGTTCCTAGTTAGCACCGTGGCCAGCACTGCGAGATTGTGTCAGGTTGACGGCAAGTGCAGGAGCAAAGCCCTGCCTGCCACCTCTTGGTATTTCATAATTTGATCACCTCGTGAGAAAGGGTGCCACCCAGGAGGGAAATTGAGTCTGGAGTCAATTGCAAAAGATTGGTGGTGAGATGGTGAGGAGGTTCGGGGGGGCACACTGGCATTTGCCATCTGTGCTGCTCTCTGAACACTCTCAGCGATTTTGTCTTCTCTGAGCCACAAGCTCTTCTACCCATGTAGGGGGAGTCCCTGCCAGCCAGGGGCTCTGAAACCAGCTGGGTTGGTGGTGTGGCCCATTCCTGGCAGTGGAAGCAGGTCTATAATTGGCCCATAATTGAATTGGATTTGGCTCAGAATGATTCCCAGGCTCTCTCTCCCCTGACAGATAACCAGCAATACACTTCGTATATGATTCTGCAGGGAATCCAGGATGCCATTTCTTGGCTGTTGGTGACAATGGAGAGCTCTTCAGGAGAGTTTACCTTTACGGTGATGATTTTGGGGTTTCTTAAACTGGAGTCTTCCCCGGGGGCAACTGTTTGCCACCTGGTCTATCTGAAATGAAGACATTTCAACCTGATTTTCAAATCTGGGATCAAATCTGTGTGTGTGTGTGTGTGTGTGTGTGTGTGTGTGTGTGTGTGTGTGTGGTATGTTCATGTGTATACAATATGGGGCACCTGCCTGGCTCAATCAGCAGAGTGTGCAGCTCTTGATCTCAGGGTCATGAGTTCAAGCCCCATGTTGGGCATGCAGCTTACTTCTCAAAAAATTAAATAAAATGAAGGATACAATATGATTTTTAAGAATGAGGCAGCAAGAAAACCGTAAATGGAGTTGAAAGTTCAGATAGCACATTTCCCTTCAGTTATATCTATAGATAGAAATGGATAGATTAATCCTGGCTATCTTTTCGTGTCTGTGAGAAAAATCCTCCTGGGTATAAGCAGAGCCATTACCTGTTCAGTTCTGGTCCATGGCACATGTTGTAACTAACCCTTCTTGGGCACCTGCTGGAGACTGTGTGGTGATTCTACTTTTCTGATTAAAAGAGATAACACCCATTTTTACACATACACTTAGGTAGGCTTGGTTAATAGTCTTAAAATGAACTTTCTCTGGAAGGAGATGATGACACATCACACGGTCTTCTAGCCTGTGTGAAGTTGGAAGTCACATAAGAAGGACCTGCAAATTCAGTGCCCTGCCTGTCTCATGAACCGTTGTGAGCCTCAAAAGAGAACATAGAAGTACTTCGGTATTCTTAAAATGAAGTGCAAGGGCTTGTTAATACTATTGCTACTGTTAGCCTCTCGTTAAAAGACGTGATTTCGTTTTTGCCATAAAACTCCAAATGAGCCTTTGTTTCCTCATCGCCTGCCTCCTGATGCCCCCTTAAGTGGCCTCTTCAGAGTGGCTGAGCTGCCGTGTTGTTTGGCACCTGTGTTTATTAATGTCTGCCTACTTGTTTCACTCTTACTGCAAAGTAGATATTACTTAATGATCAAGTTAAGTAACGTGAGAAAGAGGGAGAAAACACTCCTGGAGAGTAATGATAGCTGTAAGCTGGATATGAATGGGGCATAAGCCAAGACAGGATGTCACAGAGACGACACCAAGGGCACTTTCTGGATGTTTAGGTTGACAGGGTCTTGTTTTTGTGTCTAGACCAGACTCCAGTAGTACCTAGTCTGTGCACCAAAGATTCCTAAAAAGATGAGATGCCTCTTTTTGGCCATGGAGCCCATTCAAAATGCTCAGTAAAATGGTGTCTCAAATGCATTGTTTCCCTTTTCCTTGACAGTAGAACGGCAGCTTGACCTTCCATATATTTCTTAAATGGATTTTCTTCAGGGAAAAGTCTGAAATTACAAACCAGATGTATTTGCTGCTTAAAAATGGTCTGGGGGTGGAAATCCCTTGAAGTCTCCAAAACAAAATGAAAGTGCTCGAGTGAAATGTTTGTAATTTTACTGTCGAGACAAGGGCTTTGGAAACGGGAGCTACCGGAGGTTTTGAAAAATGGGACTGCAGTGCCTCCTCCAGGAGAAGGAGCATACGTGCAGCTTAGAAATCATCTGAACTGGCTCGAGCTCAGATGATGCAAGGTAGGTGGTGGCTGAGAAAGAGTCTCTCCGAGGCTTACCCCTGCTTCAGTAAGCGCCTACTAGTCACAGGCAATTAAAGGGAAATGCAGAGCTACTCTTTAGAGAGTATGTCATCTAAAAAACAACCAACCGACCCCTGCCCTTGGTAGAAAGGGGCAGAGAACAGAGGGTATAGGCAAGATGTGGAGGCAATGAAGGGAATGAACACTTTGTGGATGCTGGTTCATGCCGGGTGCCCCTTCCGAGTCAACCCCATGTCTCTGTGGTTCCCTCTCAAGATTGTTACCATCACTCCTATTTATAGATGTGGCTCAGACTGAGCAGCAACTTGCCCAAGGTCACAGAGTCACTACATGATAGAGCTGCAAGTGGAGCGCAGGTGCGCCCAACCCTAGCATACCCAGTGCCCGATGGTGACACGCTATCGTCGGTAATCACAGCTGCCACTGGGCTGTGAGGACTTCCTACACACCGTGCAACTCAGCCCCGGCGAGACTGACATTTCTTGTGGGAGCTGTCCTTTGGAGCGTTGTGGGATGTTCAGGGGCATCCCCGGCCTCAACCCACTACATGCCAATAGTATCTCCCCTGAGGTGTGACAACCAAACATATCTCCAAACGTTGCAAAATGTCCCTTAGGGTAGGGAGCAAAATCACCCCTGTGAGGTAGCTAACTTTGCCTCCTTTTTCAGACAAAGACACAGAGCAGTTATGCCAAATCACAGACCAAGGGAAGAGCAAAGCCGGGGCCTGAACCTACACCCAAATCACCTCTAAAGTGTTTGCTCCTCAACCTTGTTTCAGTAGAAATCTGCTTCCTAACCTCCTCTCTAGGGTCTTCATCACCTACATTCGAAGGCTGTGTCTTATGTCTTCATTCGTGCTGCAGCCTTTATGAGCTAAGTTCCCCGCTCTCATCCTCACCCGCCTGCACCGTGAGCTCCGGAGGGGCCTGTGCTGTAGGGCCCCCTCTGACGTCACGCTGCCCGGCCTGTAGGAGGCGCGCAGGTGTTCACTTACAAAACGAGTAAATTATTCTAGTACTTCACGCCTTCCCATTGAAATCCAACTCATGCTGTTAACTTGCATTATGAAGAAAAAGGTTAATTCAGCTAAAGTAAATTCCAAGTAGCTCATGTACAAAGTGATTAAAAGATGAAACGTAATTGAGTCTGAATAAATGGATGCTTGAACACTCAGAATTTAATAAACCTTTTTGGTAAGTTCTCAAGAATTAATCATTGCCTCTGGAACTAAAGGGCAGCCATGATTCCTATCATCTGTGTCCAAAATTAGGGGCGAGGTGAGAGCGAGGCAGTACAATGTGTGTTTTACTTGTTAAGGATTAGGCTGTGCCTGCTACGCGGGAGGGCAGGTCTCACGGGGAGGGAGGAGGCACCACCGTCCTTTCTGCCGAAGGCATCCCATGACTTTGGGGCAGTAGGACCCGCTTGCTTTCTGCTGGTTTTCCAGCAGTCAAGATGCATTGTTCTGAGCAGCCTTTCTGCCACCTGCATGGACGAAAGTGACTCCAATCTGTCGACTGCTTAATAGAAATTTCCCTCCGGGAGAAGCCGATTGACCGACCCTGCCTGGGATTAAAGCAGCCACCACCTCGCCATCTGCATAAAGCCCTAAACCAGAGGGTGTGGAATGATCAGTTCACAGGCAGGGAGCGGTGGCGAGGGAGTACAAGTGAAATGTGCAAGTCTTGATTTGCTCCTCGTGATTCCTTCTGCTTCTCAAATGCCACAACGTGTGGAGGGAGTTAAAACGAGCAGTGTTGTCACGATGCAGCCAAGCCTGATTAGACAGCCTGGAATTCACTTCCCCACTTTTTCTGTGTGGGCTGCACACAGCAGGAGAGGGAACGAGAGAAAAGCCTTCAGGGGTCGGAGCCGGCTGCCTCATGATGACACAGAGACACCTGCCAAGCCCTCGCTCATCCCCGGAGCGGAGTGAAGGCGGCCTTTGCAGAGGCCTGGCCTTCCTCTGTGGCCGTCTTCTCAGCACCCGGGCCACTGTCGCTGCCTTCCCATCCCCTTCTCCTTTCCTTCCTTCCCTTCCCTTGCCTTTCTCTCTTTCATGCTCGCTCAGATATTTATGGATATTAACCCTTCCTCTTTTTCAAAACCTTTGAAAAGAGCAAATTATTTGTGCTTCCGGGCCGCGTTCTGCACATTCACCTGAAGCCGGGTAGACAGTCTGATTCGTATTTGAGTCTACGACACTGATACCCTCCGCACTTGGCACGTGCTTTGTGCTTAATGAATGCTTGTTGAGTGACTGAATGCACTCATGAATGAATGAATGAATGAATGAACAAAGCAACATCTCAGAGTTAATAGTGCCACCTCTTTGTAAAGGTGACAGTTTCTGCAGTCTCTTTAGCCTTTGCTTGTTTTACTCCAACCTAACACAGTGAAATATTTGCAAAGCCTGGAAGATACAACTAAGAGAGCATGTTTAAAAATGCAGTGGGTGACAGAGATTAAAAGGAGGGACTGTGGAGTATGACAGATGACAGTTTGCATCTCACCTCTGTGGCTTACAAGCGGGGTGACCCTGGTCAAGTTCGTAAAGTCTCTTAGCCTTCTTTCGCCCATAAGTGAGCGGGCAGCATCGTACATACCCCATGTAGTCAGCACAAGGAGCGAATGAGATAATGTCTGTGAGGCACAAGCTGTGGCATCCGGCATCCCCGGAGCACACACTGCATGTAGTCATGCTAATGAGGGCAAGAAAATGATGATGTTGATGTTGGTGCTGATGATTACAAATGCTTAACATTCATATTTGTAAAGATTTGATGAGCTGCTAAGATAACCTACCGCTTTCTGATACATTTAAGATGAAAAAATAACCTACAAAAAATAGTTGTGTTAAAGGCCTAATACTATAACTCGGGAATATTCCGTATATACCATATGCCATAAATATATTTAGTTTACCAGCTGACAAAAGAATCCTTTTTAAGAGGGTTTTATTTTTATTCCTAAGTCTCTGATGACTGTAAAGAGATAATAAATATGGGGCCATTACTTATTATTCTTTTTATTAATGTTTTAATTTCTGTAAAATACAACGCACTGATTATTTGGAAAGGTAAGTTTGCAAAACGTCGGTCCTGACGTCAGCCTTTAAACTAGGTAAATGAGGGTTACTTACTATATCATTCTTTGTTTTGGGCCGGGGAGAGGGGCCTGTCCTGGGCATGGTGGGACATTTACTAGCATCCCTGGCATCTTCGCATTAGATGACAGTAGCAGCCCATGCCCATAGCTCCTCCCAGTTGTGACAATTCAAGCTGTCTGCAGACTTTGCTGCCCCCCCACCAATCCCCAAACTACTAAGATGGGGTCATGAGTTCTTTGTGTGGCAAGCAGGGCAAGTGCTGCCCATTGTCACTGTCCCTTAGCCCATGGAAATCTCCGTGCCATTGTCCAAATTTCTACAGAGTTGGGTCCTGAGTCACCTGGGCCTCCTACCAAGCTGACTGGAGCTCTCAGGTCTACTCCCCAAATGCACACTCTCACCAATTCCAGCTCCCTCCCACCAGCTCACACACTAGGCTCTCCAGATCTCTGTTTTAATAGAACCCACCCAGATAGCTCTGTGTGTTTGCTGTGGAGAGGCTCTTAAAGCAACTGCCACAATCAGCTCAAAAGCTTCTTACGTTCACTCTCAAGAGCACTTTGCACCCACACAGTTTGTAACCAGGGCCTAGAATAATAGCTTTGCTGGTCAGGAAAACAAATGAATAAAACCTTGATGCAGTTCAGAACCACAGCAGAACTCATCTTTATCCTAAACAAGTGGGGAGCAAAAGAAAAAAAAAAAAGAACATCACAAATCAAAAGAAAAATCTCAGGATAAAGCCATTTCCTTCCAAGAAAGTGAATAAAGCTTCTGCAATGGAGTCAAAACAGGGAGCGTTTTAAACTTGAAAACAAAAATTTCTAACAAATCACAGAGAAGATACTTGGAGTAGTATTTTCTTCTTTTTTTTTTTTTAAATTTAGTTCTGTATACAACAATAAATCAGTCCTTTGTCTTCTGGAAAAGGGAAAAGATTATGCAGTCATGGTAACCCAAACACTAGGAGAAATAAATCATCTTAATTCTGAAGGCCACAGAGCTGCATAAAAAATATTCTTATGGAAAAATGTAGCATGGAAAAAGCAAGATATGAAATCGTACACATGTTGTGAATGAGGCTATGTAAGAAAAAGTAAAAGCAGAACTGGTTCCCATTTTTGCATAATTACCCTGTCCTGGGTGCCATGCCCACATATACTTCCTTAAATCTGTACATATCCCTGATCCTTCACATCTGCCCATTGAGGAAGACGCCATTTTCTGCTTTTTATGAAATGAGGGAATAGAGACCCTGAGCTCAAAATTGCAAAGGTAGAAGGTAATGAGACCAAATCTTCCATGACCCAATGACCCCAAGTCCCATATTGTTAGCAACTTTGTTGTATTGTATCCAACATGGAAACTCAGAGGAAAAGACTGGAGGGGCAGCTATCAAATTCAGTATTATGCTAAAATGGTGATCTTATGGGTGATTATTTTGTATTTCCCACCTTCTATTTTGTTGTTATGGTATTTATACAAATGGATTTTTAAAATGTATTACATCTTACCATTTGAAAAGAGGGATATTTCCATGTACACATCAATGTAATCATCTGCCACATATGTAGATATCAGCTAAGTTTAAGATAGTCAAGGGCATGTTTTCCCAAAATGGAGCTGCTGGTATTGATTTGATTGGTTGGTTATTGATTTGAGATCTTCCTTCTTTAAGGTAGGTGTTTACAGCTGTGAATTTCCCTCTAAGCACTGCTTTTGCTGTATCCCACAAGTATATTATATTTTTGGTTTTGTTTGTTTCAAAGCATTTTCTAATTTCCCTTGTGATTTCTTCTTTGACTCATTGGTTATTCAGGAGCGTGTTCTTTAAGCCCCACAACCTGTGGATTTCCTCAACTTCCTTCTGTTGCTGGTTTCTAATTCCAATCCACTGTGGTCTGAGAACATACTTTGCGTGATTTCGTTCCTTTTAAACTTACTGAGACTTGCTTAATGGCCTAACCTGTGGCCTGTCTTAGACAATGTGCCATGTGCACTTTAGAAGAATGTGTCTTCTTCTGTTGTTGGGTGGAATGTTCTATAGATGTCTGTTAGGTCTAGTTGGTTTATAGTATTATTCAAATCTTCTATTTCTGCTGTAGACTGAATGTTTATGTCCGCCCAAATTCATATGGTGAACCGGTAATCCCAATGTGATGGCATCTGAAGGTGGGGCCTTTGGAAGGTGCCTAGGTCATGAGGCTGGAGCCCTCTTGAATGGGATTAGTGCCCTTATAAAAGAGACCCCAGAGAGCTCCCTTATCCCTTTCACTGTGTGAGGATCCAGTGAGAAAATGGCCATCTATAAATCAGGACGCAGGGCCTCATCAGACCCCGAATCTGCTGGCATCTCGGTCTTAGACTTTCCAATCTCCAGAGGTGTGAAAAATAAATTTCTGTTATTTGGAAGCCCCCCAGTCTATGGTATCCCATTATAGCATCCCCAGAAGACTAAGACAGTTTCCTTCTTGATCTTTTGTCTACTATCCACTCTTGAAAGTGGGGTATTGAAATTTCCTGTTATTATTGTTGAACTGCCTATCTCCCTTCAATTCTGTCAGGTTCTGCATCATGTACTTTAGGGGTCTGTTGTTAGGTACTAAATGCACTTTTCATCGAATGTCTGGGTACATCAATTTTCCCTCCTGCCAGCATTCTCAAAATTAGCCCTGGAATCAGCAGGAAAAACAGTGATGCATAATATTTAACATTTAAGAGTAATGAACACCTTATGTTCTCTTCTAGCAGAAATGACATCTCCTTGGATGAATGGTTGGTAAATATGTCTTATCTGGACCTAGATGGTCTTTGAAAAATAAGGCCAAATAACTCTGGATAATTAAATTATTTTCTTCTGGTTTTATTTTTTCTCCCCTTTGAAGACTATGAGCCAAATTTGACATCTTCACTAATTTTTCAGTTTCCCAGAGGAATAATGAAGTTATGATCAGTGAATTCAAGTCAGATTTCTGAGCCCTTTACTGATCATGGTCAACGAGGTTATTTTCAGACCTTGCAAGAAAAGCTAGTCTTGATTTTAAGTAGTAATCTCCCTGAAAACACAAGGACTCGGGAAGTCTACAAGAACACACATTTCTAGGAGCCACCAGACTTGGTATGGTCACAGCACCAGTAACATTCTACAGACATGCCTTGCATGCTCATGATCTATCCAGTGCCCCCCAGCCTTTAAGAAGCTGTATCCTGGCATCATGAAGAAGGTATAAACAAGGAAACCAATACATCACTTTGCTAAGTATTGTGACGGCATAAACAGAAGATGCTAGGGGCGGGGCTGAGTGTTGGAAGAAGGCATACCTCCTCTATCAGGGCATCATAATGGTTCTTTTCAAATCCACAAAATCTAGAAGCAAGTCTGGTTGGCTGATGTGAGGAATGGGATGGAGGCCAACTCGAGATCATGTGGCTGTGTATGGCTATACAGGCTTTGCAGATCATTTGAACTCACTCTCACTGCCCTACCACAGTGTTTCTCAGAGAATGGTCCAGTGCCCACTGGTTGACCTCAAAAGTCTTCCTGATGCAAAAATGCAAGTGCTTTTCTCAGTTCTTTTTTTTCTCCTTTTTTAAATTTAAATGCAATTAATTAACATATAATGTATTATTCGTTTCAGAGGTAGAGGTCAGTGATTCATCAGTCTTTAATACCCAGTACTCCTTGCATCAGATGCCCTCCTTCATGCCCACCCCCAGTTACCCCATCCCCCACACCCTCCCCTCCAGCAACCCTCAGTGTGTTTCCTATGGTTAAGAGTCTCTTATGGTTTGTCTCCCCCTCTGATGCCTTCCTCAGTTCTTAATGGCAAATGGGGATTAAGTCCATAGATTTTCACTTAGATGCAATGGCCAAAAGCTATTAAGTGAGTTATTAAGAATCACTAAATTTCTCATCTTTCTGAAAGTCTGGTGTAGTAGGTAAGCATGAAGTCTGGCTGCCACACAATGTGTGGTCAGGCCACAATGTCCACCACAGAGAGGGAGAATTCCTGCAACCTCAGAATGGCAGTTTCTTTCTATGGCTTCATGGGTCCCAGGACTTTCGATTGCTGCTCTTTGTGCTCATTAACATAATTGTGGACTTATTCTTGGGGTTTACCTTTGTTAATCATTGTTTTCGTAACTGCCGCATGGCTACCCCTTTGATACTTATTTTGTTTCTTTCCAATTCTTTGTTATCACTTAGTTCTTTCACTGCTGGAAAAAGAGAAGAGATGGTGTGGGCCAGTCATAGGATCTTGTTTTGCTCTTCCCCGAAAGTTTAAGGATATTGTCCTAGAGGAACTCTTTGATTTCACTAGGCTTGTCTATTAATCACGTTCTGGACATTCCATACGTCCAGAAGCTAATTCTGAACCTCTGTTAAACTATTCCATTCCCACCACCTCTTTCAAATTGTCCCTGTACCAAAATCATCACGAGTTTCCCCTCTCATAAATCATAACATTGGTTATCTTTACTGCCTACTTAGGGGGTCATAAACAGCCATTGGATATCTTGAATCACTGAGCTGCTGTCTAATTCTTTTTTTAAGATTTTATTTACTTGAGAGAGAGAGAGAAAGGGAGAAGCAGACTCCCCACTGAGCAAGGAGCCTGACGTGGGGCTTGATCCCAGGACTCTGAGATCATGACCTGAGCCGAAAGCAGATGGTTAACCAACTGAGCCACCCAGCCCCCCCCCCGCCACTGTCTAATTCTTCAGTTGCCTTTGAAGTATTTTATCTTTCCACCAAGATCGAAGTATCCTGAGAGCAGAGACCAAGTTTGGCATCTATACATCTTAGCACAGAATGAAGAAAATGCCCGTGGTACAGAAGCTAGTCATAGAGGTTCTTTACAGGGCCCCTGTGGTCTGACATGAGGATTGAGAGGGAGCAGAAATGGACACAGAGTGCTGGAAAGCAGCCCTGAACAGTCCTCTGGGTTCTTCACATGCCTGTCTATGAAGTCTGAGGTGGAATGAGCTGTAGCTACAAGCAAACAAGCTAATGGTGTCTTCTGACTGTAGACCCAGGGAATTCCTGATCAAGCAGCAAACAGCAGGCACAGGAGTGTTGGAGGGCTCTTGGTTTTCAGACATTGCTGCTGGTCCTGTCTCTTCATCTGGCCTTGCTTAAATTACCATCTGGCCATCTTAAATCACAGCCAGGAGAATCCCAAGAGATACATGACTGAACACCCTAACTGCCCCATGCCCCATGCCCTTGCCAGCCTGGATTGGGGTCCCATTTGCAATACTCCTGTGTCTCTTGGCCTTGACTCAGTACGTGCTGTCCTTGTGTAGCCTGGCTCTGGTTCCCGATTGGGTCCAGCCCCTAAGTCCTTTGCCAAAAGCCGTGATTCCTGATCCCTAACTGGCTAGTCACTGTCCTTTCTGGTTCCTATCCCATAACGTTTTTAACTGATTTCCATGAACGATTCTAGCCATGGCACAGGGCATGGAAAGAATCTGAAATCCCACTTAAAAGGAGTCATTGATCTCAACTGGACGGGCATGCTGGTCCATCATATATGTTAAAGTATTGTAATAGTTATAACCTGGACTTTGAGCCTTGGGTCACATGGTGTTCACAGTGTTTGGCACTATGAACTCACTCAAACTTCAGACAACAGTCTGTTTGATCAAATCATTGAACAGGACATGGTGAAGGTGGGTGACAGAGTGGTGGCCCAGGAAGAGGGAAATCAATCCAATCAGTAAGGGGCTAAGTGATGGCTGGTCCACGATATTTACTGCTTATGAGTCCACTGAATCAATCAATGTTAAAAAATGCTCTCCCTCCGTGACCACAAACCATGACCATGGAAGTCTCAAAATCTGACATAATTGCAGGAGAAGAATTGATAGGTCAAAAGCAAACCAGCCTAATACCTCTCCTATGAGAAATAAAAATCATTCCTTGGCTTAAAACAACGCCTGTGCTCATTTGGAATTCAGATCAATTACCCTGACAACGTAGGTTTTTCACGTTCCTGTAAGAATAAGGAAAAACAGGCCTCTCTTTGTGGTTTTGCCTTATTAGAATTTGTTCGGGAAGGAAGAATCATTAAAGTCTTCTCTGAGAAAATGAAGTAACAAAGACTTTTCCTGGATATTCTGGTAACTTTTTGATATTTTGTCGAGCTGATAGTTTCCTGTTCCTGTAACCTTGTAATCCAAGGCAACAGAATCACTGCAGATAACACTATAAGATCCTCTCTGAGCTCATTTTAAAACAGCATTCCTTTGAATCTTCAAAACCAAGTTCTTCTGAAACTGTAACTGGGGTTAAATTTAGGTCGACATGGATTTCAGAAAAGCAAAATCCTGTAAAGTTTACATTAAAGATTCATGTGTCTAGCTGGCCTTGTTTGGGTGATGATAATGAATATTACAAAACATTAATTTCCTTTCCCTGGGCTTTCTTACAAGAAAGTTCTGCAGCTTTGTCCCAAGCCTATTGGAGTATTTCATCTCTATGAGCAGGACTGAGTGTAATGATGCTTACCATCAACGTGTTTCATTCCGTCATAAATAATAACAAGTGTGTGTAGCCACGCTCCAGGTCAGTTCCTGCTGCCATCACTTTGTCCCAGACCAGGTTCCTGGGATTCATTCTTAGAGTCAGAGAATCCACGGTATTTTATCCTTACTCCTTTGTTCTTTTATGTAACTGTGCTGAAAACACTGAATAACACTAGGTGTGTTATTTTAACTCAAAACAGCTCCTCTTTCTCTGTACTATAAAGAAATCTTTTCTGCAGAACTAACTCGCAAATGCCCTAGTAAGCCAGCATAAGCATGACACAAGGCACATTGCTGCTACACTCGGGATTATCTCAGAGAACACTGTGTTCTTCGTTATGTCTATAGGAGAAGGCACAGCAGGGCTCCAGGGCTGTGCTTGCCTCTACCTACATGGTCAGACGATTTCACCCTGACACCCATAGGAAGAGTGCAAGCCGTCTGTAAGGCGTGGTGGGGAGAAGGGATGAAGTCACACGCCCTCTTGAGGATGCACGACAGATGGGGAAAACCAGTGTTCCTGTAGGAGTCACCTCAAGAATAGGAGCAATAAGTGGGTATCATAAGGCTTAACAGAAACAGTGGATACGATGCTCTTCACACAGTGTCTGGCATACGGTATACGATTAACAAATGTTTCTAGTGCTCAGCGCATAGCGGATGCTCAGTAAATATTGGCTGAAGAAATGAGTGTGTTGATGAACAAACGAATGAATGGGCAGTCAGCCAGGTAAATACCTGTTTCATGTTACCAATATAGATTCCTCTCTTCTAAACTTAAGCTTCTGCTTAAGAAACGGAATAAACTGTGCATGGTGGGATTCAGTAATGTTGGATAAAGTAGATTTGCTCTCAGGGTCCAGCAGGAGAGTTGGAAAGAAAGGACCGGCCAATTCCACACGCCCCCTGCTGACAGAATTCACACACGTCAGGGCCGAGCCCTCATCACAGGGTCATCATTGAACAGACCCAATAACAATGAAAATAAGGTCACAGGTCCTGCCTGCACTGCCTCCTCGGGAGGGTGGCAGGTACAGTTTTGAGCCTGCCCTTCCCTCGTGCACATTCTGAGTCATCACTGGGTCCCCATGGTCTGCTTTGCACATACCCGGGTTACTCATCTCAAGGCCTGAACCGGTCTCTACCCCCTTTACCTTCCAAACCTCCTCAGCACCTTGCTCCGATGAGCCTCTCCTCAGAACTAGCTCATCACTCTTCCTGGCATCTGGGTGAGGAAACCGAGGCATGGAAGGACAGAGGCCCTCCCTGAACCCCAAGATCAAAAGCTCCTCAAGATAATGCTAAGTGAAATAAGTCAAGCAGAGAAAGACAACTATCATATGATTTCTCTCATCTATGGAACATAAGAACTAGGATGATCGGTAGGGGAAGAAAGGGATAAAGAAAGGGGGGGGTAATCAGAAGGGGGAATGGAACATGAGAGACTATGGACTATGAGAAACAAACTGAGGACTTCAGAGGGGAGGGGGGTGGGGGAATGGGATAGACCGGTGATGGGTAGTAAGGAGGGCACGTATTGCATGGTGCACTGGGTGTTATAAACAACTAATGAATCATCGAGCCTTACATCGGAAACTGGGGATGTACTGTATGGTGACTAACATAATATAATAAAAAATCATTAAAAAAAAAAAAAAAAAGCTCCTCAGGGCCCCCTTCCAAGCATCTTCCTTCTCCCAACCCTGTCCTCCCTCAACTAAGAAAGTGAGCAGAAAGGGGTTGGCAGGCAAACATCCTCAATGGCTCTCTGGCTGGTTATGAAATACGATAGGCCCCAAAGCTCAGCTTTACCAGAAAACCTTCGCACCAGAAAAACTGGTCCAAACAAAAGGCCCTGGTACTTAATGAATGCTTCTGGAATTCCAGACTCCTTCTGTGGAAGACTTCCTTAATCCATTTTATAGCAGTCTTTTTAAGTGGAAGGAAATAATTTTTCACTCACCTTCTTTCTTGCAACTACTGCTCAGCTTTGGGGACATACTTCAGTTCACTTTTAATATTCTGGATCTCTGAAAGATTGACCGCAGGTCCCAGAAGTCTCTTTGCTCCTGGCATTGGCTTCTTCTCCTCATCCGAGGTGGGAGGAACACCCTGAAGAGAAAGAAAAGAAAGAAGGGATCAGCTCACTGAAAAAGGCATTTGGTCTCTGTCAAAGTGTAATTCTAGCTGCGTCACTTGTTCCTGTGCTACTGAGACACCCTCAGAGCTTCCAGAAGATCCCTGAAATTTGTAGACAAATATGGAAGAAAATTGGAAGAAGAAAACAGGTAATCTCCACATGACTTAGAAAACACAAGACTAGTCAACATCTGATAACTAACAAAAATTAGACTAGTTAGGATTTGTGATTCCAAGAGAAGCAC
Source organism: Ursus arctos (assembly GCF_023065955.2). Taxonomy (NCBI): domain Eukaryota; kingdom Metazoa; phylum Chordata; class Mammalia; order Carnivora; family Ursidae; genus Ursus; species Ursus arctos. The sequence goes on from NC_079873.1 coordinate 17,326,157, forward strand.
CTTCTGAGAGAATTTAATCTGGCGTTTTATAATCCTAATATGGCTGAACAGCAGAGATTTGTAGAATGTTGGTGCACAGTTGGCTCTAACAGTGACTAAGTCCAGAAGCTTAAAATTTTTTTTTGTTTGGGGTGCAATAGCTGCCAGCCTTTGTGCCAACATCTCCAGGAAGCATAAACAAACTGATATTGACATAAGCAAAACCTTCTTGAATGTGGGTGGCATGAGATGGAGCAACAGAGGAGGCCCAGTTCTCCCTCCCGGCTTTGGGAACGATTTTCAATTTCCTATTATTGAATGTTTTCATACTGTTGCAGCTTTAGGGCAGGAGCACATCCTATACTTTTTTTATGATTCCTCCAATGCCTGGTACAGATGTGCACACTTGTCCGTTGTTGTTTAGCTGATTAATGCCAAGAATGTACCATAATGACAAATATATGCCTCTGTGTATATACGCCAAACATACACATTAACACTGACTATAACACAACGGGATCAGTTGCTGTGTGTGGCTCTTAGAACTCCCAAGTCATTACTACAGAAGAAAGTTGCTTATTAGCTCATTCCTCCTCTGCTAGAGGTGGGGAGCATACTCTCTGGCCCCAGGAGGAAGGTGTTGGAGGAACATTTGATCACCGTGGCAGCCACAAGAGCACGCCTCTCTGATCAGTTTTCTCCCGGTAGGGTAATGAAATGACTGGCCCCAGCTGCTTCGCCCTGCAACCTGCCCATCACCGCGCTGAGGTCACATTTCCCACGGCTGCCTGTGCCCAATGACTGAGTGTCACAGGATCCTAAGGCCAGCCCGTTCCTGGGAGACGAAAGACTCCTGGGGAGGAACTTCGGCTCGAGAATTTTCCTTAGAACAGCAATGAGGTCTAAGAGGTTTCACCCCGACCCTCTGTCCCACTCTTCTTCACCCACATCACCCGTCTAGCCACCCTCCCATTCTTCCTTACATGTGGTTTCACCAATAAATATTCTGCATGTCTAAGCCCATCATTGTGCCAGCTTTTTGGAGTCCCCAAACTAACACAGTCGCAGCATGGGACTGGCAGGGCTTCATGTGCTCAGCCAACAACTGGGTGAACCAATACATTTCTGGGGAAAAGGAGGAAGAAACCACATGTTTGCCTCTGGTTCAAGCCCTAGGCCCATACTTGTTGCCAGCCTAACCAGGCAGACCCATGACTTAGGCATGAAAGCTAATGCTGGGCTTTGCTCCCATCTGGCCTCTATGTCTAGTTCTCAAACTGTCTAGAACCTAAAGGAAAAGGGAAGAAACTGTTCAAGATTCCCAGCCTTTAACCAATTATTTGGTAGGCATGTCCTTTATAGAATTGCCTGTTTGAGTAGTGAGTAGAAATATAAAATATTGAGGTGCTGTTCTTCTACTAAGGGCTAATGGTTTTTCCTATAGTCATTTTCTTTGAATCTCGGCACAGGGGCGTGTGGGTGGCTCCGTCATTAAGCGTCTGCCTTCGGCTCAGGGCGTGATCCCGGCGGTCTGGGATTGAGCCCCACATTGGGCTTCTCCGCTGGGAGCCTGCTTCTTCCTCTCCCACTCCCCCTGCCTGTGTTCCCTCTCTCGCTGGCTGTCTCTCTGTCAAATAAATAAATAAAATCTTTAAAAAAAAATGAATCTCGGCACAGCACTGATGAAAGAGCTAACGTGTCTCCCACACAAAATGATAAAGTAATTCAGTGTAGACTGTACCTGTTGTAAATATCTGGAAAATATTGTTTCCTCAGGCCAACGTACAGAGCCATAGGATCAGCTTCCTTTTATCACGCACACACATTCATCATTTATAAATGCAGATTTAGAAGCCATCATTAAAACTATTAAATATCCACTTGGAGGACTAGGTATTCGAAAATGTTCTTTGCTAGGCTTTTGGAAAGAGGTTTGAAACAAGGCTATAAATTGGGTTTTTTTTTTAAATATGTGTAGCAGTGAAATGAAGAATGTTTCCTCACTTATGAATGTTCCCATGGTTGTTAGGTGGGTAGATCTTAATAAAGAAGCATGAAGAAGAAAAATGTTTCTAATTCCTTCTGTTAAGTTCCTGGGTACGTCACATTCACTGTGTTTGTAATATCAAAATATGCTATTTTGGCACGTTGACTGCATAAAGCCAATGTGTGTAGTTATGCGTCTATGTGCAAAGACTTATTAGGGAACATACATGGATAGAGGATGATAATATTTAATATTAGGCCCTTTCAAGTTATTAAAACCTCAATACACTTAAGACTTTCAGCACTTGATTTGGCATGGTCACATATTGGAAATATATAACCACTGGAAATTGTAAGTGGATATATTCAATAAGTAGACATGACATTGACTCAGGAAGGGGTTAATGGTGGGGCATATTCTTAACTGAATCTTCTCTCATCTTTTTAAAAAATGGGAATTGGATCCCATTTCTTCTAAAATTTATTGTAAGAATTAGAATAAATACAGGCATGAGTAAGCAGGGCTCCAGATGGCTCCATTTGACAAATACATAGTACTTTTTTTTTTCTTCTGTATGTAGATATTTGAATTGAAAAGGGACAAGGAAGACATTCTTTGATTGAAATAAAGAGAGCTCGAGAAAGGGCTTATCAGCCCCAGCACCTTTATCAGTTTCAGGAATGGCTGTTGTCAAGGGAAACATTCCCCTGAGGGGTGACAGAGCATTTGTAAAATTTGGGAAAATGGTGAACTGTTTTCCAGCTATCTTGCCTTCATCTCCCCCTTTACTACCAGACACCCTACTGAGTTTTCCCGGAACCTCACCTCTGTGGAGTCATACAGTCCGCTGTGCTCGTTCGTGGTCACACACTGAGGACTTAGTAATAACAGCAAACACTTACACTGCTAGCTGTTCTAAGTTACACATGCTAACTCATTTAATCCTCACACCAGCCCTATAAATCTGCTAGTATTATCCCCATTTTTTAGCTAAGGAAACTGAGGCCCGAGGCAGGGAGGGAAGGAGTAAGAAACTTGCCCCTGGCCTCCCAGCTAGGAAGGAGTGGACTGGAATTAAATAGTGTGTTTGCAGCTTGTGAAGGGACAAGGTGGAGAGGGAAATAACAGAAAGTCCCAACATGCTATTTTCTGGCTTAATAATGATAGAATTACAGTCAAAAGAGAGATTTGGGAGGCAGAGTGGAGGCTTGTCAATACCCTTCAAGTCACTTCAAGCAAGCAGCTGCCTTGTCTTACCTAAAAGATGGGCCCTGCTTGTAAGGATTTGGCTGTAAGGCCTCTGTGTCGAGCACATGCCAAACTCTGGCTGCGCTGAGCACACGGACGCCGTGCCCCAGCTCCCTGAGCAGAGCAAAGGGCTCCCAGAGACCCAGCCAGAGCTCACAGGCCTTGTCAGATGGCCACAGGCTGATCCTGGCTTTCTGCTGGGGTACATCCTCTTCATATATGAGACAGTGTCAGGATTGAGATGGGAGAGCTACCGGCTGTGACCGAGGTGGCCTGTTGTGCTCAGGGATGATACGTTATGATCTCCATTTTATACAGTCATTATCTTAATGCAAGGCTAGGCAACAAATCCCAAAACTAGGTACATAAGCAATTCCAGGTTTGCAAACTAGATAATTTTTTTCAGAATCGGACCTTCCAGGTTTCATCAGAAAAGTCACAGTTGGTGAAGGAATGCAGACATTTGGGGGGGGTCTCTATTTAATGCATTTACTCATTTTAGCCTCCATTTCAGCCAAGTGGGCAGTCTGAATTTGGAGAAGAGGTAAAAATTTGCAGGAAAAGAAGACAGAAATTGATCGGCTCCTTTGCAAAGTCCTCTTTTCAAAGGAAATACCCAGAGATTGGGGCTTTTTGTTTGAATCCACAAGTAATTTAATGTGCTTATTACCTGAGCTCCCACTGGGGTTTGTCACTCATCAGAAGCTATACTAAAGACATCCTGCTCAGTTCAGTATAAGCTCCAAGGGAAACCTTACGGAGCTAGTGACTGTTGAGAGACCAAGAGCATGTGAGAGGCTATTCTCCGCCCCCCCTGCCCCGCACCACCACACACACTCATACACACACACACACACACACACACACACTCTCTCTCTCTCTCTCTCTCTCTCTCTCTCTCTCACTCAATCAACAAACTACATGTCAAACTCAGCATCTTTAAGTAACTGTGCCAGGCACTTAAAGCGCTGAAGGGAAGGGAGGAACAGTGTGTTTCATGGCTAAGTAACCAAGACAGTCAAAGAAATGTGTATACTATGTGGTGACTCCCTGACCCACGTCCATTCATACCTTCCTTGTCCTGGGGAGCCGACCCTCACCTTGCCTTTGCCCCCCCCCCCAGTCAGGAGTCTGGAGGGGAAAGACAGGGCTGAGCTCTACCAGCTAAGTTTTCCTCACCTCCTCTGTTTCCGGAGTACACTCTTTTCTTCTGGGAGGTTGCCCAGCTCCCGGCCGAAAGGCTCCCATCGGGATGTTGATATTTGCCTAAAAGAAAAAAGCAGGAAAGATTTTGCTCTAAAAGGGTATAAACTTGCAATGACACGCAGAGACCATAATCATTACAAGGAAAAACGCTCTGAAAAGTACATCTTTAAAGCTTTTTACATCAAGAAAATTGTCCTAATGACAGGACAAAAATATGCAAAGGAAAATTTTATTTCCATTTATTACAAATTTCTGGAACTCATCCTTAGGTCTGTGCAGTGATTTCACAATTCCCTGTTGGATAGAAGAATTTCAAGACAGTTTGTTCTGGCTGTTGCCCTCCTATGGTGCTTAATATTTTCCTCTCCCTCAGATGAGGAAGGAACACAGCAATAGGAAAGGAGGAAACATCATCCAAAGACGCCATCCCACACCTTAGCCCTCCTTCAGCTTCCTTCAGATTCACCCTAGGAGAGCTGCATTCACACTTCCTAAACCACCTGCTCCTTTCCATAATGTCCTATGACTGTTCCAGCACTTCCTGAGGTCTCTCCATAATTGACACTCCTCTGCCTTCTCCCCAACACAGCACTGTGTGCGTCAGTGTGTAAGGAGAGATCTGGAAAGTCAAGTTCATTGGTGTCACACTTCATAGATTCTTGTTCTTTATTAAGATAACATGTGGGGTGCCTGCTTGTGCCCCCTCTCTCTCTCTCTGACAAATAAATAAATAAAAATATTTTTTTAAAAAAGCACAGATTCTTTAAAAAAAATTTTTTTTTAAGGATCACCTGGGTGGCTCTGTTGGTTAAGCATCCGACTAGATGTAGGCTCAGATCATGGTTTCAGGGTCGTGAGATCAAGCCCCACATCAGGCTCTGTGCTGGTAGTAGAGCCTGCTTAATATTCTCTCTCTCCCTCTGCTCCTCCCCACCCCCAACCGTGCTCTCTCTTAAAAAAAAAAAACTAACAAACAAAAGCGTTTTTTTAAGGTAGGAGGTAATTTTTCCACTTAAGATGAAGTGTTGCCTTATGAGTAATTGGATATGTGGACTTGAAAAGTTGAAATTGCACTTTGATGTTATGCATGAAAATGATGCCTGAGCAAAGGGGACAAAATATTTTACTACCTTATGATACGGTTTGGATAATTTTGGTGCCACATGAAACAAAATTATTAGGAACTGTAGTAAGGTCCATTTGGAACTGCCTGATAGGAGCTCTGTTGCCAGGGGAATGTTTTACTCAGGACACAGGAAATATCCGGGGTCCATGTCCATCTGCAACATGACAGATCTGTGTTCTCCCAAGAGCAGGGAGTGATCCTAGGGTCTTTCAGACTCCCTTTCCTGCTAGGATAATGCTGATCCCACAGAAAGGAAACAGATCCGAAGTGTTCATGGAGGGTGTCAAAAGGGGTACATCTCCATTCCTAGAGCTAACAAGCCAAGAGTATTTTTATCAGCGTGTACTATATCTGCCAAAATACAAGTGCAGCACAATTGTAGAGGGAGGCGGTTTGGAAAGTCTAAGGCTGAGCCTTCTATGCTATTCCTCTGCCTCATGGAGATATCAGGTCTTATATGGTAGCAAATATGGTAGCATACTTCATGAATTTCAAGATGCACCTCTTTTAATATCTCTGAAATCAAAATGTGTCTTATAACCAGTGGTTTCTTAAATTTTTAATTGGCACATTTGTTTTATTTTTCAGCAGGACATAACATAATGGCATTTTACAACTGGCAGTGTCTTAGACTGGATGAAATATCATTAGGGTCCTGAAATAAGATGAAAACCATGTAAGTAAGACCCACAAACGATTATCTATATTGAAGTAATAACTATCTCCATTGCTACAGTTTGATTGGAAAAGGGGGAAAAGTAGATACAGGAACTTTGGGGAGAAGGTTAACTGGCTAAAAGTTTAATTAGATCATCACTACCCTGACCCATTTATTAAGCATGTACAGAAGGCATCTTCCTAATGGTGAGTTGAAGTTCACATACAGTTTCTGAAAGACTTGGTTGCTAAACTAACGTATTTGATGAAGTGTGCATGCTCTATAGTGGGTTGTCGCTTTCAGTAAAGGAACCCATAAGATCATCCAGGATAATGTATCCAGTAAAGCACATGCTATGGGAATACCACCTTTTCTTGCTCAGAGTTTAATTTTAGCAACGCGTGTCGCCTCTCCACGGTAAACGGGTGGCTTCTGCTAGTGCAAAGAGCCCAGTGCTAGGACTTGTTACAGATTCATGTCCTTGAAAAAGTGTCAGCTGTTCTGGGTCTCATCTTTCCCGTTTGTGATATGAATATTAGGCTTTGTCAGTGGTTGTCAAACCTTTCAGCTATGGAACCCTTCCTTCAAGTAAAGTGTTGTGAGAACATCTAAAATGCAAACTAGGTGGAGGTAGAGGTAGAGCTGCTCTGGCTAAGGCGGGAGGGAGTGCGGAACCCCATCTGCTTCCCCCAAACCCTGGGCCACGAGCAGTTCCTTCCAGCGGGGGAGGGGGTGCCCAATCTGACAACCATTGAAAGAGATCATCCTTAAATGGATGAGTATTGACATGTATTTAAAATGTTCGTTCTTCCCATTGTTAGGTTGTCTGTAATTTACTTTCAACTAGCATAGACCGCGTGATATTTTATATGTTCAGGTTGGTTTAAACTGCAGCTCTAGAGAATTCTACTACTCTAAATGGGAGTTTATCCTCGTAGCGTGGTGAGTAGGTGGTAAAATATCTTTAAGACCACATTCCCATGGTTGCTACTCCAAGTCGTTCTGTTAGCCATCTGTCCATTAACACCTGAGGTTTTGATGTTTGAACAAATGTCAAAAGTAGGGGAAATAATGACATGAGCATTAGAAATGGCTCTTGTTGAAGAAATCAGAGGAGGTTAGGGTATGTAGATTGGTTGGAATGTTTTGGAGACAATCCCTCCCCCGTGCTAACAGAGTCTAAGAATCTGAAAGCCTATAGATTTGCATCTTCAGAGACTGAGCTCGAGGAGGGATCCCTAAATGGGCCTGTCTCCAGCCGTTAATAATGAGGATTTCCAGCTGGGTGCTGCCAACAAGGGGCACAGAATCCCCACCTGCCTCATGTGAGCCTTTTATGTGAGGTGACAGTCACTTGGAGCACCAAGGAAACAAGAGCTGAGGCTTCCTGGAGCTCACGGACAGCCTGCGTAGACGGTTTTGTGCCGGCTTGCTAACGAATGTGTGTTTAACAAACGTCTGTTCATGTGGCAGAGTTGGGTTGAGACTGGCTTTCATCTTAACCCAGTGCGAGGTTGGGGATAGTAACTACTCCCCCGGCCATCCATCACGTGCTACCTTAGCCACCCCCAAACCCTGATTCAGCCTAGGTCCTACAGCCTCACAACAAACTGCTGAGGAAAAAAACTGAGCCTCGAAGGTAGATGTCACACAAAGAGTTCGAGGAAAAGCCAGGATTCCAAATTGCAGCTGCCTGACCTTGGGGACAGACCTTTTCACTCTGTCAAGCCCTCTCCAAAGAGCTCTTTTTACTTGACCAAAGTGAGGTCTAACCACTCTAAAATGCTCTAAACTGGCGCAAAAATTACAGGCTTACACTTTGAGAATGGCCTTGGAAAAGGGGCACAGTAAGTGGATAATTCCAAAATAGGTGTCAAACAAAAGCCACATTGAAAAATGAGCCATTAACTCACTGACTTGATGCTTTTTCATCTTTAAGGCATCACTCAAGAAACCAGGAACCTAAATGGATTTTTTGACAGCAAATATTGACAGGATCCAAAGCAGCCCAAGAATGCGTCAAATATCTAGTCATTAATGTGCACCTGAAGGGAGTGTCAGAAGAGTGCTTTGTAAATGATTAGAGACGTTTCATTAATATAATTGTAGGGTGGTGATATTTGAGTGACAAATTATAGACTAAATTATAGCCATAAGAAAAATTCCTTATAACTTGAATTTGATAGAAATACATAGACCTTAGCTCTCTTCTTTATTCTACGGCCAGAGAATTGTGTCATATTCTTGTTTTTCACTGACTCACTGTGTTAGAACGCAAATAAAACACCTTTCAATAATTCATTTTTCCATCTGCAAATTGGGTACGGTATTCACTATTCTAAAAGGATTTTGCATATAAGGTACATTTTTATGAAAGAGAATGGAGTCAGTCCAGGTCACTGATGTTAGACTTGCTCTGTGTTGAGGTGACTCCCTATCATTGATGTTATTAGACTTTTTCTAGGTTTGTTTATTCTATAAGGTCGGACTTCTTCCTTCTCTTTATGACTCTGTATAAATGCACAGGAGACAAGCTTTTGTTTTTCCCTTTTATAACACATTCCTTTGGATTTCTTTTCCTTCCTTGAGTTTTATTCATCTTAGATATTTTTAAATATGCCCCTGACGCAACAAGCCCAGCGCATCGCTTTCCCAAGCTACACATAATTTGTTACAGCCTCAAAGTTGGGAATGGAAAAAAATCTACTAGATCTTCTTTTGCCAGAACAGGATACAGTTCCCTGATAATGGACCTATCTGATGTGAAATGAATACTACACTTGATCTCACCAGGTGAAGAAAAGTAGAAAGAATTCCCTGTAAGTTAATTCCACTACTCCCTTAATTATTTGTATTGTTCTCCTGCTTGGCTCCAGGCTTTGAGCCGGAGGATTCTGGAAACAATACGCCCTCCACAGCCACTCCTGTGTGACTTACAATGGAGTGACATCTTCTTTCCCCAGTGGGTTGGATTCTGATAGCCGCCTGCCGCAGGCTACCTTCAATCCCTATCCACTTTGCTTTCCATAGCCAGTGTTCTCTCTCTCTCCCTCCCGGTCCTCCCTGTTGGTGCCCACTCTGTCTCTCCTTTTAGTGTTGACACTTTTGGAGTTTCCTCCCATTGCATATTTGTTTCAGATAACCCCACCACCACCACACACACACACACACACACACACACACACACACACACACACACACTGATTTTATCCTTAGTTTTCAAAGGTCTCCAGCTGCTCCTGCCAGAATCTATAGCCGCCACCACCCATGCCATCCTCCCAGGCCACAGGCAGAGGAAACCCTACAGGGTTGCATTTTGAAGTATTTCTTTCTGCACTTCCCTATTCTTAGTGTCCTAAACCTTCTCTGAATGGAGCAGGACATGACCTTTTGAGATTTCTAGCATCTTCATAGAACACTTTCAGAAAGAGGTTCCTCAATAACTAATTAGAAAATGAGATTATTTGATTTGTTAGCCTAAATTAAGAGAGACAGATGAACCTAACAACTAAAATACAGTCCAACCTATTTTAAAATACAATTCTATATCACTAGAATTTAACTTCTTTGTCTTTAGGGATTCTCGAAATCTGGAAAGGATTCAGAACATACACAACTTACCCTCCCAACACAACCTTGAGAAATTCCCACTCAGCCACTGTCCATCACCCATGGTGTTTCATACTGAAAGGCTTTCTTCTCTCTCTCTCTCTGTTCTCATCACTTTGCTCTTTTCAGTAATATCCTTAATGACTCAACTGTAGTCTTGTTATCCAGGGAAAAGCAGATTTCAAGAATGCATTATGGCTATTAAGATAATGTGTACAATTGGTTGAGGGCAGGCCATATATCTGAGGTATTTGTAAAGGTCAGCCTCAAAAAATGACGTCTTTTCGCCAACATATAGACTACTCGCTTCGTGTTACCAATATGGGGCCCTGGTCAGAGCAGCAAATATTATCAGCTGAAGGTAGCACTGAACCCCTTCTAGAGTCAGTCTGTTAACATTCAACTTCTGGCTACATGTTAAAGAAACCAGGGTTAGAAATGATAAACACTGTATTATAGTAGTTTATATAAGAAAGAAGCAGATCCATGATCAAAGAAAAGGCCTTGACTCTACATTAAAACAAGTGGCAAATGAAAGTTCATTTTTAATTTTTAAATTTTTTTTAAAAATTTTATTTATTTACTTGACAGAGACAGCCAGCGAGAGAGGGAACACAAGCAGGGGGAGTGGGAGAGAAAGAAGCAGGCTCCCAGCAGAGGAGCCTGATGTGGGGCTCGATCCCAGGACTCTGGGATCACGCCCTGAGCCGAAGGCAGACGCTTAACGACTGCGCCACCCAGGCGCCCCTTAATTTTTAAATTTAAATAAGATATCACAAAACCACACTGAGATACCACCTTACGCCAGTTAGAATGGCAAAAATAGACAAGGCAAGAAACAACAATTGTTGGAGAGGATGTGGAGAAAGGGGATCCCTCCTACATTGTTGGTGGGAATGCAAGTTGGTACAGCCACTCTGGAAAACAGTGTGGAGGTCCCTTAAAAAGTTAAAAATTGAGCTACCCTATGATCCAGCCATTGCACTACTGGGTATTTACCCCAAAGATACAGACGTAGTGAAGAGAAGGGCCATATGCACCCCAATGTTCATAGCAGCAATGTCCACAATAGCTAAATCGTGGAAGGAGCCGAGATGCCCTTCAACAGATGACTGGATTAAGAAGTTGTGGTCCATATATACAATGGAATATTACTCAGCTATCAGAAAGAACGAGTTCTCAACATTTGCTACAACATGGACGGCACTGGAGGAGATAATGCTAAGTGAAATAAGTCAAGCAGAGAAAGACAACTATCATATGATTTCTCTCATCTATGGAACATAAGAACTAGGATGATCGGTAGGGGAAGAAAGGGATAAAGAAAGGGGGGGTAATCAGAAGGGGGAATGAAACATGAGAGACTATGGACTATGAGAAACAAACTGAGGACTTCAGAGGGGAGGGGGGTGGGGGAATGGGATAGACCGGTGATGGGTAGTAAGGAGGGCACGTATTGCATGGTGCACTGGGTGTTATACACAACTAATGAATCATCGAGCCTTACATCGGAAACCGGGGATGTACTGTATGGTGACTAACATAATATAATAAAAAATCATTAAATAAGATATCAAAGGAAGGTATGTATCATTATATTATTTTTAGCTTTAACGAATGTATTTGGTTAAGTGGTCAAACGTGGGTAGTGATAGTTAATTCCTTTGTGCCAAGGATCGTCACGTATCTGGCGACCTTTTTAAACTAGAAATCTGTTCTGTTCTACACATGGATTGGGTAGCAATGGACAAGTTCCCATAAGAGACCACACACTAACAATGCATAACCATTCCTTTAAAATGTCTAATAAGGGATGCCTGGGTGGCTCAGTCAATTAAGCGTCTGCCTTCAGCTCAGGTCATGATCTCAGGGTCCTGGGATCGAGTCCCTCATGCGGCTCCTTGCTCTGCGGGGAGCCTGCTTCTCCCTCTGCCTGCCGCTCCCCCTGCTTGTGCTCTCTCTCAAATAAATCAATAAAATCTTTAAAAAAATAAGATGTACAGTAATAGTTAGGTTCAGTTTCACAAGCAGCTTGGTTAAGTGAATTAGGCAGAGAGGTGGTAATTCAGTGGCCATGGCTGTTTGTACTTTGAGACCATGCTTGTCACCAAGTCACTTTACTTTGTACTTTTCACTGCCAGCCAACTTAGTTTAAGATGACTTTAATCAGGGTGGGCTATTAGCTTCTTCCCTAAAATGCTGACACTCTTTCTAAATGTCACTTGAGGTCTTAAAAGGGAGGACCCAGCTTGGTACTTATGATTACCCGTTAAGGCGGTCCACCCACTCCTCCATCCTCACTCTCTGTGCCAGGGTGGGGGTGGTAAGTAATGAGACTACAGAATGTTGCCGAGTGGTTCCACACATGGGCTTTGGGATCAGACAAGTGAGTGTTCAGGTCCTGACTCTCCTACTTACAAGCTGTGCGATCCTGGGCGAGTTGTTTCACTTCTCTAACCCTTCCATTATAATCCATGGAGCTCTCATTGCACTGAGTCAAGTACATAGTAAACCCTGAAGAAAGTGTGACTATTATTATCATCTAATAATGAACTTTCGAAGTTATTCTCAGGAAGTTCATAGATTATTAGAAGCTACACAGAGGCTTGGAGGCCATATAATGCAACACCTTCCCTTTGCAGATCATGGGGACCAGAGGGGTGAAATCACAGAGCAGAGCTAAGACTAGGGCACAGGACTCTTTTCCATTCAACCATGAAGTTCTCAGATCTCATGAGAGAGGACAAATAATACTCAGCTCACTTTGGTCAACGGTGGAGAAAAAAAGCCAGTGATGACCCAGAGAACATTGGCTCTGGGTGGGCTGAGGCCCTAGGGAGGCCCATGGTGGTTTCCAAAGTGGGTGTGTTCAGGAGGAAGGGGAAGGACGGGCAGGGGCTGCCGGTGGCCAGTGTCACTTGGTCTCATTAGAGGGACTTGCAGAGCAGATCACCGATGGGATTGGATTTCCCAGCAGCTCTAGCATTCCCCACCTGTCCTGTCAAATGCTTTCATCTGAAGGGATCAGCCCCACTATGCTGAGTGTGCTGATGTTACCTTGGTTGCAACTGCATCCCCATCAACAGTGCGGTTTAACAAGCAGCCTGGAAAGTACAGAATGAAGGCCAGTAAACTATGGCCCGTGGACCCAATCCAACCTGCCACCTGTTTTTATAAATAAAGTTGCATTGGCACACAGCCACACTCGTTCATTTATGTATTGCCTATGTCTGCTTTTGTGCTATAATGGCAGAGTTGGGTAGTTAGAACAGAGACCCAATGATGTGCAAATCCTAAAATATTTACTATCTTGCCCTTTTTTAGAAAGATTGGCTGACATTTGGTATACAGCCTTATAGCTGCTTAGGAGACAAAGGCCCTGTCCAGGCAAAGGAAGGATCAACTGATTCCTTCAGGATATTTGTATGTCCCTGGCATAAATGTGATTTCATTAGTACAACTGAAAAAAAAGGTCAACTTAGAATCCCCTTACAATTCAAAGGCCACCTTTTCGATGCAGGTATGAAAGACATGTGTCCAAGTCCTCTAAGGGTAGGCCTACTTCTTGGCCTCCCTGTCAGTCTGGGCCATGGAGGGGATGGAACCAGTTGAAGAGAAACCAAGGCCATTCCAAGGGTGAACTAAGGTCACCAAGTGAGTGCCAGGCAGAGATTTGTAACCACGTGGCTCCATGTTGTCTGATGCACATAGGTGCAGTAGTTCAACCATCTAAATGCCGAACGGTTTTAAGTATAGCTGACGGTGGCGTAAGTTTGCTCAATCCAGACAAAATAGAGATCTAAGTCATTATTTTCTAGAAGTTTGCACTGCAAAGTACTATGTTGCAAAATACTCATTTGGAAGTTCCTGTATGTTTAGAAAACTCTGCCTACATCACCACTTTCTTGAAAATATACAGAGCCATTAGCAAGTTATGGACTCTGAGGAATCCTGCAGTAAAGATCCTATTCAACTTCACTGAATTTAGTGTTTCCCAAACACTTTATCACAGAACCCTTTAATTAACAAACGACATCCCATAAAACTGATATTCCAAGAGACACACTTTGGGAACTGTTGAACTAGATGACGGTAATGATGGTGATGATGACAATGATGACTGATGAGTGATGATAACAGCTAATATTTATTAAGCAATTACAACGAGCCAGGCACTGGCCTAAGCATTCACATGTATTAACTCATTTAACTCTCAACCCTATGAGACCACTACTGTTATTAATTCCCCACTTGATAAATGAGAAAACCAAGGCACAAAGAGGATAAACACCTTGCCCAAAGTCACACAGCTAGTAAGGCCTGGAGACGACAAGCTCCTCAAACAGAGGGATCAGGTATCAATTCATCTTTGCATGGCCTGCACTTTGCACAGTGCCTGTCACAAATACCCAGGAAACGACAGTTGAACTGCTTTGGTAATAAGATCCTAATAAAAAGCAGAAGCAACTAGAACATATTGAATAGGGCATTTAACATCTTTAAGTGGTATTTAAACAACGAGGGCCCTCCTCATCATTTGGGGTTTCTGTTTGTTCCACACATGACTCTACCCTAGATAATGTTACTACTATAAACCATTTTTTATAGTGTAACCATTGTCATATTTTATTTAATAGACCCCACTTTAGGTTAATGAAGAGATGATAGAAAAATATCAGATAGTGCAGATCCTATTTAGCCACGAGAAATAATACTTCATTTGAAGGTGCATTAAATTAGGCTTTTTGAGTGGCATAAAATATATTGAAAGAGGCAAAACCACATCCATAAGGAAGCACTCTATTGCCTTTGTTGGTAAAGTGGATGGAATTTTTTAAATGCAGTAAAATAACAGTTACTGAGAAGAGTCCATAGCAGCTTTTTAAATATTAGAGACCTAAAAATATATCAAGGTCAAAATTAGTAGATAAAATACTGGTGAATTTTCGGTGTAGATTTGAGGGAAGCCAGAAAGCACTAAAGAAGAAAAATCAACACACTTGCAGCTTTAAAAGGAAGAGAGGCAAAGACAGCCTGAGGAAAGACTATGTTTTTGTGTCCTGCAAAATAAAAAGGAAATTTTATGTATAGCACTTTGGGAGCTTCGAATGCAGTGATTAAATGGTATTATTTCTCATCACATTAACAAAGAACATTCCTGAATGATAATTATTATGATAACAGTCGACACTTAATGAGGGCTTCCTGTGCTGTTTTAAGCAATTTGTATGTGTGGCTCTAGGACGTGAACACTGTTATCATCCCCATTTTACAGATGTGGGAAGAGAGGCAGAGAGAAAATAATTTTCCCATGATTCCACACCAGTATGGATTAAGGATTCAAACTCCAGTAAAGAAGGCTCAAAGGCTCAAGGATGCCACAGGTCTGGGAGGCAAAATAAATTCCACTACCAATGTCAAGGTATGTCAGAGATTCACTAGGTGGATGCAAAAGAGCCAAACGTGGCAATGTGGAGTTGGATCCTTGCCAATAGGCTCTTCTTTGGTAGTTCGTTCAATGACAAGTTTCCAGGGGTTGTAATACATCTTGCCACTTAAGAAGCCCATCCACTTAAGACTGTGCGTTCGTCTTGACAGGTGAAGATCTGTCCTTCCACCCACCTCTACCACTGGCATGTCCTAGGATTTCTAACCCCACAAGCTGGCCACATGCACACCCCTCCAAAATACGGTCAGTCACTTAAGTTTATGCTGTGATGGTACATCCAACCCCAAATATTCAGGAACTGTGCCCCATGTCCTGTGGCATTCAGAAAAGTCCAGGGAAAAAGTTCAACCATTCCTTTAGAGGTAGCACAGATGACTCCGTGTCGATGCAAGAGAAAGATGGAATTTTACGATAAAGCATCCTGCCTGGCATCACAACGTGGGAGCCATTTGAGAGTTAAACACAGAAACCTTACGAGAATAACAAATTAACTATGGAGTAAAAACGGATACTGAAAGTTATCTTCATAATTGTATTTGTGCTCCAAAATGCCTGTTTCCCCCTCCCCTTTTTGGGGGGTGACTCTTAAGTCAGTTGAAGCAACCAAACAGTTTATTTTCTGGGAAGGCATGAGGAGATACAACAGCAGCCAGACTTTACAGGATACATACCCAAGCCTTAAAGAAGGACACTTGACAAGAAAAGATATGTTCTAAACAGATGCGTCAACAAATTCAGTTAGATATAAAAATGGAAAGTGAATTTTTAAATTTGTATCAAGCATATCAAATACATATACATCGAAAAACATATCAAAAAACTAAACACTGCTATTTTGTAGGCGGTCAATTAATTCTCATTCATAACTTTGTCTCACAATTCAGCACAGGTGAACAAAACCAGCTTCTCCCTCCTCAGTTGTACCTTCCCAGCTTCAGATCCTGTCTCATTTGTGCCCTAAGAGTCAGTCTTTTCTTGAAGTGAATTACCACGTTAGGGGTGAACAATCGCAAAAGGTCTGATTTATTAAGCGAACAGGCTAGGAGTCGCAGAGCTGATGTTAAAATGCAAATACGCCTTACTTACCTGGATGGTTCTGACATTGGAAACCGGCTGTTTCGACATATTCACGGGGTCTTAATCCCTAAAAAAAACAAGTGAGAAACTGTTAGAGGTGGCGGCATTCAGATTCTCCGGCTTGATAAATTAGAACTTAACTCATGATTCAACTGGGCAGTCACCCCTTTCAGTGGCTCTATATTCTTTCAGTCTCAGTTTCTGAAGTTACTTAGAGACTCTCCTTCCCAATGCCTCGGGGAGAGGGAACACTAGAGCGCCCGGATAAATCATTCAGGAGGAGAAACGCTGAGATGCCTCGCCCCTGATCGAATGATAGGCAATCAGAAACTTGAAAGGCCCTATCATCTCCTTGCCTGCCCTCCTGCCCCCACTGCGGAGCGCAGCAAAGCAAAGAGGTTGTGGGAATAAAACACCTTTGTTTGGGGCCTCGGAAGCTCTCCGCTTGAAACTGAACTTCTGATCTGAATGAGCTGTTGCCAGGGCTGCGTGGCAGCCCATTGGGAGCTCCTCCTTTCCATTGAACGCCCAAAGAGAAATGGCCTGGACTACGATCTCACTACTGCGCCACCTTCGGCTCGCGGCGCACGTGTCTGTTCCACCCGGGGCCCTGGGAAACGCTGTGAGGACGGCGCCACATCTGCCCGCTCTGGGTGTCCGGGGCCCGGGCTCTGTAAACCGAAGCAGCCACAAGCCTCACCTGTCCGCTTTGCTTTTAACGGAACAGCCTCAGAAGGCCAATGAGGATTTACATGACTGTGTCGTTTCCCCAAGATGTAGCAGGGCTTCCTTCCCAAAGGACTTGTGCTTTCTTTCACGTGGGGAGACCTTAGAGGTGACTAGTGACCAAGGTTTGCTGGCGCAAGGGGGACGGAGAACAGCCCGGCTCTGGCCTGTTATTGCATGTATAAAGATTGTCATAGCTGGGTCTATGAAATGTTGACAGGCCCAACGGAAAAAGTTGAAAATTCAGCGAACGGAAGGAAGCATGCTGCTATTTAAACCCAAACTGTAAAATGGGTGACTGACTTTCCTCTACTGCCTGGTGTAAATGCATGTGCTAACCTGTGAGCACATGAACACAGGCAGCGGTGTGGGCGTTTGTGACCCGTTCTGTGTCACGTGGCCCGTGTCACTCAACATTTCTAGGCCCTTTTCCTCTTCCTTAAATTTTACCTGATTCTTAGGTTGTGGTGAGAATCAAAATGACATAATGTTCCCAAAACTGCCTCGGGAACTCTAAAGGATGCAAATATTGATTATTTCGTGGCGATTGTCCACAGCTCGTGACTTTTTAGTAATTTACTGACCTACAGCTTCAAGTACAGAGTAAAAATTGAGGTAGTGACAATGCCCCTCACCACTTTACATATCAAAGATCTGAGAACTCTGACAAACATTGTTTTTGAGATCTTCAAAGTTGTAGGCTCTGTCATACGAAGTTAAGCAATTACATAATTGTTTAAAAATCTCTAATATATATAACTGTAAGTCTTTGGAGTCACACACATGAAAACAATGAGTTTTTTTTTAAGTTTCACCGGCATGTTTTGGTAATATATAGATATAGATAGCCTCCATCCAGAAGGGTCGAGGTAGAATTATTTTTGCTTTGGCTAAAAAGTTAAAAAGCAACAACAAATTGAACACCTAGGAGTGCGTTTTTCTCTATTATATGTTTCAGATAGATTCTATCTTTCCCACAGTGTCAAAGAGTCAATGAAGGCTTTTTAATTTTCAGATCTAGGATACACAGTTCAATATCAAAAGGAAAAGCTTGGTAGTTTAATTTTTAATGTTTCTATTCCTCAAGAGCTATTAGAAAGCATGCAAAGCAGTAATTCTCACAGGACTTTAAACATCTCAGCATATAGTTTTCTCTGTGCATGTACAGCTACAGTTTAAGCAACAGCACTTGGCAACTTACAAGAAGTTAGTATACATCGATTTGAAATGTAGGAAGTAGGAAATTTCTTTTGTTACTACAAAAGCATGTTGAAATGTAAAAAAAAATCAAGCAATGAATAATTGTGTTATTTATATTGCATTGATTTTTTAAAAATTAGGCTGATTTCGTTTTTCACTAAACTATTGGATCGCTTTGTTTTTTGTGGACCTCTGAGCCCAAAGAACAGATAGACCGTGGGCCTCATCTCCTGTATAGTCTTGGTATAATCTCATTTGCATATGAATTCCTTCTGAACACATATGTCAATCTGCAATAGAAACATCTTTAGAAAGTCGATCAGATCCCAGCTCTCATTCCTTGCAAACAGGCTATATAACATTTGTGTAAATCCGTCCTGCAGCCGTTCCCGCTGTCCTCATTATTCGCAGAGAAATCAGGGCAAAGCACACTGATGAATAAAAATAGACAGTGTTCCCTGGCTGTTTCCCTGGCCCTGCATTCACCTCCGTTAGGGATGCAGTGTAGAATGCACCTTCCTTCTTTATCTGCATGCCTCGTCCCGCGACCAAAAACGACAGCTATGTCGTAGATGCACAACTCTACTCACAGCTGACCACAGCTTTTCATCCGAAGAGGTACCCTTTAAAGTACTCTATTACTGTGTGTCCTGGTTCTGGCTAAAATTTGGAAACGTGGAAAGTTTGACAAGACATCTATTGACTTTTCCAAAGCCTATACTCTAATGGAAATGCTTACCGGCTTAGCAGAGTTGTGTTGGGTTTTCCTGGAAGATCTGCAAGTCAGTGGGGAACTTTACTAGTCTGTGTGCTGAGTCATATACAGTATACCTCTGCTGGTTTTGTGATTGGGCAGCACCTAATATCTGACTTCTAAATAAGACTCTTTCACTTACTAAAAATTTGTCAACATTAATATCACTAATTTAATAAGGGATTCAGAGTAAAATAAATCAATATTTGGATGGAAGGGGCTTTGTTTGTTCTTTTTAAAGGTCTATTAAATGGCTAAAGCTCAATCTCAAAGGGAATTATCTTCTGTCCTGCAGCTAAAAATAATTCCTGAGAAGGGTGTAGAAAGATGTTCAGCTGTCTGAACTGACTAACTCCTTATTCACTTTGCCTGAAATATGCCGAGAGGCAGGAGGCACTCATCATTGCCGGGTCTCAGAACGTGGTGCCCACGCAGAGACAAGTGCTGCCCTCCACCCTGCTGGGTACAGGGAACACAGTGACCAAAGTGGGGCTTCCAAAAAGATGGTTTTGTCACGTTAATCGATCTGTGCATTGATAAAACTTAATCATTGAGGCCAAGCCCGGTGCTGAGGGAGAGGGGAAAAGAATTTTAAACTTGTACTGGGTAACAATAATTTGCATTTAGGTAAATCAGAGAGCTAGCATGATAGCTTTCTTCTGCCACAAATTCTCCTGATTATTTCTAGGCTTCCAGCCCGAATTGGTCTGCAGCTGACTGAGTGTAACCCTGGCCATAAGAATGAAAATAACATAATGTTCAGGGTCACAGTTATCCTATGTGGACGGTGGAAATTTTCTTAATGTCACAATCAGTGAAAGCTACTTTTAGTTCAATATTCTTTCAAATAGCCCCCCCCATACACACACAGTTTCTAAAACAGAATCAGCAACACCACCAATGAATAGTGAATTTACAAGGAAGCTACATCCACTAGTTACAAGCCTACAAAGTTATAAGTAGTCATTTCAAGTTAGGTATCAAGGAAATTTCCTTCAGAAAGCCCAGCTGCCCGAGCTGGGTCCTCCTGCTTACCTGCTCTACGTATTTGTTTACTGCCTAAAGAAAGTCCCAGGCAGCCAGGTGCAAGAATACGAGGCTCCTCAGAAGGTGGAAGGGACGCCTGGTGTCCTCTGAGCTGTGATCTCAATTCCGGTGCTTTGCATGTGGCTGAAATAGCTCAAGTGCTCCGTGCCTCACTCAGTACTGAGAGCTGCTCCCCGCTCGGGGCTGGAGGGAAACTCGGTTTAAGGCTAAGTGTTAAAGAGAATTCCTGTCATAGCTCACAGTTGTTCTTCCTAAATATAGAGTTTGATACAAGCCATATACTGGCTGCCTCCGTAAGGCTTGACCGTGCTGAAAGCAGGGCTCAAATGTCAGCCGGAAGGTGGCTACGGAATCTTACTGCCCTCCTAATCTTCCAGAAGATGCTGGCTGTGCTTTCTCACATGTTCTGAGGGGGCATGATGAAGTTTGAAAAGTAGGAAAAGTTTCTATCTTTAGCATTACTACCTGGAGGCCAGAAGATGAGGAGCGTTCAATAAAAATTAGAGAGAAGCAGCATGGCCCTGAGCTTCTTAGCAGGGGCAGCGACATCAAGCACTTTTTGAGTCCTAGCTTGGTCACTTAGGAGCTCTTAAAATTCTTTCATGATCAACATTCAATAAATGCTCACCAAACGATAATTATTATATTATGTTGAACTAGAAGACATCACCCTTTTTGTAGGTCATAAACGGTCCCAGATCGTTCCACTCAAATGTGGTGCCAGGGCCGCGTCCTTGCTGTCTGCTCTACTGCCTCTACTGGTGACAAAGACTTTGATCACAGAGCACAGGAGACAACAGCACAAAACAAAACAAAGAGGAAAGAGCTATTTTAAGTACGACAGGGGCCAGGACCAGGTATGAGGCAGAACACTCTTTAAACAGAACGCTGCCAAATCCTAAGGCATGTGCTTATTTTCTTTGTTTTGGTTTGGTTTGGGTTTTTGGCGGTTAAGGAGGGTTGTTTTTTTCTTTTTCCTGTGCTCATCATTTTTAACAGTGCTTTTATTAATCAATTCATTTACTTTGCTTCTTCAGTCTCTGAAACTATCTTTACGTAGAAGTCCCCTTCAGCAGAAGGATCAGACAGAGTGAGCACACTTATAATTCATCCATTGGATGAAGGTGACTCCATGTCTGAGTCCCTCACAGTGTGGTCAGCCACTGAACCACCACCAGCAACCATCTCCTCCCAGTCCTCTCGTTGCGTGAGGAAAAGAAGTTCCGGTTCATATGAGCCCCTGAAGTCATGTTTCTGTTCCCTGCAGCTGAACGCATTCCAAACTGAAGCAACTAGCTTGTTTTCGGGTTGGTGAAAAGAAAAACAACTTTCTGTAATTAGGAAGGCAGCAGATAATTGTGGTTCATGTCAGTTTGGAGCTCACTATTCAGTTCTATTCATGTGCTGCTTAAAAGAATCTTTAAAGTTCATGGGGCTCCTGGGTGGCACAGTCAGTTGAGCATCTGACTCTTGGCAGCTTGGGTCGTAAGATCAAGCCCCTGTGTCCAGCTCCACGCTGAGATGGTCTGCTTGAGATTCTCTCTCCCTCTCCCTCTGCCCCTCCCACTCGTACTCTTTCTCTAAAATAGATAAATCAATCTTTTTTCAAAAAAAAAGAATCTTTAAAGTTCAGTTTAAACATCATGCTTTGAGATGGTCTGGCACCAAAATGAGTTATTTTTCACTGGGGAGAGAATATAGTGACCACCTTTGTATTTCCCCAGCTGTTTGGCTACTCTTATGTGTTCAGAGTTCTTCACCAGACAGTACGTGGCATCACTCCATGGACAGACAATAACAAAGAGCCATTCTTGACTCCTTGCCCTGCAGTCAGCACATAAATTCTGCCACAGTCCTTTTGCCTTCCGTGACCCCTCAGTAGCCAATGGTGTCATATACGTCAAGGAAAGGGCAATGCCTTGTACACCGGGCTGGCCCGACCTGGGTGTGGCTGCCTCTGTGGGAAGAACTTGAGGTGAGTGGCATTATCGGGGCTCCTTTGGTTGTAAGTGACAGAAACTCGAAGAGAATTAGTGTAAGCCAAGAGGGGGTGTGGCCGACGCTGTTGATGCCTTTCTCAATATCACCTCTGCCCGCCTGAGTTTTCCTGCAGCTATAGACAGTTCCCAGTACACTGTCAGCCTCACACATCAAAAGCCTGAGTCTCTCTGCCTCTCTGCACCGGGGCTCTCTCCAACTCCAAGACAGGTCGCCTGCGTGCACTGCAGGCATGACCCATAAGTGCCAGGGAGCAGACACCCTAGGAACAAACCTCAAGCAATGGGGATGGTGGTAAATGTCCCACCTCCCGTCCTCTGGTAGACTGATTCCTCGGTGTGGTCTACAGTTTCCCAGGGGTCCCAGCAGAATTGAGCCCCAGTGGCTCACAGTAGGAACCTGCTCACTAATATACCCTTTTGGCTTTCTCTTTTCCCTTTCTCACATCCCCACTCCCTCACTTGTGTTCTCTGGGGTCATCACCCAAATACACTGCCTACAGCCAAGTCCTTGTATCCATGTCTGGCTTTGAGACAATGCAAACCAAGACAAAGAGGTTCATTGGAAAAGTTTCGTATTGTGGCAGGGGTGGCAGTGACCCTCAGAGATAACCAGAACCGAGAACTCAGACCTCCCTAGAGAGTGCCAAATCTATTTCTCCTACTCCAGTTTTTAAAATCCCAGAGTTCTGATTGCCCCCAGCCTAAGTCAATCACCCAACTGCTGGCCAGGGGCAAGGTCACCTAGCATAGAGGAGGCCACTGGGGTTCACATCTGCAGATGAGGTTCTTTCCAGAGAGGGGAGTAGCTGTGAGCTGACCAGCTGGGGTCTCCCGGAAACACCAAGAAGCCAAATGCTCGTCTTTGACCTCCTGCCACAGCCCCTTGCCATTTCCGCTACCATTGTCACTTCATCAGTTGAAGGCCCCTACATAACAGAAGAAGCCCCAGGCACACACCAACACATAACTGGATTGGTGAGTGACAATTAACTGGAACCAAGGGGATGGACACAACGTGAGTCCATTTCTCACTGGGGGGAACAACCGGAAGGAGAGGGAAAAGAAATAGTGTTTGAGTATGGGAAACAGTGCTGGCCACTGAGTGGACAGCTTGAGACCTTTGGGAATATTTCAGTGGAGGTCACCAAAGAGGCGCAGGGTGAGGGATTGTTGGCAAAAACAGAATTCACCTAAGTCATTCCTGCCTGCATGCCTTTATCTCTCGTCCAGTCCAGTCCAACAGCAGGAGGATCTCTAACACCTTAAGTCCATATAGCCCTCGCTGAGCTGCAAAGCATTTTCATTTGTGTTACTTTACCAAGTCCTCCCAAGAACTCCATGGGTTAAGTGCTATTATTCCAATTGTATGGATCAGTAAGTCAAGGTTCAGAGTGTTAAAGCAGAGCCAGTTATCCCCAAGTTTCTACTCTCATATTTAGCTCTCTCCTATTATACCACAATGATTTCAAGGAAACACATTCACACGCAAAGCCCCACATAAGCACTATACACACAGTTATCAGTTAGGATGCATTGGCTGCAAGTAATGGAATAGCAGAGTAGCAGCAATTCAATGAGTAAAGTCGTTTAGTCATCTCACAAGCCTAGAAACCTGAAGGGAGGTAGTTCCAGATTGGGCCAAAAATTTTATTAAGTCAAAAAGCCCCAGGCAATTTCTAGTTCTTTACTACTCTCAGCAAGTCAGTTTTTCATCCTCCTGTTTCTTACTTCCTGTTCCCAAGATGGCTGCCACAGCTCCAAAAATCAGGATCTTGCACTAGCACCCAAACGAGAAGGAACAGCAGGGATGGTGAGAAAAGAGGCTTTCCTCCTCTCAGGGAAGACACTCTCCCAGAAGCCCCAGCACACTCCCCCTTACACTTCGTTAGCTGGAACTAGATCTCATGGTTGCAAAGGAGAAATGAGAAAATCTTCATTTTATAAATAACAAAAGACCTCAAAAAATGTAAAGTCACATGACTAAGAAGTGTCTGTGTCGGAACCCTAATTTAGGTCTTTAGTCTCCGAATTCCAGAGGTTTCTGCTTGTTCCTTTATATGCAAGCCAACAGAAAAAGCCAGGCTGCCATAAATAAATAAACAAACAAACAAACAAACAAACAAATAAATAAATAAAGCAAGCCAGGCTGCTCATTCCATTGCCCCACCCCTGAATGCCCTCATGGACTCTTATCATGTGCCCCAAATTACAGTCTTCTTTTGGGGCCCTCTTTGCTCAGTTCAACTCTATCATAGGTCTGCCTACAGTTTGGGCAAAGAGTAAAATAAACCATATTATGGAAAATTTTAAATGAATTAATAGATAACTATACCATTATGTATAAAGATGTAACCCCCCAAAGACTTTGTAGGCTGACAGAGAGAAGAAAATTAATAAATGAAGAATGATTAACTAGGAAGAAAGAATTACAAAAAAGAAACTACCTATGATCTAACACTTTATTTTGCCATAACATTTACTTCTCTGTTGAATTTTAATTTTTAACACCGTTAACTGTGAAAAATGTCAATGCTTGTTTTTAATCCAGGAGAGCAGGTGACAAGGTTTGTCCCCTGGGGTGCATGCTGTGTAATGACTTCCTTTCTTCTGTGATTTCTTGAGCCAAACCACTTCTCTCCTTAACCCCAGTCCTTCAAGGTGATGCAGCAGCCATGTTTATGACACTGTCCTTACTTCCATGAGTAGCCACAGACAGGAAAAAGTGTTTTTCCAAAAAGAAGTATTGTGCAGAGTTATAACTCTACCCACATGAAAAAATCTTTTACGGGGCACCTGGGCGGCTCAGTTGGTTGAGCATCCGACTCTTGATTTCAGCTCAGATTATGATCTCAGGGTCCTGGGATCCAGCTCTACATCCGGCTGCCAGATCATCAGAGAGTCTGCTTCTCTCGCTCTCTCTTCCCACTCCCTCTGTCCCTCTTCCTGTGCACGCGTGCTCTCTTTCGCACTCTCTCTCTCTCTCTCTCTCAAATAAATAAGTAAATCTTTTTAAAAACTTTTACATAATTATGCAGAACAGTTTAGAATCTACTTGTCTGCAAACTTTTCATTTCAAAAAGGGAACTTTGTTTCACCTTTCATATGGCTCAACAGCTTTTTCCCCCAAAGTATTTTCCTTCCAGAAATAAAAGAGCTGTCTAGCCTCAGAAGTGAAATTCAGACCTCCATCTCCACAAACATGGTGTCGGTTTCTCTGTCCTCAAAGGAAATTGCTGGCATCCAACTCTCAGTCACTCCCAGCTGGGAGAATAAGATTCCATTCATTTATTCATACATTCATTTATCATTCATTTTATTAAGTGCTTACTATGATTCAGGCACTGTGCTAGATACTGAGGGTTTAAAAATAAGTAAGAAATAGTTCTGTGTTCTAGGAGCCTGTTCACCATGGTCTGGTGGAGGAGACAAGTAAATAACAACATGGTTATTAGATTTACGTGCTATCTTCAATCTGCTATAGGAATTCACAAGAAGGTTGCCCCAACTCTCCCATGGCGCTGAAGGCTTCACAGAGAAGGACATGTTTACACTGAACGTCCTGAGCGTCAGTAAATGCCCGCACTTTCTGTCCCCACTGTCACTGGGGTGAAAAGAGTGAATAAGCCTATGTTCTGGCCCTCAGAGCTTACAGTGGGGGAAAGAGGGTACAGACAAAGCTAAGTAAACAACTAAACAAGATAATTTAAATCCTAGTAAGTGATATGAAGACAAACAAACGGCTGAGGAAGAGGATAAGCTGGGGGAGGTGTGGCAGGAGCAGCATCTCTCCAAGAAGAAGTGAGATTGATAAGGCGAGAAAAGAATATTTCAGGCAGAGGGGACCGCATGTGCAAAGGCCCTGGGATAGGAAAGTATGTCCTCAGGACTCAAAGAAAAACAATGCAGCCCAAATGTAGAGAAGAACGGCATGAGGCAAGGTGAGAAAGGGAGGCAAAGGCTAGCAGGGCCTTTGGAGGCCATTTTGACAAGAGATGCTGGTTTTCTTCTAAGTGTAGTAGGAACCCTTAGAAGCGGTGGAGTTGCCTGAGTTCAGCTTTGGTGAGTTCACTGTCACTGCCATTTGAAAAGAGGACTGTACTAGAATGAGCAGGGAAGAAGGGAGAACCATTACAAGGCTAGAGATGATGGTGCCCTGAACAAAGGTGTTGGCAGTGAAGATAAAGACAAGAAGAGAGTTTCAAAGTGTATTTTAGTAATAAAGTCAAACTAACCTTGCTGGGGCTCCTGGGTGGCTCAGTCAGTTAAGCGTCTGACTCTTGGTTTCGGCTCAGGTCGTGATCTCCGGGTCGTGGGATCCAGCCCCCGTCTGCTCTGTGCTCAGCAGGAGTCTGCTTCTCTCTGTCCCTCCCTCTGCCCCTCCCTCCGAAAAAAAAGTAGCCTTGCTAACTGATTGGATGTGGGAGGACGGAAGAGAGAAACATGGTGCTTTGGGGGAGGAGTGAAGTAATGAATCAGAAAGCCAGTGTTGACCTCAGAGGGAAGCGTTTCCATAGACTGTGGGGGCTGGTTCAAAAACCAGGTCACTGCAGGTTTTGGCACGAATGAAGAGTTGAGGCTGCAAGTGGACCTGTCTCTTCTAGACCCGTGACTAAGAACGGAAAAAAGGGATAGTGGTTGGGTTTGGAGATTTCCAACAGGAAGAGAATTCAGGGGGCTGTAGCTTATAACAGCCTGAACAGTATTTCAACCTGTTGAGAAGCCAGAGTGACAAGGGTGATAAAGGTCAAAAGGAGGTCACTGATGACCAAATTCCAAATGAGGGGAGGCGGGAACACATATTCTTTACTCTGAGAAAGAACTAAGCTGATCCCAAAAAGGTCGTAAGAGGGTCTGTGGGGTTGGGGAGGAGGAACGGGGAAAATGGAGGCCACCTGACAGCCCGCCTCACCTTTCTAAGGGTCTTGAAAAAGAAATCAGTCATAGAGAGCAGCGAAGAGCTGAAAGTACCACCAAGCGGGGTTGAGACTCCAGCTGAGGCTGGAAACCTTGCCACCACGAAGATGGCTAGTCTGTCAACATGGGGACTGTTTTGCAGGGGTGTCAGTTCTAAAAGACATGTGTCTTCAGTTGGGTTCCTCCAGAAGCCACTCTTGAAATAAGGATTTGTGTATAAGTGATTAATTAAGAAAATATTTCCAGAAAAAACTGGGGGAACAAAGATGGGATCTCAAGTCCCACAGAAGGTATCCTCCTGATCCTGCAAGAGAGCTCTGGAGTGTGAGAACTTATGCCATAGAGCTGTCCTACCCCAGGCAAAGGGGTGGAGCTGTCATACTCCTGCATCTGTCTGTCGTAAGTTCAGGGCTGCCCGGGGGAACATATTCCCAGGGCTTTTGGCTCTCCTTACCAGCTGGAAAGGCATGCTCCAGAGGCCCTAGGGCAGGCCTCCAAAGGAGCGCTAAGGTGTTGGAAACAAAGGCCCAACGAAGCCAGGAGCAAACAACAAACGGGGAAACAGGATCTGAGGGGACCTGGACAGAGCTCAGTCATTGTCTGCCCAACACAGCTGTCCTTTATGTCACCTAGGCCTCAGCAAGGTGGTTCTGAATTACATTGACACCTTGTTTCTAAAAAGCCCCGTTTATTTGAAACAATCTTACAAAGTTATATTATTGCCCTGTTGAGCACTTCTGTTTCTTATTAGTCATTGTCTAATGAGTATTGAAATGGACTATTTTCGCAGAGTTTTGGCAGCCTATAAATGTATGTAGAATTACTTTTTCCTGAATTGTCACATAAGACCTCTATAACCTGGCTCTTTTTCAAAAATGAGGTAACTCTAGTCCCTTTGGTGACACATGGTAGATGGGGGAGGGTCCTCCTCCAGGGTCTGAAACCGTAACAGTAGCCATCTGACACATGCACCAGAGATCTGGAATGTGACGCAAACCTCACTGCGGCCTGTATGCCCTTGAACAAAATTTTTACCCAACTGGAGTTCTACCCAAGGTCAGGATCTGTAAAACTGGAGAGAATCACAATTGCACCATACACTGTGCAGGGCAGTTTCCCTGCTCTCCTTTCCTTCCTGCCCTGCAAAGTTACAGAGGAGGGGGTGTTCCTAACCTAGATCTTTTTTTTTTTTTTTGAAGATTTTATTTATTTATTTGAGAGAGAGAGCAGAGTGAGAGAGAGGGCATACAAGTTGGGGGGGCAGAGGGGAGGGGCAAAGGGAGGGGGAGGTGCAAAGGGAGAGAGAGGGAGGGACAGAGGGAGAGGGAGAAGAAGGCTCCCTGCTGACCAGGGAGCCCAACTCGGGGCTCAATCCTAGGACCCCAGGATCATGACCTGAGCCAAAGGCAGATACTTAACCAACTGAGCCACCCAGGTGCCCCTAACCTAGATCTTTGAACATA
Organism: Ursus arctos; assembly: GCF_023065955.2. Classification (NCBI taxonomy): domain Eukaryota; kingdom Metazoa; phylum Chordata; class Mammalia; order Carnivora; family Ursidae; genus Ursus; species Ursus arctos. The sequence goes on from NC_079873.1 coordinate 17,354,600, forward strand.
AATAAGACAATACACTTGTGGGGCGCCTGGGTAGCGCAGTCGTTAAAGCGTCTGCCTTCGGCTCAGGGCGTGATCCCGGCGTACCGGGATCGAGTCCCACATCGGGCTCCTCGGCTATGAGCCTGCTTCTTCCTCTCCCACTCCCCCTGCTGTGTTCCCTCTCTCGCTGGCTGTCTCTCTGTCACATAAATAAATAAAATCTTTAAAAAAAAAAAAAAAAGACAATACACTTGTAAACAACTGGGTACTCCTAGAGAGAAAGAAGGACTAAAGCCCTGACTTACAGCGTGTTGCAGAGGCGGTGCTGTGAATTCAGCATATGTCCTCCCTTCCTGGCACGTAGGACACTAGATTTTCCAGGCTCACTCAATTGGATCGGGCCATGTGATTGAGTTCTGACCAATAGGATGTGGGCCCAGTTTCTACAAGCCATGCACCAGTACCCACTTGTGGATTGTTACCAGTTTTCAATGATCTAATACAGAAACTTTTAAGTAAGTAATTAGGGACTTTTATGGCAATTCGACATTACTACTATATCCAATTAGCATTTCCTTTTCCTAGTAATTCATTTTTGTTGTATTTTTATAAAAGTATTGGTGTGTGATTGATTAGAAAATTTCATCCTGATGGGGCGCCTGGGTGACTCAGTCAATTAAGTGGCCGACTCTTGATTTTGGCCCAGGTCATGATCTCGGGGTCCTGGGATGGAGCCCCGCCTCAGGCTTCATACTCAGCTGGGAGTCTGCTTGAGGGTTCTCTTTCTCCTTCTCCCTCTGCCCCTTCCCCCACTCACACTCACTCTCTCTCTCTCTCTCTCAAATAAACACATAAATATTTAAAAAAATTCATCCTGAGAAGGTTTAAGAAGCACTGCCATAAGCCATTCCAAGCCTGGCCTTTAAAAGCATCCTGTGCAATCCAGACCTTTCTCCCCCACCTGTAGCAATATTAGAAGCCATTGGTCCTGGATATCATAGCTACAAGATGGAGAATGATCACTGGACCCACATCAAACTCTGACATGAGCAACAAATAAATGTTTACCATGTAAATCTACAGAAATTTGAGATTGTAACCGGCACAGCCTAGGATTATTTAATTTACGCAAGGGATTATTGCCCTCTTTCTGGGAGTTGAGCGAGTCGGGGCTGGAGGACCTACTTCCAAGATGGGTGCTTCACTCCCATGTCTGGTGCCCTTTGGCAGGGATGGTTGGAAGGCTGGGTCAGCTGGGACTGACAACCAGAATGCCTACGTGTGGCCTCTCTAGGATGGCACCTTCGGGGTAGTTGGTTTCTTACATGGAGGTTCAGGGTTCCAAGAGCAAGGCATCTGGTAAAAAGAACAGAGACTGCATGACCTTTTATGTCTTGCTCCAGAAGTCACATAGCACCACTCCTGCTGTACTCTGTGACCCAAGCAGTCACAGGCCTGCACAGATTCAAGGGAAGGGGACATGGACCCCCGTCACTATGGGAGGCATGCTGTGAAATTAACACCACCTCACCATGATTATAATTTGGGGGTCTCGTTCCAGATTATTTTATATTCCTTTCAAACCATCTGACGCAGGCCTTATCCATAGCAGGCATCCACTAAGTGTATATCAATGATAAGGAGAGGGGAGAGCCAGGGATATTGTTCCTGCTTTAAGGGCAACTGAGTATGTGGTCATGGGACTTGAGTTTGCAACAGTTCATGGATTCGAAGATTCACATTTTTCACATTTTAACATCGCTGAAATTGATACTTGTTAAAATTTATGGCCTCTTCTAACGATGTTTAGCAGTGCTTTCTTTTTCTTAGGGGTCCATAAGATAACTGTGTACCATCCAAGCAGTAGCTTATCAGTTGAAATGCAATAAATACCAGGGACTTGATATCTTTAAGGTGGAGCCTTAACTAATGAGAAGCAATCAGGGGAAGTAAATGATGGGAAAATGCCCGCTGCCTCCGAGCTGAAACTGGTGAGCCAACAAAGGAAGCCCAATGGAGAGCTTGCAGTCACTGCCGTAAGACATTCCTCCCATTGTAAGGAGCCTGGAAGGACATCATGTCCAAACTCTCGCCCAGTGGCTGCCTCACCACCACACTTGCTCCAAATACAGGCAGTATCTAGACACCCCCTTACACCGCATTCTGTAACAGAAAATGCCATAAGCCTCAGAGAGGGGCAGTTGAAGTTCATATTTGGGCTCTGGCATTTCCTCTCTCTGAATTTCAATCTCTTCATCTGCAAAATGGGTAGTTATAATGACACCCACCACCAAGTGAGCCAGTGGAAATAAGGCAGAGGGCCAGGCACATAAGAGGTGACCCATCAATGTTCTTTTCCTTCTCTTTTCTTTCACTGAAGTCTCCCACTGTTTCCAACTTGTCCGCTTTCTTGAAGCCTTGAGATAATCCTCTTTGTTACTTTGTAGACCTTGAGTCTCTGCTTTGTTAAACAAAACTATTGAGAATGTTCTCAGACTATTTCATATTCCAAGGTCCTAATCTTCCAAGCCTGTAGAATCTGACAAAATGGGCCCGTTTTAGGGGCACCTAGGTGGCTCAGTCAGTTATGCATCTGTGTTTTGCTTGGGTCATGATCCCAGGGTCCAGGGATTGAGCCCCCGCTTTGGGCTCCCTACTCAGAGGGGAGCCTGCTTCCCCCTCTCCCACTCCCCCTGCTTATACACTCTCTCTCTGTCTCTCAAATACATAAATAAAATCTTCTGGGGCACCTGGGTGGCTCAGTCAGTTGAGCGTCTGCCTTCAGCTCAGATCATTATCTCCAGGTCCTAGGATCAAACCCCACATCAGGCTCCCTGCTCAGAGGGGAGTCTGCTTCTCCCTCTCCCTCTGCCCCTCCCCTGCTCGTGCTCTCATTCTCTCTCTCTCTCTCTCTCTCTCTCAGATAAATAAATAAAATCTTTAAAAAAATAAATAAAATACTTTTTAAAGATGGGCCCATTTTAACCTTAGTAATATTGCCATCAAGTCACCCATGGCCTGACCTCCCCCACTTTCTGAAAGTTTTCCCAGCTATCTCAGTAAGCCATTCAAAGCAGGGAGAAACAAACATGTAAAAGAGACTCCCAATTCAGAGGAAGAAAACAGCCTAAATTCATTCATTTGTTCATTCAGCCATTCAACAAATATCTTTTGAGCATCTACCATGTGCCAGAAACTGCACTAAGCCATAAAAATAAAGCAATGAACAAGGCAGGCATAGAACCCATCCTTATATACGCAACTAATGAATCATCGAACTTTACATCAGAAACCAGGGATGTACTGTATGGTGACTAACATAATATAATAAAAAAAAATTTTTTTAAAAAGAACCCATCCTTATAGAGTTTGTGTCTGTGAAAAAGTCATTAAACACAAAGTCACTACAAAGAGGGGCGGCTGCACTCAAGGCAGAGAAAGCTAAGCTGGAGAATCAGAAAAGGAAGCTGTGTTAAAAGCAGACGCAGAGAGAAGTTGGGTGCAGGTAGCTGCTTTGGGAAGTCCTCCCTAGGAACGGGAACGAGGGAGCAGAGAGGAGATGGAAAGATTTTTATAAAAGCCAAGGAAAGGTGCCATAGTGAGCAATTTTCCTTTGTGGGCAACTGAGGTTCAGTCCTGCTGGGGACCCTTCAAGAAACTGTGTGGAACACACCTCAGAGTTACCTCACCAGAGGACAGGGAGCCTCAGGTATTTACCCAATGGCTCTGTCCTCCATTCTTGTAGTAGGAACTCAATTCAAACCTGGGCTGTTGCACATTGACGGAAATGGGGAGTAACATAAACTAGGTGAGCAAAAGGACAGAGCTCCATGAAAACCTTCGGTCTTAAACTTCGCTCCCAGAGAGCGCAGCCCCACAGGCACAGGACTTGGCAAATGGAATATGCTTAGCTGACTTTCAGCCCCACTTGCCCCCTTGTCCAGCCCCGTGTATATCCAGCAGCCCCACCGTAGGCCCCACCCTGCACACCCCTCATCCCTTCATGCCTCCAAATCACCATGTACAAAGTCTGTAAGGGAGGAGTGTGGTAGCATTGCACAGCTTGATAAATAATTTTTTTAAAGATTTTATTTATTTATTTGAGAAAGAGAGAGAGCACAAGCAGGGGGAGCAGCAGGCAGAGGGAGAAGGAGAAGCAGGCTCCCCACTGAGCAGGGAGCCCCACATGGGGCTCGATCCCACAACCCTGGGCTCATGACATGAGCTGAAGGCAGATGCTTAACCAACTGAGTCACCCAGGCGCCCTGCTTGATAAACAACTTTAAGCTAATGTCCCGAATGTCCTCAGCTCCTCCTGCTGTGGACATCACTAGTATAAAGTGTCACTAGCTACCTTTCTCCCCAGCCTCTGCACTCTGCCCTGTTGCTCTCTCCGACCTGCTCTCCCCAGGTCTCTTTGTGGTTGTCTCTATCTGCGGCTGTCTGCACTGGTCTCTCTTTATCACTCTTTGGCTATCTGTCGGTCTCTGTCTCCCCCTCCACAATTTCTGATCCGTCCTTCCAGTGTTTTTTCTCCCCCTTTATTATGGTCTCTCTCCACCATGGCATCCCACCCAGGGCCGTTTGTCCTGCATTAAAAGGTTTGCGGGAGGCAACTCTAACCCCCGAGACAAATATGCTCATTTGCTGGGTCTCTCTCACCCCCATTTCCTCCTGCACAGGTGGAAAGGTGTGGCCTTCTGCACTTAGAAGGGCCAAGACTCAACCTAGGTTTAGGCTCTGAAAAAAAGGCTGGCTTTTTAGGTGAAGCTGGACGAGGTAATGAATTTTCTGTGATATCCATGAGTTGGCAGTGTGATTGGAAGAGAGCCTGGTTTGCCTCCTGTGTGCATCTGTTTCCCTTGAGGACCATATCCGGGGGTGGGGTGGAGGAGATAATGACTAGTAAAAGATTAATTTGGATATTCCTAAGCCCCCTTAAGAACTTTCTCTTAAGTTCATATTCTTAGAATCACCCCAGAACTAGGTGGAAGAACAACAATTGTAAAGTCTCTAAAGTAGGCACCTGCTTGTCATGCTGACCCAAATGGCTTTAGAGCAGCAAGCCAGAGGGGTAGAAGGAAAGAGACATCCACAGATAGATCATGTAAAGCCTTAGAGAATATTCTATGTACCAGGTGCAATTCTAGGTGCTGGAGGTACCTCAGCAGACAAAACAGGAATCCCTGCCTTCTTGGATCTTATATTCTAGGAAGAACCCCCAGCTCCAGGCCTGAGCAAGTCATGAATGGTGAGGTGGGTAATTTTGGGTTGGGGCCACTATGGAAGAAGCAGATTTGGGGGCAGAAAACAAACATTGGATAATGTTAAGCTCATGATGCCTATTCGATGTCTAAATGGAGATACGAAAGAAGTTGGATATCCAAATATAGAGTTCAGGAAAGAAGTCCAGGCTGTGATCCAAATTTGGGGGTCACCATTGTAGAGTTGGTATCTGACACCAGGTTAGATGAGATCTCCCAGAGGAGTGTAACTAGAGCAGACATAGGGTCAAAGCACTGAACCCTGGAGCATGACAACATTTAGAAGTCCAGGAGAGACTGAGGAGTGGGGGAGCTGTGGGGGTAGTGTTTCGTAGGTCCAGTGCTTCCATTTTGCAAAGTGAAAAGAGTTCTGTGGATGGAGGGAGGGGAGTGATGGCAGCACAACATTGTGAATGTACTTAATGCCACTGAGGTATATCCTTAAAAATGGTTAAGATGGTAAATTTTATGTTATGTGTATTTTACTACAACTTTAAAAAAAGGAAGAGAAGAGAGAGAGTGAGAGGCAGACAAATGGGTACAAAAACCCAAATGAAAGAAGTGTTTCCAGAAGGCAGGAGGGATCAACCAAGTCAAATACTGCTGGGAAATCAACAAAGAGTTAACCATTGGTTTTGGCAATGTGGAGAGCGGCAGTGACCTTGAGAACAAAACAGGTGAAGGTAAATGCTTGCTTGAAGTGAGCTCAAAGGCATCGGGAAGATAAGTTAGGCAAGATGGAGAAGGTGGCTACCTCCTCAGGCAGCAGAAAAATGGGCACAGTGGCTGGAAGTGGTCATAGGAGGAGTCTTATTTTAACTTGAAAGATAACACATTGGATTTCAAGGCTGAGATTGAAATGGTCCCACAGAGAGAGAAACAGTGATGAAACAGACGCTCAGATGCTAAGCTCTGAGCAGCCACTAACAGTGGGGACCTGATATGCAAGGATGGTGGGGCTGGCCTCTGTAGAAGCAAAGGCAGCTGGCTAGTGTGATAAGAGGGGGACAAGGCATGGGGATACAGAGGCAAACAGGTCAGTTCAGTTGCCAGGGGGATGTGCTTTTCTGATGGAAAATAACTTTTCAGTAAAATAAGCAAGGTTGGCACCTGAGAGTGAGGACTGAGGAAGAAGTTTGCGAATTTTGAGAAGGTTTAAAATAGCCCTCAGAGAGAGAAAGAGGGAATTGCCCTGGAAAACGTAGTTGGGCTCTGAGGTTGTTCTTGGGGCCCAATTAAGGTCATAAATTTCAAGTGAGACCAGGATCAATCTTCATCTGAAGATATTTTCATTAATATTTTCTTTATAGTGTATCACTTTAGTTTTGATTTTCTCTTTTATTCATGTATTATATGCAAGAATTTTTTAATATTTCTAAGAAGTTAGGAGTATTTTTAATACAAATATAAGCCACCAAAATATATCAATCATGAACCTCTAAGTACTGACAACACTTTATCAAAATAAAGAGAGCAGAGACTATTTTAAATTAAAAAAAAAAAGTTCTGACCAAACACCTCTTCAGAATTTGGAATACCATCTAGTTAAAAATAGATACAAAAGAGTGTAATACTACAGTTATTAAACCTGATTGACTATATATATATATATATACATATATATACATATGTACATGATTACAGACACACACACATAAATGTTTAATTTGGCATTCATTTTTTACTGCCATGAAATATTTTTTAAAGATTTTATCCATCCATTTTTGAGAAAGAGAGAGAGAAAACAAGCACGAGTGGGGGGAGGGACAGAGGGAGAAACAGACTCCCCATGAGCAGGAAGCCCAACACGGAAGTTGATCCCAGGACCCCGAGGTCATGACCCGAGCTGAAGGAAGACACTTAACCAACTGAGCCACCCAGGCGCCCCTGCCATGAAATATTTTTTAAAGTGTTAAGGTACTATGAGACCAAGAAAACCTGAAATGCCCACATACAGTATTTGCATATTCCACAATCTCTGACCCAGATGCTAAAAAACTAGAAGTTAGCAACAAGAAGAAAAAACTAAAACTATTAAGAAAACTCCAAAATACTCTTCAAATAACTCAGGGGCTGAAGAAAAACATGAAAATTACAACTACAACCCATTTATAAACCCCAGTGAAAAAAATGCACACTCAGAGGCAAATTCATAGCCCTAAAGCTCTACTTCTTGATGCAAGAAACTGCAAAATAGCGTGGCTGTGTTTCTCAATCACCATGAAGGCAAAAAATACGAAGGTTTACAGAGGTAACTAGGAAACTTCTGCAGGGTGTATCTTCTCGTTTAGATGATACTTTTGAGATCCAATTTAGTGAGCTCAAATACTTCCTGCTTAGGAACAAATGACTAGAAATGGGGGCCAGCAACAGTCACCACTTGGTCCAAAACCATCACCAAAACCCCCATCCTGACCATCCTCCTGCATCTCAAGGGCATGGCCAGACCAAGAGAGCATCCTGCCTTGTCTCCAATGTCAGGGGAATAATGAAATAGGGGATTCTGTCTTTCTATTCCTTGTCCGCTGTGCCTGTAAGAATAGTCCTTTTTTCCTTTTCAAGAGTCTGGTATTGGATGCCCAATTAGGTTCATCCACACAGGCAGGTTAGATACCAGGAAGAAAAGCCTCTGACTCCACCCTCATTCTTTGGGGGAACTGAAATATCTTTAGGAATACAAATAGCATACATATGGAAGATTCCAAATGTACAAGACTCACAGGAACAGCTGCTTTGAAGGGTAAAGTGCATTACTGAGACAGAAAATGAAGTAGGCAGAGAAGTACAATCCGTGTACTGAGTTCACAGGAAATGCCCTGAGTTGACTCAACACACACTGCGGGGCACTGGAGAACCAGTGCCTGCCTTCAGGGAACTCACATCTGATAGAGGCTCTCATACAATGTTCCTTAAAGCTGTCCTCCTCGGTGGGGAGAAAAGAGTTGAAATCTAGAGTGATCCAATGAAAAATGTGTATGGAATTATTCGAAAGGTTATAAGGCACCAAATTCTATAGTATTATTTCTATTGTTTAGTACTGAATCATAATGGTCTCCGTACTGGATACATAGGAGGGGTTGGCAAACTACGGCCTGCTGGCGCTGTTTGTAAACCAAGTTTTATTTCTTCTAAATCTTCTTTCTTTTCCCTGTGGGAAAAACCTGTATTTGCTTTCCTGTGTGAAAGCAACCACCATTGTTCATACAAATTCTTTATAATCATGTGAAAGACATGGGATGGTATGTTCTTGAGTGTTCCAGCAATACATATAATTCTATTTATATGCTAATATGATGAACACAGAATTATAATTATTGTTTCTTTCTATTTTACTGAATCATAGGAAATAAAATTTTGCTTTTATAAATGAAAAAAAATGTATTCTAACAATGTGATAGCTAGCCTTTTTCTAGTTTTTTTAAATGAAAGCTTTTTTGTCCTTAAATTATGACACTCTTTCTTATAGAAGAAATAATTGCTTGGTGTTAAGGTGGCTTGCTTTATTCTGTTTTATTATTGCCAAGCAACCTCATCTTAAATCCCAAAGTTCTAACTTCTTTTAATAGACATAGAGGTATTATCTGAGTTCCAAGAATTTATATTAAGCTCTTACAAAGTGTATTATGAATGTAGCCCACACAAACACTGAAATATAACTCTGGGACAGCTGCATTAACCCAAGGTTGGTTTCAGTTACCACTTAATCTTTGAATATAGCAAATATCCAGCAGTGAAAAACTCTTTGAGAAACTAGCATATCAGTTGGCATTGGATTAGTCCCACATAGGCCTTGGTGATCATTAAAACCCTGCAGCCACAGCCATGTAACCTAATCAAGATGGCAGCATGAACTTTCTTCTTCCCTGCCAAGTAGTACTTGATGTGTATTCTAAAAATCATCACTCTACCTAGAATCCACAGGTTTTCTGTCCTTTGACATTTGAAGTAGGTTTTAGGGGGAAAAAAACCTTTGGCTTATTTTCCAAACTAGAACTTAGGCCCTGAAGAAATAGAAACTAGGCAAATGTTAGCTTTGAAAACCTCAAAGACAGTCATACTTAAAATTCACAGTTCTGTTCATTACTGCCATTTGGACACAGCACTTCCCCAGTCCCTGACTTCTCTTCTAATAGTTTGTTCTAGTCACCATCCATTGAGTGGTTTTGGGAGTGTTAGGTCACCTGTTGCAATGGCTGATACCATCCCAAAACAGAAGCAAAAAAGCAGCCTAGGCCAAGAAAGGCCTTAGACAGAAACACATTCATTAACATGAGAATATTTTGGAAAGTGGGTAAGAGGAATGTCTTCAGACCAAAGGAAGGAAGAATCCTGCTTATTTAGAGAAAGATGCTAGAAATATTCTTGTTAATTCTGAATGTATTTTATGTCCATATTTTATCTGAAGAGTTTGCCCATTAGCAATCCACTTCTGGGGCACAGCCAAGCTTTAAAATGATGATTGATACTTTTCCCAGTAATAGATGTTGTAGATTGATTTGTGTCCCCCCCCCAAGTCATACGTTGAAATAGTAACCCCCAGTACCTCAGAATGTGCCTTATTTCGAAAGAGGATCATTGCAAATGTAATCAGTTAAGATGAGGTCGTACAAATGGAGTACGGTGGGCCCCGAATCCAATATGATTGATGTCCTTATTAAAAGGAGAAATTTGGACACAGACACACACACGGGGAGAATGCCACGTGAAGATGAAGACAGAGATCTGAGTAATGTATCTATAAGCCAAGGAAAGTCAAAGATTGCCAACAAACCACCAGAACCTAGATGAGAGGCATGCAACAGATCCTTCCTCACAGGCTTCTGAAAGAACCAACCCTGCCAACACCTTGATTCTGAATTTCTAGCCTCTAGAACTGTGAGATAATAAATCTCTGTTGTTTAAGCCCCCAGTTCATGGTACTTTGTTGTGGCAGCCCTAGCAGAGGAATAGAGTAGAGTCCCCATCAGATTCTCCGTCGGCATCTGCGTGTCTATAACAGCACTGCTCCTAGATCACAGGGCATCCCCCCTCGTTTTATGCCTTCTGTAGACCACTTGGGAGAAAACTCAGATCAAGTGTACAGACGTTAGTGTTCCTATATATGGTAATGGTTAGTTCACTTTTTCATCCCTCTATGAAAGCAGCTGTTTCCCAGCTTACTAATTTTTCACTTCTGGTTTCCAAACTAAAGTTTTTTGGCAAATTAAAAACAATGCATACATTCTTTCCTTGTTCCTCATTGGATTAGAACGAGTGTAATATCTGAAAAAAAGACCTAATTTCAAAACACAAATAACCAGAATACTCACTGAATGCTTTTCTAAATCGGAATATGCATCATCACCTCAGTATATGATCTGTTTCTTTCATTATTTTTCTCCTGATGAGCAATAACTACACAGGGATCTACCAGATCTCTACGTTTGAAGAGTTGTGTTTCACCGAGCCAAACAAATCTCAAACGTGAATTATTCAAATTCTCTCTTTAAAAGTAAAAATTAAGGTGGGGCACCCGGGTGGCTCAGTCAGTTAAGCATCTGACTCTGGATCTCAGCTCAGGTCTTGATCTCAGGGTTATGAGTTTGAGCCCTGTTTAAAAAAAAAAATGTAAAATTAAGGTAAGAAAGTATCGTAACAAAAATATAATAGTCAACTTTGTGAGAAAAAACGGTTTGCAGACTTCAGCTATGATCAAATCCATAAGACATGAATAAAGTGGAAAAGAATGTACATATAATAAGGCTAAAACATATTTAATGTTTCTATACTGAATGTGGTTAAGTGCTTTATTCAACTGCATATAGTAGGTAGTCAGTGCATTAGCCACCCTTATAAAGTAGGTAGTACTAGTATTTTTCCCATTTTATAATTGTAGAAACTGAGACACCATAAATTAATTGCCCAAGGTCACAGAGCTAGTCGTGATGGTGCTCAGGCAGCCCAACTCCCCAGTCCACACACTAACCCCTCTGTGACATAGCCTCTCAACATTCTGGCGCATACACATTCATATTTGGTTTCTCTCTTTCTGCATATGGAAAGTGGGAGACAGTGTTTTTTTAAAAAGACAAAAATCTGTAGTCCTTTAAAGACATTGAGGGTCAAGAATTGAGGAAATTGAATTTAATGCTGTTAGAAGCACTTAATTATCATATTTTCTAATTGTATGTCCACCATCTCTTTCAATTCTTGCTATAATTCTGAGAGATAGGAGTTATTTGCCTTTTTAAAAAGATGAGGAATCCATAAGGAAGGATTTTGTATACACGTCACATTAATAAGATCAGGTACCAAGGAAATCTATGGCGTAAGTAGGAGAGACTCATTGCTTTTCAAGGCAACTGATAAGCTTTTAGGCAAAGGCAGTGATTATACAAAAATAGAGTAATCCCTGTCCCAAATCCAAGGTAAAATTATGAAGCCAGTGAACTCCAGTTCTGTGTCCTGATGCCTCTTGTTTTTTGCTCCTGCCTTCAATAAAACTGGCCTTAGGAAAGAAGAGAGAGAGAGGAGAGAGGGAGGAAGGGAGGGAGGGAGGGATAAGGAATCCAGGTCTTAGTTTGGGTTCCCTGGAAGTAGAGTCTGAGATGGGACTCTTGTTCACATGGTTGTGGTGGGAGTGCTCTGGGGATAAGTGGGTGAGGGAAACAGGGTAGGAAGGGGTAGATGTTTTGCAAAAATGTGGTCTCAGCTGGAGACCAGCTTTTTTTTTTTAATGATTTTTTATTATATTATGTTAGTCACCATACGGTACATCCCCGGTTTCCGATGTAAGGCTCGATGATTCATTAGTTGTGTATAACACCCAGTGCACCATGCAATACGTGCCCTCCTTACTACCCATCACCGGTCTATCCCATTCCCCCCCCCCTCCCCTCTGAGGCCCTCAGTTTGTTTCTCATAGTCCATAGTCTCTCATGTTTCATTCCCCCTTCTGATTACCCCCCCTTTCTTTATCCCTTTCTTCCCCTACCGATCATCCTAGTTCTTATGTTCCATAGATGAGAGAAATCATATGATAGTTGTCTTTCTCTGCTTGACTTATTTCACTTAGAATTATCTCCTCCAGTGCTGTCCATGTTGCAGCAAATGTTGAGAACTCGTTCTTTCTGATAGCTGAGTAATATTCCATTGTATATATGGACCACAACTTCTTAATCCAGTCATCTGTTGAAGGGCATCTCGGCTCCTTCCACGATTTAGCTATTGTGGACATTGCTGCTATGAACATTGGGGTGCATATGGCCCTTCTCTTTACTACGTGGAGACCAGCTTTAGCCTGATGCAGTAAAGAGCTCTGGAGTACAAATGGCATCCGCCAATAAGGCGACAGCATTGGCACCCCTATGTCTTTTCTGTGGGGCTGGAGGTGGGAGAAGCCACATTGAGCCCAGGGCAACTCTGGAGCAGGGGCTTCCAAACTCACAGGAGCTAGGTGGCTAATGCACTGACTAGTAAAAGAGACCTGGGCAGAGCACCAACAGCATCCACTAGGATTCAAGAGGTTGTCCTATGAGTTCCTTTTCAGAGGTCATTTCTACCAAGAAGCCTCCCCTGAACCTCCAGTGTGGGTCTGAGAGAATACCCCATTTGTTCAAGTCTGCCCTCATGCAGCAAGACCAAATTTTCATCCTTTTTCCTCTGACTCTTGCAAGCAAACAGGCTTCTCATAATAAAAGTACTGGATTTCTACAACTACAGCTGAATAGTGCAGGGGTTAGGGGCACCTGGCCCTCACACAGTCAAAAATCCAAGTGTAACTTTCGACTCCCCCAAAGTGCAACTGCTAAGAGCCTACTGTTGACCAAAAGCCTTATCAATAACATAAGCAATTAACACATATTTTGTTTGTTATATGTAGTATGTACTGTATTCTTACAATAAAGTAAGCTACAGAAAAGAAAATGTTATTAAGATCATAAGAAAAATACATTTACAGCACTGCACTGTAAAAAATTTACATAAAAGTGGACCCACGCACTTCAAATCCATGTTATTCAAGAGTCAACTGTAATACAAAACTGGAAGGAGGGCTAGCTGCCTCTGGTACATCAAAGATATCCTACCCAGGGGCACCTGGGTGGCACAGCGGTTGGGCGTCTGCCTTCGGCTCAGGGCGTGATCCCAGCGTTCTGGGATCGAGCCCCACATCGGGCTTCTCCGCTATGAGCCTGCTTCTTCCTCTCCCACTCCCCCTGCTTGTGTTCCCTCTCTCGCTGGCTGTCTCTATCTCTGTCAAATAAATAAATAAAATCTTAAAAAAAAAAAAAAAGATATCCTACCCAGTGGCATGAAGGTTTGCCTCCCTAACTTTCCTCTATCTTTTGTTAGTCTGCTTTCTACACTGGCCTTCCTCAACCTCCGTTACTTTTTTCTCTTCTACCTCTGTTCTCTATTGCCCTCTCTGACACCGTTGAAGGCTACAGGTAGTCAGTCAGGGACTTCATTTTGTGACATCATGTAGGGCCAACTTCGAAATGACAGGCCACAAGATGGGGCTGTGGGCTAAGGGTCCCACCTCAAACAGGGCAGCCATGCTTTGATGTACCGTATATATTGGCCTTCCACAAGAGCTATTGTTTGAAGACAGGGCTTAATGACCTTACAAAGATTCAAAAACATTGGTCTGCACCACAACTGCATTTATAGTGTTTCATTTGAAGAAGCTCAGTCCTTCTGGATACCATGGATTCTTACTTTTCTGCCATGGACCCTTTTGCATTTAAGAAAACCTATGAGTCCCTCCTCAGAATAATGTTTTTAATGCATAAAATAAAATCTATAGTACTACAAAGCTAATCAATTATATCAAGATAGTTATCAAAATATTAAAGATAAACTTGTGATATAATATATGTGTTGATTTAGGGGCGCCTGGGTGGCACAGCGGTTAAGCGTCTGCCTTTGGCTCAGGGCGTGATCCCGGCGTTATGGGATCGAGCCCCACGTCAGGCTCCTCCGCTATGAGCCTGCTTCTTCCTCTCCCACTCCCCCTGCTTGTGTTCCCTCTCTCGCTGGCTGTCTCTATCTCTGTCAAATAAATAAATATATGTGTTGATTTATTAATGCATTCACTAATAAAGTCCAGAGGTAGTTCCATTAACTGTCATAATTTCCAACTGATGCGCATAAACAGTGTTTCAACAATTCCAACAGTTATAACGTCCTTGGAAAATACATGTTCCGTTGGTGATAAAGTTATAGATCAATACCTAATATTGTTATAGTTCATTGCCTCTATTCATAATTGAGATAAGTACTAAATTTTGGTTAGAATATAGTGAAGAGAAAGATATAAGTCCTTAAGCCCTCTAAATTAACTCCAGGGTAGGAAGCCCTGGAATAGGTAGAATTTAGAAGATGGCTATCAGGTCAATCTTACAACTGTGAGGTAGCTCATACAAACACACATACACACACAACAGAAGAGACATCTTTGTGGTGCATTCCATCAGGTCAAATGCCATGACCAGTGACTTGCCTCTCAGGAAGCCCCAAGGTCATCTTTCGGGGTCCCGTTCATCTTACAGCCCTTGGAAACAAGGTCAGACACTAGACGGATGCCCTGAACATCCTTGAAAATTAAAAGTAAAGAGTTTTGGGGGACATTTACATCTAAAATCCCCCCAAATTTGGAATATGAAGCTGAGTGGTAGAAAAATCACTTGCCACCACAGTGTGAACTATGCAGTTTGCAAGCTGTTACTTGCAATTGGCACTTCTGGGGCTGGTGTGAGGCGTGTTGCTCTTCATCTCCAGAACTGTTTCTGACCTGCTTTCTCCCTGACCACCCCACCTGGAAAAAAGGAGGAAAAAACTTTGAATGTGCTCTGTTTTCCTAAGTACTTTTAATTAAAATATTTTGAAGGATAATGTGCTTTCATAAAAATTGTAATGGCACTTGTCTTTAGAGCTCACATTTTATGTCAGCGAGCAATTATGACCCAGATTGAACAAAGTTTGGGCCTGACTCATTTTTCTATTAATATAGTAATAATCCCTCATGAATATTCATAATTCCTCCATTCCTCCTATTTTTACATATTTTCCTTAGATGAAATAACCTAAAATTTCTACTTTATCATGGAGGAAATAAGCATAATTTCAAACGGGTAATGTAAATTTTTACCAAACTTGGGTTGTTAGTTTTCTTCATTGATTTTTGCATAAACATATTTAATTCTCAAATGAAACTCAAGTCAAATGAGTCCCAATTCTTGAAGACTACCTAACACATCAAGTTCTTTCTCCCCACTCCCATATTAACTCTCTTCCTTGAATAAAAGAAGTATTTATTCGATACTTAGTTACTAGAATGTTCTAAACTTCAGTTTATTCATTCAACAAATATTTACTAGATGCTCCTTTCTGATAGGCAGTGAACTAGACCTGGGAATGCAATGATAAATAAGACATGTTCTTATCCCTGAGAGTTTCATAGTTAGGAAAACAGATAAACCTAACCAGACTGGGGGTGTAACAGAGGCAGGTACTGAATGCTATGGAAGTGCTGAGGAACTCACCATTAATCTGCTTAAGGGTTTGAGGTAAGACTTCAAAGAGATAATGATTTTTGGATTGGGTTCTGAAGGATGAGTAGGAGTTTTCCAGGTGGAGAAGCCTAGAAGAAGACACTCCAGCTTTGGGATATAGAATGTTCATAAAAGAAAATTCTGCTAAAAATTTTAAAAGCAAACCTAAATATATTAATCCAAAAATTGAATGATAAGGATACATACAAAACACACAAAAACAATTACCTCTAGGAAGGGGAGGAAAAAATGGGGAAAGAGATTTCAAGTTTAGCTATAATGCCTCTTCTATATAAAAAATAAATTTGATGTTAGTCATTAGCAAATTATGGCTCATGGGTACAAAGGTATTTATTATATTGGTCTCCATACTTTTCCATATTTCTAAAAAATTGTCAAAATTAAAAATAAACAAATAATGAAAAAATACTTAAGACATTGATTTTATTTACTCTAAAACGGAGAAGGTTAAGGTAGCTAAAAAATTCAGGTAGAAGAAAGACAGAGATAATCTTTTATCCATTCCTTATAAGGAAATGTTCCCCAACTCATAAATTGCAGATTTACTAGGACATCCTCAAATTTTACTTGGTCCACCTCCAAACCAATTGCCAGTACAGTGCCTTCCCTCTGTAAACCCCCTGCCCCTGCACCTCCAACTTGCACCTGAATCAAGAATGTTGAAAATAAAATGTATACAAGTAGGTACCAACATAAGAACAACAACATCTCAGGGAGGTGAAGTATATTAAATTACTAATGATGTGGTGATTAAGTCAGATTTGTCAAATTACACAGACAAAATTACAGAATAAGACCAAAATGAAAACAGCTTCATTTCAATGGATTATCTGATTCAAATTCTTTCTGGGGTCCTTTTAGGCCATTCTTTCAGTCAAAGGCAGGCCAATACCACTCTCCACCACCTCTAACTTATTGTGCTATGGAAAACGATTATGACTCACATACCTGGTGATGCTTCATGTACCTTGGATTGATCTTCTATATTTTTATCATGCAAATAAAAGTTCACCATGACAATGAGTTGAGCATAATGAATATTCTCATAATGTGTCCTCCAGGAGGTAGTTTGGCTATATATAATTATAGTTCCTCAAATTTCAGTCACTTCCTAACTTTTATTGTCACTCTCCCAGTATTGGGACAATTCCCAAACTCATTTCTGATGAAATTTTCTCTGACTAGACCCATTAGGTATGTCTTCCATGAATGCATTTATTAGAACACCTATAAAACAATGGTCATATTTCAAAACCAATTTCAAATCAATATGAATTTGGTATAATCCTATAAACATTTTTGGAACACATAATTTCATGGAACGTTCTACTGGGGAAGGAATACAAAGAGAAATAACTTCTGTCTTCATGTTATGTATGAGGAAACTAACATGTAAATAAATACTCAGGAGATTTTGTAATGAGCACTATACTGTTATTGGGGTTTACACACAGCATAGTGACAGGACTGAGGAAAGGGGATTAATTTGGTTTTGCAAGGTGTCTTTACAGAGGAAGCGAGTTTTGGGCTAGATATTGAAGGATGAGTCAGCCACATGCAAAATATGGTAAAGGCATGAAGAGAAGAAAGGTTAGATCTTGAGGACAGTTGGCAAAGTGACATGATCAAATATGTGTTTTACAAACACGGTAGTGTTTAGACCACCAGTCTGTCCTGCAGATTTGCCCAGGAGGGAGACTATGATAGCCTTCAGTGTCAAATGAGAGTGCCAGAGAAGAGAGAAGAAATATGAGGAAAGAGGAAGTGTGAGGTATCATGGTATAAAATAAGACAATGAGAGAAAAAAAAAGAAGAAAGCTGAGGAAGAACAGATTTGGTACAGATACTAAAGAAGTTGTAAACGTGCTGAACCTGAATCTGTTTAGCAGTGCTTGAGAGCAAGACTGTGGTGTGGCTTGACTCTGCCATGTACTAGCCAGGATTCCCTCGGTCAGTACCTGTGGTCCTGGCTTTAGCCCTTTCTCTGGCTACTATAGCCCGTTTTGCCTGCAGCCTAGAAGTGGCAGAGAATTAAGAGCCCCTGGGAGCAGTCCTCAACCAAAGACTGGCAGGAATTGGTAGATCTAGTCTCTAGCTCCCTTTCTCCTTGGATGGCGTAACTCTAAGGTATGTGTTTACCTTTTCAACCAGATTAAGCTCTACTTGCCCAGACTGGGCACCCAGGATAATACATCCTTTATTGTCTGCCTTCCCTGCCCTGTCTTACTTCCCCATCCCCGAACGGGGATTTCCCAGGATCACCTCTCAAAAAAATGAAATAAGAGGCAGGAAAGACAGGGGTGCCTGGATGGCTCAGTCAGTTAAGCGTCTGCCTTTGGCTCAGGTCATGATCCCCGAATCCTGGGATCGAGCCACATGTCGGGCCCCCTGCTCAGCAGGGGAGCTTGCTTCTCCCTCTCCTTCTGCCCCTGCTCGTGTGCTCTCTTTCTCGTTCACTCTGTCCCCCAAATAAATAAATAAAATCTTTAAAAAAAGGCAGGAAAGACAAAAAGGAAACTTGTTAAGTCCTAGAAAAGATGAAACAGAAGAATCCAACCACAGATCTCTTAAAGCAGAGGTTTTAAACTTTGGCTGCACATTAAAATCACCTGAGATGAAAAACAAACCATTCTTTTTTATGGCTGAGTAATATTCCAATAAACACACACACACACACACACACACACACACACACACTGGAATATGTACACACACACACACACACACACACACACTAATTGGTGGCTGCCAAAGGAACGGAATGGGGATGGACCAAATGGGTGAAGGGGATTAAGAGGTACAAACTTCGAATTATAAAATAAGTTAGTCACGGGGATGAAAACTACCATATAAGGAATATAGTCAACCATACTGTAATACACTTTCCCCATCATGTATGTATGTGTGTGTGTATATATATATACCACTTCTTCTTTATCCATTCATCTACTGATAGATACTTAGGATGTTTCCATACCTTGACTATTATAAATAATGCTATAATAAACACAGGAATGTGTATATCTTTTTGAATTAGTGTTTTTGTTCTTGGGTAAATACTTAGAAGTGGAATTACTGTATCGTATGCTACTTCTATTTTTCGTTTTTTGGGGAACCTCCATGCTGTCTTCCATTGTAGCTGCACCAATTTACATTCTCACCAAGAGTGCGCAAGAGTTCCCTTTTCTCCACATCCTCACCAACACCTGTTGTTTCTTGTGTTGTTGATTTTAGCCACTCTGACAGGTGTGAGGTGATATTTCATTGTCATTTTTATTTGCATTTCCCTGATGATTAGTGAAGTTGAACATCTTTTTATGTGTCTGTTGGCCATCTGGATATCTTTGGAAAAATGTCTGTTCAGCTCCTCTGCCCATGTTTCAATCAGATTCTTTGGTTTTTTTTGGTGTTGAGTTGTATGAGTTCTTTATACATTTTGAATGTTAACCCTTTATCAGATACATTGTTTGCAAATATTTTCTCCCATTTAGTAGATTGTCTTGTTTTGTTGATGGTTTCCTTTGCTGTGCCAAAGCTTTTTAGTTTGAAGTAGTACCAATTGTTTATTTTTGTTTTTACTTCTCTTGCCTGAGGAGACAGATGCAGAATACTATTGCTAAGGTTGACGTCCAAGAGATAACTGCCTACGCTTTCTTTTCGGAATTTTATGGTTTCAGGTCCTGCATTTAGGTCTTTAATGTATTTTGAGTTTACTTTTGTGTATGATGTAAGAAAGTAGTCCACTTTTATGCTTTAGTGTGTACCTGTCAAGTTTTCCCAGCACCATTTCTTGAGGGTGATCTTTTTCCCATTGTATATTCTTGTCTCCTTTGTCTGAGATTGGCTGACCATATAAGCATGTGTTTATTTCTGGGCTCTCTATTCTGTTCCATTGATCTGTGTGTCTGTTTTTATGCCAGTACCATCCTGCTTTGATTACTACAGCTTTGTAGTATGTCCTGAAATTGGGGGTTGTGGTACTTCCAGCTTTGCCATTTGCCACAATATGAATGAAGCTAGGGAACATTATGCTAAGTGAAATAAGCCAGACAGAGAAAGACAAACACCATAGGATTTCACTTACATGTGGAATCTAAAAAGCAAAACAAACAACAACAACAAAAATGAGAGAACCAGACCCATAAATACAGAGAACTAATTGGTGGCTGCCAAAGGAACGGAAGGGGGATGGACCAAATGGGTGAAGGGGATTAAGAGGTACAAACTTCCAGTTATAAAATAAGTAAGTCACGGGGATGAAAATTACCATATAAGGAATATAGTCAATCATACTGTAATACACTTAACTGTGGTGAGCATTTCATAATGTATATAATTGTTGAATCACTATGTTGTATACCTGAAACTAGTTGAATATTATATGTCAACTATACTTCAATAAAAAATTTAAAAAAAAACAGTACTCAGGTCCCATGCAGAAATCCTGATTTAAGTGGTCTGGCTGGGGTTTGGGGCCTCAGATATTTTATAGAAATTTCCCACATGATTCAAAGATGCAGTGGGTGGAGAACCACCACCTTGAAGGGACAAAGACATTGTTTAAAAAGTAACAGGGACATGGGGCGCCTGGGTGGCACAGTGGTTAAGCGTCTGCCTTTGGCTCAGGGCGTGATCCCGGCGTTATGGGATCGAGCCCCACATCAGGCTCCTCCGCTATGAGCCTGCTTCTTCCTCTCCCACTCCCCCTACTTGTGTTCCCTCTCTCGCTGGCTGTCTCTATCTCTGTCAAATAAATAAAAAAATAAAATCTTAAAAAAAAAGTAACAGGGACACTAATTGTAAATATACATAGTGTGTCTCCTGACTCTTCTGCCCCTCCAACCTCTACTTTGTGCTGCTCTGATATTTGGTATCACTGTGATCAGGGGAATAGGTAGAAATGCATACTTGTAAGAGTGAGTGACTGAAAATAAATGGAAAAGGAGGGAAAAATGAAAGGAGAGCTAGCTGAGTATTGAATAAAGATCTGCATTGTTCTTGAAGGCTTTGGAATTAGACTGGATTTTTCTTTTAAGTGTGCAGCCGTACTGAGGAGAGCCTCAGGGTGGTCTAGATTTTTTCAGGTTCGAAACAATTTTTTTATGAGCATTTGATTGACAAGATCTGTAAGAGGAAGGAACAAAACAAATGTGCCTAAGAGAGAACATATGGCTGGGTCTGGGAATTCCTTTTACCTCACTGGGGACAAATCCGATAGACTAGGTGACACTTATTCATAATCTCTACCGTCCTGATTTGAAGTGGAAGATAATTTCCCATTTGATCTCAGACAAGCTTTTAAGGAAAATAATGACACTGCTCCATGTTTGCTGGGAACTGGGTTGGCAGAGAGACTCAGTATGGGAATAGATTGAGGATCAAGTCCAAGAATCATCACTGAGTGAGCCAAGGGTTCTTTCCTCAATGAATGGGATGGAAATAAACACTGCAATAAATGCAAGTCCCCCAAACGTCATCTTCTCAAGGAGGAGTACAAAAATTAGTGGTACAGACAACCTATTAGCAACCCCTAAAAGAAATCTTCAGCAAACTTAAAACAGGAAGACAAATTAAGTTTAGTTTCATTCTTCAGCTATTCTTCATTTATATCGTTAAATTGCCATTTTTAAAGATAACTGGTGTTGAATGACTCTATGGTGCAATAGGAAGAGCTGGACTTTGAAGTCAAACACACCTGGACATAAATCCCAGGTTACTAGGTGTGTGTTCTGATGTCTACATCATTGAGTTATTGCCAGGATTAAATGAGATAAAGAAATACAGAGCATGTAGCTGGTGCATAGCTTTTGCTCAATAAAATTAACCAGCAGTTCCAGCGGTAGCAATAGTAATAATGTTCATATTAATTTGTAACCTTTCTCAACCTCGCTTTCTTCATCTGTAAAGTGAGAAAAATAAGACCCACCTTTTAAGGGTTTTGAGAATAAATTTGCAAATCAACTAACTTACTTAAAATACCTAGGCCTTGGGGCACCTGGGTGGCTCAGTCCCTTAAGCGGCTGGCTTCGGCTCAGGTCATGAATGATCTCCCGGTCCTGGGATCGAGCCCCGAGTCGGTCTCCCCGAGTCGGTCTCCCCGAGTCGGTCTCCCCGCTCAGTGGGAAGGATGCTTCTCCTTCTCCCTCTGCCCTTCCCCCCGCTTGTGCTCTGGCTCGCTCTCGCTCGCTCTCTCAAATAAATAAAAATCAATCAATAAATAAAAATACCCAGGCCAGTGTCTGGCTCAAAGTAGATATTAAATTAATGTAGTAATTATTGTTATTGGTGTGCTGTTATTTGCCTGGGACCTTGTGATGTTCCCTTACTGATCCCTGCCCCTCTACTCCCTGGACATGTCCTCAAACTCTGCAGGTCAGCAGTTTGACCAATGGACCACAGTTCTTTTTCTACTCAGGTGCGTGTGACATGCATTTGGAAATGTATATCCTCCTCATAATAGAGCAGATAGAAACGTTGGTTTGGTCTGGTCCTCACTCTAAGTCGTCTGTCCCTGATTCCTTTGGCACTCTTCCCCTCACTGGCACTGTGTCACCAACCCCGTTTAAGTAACCACTTAAACCTAAGCATTTTTACCTGAGGAAAGGAAACAGGATTATTGCTGAAGACAAAGTCCTCAGGGCCATCACAGTAGGAGACTTGCGGAGCCTTTTGCTTGGACGGTGGCAGGAACAGCCCAAGGAGCAGGGACAACGGGGAAGGAAGAACCCAACTCCTGGTCCTGCAAAACACAGAATAAGCCAAGTGGTATCAGGTGGCTGGTGAAACATGAAGACTGCTTCTTCTTTTGTAGCTTATTTATAAACCCGAGGTAATCTCCATCTTGTTGAAGGGGACCTTGAATTTTTGTAATAGAACCAATCCCAGCTTTGATTAAACACCTTTACTGTGAATTTGTAAAGCACCTGAATTTACAAAATGTGCAGAGAAATCTGGCTCATGATGATGAACCCAATCAAGCACAGAAGAAACAATCATTTCCTATTCCCCTCAGGTTGCTAAGGTCGCTATCTTTTTCATTTATCTTAAATTTCTTTTGGCTTTAATGTTAATTGTTTCAAACAAGCAATGAATACAGAATAAACATGGCCTAACTTTTTTTAATTAACTGTGAAATCCTATAGGACTAACACTCCCATTTTTCATTTCCTGTCTTCTGTCCCAATTAAGCACAATTATGAAATGATATACAGCTTGATTCAATCAGCTCCCTTTAAAAATACATGTATTTATCTTCTTTTCTGGATAGTGAATGAAAAGATGTTCATTGTGACGGAAATGTAGAAATGCCACAAAGGCAAAAGAGGAAGGAAAAATCACTCATTGCCCCACCAGAGAAATACTATTAACATGTTGGTGAAGATCGCTCCTGTACTTTTATATGTTTTATAATATTTGTATTTTTACAAATATTTATAATATTTGTGTGTTTTATTTAATCAGGATGATAATGTACATATTGCTTTTATGATCACATTTTAAAATCATTCAATGTCTTTCTCAACATGATTTTTAATGACTGTACAGTTTTCTGTCAAATGGTTACTTTAGATATCCAGTCTCTAATTGTTGACCATTTGGGTTCTTTCGAGGTATTTTTGCTATTTTAACACTTTGGGGAACATTCCTGTACATACATTTGGGCACAACTATGATTATTTCTCTAGGGTAACTTCCTAAAGGGAAAGTTTCTGTACAAATGGCATGTTTATCTTAAAAGGTATTTTTTTATCTATCACAACTACAACTAAATGACTATTCTTGTAATTATTTTTCAAATGACTGACTTCCGAAGTAGTCAGTAAGTTCTAACATTTTGGCTTCCAGTCTCTATCTCCCTCAGTGTCTTTCATGTCTGCAAGAAGTGTAAAAATCTTTCGTCGTGAACATGTGTCTATGTTTTTAGTTTGGGAAACATGGTGACCATAATAACCGCATGCCATGAAAGTAAAGTGCTCAGTAAAGTCCCATATATTGGCACACCTCACACATAGTAGAAGCTCAAAAACTTCTTCCCGAATAAATGAATGAATGAATGAATGGTTTTCTGGTAAGGATTATATCATTTTGCACTCCCAACAATAAGGAGAGGAACTTACATCTTATAACTTCAGTCAGCCAACTTTTAGGCAAAAATTCTATATATTCCATATATGCTCAACTATTTAAGAAAATAAATTTGAATTGCTTAAGCGATAAAGCTATCTAAAGGAATCGCTCAGTCTCAGCAGAGTAAAAAGCATGTGATGTTAATTAACCTACTTCATATGTGTCATTCGAGAACAGCACTGACCAACAGAAATATGATGTAAGCCACTTGTATAATTTTAAATTTTCTGGTAGCCACATTAAAAACAAATAAAAAGAACTGAGTGGAATTCATTTTAATAATATATTTTATTTAATCCCATATGTCTTAAATATTATCACTTCAACACGTAATAAATATAGAAAGTATTAAAATTTTATATTCTCTTTCATACTGAGTCTTCAAAATCAGTGTGTTTTACACTTAGAGCACACCGCAATTCAAACACTGAATTTTCATCAGAAATTCTTGACCTGTGTTTAGATTTCATAACATTTACAGTTGTTCCAACTCAAGGTGTTCCAAATACTCACAACACAAGTTGTTCCAAATATACTACAAAGTTTTGCAATAACTGAATCAAGTATCAGTTTTTAAATTTTAATTCAAATAAAACAAAATTCAATTCCTCAGTGGCACCAGTCATATTTCAAATGCTCAGTAGACATGCATGGCTAGTGGCTGCTGTATTGGACAACATTGCAGAGGCCAGCCCTTTAAATGAGTATGGGCTGTCAGCATTTAACAAATTATCCCATAAATTAGATATTATTACCCTGTTTTCAGATAAGGACATGGAGACTCTGAGAAGTTATCATTAGTATAGGATCACACAGCTAGGAATTAGTTTAGCCTCAAATCTAGGCATTTAGACCCCAAAGGCTGAATCCTTTCCCCAGTCCCACCAGCAAAATGGAAAATCTGTGTTAGGTGTGCAAATATCTAGGACTTTCCAAGACACTTTGCTTTCATGGCATATGGTTATGGCTACCATGTTGCCCAAATTAAAAACATAGACACGTGGTTTTGACAAAAGATTTTTGCACTTCTTTCAGGTGTGAAAGACAGTGAGAGAGACACAGTATGGAAACCAAAACATTGGAATTTGAGGACATTTCAATAGTTTGTGGCAGTGGTTTCCAACTTCTTTTAAACAGCAGAACCCTTCTATCCCTGAGATCTTAGATGGAACCCCAATATATAAAATCAACAAAAGTGAAGCTGCTCTATGAAATCATAGGGAGGGACTCCTAGAGACTGAAAGACCACTCCACACTCCCCTCTGTCACACTCTCCCCTCACCATAGCAGCCCATGAGGTAACACTCCAGAAGCGTATGACCCCATGAAATGGCATTTTAAAACAACTTTCAGAAAGGACTTCTGCTTTCAGAAAGATAGAGTAGTTGTACTTTGCCCTATTTCACCCACTAAGTACACCTGAATACTCCTGGACATTATATATCAAACAAATATAAGGAGACTCAGAAAGGTAGAGAAAAGAAGGTAGACAAACTAGAGACCTTGAGTCCTGAAAAACAACATGGTGGTGAGTTCCTGGTTTTGGCTTTTTGTTTTTGCCTCAAATATCCCAGTCTGGGTACTGGAGAAGCTGGCTAACTAGAATTCCAATGGGCACGGACCAAAAGAAGCCCCAAGAAAAGCCTGCCTTCCCTAGCCAAAGGATCACAAAAGGGACGAACTAGAAAGACAGAAAGCTTTTAGACAATAACCATCTACCCCAGCATACACCAGAGAAAATACTGTAGCCCCCACGCCCATCTCCATCAACAAAGGCTGACTGGGAAATCCGTACTTCTGTACTTGCCAGGCTGTAAACAAGCATCATAAGTCCCCCACCAAGGTGTTTTCAGAGAAGGCCAAATGAGGAGCACAGACTTTCTTCTCCACTGGGCAGTAACAAGGCTCACCAACCACCTGGTGTCAGTGGAGACCACATAGGGAAGCTAGACTTCCACTCCTACCTGTCAGTAATGAGGCACACCTTCCCTTCCCCCCCGGAGTGGTGTCAAAGGGGGCCTAGTGGAAAGTCAAGATTTTTACAACCACCCAGTAGTAATGAGGCCTCCCACTCATGATATAAGTGGAAGCCATTTGGAGAGCTGTAAAGAGGCACCCTGTTCCTCCCAGCCAGGATGGTATTGGCAGAGGCCCAGTAGGAAATGAACCTGAATTCTCACCTTAACCTAGCAGTAGTGCAGAGCTCTCCTCATCCAGGTGTGAATGGAGGCCAATGAAGAACCTGGATTTCTACCTCCACCTATCAGTAACAAGGCAGCACCCCTCTCTTCTCCCTGCCAAAGTGATGTCAAAAGAGACCAGCTAAAACAGAAACTTCAAATAAGATCCACCATCTCATTACATAATACCAAACATGTCCAAGTTTCAACAGAAAATCACTTGTCACACCAAAAACCAGAAAATCTCAACTTGAAAAAGACAATCAACAGATACCATTACTGAAATGGCAGAGATGTTAGAATTATCTGACATGCTTCAATGAGCAATTATGAACATGCTTGAAAAAAATGAAAAATTAGAAAGTGTCAGCAAAGTAATAGAAGACACAAAGATGCATCAAATGGGAATTTTAGAAGTAAAAATACAATAACCAACATTCAAAATTCACTGGATGAGTTCAACAGCAGAATGTAAAGAATATACAAGAGAATTGGTGAACTGGAAGACAGAATGATAAAAATTACCCAATCTAGGGGCACCTGGGTAGTTCAGTTGGTTGAGTGCCCAACTCTTGATTTCTGCTCAGGTCATGATCTCAGGGTCGTGGGATGGAGCCCCGCCTCGGACTCTGCAGTCAGCACCAAGTCTGCTTGTCCCTCTCCTTCTGCTCCTCCCCCTCACTCTCGCTCTCTTTCTCAAATAAATTCTTTTTTAAAAAATTACCCAATCTGAACAATAGAGAGAAATTATACTTTAAAAAATAAATGATAGAACCTCAAGGACCTGTGGGACTATAACAAATCTAACACTCAAATCATCAGAGTCCAAAATGGGGGTGGGAGAAAGGTCAGGCTTAGGAAGTATTTGAAGAAATCATGGCTAAAACTTTTCTAAATTTGGCAAGAGATACGAACAGATTCAAGAAGCTGAGTAAACCCCAGGTGGGATCAATCTAAGGCATTTCACACAAAGACACATTATAGTCAAACTTCTGAAAATAAAAGACAAAGGAAAAATCTGGCAAATAGCAAGACAGAAATGGCACATTACCTACAGGGGTAAAACAATTCGAATGACGTAAATTTCTTATAAGGAACTGAGGAGGTCAAAAGATTTCTTAAGTGCTAAAGAATAAAAGAACCACCAATCCAGAATTCTACATCCAGTGAAAATAACCTTCAGGAATAAAAGAGGAAATAAAGACATTCTCAGATCCAGGAAAAATAAGGGACTCTGTCACTAGCAGACCCATGCTAAAATAACAGCTAAAGAAAATTCTCTGAGCACAAAGGAAATAATAAAAGGAAATCTTGGAACATCACGGAAGAAGGACAAATAATGGAAGGAATAAAAATATGGGTAAATACAATAGACCTTCCTTCTCTTCTTGAGTTTTCCACATTACATGTGACAAAAATTATGATACTGTCTGATTACAGTCTGACTACATACTGTCTCAGTGTATGTAGAGAAAATATTTAAGACAATTATATTATAAATGGGAGAGGGTAAAGGGAGTTAAGGGGAAGTAAGATTTCTACACTTCACACGGACTGGTAACACGTTGATACTAGCAAACCATGATAAATTATGTATATGTAATATACATTTTATATACCATTTTCAACATTTTTCAGAGGGATACACTATGAAACACAGTAAATCAAACACGAATCACAGAAACATAAATAAAATGGAATTCTAAAGAATGTCCAAGTAACCCACAAGAAAGCAGGAAAAAACAAAACAGAGTAAACAGAAAATAAAAAGGAGTGAGAAAACCAACTTCTCTCGAGGATGTAGAGTAACTGGATCTCTCTTTCACTACTGGGAAGAATGTAAAATGGTACAGCCCTGCTAGAAAATAGTTTCACAGTTTCTGAAAAAACTAAACATATACTTCCCTTATGACCCAGCAATCTCACTCCTGGGCATTTATCATAGAGAAACAGAAACCTAGAGTGATACAAAACCCTGTACATAATTTTTCATCAGCAGCTTTATTTGTAATAGCCAAAAACCAGAAACAACTAAAATATTCTCAACAGGTGAATGGTTAAAGTGTGCTGCATTCATACCATGGAATACGACTCAGCAATAAAAGAGGAACAAACTCTTAATATACACAATTTGGATGGATCTCAAGGGCACTATGCTGAGTGAAAAAGGCAATCTCGAAAAGTCACAGACAGTAAGATTCCATTTAGGTAACATTCTCAAAATAACAAAAGTGTAGAAATGGGGAACAGATTAGTGACCGCCAAGGGTTGGGATGGTATGGGGAGCATACTACACAGCTATGGGTAAAACTATACAGCTCTGTATCTTGACTGTGGTTCTTCCAATTGGTTATTGTTCCAAAATAGGAAGTTAAAAAAAAAAAAAAACAGTGATCAGACTGAACCATATGAAATGCTGATAAGAATGTGGAGTAACTGAATCTTTCATACACTGCTGATAGACGAGTATAAATTGATATAATCACTTTGGAACATAGTCTGGCCATTCCTACTAAAGCTAAATGTGTGTGTGTGTGTGTGTGTGTGTGTGTGTGTGTGTGCGCGCGCGCGCGCGCATGTGTGTGTGTGCGAACTTTTTGGTTTGATATACACACACACACAGATACCTTTTTGTTTGACAACTCCCCTCTTCGGTATAAACTCAAGTGAAATGAGATCATATGTCCACCAAAAGACGTGTACTAGATGTGGTATTTTATTCATAATATCCAAAAACTAGAAATAACTCAAACGTCCGTGAACATTAAAGTGGATGAGTAAATTGAAGTATATTCATACAATGGAAATGAGACAGTCCTGAAAAGAACAGACCGCTGCTACACACAACCACAGAGAGGCATGTTAGGGACATTTTGCTAAGGGAAAGGAGCCAGATACAGAAGAACACATGCTGTATGATTCCATTTGTGTGAAATTCAAGAACTGACAAAACCGGCTGATAGAGATGTTAGAGGTCAGAACATTGATCATCTCAAGAGAAGGGTGTGGGTACTGACTGGGACAGGGCTGGAAGGAACCTTCTCAGGCTATGCAAATGATCTATATCTTACTCCGGGTGGTGTCCACATGGGTGTATAACTTTATAGAAATTCATCAAGCTGTACACTTAAGATTAGAGCACTTTAGTGTATGTGAGGAAAACCTCAATAAAAAGTAACAAATGAACAAACAAACCAACAAGAAATGACAAACCAAACCACTGGTAGTGGGAGACTGTTCTGCAATATCCGGGCTACTGGGTCACTTGGAATGGGGCACTGAAGTGAGGAGCTATGTGTGATGGACACAGAGCCACCTTCCTGCTCTTTGGGGCCCCTGGCATGGAATGCCCTTCCCATCTCTGCCACCTCCCTTAGTGGCACCAATTTAGCCCCAAACCTGGCGTCTGACTCTTCCGCCCAAGCTGTGGTATGTTTTAGTACATTTACTTACCTCTGTTAAAGAGCTTATCACACCTTATGTAAATATCTGTTTGCAAATATTTGCAGGGAGAAATGTGGCACAGTGCTTAGCCGTGTGGGCTATGGAATCAGGTGAGATTGCCTGGGTTTGAATCCCTATTCGGTCACCTACTAACCCTGCTTTGGGCAAGACCTTAAATTCTGTGACTCTTCACTTTACACCTGACAGCGGGTTATGATATCCAGTAAACTCCAAATTAAAGATAGATGAGGGGTGCCTGGGTGGTGCAGTCGGTTAAGTCTCCGACTTGTTTTGGCTCAGGTTGTGATCTCTGGGTGGTGAAATTGAGCCCCACATCTGGCTCCGCGCTGGGCATGGAGTCTGCTTGGGACTCTCTCTCCTTTTCCCTCTGCCCCTCCCCCACCTCAGTCTCTCACACTTGGGGACAAGAAGCAAATCTGATTCATTCCTGTGTTCCTAACAATCCAGTGCTTGCCACACAGCTATGACCACCATAGCCTAATGGTTAAAAGTAAGGACTCTGGAGCCACAGAGACTCGGGTTCAAAAGCCAGCTCTACCACTTACCAGCTGTGTGGCTTTGGGCGTACAACTAAACCTCTCTGATACCAATCTCCTTGTTTATAAAACAAGAGAAGAAATGACGATTCGTAATGCTCCGCACAGTAGCTGGTGCACAGTAGAAGCTCAAATAAACATCTTCAGCTTAAAATAAACATGTATTTAACTGAATTGAACCATCGAGGGGTTGTAGTTGAATCTACAGTATGAACAACTGTACTTCTCTGAGTAATCCAAACCTAAAGTCTGCATGGGGTTTTGAAGAAAATATTTGCCCACAGAGTATCCATCATAGCTGAAATGTGAAGTGTATTATTTAGGGGGAGGGAAACTTCTTTTACTTCAGACTCAGCCAGTGTGGGGAGAGAAGATGTGAAATGTCCCTTCCCCTGGAGTGAGGTGGGTGAACCAGAAGGAGGGGAAGGAAGAGCTGTCCTTTCCATCCCCTCCTACAACTGGAGGCTGGTGTGTGGCATTGGGCCCAATGAGGGGTATTGATTTGTTCTTTCCAGGAAGAAACGCACATTACTCATCTTTTAATAGGCTGTCTTGTTCTGGAAGGCAACTCCTGCGACTTTGAAGTAATGCACTTGTGTGGTTTAGGTATAGTCTGCTTTGGAGGAAATTCTGCTTTGGGGGTATGCTGTTTTGATTAAGTGGGTGCACAGGAGAGCTCTGTTCTCAGTCCCATGATTAATGGAGGAAATGTCCTTAGTCCTGTTCTCTGCCTGGTCCTTGCTTGACTCTCATGGTACACGATCTCCCCAGAGCTCATTACGACTAACAGCTTGTTCTATGGTGCTGTCTTCTCCCATATGGTCAAATGTGTCATTCTACATGGGCGTTTGAAAAGTTCCTAGTCCAGTCTCACTTTGCCTGGCACCGGTCACTTTTCTCAACATTTCTGCATCACCTTATTATTTTGTCCTCACAACAAAAACTGGTGAGGTCACATACTGACCCGTTCCACTGCCAGGCAAAGTGAGGCATGAGCGGTAGAAAATGGAGGACGGAAAGAATGAGAGTTAGGCACCTTGAAGGAAGAGGAGCGGCAGAGGCATTTAGGACCTAACTAATCATTAATTAATTAATTAATTAATACTATATAGCACATGGTGCTTTTTCTACTAGGAAAAAGGAGAAAAACAGATATATGGAAACACTGGGAATGTCAGACACTTAAAAACACTTTCCCAAAATATACTGGCACAACTTTATGGAATAGGGATTCCAAAAAAATTATACTAAATATAATTTCCTTCTGTATCTGTGAGTTTATTAATTTTCTATCAATATCATTGTACGCCTGTTAAGTATAAGACCCACTGGAGAAATGGAAGAATGAAGAAAATCATGTGACCTCAAGAAGTTCATCATCTAGTAGAGTTTAAGATACACCTATAAAACAGAATATGGCAAGTGACTTCAGGTTTTCAGAGGAGGGAGAGGCCCATGGGAGCAGCAAGCAATCCCGGGGAGGTTTTCATAAAAGGCATCTCTGAGCCTGAAGGACTTCAGATTGGCAGCCATGAAGGGGCTGTGAGACACCACCAGAGAAAGCAGCTGCCGTAAAGAAATGCATCAGAAGCCAGAAAGCAGAGGACTCTCTCTCAAAGTGTCAGAGTGATGACAGTGGGGCCTATTCCTATCGAGGCCTGTTTTAGAAGGCTTCAGCGAAGGAACCTGAGCTACATTCTCTCATAATGTGCATTCTCTCCACTTGGGTTGTGCATTGTGCAAATCCAGAGCAGGGTTTGGGTGCTTTCTGAAAGCGCTGGTGCAATTCTCTGCGGTAGGGATGTGGCAGAGGAAACTTTCCTAATCATACGTGGATGCCAGTGTTAGTGGAGATGAGTCCCAGTGAAGCTCACAGATAAAGCCAGATTGGGCTGTGCAACTTCTGACCCCAGAAATAATTTGGTCTAGAAGGCTGCTTTGAAAACCACCTGGGATTCCAGCCAAGAGGGTTTTGGACCATCTGATTTGTGTCGCCGTGTTTGGTTGAGCCCGAACATGGATAGCCGTACAGCTCTGGGCTGAGAGCTCACCTACCCTGCATTTGGCCCAGGCAGCTGTTCTCCTGGCTGTCTTTGCTAGATGACCTTTTCTATTGTTGCCCCCGCTCGAGGGATAAACCTGGAGATGAGGTGTAAACTCCTGTCCCAGCAGGCTGCAGCGCAGGGGGATTAGGACGCCACCTGGTTTGTGCCCTCATAGAATTACTGACCTCCGTGGCCTGAAGTGGCCTCTGCCATTATTTTTAAGCCAAGTAGTTGGGAATTAGTCATCACCTAGAATTTAGTATGTGTGTTTCTTGGCGTCCTAACAGAACACTTTGCTCAGTACACATGCAGTATATTTACCCTTGGGTCCAACATATAATAAAACGGTGCTGTTTTGTAATAGTTCCTCGTGTCATAGTCCAGGATGATGGATCATCTTGAGCCTTTAGCTGCTCACTTTGGTCTCAAAAGGGAATGGCTTCAGCGATCCTTTCCCACAGGTAGGCTTGGGTCAGAATGGGCCCTTATCTAGATGCCCTTCCTCGCAAATCAAGAGCCATTCCAGTTTTCTCCCTGTAACAGCAGGAGGGATACAAAAGGCCTTCTAGCTTGGGGGGATGGCTGCAGGATCAAAGCTTGTTAGTTTCCAGGTCTTATATTGCCTTCTAGATGACTAGTTTGGCCCCTGACCCCTACTCTGCCCAGCCATTTGGTTCCTGTGGATTCTTTGTTTCTTTACTACATGGCCACTATTTGACGCTCTGCCCCTTGCCTTCCTGGCTGCTCAGTCTCACTGTCGGTCAGCTCTGTTCCACCCTCCCTGGAGCTCTTGCAGTCTTTCTACAAAGGGACCGTTTACCCAGCTCCTGACCCCTGGTTCGGCCTTCACTGTGGATCTGACCGGATCTCAGCATCTTATGGGACAACCATATAGTCCATCTCTTCCAACCCTTTCTTCTTGCACTTGGCTCTGACCCTTACCTCAGCCCTCTGGACATGGCTACGTGTCTTATCTTTGCAAACCCCTACTGCCTGTATTGGTGCGAATGATACCATGTCCACATGTAAAATCCTTATGACTCAGCATCCCCACTCCTAGGTATCTATCCCAAAGAACTGAAAGTAGGAACTTGAACAGATCTCTATACATGAACATTCATAGCAGCACTATTCACAACAACAAAATGTGGAAACAACCCAAGTGTCAGTGGACAGATGAATGGATAAACAAAATGTGGTCTATCCATACAATGGACTATTATTCAGCCATGAAAAGGAATGAAGTTCTGACACAGGCCATAGCATGGATGAACCTTGAAAACACTATGCTAAGTGGAAGAAGCCAGGCAGAAGGGACAAATATTGAATGATCCCACCTATACGAAATATCTAGAATAGGAAAATTAGGAAGCGGAATAGAGGTGATCAGTGGCTGGGGGAAGGGAAGAATGAGGAGCTGCTGTTTAATGGGTACAGAGTTTGTATTGGTGATGGGTACACAGTATTGGGAATGTAATTAATGCCACTGAAGTGTATACGTACAAATGATCATGACAAATACTATGCATATTTGACCACAATTTTAAAAACTTTTTTAAAAAGTCTCTGTAACCAGCACAGTATGAGTTACCCCAAATGGGCTTTCTTCTTTTGGTGCCCTGCACCCACTTGGCCTCTCAGTACATCTGTGGACAGTAGCTAGCACCTAGAAATGCTCAAATACGAAAAACAGATGAGTTTACCTAAGGACAGAATTGACTATACACTAGTGGCTTCACCATTACCAACAGAGTTTATGCAGCAGGACTGCCAGGGCCTTGCAGAGTTACAAAGACAAATGCACTATAGGGGAAAGAGTCAGGGCCTGCATTTCTTAAGAGAGCAGAGAGAAGCAGCAGAGTGAATTGAAAAGGACAGAAGGTACCTTGCATGTGCCAGAAAGCAGGAACACAGAGCTCGTTGCCCCACTCCCATTCTTCAAGTTTCTTTCTTGGATCAGCACAGTCGTAGGAGAAACCTCATCCCCAAACAGCCATTCCGTCCCTGGCACAGTTGCTTCCCCAAGAGGGCAGTGTCTCTGGAATGTGTCCAAGAGCAAAATGGATTTTTAGGGATCAAAGACTTAATTCATATAAAAAGCAAGGTTTACAACTGGGAAGAATTACGATTCGGTGCTTCTTTTTCTCCTTTCTGTAATTTATTTCTGGTGTGTTAGAAAACCCTGGGGGAAAATTAATGTGATTTGTTTAAAATTAAGACAGGCTCCAGTGAAATTTTCATTATACTCCCCAAACCTCAAAATTAAAAAGACACCATGAGAACGTATATAAATTTCCCTCAGTGCTCTAAATAATTCCTTCAAGGTGTACTCTGTAATTTTTATTGTGTCTCTAAGCTTAAAATTCACTTCCTAAAATATGTAAACAGCAGTGTCAGGCAAAGGATGGACATCCCATTTTGTACACAGAAAATAAAAGCCCAGAAAGGAACAGGAGCAGCCTGCTTTGATTTGTTTGTGGGAGAGGCAGGACCAGAGCCAAAACCTCCTAACTCTTCCAATCCCGGCCTGTTTGCAGAGAAACCGTTCTGAACAGATGCAATGCAGGGATTAAGATCAGGTTTCTTGGCTAAGGTCAAAATGACAAGTCAGCAGCACAAGAAATCCTGAGGAGTAAGGGATAAAGCACCCTGAGCTCAACATCTTCAGGCCTGAGAGGAACAGTTTCTCAACCTTAACTTTCCAAACTGTATGCATCCCAGCCAGTGTGGGCCTAGCTACCAGCCATGCTAGGATGTTGCCTCAGCCAAAGGCCTATCAGGGAAGCGTTGAGTCAGGCAGAACTGGGCAGGACTGGGACTAAGGAAACTCACCTTGCCTTGGGTGGCCTGTAGTTCAAATCAAAATGTTCCAAATAATAGGGAAGCCTTGGGTCTAGAGGGACATCAACACAGCAGGGGTGCAATTCAGTGAATGGGACAGCATGGCAGGAATACCTGGCCAGATTCTGCATGTGAGAACAGGTAAGCAGGGCATCCTTGGGGCTCAGCCAGTGGCTGAGGATAGTCAACTCCAGCACCTTGGAGAGAGAGAAGTAGAAAAGCTGGTAAGGCAGTCAAAGCCTGGTCAGACAGACAAGGGCCTGCTTCCTGGCCAAAGAGTTTACAAATCAGGAGAAAGGACAGCAGTTCAAGTATACAACTAGACACATGGGATAAGAGTTAAGGTATCATTTGGAAATGCTTCTGGCTGTAAATATCAGAAAAACAGCTAACAGTGGCTTAAACCCTAAGAGCATTTATTATTTACTTCATAAAGAGTCCAGAGATAAGCAGTCCCAGGATTCGTTCAGGAGCTCAACAAGGACAGAGAGATTTCGGGGTTTTTCTGTCCTTCCACCTACCAGTCTTCAGCATAATGGCTCTTCTGCCCTTGGACTTGCTACCTAATGGCCACAAAATGGTTGCCACAGCTATAAGCATTTTATCTTCAAATAACTGTCCCCAAAGGCAGAAAGTAGAGGAAAATATTTCTCAGAAGGGTTCTACTTATGTCTCATTGGCCAAAGTTGTGTCACATCAGTACCCACAAGACCACATAGTATTTGATGACTTTGAGCTTCTGCAGTGTGAGGTAGGCAAAGGAAATAGAGGAATGGTTATAGAATACCAGCCAACAGTACCTGGCATAGTGGGGCAGGGTGGCCGAGGCTTAGTGGGACATGCCGGCGCCCAGGGTCTCCCCACCAAGCACCCCAGACACCATGCTTGGCCAGCCAGACCAACTCCAGACCCCCATTTCCTAGTAAAGATGGAGCTACTAAAACTCTTGGGACTAAATCTTTGGTTGAAGGTCTTTAGTGCAGACATATGTTTTGGAACAATCCTCTTAACCCAAAACCGTGTATGTGAAATCCTCTCTTCCTGTAAGAAATAATGGCGAAGTCCATCATTAGGGATGGCCGAGCCTACCCTGGCCCCACCCAATAACAAAATTTAGTGAAACTGCCCCCTAAGACTCTGGTCTCCTTGGGTGGCCTCTAGGAGGCCAGGGCCTCAAATTAGTTCCTATGATAGGCTTTCTAGCTGTCTTGGCACCTGAGTGTTCCTATAAACCAGATGACCCTCTCCTGACAGATGTGATTCCAAATCACAGCAACTGGAACCAGGGGCAATGATAGCTAACACTTACAGAGCATTTTCTATGAGCCAGGAGCAAGATGCTCTATGCCCTTTCTGTGCCCAGACTCGTTTAACCCTTGTAATAACCCTGTGAGTAGGCACGGTTATCATCATACCTATTTTACATATAAGGAAACTGAGGCACACCGAGGTTAAGGTACTTTTAGTAAATGGCGGGGCCAGGATTTGAAGTAGGACAGCCTGGCCCCAGAATCCATACTCTGAACCACTACACTGCCTCTGATCCAGGTCAGCTTTGCAGTGCTTTGAACGACACATGCAGACGCACAGCGCGCAGAGGCAGGAGGAAGCATATGGATGAAGGAGGAAGGCAGGGCACTACCATTCATTCGTTCATTGCCCCCCCAGGGTCTGGTGCCCTTACCTGGTGCTGTTGTAGTAGGTTGTGGAGGCACCCACCGGACAGGGAGGATCACTTCATCTGGACAGTGGCACACTGTGTTAATAAGAAACCTAAACGGAGAGTGTCTAATCCAAATATTTGTGAAAAGAGCAGTCTCTGCTCTGGGCCAGGCAAGATCAGACACGGCCTATGTTAGGATGGAGTTGTCACTTGGGTTATACTTAACATTCCCACATAATGGAGTCTTTGTGAACTTTTTACAAGACATAAACAAAACATCTTGTTTCTCATGCAGTTACTTCAGAGAGATTTTCTGGCTGCCTGCCTAATGCTGACATGAGATTGCTTTTGTCTTAACTGCTGAAGTCATGAGGTAACAGTATTTGAAACACAAAGCTTGCTCCTATCTGTTTTCATTGCTTTGTGACTTTTTTGTCCATGAAGTGCCAAATATAAAATTCACTTTAAAAAGGTTTTGTATCCATATAGATTTCCTCCAGGGCCCCTTCTAAAGGGTACTCACAACTTTATAAAATATATGAAATTGGGGGGGGGCACCTGGGAGGCTCAGATGGTTAAGTGTCTGCCTTCGGCTCAGGTCATGACCCCAGGGTCCTGGGATCGAGCCCCGCGTCGGGCTCCCTGCTCAGCGGGGAGCCTGCTTCCCCCTCTCCCTCTACTGTTCCCCCTGCTGTGCTCTCCCACTCTCTCTGTCAAATAAATAAAAATCTTTAAAATATATATATATATATATATGAAATTGGGGTTAAAATATGTGGACTGTTTAATGACCTAGGGTTTTGAGGTTGTAACGATGAAAGTCAATCACCCTCTGACTTTGGCAGCACCTTTAGGTAACTCGGCCTCCATTGAGGGGAATACAAAAATTCTAAAAGCTCAAAAATAATATTTCACCTAAACTGGGTGTTTGGGATTTGCTTCTAGATGATGTGTGAATCACAGGGCAAGTATACAGTATTTTCAGCCAAAGGGTGACTCTCTAATGACATAATCTACTTTTGGGGCCACCATTACCTCACCTTAAGCTGATTCACTCTAATGACACAATGGGTGACATTAATGACATAATGTGATAAATAATCACCATTGAATACCCTAATTCAACCTCTTTCATCATTTAAAGTTTGATTATAAAAAAAAAGCGATATAGAATGAAGACTTTGTTTTACTGCAAAGGTGGAAATTGAAATTTAGTATTTAGGATATAGTCCAAAAGCCACCATCTTAAAAGTTCCTTCTGCCCCTTATTAGAGATAAGGAATAGCCTCTTGTGGGAGGGTGGGTCACCTGGAATGGTACCAAGTAAGGAAGAACTTTCTAAGGGTCAGGTACAGAGCTAACTCTCAAGGTTGGCCCTAAGCAAATGCATGAAGTTGGGAAATTTTGCCTGTCTGCAACCCCCATGTCCCTTTCTTGACTTGGCCCCCTTCCCCTCACCCTCCCACCTCTCTCCCTTTCTTTCTCTCTAATGGAGGAAGGGATGGTCAGGGAAGGCCTCAACATCACTGTTTCTTTTCCAGACTCTTGGCTC
Organism: Ursus arctos; assembly: GCF_023065955.2. Lineage (NCBI taxonomy): Eukaryota > Metazoa > Chordata > Mammalia > Carnivora > Ursidae > Ursus > Ursus arctos. The sequence continues at coordinate 17,392,805 of NC_079873.1, forward strand.
TTGCTTTCCAGTTATCCAGGTTGATTAGATCCATTCAAATACTGCTCAGGCAACCCAGGCTCAGAGGAAATTAATTTGTAGCAGCATTCCAAATTAATAGCTTACAGGAGAAATGCAGTTTTTAGGCCAACCAGCAAATAATACATTCCCTCACTTGCAAGATCGCCTTCTTCCAAGGCAGAAGAAAACAGCAATAGTCAGGATAGACTAAGTCAGCCTGTGGTAACAACTCGGAACTTCAGTGGCTTACACTGAGCAAAAGGTATTGCTCACTCATGCCTGATATCTGGCATGGCTCTGTTCCTTGCCATATTCCCTCAGGCTGTTCAGGCAAAAGAAAAAGAGAGATCATGAGCCACAGGGAAAGGGTACTGAAGAAGGAGAAAAAAAGGGAGTATTTGGGGGAACAGTAATACATCTGCCACAAGTACATGGGACTGTTTCTCAGAAGACCCCTAGGCTTAGAGTCAAAAAACGGTTCCCCTGTCAGCTCTGCTGCCTAACAAACTCTTGACCTTGGACAAGTCTCTTCACCTCTCTGAGCTTCATTTTACAATTAGGAAAATAAGGAGACTGAATTCCATGACTCTCAAGGTGCCCCCCAGCTTGGACCTGAGGTTCTGATTGCTAGAAGAGGGACCCTCTCGCCAACCAAGGCCTTCAGTACACTGCCAAAGTTTTTCTCTAGACTCTTCTGACTCTATCAGAAGGTACTTTATTTGGGCTATAAAAAGCCTGATGTCTCAATTGGGAGTCCATGTCTTTTTTTTTTTTAAGATTTTATTTGTTTTTTTTTTGTTTGTTTTTTTTTTTTTAAAGATTTTATTTATTCATTCGACAGAGACAGAGACAGCCAGCGAGAGAGGGAACACAAGCAGGGGGAGTGGGAGAGGAAGAAGCAGGCTCATAGCAGAGGAGCCTGATGTGGGGCTCGATCCCATAACGCTGGGATCACGCCCTGAGCCGAAGGCAGACGTTTAACCGCTGTGCCACCCAGGCGCCCCTTATTTGTTTATTTGAGAGACAAAGAACGAGCAGTGGGGAGGAGCAGAGGGAGAGAGAGAGAAGCAGACTCCCTACTGAGCAGAAAGCCCGACGCAGGGCTTGATCCCAAGACCCGGGGATCATGACCTGAGCCAAGGGCAGACGCTTAACTGACTGAGCCACCCAGGTGCCCATTGGGAGTCCATTTCTGACCCCCAGAACACAGAAGATGATTCAGATGACTCTGTTCTCAATTCTCCCAAGGAGAGTTAAGAACAAGTACCATTCTAGATGCACAGGAAAGAAGTTAGCTCATTCCATACAATGTGTGATGTGCACCAGGGTCTAATTCTCTCTTGGAACTCTCTTCTAATTATCACCTGGGTCTGTTCTTTGGATTTGAAGGAGCTCAGTCAGCTCAATCAAACCTCCCCAAACCTTCTGAGAAATTCAGTGCTGTCCCCAAATGTCTGCAAATTCCTAGGAGCTCATGGTTTCCTGACCACTTCTCAGTAGGAATTCCAGCTCCTCCTGAGTCTCACTCACACATTTCTTCCTATTCTGTTCTCTCATCTCATCTCTGTCCAGGTGAGAAAGGCAACGCCTTTATCCTTCATCTAGTTGAGGGAAATTAGCTATCCCCAAAGCAAAAAAGTTCTATGTTATGTGTCCCAGAAGTTAAAACCCCAACTAACAAAATATGTCCTTAATCCTTAGTACTTTGTTCCCTCAATGTTTAATTCCTAGGTTCTTAGCAAATACTGCAATTCTCTTTTTTTAGGATTTTATTTTTAAGTTATCTCTTCACACCTACATGGGGCCCGAACTCACAACCCCGAGATCAAGAGTCACATGCTCTATCAACTGAGCCAAAAGACACCACTGTAATTCTCTTTCTTTTTAAGTCACCTGAATCTTTCTCCAGGTGAACACTCATTCTGTTTACTTTGACGTCCTTTGTTTTCAAAATGTATACTTTAATTGCTTTTCAAAGTTGTATAAATTTGTTTATGAATACAAGAGTCTCCATCCCCTGAGGATCCCAACACAATTTCTGGAAGGGGGGGGTGCATCTTGGACCACACACATGAATTAGAGAAGCGGTAAAGCTGATGTGTTAAGAACTGAGGCAAATTGTCATTTGGCTCTGGCTTGCAGGTGCTCTCCTCCTTTCTTCTCACATAAATAGTTTTAGTAAAGGTCAAGTGTTTCTATTTGAAAAACTCTTGAGTCTGTGGTCTCATTTCCCCATCAGTTTCAACAGAAAACATTCCAAAAAGACATAAGTTTATAGCAAATAGTGAGTACTGGATGACCTTGTTCTTAAAGTTTTCCACCTGCTCGCTGCCAGGAACTTCTCCAGAATTCAGCCTTCTGCCCACTGCCTGGCTCCCTGCCCACTCTCACTCTCAGCCTTACACCCACCCTGGGCCCTCCTGTCTTCACTGACTCCAGGAATTCCCACCCGTTTTTATATTGGCAATTTTGCCGAGACCTTTGTCATCTCTTTTCACTGTCCAAGTGCTTCGTCTTCCATCTCCTAAGCAGCCCTCCAAAGGATTTTATTTAGGCCCTTCCCTAAATTCTGGTAGCAGCCAATATAATCAAATGTTCGTGCTGCTGTGCTACCTTACAAGGAGTCATTTGGTAGAGATACAAATGCTGCTAGGATGGGTTTGACCAACCTTAGTAACCATGTCCCCAGGTTTCCTATCAGAGATCTTAGCCTCCCAGTATCTGGGAACTGGTCTTCTTGTCTGATTTCATTCTTTCTCGTTATATATGACATACTCTAGGACGTAGGGGCTTAAACAATCATCTCATTCTCTTTCACCATCCTTTAGTTGACTGAGTGCTGCTGGGTGGTTCTCCTGCTCCATCTGACGTCAGCTAGGACTACAGTCATCTGGGGCCCAGGTGGTCTGGAACATTCAGGATAGTCCGCTCACATGGCCGGCGGCAAATGCTGGTTGTCTGCTGGGCGCTCAGCTGGGGCTATTGACCAGTGTATGTCAGTTCTCCTTTATGTGGCCTTGCCTTGTGGCTCGAGCATCTCACGGCACGGTGACTGGGCTATGAGAGAGACTGTCTCAGGAATGAGCAACCCAAGGGAAAGAAGCATGTGCTGGCAGTTCTATTAATGACTGGGCTCGGAATTCCCAGAAGTCAGCATAAAGCCAGTTACAAGGCAAGCCCAAATTCACAGGAAGGGGAAAAAAGTTCTACCCTGATGGAAAGAGTGGCATGTATGTAAAGGAAGGGAAGATATCACTGGGGCCATCTTTGGAGACTAGCTAGTACACTGTCTATTGCTCCCAGGCACGCAGTGCCTGCTTCCCCAATACCTGCTGTCAGATCACAGTAATAACTAGATTTTGGAAAATCTTCTAATGACCTGATACAGGCCTACCATACCGACATTTTAGATCTTGGGCTACCAAAGATAATCATATTCTATTAGTCCTTTCCTTGTAAACCAACCTTTTGGCTTGAAATTTTCATTGCAAATCTAGAATTTTTTTTTCTGCTTCTGTTCTTATATTCAGACCCTGACAGTATCATTTAGGATCCAGTCTGGAAAATAGAGCCCAGACCAGTTATTTTAACAGAGTAAGTTTAAAATAGGGATTTAGTAGAGGGGCGCCTGGGTAGCGCAGTTGTTAAGCGTCTGCCTTCGGCTCAGGGCGTGTTCCCGGCGTTCCGGGATCGAGTCCCACATCAGGCTATTCGACAGGGAGCCTGCTTCTTCCTCTCCCACTCCCCTGCTGTGTTCCCTCTCTCGCTGGCTGTCTCTCTCTGTCAAATAAATAAATAAAATCTTAAAAAAAAATAGGGATTTAGTAGAGCAGGTACTGGAGGCCGGGAAACAAAACAGCAACAGTGAGGCAACTCAAAGAGAGTAACTGCAAGAAACAAAGGGAAGAAGTCAGTTCCCAGAGCCTAGGGGCCCAGAGGAAGGGTCCCATGGAGCTGGGACCCAGACCTCTGAGCGGGGAGGGGCTGGGCTGGCGCTGGTGCATCGGAAGCACGGGAAGGTGACCCTCCTGACAGAGCAGAGTGTAGTTGCTGGCTCAGGCTGGACCCAGGAAGGAGCAGTGCTTTCTTCTTCCAGCCTTGCGGTCCCTTCCCAGTGCCCCTACAGGCAAAGCCTAACAAGACAGCTGGCGAAGCAGGCGCACTCACAGAGTCCCCACCCCAGCATCACAAAGAAGAGTTAGGAATTGAGGAACAATGGCTAATAACCTGCACACTGCTTTACTGTGAGGGGCAGGGATTTTATTGAGTTATTTTATTTCCATGAAGGATGTGTATAATATCGTTTATGGAGATTAGTGGGGAGAAAGGAGCACAGGAATTGCCACAAGAGTGAAAATGTACTTTAATCTACACCCCAGGGGCAGTTAGCGAACACTGAAGGGCTCTCATCAGTAAACCACGTTCCAGGGTAGCTGATGGCCATCTGAATCTTCCCTGGGGCTTTTATATTAACTCAGGGGATGCAGAAAATCATTGCTCATTGGTGAAATGAGTGGTGCTGGAGATACATGAGGGACCAGAAAGAGCCCACGAGCCTCACGGCTCTTGCATAAATAAGAAAACAAGAATCTACTACACCGACCAGCCAAACATGTGCTTACACCAATCTATTTGATCTGGTGTGTGCTCCCTTCAAAAAGGACAACGGGGGCCTGATCTCACTAAAAGGCCTGGTCACCTGTCTTCACAGCAGTGCCAGTCTGCCTTGGATGAAACCTTTGGGACCAGGTGCTTGTCGGAATGCCTAAGGAACTGACAGCGAGCTCACTGAACTCACAGGGACAAGTTGTCTATCTGGTGACTGTTCCCTCTAAGTACTTGTTAGCTTTGGCAGCATTAGGTTTGCCTTCGTAGTGATATCCACCTGGCAATGCGGGAGGAGATCCATAATTCTCATCTGTCTCTGATCATTAAGTATTTCCTTATATTAACCAAAAACCTTGGCGATGACCGAACAGCCACCCTGGACCAGGTTCCTTTACAAGAATGCTAGGAGGAATGGGGCTGGTGGCAGCACTCGCCATGAAAAAGCCCCAAGGAGGTCAGATTCAGGAGGCCAGTCAGAAGAGCATCCACCCACGAAGGTGCTCTTTCCAGGGCCTCTCCCTGGAACCCTGGAAATGTGTGCGTTGAGAAGCCATTTCTTCACCTTGTAATCCATGACCCTCCAGTCCTCCAGATCCCAGAACAGCCACTCCCTCCAGCGTCAGCCCTCTCTCTCTCACCTACCCTCCTCACCCAGGCCCTGTCCTGCTGGGCTCCTCTCTGTGGCCTCCGGAACAATTCCGACCTGCGCTTGGAGAGGTTCACTGTCCTGTGAATGACAAAATGGGCAGAGAGTCCCCAAAACCAATGTGAAGTTCAAGTAGCTGTGCTGAGAATTTCGCGGCAACTTTTGAAATAATCGGGAGATAAAGGGTCACAACACAGAGGATGGGAGATATTTTGGAAGAGGTTAATCATACAATCTGAAGTTCTCCACATCCCTGCTTGCACATGTAAAGTGTTTCCACCGTCTCTTTATAACCACTTCCTACTGCTCCCCGACACACACGAACCCACACGCTTTTCTGAAGAGATTACTGATCTCATCTGAGAAACTATCAATTCAGTGTTGCCAAGCCCTTAAATTAGCCGGCAAAAATCAGGCTACATTTTAAAAGGACCAAGCTTTATATGAGAAGAAATTCAGAAAACAGAAAAAAATAAATGCCACGAGTCTATACTGTAACCTGGGATGATTTGGGCCCTTTGGCAGAAGCTATTTGGCAGCTTTGGTTATGATATCTTTTCTAGCGTTTGGCCAGGATGGGATTTTTCAAGGCATTCATGCAGCTCATTAAATATGTTATTATGTTGGCTTATGTTTCTCTTTCAATTTAAGAACTCAGCTCTTAGAAAACATTTGCCTGAAATGAGTCCAAGTAGTTTAAGCCTCAGAAGCAAATCCATTTTGACTAATAAAAGACTAATTGTCTAAATAAGCAAGATGGTTTTTCTTAAATGAGAATCTAATTGTGAAATCCTATATCCTTAAATTTAGCAAATTACTAGCATAGACATTTCTAAGCTATGCAACTTGGATCCGATTTCTCATCATCAGAAAAGGAATAATTTCTCTATCATCAGAATTTGAAATGAGCTGCAAGAAAGCAGGCCTCAGCTGGCAATCACCTCTCGAAGTAAACAAACCCATATGCTGGGACCTGGAAGATTTGGGTCCTCCATGACTTCTACCGTCCTCTCCATGCACACCCTACACCCACCAGCCAATCACCTTCAGATCCTTAATCGGTCTTCTTCTCTGCCCTTTATTGGGGACTAGGAATGGCTCCCATCCTTAATGAAATTTTCTTCCTCATATTCCAGAGACAAGACATTAGTGCTTCTATTTTCATGTAGAGCAGGTAGTCAGGTGTGACTGATCGAGTCTCCCAGCCCTCAAGCCGGAACTGCATATTGACACACTCTAAAAGAGAAAATTAGCATGCAACATCTGGGTCTCTTCACTCAGAAATGCATCAATTAAGAATTAGTCTTCTGGCTATAAACAAATAACTTAGAGCCGTGCATCTTACAAAGGCAGATCTCCTCACTCTGTCCTGGGGGAGATGCTTTTGTCCCTTGGCATACGGTCAGCCACAGAGCTGATCAATATTCTGGCTGTATCCTTTGAATTGTTGCAAACGTCATCAGCCCAGTTCTGTCTTTTTATTACAGCCACAGGGTAAAGTCTTTCTTCACACTATTGGGCTCACCTGTAGGCTGTCTTGCAACGTAGCATGCGGATGACAAAAGTCTAACAAAGGGGAGATTTGTGTAATGAAAATGAGCAGCAGAGACCAGAGAGGACTCTGAAGAAATGAAAAGGCTATGCACATATTTCATTGCCTTGAGCCTTTTGGACATGTGTATATCCTAGACTTTTCAAAATAAATTACTTTGAGCAGACCCTCAAACCAAATTGTATTCTCCGTTGTTTGTTCTCGTTTATGTGTTCGTTCATTGAATAAAAACAAAATGAGTACTTCCTGTATGCAAGGCACTAACTCGGACAAGCTGGTGAAACAGAGTCACAGTCTCCAACCTCAGGAAGGTCACAGGAGAGACAGCCAATTACATAAGAAAAAACAATGCCTGGTGATAAAGGCTCTGATAAAATCAAGCGCTGGAGCTTCGGCAACGCACAGAAGGAGCAACTGGTTCAGTACGACAGGAGGTACCATTTACACTGGCATCCAGGTGAATCTCCTGGGGCCAGTGGGAGCAGGGAGGTAGGGGTGAGGAAGAGAGACAGAAGAGTGCGTCAGCAGAAGGCAATAGCATGGATGAAGGCTTGCAAGCGATCATCTCCTGATCATCCAAAAATCAAGGAAAATGCAGTGAGAAGAAGAAGAAATTGCAAAAGAAGGTGGGAAAGGAAGAAAACAGATTGTGAAGGGTTTTGGACTGAACCCTAAGGTCAAGGAAAAGTGGGGTCGATTGGGTTGTTGCTCCCAATTCTTTCCCCCCTTCATGTTACAGAACTGACCACAGCTTTACGGTGTGCAGAGCAAACGTCCCTGCACCTTGACCTTGGATTCAGCAATGTGACTTGCTTTGGCCAATGAAATGGTAGCAGAGAAGGCCGGCTGAAGCTGTGAATGAGCTACTTGGGTTCACTTGTCCTTTTGCGCCCCTGCGGTCGTCTGCGTCAAGGATAGGCCTCAGGGAGCGCTGCGCCTTCGGGCTAGGCCCTAGAATGACAGTTCATGGATGACACCTAAACCCAACCAGAAACCTGGCGTCCTACCCAGCTGAACGCAGCCTGGGTGAGCCAAACTGCTGCCAACCTACAGACTTAAAAGCATGAAAATATTTATTTTGGTGAGTCACTCAGATGTGGGGTTGTTATACAGCAAAAACTGACTAAAATATAAAACCATGGTAAATTTTGCAGAAGGGAATGACACGGTCATAGTGGTATTTTAAAACACTCCCTGGCTCCATTATGGAGAACAGATTGAGGGAGAGAAGACCAGTTGGAAGAGGAACACAGCCAAGTTGGGAGATGGTTTTGTTAATCCAGAGAAAAATAAATGATGTTGGCCTTGCCTAGGGTGTCAGCGGTAGGGGGCAGAGAGAAGCCCTGAGTCTTGTTTAATATGTATTCCTTTAGTGCAGTATTCTTGTTTGGGGGGGGTTCTTTTTAATATAAAATCTATTTTCCTCTAAGACCAAAATAAACACAATCTCTCTAAGACATTAGAGCTCAGGCCTGTTTAGCAATCCAGCTTCATTTGTTCATTCAGGTACTTATTCTACTGCCATTTATCGAATGCCTGCCAAGTGTCAGCATAATAAAATACGCCATCCCTGCCGTCCCACATAAGCAAACAATTGCAATAATGCATTGAAAGTACTGTAATAAAAATGAGAATAAAACCTACAGCAACATGAAGGGGAGAATAAAATCCTTTATTCTATTAATGTTCCCGGAGACATTTATATTCATTTGTATAGGCAGCAGTCTTTGTTTTATTCACTGATATATCGCAGGTGCCTGAAAAAAAAATGCCTAGCATGCATAATTAGTGGATGCCTAACAAATATTTAGGTTTTGTGCTTAATTTCCTGAACTGTGCCTCAGATTCACCCTTCCGTCCCTTTCCAGTCTGGACTGCCTCAGCTAGGATGCCCATGAACTGAGATGGTGGTCAGTAGGTTCAAGTAGCAAAGTGAGTGTAGGATAAAAACTGAGAAGACATTGCATTGGGCCACCAGGACGATGCTACTGACTTTTGAGGGCAGAGTTTCAATAGAGTGCTGGAGTAAAACACCGCACTGCAAACACAAGCTTCCTTACCCTGCTTCTCTTCGTTTTAAGTGCTTCAGCAGTAGGGACTGGAATAGTCACCATATGCACTGCAGACGGGGAGGAAAGGTACACAACCAAGAAGGGCTAGCAGGATGGCTACTCCCTTGATGGTGTTTATCTTAATGAATTCACCCTGGTCTAAGTCTGGCCCTTGGCTGTTACTGTCTATGAGCTTTATCTCAGAGATCATGACTCATACTAACCCACAGGGGACTAAATATGACACCCCAATATGCTTCATGATGAATTTTTATTGAGAAATATAACAGCTGTGTGGACTTTTTTATTCTTATTTGTCAGAAGGTAGCTTCAAGTGGCTTGAGATATTTAGAATTAGAGCAAAGGAAGAGGTTTTAAGTGTTAAAATGGAATCAGGTTTGTTTGTTTTTTAGTATAGGTGACATCCAATGTTACTTTAGTTTCAGGTGTACAACATAGAGATTCGACAAGCTTATACATTATGCTGTGTTCACCACAAGTGTAGCCATGATCCGTCCCCATACATCACTATTATAATATCATTGACTGTATTCCTTATTCTGTGCCTTTTATTCCCATGACTTACTCATTCCATAACTGGAAGCCTGTATCTCTCACTCCCCTTCACCCTCTACCCCCCTCCCCTGTGGCAACCATCAGTTTGTTCTCTGTATTTATAGGTCTGATTCTGCTTTTTGTTTATTCACTTTTTTTTAGATTCCACTTACGAGTGAAATCATATGGTATTTGTCTTTCTTAGTCTGACCTATTTCACTCACCACAATACCCTCTAAGTCCATCCAGGTTGTCTCAAATGGCATAATCTCATACTTTTTCATGGCTGAGTAACATTCCATTGTGTGTATATACTGCATCCTCCTTATCCATTTACCTGTTGATAGGAAATTAGGTTGCTTCCATATCTTGGCTATTGTAAATAATGCTGTCATAAACATGGGGGTCCATATATCTTTTCAAATTAGTGTTTTTGTTTTCTTTGGGTAAATACCCAATAGTGGAATTATTGAGTCCCATGGTATTTCTATTTTTAATTTTTTGAGGAACCTCCATACTGTTTTCCATGGTGGCTGCACCAGTTTACATTCCCACCAACAATGTACAAGGGTTCCTTTTCCTCCACATCCTCTTCAACGCTTGTTGTTTCTTGTCTTTTTTTATTTTAGCCATTCTGACGGGTGTAAGGTGGTATGTCATTATGGTTTTGATTTGCATTTCCCTGATGATGAGTGATGTTTAGCATCTTTTCATGTGTCTGTTGGCCATTTGGATGTCTTCTTTGGAAAAATGTCTCTTCAAGTCCTCTACCCATTTTTTAATCAGATTGTTTGGTTAGGTTTTTGTCTGGTTGGTTGGTTGGTTGGTTTTGAGTTGTTCTTTATATATTTTGGATATTAAACCCTTATCAGATATATCATTTGCAAATATCTCCTCCCATTCAGTAGGTTGCCTTTTCATTTTGTTGATGGTTCCTTTGCTGTGCCAAAGCTTTTTAAAGCTTTTTATTTTGATGAAGTCCCAATTTTTTTTCTTTTATTTCTCTTGCCTTAGGAGACTATGTAGAAATAGTTGCTAGGGCAAATGTCAGAGAAATTACTGCCTGTGGTTTTTTAAGATTAAAAAAATTTTTTTAAGTAATCTCTACACTTAATGTTGGCCTCAAACTCACAACCCCAAGACCAAGGGTCTCATGCTCTACGGAGTAAGCTGGCCAGTCACCCCCTGCCCATTTTTTCTTCTGGGGTTTTTTATGGTTTCAGGTCTCACATTTAGGTCTTCAATTCATTTTGATCTTATTTTTGTGCACGGTGTTAAAAGGTGGTCTAGTTTCATTCTTTTGCATGTAGCTGTCCAGTTTTCCCAGCACCATTTATTAAAGAGACTGTCTTTTCCCCAAAATGGAATCAGGTTGCATTAGCTTAACATAATTTCAGGGTTTGAAGTGTCAGGCATTTGGGATATCTGTTGATACTCCCAGTAGACCCTCTACCCAGGACAGTGCATAGAAAGCACTTCCCATGTTTACCTAGCTCACCATGCTTTTTTCTACAGCTCCATTACTGACCAAATATTGCTTCTGACTGACGCTTAGGTTTCCACAAAGCTTTTGAGGACAATTCCCTACCTCAAGGCCACATAGCTCTCCTACGTGGAACATTTCAATCCAGAAAGGTTGAATAGGCCAATGTAATTGTAAAACAATCTGCAAGTGAAGTAATGCTAAATAAATTAAAATTTGACCGGTTCTTCTTATAAAGCTGGTTGTAGTACCATAACGCTGGCACACCGATTTTCATTTGCGGTTATACCTCCATGACAAAGGATTAGGGAAAATGTCATAGCTGCTTGTTTGAACAATCTTTAGTCTTCCAATGAACCACAAATTAATAAACCATTCTGTTAGTGATATATTCACCTTTACATCTCCCCCAACTTACCCCTAATGGACTTAGCAGTTTCAAGATAAAATTGCATGGTACTGAATAAAATGTAAGCAAAATGTAAGCACATGTATGTAAATCATATCACCACAGATCACCATTCTTATCAAATTTAGCCTATCTGCATTACCCGTGCATTTATTGCTCTACAGGTTATTGGAACAGACTAGCAGATTTCGATTGGCAGTTACATTCAAATCACCTGGTCGATTGGGAATGGCAGTCTCTTGCAACTTTCTCCATCTTAACTGGAAGGGGAAGTCCTTTCTTATTTACTTAAAATCTTTGATTGGCTTGTTAGTATTTCTACTAGAATTGGGACTTGGTTTCCAGTATAAATTGTTGTTTTTCTTTGGAGGTATCTGTCTTCAGATGTCTGGTTATTTGGGCCTATGAACTCATATTCCCATGGAGGTCCTAGCAGCTTGGCCTTACATCAACAAGTAATGGCTGAAGGCCAGCCCTAATCTGAGTCAACTCCAAAGTTCAAGGGAAGCAGCAAGGAGTACTCCCCGTATGCAAGTTCTCACACAAGGCTCTAACTATTTCATTTGCTGGGGACGGGATGGTGAAAGAGTCACCTGTTTACTGTTAATCCTACTGAGCAAGTTCTCAGGCTAGGAGTACACCTTTGGACCCTCAGAGTAGTGACACTTGAAGAAGGTAGTCTCCATCGGCTATGCAGGGAGCAGGGTGATTGCCTGAGGTAGTCAGGAAGTCCGCCCTGTCTTCAGCCACTCCGCACCCCAGGAGCACCTGGGCTCTGCTTAAATTACTCGCACATTCCCCCGCAACCATACTTTGGTCTCACTTGATCGTGCCCCTCAAGAGAAGTCCTGCATTTGCTTTTTCCAAGAGCCCTGAAAATGATTCAGTCTGCGACCATCTCTTAAACTAATTTCCTATCTTGGGGCTGCCAGACCATAGAGGTAACATAAATTCAGACCGAAAACTACCCTCAGAAAAGGTGATGATTATTTATATCCATGGATGTGTGTGTGTGTGTGTGTGTGTGTGTGTGTGTGTGTGTATGTGTGTGTGTGTGTGTGTGTGTGTGTGTCCCACTCAAAGCTCAGATTAGGGTAGACAAGCTTCTTTGTTTTCTACCCCAGCTAATGGATGGCTTCCCTTTCTACTCCACCGTAGCCCTTTCAGGGTCCCAAGTTTATACAAGCTTCTTAGTTCCAGTTCCCCATCTTGTCTGCTCCCAGACCCTTTTCTCTGGACCCCAAGGCTGTTAAAATCCAAGCATCTTGATTACAAAAATAAGAGTTCTCTCTTCCTCTTGCGGGGGGGGGGGGCAGTGTCAGCAGCTCCTTACCATGTGGAACTATAGGTCCAGCTCTGATTTTGGCCTTGAAATATTTTCCTTACTCTCCTAACTATGCATTTAAAATGATACTTGCCGGGGCACCTCAGTGGCTCAGTCGGTTAGGCTTCCAACTCTTGATTTCGGTTCCAGTAGTGATCTCAGGGGCATGGGATCAGGCCCCAGGCAGGCTCTGGGCTCCACACAGGGTCTGCTCCTGATTTTGTCTCCCTCTCCCTCTGTCCCTCCCCCCACTCATGCTATAAATAAATGAATAAATAAATAAATAAATAAAATCTATAAATAAATAAATCGATAGAGAGAGAGAGATAAAATGATACTTGTCTCCTCAGGGTGCCTGGGTAGCTTAGTTGGTTAAGCATCCAACTCTTGATTTTGGCTCAGGTCATGATCTCTTGGGTCATGAGATCAAGCCCCAGTCTGGCTCCACGCTCAGCCAGGATTCTGCTTGAGATTCTCTCTCCCTCTACCCCTCACCCCACTTGTGTGCAAGTGCACATAACACCCTCTCTCTCTCTCTCTCAAATAAATCTTTTAAAAAAAGGATATTTGCCTTCTAAAAGAAAATAAATAAACTTTAAGAAAAAGGTGGGGGGGCGCCTGGCTGGCTCAGTCAGAAGAGCATGTGACTCTGGATCTCGGGGGTCGTGAGTTCAAGCCCCATGTTAGGCATAGAGATTACTAAAAAAAATAAACTTTTTTTAAAAAAAGGTGCTTGCCTTATTTTATCCAGCACTTCTAGGTGTCCTATAGTAGAAGGGCTTTCAGATTATCCAAACTGCCACATGGCCCAAAATGAAGGTCTTATGGGAACTTAAAGAACATGTAAACACAAACATGTCTACAGGACCAGGGCTAGTGTGAAGACACGCCCCCTCCAAGCGATTCTGATGTGTGTCCCCACTTCAAAACCACTGGAACAGAAAATAACAAGCCTGGATCATTACAGCATTCAAGAAGACTGTTTATATTTTGCTGGAAAATAATCTTTGTCTGTCTTTCAAAAGAAATGAAACCTTTATTGGCATCTACAAAGATAAAATACTTTTGTTACAGATGATTGCCTTTTGATGGTTAGTTCTTTTTATAGTTAATTGGATGCAGAAGAATTTGTTGGAATTATGTATTATTATATAGTGAACAATTCCATTTTCTGAAAGGTGAGGAAAAAAAGATGTATCATGTTTCCTGCATGAAAACTTTTCTTGGCCAAAATTTTGCTGAGCTCTGAAAACATTTTAAAATTTTTGCATCATTTGCTTTGGCCTATCAGTACGCCAAAAACCAGTATCAGAGATTTTGACCTTTGGCAGTTTTGTAGCTGAATGGATAATAATTCAGCAATTTTTAATTGTGCCACTGATAAGATAACTGAAAAAGTAAATGAAAATTTCCAAGTGCCTAGTATAGATATCCAGTCTGCAGTTCTCACCAAAACCCATTAAATCCAAATGTATAAAGTGTCCGTTGTGAACACTGTACATAATATTGTACAGAATTTGCCCAGAAGATACAAGCTAAATTTTTCAAGTCACCTATCAGAATTATTGTTGACACAATATATGCTCTGTGTAAAGGTGATAAAAATAGAAATTTTAAAAATTAGCTTTCTGCAAGTGTCTTTTCCCAAATAAAGCCTCAGATGGCTCTGCCAACCCCCCCACCTCAAAATGTTAACATAAATAAATAAGTAAAATAAAAAACTAAAAAGCAGAAACACACAAATAGGAAACCTACTTAAAGGCCAACCTAGGATCACAACGTTTAACATCAAGGTTCATCGGCTAGACCCCTCCAAATATATCCTAAATCCAGCAACCTCTCATCTCCACTGCCTCTCACTGGGACATCACCATCAGAGACCTCAGTGGCTCGCACAGCACAGTGTGCTCTTGGGACCCGCAGTATGGGCATCACCTGGGAACTGGTTAGAAACACAGATTCTCCACCCCCTCCACCACCCTAGATCTGATTACGCAGAAGCTCTGGGGGTTGGGAGTGGTGAGCGGTGGTTCTCTTTACTAGACACTTAGGGGGAAAGAAGTAGAGAATGCTCAGTCAGTAATGTATCTTGTCTTCTCATACACTTAGCTATGAAGTTAATTAAACTTTCCTATGGAAAAGGTACCACTGAGTAATTATTTCTTTTTAATGATAGTGGGTACCCATACAAACAACAGACTTTTCACTTAAAATGTAGTAAGCTTTGATCTTGCTCTTCTTAGCAATATCTCCTAGCCTATACCAGGAATTCCATGCAGCATGGGGTTTTTTTGCTGAAGGTTATAAAGGTAAAATTGGGAAACAGCAGGGCTTCTGGAGAATGGCAGAAAAGCCAAATTGCGATTTCCTAAAACATGAATATTGGCAGCGCATGTCAACTTTAAAAGGAACTGGTCATTGGCATGAAGCACAGAAATAATCAATAGCACTTCCCTGGAGTAAGTCCCCAATGTTAAATTTATAGTCTTTGGCCATTTTTTTCCTCAGCCTAGGATGTGAGAATAGCTGGGGTTAGGCAGATATATTCTCAAAGATCTGCAGCAACTTATCCCTTTAAAACAGGCCCGTAGGAGGTTACCAGGGGCTGGGAGGAGGGGGGAATAGAAAGTTATTATTTAATGGGTTCAGAGTTTCTCTTTGGGATGATGAAAAGTTCTGGAAATAGTGATGATGGTTATATACCATTCTGACTACACTTAATGCCACTTTAAATGGCTGAAACTGTAATTTTTATGTTATGTATCTTTTACCACAATTAAAAAAAAACAGGTCTGTAGGGATTTCCATTTCCAGTAATATGGCATGTTAGCTATCCTGAAAAACTTCCTAGGACAAAAATACATAAAATATTAGAAAAGTATTTTAAATATTTCATAAATGCATGGTTGAGGTAGTGGAAAGTTAGGGGAATCCTCAAAGGTTTTATTTTTTTAAGATTTTTAATTTATTTATTTGAGACAGAGAGAGAGATCAGGAGCAGTGGGAGGGGTGAGGGAGGGGGAGAAGCAGACTCCCCGCTGAGCAGGGAGCCAGACTAGGACGCAGGGCTTGATCCCAGGACCCTGAGATAAGGCAGACGTTCAACCGACTGAGACACCCAGGCGCCCTTCAAAGGTTTTAAACAAATTCAGGATGAGAAAACATGAATTCAGGAGGGGAGTAAGCTCTCAAACTGGCGGCTGCCCTGATGTCATCTGCCGACCTTAGCTATTTTAATGCGCCCTCAGTAGGGACGGAAGATGTGGAAACTGG
Source organism: Ursus arctos (assembly GCF_023065955.2). Taxonomy (NCBI): domain Eukaryota; kingdom Metazoa; phylum Chordata; class Mammalia; order Carnivora; family Ursidae; genus Ursus; species Ursus arctos. Next base: position 17,408,706 of record NC_079873.1, read on the forward strand.
ACCCTCGATGAGTGAACTAGAACACACCAACCATCTCCAGAGTGTGACGTTAAAGGAGAAACTCACCCCTCCTGGCCTTGGCCATAGATGGAAGAGGAAACAAAAGTCTCCCATCAAATTTTTTATTACAAACTAGCCTCCGGCAGCTTTGAGCCTGTAAGTCCTGATAATTCCTATTGCTCCTAGATGAGGCTTCTTTTCAAACACCATCTTTTTTAAAAACATGGAAAAATCACAGTAGATAAATTTTTCAGGTAGAACTCACCTAATTCATTCACCTGTTCTTCATATGACATATTTTCCAGACCACTTACCCCCCGAAGAGTATTTCTTTGGGTACTTTCTGGTTTGTTCCAGGATCCTCTTAAGGAATGATGGCCACAATGGGAAATGATAACACAGATTTGGCTCAACCTGTACAGAGTAGAATAGGACTATTACTGCTTGTGATTGGTGTGATACTTATCTACTAATTGATAACAAATACCACCAAAACTGAGTGTCTTGAAGTAACATTTATGATCTCACCATTTCTGTGGGTCAGGAATCTGGGTACAGCCTTAGCTGGGTCCTCTGGCTCAGGGTATCTCACAAGGTGGCAGTCAAGTTGTCAGCTGGGCGCAGTCCTCTCACGGTTCAGTGGGGGAAGGATCTGCTGCCAACCCTGCTCATGAGGTTGTGAATAGTATTCAGTTTTTCAGGCTATTGGTCTGAAGGTCTCAGTTTCGCGCTAGCTATTGGCCGGAGGCTGCCCTCAGTTCCTTGCCTCTCAACAGGACAGCTTATAACGTAGTAACTTGTCTCATCAGAGTGAGAAGTGAGAAGAGCCAGAAAGAGAGAGAGAGAATAAGGAAGATGGAAGTCACAGTCTTTTATAACCTAATCATGGAAGTCACACGCCCATCATTTTGGCAATATTCTATTGTCAGAAGCACATCACTAGGTCTAGCCCACACACAAAGGGGGGGGGGAGTTACACAAGGCATGATTACCAAGAGGCAGTGATCACTGGGAGCCAATTCAGAAGCAGCCTACCACAACTGGACACCACACCTCTAATCCATCAAATTGGGACCTAAAAAATTAATGATTTAGATTTAAGTGACCCCTCAGGTTAGTGGGGCCCTTAAGTACTTGGCAAAAGTAAATGTTACTCCTCTCCGGAGGAACTTACCTTAAGCTCAGGCATTAATTACTTCCACCAGATAGAAATCCAACAAACATGAGTTTGCCATTAAAAGAGAAAAAAACACACATTACCATGAGCAATAATTAGCAGAAACAAAGGATCAGAACAGCTGACATTATAGATACTGGAATCATCGAATACATAATATATAATGAGCATGTTTAATATGTAGAATTGAAAATATGACTAAGGAACAAGAGAAAGTAAAAAAAATAGCAAATCAGATTTGAAACAAAACCAAATATAATTTCTAGAAGTTAAAAATAAAATAATTAAAATTGGAAAATAAAAAACTAATGATGTACAGTATGGTGACTAACATAACATAATAATAGGAAGGAAGGAAGGAAGGAAGGAAGGAAGGAAGGAAGGAAGGAAGGAAGGAAGGAAGGAAGGAATTAAAAAATTGGAAAATCAATAGACTGGTCAGAACAGCAGATTAAACACAGCCAAAGTAAGAAATAATGAACTGAAAGATGGATTTCAAGAAACTACCCAGAATGCAGCATGCTAAAGACAGGGAAAATATTAAAGAGAGGGGAAAAGACATGGAGGATAAAAAAGCTATTACCTCTAATCAGACTTTCAAAATGCGGAGGGAAAAAAACAAGGGAAAAAGAACAGTCAAAGTGAGAACGACTAAGAATTTGCCTTGTTTGATAAAGGTGACAAATCCTAAAATTCAACAAACTGGATAGTGCTGGATACCTACCTAGCTCTCAGCTCCACATTCATCCTTCTATTCCCAGCAAGATAGCACTGGGGGTGGGTGTTTGCAAAATGCTGTCCAGACTCCTTTAGCAGGTGGCTTCCTCCTGGATTTCACCAATAAGAGGCACTGGTACCTAATCTTAAGTAGAAAGAAGGTAATAGTAGGAGTTCTGCTCTCACACTTGCTCTCTTACTTTTTCTCCTTCTGGCCACAAGCCCTTAGCCACAACATTTCCTCCAACCATCCAGCCTAACCATTCCTGGGATGGTGGCCCCCACCTTTCCCCTCCAAGGTTCTGGTAGCATAACCTCCTCCCTTTGGTGCCTTGAGCTCTAGGGATGTGCTAGCTACTTTATGCTTTCCAATCTCCCAGCTACCTTGCCTTTGTTCCTCTTTCAACCTTCCAAAATATGTGTAGCCAATTCCCTTTTACAATCCTCTCTGTTTTGAAGTACCTAGCATGATTGCCATTTTCCTGCCTGGACCCTCACCCATATACCAACAAATTCCAAGCAAGTTAAATAAAAAGAAATGCACATCTAAACATGACAAAGAGGAACACCAGAAAGAAGACAGATTACCTAAAACAAGAGACAGTTAAACTGACAACAGACTTCTCAACAGGAACAATAGAAGCCAGAAAATAAGTAACATTTTCAAAATGCTGAGTGAAAACAACTTTCAACCTAGAATTATATGCCCTATGAAACTATCATTTAAAATAAGAGGGAAATCGAGATACTTTCGGACAAGCAGTAAAAGATTACTTTTAGAGCCCGCTGAATTAAATAACAGAGATGCACTGAAGTTTTGTTTAAATCTTGGAACTTGGCATTTGGGATTTTGTTTCCCCCTGAGCCTTGTCTTTGGAAGTCCAAATGGCTGAACCAGGGCGAAATATACCACCCCAGAATATACCTCTTTGGCATATTGATTATTTTAAACTAATTTGGTGGGATTTTTTGTGGGTTTTTTGTTTTGTTTTTGGTTTTTTAAGAAACAGCAGACACAGGGGAAGCTCTGAAAGCTGAATACAAGTTACCCTTTGTAAGAAAGAAACATTTACAAGGCAAATCTCCATGTGTAGGGGTGTCTCCCTTTGTACCAGAAGGAGGAGGATGACTCTTAATCTCTAGAAACTCTTATCAGTGCAGAAGGCAACAATTTAAATCTGCTTAACAACCTTACCCTTGTTAACTGTGCTTTTCCTGGTCACCTCCCATAACTGGCATCCCCCACCAATGTCTTCTGTTTTTAGCTGAAGATATTTAAGGTGGTTGGCGGCTTGGGTCATTTCAAGGAGTTACTCAGTTTTCCTGGGTCTCTCCCCTATATATATATTTTGCTTTTCTCCTGTTAATCTTTTATTACGGGGAGGGGTCTCAGCCAAGAAACTCGAAGGCTAGAGGGAAAATTATTTTTCTTTCCCTATATGGCCAAATGCCTACTTCAACATCATTTCTGGAATCTCTGAAAATTTGCACAAGTGATCATTTGTCAGAGTAGATATCATCATATATAATTAGTGAAACAATGTCAATAATATAAGGTGTGTCACTTGAATGTACTGAAAATATTTTAATATTCACTTTCAAACATACACACAGAGTCTAAAATAACTTGAGGTAAAAAAAAAATTTTATGTGCTTTCTAAGTTTAGATCCATCACTTGATTAACAAATGTATACCCATTACTAAAGAGTAAAACGCTGTGGTAATTATAATTTTTGAAACTATTAAGCTTACGTAGAGAACCAATTAAGAATCTGCATTGCTTGACTTTTGTTAGGTCATGCTGTAGCAACAAACTCTAGTATATGTGCTGCCGAAGCGAGCACTGTAGCAACAAACTCTAAAACAAAGAACCGTAATTTTTTTTTCTTCACTTCCACTTAGGTTATAAGCCTTACGAAAAAAAATCGCACTAAGAAATTCGTCACATCTTGCAAGGGTAAATTAATGGCAGAATGTCAGTTTGCCACGTCAAAATTTCGCAAGCAGGAAAAATTCCAAAATCCTGTTCAATAGCATCCTTGATAAATCATCTTCCATTTATACATAAAAAAGAATGTAAAGTATAAGAAGAACAAAAGAAAGCGCTAAAGCAAAATAAGGTCTCAAAACCACATTTTATTCCCACTTAGCAAATTTCAAAACAATAGACTTCTTGAGAAGGCTTTAAGAAGAAAATTCCTTATAGTTCTATGCCTAGGGAAGCTAAAAGTTAAAATCTCCTCGACAATAATAGACCATAGGTCAGCACGCTTTTTCTTTTAAGGGCAGGAGACCATTGTAGGCTTTGCAGGCCCTTAGGTCTCTGTTCCAACTACTCCGCTCTGCTGCGGTGCAAAGGTAGATGATATGCAAACAGAGGAGCCTGGCTCTGTTGCAACAGAACATCATTTACACAACCAGCGGAGGGCTACATCTGACCTGCAGGCCATAGGACATCTCCTACTAGATACTACGAACTATTGTCACTAGTTGAAGATGAAGGATTTTTTTGTATTTGCTGAAACTATAAATGCTAGTTTTTAAGTTCCTTCTAAAATATGTGTTATCAAAAAATGTCTTGAATAGTGTTCTGTATATAGAAAGACTACGATATTGTTAAATGTGCTACTTTATCTAGGACATCAGACATTTGGATATGTAGAAACAACTACAGGTCATATTTAAGTCAGATGATGTGGTAGATTAATAATGAATTCCACTCTGCTTCTGTTCAGAGATTGCTGTGGTCTCACACAGCTATCAACATAATACATTCTACTGAAGAACTACTTATAGGATGGAAAATCGGTTGTAAAACGTGTCACTATTATTAATAATAGAACTAGCATGGTAAAGGCTAAGAGTGATTTAGGAATCATAAGTATACAATGTTTTGTTTGTACATGTCAGTACTGTAATAGAAAGCCATTATCACTGTCTACAAGCAGGAGGATAGTGGGCCACTTCGTCAGACTTCAGTCAAAGACAAAAGTACATGATGTCCAAAGATTTTGGAATTACCTTGTTAAATATTTAACAAGATGTCTAAACATGTTTAAAAGCCATCTTGAACAAAACCAAAATAATATGCATTTTAGATGAAAACTGTACATCTTGTTAAAACTGCTTACGGAGAACGTACTTTGCTTGCTGGAACATGATGCTTTCAGAGTACAAGTACTTCCTACATGAGAGCTGCTAAAAAGATTCTCTTCTCACTCTAGAAACACGAAGACACTCATGTACACAAAATGAAACTGAAACACAGATGGAAAAACCTAGATGACTGGTTTCTTGAAAGCCAATTATATTGCTCAATTAGCACATTTTTGGAACCTAGGTTTATAAGGACAAACATTATTCACATGACTGTAAAGCAGCAATTGTAGGCAAAAGGTATATATATATGAGGAATGAAACATAAGCAAAGACAGCACTTTCAGAAGACATTCAGAAAATATTTTCTTCAACTGGCACTAGACACTTCCATCTGTGGGACTGCTTCAACCAAACTGTGCCATCTTCAGCAACCATACCAACACTGGGATTTAAAATGGAGAGGAGCCTTTACCTTAGCCGGTTCCTATTAAACAGAAAGGAAAGGCTTAGTAATTCTGTGGCAGCATCAGCACTAGCAGTATCCCACAATGACAGCACTAACCAAACATTTTGTGCCACTATACCCTCCATAGGTGAGAGTGAACGGCTATTTATGTGGTAGATAACACTACTGTGTAATTCCAGATGTTCTTTTCTCCTTCCAGGTGATGACACTCCCTCTGCCCTTTATGTGAAGTACAACTCTTTGACTACTTTTGGCTAATGAAACATGAGTGGAAATAACATGTGCACATCTGGGCCATAGCACTTCACTGCCAGTGGTACATACTCTACTCTTCTTTCTTTGCCACAGGAAACTCTGAACCTCATTTTGAGATGGGAGCATGATAAAACGATGGAGTCTCCACCAGCGTGCCAACCCATGATGGATACATACCACAAACAAAAAATAGTTCTTTGCTGTTCTTAGCCCCTGGGATTGTTTTTTAAGATTTTTTTTATTTATTGGGGCGCCTGGGTGGCTCAGTCAGTTATATGTCTGCTCTCAGCTCAGGTCATAATCCCAGGATCCTGGGATCAACTCCTGCATAGGGCTCTCTGCTCAGTGGGGAGTCTGCTTCTTCCTCTCCTTCTGCCCCTCTCCCTCTGCTTATGCTCTCTCTCTCTCTTTCTCTCTCTCAAATAAATAAAATCTTTTTAAAAAACCAACTTTTTATTCATTTATTTGAGAAAGAGAGCTTGAGAGCAGGGGGAGGGGCAGAGGGAGAGAGACAAGCAGACTCCATGCTGACTGTGGAGCCCAACATGGGGCTTGATGCAGGGCTCTACCCCAGGACTCCGAGACCATGACCTGAGCTGAAACCAAGATTCGGATGCTTAACTAACTGAGCCACCCAGGTGCCCTTCGCCCCTGGGATTTCAGAATTTGTTACCCAAGCATAACCTAGCTTATCCTGACTGGTATAATTTGGTGTCATAAATGTAGAGTATAATGACCCCAGAAGCAAACTATCAGCTTACTTTGATAAGAAATAAATATCCCTGGGGTGCCTGGGTGGCTCACTTGGTTAAGTTTCACCTTCGGCTCAGGTCATGATCCCAGGGTCCTGGGATGGAGCCCCTCATTGGGCTCCCTGCTCAGCAGGGGGCCTGCTTCTCCCTCTCCCTCTGCAGCTCCCCAGGCTTGTGATCTCTCTCTCTCTCTGTCAAATAAATAAATAAAATCTTAAAAAAAAAAAAAAAGAAAGAAAGAAATATTCCTGCATAAAACATCAGACTTTAAAAATCTGAATACTAATATTTTTCATAATAAATTTGTAATAATATTTTAAATTATAGCTAATGTTATATCTCATGTTGATTCTGGTATCTCAGAAATTTATTATATGATGTTGATATTCTGCTTCAGCCAAATATTGATTTTTAATAATGAGGCTATTTTGCATTTAGCCAAAATATATATCTGGTACCCTCTCTAAAAATAATAAATTAAAATTATATGAATAATTTTATAATAATAGAGGCTATGTGTCCTCTATTTAAAATAGTTACCTGATAAGGGTGCCTAGCTGGCTCAGTCAATAGAACATGCAATCCTGGGGTCGTGAGTTCAAGCCCCATGTTGGGTATAAAGCTTAAATACATACAGACAGACAGACAGACATACCTGACAGAAACCTGAAAAGACTTGTAAATTAGGTCACGAATTTGTTTCAAGGAAAAATTCTTTAATCTTCTGGAATTCAGGCATTTTTAGCTGCCATCTTGCATCCTCTATCTTGTCTCTTCTGCTGCCACCAGCTGGCTTCCAATATTGATAAGTTCCAGAAACCAGCAGGATTCAATTCAGTGTTTTGTTTTGACTGCTGGGTCCCTGATGAAAACACCAAGTCAGCTGAATAAGTAAATTTTTAGGTTGGAAACAGAAAAACACAATCAACTCATTTCCTACATATTTTGGGTAATCAGATAGCCACACAGTAGCTGGTACTTGTCCCAGCAAGGGGTCCAGACAAGGCTTCAGGCTAACAAAAAAGATCTTAAGTTAATATTCTCTTCCCAGGGAAGAACAGTGTTAAAAACTGCAGTCATTATGTAAGTGTGAACAAAGGTCAGTTCAAACACAATAGCCTACCAACACTCTTAGTGCAGTTTTAAGCTTTGATAACTTCAGAAGTACAAATTCTACAAACTTAAAACATCCTTTGAAAGTAAAAATACCGAGGCACCTGGGTGGCTCAGTTGGTTAAGTGTCTGCCTTCAGCTCTGGTCATGATTCCAGGGTCCTGGGATTGAGCCCAGATTGAGCCCCACCTCAGGCTCCCGGCTCATCGGGGAACCTGCTTCTCCCTCTCCCCGCTGCCTGTGCACTCTCTCCCTCTCTCTCTCAGATGAATAAATAAAATCTTAAAAAAAAAAAAAAGAAATACCTAAATTTCTTTCATGCTTAGTCTTGGGAATTTTTGAACAGTAAATGTATTTCAATTTTTTGTTTCAATGTTTATCTTCAGTTGAGAGACTAAAACACTTGAAATTTAAAATTATTCAAAATTCACAAAATGAAAGAAGTATGAAAGAAATTTAAATAAACTTTCAAGTGATGGCTTTCACAAGTTTGTAGCAAGTATACTTCTGAAATTATCAAAATCTAAAAGTGCACTAAGACTGTTGGGGCACCTGTATGTGGAAAACTGGGGGGGGGGGGCGGGTCACAGAGTGCTTGAATATAAACTTTTATAATTTACACCTAGCTACATCCAAAATAAGTTGAAACATTTTATAACAACATATATGCACACATGTATGCAAGGAGATGTAAAACTGAGTCATAAGGTCTCTTGAAGCTAGAGGGACATGGTGCTAAATTATTAAAACTTTAGCAAAAGGATGGGAGAATGAGCCAAATTAGTAGCAATATCTGTAACACAGCTTTCTAGTATTATACTATCATTTTTTACTTCGGAGGCCATTGAGGGTCCATTTTTATTAGGGATACTTGTTCTTAAAATAGTATTATGTTCTCGATATTAGTATTGATATTATTATTGCTAATGATGCTTTTCTGGAAAAGTTAACTTACAAAAGCATGAACATTAAGAGAATGCAGAAAAACACTGCATAAATAAGGGTTTTCCATACCTTTAGAAGTCATCTAGTTCAGTGATTCTCAATCTTGTCTGCACAGTGGAATGACCTAAGGAGCTTAAAAAATACTGACTCTTGGGTCCCACTCTGAGCTTCTGATTCAATTAATCTAGGCTGCAAAATGGACACTGGAAATTTTAAAAGGCCCTGCGATGGTCCTACTGTACAGGCAAGTGTGAGAACCACTACTCCAGGTCAACGTATAATCAGGTATAGGTCAGCATAAAAATATGTGCAGATATTCAGAGCTCCAATGTTTTAAACATAGCACCAATCTCGAAGTTTGTAATGGAAGGGGTCGCAAAAAGAACCTAATTTAATCAACAGCATGGATGAATCTCAAAAATATTATGTTGGTGGATGGAACTAGAGGGTATTATGTTAAGGGGAATAAGTCAGAGAAAGATAAATACCATATGATTTCACTTGTATGTGGAATTTAAGAAACAAAACAGAGGCTCATAGGGAAAGGGAGGGAAAAATAAGATGAAATCAGAGAGGGAGATAAACCATGATTAACTCAAGGAAACAAATTGAGGGTTGTTGGAGGGGAGGTGGGTGGGGGGATGGGGTAATTGGGTGATGGGCATTAAGGAGGGCACGTGATGTAATGATCACTGGGTGTTATATGCAACTCATGAATCACTAAACTCTACCTCTGAAACTAATAATACACTATATGTTAACTAACTGAATTAAATAAAATTTAAAGAAAAAAATATTATGTTAAGCAAAATAAGCCAGACACAAAAGAGTATACTTACTGTATAACTCTATTTACGCAGTTTAAATACATTATAACAGGGGTGGAGTGGGGGGACTGCCTGGGAAGAGACAGGAAGAAAATTCCTGAGAAGGAAATGTTCTCTATTTTGGTTAGGGTACACAGATATCTGCAGTTACCAAAACTAATTGAAATGGACAATTGAGACCTGCATTATGATTTCGCTTTATGTAAATTAAAGTTCAATAAAAACAAATAAACATCATAAACTTAAATCTGGATACCTATGACAGGGTCTGGGAGGCAGAGCCATGACCCGCCGCCTTCACACGACCCCAAACTCTCACTAACTTAAAGGGAACAGCAAACCCCAGACCAGAACCGGAGCGAATAGAGAGCCAACAGCAGGGAGGGCCAAAGCCTAAGAAATCGCTAGAGGGCTTGGAGCTGGTGCGGAGGCAGACGCCCACACCTCCGTGCCCGGGTGTCTCACGAAAATAAGCCCCCGCGCCTTTTTCCGGTGCGCACATGGCCGTCTGTGTGTGCTTTCCGGAAGGGTCCGGGGGGGAAACGGCACCACCGCGAGAAAAGAACCGGTGGCAGCTTGGTTCCTGCGCGGATGCTGGGGCTGTAGGCGCCGCGCTTTCGGCTCGTTGCGGCTCACAGGGAGGAGGACGCCGGGGCTCGCTTTCCCTCCGCCGCCTCCGTCACTACCATGATTCCAGTGTCGCTGGTAGTCGTGGTGGTGGGCGGCTGGACTGCCGTCTACCTGACCGACTTGGTCCTGAAGGTGAGGGCCTCGGGCCTAAAGCCCAAGCCCGCGGTGTCTTGGGCCGGGGCGCAAGGCCCGAGGCCTTTTCTCTTCCCCTGCCTCGCGCCTCCCGGGCTGGAAGCCGCGCGGCCAGTACCCACGTGCGCCTTTCCGCGTGGCTCCCGGGCCTTGTGGAATAAATAAAACACGGCGGACCGCGGGAGGGGTGTGGCGGTCTGCTCAGCTGCCGCAGTTGCATTGCGGGGCGGTACAGGCCCCGCCGCCTTCGGGTCCTGCCCGGGAGGCGCCAGTACTGGGCTCGGGAGGGCCGGGGCTTTGCCAGACCCCGCGGCAGTGCACCTGGGAGGAAAGTAAAAAGTTCGCCTAGGAAAGGCATCGTTTTCCCTCATTCTCTTTATGGCTGTCCCCACCCTCCAAAGACCGTGGTACTGGAATGAATCTAAATCAAGTTGTGATTTAGATCAGCGGTCTCAAACTTTAAAGTGCATACAGTCATTTGGGGTTCCTGTTAAAATTCGCTTTCTGATTCAGCAGGTTTGGGGCGGGGCCTAAGATTCTGCATTTGTAACCAGTTCCCTGGTGCTACCAGTGTTGTTAGTCTACAGACCGTACTCAGGTAACAAGGATTTAGATAACTAGTTTGACTACTCCAGTGCTAATTTGCACCCTGCACCCACTTCTAAACACTAACTTCCTTCCCCCACACCACACGTACACCCCTGGTGCACGGTCCACTCTTCAGCTCTTTGGGAAGGGTGGCAAAAATTATACGCAATTGTCTGACCACATGTTTCAAGCAGCCTTTGAAATTGAATAGTGGGGGGAGGGGGTGAAGGTAACAATAAAGTCATTACAACATACAGATATTATCCCACAGTACAGTTCTCAAGTGTTTAATAAAACCTTCATGTTATGAATACTGTTCTAAATAGAATATTAGAGTTTAGTATTGTGTGTTTTAGGTGTAACAGTAGAATGAAATGATACTTGTACTTCTTTGTTGGATTTAAACTTGCAAAGTGAGGAGGTTTTACAGTGGAATCCTTAGAGCAAGGGCTGGGTTCAGCCGCTTCCCAGCCTTTGTGACCTTGGCCAAATTACTCTCTGCCTCGGTGTCTTCATTTTCAAAATGGAGGTAATAATAGTAAGGATCTTCTGAGATTGTAGAGAAGATTACATTAGTTCATGCACCTAAAGTTTTGCTACTCAAAGTGAAATCCAAGGACCAGCAACACTCACATCATCTGGGAACTTGTCAGAAATGTAGAATCTCAGGCCTTATCTCTGACCTACAGAATCAGGATCTGCATCTTTACAAGATCCTTAGGTGCTTCCTCTGCAGGTACTTGGCACACTGTTTAGCATATCATAGCAGTACCAGCCACTGCTTCTTTAAACAGTGATTTTGTTGTTTAGAAAAAACAAAGCCACGTGATTTCTTCATGTTGCATATGTGACAAAAATCCAAAATAAAAAGAACTTTTCAAACCTTTACAGTCTCTGGTCAAGTGTGTGAGGTGATCAGGTTACTTCACTTTCAGTAACAGCCCCTAGTTCCCCAACAGAGCACTATTCCTCCAGCAAAAGACCTAACTCTCACTCAGAATATCTGCCTGGGGAATGGAGAGACCTCAAGTTTTAGGAGTCTGCACCTTCAGCTTCTCTGCTTCCAACTTGGTTTGCGGTTCCACGTTTGGTTCTTCTAGGATTTCCTCAGTAGACATAGACTGAAGGGGTGTGTCACTCTACTTTTCCAAGTCCTGGAGAACAAGCAAGTTTTAAATACTTCGCCTGAAGACTGAGAACAGAGATCGTTATAGATCCAAAGGCGAACAGATACCTGGATTCAGTCAGGTCATTTCTTATGACTGATAGGGCTGAAATACCATTCTAGAGACAAATTTCTCAAATGGATGAGCATCAATATGACAAAAAACTGTATTTACTGTAACTGAGGGGTAATAAGGGTGAGTGTCAGGGTATATAAAACAACCTTACGTTATCCAAAATCCTACATTACTCAAGGACTTCAGACTTCCCTAAAGATAAAATTCTTGTTAGGCTGTTTATAAGCAGCTGTCCCTTCAACCCTGAAAAATGCAAGTTACTAAAACCCAAGATGGCTTTACATAAGTTTTATACTTTTAAATGATCAAAGGCAGCCTAAGTTCTTAGGGTTGTTGCTCATAAGAGGGTACAAAGCACTGATTCCAAGTAACTTGCCCCTGTATTGGATTGGTTGGGGGTCTTTTTAAGTTATAACACAAGACCTCGTTTTGTCGTAACAAGGCTTCTAGAACTCTGCTGTGCAGTGTGGTAGCCACTAACTACATGTGGTCATGGAGCATTTGAAATGCCACTAGTTCAAATTGAAATGTGCAGTAACACTGACACTGGATTCAAAGACTTTTGAACAAATAAGTACAAATAAGTAAATGGAATGTAAAGTATTTCAATAGTTTATTACATGTTGAAATGATAGTATCTTAGGTATTTTTAGTTTAAAAATATATTTAAGTTAATCTATTTCTGTTCACTTTTTAAAATTCAGCTACTAGAAAATAAAATTACAAATGTGGCTTGCATTTATGGCTCACATATTTCTGTGGGACAATGCTCCTCTAAGCAGAGCTCAGCAAACTTTTTCTGTAAAGGGCCAGATGATAAGTATTTTAGGCTTTGTGAGCCACAGCATGTCTGTCACATAGTCTTGGTTTTTTTGTTGTCTTTTTTTACAATCCCTTAAAAATGTAAAAACCATCCTTAGCTCACAGGCTATACTAAAACAAGCTGTATTATGGGGCCCCTGGCTATCTCAGTCAATAGAACATGTGACTTGATCTCAGGGGTCATGAGTTTGAGCCCCACATTGGGCATAGAGATTACTTAAAAAAAAAAGAAAGAAAGAAAGAAAAACAGGCTGTAGGCCACATTTAACTCATGGGCCATAGTTTGCCAGACCCTAACCTCAACAGACCAGCTAGTCTGAGACCTTTAATATCCTTTAAGAATAAACATAAAGCTTTTAAATTATAAGTAACTGGACAGTCAGTATCTTGCTTTCCTGTAGAAAAGACTTTTTAAAAATTTTCTTTAACTTCATACATGTTCTTCAAAACTGAATGATGTGGAACTTTTCTTTCTCTCCTAGTCATCTGTGTATTTTAAGCATTCTTATGAAGACTGGCTGGAAAACAACGGATTGAGCATCTCCCCTTTTCACATAAGATGGCAAACTGCTATTTTCAATCGTGCCTTTTACAGTTGGGGACGGCGGAAAGCAAGGATGCTTTACCAGTGGTATTCTTCATTTTCTTATTTTGGTTTAAATTGGTCATTGTGATCATGAGAAATGCTTGTTAAATGAACTATTTCCATTATTTTCCAATCTACTGAGTTTTAAAATGTTGGCAGTATACAACTTTTCTGGTTTTATATGAACTTAGGAGATTACATCATTGTGCTTTTGCATACATCAAAAATCAAGGTTCTATATCTTGATCTGGCTGGTAGATACATGATACACATGTAAAAATTCTGTGAGCTGTATGTTTGAGACTTGTGCACTTTACTATGTAAGTTATACACTACTAGAAATGCAAAAACAAAAGAAATGCAAAGAAATTGGAGCATTTTCCATCAGGAAACTAATTCTGTAAAATTCTGTCCCCCATCATCACACATAGAAACAAGGGTCCTGGGAGTCATAGGATGCCCAAAAGTCTGCAGGCTTTCCCCTGTACTTCTTTTGTGATACCCTTCCAGGGGAATGATATTTAAAATATTTTCACAACCAGTAAGGCATATACACAAACCATTTGGGAAAATGGCCAGCTGGATTGTAGCAGCAGGGTTCTGGAGTCCCCTGGCCATGCCAGGCATACCCCTTTAATTTAGCAAATTTCTTCAATCGAGGAGCATGTAGTGTTTATTGTTAAGAGGTTTATAATGATTTCTGGGATACCGTAGAGATTGACAGGTTTTGTAGTTGGCAGAATTTCTAGTGTGGGCACAGGAGGCCTTTGTCTAAATTCCTTTTTGCTAGAAATTTAGCTCCAAATGGAATAGAGCTAAATGTAAATAATCAGATCATTAAAAAGCAAAAAACGCAATAGCAGATCAAACAAAATAGAAGGTAATAATAAAGAGCAGAAATCAGTGAAATAAAAACAGCAAAATCAGCAAAGCCAAGTGTTGGTTCTTTGAAAAGATTAATAAAACTAATAATTGCCTTCCATAATTAAGAAGAATAAAAGAAAACACAAGTAACTAAAAAATCAGAATTGAATGGTTAGTATCAAAAAGATAAAAAGTAGCAAGCATTAGCGAGGATTCAGAGAAAAGGGAGCCCTAGTGCACTGCCGATGGTAATATAAATTGGTACAACCACTGTGGAAAACAATATGGAGGTTGGTCAAAAAAGATGAACTAAAATACCACCAGATGGTAGTAGCTACGCTTGTGGTGAGCACAGCATAATGTACAAACTTGTTGAATCACTATGTTGTACACTGAAACTAATGTAACATTGTCTGTCAATTATACTTCAATTAAAAAAAATTAAAAAAAAAGAAATACCATATGATCCAGTAATTTCACTACTGGATATTTACCCAAAGGAAACAAAAACACTAATTCAAAAAGATAGAGGCACCCCTATGTTTATTTCAGCATTATTTACAGTAGCTGTGATATAGAAGCAGCCCAAGTGTCCATCAGTAGATGAATGGAGGGGCGCCTGGGTGGCTCAGTTAAGTGCCTGACTCTTGACTTCAGCTCAGGTCATGATCTCAGGGTCATGAGATCGAGCCCTGTGTCAGGCTGTGCACCGGGTGTGGAGCCTGCTTAAGACTCTGTCTCTCTCCTTCTCCCTCTGTCTCTTGCCACCTCCCCATGTTCTCCCCCCCACCTCAAAAAAAATAAATAAAAAATATTAGTCTTAAAAAAAAAAGACGCATGGAGGGGCTCCTTTGTGGCTCAGTCAGTTGATTGTCCGACTCTTGGTTTCAGCTTGGGTCATGATCTCATTGATCATGAGATCGAGCCCTGCATCAGGTTCCACACTCAGCAGGGAGTCTGCTTGAGGATTCTCTCCCTCTGCCCCTCTCCCCACTCGCTCTCTCGTTCTCTCTCTCTAGAATGAATGAATAAATCTTTTTAAAGAAAGATGAAGGGATAAAGAAGATGTGGTATATATACATAATGGAACATTAGCCATAAAAAAGAATAAGATCTTGCCATTTGCAACAACATGGATGGACCTAGAGGGGGTATTATGCTAAGTGAAATAAGTTAGACAGGGAAAGACAAATACTGTATGATTCCACTTATATGTGGAACATAAACACAAAACAAATGAACAGCCAAACAAAAACTAAGCAGAGTCTGAAATACAGAGAACTAACTGTTAGTTGCCAGACGGGAGATAGGTATGGGTGAGATAAAGAGGATTAAGAGGTACAAATTTTCAGTTACAAAGTAAGTCATAGAGATGAAAAGTACAGCATAGGAAATACAGTCAATAATACTGTAATGATACTGTATGGTGACTAAGCATGCTGAGTATTGAATAATGTATAGAATCGATATGATGTATAACTGAAACTAATATTATATGTTAATTGTACTTCAATTTAAAAAAATCAGAATTGAGAAAAAGGCACATTACTGCCTCTTCCATAGACGTTTTTAAAAAATGAAACTATTGTGAATGGTTCTATGCCTATAAATTTGACAATTTAGATGAAACAGACAAGTTCCTTGAAAAACACAACTTAAAGAAGGCTAGAAAATGTAATAGATTATTCCCAACTATAGAAGGGTAATTTGTAATTATTTAAACAGTAGAAGGAAACTGGTGTTAAATTTTACCATGTTAATATTTAAGCTCATCACAAAATATAGCTAAAATAAAATGCAAACAAAAGAATTGGTAGAGGAAAAAAGATATGGATATCTATCATGTCAAAAGAGCTTTCATAATTATATGAGAATGAGTTCAAAACAATTCTGTGTAAACGGGCAAAAGACATGAGAGGAAAGAAACTTTTTATTGGGAACAATATTCAGCCTCTTCAGTTATGAGAGAATTACAAATTATTTCAGCTGCTTAAAGAGCTCAGTGCGTGTGCTTTGGTTACTTACCTGAAGTTCAGGTAGGAAAATGAGGCCAAAGTAGTGCAGTTTTTAGCCATCATTTTAAAGCTGGTCAAAGAATTTGTTAATCCACGAATTGTAAGGAATTATATGTTTACGTGATTCTGTTTCTTCCCAACAGGTTCAATTTTGGAATGGTGTTTGGCGTAATTGCCATGTTCAGCTCTTTTTTCCTCCTGGGGAAAACGCTGATGCAGACTTTGGCACAGATGATGGCTGACTCTCCCTCTTCTTACTCTTCCTCCTCTTCTTCTTCTTCCTCTTCTTCCTCCTCCTCTTCCTCTGCTTCTTCCTCTTCATCATCTTCCTCTTCCTCCTCCTCATCGTCGTCCTCCTCACTTCACAATGAGCAAGTGCTACAAGTTGTGGTAAGTACCTTCTTTTTGCTTTTTAAGTTTATTGCAACACAAATATGAGGTATTTCTTCTGGCTAGCATAACTCCTCTTCATGTTATAAATATGGAAATAGATGAAAAGTCTCATGATTTCTCAAATTACCTGCTTAAACAAAAATATTAATAGGATTATAGCAAAGACTTGTTGCAATATGTAGTACCAGTAGTAGTAGTAATAGAACAAATGCACCATCATCAAGACTGTCAACAATTACACAGATACTTGATTTAATTCATGTTGTCTTCTTGAGGTGTTAAATGATTGTTTCTATCAAGGAATGAGCTGGCCTATTTAAGATCTCTATACTGTATAAATAAATTGTATTTTAACCCTGTGTAAAGTGTTCCCCTTTCCTCTTCATGGCTTTCAGGCTCTAACCAATAATATCCTTTTATTTAAAAATATAAGACCTTGAATGGTCACTGTGATTTCCTGATGTGAAGAATAATGTGCTGAGTTTTACTCCTTTGACTATAAGCTATTTTAATAATTCTCACTTGAAAGCACATGTATAAACCTATACCTTACTGATGCATGTCTCCAGAGTACAGAAGGGTGCTTTACCATTGACTAACTTTTATTTCAAATTTTATATGTGTATAGTTTTTATTTCCATGAGTCATGGGTGTTATGTTCTTAATCATGCTCTTATTAATGGAATAGACTATGTAAGAGTTAGTTACTGATACTTTTTTAACTTTTATTCTTGTGGTTTCTACTAGGCTGGGCCACTGTGGGTAGATTTAGAAGTCATTTGTAGAGAATGATAATGAATCTCTCCTGTGGTCATAGCTCTTTTTTAGAGGTTCAAAGGATTCGCCAGATGAGGCCTCAGAAGAGATGATTTATTTCTTCAACATTTACTAAATGTATTCTGCCTACTGGCCCTATGCTGAGTCCTGCTTATATGGGGAACAAAATCCAATCCTAGCACTCATGGAGCTTTTAGTCTAGAGGGAGAGCTGCTGTGATTGTGCTACAGTTGGACAGAGTACCAGGTACTGTGGTACAGAGAAAAGGCATGCTGAGATGTCCCTGGCACTGGGAAGAAAGGAGAGGAGAGCTTCAAAGGAAGGGTGAGGAGGGTCCCCATAGCCTCTAAGGAAAGATAGCAATTGAGCATCCCAGTAACAGAGAGAACCATATTTGCTTATTTAAGATCTCTATACCATATAAATAAATTGCATTTTAACCCTATGGAAAGTGTTCCCCTTTAGGGAGGGGGGAATAATAGAATAATAATAAAACCTAGATAATATACAGTGCTTCCTGTGTGAGGTTTTTGTGCCCATTTTATTTTATTTTTGCAATGATCTAGAGGTAAATATCTCATCACAGATGAGAAAACCAAGGAAGAGAGGTGTTAAGCCACTTGCCTATAGTCACAGCTCGTAAATGGTGGGCCCATCGTTCACCCACCACTGACCTCAGAGCCATTATGCTCTACTCCCTAAAGAAAGACCAGTAATTCAGGGCGCCTGGGTGGCTCAGTTAAGTATCTGTCGGCCTTCAGCTCAGGTCATGATCCCAGGTTCCTGGGATCGAGCCCTGCATTGGGCTCCCTACTCAGTGGGAAGCCTGCTTCTCCCTCTCCCTCTGCCTGGGGCTCCCCCTGCTTGTGCTCTCTCTCTCTCTCTCTCTGCCAAATAAATAAATAAAATCTTTAAAAAAAAAAAGAAAGAAAGAAAGAAAGAAAGATCAATCAGTAATTCTTCAAGGAACTATAAAGTAACTTTCACCTGTGTCTAGGAGGTATATGGTATATGGTGCAGGAGATAAGATGGGAAATATTGATAGTGTCTCGGTTATGAAAGACCATTCTAAGAAGTTTTTATTTAGGGGGGCATCTGGCTGGCTCAGTGAGGCTGGAGTCATCCTAAACTCTCAGGCTACACAATTGGTTATTGTTTGCCACGGAAGAGGATAGTAGAAAAAGAAGCAGGTTGGGAGGAAATGTGATCATTCACCTGTCTGCTTAGTAGGATTAGAATGGCAAAGTGTGTTCAGAGACGAAATTATTTCTTCTTTCTGCTTCTCAGTTTATTCATAGAGCTCACAAAAATATTGACTCTTGTTAGGAGAGTCATGCTTCAGAACCATGAAAAAGTCAGCTGTCCTCTGTAAGTCCACTGTGCATATTTATGTATACAGTTAAGAATGTTATGTCTCCTGGCTTTAAGTTCTTGTAGCTCAGAGAATGTACTTTCTATTTACATTATAATTCCCTACAGCCTCTTTCAGTATTAATTCCCCAAAACCTGGCACTCTGTGTCATTGAGAGATCAGAATCCTGGTACATCTACTACCCTGTGTGATCATGGCCAAGACAGATGGGCAGTCACATATTGTTGCCAGCAAATAAGACCTACCATCTGTTAGTATAGTCACACACTCAAATCCTTACCTTATCTCATCATTACATCCATAAAATAATAAAGCAAAAGGGGCGCCTGGGTGGCTCAGTTGGTTAAGCATCCAACTCTTGATTTTGGCTCAGGTCATGATCTCAGCGTTATGAGATCAAGCCCCGTGTCCGGGCTGTGTGCTCAGCATGGAGTCTGCTTGAGATTCTCTCTCTCCCTCTCCCTCTGTCCCCTCCCCCTGCTCGTGCTTGCTCACTCGCTTTCTCTTGCACATGCATATGTGCACACATGCTCTTAAATAAAGAAAATCTTTTAATAATAATAATAAAGGAAAGGAACCAATGTCCTATTGAATCAAGCCTACTGATGTATTTGAAATAAAGGTAAAATAAGATGTGATATAGAGAGAATGTAGAAGAATTAATCTTAAGTACGTAAATTTAGAAGAAGGGTCAGAGAAGAGGAAACTACTGATCTAAACAGGCAGACCCCTAACAACGTGGAAATGGAGCAGGTATGTAGAAGAGCATACCCTGATATTCTTAGAAGGAGTTGCTTAGTAGGGGCTGAGTAAAGAGAACTTCAGATAATGAGCATCATAAAAATATTCATATCTTTTGACCATTTATTTCCACATCTAAGACTCTAGTTTTAAGGAAATACTTCCAAATTTGGAAAAAAAGTATTCATCAAATTCTTATCTTGACATTATTATTACAGAGAATTAGAAACAACCACAATGTGTAATTGAGGAATGCTTAAGTTATGGGATTGTCATACAGTGAAATATTATGCATACATTAAAAACGAAGGTTATGAAAACTAGTTTCATAACTAGGGAAAGACACTTGCAATTAATGAATTTAGAAAGTGATCCAAGCAGCATGGTTTGAATCTCCTCTTCAGTTACTAAAGGAGACTTAAAAGTGAAATTCCTCTATACACAAAGATAAATTCCAATTGAATTAAAATCGAAACAAAATCATAAGGCCTTGAAAGATAAAAAACGGGTTTCTGCTATATGAACACAGAATTAGGACGACATAAGCATAACATTAATGGCAGAAACCATGAATGTTGATAGATTTGATGACATCAAAATTTTTATATATCAAAAAACTAAAAATAAAATTAAAAGGGAAAAGAACTTGGGAATACATCTGTGGTATGTATTACAGAGGGCCGATCGTTGATATTCAAACTGATCTTCCAGAGCAGTAAGAACAGAAGAACACTCTTGGAGAAAAAAATAGACAAGTCATGAGTAGACTACTCACAGAAGACCTATTAATGGTCAGAAGTAGGGGAAAATTTGAGCTTTAATAATCATCAAAGAAATGTAAATCAAACAATGAGATACTTTTTATTTCTCTCAAATTGCAGATTTGGAAGATTTGAATAAATATAAGTTTGCCCAAGGTTATGGAAGGGTTTGCTTCTGGAGAACAGTTTGATATGTATCAAAGTCCTTTAAATTTTGTGTAATGATAGCATTTATACCCTCCGTGAAGCATAATATTAAACATGGGACAAGGATTATCTTATTTAATCCTCGAAATCACCCTTTTATGTAAATGTGGTTATTTCCATTTTAATAGTGAGGAAATTGCGATGTTGGGGGGAGTAATCCAAACTTCCTTGAGGTTACTTTAGCTAGTTAGAGATGGATTCGGAATGTGAAACCCAAGTGACATGTCTCCAGAGCCTGAACCAACCATGCTTGTCTAAGAATTTATTCCCCCAGGGGCGCCTGGGTGGCACAGTGGTTAAGCGTCTGCCTTCGGCTCAGGGCGTGATCCCGGCGTTATGGGATCGAGCCCCACGTCAGGCTCTTCTGCTAGGAGCCTGCTTCTTCCTCTCCCACTCCCCCTGCTTGTGTTCCCTCTCTCGCTGGCTGTCTCTATCTCTGTCGAATAAATTAAAAATCTTATAAAAAAAAAAAAAAGAATTTATTCCCCCAAAATATTTGAATATGTGTTCAAATATGTTTATCAAAGTATTTATAAGAGGAGAAACTTTTAAAACAATTAAATGCCTAACAGTCTTTTATAGAATGCAATACCTCTATTAAAAATTATGTTGAATCAGAAAACACTCATGGAAAAATGTTTATGATACTATTAAGTGAAAGGGGCAGGTTTCAAAACCATATTTGTAATAAAAGTATAATTTTTAAAAATGCATGTATACCAAAAGACTAGAAGGACATAAATTAAAACATTGAGAATGGTTTTTTGTTTCGTGTTTTGGGAGCAGGATTATTACAGGCTTCTGGGGCGCCTGGGTGGCTCAGTCATTAAGCGTCTGCCTTTGGCTCAGGGCGTGATCCCGAAGTTCTGGGATCGAGCCCCACGTCAGGCTCTTCCACTGGGAGCCTGCTTCTTCCTCTCCCACTCCCCCTGCTTGTGTTCCCTCTCTCGCTGGCTGTCTCTCTCTGTCAAATAAATAAATAAAATCTTAAAAAAAAAAAAAAGGATTATAGGCTTCTGTTTTTCTTTGAGTTTCCAGTTTTCCTGCTTTAAACACATTTTATAATTAAAGTAATAATAAGACAGAGGAGGAATTTCCTCTAGAAGGATACTTTTAGGGTCCAACTCCTGGACTATGAGAAATAGATGCTCAGTATGTAAATAATATTAATGATGCCTGGTGTGCCCCACTTAACCTAATTTATGGAATTTCTCCTTAGCAGATGACATAACTTGGGAGTGATTATTTATCTTACGAGGCAATTCTGGGTATCTAAAAAACTATACCATGCAGCCCTTACAATAGCAAACTTGCTTTGTGTATGCAGTGATATATACATGTACATCATCTTAGTAGCATGTGCTTGCAAGACAACTTCTCCTTCTTCATAGGGCCTTGACATGTGTGTATGTTCCAAAGAACTTACTTCCTGCATTAAATTTTAATATAATATGTATCATTTTGATACTATTTTTCTGACCAATGTACTAAACAAATTGATGGAATCAAAGAAATGGGAGGGCATGGTGCTCCCACTCCCACACCAATGAGGCACTTGATTACACTACCCTTAATTACCAGCGCTCATGTAACTCGAGAATACTAAAATGAAAACTCATTGATGGGAGGCAGGAATATCCTATATTACTCACTTAAGTACTTTGAACAATGCAGAGAAAGGACTAGGATTTATAACAAGAATTTCCAAGTCAGGCTTATAGGCCCTGAGGGTAGAACAGTTGTGAACTCTGTCACTGTCACTCCACATTCCCTGGTACTTTTCCAGGCTCCGTAATTCTTTCCCATGGTGAAGACTTCAGGAAGGGAAAGTTTCGACTTTTTAATCTGGTGTTTACTATTATCTTTAGATTGGTGTTGTGCTTAGTTCAAAAAAAACTGATGTTTTTATTTTTATTGTGATAGAAGTAGAGAATGAACCATTGATATTCATATTACTTTTACTTTTTTAGAAAAGGTTTTATTTTTTTTAAGATTTTATTTATTTATTTATTTGAGAGAGAGAGATAGTGAGAGCACAAGTGGGGAGGAGAGGGAGAAGCAGACTCCCCTACTGAGCAGGGAGCCCCCATGTGGGGCTCGATCCCAGGACCCTGAGATCATGACCCAAGCGGAAGGCAGCCACTCAACCGACTGAGCCACCCAGGCGCCCCAAGGTTTTATTTCTTTATTTGAGAAGAGAGAGCATGGGGGGGGTATGGGGGGAATCTCCAGCAGATTCGGTGCTGAGCATTGAGCCTGAAGCGGGGCTCCAGGTGGAACTCAATCTCATGACCCTGCAGTCATGACCTTAGCTGAAACCAAGAGTCAGATGCTTAACCAACTGAGCCACCAGGCTCCCCTACTTTTAGTTTATAGAACCTTCAGCCTGGAGGTTTAAGCTTTAACACGGAGTGAACATCATGGTTTCTTGGTGCCCAAGTATGTATTTATCATTGTGTCTGTGAACAGGTTCCTGGTATAAATTTACCTGTCAACCAACTGACCTATTTCTTCGCTGCAGTTCTCATTAGTGGTGTTGTACATGAAATTGGACATGGGATAGCAGCTATTAGGTAATAATATTTTTCTTTCTACTACATGTAAAAATGTTTTACTTAGGAGGGTTTATTACTAAAATCTGCTACATTTGATAGTTTTTTCTTTCTGTGGATATTGCCCAGTGCATATGCACATTATTTTGAGGTAACTTCTCTTTTATAAAGATTAACATATTGATGAATATACTCAATTAACTATGTGCACATTCTATCCTTTGCCCTTTGCCAGCCTGGTTATATCTTCATGGTGCTTCAAGATTTTCATCAAACCCTGAAACCTAATCTTGATATTGATCATTAGGTCAGAATGATAACCGCTAACACTTGGAGCTCACCCACCTGCCTTCTTAGTACTTTGTTTAACTTACTGGCTGAAATACTTTCCTGCTTCTACTCATGGCCTATGCTGGCTAGAGCAAGAACATTGAAAGTTCTGGGTTTGTTAACAACTGTAGCCTATCTAGTAACCCAAGTAGAAGATAAGAGAGGATGAGACCTGGAATTTGCTTCAAGTATCATGCCCTGTTCTTGACTACTCAAACGTATCATTTTAATTATACCTGAGCATTTTAAAGGCTCCTAAACTTATAAAGTTGTGATGGGGGAGCACAATTCCCCCTTCACTCCCACTGATAATTACTGCCATGATGAACACGCATACTGATGGGAATGTGTTTTATCCTCCAGGTATGTGAACCAGATAAAAGGTTTTATTGAAGAATATGTAATCACTTCTTATTATTTTCCCGTTGCTTATGAACAAGAGTCTGTTGACTGCCAATAAACCCTCATCTTTACAGAGTATATATTGTTACACAAGTGTGACATATAATGCTTTAAGTGTGCGGCTACTTTTTTTTTTTATCTCTCACCTTTGCTTCCATATTTTTAGCATTGCAGCCTTTAGGGTTTTGCATATATAATCATTGTTATTAATAGTTTAATACTAAAATGTATGTTTGTGAAACATAAAATCTAACTGCCAAGTGAAAGTGAATTTTACAGTCATATATTCAGTATTAAATGACAGCACAATATATTTGGGGAATGGTTTTTTTAGAGTAGCTGTTTGATCTTATGAGGCTCTTAGGTGTAATTCGATTTTTAGAGAATGAATTGATAAAAAATAGTTCTTTGAAGGACAGTCTGAGCTTTATGCATATTTATACTGACTTTAACATTAATTCAACAGGAATACACTTAGGTAAAACTCTACTTTTATTAATAATAGCTAAAACAAATATAAATAGATACTTTACTTGAATTATATTTTCTTTTGTGTCCTTCTCTGAAAATAATTCAGAGTAAACCATAAAAATATTTTTCATTTAGTTTCTCATGGAAATATTCACCATTTCTTTATATATGTGACTAATCTCAAGTTATTTGCTCAGCATATTGGTTTCTAAAAGTTTTGAAGTTTTAAGCCTATTTCAGAATCCCCTTGTTTTACATAATGTAATTTCAAAGATAAGCAGAATTGTACACTATCATAAAATTATGAGATAAATATACATCATATATGAGTTTATTTTTCTTGACTGTCCAGAGACTTATTAAGCAAGAATTTAAATCACAGTGGTAAGTTTTAAGATTAAATACATTATTAATTTGAAAAATGCAATACTAGTACTAAATTCCTTTTTTTTATGTGATTTCTTAGGGAACAAGTTCGATTTAATGGCTTTGGGATTTTTCTGTTCGTTATTTACCCTGGAGCATTTGTTGATCTGTTCACCACTCATTTACAACTTATATCACCAGTCCAGCAGCTAAGGATATTCTGTGCAGGTAACAGACTTAAATTTCTTTGTTCATATGTGCATCATAATGGAAAGTATTCACATCACAAATGAAAACATCTCACCTTTTGGTTGATAAATTCAGTTTGTAAGACTCTTAGTTAAAAGTAATAAAGCAAGGGGCTCTGGGCTGACTCAGTCTTAGGAGCATGCGACTCTTGAGCTCAGCATTGTGAGTTTGAGCCCCATGTTGGGTGTAGAGATTACGTAAATATTTTTTTTAAGAAGTAATAAAGCAAAATAATTTACATTCCAGTGTCTTCAAAAACAACAATTTTAAAAAGGTTGAGAGTAAAATGAACAGGACATACCATGCAAATGTGAACAGAAACTATGACTACATTAAGTTAGTTAGACATAGGGGGTGACTTAATAATCATAAGGAGTGTAATCCACAATGAAACTGTTATCATTGTGAACTCACTGCATCAAGTAACAAACCATGAAAACAAAAATGAAAAAAATGCAAGTACAAGGAAAAAACAAAAATGTAATAAAGGTAGCTCTTCTCATCTCTCAGTTCATGGCAGGTAAGTATGAAAAGTCAGATCATTAAAACTCAAATTAGTAAAGTAAAATTCAATAAAATGTCAAACTCTATATCATGACAGTTTCTTTTCAAGTGACCATGAGACATAAAAATTGACCAGTTTAGTTCAAAACACAATTAATTGCAGTATATTTAAAAATGATAATGACATAAGTTGTAAATTTTTGCTAAAAGGAAAATTCACTGCCTTACACAGTAATGAAATAAGAAATGAAAATAAGTCAGTTAAGCATTCAACTGAAAAAGTAAGAGAACTATAAAATAGTTAAGAAGCAATATAATTAATAAGGATGTAGGTAGGAAATTATAAATTTGAAAAGAAAAAAAAAAACTTAAGTCCAAGAGGTTTTTTGAAGAAAAAAAGGATTATACATGGCAAAAAAGCATGTATAGACAGAATTTGCAGTCAGATTGGGGAATGAAACTGATGCAGAAAAAATTAAAACAATTATAAAAGTGTTCTTTGTTCATCCCTGCAAAAAATTTTCAACAACTTGGATATTTAAAAATATAAATGGCATAAATTCCAGAGAAGAGAGAAAAAAAATATAAATAGGCTAATTACAACAGGAGAAATTAAGAAAGTTGATGAAGAATGTCCCTGAAAGTTTCATAGCTGTAATTCTTCCCAATCTTGAAGGAAAAGGTTGGTTTTTAATTCCAATTTAATACAAACTTTCCATATCACATAGAGAAGGAAAATTTTAAAAAAATATTTAGGCTAATATAACAGTGATACAGCATCTTGTAAAGTACCAGAAACTCTACATATGGTGTATCTAAACAATGCAAGGATGGCTCAATAATAGGAAATGTATTTGAAAGTGGTAAACATTATTTATCATTAGGGAAAAAAAAAATCCTCATCTCAGCAGATATCGGGCTGGGTATTTAACAAAATTCAACAGCCATCAATGGCCAAAAAAAAAACCCAAAAATTTCCTTAGTAAAAGTAAAAATAGTTGGATACTTCCTAATGGCATAATACTAACAAGCATTCCTATTAAAGGACGAGACAAGCAATCCCATTATCAATTATCACTGATACTATTAAATGGTCTCTAGATGTGGGCCAGTACATTAAGAGGGAAGAAAAAATCAAAAATATGAGGAGTAAGCCTTTTTTTCAGATATTATTATATACTTTTGTGGGGGAAGGAAACGAAAAAATCAACAGAAATATAGAAAAATTCAGCGAAGAACCTGGCTACCGAATTAATATTCAAAAAACAATAGCGTGGCGTTCGGAGTGGGGAGGGGAGGGTGACGTGTGCGTGAGGGCTGGAGCGTCCACGAGCACGTGAGGGTGAACGTAAGCATGCATTTGTTGAGGTAGTGGGAGGCGCATGCGCCTGGCCCTCCCAGAAGCACTCGCGTCTTCCGTGTCTTCGGCGTCCTCCGTGTCTTCGGCGTCTTCGGCGTCCTCCGTGTCTTCGGCGTCCTCCGCGTCTTCGGCGTCCTCCGTGTCTTCGGCGTCTTCGGCGTCCTCCGTGTCTTCGGCGTCCTCCGTGTCTTCGGCGTCCTCCGCGTCTTCGGCGTCCTCCGCGTCTTCGGCGTCCTCCGCGTCTTCGGCGTCCTCCGTGTCTTCGGCGTCCTCCGCGTCTTCCGAGTCTTCCGCGTCTTGCCGCTCAACCGCCCACACCTGCCTCTGGCGCTCGCGCTTTCCTCTGGCGCTCTCGCTTTTCTCTCAGCCTTTACCGCAGCCTTCCAGTCACCCACCCGCTGCCCGGGAGCCAAGGCCTTTGCGGAACCCTCAGCCATGGCCTCAAACGACGCTCTCTACATCCCCACAGAAAATTCGGACGTACTTTCAGATATTGTGGAGCTGCACCAGATCCAGGTGGAGACCGTCCCGGTAGCGACTGTCCCCGTGGCGGCCGTCGCCGTGGCGGCCGTCGCCGTGGAGGCCGTCCCCGTGGAGAATGTCCCCGTGGAGACTGTCCCTGTCGAGACCGTCCCTGTCGAGACCGTGCCTTTGGAGACCGTGCCTGTCGAGACCGTCCCTTTGGAGACCGTGCCTGTCGAGACCGTGCCTGTCGAGACCGTCCCTGTGGAGACCGTCCCTGTGGAGGCAATGGCGATGGAAACCATCACGGAGTACGAGATTATCAGCGGCAATTGGGTCCACGGTGGCCACCACCATCCGCCTCTGATCGCGCTGCAGCCGCTCGTTACCAGCCACCCGAACCAAGGGGACCACGACCAGGAAATCATCATGGTGCAGACACAGGAGGAAGTGGTGGGCTACTACGAGTCAGATAACCTGCAGGCCAACAATAATTTCGAGGACCAGATGGTCATCCCGGTCGATGAAGACGACTCCTTCCGGCAGACCCTGGCTTCCCTGTCAGCCTCCGCGTCATCGTCAACCTACAGCCGCAGCAAGAAGCGCAGCAGCCAGAGCAGGAAGGCCAGCGGTAAGAAAAATTACACCACCAGTGAGCCCCGGGCGGGAAGTAGCAGCTCCGAGGTGGGCTCCAAGAAATGGGAGCAGAAGCAGGTGCAGATCAAAACCCTAGAGGGTGAGTTCTCCGTCACCATGTGGTCCCCAAGCGAGAAAAGAGACCATGAGACAGGACAGACTGAGAACTCAGCTCCTGATTATTCAGAGTACATGACAGGGAAGAAGCTTCCTCCTGAAGGGATACCTGGTATTGATCTCTCAGATCCTAAACAACTGGCAGAATT
Organism: Ursus arctos; assembly: GCF_023065955.2. NCBI lineage: Eukaryota > Metazoa > Chordata > Mammalia > Carnivora > Ursidae > Ursus > Ursus arctos. Next base: position 17,436,785 of record NC_079873.1, read on the forward strand.
TACTAAAATGAAGCCAAGAAAACCCAAAGAAGATGCTCCGAGAACAATAGCTTGTCCTCATAAAGGCTGCGTGAAGATGTTCAGGGATAACTCTGCTATGCGGAAACATCTGCACACTCACGGTCCTAGAGTCCACGTATGCGCAGAATGTGGCAAAGCTTTTGTCGAGAACTCAAAACTAAAACGACATCAACTGGTGCATACCGGAGAGAAACCCTTTCAGTGCACCTTTGAGGGCTGCGGAAAACGCTTTTCCCTGGATTTCAATTTGCGTACACATGTGCGAATCCATACCGGAGACAGGCCCTACGTGTGCCCGTTTGATGGTTGTAGTAAGAAGTTCGCTCAGTCAACTAACCTGAAATCTCATATCTTAACTCACGCAAAGAACAAAAACAGCCAGTAAAGAGAGGACCCTTCTCAAGCTTGGGAAGTGTCTTCCAGGAGTGTGATTGGAAATAAATATGCCTCTCTTGTGTATTGCTTCTAGGAAATAATTTTTTTAATGATTCTTACACATCTAAGGGTCATGTTTTCATAGAGTAGTAAAAAAAAAAGTAAAATTTAAAAAAAGTATTTCTTTATATAACATTAAGATGCTATATCTTGTTTTGTAATGCTATTTGAAATATATGGTGTTTTTGTAAATTTTGGTCCCAATAGGAGGATAATTTATGAACCTCACATCAAAAGACAGTTCTTTATACAACTGTTATAAAAACGGGACTTCTTTTCAGGTTTTTTAAAATATGAAGTTCACATATTGCCTACAAATTTTTAAAGTTCTGTATTTTCCAAATGTTCATATTTATACTTTTAGGAATATGTTTGGTAATTCTTTGTATGTTTTTTCTGAAGGTTGATAATTTTGCTTGCAATAGATTTTCTTTAAAAGAATGACAATTACATACGTAGGTAAAGTATTTTCCTGTTTAAAAAAAGGTATATAGGTTTTATTTGCTATCTTCATTTTGGTTGTATTCTTTGATAACACGTTTTTCCTAACTTTTAGCTGCATTGATTTCTATAGTATTGAATATTAGATGTGATTTAATAGTATTAGTCAATTTAAATCTATTTTAGTCATTTTATTTGCCCCAAAATACTGTCAGGTGCTGTTGTTTAATTTCTTTCCATGTTCAGTTAGAGAGTGGTGCTCAGTTGTAGAATATATTGTGTATATATTGACTTTTAAACACTTGATATGTATATCTTGTGTAAAAGAAAAAACAAATAAAATACCTCTTCTGAAGAAGGAAAAAAACTTGCCTATATAAATACCATAGCTAGAAAATAGAGAAAATGGGGAGGGTGCTACTGGCATCTGGTGGGTAGAGGCTAGGGATCCTGCTAAACATCCTACGGTGCACAAGATAGTTCCCTACATCATAGAATTATGTGGTCTAAAATGCCACTAGTGCGACTGTCAAAAAACTCTGCTCTAGAAAAAGTAAAAGTCATAACAAAGATTCCTTTGGTATACTTACAAATAAATCATTAATGGACAAGAGGTTGTTTAAATAAAGGAAATGTGTGTTTTCTACTACCCTTACTGCCACTTAGCCATCGTGGGCAAATCTGGAATCTAGAGGGGTGATATTGTACCAGCTGCATCCCTGACGAGGTAAGAAGGTGCCCGGAGAGTCAGGAAAGCAGTGCTGCTCTGTGCCCCCTCTGACTGTTTAGATGAGAAAACAGTAAGGTCTGTGCTATGGTTGTGTGGTGGGATTATCCTGTTAAGGGAGAAATGGTGAGAGTGCAACTCTCCTCGTGGACTGCCGTCCTGAAGAGTTGGGGGAAAGCTGAATTTAACACGTGGTAACAGTGGCAAACCTAATCAATGTTGGGGATGGATTATTTTATGAAATTGTATTGGGAGTAGCAGTTTGGGGGGGAGGTTTATAGCTATATCCCTAAATTGGTTTCACTAGAGTAAATTCCAGTGGGCAAAAAAATGTTTTTGTTTTAATTTTGTTTTTTAAATGAAGCTATGAAAGCAATATAAGAAAATACGAGGTGAGCATCTTCTACAGTCTTGAACTGGGAGAGGCTTAATGCAAAGGAACAATCTGACCACACCAAAATGTCAAATGTCTGCGTAGGCAAAACTATAAACCAAGCCAAAAAACAAACTGGAAGAAAAATTGTAATACCTCTTACAAAGGACCAAATTCGGGGGTGCCTGAGTGGCTTGGTCAGATAAAGCATCTGCCTTCAGCTCAGGTCATGATCCCAGGCTCCTGGGAGCCTGCTTCTCCCTCTCCTCCCCACTCTTGCTCTCTCACTATCTCTGTCTCTCCCTCTCAAATAAATAAATAAAATCTTTTAAAAACCCCAAAGTTTTCAAAATATACATTCAATAATAATATATACAAATTAGTAAAAGTAAACAGGTGATGGATAGAAATAGTTCTCAACAGAAAACAAATAGTCTTTTAATAAACATGGAAAATGTACAAGTTTATACTTAGACAAATCACAAAAGATTTTACTTTTAACCTGACAGATGGCAAAATCTAACATTATCGTAGCATCCATTGTTATTTACAGGGCAGTGAAATGCCAATTATGAGAACATTAGTGCAGACTCATTGGAGGTCAATATTTTTAAAGATTTTATTTGAGAGCACAAGAGAGCACAAGCGAGGAGGAGAGGAAGAAGCAAGCTCCCCACTGAACAGGGAGTGCAACATAGGGCTCGTTCCCAGGACCTTGGGATCAGAACCTGAGCCGAAGGCACTCAACTGACTGAGCCACCCAGGCGCCCCTGTAGATCAATTTTTTTAAAAAGATTTTATTTATTTATTTGACAGCACAAGCAGGGACAGAAAGAGAGGGAGAAGCAGGTTCCCCGTTGAGCAGGGAGCCCGATGCGGGGATCGATCCCAGGACCCTGAGATCATGACCTGAGCCAAAGGTAGGCTCTTAACCAACTGAGCCACCCAGGCATCCCTGGAAGTCAATTTTAATGCACTTTTTTTTTTGACCCAACAATTCCGTTTCCATTCCTTCACAGATGCACACTTAATTAGGTATATAACAATATGAGCAAAGCTGTTTGTTGCAGCATTGTATGAAAAAGTTAAAACAGCCTAAATGATCATTAGTAGAGAACCTTATAAATAAGTATGTTTTTTAATGTGGATTGCTCTGTAATGGATATAAGAACTGGGTATTCTGATAAATTAGTGAAGTAATGGATGTAGAAAAATTAATAAAGTAGTGGATATAAGAAACGGGATAGGTATGAATATGCAAATGAGGGGAGAGTCCAAAGTACATACATGGAAAAGCAAAATATAGTTTCCAATAAACAGTTTGATATCATTGGTGTATTTAAAAGATCTCTCTCTGTATAGAACAGAAAAGATTATTTACCCACTGTGTCCTGTACTAGACTTGCTCTGGATATTTCTGGAATTAAACAACTTACAACACTCAAAAAAAATTTGGAAGAATATCTTAACAGTGTGAATAAGGTACATAAACATGTCTTAGGTATCTGACTATAATAGCTAAAAATAACAATGGCTCAAACTCTAATAAAACATTCCAAATGTAAGTAGTTCAGCACTGATATGTTAATTCTATTATTTGGAGGACTCAGGCCCTTTCTCTCTTGTAAGCTGTACTATCCCAACATGCAGCTTCTATGTCATGGACTCAGGTTTATCTCCATCATAGCTACATTCCAGCCATAAGGACAATGATAGCCCCATCACTTCCACTCATGTCCTGTTAGCCAAAGCAGTCATATGGCCATATTCAGCTTCCTGTGAGTATGGGAAATGTCTTTAGGTTCCTTTTTTTTAAAAAATATTTTGTTAAATATTTAAGAGAGAATGAGAGAGCACAAGCCAGAGGCAAGAAGCAGAGGGAGAAGCAGACTCCCCGCTGATCAGGGAGCCCAACTTGGGGCTTGATCCCAAGTCGATCCTAGGACCCTGGGATCATGACCTGAGCTGAAGGCAGACAGACACTTAACCAACCAAGCCACCCAGGCACCCCTTTAGGTTCCATTTCTGTCGTTATAAAACATTGGTTCTCAACCACTGGTGCTGTTACCTTCCTGGAGATGTTTGGAATGTGTGGCGCATAGGGGGCATTTGGTTGCCTCAGTGAGGGGAGAGTACTAATGGCATTTAGCGGATGGGAGCCAGGAATGCTAAATATCTTGCAATGCAAGGGGCAGACTTGTACAACTAAAAATTGCAAGGTTCAGAGTGCTAGTAGAGCCCCCACCCTGCCCTATGAGAAGAACTAGTAGAAGAAGGAAAGGATAGGTATGGAAAAGAAGGGTATCGGGGCGCCTGGGTGGCTCAGTCGTTAAGCGTCTGCCTTCGGCTCAGGGCGTGATCCCGGCGTTCTGGGATCGAGCCCCACATCAGGCTCCTCTGCTAGGAGCCTGCTTCTTCCTCTCCCACTCCCCCTGCTTGTGTTCCCTCTTGCTGGCTGTCTCTCTCTCTGTGTCAAATAAATAAATAAAATCTTTTAAAAAAGGGGGGGATATCTAGTGATATGCTAGTGATTGTTTAAGCCCTGGCTCTGGAGGGGAGAATTAGGAGCTCTCATATGTAGCATTTGCTGGTTTCTGTGGTATATTTACTCCTGCCTTGGCCAATTTCAAGGTGCCAACCCTAAGTCCCTGAAGGAGGAATTAGGAAGAGATGTACACAATCAGCTGTGACAAGCTGGTAGGACCAGCCTCTGCACACCACTGAGTTCACCTTAACCTTCTCTGTAGTGAGAAGAGAAGAGAAGAGAAGAGAAGAGAAGAGAGGAAAAGAGAAGAGAAGAGGAGAAGAAAGAAGAGAGAAAAGGGAAAGGGAAAGAAAGAAGAGAGAAGAGAAAGGAAAGAAGGAAGGAAAGGGAAAGGAAAGAAAGGAGGGAAAGGAAAGAGAAAAAGAAGGAAAATCTCTGTATATATGATAGAGATGGTTATAGTCTGTGACATGGTGTAAGATACTGTGTTTGGTCCATCAGTATTAACTCTCCATAATAGTTTGATTCTTAGAACACTCTCTTTTTCCGAGTACCATCGGGATTTCCATAAACCAGCTCAGCAAGAATGTTTTTTATTTCATCTTAACTTTTATTTGAATAGCTTTGAAATTTTTTTCAAAGATCACAAGTATGCTTCAATTAATAATGTATACATTTTCTGAAAAGAGGTTGAAGCGAGTAGAAGATATTAATTCTATTTATGTTTTATATATATTAGAATATATAGAGTCTACTAATGTTAAATCATATTAATAAACAGTCTTCTTAATGTGGTATTAGCACGCTCATTTTACATTTCGGTATCTGAAATGGAAGAGGCCTCTAGCTGAACATCCTTCCTTGGTACTAAAGTAGATCTGCCTGCTTCACAGCTTCTTCTGGTTACTTCACTAATTTATCAGAATGCCCAGGTGTTATGAAGTCCAGATACCTAGATCATTCCTGCCCCTGGTTGAACTTAATCCTTTTTTTCTTTCTCTCTCTTTTCAGGTATATGGCATAATTTCGTCCTTGCACTCCTTGGTATTTTAGCTCTTGTGCTCCTCCCTGTAATTCTCTTGCCATTTTACTACACTGGAGTCGGGGTGCTTATCACTGAAGTTGCTGAGGTAAATAATGAGGATTATGTGGGGCATTCATTTACCAGATTTTGTGATGTAAGACTTAGCATTTTATGTTAGGAACGTATATTCAAGTTTTCATATGCAGAATGTTGTTTCTTTTGAAGAAATTATATAATCCTTTTAAGTTGAACAAAAAGTTTTTTGAAACCCATTTGCTTTTTAAAAATACTTAAAATTGTTCCTTTTCTGAGTTACAAAGATAGTATCAAGATTTTCTACATGTGCATGTTGATAAAATGCATCATTTACCTTTACCGTTTATTTTTATAACTGTGCTTTTGAGTCAGATGTCCTTACTCCTGAGTAAGAAGATTGAAACTTGGGCTAGCCAACCAGAACATTTCATAGGAGTTTAAGTTCATTTCTTCAACTCTTTATTTCACTGCCTTAGCCAGTAATTACTACAATGGCATCAAGTCTTCTATTCAGACCTTCGGAAGAGGAACAGTACCTTTGTGAGCAACTGGCTCACATATTCGTTGTGTTGATGGTATTGTCTGCATTATGTGGGACTGTGTTTAGATAAGGACTTATCTTATAATTTTATCCACTGAGGGTATACAAGATAATGAAGACATTCTGATGACTACTTTCACAAAAAGTTTTTATCAGCAGTTTGGGAAAAACTATATCATTTTAATCTTGATAGTTGGCAAGTGGGGTTTTTTTCAGTTATGAAAAATTCCGAATCTTGGAAAAGTAACTGTAATCGTTTTGTTAATGTTCTAGGACTATACATCTTGGATTCAAAGCTGGCTTATTTTCTGTATTAGTCAAAATATTCTACCTAATTAACTCATTGTCTTTATTATTTGGTCAGATTAATCATAGCTTGTCTTCATACGTTGTCTGATTTGGTTGTACCCTCTTCTCAAGGACTCACCTGCCATTGGACCCAGAGGCCTTTTTGTGGGAGACCTTGTCACCCATCTACAGGATTGCCCTGTTACTAATGTACAAGATTGGAATGAATGTCTAGATACCATCGCCTATGAGCCCCAAATTGGTTACTGTATTAGTGCATCAACTTTACAGCAGTTAAGCTTCCCAGTTAGAGGTGTGTATATTTCTTTACCATAATATAATGCTTCAAGCAGCAGTACTTGCCATTCACCAATTCTTAAACCATGTCTATAGATTTATTTTGTTCTAATTTCTTTAAAACACATTAGTAAAGTAATAATAGGCCCAAACTAGGAAACATTCTTCTTGGTAAGTTGGGTACTAATATTTATGTATTGTTGTTGGATTTCTAACTAATTTCATAATATTCTCTTTGACTTTTAGGATTCTAGTATCTAATTCTTTCTTCATTTGGAAGAACTTGGGTTAAGTCAGCATTCAAGCTCAAACATAACCAGTTAATTAAATTCCAGTAATTAAATACCCCTGTGCTGTATGGGTGGTGTCATATCCAAAGCTATTTGGGGTAGAGTTATTTTATGTGGCAGGCATCTAGAGGAAGTCACTTTGGCATCTGAAAATACACTCTGAAGTCAGATCTTTTGTTCTGTGTAGCAAGTGACAAGGTGAAGCAAGTTTATTCTCAGAAGCTGCCAAATTTATTTTGAGTTCTTTCAGGTCTGAAAAGTCAACCTCCCAATCTTTATACAAAATCATGGGGCCCAGATTATTGTCAGTGTTGAAAAACACAAATTATGTTCACAGACTATGTCTTTAAGTCAAGAAGTGCCCTGGATGCTTGTCCACATCTACTTGGGATTAGGAAATATGATAAATAATCAAGAATAACTTCACTAAAGTACTGTGTGAAAGAATGGCAGAGTAGTAAGAACTGATTTTTAAATTTTTTTTTCAAATGTAATCTTCCATGTATGATACATTTTTAAGAACTTTTATTATTGTAAAAAGTTTTCAAACATACATAAAAGTCAAGAAAGTAGTATGGGGGTGCCTGGCTCTCTCAACCGAAGGAGCATGCAACTCTTTTTTTTTTTGAAGATTTTATTTATTTATTTGACAGAGATAGAGACAGCCAGCGAGAGAGGGAACACAAGCAGGGGGAGTGGGAGAGGAAGAGGCAGGCTTATAGCGGAGGAGCCTGATGTGGGGCTCGATCTCATAACACCAGGATCGCGCCCTGAGCCGAAGGCAGACGCTAAAGGACTGCACCACCCAGGCGCCCCGGAGCATGCAACTCTTGATCTTGGTCAGGGTTGTGAGTTCGAGCCCCACATCAGGTGTAGAGATTACTTAAATAAATAAAATAAAAAAATAAAAAAAGAAAGTAGTATAAATGAAATCTCATGCATCCTTCTCCCAGCTTCAGCAATTATTAGCATTTTGCCAGCTTTTTTATCTAATCAGCCCACTTTTAGGGGAGTATTTTAAAGCATATCCCAGGCATTGTATCATTTCATCCATGAACTTTAGCATGTCTTTAATATATGATGACTTTTTAAACATGATAATAGTACTGTTATTCACACCTAAGAAAATTAACACCAATTCCTAATATGTAGTTGGCATTCACTTTTTCCTAATTGTTTTTTTCGTAGTTGGTTTAGGTTGGATGGTATGTCTTTTAAGTGTCTTTGAACTTGAAACAATGGTGGGGTGTATATCATTTATTTTTTTTTAAGATTTCTTTTTTTTATTTGACAGAGAAAGAGGCAGCTAAAGAGGGAACACAAGCAGGGGGAGTGGGAGAGGGAGAAGCAGGTTTCCCGCCGAGCAGGGAGCCTGATGCGGGGCTCAATCCCAGGACCCTGGGATCATGACCTGAGCGGAAGGCAGATGCTTAACGACTGAGCCACCCAGGCGCCCCTAAAAGCATTGTCTTGAGTAAGAAAGACTGTACCCAGCAAGTCCACCATTTGAACTACATTTTCAGGAGCATGAGATTGAATACTAAAGGCAACCGCTCCCTAAAATGAAGGTTTGATCTCAGACTCAGACATCCCCCTTGAACTGCCTATATTCCTATTCAGAGGAGGCAAGGGTATATCCCTGTAACTGCCTGGCAATGAGAACACTGTCCAGTCCTACAAATCTTTAACTCAAGTGAGAAAAGACCCTTCCCCACCTGGTTTAAGATAATAAAAGGAAAATTTCAAGGAGGCTTTCCATATATTTTGAGTATCCAGATTGTTTTTATGCCTAAATCTTCTTTAATGTTTGGAGTAAAGTATCTGTTTTCCCATTGTGAACATCAAGTTATGATCCAAAGTTTTTTTGCTATCCTGAATTGAAGAGAGAATGTGTGTCTGTGTGTGTGTGTGTGTTTTTAGTTTTTTAACTACTGGTTACTAGGTGATGTTGGTATAAATTCTGTGTAACTAAGAATAAATAACTAGGCTTGCCTCCCTGTGTTGGAGATCTAACTACATTTATATATTTAGTAAGCTAGAGTAAGAAAATTGTTCAGTTCATTTTAGTAATATAGAAAGTAGTGGGACTATGAATTATAGATTGAAAAAGTCTCTTCTTTCCAGCCTTATTCTAAAATTAACCTCTGGAGGGGCACCTGGCTGGTTCAGCCGGTGGAGCGTGCGACTCTTGATCTCAGGGTTGTTAAGTTTGAGCCCCATGTTAAGTGTAGAGGTTATTTTTTTTAATTTAAAATATAATAAACCTCTGGTCTAGACTATTCGCTGGAAGCTGGACTATTTCTACAACTATGTTGAGGCCCATCTTAGGGTATATTCAGAATATGCAGGTTCTCCCTATGGTAGAATCCTGAAACTGATTTGTTCTTGAATTACCTAATTGTCTCCCAGACTGAGGAGATTTCAGGAACAATTCTAATCTTCTAGAGTTAAATTCAACCTATGAATGCCTCTGGGACCTCTCAATGCAGTCTTGAGCGCTCGTTCTAAAGTAGAATTGGATCGGCCTCTCATGCTTAATGAAAGTATGTACACTAATGTGAAAATTGTCTGTGGCATCCCCTTCTTACAGGTTAAGAATTGAGTTACAGAAATTGGCTTAGCAACTTGTCCTTAAATGTGACCCAGTAGAAAAGATTCTAAAATAGTTTTTTAGAACTACAACTTTTTTTTAATGGATAAACAGAGAAATAGCAATTTTACTTCTCAAATTGCAGCAAAATATTTAACTCTTTATTGGAAAATTCTGTTTGTCAGGAGGTATTTAAACTTGTCAGAATGGCCACAGCCATGGGTTTATGTTTTGGTTAGAGAAATTGGTGGTAGCCCAGAGGCCAAGTTCAACTTCAGCAGATGTATTTGGTTTGGCTTGCATGGTATTTTTTTTTAATATCAATTAGATGCCAATAATTAAAATTCAAGAGGTTTCACATGAAAATCCAGATTTCAGATTTCTTTTGTAATAAAATGGATGATCTGTGGAATCAGGGCCCCAAGTCGAGTAGCCTGGTTGCTAACCCCTTAAAGCAGGATATATATTTTCTAATTCATCACAGTCCCAACACTTCCTGTTTTTTCCAAACATTCTCCACTTCATTTATTTGCTTCCTGGTTGGCCCCATTAAGCATTTGTGTTACCAGACATGCTGTATCAAAAGTGGTATCAAATTCTTGACTTTCAATTGTGTTGTATACATTCCTCTAAGAAAAGTTAGTGATCAAACATCAGATGTAAATTTTCTAAGTAATTACTAATACAAAGGCAAATGGCATAGAACATCATTTATGTATTCAGTGTATATTGAGTTACACACCTTATGTGAGACTGAGAAACTTTTTTCTCAAGGAGCTCAATCTAGTCAAAGATTTAGACCATGTGGTAGGGATTAAGGAGTATACTTGTGATGAGCACTGGGTGATACATGGAAGTGTTGAATCACTACATTATACCCCTGAAACTAATATTACACTGTATGTTAACCAATTAGAATTTAAATAAAAACTTAAAAAAAAAACAGACCATGCCCATATTATTATGGTACAAGGTTAACTGTAGGTAATGACAGGAATTGGTGGGAGTTATGGGAGTTGGTGGCAATCAGTCTTGACTGAGAAGATGAGGGCAGGTTTCATAGCAGCAGCCCTTGAGCTGGGCCTCAACAGTGAGTTTAATTTCAGGAGGCCAAGATAGAAATGAACCTTGGTACCATAGACTAGAAAGTGGTCAGGGAACTGCTAGTAATTTGCTTCAGCAAGATAATAGTATGAGATAAGGTGATAAAAGAACCAAAGTCTCTCTATTCTATTTTAGTCTATGGAATTTAGACATTATTTGGCAACAGTGCAATCTTTGGAAGTTTTGGATTAGAGGAGTTACATTCTTATAGTACTACGTTGGAAGGTTAGTCTGAAGCATTCAGTGTGTAGGAAAAGCTTGCATATGCTAGCTAGCTGGTGAGCAAACGGCTTACTAGGATTCTTCAAATGGGTCAGATGAGAAGAAGATAGAATCTACACTCAAATGGGAATATATAGGGAGAAAAATAATAAGGAAGTTAAAATTGGTGGGACTTGGCAACTGATCAGAGAGAACACTGAAATTGAAGCCTGACTTGGTAAAAAAAAATAATCCTAAACAACTTTTTACCTTATACTTTACGATGAGGTCTGATGAATGATTACAGGCACAGGTTTTTTTGTGCCATTAGATATTCACAGTTTGCTTTCATATTTCAAAGACAACTCATCATCCAAAATTTAAATACCTAGTCAGTTATGCTAAGAAAAAAAACAAAGCTACCCACATAGCCAAGCAATGCAGAGGAGAAACTGATTTATCAGCTATTTTGTTTCATCTTTGTTTTGTTCTTCGTTTTGTGTTGGCCAAGGAGAGATAGTGACAGTCTAACCAATACAAGATGTCTTCCTCAAATAACCTAGTTCTTCTTCTTCTTCTTCTTCTTCTTCTTCTTCTCCTTCTCCTTCTCCTTCTCCTTCTTCTTCTCCTAGCGGGCTCCTCACTGGGCGTAGAGCCCAATGCAGGGCTTGAACTCACAACCCTTGAGATCAAGACCTGAGCTGAGATCAAGAGTTGGACACTTAATGGACTGAGTCACCCAGGCATCCCTCAAATAACCTAGTTAAAAAAAAAAAAAACTGTTTCGGGGTGCCTGGCTGGCTCAGTCAGTAGAGATTTGGGTGTAGAGATCACTTAAATTAACAAAACTTTAAAAAAAACTGTTTAAAAACAAACAAGGGGCGCCTGGGTGGCTCAGTCATTAAGCGTCTGCCTTCGCTCAGGTCATGATCCCAGGATCCTGGGATCGAACCCCACATCAGGCTCCCTGCTCAGCGGGAAGCCTGCTTCTCCCTCTCCCACTCTCCCTGCTTATGTTCCTTCTCTCGCTGTGTCTCTGTCTGTCAAATAAATAAAAATCTTTTAAAAAACAAACAACAACCAATGGCAAAAATACAAAATTCATATAAAATCACATTGCATATCAACTTGAAGACACTCTTGTAATAGAAAAGCTTTTTGTGGTACTGAAAAAATGAACTTTTTTTTTTTTTTTTGGTAGTTCTGTGGTAACTTTGCTCTTGAGTCTATCTTCCTTAGCACATCTGAGTATGGTAGTGTGAATATAAGATTCTAAGTTTAATTGGTCCCTGCTACACATCAGTTTGTGCTTTACAAGTTTGATATGCTGAATGCAGGAAACCTTCCAAAATAAATACATGGAAATAATTTTTTTATCCCACCTGTATCAGTGACTCAGTTTTCTTATTCTGCCCAGATACAAGTGAGGCAATCTACCAAAGAACTTTTAAAAGTAAATTAATAATGGGAATAATAGTTGCCCTGTTCTCATTGTCTTCCAAAAATGGTAACTGGATTACTGGTAGGCAGGCAACTACTGCACATCTCTGGGGTCAAGTTGGGCTGCCCTGATGAGGAAAGCCCCAAGGTAAGTATGGAGATGAGATAGATATTTGATATAATAGGGATTTTAGGGATGAGAGTCTCTTAGGCATCCTCTTGCCCACTCTGCTAACACTACAGTGCAGGATTAAGTATTTGTGCTTGACCTGCTGGAGTTATTGTAAAACCTACTGAGACCCTAGAACTCCAGTTTTATTTGTAAGTAAGTTTATGTGAAGACAGGTAACCTAGGTAAGTGCTGCTGCTTGATTCCAAACTGGACACATCTCTTTTTGTAATATCATGTCCTTTTGTGTACCATAAAATCACTGCAGCAAGTAGCCTGCCAAACTGAACTCTGAATCATACAGTTTTTTCCAAATTCATGTGCATTTTACTTACCCTTTTTGTCTTGAAAGCAAAATTTTTATTACGAATGTACTTCTGTATAACAGATTCTAATAAATTATTTCTCTTTAGCATACAAACGGCTAGATGGTTCAACTGAATGCTGTAACAATCACAGCCTCACAGATGTGTGCTTTTCCTACAGAAATAACTTTAATAAGCGTTTGGTGAGTTGTCCCTGAAGCAGTCTTGCTTGTCTGATTTAATTTTTACAAAATAATCATATAGAACTAAAATGGAATCTATGAAAACTTTTCCCTTTAGCTTTGTGGCATTTTATTAAAATTTCTACATGTCACTTGTCACATTTCATCTGAGAATCTTTAACAATTTATAGGTGTAATATCTTATTTGGCCAAAGTGGAATACTTGAGTCTAATTTATAATAGGTGCACATAAATGGCATTTCTTCTATGTGAATTTTGTTCTTTATATGCTCTGTGACATGCAAGATATTAAAGAGCTGTGACTTCTGGTTTTCTTGTTAGTAAATTATTTTTAGTATTGACTAATTAATATTTTGTTCATAGCACACATGCTTACCTGCCCGGAAAGCAGTTGAAGCCACGCAAGTTTGTAGAACTAATAAAGATTGTAAAAAAAGTTCAAGTTCAAGTTTCTGTATAATACCTTCTTTGGAAACTCATACTCGCTTAATAAAAGTGAAACATCCACCTCAAATTGATATGTTGTATGTAGGCCATCCACTGCACCTTCACTACACAGGTAAGTATTCATTGTGGTCGACCCTCAGAAAATCATTAAGATGGCATATATTCTTCATGGTAGAAACTCAGGACAAATCCTGTGTTAATTTTATTTATTATAAATGTGACTTTTCAAAGTCTTATTGACTTGTTCTTAAGTGTTATATGAAATTTGCCATTAGGAAAATAATCTGACTTTATGAAGCGAGATGGAGCTGAATCCCATGTCTGCCTACGGAGAGTGATATATTTTCTTTTCACCACCATTTATGCCCAAGTCACATAGATGATCTCTCAGATGTTCTCTGAGAATTTATTAAATCTGTCCAAGCTCCCAAAACCAAGAGTATGTATGGCAAGAGCAACATACCCCAGATAATGCCAGGAGTCATCATGCTAGGACCATAATTTGTGTATAACACAAAACTTTCATATGAACATAATTTTCAAAACGGGGCCAGCATAATTGTTTTAACAGTGGCTACATGATTGGACTAAATGGATAGCTTCTCCATATGGCCGAAGATCATATGGTCCAACTCATTTTGTTGTACAAGAATTTTTTAAGTTCCTTTTTTTATAACAGTTGTATTGAAATATAATTCACATACCATATATTTGACCCTTTTAAAGTGTACAATTAAAGAGTTTTTAATGTATTCAGAGTTGTGCAACTATCACCACAATCTAGTTCTAGAATATTTTCATCACCCCCAAAAAGAAACCCCATATCCATTAAGTTCTCATTTCTCCCCAACCCCACCACCACCACCTCTTGGCAACCACTAACCTACTTACTCTTTCTATAAGTTTGCCTGTCCTGCACATTTCATATACGTAGAATATTTTGTGACTGCCTACTTTCACTTAGCATAATGTCTTTAAGTTTCATCCATGTTGTAGCATGTGTCAGTATGTCCTTTTTTGTAGCCAAATATTCCATTCTTTGGGCATACCATGTTTTTATTTATTCATCAGCTGATGAACATGTAGATTTTATGTTACTTTTTAAAAGGTTCTCCCATTGCTTCATAGTCATATCCTGAGATACAACCTGGGTCATTCATATTTATTAATAGTTAGAATGAATGTGATCTTAAGGTTATACCTTTTTGAAGGATAAGGACTCTTGATAAATTCTGGCATGGTTTTTAAGTCAGTCTCTGTATTTGGTAGTCATACTTGGTATATAGTCAGTTTTGTCTCATTCTTGCCTCCAAATATAAGTACACACTGGGACATGAATTTCTGTATTCCACTATATTTATTAGGTGTTCTAGAATAGTTGTTTTTATATGTGGGGCATATAGGCTGCCTGCATATGTTTGGGAAAGGCTTTCTTATCCAACTTAATAGGGTAGCCTAATTTTTGGCCATATGGAAAAATGTTTACATGTTGTTGCTTATCTGTATGAACAATATTCATTATTCCCTGTTTTTCCTTTTTAGTGAGCATCACCAGTTTTATCCCACGTTTCAACTTTCTAAGCATAGATCTGCCTGTGGTTGTGGAGACATTTGTCAAGTATCCTTTCTGGTGTGAAGAATGTTTTTAAAAGTGTTACTTGGAACGTGATCGGGCTTACCTTGAATAGAGCATACATAGACCTCACAAGTATCAGTTGATTGCTAACAACTAAAAAGGAGACTTTAAAGTTGAAAAAGATCAGATTGTACTTAGGAGGGAAGAATTCACGGGAGAGAGATCCATCGGGGAAGGAGAAAAGTTAAGATATGGAAGGAAGGGAGCCCAGACTATAAATTGAGAGTTGAATTTACAGATCTAAGACCCTGTAGTAAGTTTATAAAGAATGAGAACTTCAGTTACTACCAGTGATGAATTCTGCCCCTTCTGAACCTGTTAACTCTGGCTGAATGGAGGAATGAGTAAGGGAGATCGAACTGGTTTCCACTATTAGCAATTCAGAGGACAAAATCTTGTGTTCTTTAGCATATTCTGTTTGAATATAAAACTTGATTTTTTAAAATTCATCATTATGAAGAATCTGAACAAACCGAGCAGTTTGTAAGGGTTATTTTTGTGACTTTTTTTTACTTTCTAGATTTTAAGTTTATTTCTAAGCATGGATCTTTTTCATTTTTTTTAAATTCCAGTATAGTTAACATTACAGCGTTATATCAGTTTCAGGTGCACAATACATATTTTTGTTGCTTTTAAATCATTTTCATTTCCTTAATAATTTACAAAAAAATTAAAGTGAAAAACAAATAGGCAGTTACTGAAAAATATGTACAATCAAGATTGTACCTTGTAGATTACAGCTTTGTCTCAGAGATTTATGATAGACATAAGCTTATAGATGATAATAATATAGAGTTATGTTATATTTATACTACAACCTTATAGATAATAGTAAAATAGAGTTGAAGAGGCCAAAATCTTTGTTTCCTAAGATAAGTTAATACTTTTTAAGGATCAAAAAGTAATTGTCCCTTATTTCTAATTGCTTCCACATTCCTTTCCCTCCTTGTGTCATTAAAGGATTACGAAGACTCAGTCTTCCTCTTGAGTTTGTTACAGATTGCCTTAGTTTACAAATGGTTGGCCTTTATTTTTCTAGTCAAGGTTTTTGAGCTTTGAAATAATATAAATAATTTGTTTGAATTGTAGGGATCTGGGGTGCCTGGTTGGCTCAGTCAGTTGAGTGGCCAGCTCTTGGTTTTGGCTCAGGTCATGGTCTCAGGGTTGTGGGATCGAGCCCCTCATGGGGCTCCTTGCTCAGCAGGAAGTCAGCTTCAGGATTCTCTCTCTCTCTCTCTCTCTCTCTCTCTCTCCCTCCCTCCCCCCCCCTCCCCTCCGCTCACCCACACTCACTCGCTCACTCTCTCTAAAATAAATAAATAAGTCTTTTTATAAATAAATAAATACCAGGATCGAAGAAAGAGTATCCTGTACTAGAAGGCAGAAATTTAAAAAAAGGAGGGAAGTCAACTATAATCTCAAATGCAGTCTTAGTAAAATATCTTCTTCTGACTACTAGATACGTGGTTTCCACTCAGATTTCACGTCAGCTCCTTAACCGATTTTAACCAGGTACCTGATTTCCCTCTCAGGAGCTCTGGCTATTGTTAATGCAGTGCCCTGCTTTGCTTTGGATGGTCAGTGGATTTTAAACTCTTTTCTAGATGCTACCCTTACCTCAGTGATTGGAGACAATGATATCAAAGATCTGATAGGATTTTTCATCTTGCTTGGTGGTAGTGTACTTTTGGCTGCCAACGTGACCCTGGGACTGTGGATGGTTACAGCACGGTAATATTTGCACTCATCTTGCAGAATGATACTTCGTATGAAATAGAAAGCATTTCCTTAAAATTACATTTTAACCAACAACTTTAAGCTCCTCCTATATCAGAATATCCAAACTCTGGGATAGGGGATAAACAGAAGAAATGAAAGGCACAGTCCCTGACTACACCCTACTTTTAAAGACTGAACTTAACAAACTTCAGATGCTGGTGGAACAATTTCTAAACAAGTGAAAATTCATGTTAAACCATTTTGTGTGACTACATATCATATTGCAGTAGTGTAAAGGAGAACAGAATTGGGTGGAATTAATCAGGAAAAACTTTTTGAAAAAGCGTCATTAATCCAGATTTGAAGAAGACCAGACTCTGGCCAAGTGGAAGGGTGAGCATTTTCTTGGCCTATATTGCTTGTCCTTTTTCTTGTTTTGAAAAGTATTTTAAGATTTATTGGTATATTATTTTGTACTCTGACAACTGAGGTCTGATTACAGTTAATAAAATTCTATAAAAGAATCTGCTGACATGAAAGGGAAAATCTTTGTCAAATGATACCAAATAAGTGAACAAAGTGGGAAGTAGGGCATACAATGACACATGCTTTGCCCCACAAGAGTTGCCTCTTGATAATGTGTCCCCATACCCTCATAAAGCAGCACTAGCCTTGACATTCAGAGTGAGCTACAAGAAATATCTTCCGCTTGCAGCATGTGAGCTGAGGAAGTTAAAGTTGAGCATCAGAACTGAGCCTGGTCTTCTAACAGATCACAAGACAGATCTGCTGCAATCCTGGTTACCGTTCTCTACAAAGCTTTGAAGCTCGGAACCCTTCCAGGGTAGACATTTTCTCTTGTGCTGCTGGGGTTATCTGGGGCCTAGGTCCTGGGTTCCTGTCCTCAAGGAGCAACTACCTTAAGCTCTCAACCATACTGTGTCCTCACCAGCAGCTTCCATGTTTCTCTGTATTGAGTAATTAAACACCTAGTCCTTGCTTTCCATCTTTCCCCTAAGCTACCTCTATGGGTCCACGGAAGACTTGGTAAAACACTGAGAATGGCTACACATGAGTACAGATGTGGATTTGCCAGAGCCTGGGAACTGACTCTTGAGCCCAAAAAAGCCCTGAGTAGTTCAAGGTCTTTTGGACTGGAGATGGAGCCCTGGAAGATCCAGGAAGTCAACAGGCCACTGTGAAGCTCTTGGTCTTCTAAGTATCCAAGTGTGCTGTTCTTTGATGAAAAATATGTGTTTCCTTCATACACTCAAAAACATTAATAACCGTGTACCCAACTTTTTCACTAAGTGAGGCATTCTGTGGGGTTCACCTTTTTCTGATCGTTGAGCTGCTCTTCAGGCAATAAAGGTTTTTAATCATTTTTAAGAAACTCTTTAGACTGTATTGCAAGTTTGCCTGCCTTCTTAAATAGAAATTATTTATTGAGTATAATGTTAAGATTTTATTAATGACTTGAGGTCATCCGTTATTACCACTACTAAAACCATGCAAGTTACTCGTTTATCCCAGAAAAAAGGTGGTTGTTATATTCTTAAGTAGATAGTCATTCAGGATCAAAGTCTGTTAGCAGAGAGCTCAGACCTGTTCAGACAGTAGAGCTTGGGGAATGCCATGAAAGACTTGCATAATTAATTCGATTACATGAACTATGCAGTTTACTAATGAACATGTTGTATATGTGCAGATCAGTTTTTTAAAACCGAGAAAAAAATTTTAATAGAGGAAACCCTACCCATTAACTTCTTTTTCTGGGTGGAAAAAAAAAAAAAAAAACAACCGAACACCTCATTTTCTTGTAGCATTTGAACATCTTGGTCTCTCCATAGGGTCAGGATTTGAGAATAACTCTTATAAAGATAATGAGCAGATCAGTCACATTTTTATAGAAATGGTCTCATCGTGTAAGAAAGGTAATGTTCCTGTTGTCTCTTCAGCTTGACTGTGGGTACTTCTAGAGCAAGGACCGTGCCATACTCATCTTTGCATCCCTGGCACAGTGCATGAGACATCATAAATACTTAATAAACGTGGTTGAATGGATGATGAATACTGTTATTTATGGATTAGGAAAGCATGTTTCTATTTAAGTAAACTATGAATAGTATTATTGAATATTTACTGTAAATATATGTTAACAAAAAAATAACTTGGAAGGCCTTTGTGTCCCTAGTATATTATCATCTATATGAAAATCCATTTTCATTACTGTAGAGCAATTAGAAAAATGAATTACTTTGAGGATTTGAAGAAAATGTGCTTTCTGTGTTGTCACAGTGTTCAACAGTACAACTTTATTTTCAGTGTTCCTACTCTACATTGTTTACATTTTCAAAGGTTTTTTTAAATCACCTAGACTGTGTAAAGAACGTATATATTCTTTTCATCTCAGTTTGAAAAGACATGCGGTTAAACTTGACCTTTTGATAATCACTCTTACAGGGTCATTGTCATCTATTCTAACAGCAAGTCTTAAACAAGCAGTTCATGGATACATGGCTGTCAGTCTTCAGTTTGTCCTGTAGTATTTATTGAATGTCCACATACTAATTAATAGTGCACAGGTCTTTTTTTCTTCAGATCTTTCGACTGTGCTGTAATTCATTCTTAGTATTCAATTTGAAGCTACCATAGTTGCTGGCATTTGATGTTTAGCAATAAAAGAATAATTGTGTACCAGCACTCTATGTTTTATCATACCTATGTGTTGTCTTTCTTTAAAAAACTGTATTCTTTTCTATCAAAATTGTTCCCTTTACATACAATATGATCTTTGTTGTTTTTAAATTCTTCTTTCTAAAAGCAACCTTCAGTTTTCACTCAGTCCTTATATGAAATTTGTTACAGGCCACAGAAAGAAGTCTTTTTTTTTTTAAGATTGTATTTATTTTTTGAGAGAGAGCGAGATAGCGAGAGAGAGCACAAGCAGTGGGGAGAGGGAGAAGCAGGCTTCCCACTGAGCAGGGAGCCTGATGTGGGGCTCAATCCCAGGACCCTGGGATGATGACCTGAGCCGAAGGCAGATGCTTAACTGACTGAGCCACCCAGGTGCCCTGAAAGAAGTCTTTTTTAAATAAGATACCTGTGCTCTCACTACTGTTTTGGAAATGGCCTGTTTATGGATGAAGAAAGAGGACTATCACGTTTCCTTTTAGTAGTGCCTGACAGAGGTCTTCTCTAAGTTAGTCTATTTCTTAGGAGTTCATGGAAAAGTATTTCAACTCTGACATTTGGTTCGTCTTGACCTTTTGCTCTAGCACTTCCTCGTCCACAGAGCCAGCCTCAATCTCTCTCCCTCCCTCTCTTTCTCTCTCATCCCCTCCCACTCTCTTTCTCGCTCTACTCCCCCCCCACACACACACGGGCACATATTCTCCTTCTAGATTACTTAAAGGCCAGATAAAATAGGCTGGAAATTTAGCCCAAATCCTGATTTGCAAGCATCATTCTACTCCTCCTTTTTGCCTCCAATCTCATCCTACTACAAAGAGCCACAGGACTAGATGACTGATTACCTAAACCACTTTTTTTTTAGCAGCTTGAGGTAGAATTAAATACCGTAAAATTCACCTGTTTAATATGTACAATTCACTGTAAACTATTTTTCTTTTAATGACTACTCAAACAGTAGTATATATAGGCTTTAGTATAATCTAATCTTTTAAGCAAATGAACGTGATAAAAGACTGGGAAGAAAGAAAATGTTTCATTTATTTCACAGCTTTTAACTCTGAAGTGGTTTTCAGTACTGGAATAGAGTTGAATAACAAATCATTTTTAAGGTTAAGCATCTAGAGGGGTGCCTAGCTGGCTCAGTCAGTAGAGCATGCAGCAGTTGATCTCAGGGTTGACTTCAAATCCCATGTTGGGTGTAGAGATTACTTAAAAATAAAATCTTGAAAAAACAAAAAACAAAGGTAAAGCATGTGAGAGCACCTTGGGTGGCTCAGTCAGTTAAGCACCCGACTCTTGATGCCAACTCAGGTCATGGCTCAGGGTTGTGAGATGGAGCCCCATGTGGGGCTCTGCACTGGGTGTGGTGCTTGCTTAAGATTCTCTCTCTTTCCCTCTCCCTCTGCACCTCCCCCCTCTAAAAAAAAAGATAAAGCATGTAGATATTTTTTCTTTGAGACAATACACCTTTTTTTTTTTAAGATTTTTTATTTATCTATTCGACAGAGATAGAGACAGCCAGCGAGAGAGGGAACACAAGCAGGGGGAGTGGGAGAGGAAGAAGCAGGCTCATAGCGGAGGAGCCTGATGTGGGGCTCGATCCCAGAACGCCGGGATCACTCCCTGAGCCGAAGGCAGACGCTCAACCGCTGTGCCACCCAGGTGCCCCGAGACAATTCACCTTTTTAATCAGTGTATTTGCAAGCTACTCTGGCTGTTTTGGCCATACTAATTTGAATAATCCATTATATATTTTATCAGACTGTGGCAAATGAATTCAATGAAAGGAAAGTCTCTGTTTCAAAACCTAATGCCACAAGAGGTTATACTCAGGGTGGAGGTAGGAAAAAAATGGCTAAAGGAAGCTGCAATTCTAATTACCAAGCAGGTTATATTGTCTAATTTCCCCTTGAAGAGAGATTAAAACATCCTTATATCTTAATTTAGCTAAAGATTGATGGATATTCAATAACTGTCCCTTCTTATTAACTGAACATTTCTCAAATTTTTCTACTGATATGCTCCTGACACCTTAGGGGAGGGAAAAACACAGAAAGATCTAAGAATATAACCCTGTAATTGGCTGTCTATCCTACAAAATTGAAGTCTTGCTTTGTCTTAAATTTATGTAAATTTTGCATTCAGTCGAGTATCAGAAAGCCAGTTCTCTTAAAGATATGAAACTCTAAACTGTGGAAGAATTAGATACTAAGAGTATTAATATTTTTTTCATGTCGAAAACACAGTGGTAAAATTAGTTTATAACAGCTGGTCTGTAGACTAGTGACAGTCTATGATGGTGTTTTTGTCTGTTTCTAGTGAAATGAGAAAACTATGTTATATCTAATTACAAAATAAGGAAAACGTATTTGTGTTGTCATAAGGTGCCTGCTGCCCTTTATCAAGGAGCTCTCCTTTATTTGGATTATGGAAACACATACTTAAATTCACTTAGCACTTCTAGATTGCTCTGCAGAATGTCTCTCTGTCTGATACTCATCAGCAAGGCATGAGGGTTCCATGTTTCCCCATGCCCTTACCTCCACCTGAATTGTCTGACTTTCATGTTCTCACAAATGCGTTGGGTGCAAAATGGCATTTCCTTTTAATTTGCATTTCTCAGATTAATAAAGTTGCACATCCATATGCTTGTTTAGCCACTTAGATTTTTCATTTTGCTAATTGCTTATTGATATCTTTCCTGGGTTGTCCATTGACTTTACTAAATTTTTCTTATTGGTCCATAGGAATTTTTTGTATATTCTAGATTAGGAGTCAACAGACTGCAGCCTGCAAGCCAAATCTTGCTCACCACCTAGTTTTGTAAATAAGGTGTTTTTTTAGAACATTCACGGGCGCCTGGGTGGCTCAGTCGGTTGAGCCTCTGACTCTAGACTTTGACTTAGGTTGTTTTCTTGGGGTCTTGGGATCAAGTCCCTCTTCGGACTCTGCACCCAGTAGGGAGTCTGCTGGAGATTCCATCTCTCCCTCTGCCCCTCCCCCTGCTCTCTATCTCTGAAATAAATATATCAGTATTAAAAAAAAACACAGCCACATTCATTCACTTATATACTGTGTATGGCTGCTTTCATGCTACAACAGCAGAGTTGAGCAGTTTGCAACGAAGACCATATGACCCCCAAAGCCTAAAATATTTACTGTTTACAGAACAGCCCATGTTCTAGATATCAATTTCTTGTCCGTTTAGATGTTGCAAATAATTTTTCCCAGTCTGTCACCCATTTGTAAGTTTTATTTATGAGGTTTTGCTGTTGAATGAGTATCATTAGTTTGATAGAGTCAAATCCATTAATTTTTTGATTGTTTCATGAATCATTTTGATTCATTTACTGAAAAAGTGCTGTCCTGTCCCAAAGTCACAATAATATTCTACACTTTCTTCTATTTGCTTTAGAGTTGTACTTTCACAATGAGATCTTTGATTTCTAGAATATATGGTGTGAGTTAGGAAATCCAGGTTTATTTTTCTGTGTAGCATGAACTATTTTTAAAATAGATATAACAATACTTTCCTTTTTAAGATTGTTAAAGCAGTTTACATGTTCTTAATATAGTGCCTGGCATGTTTAAGATATTATTATGTACTTAAGTTATTTATTTTCATAATGCAGAATTATGACATAAGTTTGCCCTGATATCCCTGACCACACTGGTGTCACATCCTGCCTCCTTTTGATATGCCTGTTTGGCTTCCACTGCCTTCAGGCTCGCTCTGGTTGTCCAGAATGTCTTCCACGCCTTGACCCTTTTAAATATTTCTTCCTCCAATCAAAATGAACCAAAAATCATAACACCTAAGGTATTGACTAAAGATTTTGCTCATTGAAACTATTCAAAATAACCCATGTTTGTGGGTATGTGTATTGATAGTAACTTAGTTATTTAAATCTGGTCTTACGCAACTATTTTAACTCAGAAGGAGGCACTGTGATGAACCAATATGAGAGACAATTTGGGTTAGAATGGACTTTGAGGACTACATCAGACAATAGAAAACTGTCTACTCTGTGCACAGTTTGGGATATTGTATTTCAAAATAAGCTATTTTTTTACATGTTCATTTTATTTTGCATTAATTAGAAAAGAAGCTAAGCTTTCTCTTTTAATGTGTGTTCTTTTGTAGATTCTTTTATCCACATCATTTGTCCATATTTCCCTGCAGTAATCATCACCTTCTTACCACTTT
This sequence comes from Ursus arctos, assembly GCF_023065955.2. Taxonomy (NCBI): domain Eukaryota; kingdom Metazoa; phylum Chordata; class Mammalia; order Carnivora; family Ursidae; genus Ursus; species Ursus arctos. The sequence goes on from NC_079873.1 coordinate 17,460,458, forward strand.
TCATTACTCAGAACTCACATTTGTTCCAAGGGTTTGCAAACATATTTAACCATACCTTCGCTTCTTTTACAGGCCCCTGACTTTCATACTTTATTCCTAGCATTGTTTTCTTCCCCTTCATTCACTTTGTTTCCATCCTTTAATGGCTTCTAATTTTCTTTCTAGGCTGTATGTATCACCAGAAATCTACAATGGGAAGTTGTAGCACTTTGCAATTTACTGAATGTTCACTTCTCCAGTCCAGGGCACCCCCTTTTCTGTTATGGAAATAACTGGGAAAAAGAAGTTGGTAATCAGGAATTTGCTTGGAGAATATAGAACTGGAACAGAAGGAGATAGATAATGTGATTTCTTTGGCCTTTATAGAAAAACAATTTTCTTACTAAAAAAGAAATACACATTTGTTTTAGAAAACATGTTAAAGTAAATTGTAATTTATTGGAAAAAACAGCATTATATTATAGATTAACTGGTAAACTGCTTTTTAAACTTGACAATGTATTCTAAGCAATTTTCAATGTTGTTAATACTCTATTGTTATTTAAATGGATATATAATACTGCATCATTGAATATACCATAATTTTTTTCTTTTTTTCCTTTTTTTTTTTTTTAAGTAAGGTCTATGCCCACCATGGGGCTTAAACTCACAACCCTGAGATCAAGAGTCACATGTTTTACCAACTGAGCCAGCCAGGCACCCCTGAATATGGCATAATTAACCAACCCCTATTATTTCCGATTTTGCAATGTTATAAACAAAGCAGTGAGGAATATACTCATAACTAAATCTTTTTGCATATCTATGATTTTTTGGATAATTCTAGAAACACTTAAGATAATCTTAAAAATTACTATCTGGAAATGTGAACGTTTTATATATACATATTGCCTTGTTGCATTTACATTTTTTCCTCTTAATTTGATATGCAAAAATAGCATCTCATTTTAACTTGCATTTCTTTGATTAGAAAAAAGGCTGAAGATTTTAAAATGTATTTATTGGCCATTGTGTTATTTTTGTTTATTCCCATTGTTTGCCCTTTTTCATGGGAGTGATAATTGTCTTACTGCTTTTCATCATAAGCTCAGCTTGCCTTTTGATTTGTTACATGTGAATAAGTTAAAACCTCATTTAAGTATAATGCAAATGCTTATTTTTATGTTTTTATATATCATGATCTGTCAAGCTTTGCATTTTCCACCTTTGGTGAAATGTTTTCGAAGTCTTCTCAAGATTTTATAAATATTCACAAACATTTTATGATAATTTTTTGACTTCATTTTCTCAAATATTATAATCTTTAATTTACATGCAACGTATTTTGATGTGGGTGCAAAGTAGGAATATAACCTTGTGTTTTGTTATCCCCAAATGATTAGCCAGTCATCTCAAAGGAGATGCTTAGTCTTAAGAGATATTTTATGCCTTCCAGGAAGACTCATAAATTTATATCCTTTGGAGAGAATGGATATAATAAGTGAAATGATCTCTCATTTAATAAACCATTCTTATTTATATAGGAGGCAGCTATTTATTATTTACTTTTTCAATTCAGTAATATAGTGAATTGAGACTATGTCCTATACTTTAATTGACAAGAGTCCTTAAATCATCTTTTTCCCTAAGGTATTTTTAGTTTTATTGAAATAGTGTTTCTCATTCCTAAGGAATATAAATTAGCAATCTGGAGATTATCCTTAATATATATCATTATCTAAAGGTACTGTTTTCATCAACTTCTTAATTAAAATATTTTTTTTGCTTCTTAGATTTTCAAGCTTTAATTCCTCTCTCTGTGGATTATTTATTATTAGTCTTTAAAGGTTAAAAAAAATCTGTCTTTGGAATAGATGTCCTGATTTTAAAGTAAGTATCTTACCTTCATCTGTTTTAATTATATAATGATTAAGTTTGGAACACTGCATTCTTTGATTACTTATTTAAATATATGCATTTTTAGCCATAATTTAAAGTCATGAAAATAAGAGGTAATGAGGATACTATGAATTTGTATTTTATTTCTTATAAAATTTGAACAAGTGTGTTTTTTTCCCCATTTAAAATGTTTCTCTTCTGAGATCATTGTAGTTGGTTTTTAAATTTGCCAAATTTTAGAATATGACTCTTGTAAACATGATACCCTAGGAGACGGTTATGAGATTTAAAAGTTTCCATTTTTCTTGCTTATCCCTATTCTGTAGTGACTAGAAATGATACAAATATTCTTTCATTCGTTTAAGAAATACTTATTGCATACTTACTGTGTTCTTGGCACTGTTCTGGGCTCTGGGGATACAGCAATAAATAAGACAATTTTTCTCTTGTATTTTGTAAGGAAAAAAATACCACTTATTTTTAAAACAATAAATATACACTAAGCATTACTAAGTGTTGCAGGCATGGGGTGGCAAGAGATTAAGCCAAGAAGGTTAGCAGAGGCCAGGTCTTAGAAATATGTTAAGGACTTTAGCCTAATTGCAAATGGGAAGTCATTGGAAGTCTCAAGGCAAAGAGCGACATATTCAGATTTGCATTTTGGTGGATCACCTTGACTAAGGATAAAACATAGATTGGAGGGAGGCAAATCTGGAGACAAGGAAATTGGTAAGGAGACTATTTCACTAATCTTGGCAAGAGATGATGGTGATATAAAATAGAATGGTGACAGTAGAGGTTGAAAGAGAGAAGAGGACAAATCAAAAGTAGGATCCACTGTATTTGAGGGTTTCATGTGGTTTAGATTCAGGAAGGAGTCAAGAAGACTTCAGGTTTCTGGCTTGGACAATTGAATGGTGGCAGTGCCATTAACAGCTAAGGAACATCGGCAAAGGAGCAGTTCAATTTGGAACTCTTGAGTGTGACTGCCTGGGAGAACTTCAAGTGATTTGTTGGACGTACAGGTCTGGAACTCTGTAGAAATTAGTTGGAGACACCATGTATAAGCTGATTTATCCCAAATATGTAATTAAACGCATGGAAGTAGATAGTTTAGGGAGAGAAGGAAAGGAAAAGGAAAGAGAAGGTGTGCTAGGATAGAGCACTCAGGAACACCAGCATTTAGGTAAAAAGGGTACAAGGAAAAGGAAAAATGAACTTTAGAAAATTAGGAAGAAAGCCACAAGTGAGAGTTTGGTATTAGAGAAACAAATGGAAGAGATTGTAGCATGAAGATGTCAATAATGTGAGATGTTACTGAGAGAGTCTGCCAAATGTCCATTTAACAGTTCATAGGTGATCTTGAGAGAGGAGCCCCAGTGCAGCACGGAAAGCTGAGCCAGGTTGTAGTGGATGGAGGGGTAAGGGGTGGGGGTGCAGGGAGAGACTGCAAATGCAGAAAACGCACCTAAGAAGTTCCATTTTTGGGGGGTGCCTGGGTAGTTCAGTCGGTTGGGCATCCGACTCTTGATTTTGGCCGAGGTCATGATATTGGCATCATGGGATGGAACCCTGGGCACTGTGCAGAGTCTACTTGAGATTCTCTCTCCCTCTCCCTCTGCCCCTCTCCCTGCTCATACTTGATCGCTCTCGCTCTCTCTCAAATGAATAAATAAATCAAATCTTACAAAACAAAGTTCTATTTGGAAGGGATGGGGAGAAATGGGACTTGGTGAAGGATATATGGGAAAGCGTCAGTATTGTTGTTGTCATTGTTTTAGCAATAGGAAAATCATGGGCATGTTTTTGGTGCTAATGGGGAGAACTTAAGAAAAAGAAAGTAGATCATCAAGGGAGGAGATGGACTCTAGAGCACAAGTAGAGCAAGAACCTTCAGCAAAAGAGATGCCCTAAGAGGGGGAAAGAGGAAACATGGATGCAAATACACTTATCTGGAATCCTAAGTGTCTAGAACAGTTCTTGGCACAGAGTAGGCACTCTAGGACTCCTTGTTGAGTAAGATGGAGTTCTCATACAGCTGCAAGGAGCAGTTTAGCCAACTCCCCCTTCTAGATAAGACATACTGGCAGACGCACTTGAAGAACAGGTACAGAGTGCTCACCTCTGGGATAATAGCATTGAATTTCCTGATTTTGAGAATGTTCTGTGTTTACCTAAGTTCTCGGGAAACACAGGGCTGAAATATAGAAGTTGCGAGTCCAGAATAAGACACTATGGCGTAAAAATTATTTTGAGCTGAAGACATTTGAGTTCCTAAAATGCCTTATCTGCCTAAAAGCAGAGCTTCCCAAAGGAACTCAATTGTCATAAATCTCCTACCCAGGAGCACTTCTAGTCTAACAGGCATTGACACAAAACTATCCTATGTCCCACCAGTTCTTCTGGGGCCCATTTATCTTTCCAAAAAGTCATTTGTTTTTTCATAAATACCCTTTCTCCCCTCCTTCTAGGAAGTTAATTTATTCTCCTGGAAGTGACCCTCTACTCCTACCCATCCCCTGTTAGATGGCAGATAAGCCCCAAAGTCTAACCGCCTTGAGTCACATTTCTTTGTGAACTCCTGTGCTGTGTGAATAAATGTTTTTTCTCTTGTTCATCTGTCTTTTGTCAGTTTACTTCGCAGACATCAAATCATTAACCTAAGAGAGTAGAGGAAAAAATTTTTTTCTCTCTGATAGACTAAAGGGGCATGATGTGTGAAACTTACTCTCACATGGTTCAGAGAGAGAGATAATAAAGCCAAAATGGTAAAATGTGGGGGTGCCTGGGTGGCTCAGTCAGTTAAGTGTCTGCCTTCTCCTCAGGTCGTGATCCCGGGGTCCTGGGATCGGCATGAGGCTCCCTGCTCTATGGGGAGGCTGCTTCTCCCTCTCCCTCTGCCTGTTGCTCCCCCTGCTTGTGCCCCCCCCCGTCAAATAAATAAATAAATTTTTTTTAATGGCAAAATGTTAACAATTGTTGAATCTCGATGAAGGGCATGAGGGAGTCATTTGTAATCTTTTTTTTTCCTTTGTATTCTTCCTGAAATTTTGTTTGAAATTGCTTCAAAATAAAATGATTTTTTTTAAAGAACCAGCTTCTGCATTTATTGAATCTCCACTTTTTAACTTTCTATTTTATTTTATTTCCAATTTCAACACTTTTTATTTCACAGCTTCCTATGAATGGCAAGCATGAGGAATTTTAAAGACAGAGCTGCTTTTTGGATCCAGGCAAATTATAGCTCTGTGTTTTAATTTCTTCTTTTTGAGAAAAATACCTTCAAAAACTTTTCTGTGTTAACTATTAACTATTAACTATGTTAATAGTCACACAGTTGGCACTCAATAAATGTTTTTCCCTACCTTTCCAGGACCAGTTCCAATCACAGTGCCCTTATGAAACCTTCCCTCATCACCTCCATGATAAAACTTATTTTGTATTGCCCCATACATTTAGCTAAGTGGCTTTTTCATACATCTTTGAATTCTCCAATAACCTTACAATCATTTTCTTTGCCTTATAGATTAGGACATTTAATGAAGTGAAATGACTTGGCTAGGATCACAGTCAGTCAGTAGAAACTCAAAGATGAGAACTCACATTCTTTTAGTTCCAAGTCTTGTGTTCTTTGTTACACCATAATTTGATATTTCTCCTCAACATTCACATTGTTATGCAACCATCACTACCATCCATCTCCAGAACTCTTCATCTTGAAAAACTGAAACTCCATACCCGTTAAGCAATAACTCCCATTCCCCCCTCCCCACAGCCCCAGAAAACCACCATTTTACTTTGTGTCTCCGTTTGACTACTCTGGATACCTCATATGAATGGAATCATAGAGTATTTGGCCTTTGGTGACTGTCTTATTTAACTTAGCCTAATGCCCTCAAGGTTTATCCATTTTATACCATGTGTTCTTCCCAAGTTTTATAAATATTTGTGCTTACGGCATTCACCTATGACCTCATGTGTCCTATTTCATTTCCTGGTTTATAAACTCCTTGAGGGCTGTGACTCTTTGCTTACCCTTGGTATGGCCACCCTCATAGTGCCTAGTTCATAACTGTAGTCAATGAGCTCTCTTGAAGGGTTGGCAAAGGCCACTCTAAAGTAGAAAATGATTCTCCTTTTACATGGTACATTTCAATTTCACATCTACCCTCAGCTACTGGAGACGAGATGGATGAGCATAACTGTTCTCTCTACTATGATCAGTGGAAGGCCAGACATAACATAAGTTTCTCCGGGGTTGGGAGGATGGCAGGCACATGAATTTTAGTCATGTACAGTTAGCTCCCTGCTCACTGTAAAAATCATATATGCAGTAGTCTTTAAAAAGAGGAAAAAATATTTTAGTAATACGAGTTGAGTGAGAGTTTGGTAATGTTTTTTTCCTCGCCTGAGAAAAATAAAAATGACTCAGCACATTATGGTAAGAATGAACTCTTTGGATGATTGGTCATCAATCGTTGATGTCATCTGAGAGTGCTGAAGATGCATTTGCCTTGTCATGCTGTTTGATTATTACATAGTCCTATACACATTAAAAGATAAAAAGAGGAGAAATGGAATAAGAAATATTTTGAGTCCAGGTTTTAGCTCAGCCACCTACTCGTGACTTCCAGAAGGGGAAGACTTTGCGGTCCCTTCTCACTAGCACACCCACACCCCCACGTCTGTGGAACAGCACAACATCAAGGGTCAATCTGGCTTCAGAGCCAAGCGAGAATGTGGCCTGGTCAGGAGCAGCCCCAAGAAATTTGAAGGCCTTCATCCCCTTGTCTAACAGGAGATGCTTCTGGACCACATGCCACCAGTCCCACTCCTGAAGCAGAATGTTCAAGGAGGATGTCCGAAAGGCAGAGGCCACCTGCTCTCCAGGAAGAAAGGCTATGCTTCAACCAGCTAACTCTACTTCAAGAAAGGGCACCCAGAAGAGACACAACCTGAGGGATTCACGCAAGTGTTTCTGAGCCAGGGCCTCTAGGACACTTTGGACACTGGAGGCATAAAACAATTGGATGCTACCTGAAAAGTAAAGTTGTTGAATATACTAAATGACTTCTCTCTGGGTGCCTGCAAAAACACCAGTAGCACATTTTTCAAACATGCAAGCTCTGTGGAGATGAGGCAACACATGGGATCTCAAAGGATCTTCCTTACTAAAGGGAAATCAAGCAGGCTTTCATTTCAGCAACCTGCTTATAACCTTAATCTACTTGTCATTGTTTTATGTAGTATTAAATATTTCTCATACTGAATTGGGTTTCTTAAATCTCATTTTTTATTTTCCAATCAAAATGGGAAATACAGGGGCGCCTGGGTGGCTCAGTCCGTTAAGCGTCTGCCTTTGGCTGAGGCCATGATCCCAGGGTTCTGGGATCAAGCCCCCATCGGACTCCCTGCTTAGCAGGGAGCCTGCTTCTCCCTCTCCCTCTGCCCCTACCCCACCCAACTCATGTTCTCTCACACTCTGCTCTCTCTCTCAAATAAATAAATAAATAATCTTAAAAAAAAAAAAAAAAAAGATCTGCCAAGAAATCAGCCAGAAAGAAGAACCCAGCTAGAAAGTTTGAGGTCAAAATGGAAGCAGCCAAAGTCTTCAACTTTCAATTGTGTCATATAATCCATGCTTCTAATTGTGTCCTGCTACAAGGAAAACAGATTTTTATTGAACTTATGCAAATATATATTGCCATAAAAATACAAGAACACTCGAGGTGCCTGGCTGGCTCAGCTGGTGGAGCGCGAGACTCCTGATCTCAGGGTTGTGAGTTCAAGCCCCACGCTGGGTGTAGAAATTACTTAAAAATAAAATCTTTTTAAAAAGTTAAAAATCTTTAAAAAAAATAAGAACACTCACTGACAGTTTCTGAATTCTGGGGGGATCAGGTAGGGACAAAAGATAAACGTTTCAATTTTGTTCACAAAGTTATATTTTATCAAATTGCTGTAAATCAATAAGCTTAAGAGTTGTTGTTTTTTTAATTTGGAAAATCAAAGCATTTTTTAAAGAGTCAGCAACATTCTAAACAAAGTCCTAATAATTACAGTTACCCTCCTCAGTTCATGTAGTTCCTCCATGTTATTACTTTTTGTTCTGCTTAAATCCAGTTTTCCCCCTAGTTTTAGAAATTCTTACTCAGTTCAGTTTTAGGATCTTAAGGTTATCAGAAACCTATACTCAGAGGTTTTCTACGAGTATCTTTGAATATAAAACACATTTGCAACAGCATCAGAGTAAGACAGTAACTGTAAATGAACATTTCAAGTTAACATACCAGGACATCTCATTTCTAGGAGTTTCCTCTATTTTTAGAATACTTGTCTTAATAATACAGCTATACAAATTTAATCTAAGACAGTTTAGTACCACTTATTTGACAATGCTTCTCATGTCATTTAACATAGCAAACAAGCCTATGTAGTTTAATGTCTCACAAAATCTTTGAAATGTTCCATGGGCCCTTGGTAACACCTCAGATTGTGGCCAAAAGACTTTATTTTAGAATTTGATTTTGTGGGGCACCTGGGTGGCTCAGTCGGTTCGGCATCTGCCTTGGGCTCAGGTCACGATCTCAAGGTCCTGGGATCAAGTCCTGAATCAGGCTCCCTGCTCAGCAGGGAGTCTGCTTCTCCCTCTCCCTCTGCCTCTCCCTGCCTCTCGTGTGTTCTCTCTCTCTCTCTCTAATAAATAAAATCTTAAAAAAAAGAATTTGATTTTGGGAAGTATGTTAAAAAATATTAAAAGATTTGAACATGTGATTAAATAGAATCATAAATTGTTATGAAATGATATTTATCCATTTAACCAAAGTAACAATAAAAGATATTAAAGGCAAATACAGAAGGTTACATAGTGGTGAGCAAAATTTCGCTTTTTTAATATTAAGACTCAGTTTTTGTTTTTATTATTGTTTTGACTCAGTTTTTTTTTTCAAGTAATCAAAAACCTGAAAAACAGGAAATTATTTTGGCAAAACATAGAATCCTTGTTTTTTAGGCAGAAAACATTTATGTATGTATATATGTATGTATGTATTTCACAGAGAGTGAGAGAAAGCACAAGCAGGGAGAGCAGCTGATGGAGAGGGAGAACCAGGCTCCCACTGAGCAGGGAGTTCAAAGTGCGACTCAATCCCAGAACCCTGAGATGGTATCCTGAGCCGAAGGCAGATGCCTAACTGACTGAGCCACCCAGACACCCATAGGCAGATAACATTAAAGGTAAAGAAAAACTTTTGTTTACAATTTCTTATTAAGAGCAGACCAATAGTTTAAGAAACCTTTGTCCTTTAATAAAGGGAAAACACAATTTTCATTTTTTTGGTATTAAAATTCATTTACTTACTTAAATTTATCTTAACCTTAGCCAGTATTGACCACACATAAATTCCTTTCAAAAAATTCCTTTTGTATAAACCTTCTACAACTTTTTTTACATTCGCATTTTGTCCTCAGTTTCCCCACTTTAAATAACCAGACTCATTTTAGGACAAAATCATTTTCTTTGCCTCAACTCAACAAAAATGTATTTCTATTCCTTATACTACTTACTTTTTTTTATCATAATAATATTTTTTATTATATTATGTTAGTCACCATAGAGTACATCCCTGGTTTTTGATATAAAGTTCGATGATTCATTAGTTGCGTATAACACCCAGTGCACCATGCAATACGTGCCCTCCTTACTACCCATCACCAGCCTATCCCAATCCCCCACCCTGCTCCCCCCTGAAGCCCTCAGTATGTTTCTCAGAGTCCACAGTCTCTCATGCTTCATTCCCCCTTCTGATTACCCCCCCCTTTCTTTATCCCTTTCTTCTCCTACCGATGTTCCTAGTTCTTATGTTCCATAGATGAGAGAGATCATATGATAATTGTCTTTCTCTGCTTGACTTATTTCACTTAGCATTATCTCCTCCAGTGCCATCCATGTTGCAGCAAATGTTGAGAAACTATTCTTTTTGATAGCTGAGTAATATTCCATTGAATATATGGACCACATCTTCTTAATCCAGTCATCTGTTGAAGGGCATCTCGGTTCCTTCCACGATTTAGCTATTGTGGACAAAGCTCCTATGAACATTGGGGTGCATATGGACCTTCTCCTCACTACGTCTGTATCTTTGGGGTAAATACCCAGTAGTACAATTGCTGGATCATAGAGTAACTCAATTTTAACTTTTTAAGGGACCTCCACACTGTTTTCCAGAGTGGCTGTACCAACTTGCATTCCCACCAACAATGTAGGAGGGATCCCCTTTCTCCACATCCTCTCCAACAATTGTTGTTTCTTGCCTTGTCAATTTTTGCCATTCTAACTAGCGTAAGGTGGTATCTCAGTGTGGTTTTGATTTGAATTTCCCTGATGGCTAATGATTTTGAACATTTTTTCATGTGTCTGTTAGCCATTTGTATGTCTTCATTGGAAAAGTGCCTATTCATATTTTCTGCCCATTTTATGATTTGTTTATTTGTTTCTTGTGTATTGAGTTTGAGAAGTTCTTTGTAGATCTTGGATACCAGTCTTTTTTCTGTAGTGTCATTTGCAACTATCTTCTCCCATTCCATGGGCTGCCTCTTAGTTTTTTGGACTGTTTCCTTGGCTGTGCAGAAGCTTTTTACCTTGATGAAGTCCCACAAGTTCATTTTATCTTTTGTTTCTCTTGCCTTTGGAGATGTGTCATGAAAAAGGTTGTTGTGACCGATGTCGTAGAGGTTGCTACCTATGCTCTCCTCTAGGATTTTGATGGATTCCTGTCTCACATCGAGATCTTTCATCCATTTGGAGTTTATCTTTGTGTATGGTGTGAGAGAGTGGTCAAGTTTCATTCTTTTGTATGTAGCTGTCCAATTTTCCCAGCACCATTTACTGAAGAGACTGTCTTTTTTCCACTGGATGTTTTTTCCTGCTTTGTCAAAGATTAGTTGCCCAAAGAGCCGAGGGTCCATTTCTGGGTTCTCTATTCTGTTCCATTGGTCTATGTATCTGTTTTTGTGCCAGTACCATGCTGTCTTTGTGATCACAGCTTTGTAGTACAACTTGAAATCCTGCATTGTGTTGCCCCCACCTTTGTTTTTCCTTTTCAACACTTCCTTGGTGATTCGTGGCCTTTTCTGGTTCCACACAAATTTAAGGGTTGTTTGTTCCAGTTCTTGAAAAATGTCATTGGTATTTTGATCAGGATAGCATTGAAAGTGTAGATTGCTCTGGGTAGCATGGACATTTTAGCTATGTTAATTCTTCCGATCCATGAGCATGGAATATTTTTCCATCTTTTTGTGTCTTCTTCAATGTCTTTCAGGAGTGATTTATAGTTTCTAGAATATAGATCCTTTATGTCTCTGGTTAAGCTAATTCCAAGATAACGTATGATTTTCGGTGCTCTTGTAAATGGGATGGATTCCCTAATTTCTCTTTCTTCAGTCTCATTATTCATGTATAGAAATGCAACTGATTTCTGAGCATTGATTTTGTATCCCGCCACATTACTGAATTGCTCTATAACTTCTAATAGTTTGGGCGTGGATTCTTTTGGGTTTTCCATATAGAGTATCATGTCATCTGCGAAGAGAGACATTTTGACTTCTTTGCCGATTTGGATACCTTTTGTCCCTTTTTGTTGTCTGATTGCTGTTGCAAGGACTTCTAGTACTATGTTGAATAATAATGGCAAGAGTGGGCATCCTTGTCGTGTTCCTGATCTTAAGGGAAAGGCTTCCAGCTTTTCCCCATTGAGAATGATATTTGCTGTAGGCTTTCCATAGATGGTTTTTATGAGATTGAGGAATGTACCCTCTATCCCTACACTCTGAAGGGTTTTAATCAGGAAAGGATGCTGTATTTTGTCAAATGCTTTTTCTGCATCTATTGAGAGGATCATATGATTTTTGGCTTTTTTCTTGTTGATATGATCTATCACACTGATAGATTTGCAAATGTTGAACGACCCTTGCATACCAGGGATGAATCCCACTTGGTCATGATGGATAATCCTGTTAATGTACTGTTGGATTCTATTAGCCAGGATCTTGTTGAGAATTTTGGCGTCCATATTCATTAGGGAAATCGGTCTGTAATTCTCCTTTTTGATGGGGTCTTTGCCTGGTTTGGGGATCAAGGTAATATTGGCCTCATAAAATGAGTTTGGTAGTTTTCCTTCTGTTTCTATTTTCTGAAATAGCTTTAGGAGAATAGGTATTATTTCTTCTTTGAATGTTTGGTAGAATTCCCCAGGGAATCCATCAGGCCCTGGAGTTTTGTTTTTTGGAAGGTTTTTAATCACTGTTTCAATCTCTTCATAATTAATTGGTCTGTTTAAAAAATCAATTTCTTCCTGTTTCAGTCTTGGTAGTTTATGGTTTCCAGGAAAGCCTCCATCTCTCCTAGGTTGTTTAATTTATTGGCATAAAGCTGTTGATAAAATTTTCTAATGATCCTTCCTATTTCATTGGTGTTGGTTGTGACCTCTCCCTTTTCATTCATAATTTTATTAATTTGGGTCCTTTCTCTATTCTTTTGGATAAGTCTTGCCAGTGCCTTGTCAATTTTATTTATTCTTTCAAAGAACCAGCTTCTAGTTCTATTGACCTGCTCTACTGTGCTCCTGGTTTCTAATTCATTGATCTCTGCTCTAATCTTGATCACCTCCCTTCTCGTGCGTGAGTCAGGCCTGTTCTTCTGTTGCTGTTCCAGCCTCTTGAGGTGAGAATATAAAAACTGCATTTTAGATTTTTCTATTCTTTTGTGTGAGGCTTGGATGGCTATGTATTTTCCCCTTAGTACTGCTTTTGCAGTGTCCCATAGGTTTTGGACCGTTGTGTTTTCATTCTCGTTGGTCTCCATAAATTGTTTAAATTGATTTTTGATTTTCTGGTTTATCGAATCATTCTTGAGCAGGATGGTTCTTAGTCTCCAAGTGTTTGAATTTCTTCCAAATTTTTCCTTGTGATTGAGTTTCAATTTCAAAGCATTGTTTGTTTTTTTTTAACATTTTATTTATTTGACAGAGAGAGAGACATCCAGTGAGAGTGGGAACACAAGCAGTGGGAGTGGGAGAGGAAGAAGCAGGCTCCCAGCAGAAGAGCCTGACATGGGGCTCCATCCCAGAACGCCGGGATCATGCCCTGAGACAAAAGCAGACACTTAACAACCGCGCCACCCAGGCGCCCCCCAATTTCAAAGCATTGTGGTCTGAGAATATGCAGGGAATAATTTCAGTCTTTTGGTATCGGTTGAGACCTGTTTTTGACCCAGAGCATGGTCTATTCTTGAGAATGTTCCATGGGCATTAGAATACAATGAGTATTCTTTGGTTCTGGGATGTAGTGTTCTATATATATCTATGAGGTCCAACTCGTCTAGTATGGCATTCAAAGCTCTTGTTTCTTTGTTGATTTTCTGCTTAGGTGATCTATCTATTTCTGATAGTGGAGTGTTGAGGTCCCCTACTATTAATGTGTTTTTATCTATGTCTCTTTATTCTGGTTAAGAGTTGGCTTGTGTATCTTGCTGCTCCCCTGTTGAGGGCATAGATATTTATAATTGTCATATCCACTTGTTGGATACATCCTTTAAGAATAATATATTGCCCTCTGTATCTCTAACTATAGTCTTTAGTTTAAAATCCAATCTGTCTGGTATGAGAATTGCTACCCCAGCTTTCTTTTGAGGTCCATTGGCATGAAAGATGGTATTCCATCCCTTTACTTTCAGTCTGGATGTATCTTTAGGTTCAAAATGAGTCTCTTGTAGACAGCACATGGATGGGTCATGTCTTTTTATCCAATCTGCAACCCTGTGGCGCTTTATGGGAGCCTTTAGGCCATTTATATTGAGACTGATTATTGAGAGAGATGATTTTAATGATGCCATGTTGCCAGTAAAGTCTTTGTTTCTATAGATTGTGACTTTCTGTTCTGTATCACTCTTGGGGCCTTTTTACTTTTATAGAACCCCCCTTAATATCTCCTGTAGGGCTGGTTTTGTGGTTATGAAATTGGTCAGTGACTGGGGATTCTGGAAGGTCTTTATTTCTCCATCAATTCTGAATGACAGCCTTGCTGGAGAAGGGATACTTGGCTGCATGTTTTTCTCTGAAAGAGCTTTAAAAATGCACCCCCCAACCCTTTCTCTCATTCCAGGTCTGTGTAGACAGGTCTGATGTAATTCTGATGCCTTTGCCTTGGTACGTGAGAAATTTCTTTGCCCTGGCCGCTTTCAATACTGTATCCTTGGATCTAATATTTGTGAATTGCACTATGACATGACGTGGCGTAGGTTTGTCGTGGTTGAGCTTGGGAGGGGTCCTCTCTGCCTCTTGGACACGAATGTTTGTTTCCCTCACTAGATTAGGGAAGTTTTCAGCTACAATTTGTTCAAATATCTCTTCTGGACCTCTGTTTTTCTCCACCCCCTCGGGGATGCCGATGATTCTGACATTGGAACTTTTCATTGAGTCAGTAATCTCCCATAACCTACATTCTTGAGATTGGATTTTTTTGAGCCAAGTTTCTGTTTTAGATTTCTCTTCTACTAACCCATCCTCCAATTCGCCAATTCGTTCTTCTGCCTCATTCACCCTGGCCGTCAGAGCCTCTAGTTTTGACTGCATTTGATTCATAGTATTTTTAATTTCTTCCAGATTAACTCTCATTTCCGCCCTTAAAGATTCTGTAGTCTGCTTAATATTTTCGTTAATATTTTTTTCAAGTCTACACATCATGTTGACCATTGTTACTCTGAATTCCATTCCTGATAATTTGGTTATATCCATATCCATTAGTTCTGTGGGAGAGGCCACAGACTCATTGTCTTTTCTTTGTTGGGGGGGGGATTTCTCTTTCTCGTCATTCTATTGAGGAGAGGTTGCGGGGTTGTCCAGAGCCCAAATTATTGACTGGGACCCAAGCCGTGCGCCCTTGTTTTATAGGGATCTTAGGGATGTGGGCTTCTTGATTTTTCAGCCTGCCTTTTGGGGGAAGGGCCTGCCGCGCTGATACTCAGGCAACCCGTTTGGGTAGAGTCTCTCTGTCCCCTGCGAGGGGGGATGGGGTGGGCACACTGTGAGCTGGTATTTCCAGGCTTTCGTTCTCTGGCGGCTTTCCCTGGCGGTTTGCTGTGCCTCTTCTGAGAGTCAGAGCAGCAGTAGCCAAATCCCAGCCTCTGTCTCAGAACAGAGGGATTGCAGTCTGCTCTCCACTGAGCTCCTCTGGCCACCCTAACTCTGCTTCTGTTGGTGCTGCTAAACCCTACAACGTCCCGGTATGTGCGCCCCACAGCCGACGTCCCAGCCCTCCCTTCCAGGGCTGGCGCGTCTCTGTCCTTTGTGTTTCTAATACCGCCAGCCGCGCGTTCCCTGGCTCACGGTCTCAGTCTGTTTTCTCGCGGGTGCCGGTCCGCGAGTCCGCCCGCTCCCCCATGCAGGTGGCTACCGCTTCCGGGCACCCCAACGCGGAGGCTCCCTCCCCCTTCCGTTTATCTTCCGATATCTGTGCGCGGTTTCACGGCTCCCCGCTTCGTACCTCAATTCTCAGCGCTGGAGATGTTCATTTGTTGAGATCCAGATGCATCTTCCTGCATCTCATGCTGATTCCATGGGTGTTCAGGATGGTCTGGTACCTATCCAGCTCACTCAGGGGACCGGCTGAAAAAGGGGTCCCCTACTCCTCCGCCATCTTAACTCCCTCTATCCCTTATACTACTTCTTACCAAAAACATACACGTCTTCTTTTCCTGCATACAGAGTTTTTCCCCTTATTTCCAGTAGTCTCATTTACATTTATTAGAATTTGTAACTTTTTGAAAACTTAGTTTCTAGTAAAACTAAGTAGTAAGCAATCATAAGTCATCAGTTATACCATTATTCTTTACATTAGCAAATTAATGAATACAGTTCCTAATTTCTAGAAATGTGCTTTTCCATAGTATAATTTTTCAATAAAACATAAACAGGTTTACTACTAGACCCATATTTATCTTTAGTTTCTCTGTGATAAGATAAAAACAGATAAACTTGTGTTTAGTACTTGATGCTGTATTATTTTGTCTTATTTGGAAATGATTTAGGTATTCAATAAATTTAACTTAATTCATTATTTAACTCAGCAAAATTTTTAAAGTTTCAGGTTACCACAGATTTTGCTCATTTACACGAGCAACATGTATACTTTGAACCTAGAGATTAGGCTGGAGTGCTCCCTGTAAATCTTATAGGGAAAGGGAAGTTACAACAGGCAGGTGAAGCTGGGTGTTAAGAAGGGGAACTTATATTGGATGTGGACATTTATTTTTAAATCATAAGTCTAATTTCTGTCATTTCATTTTGTCTAGGTATAAGGCTAGCCCCTATACTAATAAGACATATGAGAGCTTTCTATTAAAAAAATATTTTTTTAATATAGCCAATTTAAAGGCTCCGTCCTGCAGCCATTGATGAGTAGGATGTATTAATAAACCAATAAGCATTAATAGTTTAACCAGAGATGCAAAGCATCCAAAGACAGGTTAGATGACGCAGCATCCATGATTCAAAAGTTTACTCCCAAATTTCGTCTGAGAAAGCAAAGGCCTTCCTTGCACATGAGGTAAGGATGGTGTAGGGAAAACTGTATCTCTGGTCCTCACAAAATCATGAGATGCCTCCAGTTACAGACCTGCTCGTCAGTGACACAGGGCAGGTGCTACTGGAATGGGACTTTCTAGCACTGACAAGCAACGAAGGTTGAGATGACAAGGGTTCCCCTGGGCTGGAACCTCTCATGACCAACTTCCCACAGCCAGACAGAGAGAGCCAGCCTCGGATCTCAGTCTATTCGACTGGTCACCCTATGCACTCGAGAAAGTGCACCCTCTGAATGGTGGAGACCAGGAAAATATTCTCACTGGTCACAAAGCCAAGCTTTTAAAAGAGGACTTCAACTAAGTCCATTTTGACCTCAAACTTTATAATTGATTAAATTCTTCTTCCCAGCTTATCTCTTAACTCAGGCAAAAGACCCTGTGGGCAAAGCATCCCCAGATGGGAAGCGAAACTACCCCTTCAAGCAATAGGGACTGCCCTGAGCCAGCAAGATGCTGCCCATGTGTGACTTCAGGACAATGATCGACTTGACCTTCACTGCCCACCTGCAGGTACCCACCCACCATTGCCCCACATTTTCCTGATATAAACCTGGAAGTATTTTTAGCATTTTGGAGACAGTCTCTGAGACACTAGTCCACTGTCTTCTGGGTGTTGGCCTCACTGAAATAAATTCCTTTCTTGTTTCACCACCACTCCCTTCTCTGCCTTTGGGTTTTGTCAGCAGCAAGTGGCCAAACCTGTTCTGTTTGGGACCCCCGGAGCCAGGTGCTCTTGCACTCCTGTGCCCCAGCTATACTCTTAAGACATAGAACACGATTGGGTGCCTGGGTGGCTCAGCTGGTTAAGTGTCTAACTCTTGATTTCAGCTCATGATCTCAGGGTCATGGGATCAAACCCCGTGTTGAGCCCCACATTGGGCTCCACATTCAGTGGGGAGTCTGCTTGGGATTCTTTCCCTCTTCCCCTCTCCTACTCGTGTTCTCTCTCTCTCTCAAATAAATAAATAAATTTTCCAAAAAAAAAAAAAAACAAGAGGAAAGGACAAATCTCTCATACACACATTAACAGCCTGGCTAGGCCTTGGGTCTCTTGGAGCCACAGCCACACTAATACCTAGGAGGGAAGTGCAGGGGGATTAGGGCTTATGTGTTGTTTTACAGTATATCTCATTGCACAGTTTTCTTGAGGTTCAGGGGTGATCTAGTGTCAATCTAACCTGTTCTGTGACCAACTTACCATAACATGGGAGTCTTCTTGAGGTGGTGAGCACTCTAACAGCTGCTCGACCTGTGCCCACCAATTTTGCAGCTTTGGTTTTCAACATGTCCCTTAGCAACAGCCTTTACCTCATGTGGGCATTAAAGGACACCAAAGACAGACAAAGGAAAACAAAGATCATCTCTGGGAGGAAGTGGATCAGGAACCAAAGAGTACTCTACCAAATGTAGCCAAAGAGTAACCTAGCCCAAGGAACTAGTTCCGCAAGTATTTTCTTCTGCTAACCTAAATTTAGAAAGAGAGAAAAAGGCCTCTTACCACTCTGGTTCCGTTTGCCTCCACATATAGAGATTCCAGGAGGTTGACATGGTAAGAAATCTTAGCTGCTACTG
This sequence comes from Ursus arctos, assembly GCF_023065955.2. Lineage (NCBI taxonomy): Eukaryota > Metazoa > Chordata > Mammalia > Carnivora > Ursidae > Ursus > Ursus arctos. The sequence goes on from NC_079873.1 coordinate 17,478,546, forward strand.
GCTGAATGTCAGATGCCCCAAGGATTTCTCAGCTGTAGCAGTGCCAGGGTGAGAGGTGTCCAGCAAATTCAAGTATCCTGCAGATTATGTCAACTGTTGGGGAGGAAGAATTTCCTCTGCCCTTCAAGACCCTCTAGCTGGGAGGTGCCTGGGTGGCGCAGTTGATTAAGTATCCTACTCTTGGTTTTGGCTCGGGTCATTAGCTCATGGTTGTGAGATCCAGCCCGATGTCTAGCTCCACACTCAGCGTGGAGTCTGCTTGATATTCTCTTTCCCTCTACCCCTCCCCTCTACCCCTCCTGCTCATGGTCTCTCTCTCTCTCTCTCTCTCAAATGAATAAATAAATCTTCAAGAAAAAAAAAAAGATCCTCTAGCTGTACTAAGAGTCAAAGTGACATGAGACAGATTAATAGGAGAAAATCAAATTTAATAGCAAACATACAGGGTATCCACATAGACATAACATTTGAGTTGTTTCTACTTTTTTACTAAAAAAACTGTTAAAATCACTTATACTTTTTTGCTTAGTGATTAATTTCCTTATGCCAATCATTTCTCTAGGATTATCTCTTAGAAGTGGAATTTCTGGGTAAACAGCTTTGATTATATGAGTTTATAGGATTTTGCTTGATTTCTTTTCCTTCCTTCCTTCCTTCCTTCCTTCCTTCCTTCTTTCCTTTTCTTTTTTCTTTTTCTTTTCTTTTCTTTCTTTTTTTTGAGTTCCTGGGTAGGCCCAAATGATTTCTTTTCTTATGCTATTATAATCATGCCATGAATGAAGTTTCATATCCTGTTTCATTTTTAATGAAAATATTTCCCACATTATCACATATGTTCTGTAAAACAATTTTTAAGTTTATTTGTTTTTTTAGTAATCTCAACACTTAATGTGGAGCTTGAACCCACAACCCAGAGATTAAGAGTCATGTGCTCTTGCAACTGAGCCGGACAGGTCCCCCAGTTTTTAATATTGTTATGTGGACATAAAGCTGAGTCAAGTTAGTCGATTTAATCTACTATTCTGGTTGTGGTAAAGTTAGGTGCTTTCTAGTTTTTCACCGGGGTAAATCACACTTTTAGAAATATCTCTTTGTAGAAAGCCTAGTGTATATTTAGGTTGATTACTTCAGGATAAATGCTCAGAAAAGGAATTACTACCTCAAAGGCCATGGACATTTATTTTCTTTTCTCTCTCTCTTTTTAAGTAGGCTCCATGCCCAGTGTGGAGCCTAATGCAGGGCCTGAACTCAGCACCCTGAGATCAAGACCTGAGCTGAGATCAACAGTTGGGTGCCTAACCAACTGAGCCACCCAGGCATCCTGGATGTTTCTGAGGATAGTTGATAAATATTGCTAAATTGCTTTCCAAATTAGTTATATTGATCTACGTTGTAATGTGTCATGTCTTATATAGGTTAGATATTAGAACAACCTGATGGGCTATAGAACAACTTTCCTTAGAGATCTTTAAAAAGAAAATAAATTTCCTGGGGTGCCTGGATGGCTTGATCACTTGGGCATCCGACTATTGGTTTTGGTTCAGGTCATGATCTCAGGTTGTAGGATGGAGCCCTGCATCAGGCTCCACACTCAGTGGGGAGTCTACTTCTCCCTCTCCCTCTCCCTCTCCCTCTGTCCCTTTCCCTGCTTGCTCTCTCCCTCTGAAATAAATAAATAAATAAACCTGAAAAGAAAAACAAAAGAAAACAAATTTCCTTCTCTGTGTTCCAGTTTAAACTTTCAAAGACATAAGAAATGTATGCCATCTCTCAAAAAGAAAAGACATTTAGGGGCCCCGGGTGACTCAGTCAGTTAAATGTCTGACTCTTGGCTTTTGGCTCAGGTCATGATCTCAGGGTCCTGGGATCAAACCCTGCCTCGGGCTCCCTGCTCAGTGGAGAGTCTGCTTGAGGATTCTTTTTCTCCCTCTTCTTCTGCTCTTCCCCTCAACTCACATGTGTACGTGCACTCTCTCTCAAATAAATATATAAAATTTTTTTAAAAAGGCATTTAAATTATAAACACCAGGAACGTTAACATGGACTTGGTGTTCTTGACCTCTCTCTTATATCAGATCTTAGATTTCGATGGTAACTTTCTTTCCAAGTAAAATGTTTTCACATTGTCCGTACAAGCAAGGTACGTATCTATTCTATGGACAGGGAAATACTGAGGCACAAAGAAAGTTTTTAAATTGACTTTCTTATAGCTATATAATTTATGCTAAATTCACATCTATAGTTTCATGCCTTGGTGAGAACTCTTTGCAATGTTAGTAACATTCAGGTTCAACTCCAGACAGACTAGATAAACAACATCTTTTTTTTCAAAGATGGAATTCCAAGAAGGAAGGCTCCAATTAAGTTCTATCTTTATATGAAAGAAAATATTATAACATCAAAAGAAGGAATTTCTCATACAAAACAAATAATATGGGAGCCTTGGCTGGCTCTGTCAGTGGAGCATCTGAGTCTTGATCTTGGGGTCATGAGTTCAAGCCCCATGTTGGATATAGAGATTACTTAAAACACACACACACACACAAAACCCCCAAAAATAATACATACAAGCTGGACTTCAACCTAATATTTTGCAGTTTGTAAGAATCAAGATTTCCCCTGACAGTCTCTTGAGATGACTTTAAAATGATAATAATCTATCTTTCCTTATCAAGAAACATTTTGTGGTATATTTTATTTAACTTTTTATTTTTTATTTTATTTATTAAAGATTTTTATCTTTACTTATTTTAGGGGAGGAGAGGCAGGGGAAGAGGGAGGGAGAGAATCTTTTTTTTTTTTTTTTAAAGATTTTATTTATTTATGTGACAGAGAGACAGCCAGCGAGAGAGAGGGAACACAGCAGGGGGAGTGGGAGAGGAAGAAGCAGGCTCCTAGCAGAGGAGCCCGATGTGGGACTCGATCCCGGTATGCCGGGATCACGCCCTGAGCCGAAGGCAGACGCTTTAACGACTGCGCTACCCAGGCGCCCCGAGGGAGAGAATCTTAAGCAGGCTCCCCACTGAGCCAAGCTCAACGTGAAGCTTGATCCCACAACCCTGAGATCATGACCTGAGCTGAATTCAAGAGTCAGATGCTTAACTGACTGAGCCACCCAGGCGCCCCTTATTTATTTTTTTAAGTAAACTCTACCCCCAACGTGGGGCTTGAACTCATGACCCCAAGGTCAAGAGTCACACGCTCTACTGATTGAGCCAGCCGGGCTACCCCTGTATCATATTTTAAACATCAAGGTCCTTGGTGTAAACCAGTCTCTTAACCCTATTGACATTTTGGGTCTGGATCATTCTTTCTTCTGTGGAGCTGTCCTGTACATTGTGGGATGTTTAGCAGCATCTCTGGCCTCTACCCCCCAGAGGCCAGCAGCACCCTGCCCTCTTCCCAGTAGTAACAATCAGTGTCACTACTGTCTCCAGACATTGCCAAATGTTCCGTGGGGGACACAATCATCCTGGTTTTGGTACATATGGTATATTTAATAAACTCTGGTTATGTCTAGATGAATGACAGATAGAAAAGGTGGACAGCCTGGATACTAACATCCTTTAATAGATATTTTCATATTAATTTCATTTTTTCTATTTGACCTAATACATTTTGGGAAAATTATATGCCTTATCACAGCAAATAAATGGAAAATGGGAATCAATTGCTAAGTGTTCCAAATCTGTAAATAGAATGTGTGTGTTCCATATAAATTACAGTAAATCTGAATTTTTTTTTTAAGATTTTATTTATTTATTTGACAGTGACAGCCAGCGAGAGAGGGAACACAAGCAGGGGGAGTGGGAGAGGAAGAAGCAGGCTCACAGCGGAGAAGCCTGACGTGGGGCTCGATCCCGGAACGCCGGGATCACGCCCTGAGCCGAAGGCAGACGCTTAACGACTGCGCCACCCAGGCGCCCCAGTAAATCTAAATTTTTCAAAAGATTTTATTTATTTGAGAAAGAGTGAGCACAGCAAAGGGAAGGGGCAGAGGGAGGGGCTCAGTGGGGAGCCTGACATCAGGCTTGATCCCAGGACCCCGGAATCATGACCTGAGACAAAGACAGATGCTTAACCGACCAAGCCACCCAGGCCCCTGTAAATCTAAAATTTTAATGAAGGGAATTTTCTAGCAAAATTCTGGGTTAAAAACAATGTAATTCATAATATAATTATCCTTAATGTAATTATCTGTGAATAACAATATTTTTTAGCAAATGGCCTTTTCTGTTTTATTAGGTAAAATACAAGGTCAGAAATCTGGGTTTTCTAAGACATTACAGAAACAATGTCAAAGCTGCTTTGTTTATGAATTCAACTTTCAATCATGAGAATTTATATGGCATTTCAAATAGGACAATTTAAAATTCCTGTTACAATCAGAATAAATGACACATTTGAATTAAGTCCTTGAGAAGAATCTCAAATAATTAAGATTGGCAGTCTTATCTTTGCTCTTAAGTTTAAACCAATTATTTTTGCATTGTATTCTAATAATTGTGCCAATAAATTTGGCCAAAAAATTTTCCTAACATATATTTTCACTGGTGTAGTATGTCTTTCCTCAGACATTATGAACAACCTTTTTTTTTTTTTTTAAGATTTTATTTATTTATTTGACAGAGAGAGACAGCCAGCGAGAGAGGGAACACAGCAGGGGGAGTGGGAGAGGAAGAAGCAGGCTCCCAGCGGAAGAGGCTGACGTGGGGCTCGATCCCACAACGCCGGGATCATGCCCTGAGCCGAAGGCAGACGCTTAACGACTGAGCCACCCAGGCGCCCCTATGAACAACCTTTTTTGACACCATAAAACTTGAGATGTCACCAGGTCAACCGCATACAGCCTCCCTTTATCCCAATGTTATAAGAACTTTCTCATATGCTTATGTTCTGTAACATGCCTTCCCAATATCTGAGGGAAAATTAGTAAATATTTGGTGTAAAATAGTTTCCTCTGGACTGTCTTTAAAATCTTCTTGAATCAGTTAAGATGCTTTTACCTGTGAATAAGAATATCCAACTAAAAGTGGCAGATATAACAGGAAGTTTCATTGTCTTACCTCACAAGAAGTTTAGAGGTAGATGGTCATCTCAGGCTAAACAATGTTGTCAGTGCCCCAGGCTCTTTCCATCCCTGTATGTTGCCATTCTCAGCACATTCACTTTTGTCTAGTGCTTAATGACTGTAATGTGGTCTCCACAGCTCCCATAGCCTATGAAATGACAGGAAGGAATAAGTGGGAAAGAAAGCTCTCCTTGAATATCCTGCTTTCATCAGGATGGAAAATCTTTCTAGAAACATCTAAAGACAGTGCTGCTGAAGGGCTCACTGACCAAACCTGGGCCACATGGCCAGAGCTACCTGCAAGGAGGGTGGAAAGAGAGTGTGTGACATTTTTAGCCTCTATTATAGGAGGCAGACCCTGCCAGAGGTAAGAGAGAGGAATAGCTTTTTGGTAGGCAACCAAAATTTTGTGTGTGCCAGTTCATGTTTGGGGAGAATGTTCCTCAATCTAAAAACCTGTGATGTTACCAAAGTTCTATGAGCATTCTAAATAGCTATCCCTTCTCTATATTTCCCGTTTTTTTTAAATATTTTATTTATTTATTTGAAAATGAGAGAGAGAAGAGAGAGTAAGAGAGAGAGAGCGCTCGCACGAGCTGGGGGTGGGGGGGAAGAGCAGAGGCAGAGGGACGAGCAGAGAGCCCGATGTGAGGCTCCATCCCAGGATGAGATCATGACCTGAGCCAAAGGCAGACGCTTAACCGACTGAGCCACAGTAGCTCGCATGTAGGCAATCTATATGTCTCTTGCTCTTTGGGCCATTCAAAAAGATCACCACAAGGCACCTGGCTGGCTATCATTAGAGCACACAACTCTTGGTGTCAGGGTCATGAGTTCAAGCCCCACATAGGGCGTAGGGCTTACAGAAAGAAAGAAAGAAAGAAAGAAAGAAAGAAAGAAAGAAAGAAAGAAAGAAAGAAAAAAAGAAGGAAAGAAAGAAAGAAAGAAAGAAAGAAAGAAAGAAAGAAAAGGAAGGAAGGAAGGAAGGAAGGAAGGAAGGAAGGAAGGAAGAAAGAAAGGGAAGAAAGAAAGAAGAAATTAGGTTTCCAGAAGTATGTAATTCTAATAGAAATAATGTCAAATAAACCCCCCCTCTTAAAAAAAAAGTCACCACAAACATTTGAACTGCAAACCAAAAAAATCTATTGGACTGACACTGCCTGCTGTCACTCTATCCAAAGATGATTCAAGCTCGATGTCTAGAAATCTCACCTGGCTGGCTAGCCTCAGAACTCAGAAACTGGTTTATAATTTGATCTGATCATTACCCATTCCTTTTCTTTTGTTTCCAGAGAAATGCCTCTTATTTAAAACATGATGGCTTGAACCATAGGCCCAACTTTGAAAACACAATTGCATCACTGCTTTCCTGAAATGAGTTTAACAGAACTAACTTATTTCAGGGACTGGTTCAACAAGACAGAATGATCTACCTGATTAATTTTTGTATGTGAAACTTAAGGGAAGTTTCAGAGGAGGACACTGTAGGGGCCAAGGACAGGCTGCCACAAGATGGGCCACTTTGGCATGAACATTATTTTGAGTCAAAAGCAATCAAAACCCAGCACATTCAAGAAAAGCACTTTACCTCCACTTCAACTGATTGTTGGTTCCAGGAGGAGAGCTATTGACAAAGATTCCCCTCTACCCAAGAAACTTACCCACATAATAGGGCAACCTTTGTTTTCCCATCATCTCCTCTCACCTTCCTGCTAATGGTCTTTCTCTCCTTTGTATCCTCTGATCCCTACCCTGCTCCTGAGCTCATGTAAGCCTCATGGTGCTTGACTATCTTTGGTATTTGCATGTCTATGGATTCCCCATACTTATGAAATTAAATCTGATTTATTCCTGTTAATCTTTCTCGTGTCAGTTTGATTCTTGGTCCAGTTAGAAGGACCTGGAAGGGCAGAAGAAAATTTTCCTCCCTGACACAACCTTTCAAATATACTCATGATATACTCAGCTGGGCTGAAAATGTAGTTTTCTTATTTCTCTAAGTCTGCCCTGATCTACCTTACAAGCTCCCATATTCTGGGTGGAAGCTGGGAGGAGGGACTAGATCAAGTCTAATTTATTAACCTGAATTCAATCCTATAAAATGTCTTTGTAGGTAAACAGTCTGTCTCTACTTGGATGACTCTGAAGACCTCAGCCAGTCAGATTTCACCCTCCCTCTACTCCTCTCCAAGAAGACATCCAGGTGTGTGAGGGAGGGGTGTGGCTTTCATGACCTCAAAGTGGCAAAGGGCATATGTTAATCCTCCCAAAGAAAAGCAGAAACCAGACTGCCCCACTTCTGTCGTCTGCTTTCCCAGCGGCCTAGCTAACCTACTTCCTGCCCTAGTACTTAACCTGGAAGGAGGAGATCAGGACAATTGTGTCTTGTGACCTTCCTCCCAAATTCCACTCCCCCATTTCCCTGTAACTGATCCAGAATTGCTTTTCCCCCCATTCTTTACAGCCTGGAGGGTCTCCCTTCTATTCTGCACACAGGCCCTGTGTATTAAAAAGGAAGCTTTGTCATTTAGAAATCCCTTTCTCCAAAAAGCCTGGATTTTATGTACATTGTCTTACTAAAAAGAGGTGAAGAAAATCAGCTTTGAAATTCAAAGCTGATGAACAGCCTCTCATGAGCAGCACCTGTCTATCCTTCCTTTCTTGGGACAGTTAGCTTGAAGACTCTGTCAGAAGGCTAACAGGACATGGGATTTAAGGGGGGGGGGATCAAAATGCATTGGTTTAATTCCTATAAAATATGTTCCCTAGACAGGTGAAATTGGATGAACTAAAGAAAGGAGATTCATTTTCTTGGGTATCTTGTGAGCTCCATCTCTTTTTCTTCAGAGACAAAGTATAACTTTCAAAAACATGACCCTAATGAAAATATACAATGAATACATGTCACAGGTTTTATGCATTAATGAGGGAAGCAGGAGGATGGTAAATCTGGTACAAAGGAGAATTCGAAAGACAGATTTATAGGTTCATAAAGGAAAAGCATGCTGAAGTAAGTTTGCTAAAGTAGAAGCAAAATAAGACAATAAATCCAGAATCTTGGCACAGAAAGTTTTTGTATCTCTCCTGGACAAAAATCCACAAGTTAACATGACTGAGCTTTAACCAAGCAAAGTACATTCCTCTGAAGAACTAAATATTCCTTGGGTGGGCCTGTTAGATAAAGGCCTTGAAATAAAGCTTTCGTCCAACGTTCAAAGGACAAGCAGTCATCCTTTTGCTTTGGTTCCAAGTGTTAGGAAATTTTTCTTAATATAATCAAATGTTGCATACATCGCACCCACCTTAAGGTGGGTTACAAACCCAGTGTGGTGGGAGCTAATGAAGTAAAGGGCCACGAATGGATTTATAAAGAGCCTATTGAAATAAAAGATGTGGTTTAAAGCAAGGCCAGTTTTCTGCCTTAGAGATACAAGTAAATAGGTACCTTTAAAAACCTAAAATCATGATGTTGCTCCAAACCTGCAGATTTTAGAGATATATTTTTACTTACAAATTACCCTTTCCTCAGAATCATAATCTACATATATTTAATTAAGCATAAATGATTCCATTGCCAAAGCAGATTAATCTGATTCAATGAAACCATAAGGACATATGATTATTTTTTCAATCACAGATTATGTAGGTTACTACAGCCCATGTTATATATGCTAGCCTATTCTTTCACTGAAGTGACAAACATTATTTCATCAATCAGGCATATTCAGAGTTGGCTTAACTTTAAGGAATTTAGCACAGTTCACACATAAACCACTCTCCAACTGATGGTAGTTTCCAAAACAGATCTGATTTTTAAAAATTTCTTAACAGCTCATTTGTAATACCATCCTCCCTATTCAGATGGTTATTGAAGTAGCCTCTTGGTTGGAGAGTAATGAAAGAGAATGAATATTATAAAAGAACAAAGCCTACTCTGAGTAGCAATTTCCCCATGGAATTTCATTTTCTGAGTAGAGCACAAGATCATCTGATTAAAAAGCTCAAATTTTCTAAAACTTTCTCTTGATGTCTATGGTGTGTGTAACATGAGTACGTTTCCATATTAAGGTTATTCGGCTGTGGAAAACACAAGAACTCACACAAAGCTTTTCTTATAAAAGTTGAAGAAATCTAAGACCGCTCGTTGGTGCAGCAATGAGAAATCTTTAAATGTTGGTCACCAAGTGCTTGGCAGTGGCTTTTGTTAGTTAGTTTGTTTTGTTTTGTTTTTCTTCTGTTTTTCTTTTTGTCCTGCGAGAATGCAAAGGCAAACATTTTGGAAAGCACTGTAACTTAAAGGCATGACCAAAGCTAAGAAATTTAAGTAAGCGTGTCATGGAAACACAGGAACATAGATTTTGTTGGCTAATCCAAATAGATAATTAATCATGTTCCTGACAGTGTGGAATGCAGATTTGCCTGCTATTTGCAGAAACTTTAGCAGGCAGGCCAAGAGCTTTCTTGAATACTGGAATCTGGAATGGCTTAAGGAGTTATAAGACAGTGATTTCAAGATCTCCAGATTTCTTGGACTAGTAGAATTTCAAAATAATGTTGAAGAACAGCATGGTGTTAACTTATTTTGGCAAATAATAATATTGGGGGGGAAATTTTACTATTTGTATTTGACATCCAATTATAAACTAGTCTCAAAAACACCAGTTTTGGGGCTGGGTTTGGGTTTTTTTTGTTTTTTGGGGGGTTTTTTTGGTGGGTGTTGGGGTTTTGTTTTGTTTTGTTTTTGAGACTAGTTCATAATTGGATTTACCAGTAGATTTGGGGCCAAGATATCTTTAGGGTAACTTAGCTTCTTTCTCAAACCTTTCATTAGTGACTAACAAGCACATTGAGGTATTTGCCATCCATGGCTGATCAAGACAAATGCTACTCCTGAGAAAGGGGAGTGTGACAGGATTAGACTTTGGCTCTAGATAGGGTCTGGGTTCTTGAGAGTTCTTCTTTAAGATCATATTGTCTTAAGGAGGATTTTTTTCAAATGGTGAGGAGATAGAATATTTAAACATTGACCGAATTCTGACTGGGACATTTATTCAGCTTTCTTCTGAACTACATGACCTTTAAATAAAAATCGAGTCAAAGTCCTTGAATGTCTATTACTAAGAGTGTTGTGCTAATAAGCTCTGGGGCAAAATCTCTCAAACTTAAGTCTTAATAAATAGAGCCTGAGAACTTAATCAAAAGGGCATTTCAGGACCATAGGTTCTGAATGAAGTCTGAGATGGCAGCCCTGAAATCACAATTTTTAACACGCGTAATGTACACGTGGTCCATGGACCCCCGTCTTGAGAAACATTGTTCTAGGAACTCTAAAAGAAGTCCGATTTCAGTAATGGCACACTAGCTAATTGTGGTCATGTGACTGCGTTTGGACTAATGGGGTGTAAGCAGAAGTGATGTGTATTTATCTTTAAGAAAGATGAAGCTTTCTTGGGGTGCCTGGCTGGTTCAGTTGGTAGAGCACTCTCGGGGTTGTGAGTTCGAGCCTCACATTAGGTGTAGAGATTACTTAAAAAATTTTTTTAAAGAACCCACTTTAAAAAAGTCAAAGCTTCTTGCTTGGATTCCCACCACCACCACCCCCTGTTGCCCCAATTGGGAAATGACAGTGATTGGAACAATTCCTTGAGTCCTAAGAGGAATGCTGAAAATGGCAGAGCTAACTATCAGTCTAGATTCCTATGTACCTTTATGAAACAGAGCTGCCCTGCAGGCCCTGAACTGTTACATAAGAAAGTAAGAAGTTCCTGTCATATATCAGCTATTGGACTTTGGGGTTCCTTTGCTACAGCGATTTTGCCTGTGTCCTAACTAACCAGAGATGTGTTACAGAGTAACAAAGGTCAGTGGGAAAGGTGAGAATGAGGAGGAGGCAGTTGTTTCGAGCCTTAATAGCAAGCTCAGGAGTCAGGATTCAAGGGGTTTGCTGAGGGACCCGGCTGGTGGTGCTATTGGTGGGGGGTGGGGGGGAAGCTAATTAAATGGCTTCAGCTACCTCATGTGATTTTTTTTTAAGATTTTATTTATGTATTTGACAGACAGGCAGAAAGCACAGGCAGGAGGAGCAGTAGGCAGAGGGAGAGAGAAGCAGACTCCCCTCGGAGCAAGGAACCAGTTCCAGGTTTCGATCCCAGGACACTGAGATCATGACCTGAGCCGAAGGCAGTCACTTAACTGACTGAGCCACCCAGGTACCCCTACCGCATGTGATTTTTATAATTCTCTATCTCCAGGGGTACCTTTCTCCAGAATTCCATGCTCTTAATCCCAAGGGCCAGAATTTCTCTCTGGAGGTCTAATAGGCTTCTCAAACTCAACATTTCAAAGCCTAGGTTTCTTCCCCAGAGAGCCTTCTCTTCTTGTATTCCCTATTCTGGTTAATAATTGTTCCCTTCAATACCACTCTTCACTCAGTTTTCCTCACTAGAAGCAAGGGTCACCCTAGAGTCCTCCTTCATTATCACACAGAGTTTCTCATAGAGATCGTTTACTTCTGTTCTTTTTACTCATTTCACTGTTCTCATTGCCAGTGCCTTGATTTGGGTCTCCGTTATCTCTTACCTCAAATGTTATAGTATCCTCCTTTCTAACTGATCTTTCTGATTCAGTTTTCCCCATGCTTCACGTTGCTCTCAGGGCTGTTTATCCAAAACACAAACTTGACCATGTCACTTCACCTGTTTGTACACTTTCTCCCATTTCCTATAAGCCAAGGATCCCAGGCTCAGTACAGATCTGCTCTTCTTTGAACCCCTATCAAACCCCTCAGTGCACCTGTGGGCCCTGAGCACGCTGGACCTTGGCAGTGTTCTCTGCCTGGGAAGTTCTTGTCCTGTCCTTAGTTAATGGACTCATACTCAGCCTTCAAAACTCAGCTTAAATATGGCTCATTGGTAAATTTTTCCAGGACCCTCTGGCTCAGTTGCTTAGATTATTCCCATCTCAATAATTGATAAGAGAACGAATTTATTAAAGATAGAATACTAAGAACTAAATCCCAAAGAACACACCTAGCAGAAAAGCAGACAATTTCAAAAGTATCGACTTTTACAACTGGGAAGGGAAGTTATAGATTTTTTTTAAAAGATTTTATTTATCTGTTTGAGAGAGTGAGAGAGAGAGAGCACGAGTGGGGGGGCGCAGAGGGAGAGGGAGAAGCAGACTCCCTGCAGAGCAGGGAGCCCAATGTAGTGGGGCTTGATCCTGCGACCCTGAGATCATGACCTGAGCCAAAGGCAGATGCTTAACCTACTGAGCCACCCAGTTACCTCAGGAACTTACAGATTTTAAAGATTATCGAAATGTGTTTATGGATGAGGTTCAGAAAAATTATATGACTTTCCCAGGATCGGAGAGCAGAACTAAAAGTAAGACATGGATTTCCTGGTTCCATTTCTAGTGCTGTTTTCCCCCATTTTACTGCAAAAGTGTTAGAGAATAATTGAATAGAAGGGTTTGTGAGGAAGGTTGGATGTTTTGGCTTGTGGACTAGGTTGTATTTGAAGTCAGATATGGAATGATCAAAATGTCAGTGTAACCTTGTTACAGAGATAATTATCTAAATTATGGGCCATTTTCCCAGAGAGACAGATAGAGATCCTGTGTACGTACCAATGTGAACATCAAAAACCAGAGTGTCCAGTTCAAGGGCTCTAAATATTTTTTTGACCCAGGGGCCCTATCAGTCTGGCTTCTCAGAATAATGTCTGTTTTTTTGTTTAATTTTTAAAAGATTTTATTTATTTATTTATTTGACAGAGAGAGCACAAGCAGGAGGAGTGGTAGGCAGAGGGAGATGGAGAAGAAGGCTCCCCACTGAGCAGGGAGCCTGATGTGGGGCTCGATCCCAGAACCCTGGGATCATGACCTGAGTCGAAGGCAGATGCTTAACTGACTAAGCCACCCAGGCTCCCCTATTTTTATTTTTTTAAAGATTTTCTTTTTAAGTAATCTCTACACGCAATGTGGGGCTCGAACTTAGAACCCTGAGATCAAGAGTTGCATGTTCCACCAACTGAGCCAGCCAGGCGCCCCAGAACAATGTTTTTGAATGCATAAAACATTATGCATAGGAATACAAAGGAAACCAATTACACTGAAAATATGGTTACCAAAGTATAAAAATTTATAAATGTGTGATATATGTAGTTCTTTATTTAATCTACTAAATATAAGATCTAACAGCAGTCTAGTAACTGCTGTGATTTTGATGTAGCAATGAGCATAAACGATATTTTAAGGTATCGGCAACAGTCATGTGACATGGAAGTGTTTGTGATTTCTGTTAGTGACAAGCCGCAGGTCCTGCTAACAGGATTGTGGGTTGATACTTCCATTAGCAGTTGAAAGAAATACTTTTGTTAGGAATCACTGAAAATGAAGAGCAGATATTTTTCTCTCACATTCAATGATCTGCTAAACCTCAGGTTGAGAACCCCTGGGTTAGTCCAATCTCTTCATTTTAAACATTAAGAATCTTTTATCTGAAATATGTACAATGAGCTCAAATAAAATTAATTCAAAGAAAACCATGGGTCATGATCTCAGGGTCCTGGGATAGAGCCTCATGTTGTGTCTGCCTCCCTGCTCAGTGGGGAATCTGCTTCTCCCTCTCCCTCTTCCACTGCCCCTCCCCACCACTTGTGCTCTCTCTCTCTCTCTCAAATAAATAAATGAAATCTAAAAAAATAAAAATTAGTGCGTGTGGGTGGCTCAGTCAGTTAAGCATCTGCCTTTGACTCGGGTCATGATCTCAGGGTCCTGGGATTGAGTCCTGTATGGGGCTCCTTGCTCAGCAGGGAGTCTGCTTCTCCCTCTCCTTCTGCCCCTCCCCTTGCTTGTGCGTGTGCTCTCTCTCCCTCTCTCTCTCTCTCTCTCAAATAAATAAATAAATAAAATCTTTTAAAAAAGAAAGAAACAATCAAACAAAAAATAGACTCTTAAATACAGAGAACAAACTGGTGGTTGCCAGAAGGGAGAGGGGTAGAGGGAATTGGTGAAATAGATAAAGGGGATTAAGAGGTACAAATTTCCAGTCATAAAATAAGTAAGTTGTGGAAACGAAAAGTAGAGCATGGGGAATATAGTCAATATTGTAATAACATTGTTTGGTGACAGATGGTGACCACACTTATTGTGGTGAGCATTGAATAATGTATAGAATTGTTGAATCATGCTGTACACATGAAACTAATGTAACATTATATCTTAATTATACTTCAATTTTTAAAAAAGCTGAAGTGGTTTAAGGGCAACTTCTCTTTTCCAAGTGTTTATTTTTAACCCAACGCAGGGGTCAATCCCAGGACCCTGGGATCATGACCCAAGCCAAAGGCAGACACTTAACTGACTGAGCCACCCAGGTGCCCCATGTTTGTTTGTTTGTTTCTTTGTTCACTTGTTGTGTTTTTTAGATTCCACATATAAGCTAAATCATTCGGTATTTGTTCCTCAAAAACCATTTCTGTTTTCTGTTCCGTGTTTCTGTTCCCTAAGGCCTCCTTGGCACAAAGGACCTTGGGGAGGGGAGATAAAAGAATTAAACTCAGCTTAGTATCTCAATGAATTATGCTGCTATCATACTAAGATCAAGAAGAAAGATGACACAATCAATTATTTAATTTTTGAATAAATGCCTACAATTGGGTAAGTGATATATACATACATCAAATCATTATGTTGCACATACTATGATGTCATGTCAGTTATGTCTCAATATAAAAAAAAGGAATAATGTGACTATAGGTTTGGGATGCAAACTCACCTGAACTATATTTTGTTTTTGTTTCTGTTTTTGTTTTAATTAGGTGCCATGCTGGTTAGTTTTTGGTGGGGCCTCCTATTCTTGTTATTTTTTTGTTTTGAGGGGCTCCTATTCTGGTTATTTTTAATTTGACTTCTTAAAAATACGTTTTCAGGACACCTGGGTGGCTCCATTGGTTAAGTGTCTGCCTTTGGCTCAGGTCATGATCTTGGGGTCCCGGGATCCATCGAGCCCTGCCTTGGGCTCCCTGCTCAGTGGGAGTCTGGTTTTTCCTCTGCCCCCTCCCCACTCTTACTCTCGTGTGCACACGCACGCATGTACACACACTCTCTCTCTCAAATAAATAAAATATTTAAAAATAAATTTAAAAAATGAAAAAACATTTTTAAGGTGTGGAGTAAGGCTGTAAAACATTTTTAAACCAAATAATTGACTAAATGTGGCAAAACAACTTATTGAATTCATATCTCTACCATTAATATATGATATCTCCTTTATCATAGATTATTAAATGTACTAGTATCTACTTCTCGAGTACATAATTCTTTTATTCTTGTGCCACTCCACTCATGTGCTATAAGTAGACTCATCTAATTATGTCTCTGAAATTTTGGTCATTTGAACAATAATAATAACAACAGTAAAATAGTAAGAATACTTAAAAAGAAGTATTCAAAAATGCCCTGTTAAAAAACAATGCCTAGCCTTGAATTGAACTGTTGTCATCCAGAGATCCTGAGCAGCTGTATCTTTCAAACCTTTTTGAGTACCACCAACAGTAAGAAATACATTTTTGCCTTTTAACTTATCACACATGTATTTATTTACTTGTGGGTTTTTTGTTCATTCATTTAAATGTGGACTCATATATTTTTACATTATTCAATAAAATATAATCTTTACTGTTATTTACGTTTATGCTCAAATTATTCCAGAGTTTTTCAACCTGGCTTCTGTGGCCTTTTAACATGTCCCCACCATTTCTTGAGCACTCCCTTATTTTTTAGCACAAGATTATCCTGGCTTATGCTGTCCTTAAGTCAGACATTTCTCCAAGGATCCCTGGTTCCTTTTAGTGGAGAACGTTATTTAGAAACCAAGATCTGAGTCCTGGCTATGTTTGTTTGTTTATTTATTTATTTATTTATTTATTTATTTATTTATTTATTTTTAAAGATTTTATTTATTCGACAGAGATAGAGACAGCCAGCGAGAGAGGGAACACAAGCAGGGGGAGTGGGAGAGGAAGAAGCAGGCTCATAGGGAGGAGCCTGATGTGGGGCTCGATCCCACAACGCCGGGATCACGCCCTGAGCCGAAGGCAGACGCATAACCGCTGTGCCACCCAGGCGCCCCCTGGCTATGTTTATCATTACTGTGGTTTCATTACTTCTAGACCCTTTTGGCAGACAGAGCTGTGAAATAGATGTATATATGTATATATACATATGTGTGTATATATGTATATACATATGTGTGTATATATACACGCATGCACACACATGTATCGAATACATAACACTCACACGTATCTGTACCATTTCTGTATCTAGCTGTCTCTACATATTAAAACTGATACCTTTGGTTCCAATCCAACACAGCAGTGTTCAATCTATTCCTCCCCCTTTCCATAATTGTAACTACCTTCTCCAGCAATGAAAATCTGGATCCTACCATTCACAATGTATTGACTTACCCGACTAATCCTACAATGCATAGAAAGTAGTTTCAGAATTGTGATCCCATGCCTATGCTAAAAAAGCTCTTACTAGCGTTCAATATTTGTCTAGACTTCTTTTTAGCTTAAGAGCATGCAGTCCAAATTCTGGATATCAAAATTACTTGGATTAATTCCCCCTTCCCTGATATGACTATGTTATGCATTTGAAAAATGCTTCTGTTCATTTGTTTGTATTCAATTTGAAGATCCCCTACATTGTTATTTTAAGCCACCAAATTCTGGAGTGTTTTATGTCACAACAATGGATAACCAGACACCATGGCATTACACCATGAGGCACATGATGTCAGTTTGTCCTGTTATCAGTGTTGAAAAGTTGGATCATTTGGTTAAGGTCTCATCTCCCAGATCACTCCATTATAATTAATAAGTTATCTGTGGGTTGTCTCATCTTGCTACATGAACATAAGACTACCATAACTACGATCAAGGGACCTTACTTCAGAGTTACATTTTTCTCTGTGGAAATAGCTGCCTTAATGCCATAGGAATAGAGAGAGAAAGCGGGCACCTATTGACTGATTACTCAGCAGGTGGACTCCACAGCTTGCAGAGAAGGTGGAAGCCCAGCTGTGATGAAAACATTTAATTCTATTTGCAGTTCAACAGAGTCTGTGCTTGAAACAGAATGCTACCAACTCTGTGTAGGTTTGCCAACTTGTGATTCTGATCCTAAATCATGAGATTTGGAGAAAGAAAAGAAGCAAAGAGCTGTCCTTTTATTTTAGGCTTTTCATAAGGAGTTCGGGTGGGATGCCCACTGAGAAAGAAGTCTATTAAGGACACTACTAACTTTCAGAGTAATGCAGCTGTTTCCTAGATAGGATGAAGGTCCCACTTTGTAAAGATAGTCTGGTCTATGTTGCCTTCTTGGTTACGTCTTTTGATTTCTGCTTTTAAATATTTTGTCTGATCATATTCAAGCAGTTAAATCATGGTCCTTTCATATTCCAAACTTACAAATGTTCATGGCTTTATCCCTGGTGCCTAGTTTGGCACATAGTAGGGGCTGTGTGCATGCATGCATAAATGAATATGTGGGGATTCTCATTCTTCCACTCATTCCTCGCAGATTATAGCCTGCCCACTCTCCTGTTATATGCCAGGAATTATCCTAGGCATTGAACCACAGAGGTTAATAAAACAGAGCCCCTGCTTCAAGGGCTCACAGGCTAGAGGGCAAGAGAGAAACCGAAATAGTGAATTATAAAATTTGGGAGGGGGCAGGCACTGATAGAAATATGCCCTGAGGGGCGCCTGGGTGGCTCAGTCGTTAAGCGTCTGCCTTCGGCTCAGGGCGTGATCCCAGCGTTCTGGGATCCAGCCCCACATCAGGCTCCTCCGCTGGGAGCCTGCTTCTTCCTCTCCCACTCCCCCTGCCTGTGTTCCCTCTCTCGCTGGCTGTCTCTCTCTGTCAAATAAATAAATAAAATCTTTATAAAAAAAAAGAAATATGCCCTGAGTTTGTTGTTGTATGTATCAGGCATTGTCAATTTATTCACCATTCAGGCTTATTGAAGTACTCTTCACAGGGAAGTGCAAAAAACCCAGAGTCTCAGTAAGCAGTGCAAAGAACATATCGCAGCTATAGAAATGGGTGGAAGACTCCACAGTCTGGTGTACATATTGATCAAAATCATCACCATCATCATCATTTTTTAAAAGTATTAGTTGAATTCGCAGACAAGTACCTGGGATAACCAGAGTTGCCCAACTGTTTCAGAGTAGTGCCCTGAGTTTTATAGCAACAGAGAAGACGGCGGGGAGAGAAGCCCTCCTGCACTTAACCTGAGGTAAAATTATAAAATACTTTCATGAGTTTTTTCCTAGTCTAAATTATACTTTTAAAAATGAAGACAGGTGGGGGGAAATGAAGACAGGGCGCCTGGCTGACTCAGTCCTTAGAGTGAGCAACTGTTGATCTTGGGGTCGTGAGTTCAGGACCCACATTGGGCCCAGAGTTTACTTTAAAAAAATTAAAAATGAACAGTTAGAAAAAGGAAAGTATTTAAAAATCATGCGTAAGTCCACCCATGGGTAATAGTAAACATTTTTGTTTATTTCCTTATTTTTCTAGAACATATATATTTTAAAATAAAAATAGAACTAATCTGTTTATTCTCTTTTGTGACCTGCTTTTTCTCACTTAACAATACTCTGTGAATATTTTTCCACATCCATAAATATTCTCCTATGATCTCAAAGTTAAGGGCAGTACTATATGGAAAGAGAAAATGTTGGAATATAATTGCTGACTAAGCTACAGAGTTAGATACAAATGCAACTATTAGTGTTGTCATTTTTACCAGGCAGAAATTATTTGCAATTCTACCAGACTGAAGAAATCATGCACAATCCTATCAATCTTTTCTTTTTTCTTTAAAAGATTTTATTTACTTATCTATTTATTTATTTGAGAGAGAGAGAGTGAGAGAGAGAGCACAAGCAGGGGGAGCAGCAGAGGGAGAGGGAGAAGCAGGCTCCCCACTGAGCAGGGATCCCGATGTGGGGCTCAACCCCAGAACCCTGAGATCATGACCAAAGCAAAAGGGAGACACTTAGCTGACTGAGCCACCCAGGTGCCCCATTTTATCAATCCTTTTACAAGTTAACATGTATGTATGTAACTTCATGGAGTCTGGGCCCCAATCAATAGTAATCATTAAGTTAAAGTTACATTTCTCTAGATCTACATTATCCAGTATGGTAGCCACTAGCCACATGTGGCTACTGAGCACTTGAAAGGCTAGTGAGAGAACCTGAAGTTTTTTGGTTTTTGGTTTTTGGTTTTTTTGATATCAGGCATGTGCCTCTCACCATAAATGATTTATTTATTTATTTATTTTTATTCAAATATAATTAGCATACAGTGTTATATTAGTTACAGGTGTACAATATGCTTCGGCAATTCTGTACATTTCTCAGCAATCATCATGGTAAGTGTCCTCTTAGTCCCCTTTATTTCATCCATCGCCCCACCCACCTCTCCTCTGGCAACCACCAGTTTCTTCTCTGTAGTTAACAGTCTGGGGTTTTGTTTGTTGGTTGGTTTGGTTTTGGTTTTGGTTTGTCTCTTTTTTTTCTTTGTTCATTTGTTTTGTTTCTTAAATTCCACATATGAATGAAATTATATGTTGTCTTTCTCTGATTGACTTACTTCACTCAGAATTATACCCTCTAGATCCATCCATGGTGTTACACATGGCAAGATTTCATTTTTTTTTTAAGATTTTATTTATTCATTTGACAGAGAAAGAGAGAGCACAAGCAAAGGGAGTGGCAGGCCGAGGGAGAGGGAGAAGCAGGCTCCCTGTGGAGCCTGACTAGGGGTTTGATCCCAGGACCCTGAGATCATGACCTGAGCCAAAATCAGATGCTTAACCAACTGAGCCACCCAGGCATCCCTTCTTAGCTTTTCTTATGGTGTGTTCAGGAAATTTTTTAAATTTTATTTTAAAATTGATATGGTGTAAAAAAAAAGTTTTTCCATTAAGCTCAACTGTATTGTTTAGGTAGGACTACATTTCACTTTAAGTATAGCAACTCGTACATACTGCTGCACTGTATGCCTGGGTTGAGTACACGAGTCATCTCCAATATTACACATAAACACATTATCACTGTAGTTAGTATCAAAGGTTGATTCAATTCAATAATTCAGTAAATTTCTATTTCTAATTTAACACTGAAATGTGTTTACTTGAAACTTTTGTACAGATTGTACCATTTACAGGCATACCTATGTGAATCATAATTTGTAACTAAACTGAATTTTTCTTTTTTAGAGAGAGGGGAGAGGAAGGGCAAAGGGAGAGGGAGACAGAGAATCTTAAGCAGGCTCCACACCTAGCCTGGGAGCCTGATGAGGGGCTCAATCTCACAACCTCAAGATCATGACCTGAGCTGAAATCAAGACTTGGACACTTAACCGACTGAGCCACACAGGTACCCCTAAACTGAAATACTTCTTGTGCTTTAAATTATAATAGAATTAAACTATTTTAAAAATAAGAAATAAGAATGGACTAATTTTTAAGTTTAAAATGAAGGCATACTACTGAGGCAGAATTGAGTGGAGATCCAGATACTAGTATTGTGCCAGAAGAAGGAAAAAAGAGAGATTAGAAGTATGTTATAAGTGTCATATAATTTGCTGCAGCCGACCAAAAGAGAAAAGCTGTTTGTTGTGTAAAAATTGAATAAAGGGGCGCCTGGGTGGCACAGCGGTTAAGCGCCTGCCTTCGGCTCAGGGCGTGATCCTGGCGTTATGGGATCGAGCCCCACATCAGGCTCCTCCGCTATGAGCCTGCTTCTTCCTCTCCCACTCCCCCTGCTTGTGTTCCCTCTCTCGCTGGCTGTCTCTCTCTCTGTCGAATAAATAAATAAAATCTTTAAAAAAAAATTGAATAAAGATACTAAAGTAGACAATTAATAAGGGACGTTTTTGGCAGATACAGAGTGAATTTGATGAGAGTAGTCAAGAAAAAAGTCAGTAAAATTAGTTGTTTGCATTCAAAATTGAATGTTTCAAAATTGATAATTGAAAATTGTTTCAAAAATGATAACAGGTTCTCAACTTGCAACTTTGGCCAGCTTGATAGTAGCTTGAATTTCTGCGCCCAAAAGCAAACCAGTTTCAGATTGCTTAGTTCTCTCAAACAAACTACGAAATGCGTCATGGATACAGTTGTTAAAACTGTTCAGCATATACATGCAAATGCTGTGACTCATCACCAGTGGTTATGGAACCGTTGAAAGAAAGAAGTAGACAATGATTTTAATGATCTTGTGCTTGTTGCCAATGCACTTTGTTTGAGCCACAAAAAGTTTTAAGAAGTTTTATTGTGCTGTTGACTGCAATTCAAGATTTTCTTGAAACAAAAAGAATGCTTGCTAAATATTAATTAATTTTAAAAATGACATTGTGATTTACATGTTTTCTCATGTATAAGTTTGAAGTTCCAAGGAAAAGAAAAGCTTATTTGTGATTTAACTAGACAGATATAAGAATTTATGTTAAAATTGATACTTCTCACGATTCAAATCAGTACTAATAATATTATACCTTTTTGTAACATGAATCAACATGGGGAAGATTTCAGTTGTAATGGTGTTATGTACATCGGTTGTAAAAGCTAAGAAAAAAACTGAAGAATGCTTTGTTTATATTGATAAATTTAGCATTCCTTTTCAAATAGCATAACAGCCCTTTGAAACTAATACTGAGTTGACACAAATTAATGAATTTACATAGCTTGGACAGACATAGTTTTGAAACTGACATCCCTTTTGCTTCAAAGTCAAATAATTTCTTCCAAAAAGTCGACTAGTTTTGTAAATGTGGATATAAATATTAAAGGAAAATGATTTTTGGTATTCAATTTAGTTACTGGAAGATTTTTAGGTATGTTAAAACAAGTTGGTTTTATGAATTAACTTTTTTCAACTGTAAATTGTATGAAATCTAAATGTAAATTAAATACTTCTCTTGCAAACATAGCATGCAAAGATGTCCTGTAAGGGTAAAATACACACTGAATTTCAGAGACTTAAGGTAAAAAAGAGAATCTAAAATATCTCATTAAGGGGCGCCTGCGGGGCTCAGTTGGTTAAGCAGCTGCCTTCTGTCTCAGTGGGATCTCAAGCTCCACATCGGGCTCCCTGCTCAGTGGGGTACCTGCTTCTCCCTCTCCCACTCCCCCTACTTGTGCGCTCACTGTGTCTCTCTCTCTCTCTCTCTGTCAAATAAATAAATAAATAAAATCTTTTAAAAAATAAAATAAAATATCTCATTAATAATTTTGCTGGGGAGCCTGGCTGGCCCAGTCAGTAGAGCACGAGACTCTTAATCTCGAGATTGCAAATTCAAGCCCCACACTGGGTGCAGAGATTACCTAAAATTTTTTTTCTTAATTAAAAACAATAATTTTTTTACACACTGAAAGAATAATATTTTGAATATATTGGGTAAAATAATATGCATTATTAGCATCAATTTCTCCAGTTTCTTTTTATTTCCTTTTTTAATGTGGCTGCTGGAAAATTTTAAATTGCCTGTGTGGCTCCCCTGGACTGTACTGCCCTGCATCAGGTAACATAGGTGTCCTTATTTCACAGTAGTCTAGTATGACATTGAAAGAGCATGGAATAATCTTTTTATTATTTGATAAGTAATCTTATTATCAAATTTTGGATAATTTTTCTTAACATTACTGGCTCATGAAAGACCATGAGGTAGCTGAGACAAAGGCTAAGACCAGGTTGTGGTGTATCTTTAAACTATAGGTAGCTCTGGATCTTTTTTCTGTAGGCATTTAGCAGCCATCGACAGGTTTTAGCAAGAGGGTTCCTGTATCATTAGATTTATATTCTGGAAAGATAACAATTGAAGCCAGTGGAGCATGAATTGCAGGGACCCACTTATTACTGTGCAAGTTAGTAAGAATAAAGGCCTGAATTTAGGTAATGGGAGGTAGGGGGTGGAGGAAATGATGAGACAGATTTAAGAAAGATTTGATGCGGGGGGGGGGGGGGCGCCTGGATGGCTCAGTCAGTGAAGCATCCGGTTCTTGGTGTCAGCTCAGGTCATGATCTCAGGGCCCTGGGGTCAAGTTCCGCTTAGGCCTCCACACTCAGCCTAGAGTCTGCTTGAGGATTCTCTCCTTCTTCCTCTGCCCCTCCCCCTGTGTGCTCTCGCTGTTCTCTAAAATAAATAAATAAATCTTAAAAAAAAAAAAAAGATTTGATGTTTGGTGGAGTGGGAAGTGAAGGGAAAGACTCAAGAATGAGTCCAAAGTTTCTAATGTGGTCAGCTCAGTGGATGGTGCCACAGTCTGTTTTTATTTTCCATTTACATGTTATATCTTTGGTTTGGGATTATGTGACAAAGATCGTGTTGGGGAGAAGGTAAAATGTGCAGTTTGGTCATTTGTCTTTGACTCTGTAGGGGTAAACATAACCAGAGACAAGTGCAAAGCTCGGGAAGAGGGGGGAGCCAGGGGCAGAGATCTAGGACTCTTCTGTATATAGGTGGCTAGAATTGTAGTAGTAGATGTGATCACCTGGAGAAAGAAGTTCTCCACCTTTGCTGCACTTTACGATCCCTTGTAGGGGTTGAAAAACCCCAATGCCCAGGCCGTACCACTGACCAATCAAATCAGGGATGAAGACCCAGTCATGACCATTTTTTTAAAGCTTCCCAGGTGATTCTAATATGCAGCCAGGTTCGAGAACCATTGGTACATTGTAAGAAGAGAAGACATGCCAAGGACAGAACCCTGCAGAAGCTCAGCATTTAGAGAGAAAACAGAGAGGAACCTATGAAGAAGTTAGTGAAGGAGCTGTCAAGTCAAAGAAGTAGCAGGAGCCCAACGATAGTGAAGTCATAGCAGCCACAGGAAAAAGAGGTTTCAAAGGTATAAAAGAGCGCAAAGAAAGATCGAGTAACAAAAGAACCAAAAAAGAGTGAACAAAGATTGCCACATGTGGTGAGAGTCCAGCGTTGGGGGTAGAAGAACACACACACACGCACACTTACACATATGCATGTGTATGTGTGTGTGTACCAGTCAGCACCAATGTGAGGTTTTCCTCGTTATCCTGAGCAACAAATGGAAAGGACAGGAGGAGGCCAGAAGCTGGATTGATCCAGTGTTGGGAGTGCACAGGGACAAAGAACTAGGGCTTGAGGGGTTGAGGATGTGAGGACCAACCATAGGGAGGGAATGAAGATGAGGTGAGTGAAGGAGGGAGGAAGAAATAGTGTGGGGTCCAGGGACTGAGGGTCCTGGTGTGATCAGAGATCAGGGACAGCACACGTATCTGAGTGGCCCTTGGTGGGCACCTAGAGCAGCCTCCTCCTCCACCCCGCCCCAGGGATCCAGAATTACTGGAGCTCAGGTGATCAAGGAACTGACAACAGGGCGTTGGCCGAAATCTTCCACCCAGAAGCCCAGCTCCACCCAGGATGAGGCAGGCATTGAATTAAGGTCACACAGGTGTCAAAGTTGGCAGTGAAGGTAAGCTGAGACCTGGAGGCCTAATAGAGTGGCTGGACAAGGCACGAACCTACTGGGGATCTTTATTAAATCTGTGAACAATGGGCTGAAAGTATCAAAAAGGAGACCTTCCCGTTTTCCTCAACCCTGCACTTTAAGAGGCAGGCTGTTCCCTTAAGGCAAGATTGCCTGTTAGCAAGAGATTCGAGCGTGTCTTAGACCCTGCTATGTCATCTACACTTCAGGAGCCTTTTCCTTCTTCTTTCTAACACTTTTATGTTTTCTATGCACTCACTGTTTTTGATAACTTTATTTTTTTAAAGAGTTATTTATTTATTTTAGAGTTGGGGGGAGGGGCAGAGCAAGAGGGAGAGAACCTTCAAGCTGACTCCCCACTGAGCAGGGAGCCGGACTCGGGGCTCAATCCCAGGAACCTGAGATCATGACCTGAGCTGAAACCAAGAGCCAGGGCTTAACCAACTGAGACACCCAGACACCCCTTTGGTAATCTTATTTGGTAATTATTTTGTTTTATTTTAAAGACTTTATTTGAAAGAGAGAGAGAGCACACGCATACACGTGCATGAGTAGGGGGGAGGGGCAGAGGGAGAGAGAAGGAGGAGCTGACTCCCCGCTGAGCAGGGAGCCTAACGTGGGGTCCATTCCAGGACCCTGGGATGACAACCAACCCGAGCCAGAAGCAGACTCAACTGACTGAGCCATCCAGGCACCCCTGATAATAATTTTAAATGCACACACAGAAAAGTTGCGAAAAGAGTGCAAGGAGCTCTTGTTTATCTTTACCCAGTTTCAACCATCATTGACATTTTATCCCATTGGCTTTATTGTCTCCCTCTCTCTCCCTGCACGTATATATGCATATACATATTTATACATGCATCTATAATTTTTTTCCAAACCATGAGTTAGTTGGAGACATTATGCCCCTTTACCCAAAATGCCTCAGGGTGTAATTCCTAAGAACAAGGGCATTCGGTTATGCAACCACAGTACACTGATCAAAGTCAGGAAATTTAACGTTGCTACAAAGCGATTGTTCAATCCACAGTCCCTGTTCCACTTCGGTCATTTGTCCCAATAATGTCTCCTATAGCTATTTTCCTTTCCTGGTCCAGGATCCAATTCAGAATCACACGTTGTGATTTAATTATCATATCTTCTTAGTTCCTTTTCATCTGGAACAGTTCCTCCGCTTTTCATTGTATTTCTTGACCTTGACATTTTTTGAAGAACATGGGCCATTCATTTTGTGGAGGTTCCCTTAGTTTGAGCTGGTCTGATGGTTCTTCATGATTAGATTCAGGTTATGCATTTTTGGCAAGAAGACCACAGATGGGACGTTGGGTGCTTCTCAGTTTCTCGCAGTGGGAGGCACATGAGGTCAGTCTGGCCCAATCATCAATCTTACCTTTGCTTTGTAACAGCAATGGAATGTTCTTTTAGCTTTATTTTTCCCATTTGGCAGACATCTTGCATTGCAGTACAATTTTCTTTTTTGCACAAGCATGATAATGCAAAGTTTCTGAACTATTTTTAATTAATTGCAAATAACCAAAATGCAATAAACTGGTGTTTTTAAAGGAAGCATGTTTAAAATAATATATGTTAATTTTTACTTGTGGAGTTTTAATGTCAACTGGTATACGTAGATTGAAACAAAATCTATTTCAGACAAAAATGAGAAAACTACGTATTTGTAAATAATTTTGAAAATATGCAAGTTAAGATTAAGAAAAAAACTTCCTGACACAATGAACTTATGTTTTAAATAGTAATATCAGTATATCCTTAAAGTGCAAGACTTTTATGATTAACATGTTGATGTGCCAGGCAATATAGTATGAAAGCAGAGGAAACTTATGGCTTAGTGGGGAGGAGTGAAGTATCGTTTGCAGTGTGGATCTTAACAGTAATTGCTGCAGAAGGATTTTAGGTAGATTCTCAGAGCCTGACAGAGGGGAGTCATGGGACTAGTTGTGCCAAGGGGAAGAAGATGAAAACGGAGCCAAAGAAGATTTTAAAATAAGAGCTGTGTCAACATGCATAAATTCACTTGCTTTGAAGAAGCTGCAATGGGATCCAGGAACAGGAAAAGGAATGTTTATTGTTTTGCCTTTGCATGCCACAATGTAATCTCTCTTTTTCTTCTCCCTTTCCTTGAAACAACAATTGTCTGCATGTAGAATGAGTATATTTTAAATGAACCATTCAGTGCTTTTATGGTGCTTTCATTTCTTAGTACTGAGGGACGGCAACATGATAGAGGAGAAATTCTCCTGACTTTGGACTCCGACTGATCCACATTCCAAACCTCACTCTGCCACAGACTGACATGTGACCTTGAGCATGTCACTTGGCCTCAGTGTCTATGTCTTTAAAGATTTTATTTTTAAGTAATCTCTACACCCAACGTGGTGCTCGAACTTACAACCCCGAGATCAAGAGTTGCATGCTCTACTGACTGAGCCAGCCAGGCGCCCCACTATGTCTTTAAACAGGGAATAAATTTTGCTGGATTGGAAGGATTAGAAACGACATATTTTATGAATACTGTGGCCCATAGTGAACAACATTCAATAATGGAAGTTGGACATAAGAGCAATAAAGTTTATTTTTTTGTTTTTTTTTAAGAGTATTTTAATTTGATTTTATTTTTTCTTAAAGATTTTATTTACTTGACAGAGAGAGAGGGAGAGCACAAGCAGGAGGAAGACAGAGGCAGAGGGAGAGGAAGATCCCAGGACTCTGGGATCACGACCTGAGCCAAAGGCAGATGCTAAACCCACTGAACCACCCAGGCACCCAAGGGCGATATAGTTTAAAGAAAAGAGCCCTGGCCTGGAAACTGGGGCACCAGGATCCTGGTCCCTGAGCCTTCATTTCACCACCAAGCACCTGACCTTGGGCTTGTCACTCAAACTTTCTGGATTTTAGTCCCAGTAAAGGAGTGTTGGTTGGAGAGAAACACAGGTCAAGTACGAGGGACACTAGCATGCTGCCACTAATGCAGGGTGGAAAGTTCTTCATTGGAGAGCTGACTGTTGCGCTGTGGGAACCCAGTTTTGCAAGTGAGCGGGCTGTGGCTGGCACTCGATCTGGGCCTCAAATGCTCACATGTGGGCTTCTCCACTGGACAAAAGAGGTGTTTCAGGTGAGGACAAAGACCCAAAGTTCCAGTAGGTGAAAGGGCAAAGCCCAAGGGCACCTGGGTGGCTCAGTTGGTTAAGCGTCTGACTCTAGATCTCTGCTCAGGTCTTCGTTTCAGGGTTGTGAGTTCAAGTACCACACTGGGCTCAAGATGGGCATGGAGCTACTTTAAAAAAGTGGGGGGGGGAAGGGGCTGCCATGCTGCAAAATGGCAGCTCCACTCCAATCCCGCTGCAATCGGCTTCTGGGACTACCTCTGACTGTTGAGTTATATCAAATACATTTTAAGACAAGTGGCCCCTCTGTGGGCTTTGGAAATCTTTTAGCTCTGCCGCAGGCAAATGGCAGCTGGAATGGGAGTGCTCTGTAAATTCCCAGGCGCTCACCATTTGGACGGGGCAAAGGAAACTACCAGGTAAACGTTACTCTTAGCTCATTAGTAATTAGTAACTAATCCTTCTATGGGGCTTTTTACACAGTAGGCACTGTTCTAAGTGCCGTACTTCTATGAATTCACTTAATGCTCAGCACAACTGTATATGAAAGAGGTGCTGTTACCATGTGCACTTCACAGAAAGATGAGAGCATTTGTCAAAGGTCACCTGCAAGCTAGTGGAAGAATCAAGGTTAGGATCCGGGCTGGCTGACAAAGGCCCTGACCCTAACTATTCCATGAACTGCCTCTCTAGGGACTTTAGGCACTAAGGAATCATTCTTACAGAAAAATATATATTTAAGTAGCAGTAATAGTTGAACATTTAGTCACATCTTCAAGTACAGCTGTAGCAGATGCTGTGTTCAGACAAGAAGCCAGGCTTTCCTTTTTGGACCCAAATACACTCTATTATTTTCTTTGGTAATACTTTTGATTATGTCATTATTTGGGCATAGGCATTTAAGTAATGCATTGCAATAATTAAGTCTCCCCTCCCGCTGATGCCGTTTTTTGCTGGAAGTGAGAGAAAAGGAGGAAATGGAATGGGTTGGACAGCATTTCACGTCGGGGCTTGGTGTCAAGTGGAGGTTTTCTCTCTCTTTGTCTCTCTCTCTCTCTCTTTTTTTTACTTAAGTCATCTCTACTCCCAGCATGGGGCTCAAACTCATAACCCCAAGATCAAGAGTCACAAGCTCTTCCAACTGAGCCAGTCAGGTGCCCCTCTCGTGGAGGTTCTCTTAAAAAGGCTGGCCCAGTGTGTCTTCTTGGGGCTGTGTGACAGAGCCTTGGGTTGGCAGTCTTCCCTCTAAGCCAGGCTTTCTCAAATTGGAGGAACCCTCTGGGGGTGTTTGGACACATCTCAGGGCACGGTGAGTCTCCGGGGGTCAAGAAAGTGGTTGCAGGGTGACAGCAAGAAGTAACTGTGTCTTTGTGTTCTACATGCTAGTTCTAAAAAGGTCAGCAGAGGGGCGCTTGGGTGGCTCAGTGGCTTAAGTGTCTGCCTGTGGTTCAGGTCATGATCCTGGGGTCCTGGGATTGAGCCCCGCATCAGGGGTGGGGGGAGATTGCTTCTCCCTCTCCCTCTGCTGCTCCCCTACTTCTGCTCTCTTGCTTTCTCTCTCAAATAAATAAAATCTTTAAAAAAAGAAAAAAGGATGTGTTTAAAAAATAAATAAAAAGGGGTGCGTGGGTGGCTTGGTCAGTTAAGTGTCCACTTTCTGCTCAGGTCATGATCCCAGGGTCCCCCACATCAGGCTACCTGCTCCGTGGGGAGTCTGCTTCTCTCCCTCTCTGCCTGCTGCTCCCCTTGCTTGTGCTCGCTCTCTCTCTGTCAAATAAATAGATAAAATCTTTAAAAATTTAATAATTAATTAATTAAAAATAAATGAATAAATAAAAAATAAAAGGGTCAGCAGGGACATAAATAAGGATTATGGCTGACACCCAGAATGCTGGCTTGAAATCTCTTGAGGAAAACATACTGTGTCATTTACTTTTCTTAAATAATTATTCAGAGAGTTCTACCAACAAACATTTGGAGGCTCCTGAATGGGCTGTGGGCTGCCTGGCATGCTGGGGGTTGGGAATATGAGTCAAATGATGGGGAACAGGGTGGGAAAATCGCACGGGTTGTCTGTCATCCTCATCTCCCTTCTCCAGCATCTGAACTCGGAGAGCCTGGTCTCTGTTGGGAGTCCTTTCGGGTGTCAAGCATGAAGTTCTGTTCCAAAGTTCATTTCAGAGACACAGATGTTGAAGGCCTACTGTGTGCAGGCACCGTGCCAGGCACTGGGAGCATAGAGGTGAAAAATCAGACGTCCCGAAGGAGCATGGTGCCAAAAGTAGACCGTGCCATAATAATGATATCAACAGGGGCGCCTGGGTGGCTCAGGTGGTTAAGTGACTACCTTTGGCTCAGATCATGATCCCAGGGTCCTGGGATTGAGCCCCACATCGGGCTCCCTGCTCAGCCTGCTTCTCGCTCTTCCGCTCTCCCTGCTTGTGCACACACTCTCTCTCTCTCTCTGTGTCAAATAAATAAATAAAATCTTAAAAAAATATAATGATATCAACATCCTCCTCATCACTGCTACCTACCATTTACTGAACACTTGTCATGTGTCAGATATTGCCCTCTGTGCTTGTCATATATTTACTCATTTAATTTTCACAACAGCTCTACCAGGTGGGTACTATTATTAGCTCATTTTACAGAGGTAGGGAAGGAGACACAGAGAACTCGATGCATGCTGACTGTCACATAGCTAGTAGGAGGTGGGCTAGGAATTCACCCCAGACGTTGTCTGGTGGAGATAGGCACTAGCTCCAGAGAGGCAGAACACCCTCTCAATTACATACACACCCTGATGGGGAGGTGGCACCTGCTGCTGGGAGGCAGGCAGACTCATAGACCTTGGCTTTGGGGAGCTGTAAGAAAGCGCGGAAACCTCGAGCCAGCAGGCAGGGCAATCAGAGGCAGTACCATGAAGGGGTGAACAGCCCAACTCTGGAGACACCTGTCTGGCTTCTAGTCTTGGCTTTACCATTTTCTAGCCCTTGAATCTCTTCGTGCCTCAGTTAACTTGTTTGTAAAATAGGGAGAATTGCCCCTACTTCTTAGGGCTATTGTAAGGATTAAGTAAGTTAGCATTTGAGGCTGAAGAATGCTTTTCTCTGGGAAAACCACAACCACGGGGATGGTTTCCTAGCAGCCTTCGATTTTGCTCTTTTTTATAAACACATCACTTCAACTCCATCTGATCGGGCATGTACTTGAAATATGCTTCAGGTAATGAAGTTCACTTAAAAATTCCTTTACAGCAGGGGAGACTGGCTGGCTCAGTCTGGAGAGTTGGCGACTCTTGACCTTCGGGTCTTGAGTTGGAGCCCCACATTGAGCATGGAGCCTACTTATAAAAAAATTTTTTTAAATATCTGCATAGGGGCGGCTGGGTGGCTCAGTCGGTTGAGCATTTGCCTTCGGCTCAGATCATGATCCCAGGGTCCTGGGATGGAGCCCCGTGTCGGGTGGGGAGCCTGCTTCTCCCTCTCCTCCCCACTTGTGCTGTCTCTTGCCATCTCTTTCTCTTAAATAAATAAAAATAAGATTTTTTTAAAAAAAATTTCTGTTTAGCGTTACCTTACAAACTTGGTTCAGCTACAAGTCTTTTTTTTTTAATTGAGGTAAAATTTACATAACATAGAATTAGCTATCTTCCAGTGAAAAACTTACTGGCACTTAGAACATTTACATTGTTGGGCAACCACCACTTGCATCTAATTCCAAGATGCTGCATCACCCCAAAAGGAAACCCCATACCTATTAATCAGTCACACCTCCACTCAAACATTAACCTGATTTCTAGCTCTATGGAGTTGCCTGTGCTAGACATTTCAAGTGGAATCATACAATATTTGTCCTATGTCTGGCCTCTCGCACTCAGCCTACTGTGTCTGAGGTTCCTTTACGTTGGAGCATGAGTCAGTACTTCATTTCTTTTTATGGCTGGATAATCTTTTGTTTATCCACTCATTGATCAATGGAAATTTGGTTGTCCCTACTTTTGGGCGACTGTAAATACAATTGTGTACAAGTTTTTTTTTTTTTTTTGGACACCTGTTTTCCATTCTTTGAGGTATGTACCCACGAGTGGAATTGCTGGGTCATATGGTAACTAAGTTTTTGAGGAATCGCCAAGCTGTTTTCCAGAGTGGCTGCACCATTTTACATTTCCACTAGCAATTTCTCCACATCCTTGCTGACACTTGTTATTTTCTGGCTTTCAAAATCTATTTACTTATATCAGAGCTAGCCTTATGGGTGTGGAGTTGTATCTCTCGTGCTTCACGCTGCTTTTTGGCTTTGCAGTGGCACACCTGGTTTTACATTGGAATCTCCTGGGTTTTTATTTTTTGTAACAATCCCAATGTTAGGGCTGCACCCCTGGCAGCAGGATTTAAAGCTCCCAAGGTGATTCCACTCCACAAGCAAAGTTGAGAATACTGTGTCAAAGATTCCAGGATGCTCTCAGTTACACAGCCTTTTTAATCAGAAATTCAAATCATGTTTAACTTACTGAGCCAGGCGCACATTTATCTGAAAAATGGCAGGGGAGTGATACAGATTTCTGTCAGCCATTCCAATCCTAATAGCTAAGGCCAGGTTTTTGGTTTTTTTTGTTTTTGTTTTTTTCTAAGAGAGGAAGTGATTTCACCACAGCTGCACGCAGGGGGCAGGGAGGCGGAGTGTCTCCAAGGGTCCCAAGTGAACTGCTGAAAACAGAAAAAACAAAACAGTAAAACAAAAGGCTACTGGCTTTAATGGCAGGTGCAGGTGCTAAGGGCTGCTGGTCCCCACCCCGCCCCCACCTCCCTTCACAAGGAAGGTTTGGAACAGTAGCACCGTCAGTGGCCTCTGGGTTCTTACACTCTGGGGAGGTTTCCAGTTAGCGCCTTGCTTCCCTACCACCACCTTCCCCTCTCGAACAGACAGCCTTTTTCCATTTTCCACTTCCTTCTTTCCACTAGGTAGTTACTGTTGCTAACTGAGCTGGACAGACAGTGTGGCTATTCCTCTGAGTTTATAAAGATTTTTATTTATCTATTTTGGAGAGAGAGAGAGAGAGCAAGCCAGGCATGGCGGGGAGGGGGGGGGAGGAGAGGGAGAGGGATAAGCAGACTCCACACTGAATGCAGAGCCCGACGTGGGGCTCAATCCCAAGTCCCTGAGATCATGACCTGAGCCGAAATGAAGAGTCACCTGGGTGCCCCTATTCCTCTGAATTTATAAAAACTCTGTTGCTGATGTAGGAGTTGGCCTGACTGCAGAGAAACAGGTGGGCCCATGTGAAGGTGAGTTTTGGATAAGAGTAACACCTAACATAGGTAGCATTTTGCTGTAGAGGATCACCTATGGTTTTTCACTCCAAGCATTGACTTCAGGTTATTGTCACTATTGTTACCACCCTCCAGCCACCACCCCTCCCACGCCTCGAGGAATACACCTGGGGCAGAACAAGCCCCGATGGGGGGGACAGGACCACACAGAGGACTGGGCCTGTGGCAGGGGCTTTAGCGGAGCATTTAAGGAAGCTGGGTGTTGCTCTGGATCAGTGCTGGCCGGAAGCGAGGTAATTCCATGATGGGGGGGGGGGTCCTCATAAATCTTATCTAGAAGCAGGGAAGAGCAGACAAAGGCTGTGATTGGTAACGAAGCAGCAGTCACTCCTGTTAGCCAGGATGTGGGGATGTGTGGGGATGTTTGTGATTTGGACAAGGTTCACTTGTTCTCCGTGTTCAGACAGGATTACAGAGTGGTCTTGTTTTTGTCTTGTCCCATCCTGGTCACAGAGTGGCCTTGTCTGTTGGTGTCCTGGGGAATTTTTTGTTCACTGGGGGAGACTGCCCAGCCCGCTCCCGAATGGCAGGGGCTGCTTTTCTGTCTCAGGCCTCATTTTTGGCCAGAGCAGACAAGGTCAGGCCAGAGGATGTGAATCCATGAATATCCACATTTTCACCATTGCCAAGATTCTGTTGACTAGGAGGTTGTTTCAAGAGTGCAGGCTGTAGTTGGGTCAATTTCTCCTGCGTTTCGGTTGCTGGATAGGTTGCTGAATTATCTTGTGTGACAAAAGCTGCACAGGATACACTGGTCAACTGTAACACAAGCAATTCCCACAAACAAAATGATTATTCATCCTGTAACAGGCCCTGAAGCCAGGGGCCTGGATTATAAAACCCAAACAATGAGAACACATTCCAGAATCCAAATAGGTACTCATAGCCCAGTTGGAGGTGTTTAAAGAGGCCTCAAGACCTTGGTTCCTGTCCATGACATACCTTTAACAATTTTGCCAGGATTCTGTCATTGGTAGGTAATGCATGACACTGTGAACATCATTACAATAACTCCTAAAATTACCTCAACAATGTGGGCTCCATGTCAAGGCCCATTTATCTCTGATGTTGTGCTGACGTCATGAAGCATTTTTGTTAAATTCCACTTTTGTTACGGCTATCTGATTAGCTAATGGCAAAGCATCGCAAGGAATTTCACCTCTATTTTCCACTTTGCAGAAGTAAGGGGAAGCACTTTTGCCGGCCGCTGCTGCCTGCGCTGCAGGCTACAGGCTGCTGAGCAGGACTGGCTACATCATTTGCAGGCTCAGTGCAAAATGAAAACCCGGGGTCCCTTGTTCAAAATTGTTAAGAATTTCAAGAAAGTGAGAGCGGAGAAACCAAGTTCAGGGCCATTCTGAACTCGAGGCCCTGTGCCAATGCGCAGGTTACATGCCCTAGAGGCCCACCCTACGACTGTGTGACAAGAGGTACACTTGAGACCTTTGGAGTCCTGCTGTCCATGTAGCATGACAAGAGACAACTGTGTCCCCCTGACTGACTCCAGAAGAGTGGCAAGAACTGGAGAATGTCCAAGGACCAAAGCCGGAGCTGCAGTCTAAGGTACAGAGACTGAAGGCTGAGATAACAGAACAGCTCGTGAAATTGAGAATCTGGGATCCCAGAAGAAAGGAAAACACACAGAGCAACAACCAGGTGGCTGTGGGTAGGAAAAGATAAACGCAAGTGCTTAAAAGGAGATCCCGGTTCTTAACAGTGTTGTCTGTTAAAGGACACTTGTGAAGATACTGCCCAGTTCTTGTGGGAAGGTGAAGGACTCAGGAAAACAGCCACTAGGGACTGCTCTTGGGAGAGGAGAGTTGAATATCTAGGTTCTTCATGCTTTTATGAGGTTACAGAAGTTCACGGATTTAAACTTTGTCCGGCCATTACAGCAGTTCCTGTGGAGCTTCCGGACGCTGAGAGACTGCACAGAAGACTGATGGGATGATGGAAGCATTTGCCTAGTGATACTGTCAGTGGAATAAAGGAGGGCTTTAGGGCGCACTGATGTTCTCTCCTTTGCCACATCGTGTTGAATACCAGCCATAAGCCCAAAGTCAAAGAGAAGCCCTCAGCGGAATGGTTCACTGCCTCGAACAGGGGCATCAGTAATGGAGGAGCAACCCTGGAATCTAATTTCCCAAAAAAACATTAAGAACCTTATCCTCTGACTTGCTTCTCCGCCATTCCCATTTCTCATGCAAACGTAGGTAACTTAAATACCTACGAGGTTTTTATTTGGTTCCGAAATGCAAGCTGACCCTTGCTCATAATAATGGCAATAATTCTAATGCGTTTAACTGTAGCATTTGAAGAGTTAAGGAAAAGGCGGGAGTACTTTTAGACTACAGGGTGGATCCTAGCATTTGATTTTCTTGACTTGGCCAGGAAATAAGAGGGGCCCTGGCTTGGGGGATGGTCTGGGGATGTGTAGGGGGTGGGTCCCCCGGAAGTCGTGCTGCGCTGTTTAAACCTAAGGTGACCTAACGGATGGCGGGAGCGCCCGCCCGATCCTCGGCGCGGGAGCGGCCATTGGTGACGCACGCCGGGGAGCACGGCGCCCACGTTTCCACCATTACATTAGCGAGGCCCCACACCCTGCGCTCTAAGTTCGGGGCTGCGGGCGTCCTCGCTTCCTCCCTCCTGGAGGCGGGCCCGACCCCGCCCCCGCGCCCCGGATCGCTCCCGGCGGTCCCTCCCACCTCCTACCCTCGGCCTCCCCGGCGCGGCTCACTACCCGCCGGCCGCAGCCCGACACGCCGTGCGGCCCCTCAGTCTCCCGCGGCCGCCTCCCCCAGGCATGGCACAGGGCCTCGCCTCACTATGGCAGCAGCACGGCACAGCACGCTCGACTTCAAGCTCGGCGCCAGAGGTGAGGGCGCGCGGCCGCCACCTGCCCGGCCGCCCGCGCCGCCCGCCGGGCTGGGGCCAGCGGGGACCGGGCGGGGCGCGCGCCGCGGGCCGAACAATGCAGACGGCCCGCGCGGCCCCAGCGTCTCTCCGGCTGCCGCGCCGAGCGCGCTGCGGGGCCGCGTGCACCGGCGGCCGGAGCGGAGGCCGCGCTCCAGCTCCCGCCGCGGTCGGTCCCCGCCGCAGCGCGGGGCCTGGAGGGGCCGCTTACCCCCCCCCCCCCAGCCCTCCGCCGGCGGCGCCGCCCTTCGAGGCCCGGGTCGCCCACCCGCGCCCCGAGCGGGCGTGGCCGCCCCTGCGAGGGTCCCCTTCGCGCCGCGCGTCTCGGGAGGAACACCCCACGTCCACGGGCCCCCCTTGGGATGCAGGGGCGGGGGGCGTGCGCCGCGCGGGGCCGCCCGCGTGACCTTTTCCTGTTCTCGGAGGCGGGTAAATTCCCTCCACCGTGGCGCGGGGGCTCCCCTCGTGGGAGCCGGGGTTGGGGCAGGACCGCGCCGCGCTTGCAGAATTCTTAGCCGACTGCGTAGGAGACGGGTCCCGCGGAAAGAGACGGGGGACGGGAAAGGAAACGATTACGGGAGGGGGGGTGAGCTCTGGGCGCGGGAACTATAACTCCCCGAATCGTGGAGGCTTGGAACACAGCCGTCCAGAAAGGTGGGCTGAATGTCGGAACTGTGTGCAGGAATTACGAAGCGGAAGGGTATTTTGCATGCTTTACTCTGGGTGTTTCTAACGTGGGGGGGGGAGGGGGTACGACTGCCAGCCTTTTTTTCTGGTGGCTTTTAAACCTGTAAGTGCTGCAGACTTGAATCTGCGCTTCCCGTACATCCCACTTGGAGCGTCTCATCCATGTCTCGCGTTTTCACCGTTTTCCTCGAGTTGGATAGGGCAACCTTTTCTGTTCCCACTTAAAACCTTGACTTTCTCACTTTCTCTTTTTCTCTTCTCCTTTTTTGAAATTCTGAAAACTCATTGTGCATTTTCTCCCCCAAGCTTAAAGGCTCTCCGAAGGCAAAGATTTAATTAAAACAAAACAAAACACAACTTTGAGGATTTGAAACAAGACCTAGGTATGCATCTTGTCTTTCTTGATTGGCTCTGCATGGGACTTTGGCCTTAGGTCTCAACCTATTATCCTCCCCGTCGTTAAAAAAAAAAAATGGAAGGACGGTGCACACTTCATAGGGCGTAATTTTAAGGGAGTTGTCCTGAAAAACTACAAGGTTCTTAAGTAATGTCAGTGTATTTGGTGGTTGGGAAGTGACTTGAGAAAAAGCATTTTTTAGTTCCTACATTTCTTGGTTGAGGATAGAGAAGGGAGATGACTGGGAGAGTCAGGAGATAAAATGGTGATTGGGGCGTGCAGCTAGTGTTGGGTGTGAGATGGCTAAGGTTTTGTTGAGTAATTACCCTGCCAACTTCAGGGATTAGTGGTTAGGGAGGGTTCTTGCATACTGAATTTAGGAAAAACTACTGGTTCAGGCACCCAGCTGCTAAGAGGTGAGTCTAGGAAGTGTCCCTTGTTGGAAGCATTGACCTGTACTTACTGAACATGGGTTTTCTAGGCTCTAAGGAGGGTAATCTCAGGATGAGGCTGGAAGATTCTGGCACTTATCTCAGTCTGTGTCGGTGCCTGAAGCCTGAAACAGCTTTCAGCTTAATTCAAGTGTGGTGTGTTGAAAGGATGGCTCACAATCGGCTTCTGTGTTCTGCTATCAAAGTGTGGGGGAACCTTCACTCTATGAAGAAGAAGCAAGAGAACTTTATTTTTTTAAATTTTTTAAAAAGATTTTATTTATTTATTCGACAGAGATAGAGACAGCCATCGAGAGAGGGAACACAAACGGGGAGTGGGAGAGGAAGAAGCAGGCTCATAGCGGAGGAGCCTGATGTGGGGCTCGATCCCATAACGCCGGGATCACGCCCTGAGCCGAAGGCAGACACTTAACCAACTGAGCCACCCAGGTGCCCCTAATTTTTTTTTAATTAAGTAATCTCTGTACCCCGCTCGGGGCTTGAACCCACGACCCAGAGATCAAGAGTCACATGCTCTCCAGACTGAGCCAGCCTTGTGCCCCAAGCAAGAGAACTTTATAACACTTGGGGCTGACAGTGGCTAGAGGGCGAGGACCCTAGACGCACAGTTTAGAGGGGAGCAGGAGAAACTGGAAGGTTCTCAGCTGGCAAGGTGTGGAAGTGGCATCTAAATAATTTAGTAGGGGAAGGAGAAAATTAAAAAAAAAATTTCCAGCCAATTATCCTTAATTCTCAGCCTGTTAATCTTTTTTTAAAAACATTTTTTAATGATTTTATTTACTCATTTGAGAGAGAGCGTGAGAGAGAGAGATCAGGAGCAGGGGGGAAGGGTAGAGGGAGAAGCACGCTCACCGCTGAGCAGGGGGCCCAGTCCGGGACTTGATCCCAGGGCCCCAGGGCCCCTGGGATCATGACCTGAGCCAAAGGCAGAGGCTTAACCGACTGAGCCACACAGGTGCCCCGAGAACTCTGATTCTTACTATGTTCCCCCATCACTTAATTTGGGGGAGACATGTCACCCTTGCTGTCAGGTGTCTACATCTAATTTTCATTTAGGGGCACTTGGTAAGAAATCTACCACCTGTGTGTGAGGTCTCTAAAAACATTTATTTTAATTGATAATAATGAGTCAAAAGGCATTAGTCTTGGCATGGTGAGTACTGGATGTGACTCAAGGGTGAGTCAAATGCCTGTGGAGCCTGGATTCATGTTCTTTTTCCCATTTGTCAGTAATCCTTCCTAATGCTCCAGTTCCATGATGTGATTTTAATGGAATTAAACTTGAACCACTTAGTTATGTTGCGATTCCATATAATGTAGTTACCAGTGCAAGCCAGCTAGTACCCAGCAGCCACTGGGCCACTAAGGGCAATTATAGGTTGGGCCTGGTCGTGCCTGTTTAGTTTGTGGCTGATGACATAACTCAGGAAATTTTAATTTTTGCTAAAAAAAACAAAACCTCATTTTTGGTCATCTTGTAAGTGACGTATTGGATTCGAGCACTCTTGAATCCAGAAAACATTTTGTCGATTTCTCAGCGGAGGCTAGCAAGAATAAACATGTCCCATGTTTGTATGGTTTGCGTATCTCTGGGCTGGTGGAGGACACATGATTTGTTCCTAGTCATATACGCTAGGCAGCAAGCGGGTGGGGAGCCAGAGGGGAGTGTGGTACACACGCCTCTGCCTGCCCCGTTAGAGCAAACAGTCTCTGGCCACTCAGCCCTCAAAAGGTCTAGCAGTCGTCCTCTCCATGTCTCATTTCTTACCCTGGGCTGGGGGTATCTTCTAAGACTGACCTCCAGTGTCTGTATCCTGGACACAATTCTGGTACATCATAGATGTTTTTAATAAGTGCTGGTTAAAATGGACCTAATTGATGATGTGGTCAAGATGGGAAGCTAGTTCAAGTACCCTCGGGGAAAACGAGGCACACATTTACGGGTCCTGATTGAGGAAACCTGCCTGATGCTGTTACGTTCGGGTTGTGGACCGCTGATCTATAGTTGATGAGGGGAAACAAAGTGATTTGTGTTACTCCAATTCAGAAAGTAGTGTTATAACCAAGATCTTGTTTAATAAATTAATAGAAGGCTGCTTGGGAATTGGGCTTCGCCAGAGAGGTTTAGGATAAGGGGTTCTTATTTTGTTCCTTTGACCCTCATCGAGGAAGACTGTGGAGCTCAGAGTAAGAATTTTACTTTTTTTTTTTTTTGGAGTGCAATCGGGAGGGGAAGGGGGGAGAGAATTTTAAGCAGGCTCCATGCCCAGCGCGTGAGCCAAATCGGGGCTCCATCTCACAACCCTGAGATGATGACTTGAGCCGAAATCGAATCAGATGCTTAACAGACTGAGCCACCCAGGCACCCCTCGGATTAAGAACTTTAAATGCATAAGGTAATCCAATTACCTTAAAATACAATTTTCAAAATAAAAAAAAATCCCAAATATGTAGCATAGTAATATGTACTTCTTCAGTAGCACATTAAATAACATGATCTAGCATCAGGCCTAGTAACTTTCTTAATTTTGAAGTAGAGCTGAGAAAATCTTATTGCAGCTGTGATGTAAGAAAAAGCTGTGATTTTATTGGTGACGTTAGCTGCCGTAGTTGATGTGTGGTTTTATAAGCATAACTGAAGAAAATGCTAAATATCAATTAGTGAAAATAAGAATGTGTATTTTTTTTCCCCATCTGAGTTCACAGACCCCCTTGAATTGTAGCCACTGGCCCCTGGGGAGTCCATGGACCCCCTGGTTCAGACCCCCTCTGTGGAGAGGGAAGGGAGAGTGCCTTTTCTGTATATTGTTTCTTTTAGATCGAGTAGGTTTCCACTCAAGGCCAGAGCTGTAAGTAAATGTCCCTGGTTCCTCTTCAAGGCAGACATCTCTTTGAAAACATAAAAGCTGGTATTTATTAGTTGCCTCCTGGGCTAGGCATTGCCCTAAGCGCATTACACGTTATTTTACGTAATCCTCACAACAACCCTGTGGTAGGTCCTGTTATCCCCATTTTAAAGATGAATAAATAGGCCCATTGAAGCTTTTCACCTTATAAATGGGGTAGCTGGGATTCAAAGCTTTGTCTGTTTGATTCCAAGGCCTTTGTTAATTCCACGACTGCGAAGCCTCTTAGTTTAAGGCAGTGATTCTCAACGACCCTGCCTCCCTTCCTCCCCTTTCCTGGGGACATTTGGCAGTATCTGGGGACATTTTTGGTGATCATAAGTGGGGAGGTGCTACTAGCATTTTGTAGGTCAGGGGTGCTTGCTCAACACCCTCCATTGCACAGGACAGCCCCCCCACAGTTTTGACAGCTCAAGATGTCAGTAGTGCTGGGGCCGAGCATCCCCGACTAAGTTCTAGCTAAGCCGATGCTGTAATGCAGATGGCAGATCGTCAGCAGAATTTCCGTAGTTCTTTTTGGGTCTCCATTATGCATAAATCAATAGTCATAGAGGGAGGGTGGGCCTTAACCTTCATCCAAGGTTTACCCTGGGGTCGGTTAGGAGCAGAGGGCTGGGCCAGCACTTCGTATACTGCTGAGCCTGTGGCTTCTGGTGACCCTCCCTCCCTCCCTGATTTCCTGAGCCATCCTCCCATCCTCAGAGCTCCCACTCTTTCTGAGTATTTGTTGAGCTGCTTTCTGGTAGAAGCATATCGTCTTTGTGCGATTCGTAGCTATAAGCACAAAACCTAAAAAACCCAGTTTTGATCGCATCTAGTGTTTTGTTCAAGAGGAGAAAAACCTTTCCTCTTTGTCTCAGCATTATCATCCCTTGTCGTAACCCTTTATCTACCATTGTGATAACAGCACCCCCGCCCTACAAACCCGCTCTAACAATGAAGCCTTAAGGGGGCTGATGCCTGGGAAGGGGGAAATGCATGCTTGGGTCCTTTTCTAGATAGACTGAATTAAGGTCTGGGCTGGGGGGGGCTTCTGGAATTTGCATTTTCAACCAGCTTCCTCCCAGTAATTCTGATGCTAATTAAGTATGGGAATCAGTATAGTAGGATCCTCATTAAAAACAAAAAACCCTTGTATCAGGAACGTGGGGCGTCCCCCCACCCCAGGCACCAGCCAGCCAGTCCTTAAGTCCTGCGGACTGTGCCTGCTACGCTTTCAGATTCCTTGCTCACCTTTCTCTTGGCTGCGCTTCTTGGCTACAGCCTTCCAGTGTTGTCTCCATTTTGGGGAAGGGCTCGATCACCACAAACTCAACAGATTCCTGTCCCTTTCCTCATTTAAAAAGCCTCCTGTGTGTCCTCATCACCATGTGGCTAAAGTCGAAACTTCTAGTCAGCCCTTCCAGGGGGCCATTTCTGCCCAGCTGTCCCTCCCCCAGCACACATTTGACTCTCACACTCCCTGTGCTTCCAAGTAGCTGGGAGGCACCCAGACTCAGAACTTAACAGCTCTGGGGAAGGCATTTTTCGTCCTTTAGGTAGTCTCTCCTACTTGAATGCTGTTTGCAAATGTTTTACGGACTGTTTGGGGGATGTCTCAATGGAATCTCCTTCATTTGGCACACTCGTTTGCTTTGTTTTTTGTTTTTTTTAATTCTCTTTCCCCCGACTCTGCAAAAGATTCTTAATTGCACTAATCAAGCTGTATTTGACTCCAGGCTGAGTAATTGCACATTGCTGGGAATTAGTTTTGTGAGCTTGCCATTAAAAAATTGTATAAAGCATAATGAATCTTTTTAGAGTGTAGTTCCAAAGTTACACCCA
This sequence comes from Ursus arctos, assembly GCF_023065955.2. Classification (NCBI taxonomy): domain Eukaryota; kingdom Metazoa; phylum Chordata; class Mammalia; order Carnivora; family Ursidae; genus Ursus; species Ursus arctos. The sequence continues at coordinate 17,520,815 of NC_079873.1, forward strand.
TTTCTTTAAACCTGTAGAGGTAGTGTATGGTAACACGAGTTTGTGCTTTATCTCAAGAAGCCTCATCTAGTTATTTGGTCGTTCTCTGTCGTTATTTTAAGTGCTGTGGAAGGGATAACAGCTGTTTAAGAAATTGACTCCATCATCCAGGCATTAGGAACAATCTCTACTCCAGCTAATGAGAGGTGCATTTTCAAGTAATCTGAAGCCCTGCATGTGACATTTCTTCAGGATAGCATTTGCCAGCTTCACAACCAGCTAGTAGACACTTTGCCGTGTGTGTGTGTGTGTGTGTGTGTGTGTGTGTGAGAGAGAGAGAGAGAGAGAGAGAGAGTGTGTGAGGGGGAAAGGTGTTTTTACGTTGGTTAAAATAAGACAAGATAGAAAATGTATGTATCATGTGTGGCAACCATTTAATATTTTTAACAAACAGCAAACCAGAAGGTCTTATGAATAGAAACCGGTATACCCTTAAAAACAAAATCTTAAGATTAGGTAATGTAAGAAAGAAAAACATAAAGTGGCAATAGAGGTATACATAAAGGTGTTCAACCTAACAAGGAGAGAAGCAAATAAAAATAGAATGTTCCTAACTTCTCAGATTGGAAACTGAAAAAACATGTAAGATATTAACCGGTATTTAGAGCGTGAGGAAGTCATCTACACGTAATGGAGGGTTTTGCAGTGGAGGAGTTACCAGTTTGGAAATCTTGCATCTGATCTGTGTCATGAGAATGGGCTGTGTCTGAATGACGCTCAGGCCTTTGTTACCTTGTTGGGAGACAACTGAAGTGCCAGGGGCTTGGAGCTTGGAAAAGTTAGAGCTTTTGGTGTCACACTTGGGACCCCCTACGATTCCGGAATGACGGCTTTGTAATTTGAATTGAGACCGAGACCCGAAGCGGTCGTACTAATCCTTGGCAGATAAGGATCAGTTAGAAAGTTACTGGGCTGTGGTTGGGCATCTGTTTAAAAGCGTGTTCAGGAAAGCTGGTCGTGAGTCGAGGTTCCCTTGTCCCGCACACTGCACGCGTTTTCCTCCGGCGGTTGTAACCCAGGCCTGCCGCTGCACCGGCCGCCATTTCATGGGAGTTTACTTCCAGGCCCAGTTCTTTTGAAGAGTCGGGAAACCTCCTCAAATTGAATCTTTAAACCAAGTATGTAAACCGTTGCACAAATGCTCTTTGAAACCCTTACAACTAGGCACTTATCCAGACCCCAGGAAAAACAACTCTGGGGCCCTTCTAAGTTGTGGTGGGCCTGGATTTCATTAAACTGATACTGTCATCTGTGTTCCGGAAGGAGCCACTGAGCTAGTGGCCATACTTGGGATCGGATGCGTTTCTGTGCTAAGCAGCAAACCCAAAAGGAGCTGCTAAGAACCAGCAGCATCTTTTAGATGACCCTCCGGGTAGTTTCACATGCGCCTTAATTTCTACCTCTGCATGAAGGCGCTAATGATACCAAAATCCCACACACTGTGTTATTGGGTGGGATGTCCAATAAAATGTTTGGAAGAGTGTCAAATGATACATAAAACACTTAACACTAATTGCAGTACTTAGGGCTGAGTACTTTGAGATTGTGCCAGTGGATGAAGATGCTCAGTTATAAAGAGGGGTGGATTTCACTTACTGAGAGATAAGGAAAGTTCTGCTGGCCAAAGAAGAGGCAGAAAATAATGCATTGGCATGTGATTTAAAGGTTGGTCTTTATTTAAAGGAGCTCTTTAAATGAAAGCAGAACTTTTTTTAAAGATTTTATTTATGTATTTGACGGAGAGAGAGCACAAGCAGGGAAACAGCAGAGGGAGAAGCAGGGAGCCTGACTTGGGGCTCAGTCCCAGGACCCTGGGATCATGCCCTGAGCGGAAGGCAGCGGCTTAGGCAGAGGCTTAACTGACTGAGCCACCCAGGCGCCCCTATTGCTGAATTCTTACTTGTTAAGGATTTGCAAAGGATTTTTGTGTTTATATATTATGAGGGATACTGGTCTGTAGGTTTTTCTTTGTGGACTGTCTTTTTCTGGTTTTGGTATTAGGACAATGATTTCATAAAATGAATCAGGCATTCCTTTTCTGTTTTCTGCAACAGATTTTGTATAGAATTGGTGTTACTCTTCTTTAAATGTTTGATAGAACTCTCCAGTGAAACCCATCTGGACCTCAAGATTTCTATTTTGGGAGTTTTTAAATTACAAATTCAATTTCTTGGATAGTTATAGGGCTATTCAGATTACTTCATATTGGTGAATTGTGGTAGTTTGTGTTTTTTGAGGAATTGGCCCATTTTCTTTTAAGTGGCTAACTTTATGTGTGGAGTTGTTTATAGGATTTCGTTATTATCCTTTTGGTGTCTACAGGGGTCCTAGTTATACAGGTTATTAGCTGTTATTCCCCACTCCACCCCCCCCCATTTAATAAATTGCTAACTTGCATGGAGGAAGTATTCCTCAGATTATTCTAGTCCCAAATGCTAAGAATGTCATTTCTAGAAATTCAGGTTGTAGAATTACAGCTGAGTGTCCCTATGCCTGTTGGTTAGGAATTTAGAGCTGGAAAAGACCTTAGACCAGGGGTCAACAAACTTGGGCCCTTGGGCCACATCCTGTTCTTCTGGCCTCCTTTGTATGGCCTCCTGGTGGCTGACAGAGCCATGATTTGGCCTGCAAGTCCTGAAATCTTTACTGTGTGGCCTTTAAGGAACAAGTTTGTCCACCCATGCCTTCAGACCATCTAAGTCCAGTGGCTTGCCTTAAGAACCATCTGGAAAAATATTCAAGTACAGATTCCCAGGCCCCCACATGGGCTTTTTCTCATCTGGAATCCATCATAGTATACACTCCTCACTCTGTACGGGGAGTTTTGACTTATGTCCTTTGACTTTCATCTCTGTGGCACTTAACTTTCCAGTACTTCCTGGGTGCTGAGTAATCTCCTTGGAGGTTCATTCTGAAGGGCACAGTCCTGAATGTTGAACTAGCTGAGTCTGCCTTGGCCAAAGCTGGAAGAAGAGAAGGTGCCAGAGTTCTGATAAAAATGTGGTTTTTGATGACACAAAGTCCAAACTGCTTTATCTCTGGAAATATTGTTTCATTGTTGATTTGGCATGGAAGCTTGGTACAAACCCTAGAATTGTTTGCACAAACACAAATGGTTACTAGATCTGACCCCGTAAGGCATTCTGCCCACCTAAAGTCAGTGGGAAGAGAGCTGAATGTTCATGATACTGGTTAAGTGCTCCTGGACAATACAAGTGGCGATCCCACAGTTTCTACTTTGGGAAAGAAAGCTGCTTTTCTTCTGCGTGGAGCTGAAGGAAACCATTGCCATCTGACCTTGGGCCAACCTTTAACCTCTTTTCATCCCACTGCTTTGTGAGATGAAGGGGAGGCGGCACTTGGCAGCCGGGGTGCTTTTTACTCCTCCCAGTGGACTCTGGATGGCGGTTGTGAACTAAAGGTCTGAGGGCTGGTTATTTTTCCTGGTCCAGGTGTCTTAGGTCTTCTCCTGTCCTCTAACCTCAGACCCTACCAGTCCCCTCTTACCACCTTGCTCCTCCCTTTTTTGCTGCTTCCAGGTCTGGTTTCACCTCATTTCTTGCACTTCTTCCTATTGGGTTGAGTACGATGCCCAGAGAGGGCTTTCTGTGGTCCTGGCCTCTTCAGTGTCCTCTGCCTTGGTGGTCTTCTGCTCTCCTCCACAGCTGTAGCCCGAGTTTCCTCCTTCCTCTTCTGGAAACATGGATCTTGAACCCGTGGAGTCGAGGCACGCCTTATGTTGCTCAAATGATGCCTTCTGGGAGGGTTCAGGTGGCCAGATGTCCAGCATGTCATGGCCACAATTCGTTATCCTCTCCCCAAGTGAAAGCCAGGCTTTTGCATTATCTCCCCTTTCTGTGCCTTTCTTTATAACGAACGCTTGGTTAGCCTCCCATGTGGACTAGGTCAGAATGTGGGGACTGGATAGCTTGAGCTACAGGAGCACTCCACGGAGGTGCCTCCCTCCCTGCCGACTGAGGCTTGTGGGTTGTGGCTGCTTTGAAGACTCCTAGTCTTGTGGGGGAAACGGGTTTACCAGGAAGAAGAGGGTACAGCATTGCATTACTGTTTGGGTTCCGGACTAAAGAGGGGTTAGGATTGTGTCTCATAAATTCTACTTTTATGAGCCTTTTTTAATGTCATGAGATTGGCTCATGGAGAAACCTAGATGGTTATATTAAAGTAGAGTGAGGCTCCTGGCCCTTTCCAGTAGGTGTTGGGGGTGACGGGAAATGCCTTTCTAACTGTTCTCTTGCAGTGGGAAAGGGAAGGCAGGCCAATGAAATAATTAGCAACACATTTACAGTATGGCAGGGTACTGTAATGTGAGTTTTAAGAAATAGTCCTTGTGGCTGGTACTGTAAACAGTCCCATGTGGTTTTCTTTAATGCACACTTGCATGAAAAGAGCTTGGGTGTTATTTCTGTTTTGTGTTGTATGGCTGTCAATCCAATGTCAGTAGGTCTTTTTCGTTCTTTCTGTAGCTGATTTTTCCTGGCTTGGTAGTTCTTCTGTACGAACATCAGAAAGTGTTCTGGGTGCGCCTGCGTGGCTCAGTTGGTTAAGCGTCCGACTCTTGATTTCAGCTTGGGTCTGATTTCTCCGGGTTGTGAGAGGGTTGTGAGATCGAGCCCTGTATCTGGCTCTGCACTCAGCGGGGAGTCGGCTTGGGATTCTCTCTCTCCCTCTGCCTCTGCCCCTCTGCTCGCTGTCATGTACACCTGCGCTCGCGTGCGTGCGTTCTCACTCTCTCTTTCTCAAAAGGAAAAAAAAAGAAACTGTGCTCTGAAAACAAGCCCTCCAAATTGTCATTTGTCCCTTTCTGTGTTTTGTGGCTCCACCTCACTGGTGTGATTTTTAAATTTAAAGGAATCTTTTTTTATTGAAATATATAACGGACATAAAGCATTACATTTAGGTGTACAATGTAATGATTTGATATTTGTATATCTTGTGAAATGATCATCACAGGAAGCCTAGTTAAGATCCGTCACCACGCATAGTTAAATAATTATTTTCCTTGTGATGAGAACATAAGATCCACTCTCCGGGCAACTTGCAAGTATATGCTACCCAGTTATTAACTGTACTGGCCGCACTGTACATTGCCACTGTGATTGAGCTGAGGTGCTGAGCCTGGCTGCAGGGGTGCATGTGGCATGAAAGCCATGTCCAGTGCCTGGGACAGTGCCTGCACACAGCAGCTGCTCAGACACTTGTTACTTCGTGACAGGTGGGGGGGGAATGATGGCTAGAGGAGACCGCCCCTCCCAGCCCCTTTAAGCTGGTGCCCAGGGCCTGGCTTATGGTTGCTTGAAGGGGAGCAGCCCACTTCTGGAACTTTCTGTTGCTTTCATTACCTCACAGTAACTGAGAATCTAAAAGTGCAGCTTATATGCTTGGATTTTGGGGGACAGATTTATTGAGATGTCTCCTGTGCCACACCGTTCCCCCATTTAAAGTATACAGTTAAATAATTTCAGTACATTCAGAGTTCGGCGACCATCACCACAATTTTAGTACATTTTCATCACCCCGGAAAGAAACCTATACCCCTTAGCCATCATCCCCATTCCTCCTAGCCTCCCGTTCCTCCCAGTCCCTGGCATGCACTAATTTGCTTTTTATGTCTAGCGATTTGCCTTTTCTGGCTCTGTCATATAAATGGAATCCTACAACATGTCATCCTTTGTGACTGGCTTCTTTCACTTAGCATCGTGCCATCCATGTGGTAGCATATATCAGTACTGCATTCCTTTTGTGGCTGAATAAATAGTCCATGGTATGGGTAGACCGTAGTTTGCTTCTCCAGTTATAGCTTGATGGGCAGTTTGGGTTTCCACCTTTTGATTATTGTGAAACCTGCTGCTCTGAACGTTGCTGTTGTCTTGGGTGTTGTGTGATGAGATTAATCAACTTGGCAGCTGTTGTAAAAAGAACTGGATGTGGGAATTGAAGACAAAGCTGTCGTAGTAAGATAGCCCAAGGAACCACCTGCTTGACCTTCGCTTTAATCTCTGGGAATTTATCAGCTTTCTGAATGTCTGAGATGTCTCCCAATACACAGACCCTTTGTTAAAATTTAAAAGTAAAAAAATTTTAACCTAATTTTAAGTGTTAAGCTCTTTAATTGTGAAAATGAAGGCTTTCTCTGTATATCACTTGATCTCGGTAATCTGGATTTGCTGCCTATCAACACTGATGTTTTTGATAACACCTAGCATATCCCACGTGAGTTCAAAAGATGTTCACACACCCTTAGGCACTTGTGAGCACCCATGTGGGTGAGAGGGAGCCCATGAGGAATGCTGTGCTATTTTGTTTTTCTCAGGGCAGTTATTGCCGATGGTGGTGGTAACTCTGGAATAACTCTGGAATTTTTCTTTTTTAAGATTTTATTTATTTATTTGTCAGAGAGAGAGAGCTCGCACACAAGAAGGGGGAGCAGCAGGCAGAGGGAGAAGCAGGCTCCCTGCTGAGCAAGGAGCCTGCTGTGGGACCCGATCCCAGGACTCTGGCATCATGACCTGAGCTGAAGGCAGACACTTAACCGACTGAGCCACCCAGGCATCCCCGGAATAGATTTTTTTAAAACTTGATATAATTTACGTCGAGGAAATTTTGTGTACAGTTCTGAGTTTCGACCAATGCATACAGTCATGTAACCACCACCACTGTCAAGATTAGGACGTCTGAGTGGGTGCTCAGAGCAGGTACTTGAATGGCGTCAAACCGTGTTGGAGTCCAGTTTCCCTTTCTTCCTCTTTAGGTTTAGGAGCCTATCAGGGTAACCCCAAAGCTGGTTTATGTGTGAAGGGAAACCACACAACCCAAACCTGCCTCTTCGCTTCTCTGACACCAGAGTGTCTCGGGTTTGGGGGAAGGATGCCTGCGTTGATGCTTCCCCTTGCTGTGAGCCCCGGTGTATGTGTTGCCACTCCCCATTAGGGCAGTCCCGCTCTCAGGAAGGAGGAGGGGGTGTGGGGGTGGCCCCTGACCTGGAGGGAAAGGGGGAGCGGGAGGGGGAGGCTGACCCAGCAGGATCAGAGGATCAAGGAGAGCTAAGGGCACCGGGGTCTGTGGAGGAGGGGCGGGCTGGAAGGAGGCCAGGCGTTGGGCTCCACCGCTTGGGAACGGTGCGATGACGGGAATGATCGACCCCTTGGCGGTGGACTAGCTTGAGCCATGGTGGGGGAGAGCTGGGAAGCAAAGTCACGGGACAGGGGCTTGGTGGGGAGGTGTGGCATTTCCGGTCCTCATAATTAAAGATACGCTTGGCAAGGATAGAAATTTGTCTCCTAATTTCACGAGCCAGATGCTGCTAGAATGTGAGCGACTCGCCCGTTCCAGCCCCCTGACTTTGCAGAGGAGGCCAGCGCGGCTCTGGCCCGAGGCAGGCAGATGATGGTCCTGTGATGGTCCTGCACAAGGGGCGGCTGCCACACACTCTGTCCTGAGTTTTCTTCACTCAAGTGTTTGAAGTTGAAAAGGACTCCAAGATGCAAGTTGAGGTCCACAGGTTTTTTCTGGGTGTAAGAGTTGCTTATTCCCTCAGGGCAGCTGCTGCTGGAATGCACCTTGTTAAGGAGGTTACAGGATCTTAGCCATTACTTAAAATGGAAGAAAGAAGTGGGAATGGGTCTAACTGAAGTATGTTTTCCCCCTTTTTGCCAGGGTGCTGGGTGTCTTAAGTGTTTATTCAGCACGAATCGCTCGACTTCTTGGGCTAGTCAGCCTGGGTGAGGGCAGCTGCTCTACTGCCCTTACACTTGGGGCTGCCCGCCTCATGGAGCGCCGGTTACATGGCGGCACCAGGTCACGAGGGATGGAGGGAAGGAACACTTGTGCCAGGTTCCCAACAGGAACCCTGCAAAGTGGTGTCCCCATCTCACGGTTGAGGAAGTGATGCCTGTTGGGGGGGCTGCCTGGCCAGTGAGTTTGGAGGGGCAGAGAGGCTGTGGTGGGTGATTTGTGCGAGAAGCTTCAAGGGGAGCATCAGGGGGATTTTAAGTGGCAGGGGTATTAACATCTAGGGGAGGGAGTAGAGAAGTCCACGTCTGATTTCACACTTGACTGGGACAGTGTGCTGAGCAGTTAGGCAGGAGGCAGGTTCCATTTGGGTATATGGATTTGGGATTCAGCCATCTGGATGGAGCTGATAGAGAGTCAGAGCTCTCCAGGAGCGGCCTATAAATAGATCTCGGGGAGAAAATGAGGCAGGGAGATGAAACTTGGGCCTTCGTCCCAGCCCCTCCCCTTTCATCCTCAATTCCTTTCTTTTGGTAGTGGTGTATTTAATTTGGACCAGACCTCCAAGTTGATTCTTTTTAAGTTACTGTTGAATAAACACAAAGTGCGTGGTGGTCTGGAAACGGGGACATTGAGTTGTCTAGTGGACAAAGGACACATTTTGCCCTGGGACAGGTCACTGTGTTGCTGAGCACTTGGAAGGCTGAGTCATAGAGGAGTTGCACATCATTCTTGCCTGGCCAGACTTTTGTAAGGACTTCTGCCAAACATTTTGTTAGCCTAGTTTGGAGTACCATGCATACTTGAAAGCCATGTGATTATATCTCTTTCAGCCTTTGAATTTACTTTCAGATTTTCTGATTTGTAGCCACTTAGGACATTGAAGTCTTGGTGTTCCCACATTTGGGTATGCTCTGACCTCAGGCTTGTTTTCACTCCTTTGGAGCACCTAGTAGTTTTCAAGGGATTGTATAGCCCGCCCCACTCTGCCCCTGGGCAGCAGGAGTGTGGGGTCTTTTTTTTTTTTTTCTTTAAACAAAGTTGGGGACTACCCACATGTTGTGTGTATGACTGGGATTGCCAAAGTCCTGTGAGGGACACGACAGTCCTTCACACCATATGTTGTCAGCCCCAGTTGAAGAACCCTGATACAACCAAGTACATTTTGTTCAGTCATGGTATATGTTTCTTACTACAGAGGCATGAAGGTTGAAATTGGGTAACTGCAAAGCATTTTCTGGGGCATGTCCTAGGCTGCCTATTAGTAAGAGGCTACCTGTTAGTAAGGAGTTCAGGCTTTTTTCAGACCTTTTTCAACATTTTCTATAACCTTTTGGTGACTCAACTGTAATTAGTTTGGAAATAGTGGGGATTTCTTGTTCTTTCTCATACCTAGTGGTTTTGCTCAGTGGTTCTCAACCATGGCTGTGCATTGGAATTTCCCAGGGAGCTCTGAAAAATACTGATGCCTGGTTCTCACCCGCAGATTTTTCTTTAATTGGTCTAGGATGTGACATACCAGTTTTAAAAACTCCCCAGGTAATTCCAATGGAATTACTGCTAGGATTGAAAACCACTGGTTTAGATATTCTAGAAACTCTGCAAAGATATGGCAATATGGATGGTTAATTTAGCCAACTGAAATAAATTTTCTTTTACCCCCAGAACATTTATTGAGCCTCTGAGATCAAGATGACCAAGCGAGCCTCATCGTTGAACCTAGTGGAGCTCATGTCTTCGGCTTTGTTTTCATTTTCAAACCTTGGTTCTGGAAAAGAGTTGCTGGGAAGTTGTTTGAGCTCTTGAGCCCCTTTCTGGAGTCTTCTCCAAGGGCTGGGAGCAGTGTGGAGGGCGAGAAGGAGAAGACAAGAGGAAAGTGCAGAAGGGCACGGTCCGTGTATCCCCCGCAGGGCCGGCACATTCAGTGCTCACAAGGGACCAGGCGGTGGTTACAGCCAGAAATAACGTTCAGACCTGGCAGCTTCTTCTGAACTGAGGGGCAAGCCCATAGTATAGAAATAAGTAACACTCTCCATTGGGTTTCTTTCGTAATGCGTTTTTCTTCAGTTTGACACCTGGCTGGAGGGCCTACATTAGCCCCCTCAGTGCCTTTCCACTAATTGTGCCAGCTAGAAAAAGGGGGCGGTCGCCATGCTGGGTTTGGCCTGCAGTCAAGGGTTTTAGGTGTGTTAGACAAAGATACCCCTTTCCCTGGCCCAAGAGAGAGTTTGCCCCGGCTCAGCCCTGGGGCCGAGGTCCTCATTCTCTGCGCAGCCTGGCCAGTGACGCGCAGGGTGGCCCCGTCTGGATCGTCTCCTTCACCAGCATAGGGGATTTGTGTTCTGTTTCGTAATGTGCCAACAAAACCCAGTCTTGAGGCCATTTACCAGGAGTGATGATTTGTTTTATACACTTTCAAAACAGAAAACATCTGTTCTAGCCAAGGAGGGATTGAATAATGACATAGTGGCTTTCCTGTTCAGGGCAAGTACTGCTGGGCTATGTGGGACTCGGCTGTGCTGGGCACATTGTCTTTACCACCCTGCAGCTCAGTCACTTCCTCGGTAGCTTGACCCCACCAGGCTTCAGTGACAGACTGAACGAGGTCCATTCTTTTTATGAAGTTTGAAATTGGAATTTTTTAAGGGGGTGGATTTTGGTCTTAAACCCAAATATCATTCAGGGGATATAAGTCAGGCTTCCACCTTTTAATTTCCTGAAACCAATTTTCAGAATAGTGAAGCCAGCTATTTTCTGCCAAATGAGTTTCCCAAAGGCACAGTTTTGCTAGGGATGAGCGAGACTAATGAGACATGAGGTCACCACCCGTGTTGGGTGATGCCTGTGTCGCGATGGGTGTGTGGTGTGCGTTCTGCTCCAGGAGTCTTTCCCTGATGAGGGGCTTTTTCCTGGAAGCAGCCTCAGTTCACTTGGCCATCATAGGGCTTGGCCACCCTGACATTCTCTGACTCTACCCAGGTCCCCTGCTCTCTCTCACTGTGGCCTCCTAGGTGCTGCCTTCTCAGAGGAGATGTTTTCCTTGTGGGTGAGCCCCCCCCCCCCCCGGTATATTTTTGAGAACTTTGAAGTCCCTTTGCTTTTTGACTTCCTCTCACACAGTTGCTGGTACCATACAGGCCTCTGGGTTGTGACCCACTTGTGTCCACCTGCTCCTGTTTGGGGGCTTGGGGCTGCACACTCATCTAGTCGTGTTTTAAATGTTGTCCGTGAGGTTTGGCGGTGCTATCCTAAAAGCTCTCTCTGTGTTCGGGGACTCAGGAAGATTAAAAAGTGATGCCCTCACTGCCATTTTTGCTACACTGTTTGCTGTCGTTAACAAACGTTGAAAATACCAATTTTGGTGGGTGTATCACTCTGCCAGAGCTGCCGTAACAAAGTGCTAGAGATCCGGTGGCTTAAAACAACAGACACATTCTCTCCTAGTTCTGGGGGCCGTAAGTTCAGAAACATTGTTGGCAGGGCCGCGGTCCTTCTAAAGGCTCTAGGGGAGAGTCCTTCCTTGCCTCTTCCCACTGCTGGCTGCTGCTGGTGTTCTCGGCCTGTGGCTGTTAGCAGTATCACCTGCTCTCCTTATCCCCGTGTCTCCTCTTCTGTCTGTCATGAGGGCTCTTGTCCTTGGATTTAGGTCCCACCTGCATAATCCAGGATGATCTCATCTCTAGCTCCATAATTACATCTGCAAAACCCATTTTCCAAATCAGGTCACACTTACAGGTTCTGGGGGTTAGGATGTGAACATATCTTTTTTGGGGGGGCCACCATTCCACCCACTATAGTGGGGGTAGGTGAAATGTGTGTGTGTGTGTTTAAGATTTTATTTATTTGTGTTTGTGTGTGTGTGTGCGCGCGCGCGCGCGCGAGAGGGAGGGAGGGAGGGAGGGAGGGAGGGAGAGAGAGAGAGAGGGAGAGAGAGAACAAGTGGGGGGAGGGGCAGAGGGAGAAGCTGACTTCCCGTTGAGCAGGAAACCTGATAGGGGGCTCATCCAATCCCAGGACTCTGGGATCATGACCTGAGTGGAAGGCAGAGAGGCTTAACCGACTGAGCCACCCAGGCACTCTGAAATCTGGTTTTTAAGTGGCAGCTAACTCTACGTTTTTTGAAAAGTCCGTGCCCCTAGAATAAGACACATTTGCTGTGCAGTTTGGCCTCTGAACCCAGTTCGTGGTCTTCATTTTTACTGTGCTCTGGAAGGTCTTGGGGACTAGTTCCAGACATCGCTGGAGATAGATTCTCAGTAGGGTGAAAAAAGTCCTTAACTTCTAGTCAAGCGTTGGCACTACTTAGCTTATGGAAGGAATTCTACTGTGATTTTTCTGGTGAAACCACACTGCGGTCAGCTGTGAATCTTTTTTGTTTTTTTCTTTTGCCTTGGTTCAGGTCACATACTCTTCGTACATACTCTCCGTTTTGACACTTTGCGGCCTACACTGTTTTCTCTGTCAATGTGGAAAAAGCTCCAGCCTGTGGAGGGCTGGTGGGACAGTACGGAGTAATTCCTTTTGTCTCATCTCGGTTCTTTATCTTACCCTTCTCAGGCAATTAGTGCTTAGCAGATCAGACTGGAGGAGAACAAATTGCATTTTGCCTTTCCTCTAAGTGTCGTAATGTTGGATGTTCTTGAAGATTCTGGCATCAAGTGAACCTGCAGAGATTAATGCAATTTCTATAACCTTGACCAGCGTTCTACCTGGGGATATCGAGCTCCACTTGGGAGATCGGTGGGGAGGCAGAGGGGAAGATGGGCCTCTGGCCAAGGATGGTGTCACAGTGAGTAGCAGGTTGTCCCATAAGGAATTGTTGTTCAGTCTCTACTATATAGAAATATGTTACTGAGTAGCCCCATTTAATTTATTTTTCCTATTATAATAGCAACCCATGCTTATTGTGAGACACCTGGAACATAAAGCCAAAAGTTCTTTTTTTTTTATTTTTTTTTTTATTTATTTATTTGATAGAGATAGAGACAGCCAGCGAGAGAGGGAACACAAGCAGGGGGAGTGGGAGAGGAAGAAGCAGGCCCATAGAGGAGGAGCCTGACGTGGGGCTCGAACCCGGAACGCCGGGATCACGCCCTGAGCCGAAGGCAGACGCTTTAACCGCTGTGCCACCCAGGCGCCCCCATAAAGCCAAAAGTTCTTAAGTCCTTTATTATACCCATCAGGAGTGGGTGGACATCCCCTTTCTAGCACTGTATATCCTCATTAATTTATTTTCCCTAAAATGGAAGCTCATTTATTTGCTCTCTTGGATTTCTGGTTAGGCTGAACATTGTGTTGTGTCATCTCTGGTTGGCTGAATTCCTGTCTGCGTCCTTGGCACAATTACTTTGTGGTCGGTGTTTTTGTGTCTTTCTTGTGTTACCTGGTAATCTGTGTAGCCTCTCCTCATCGGATTGAGAACCTTCATAGCTCGTGACAATGGGCCTAAGTGACACTGGCAACTCTTGTTCAGGTTTTCTTACAAAGTTTAGTCGTCAAACTATGCCTCACTGGCTTTCCTTTCGAATGTGTTTCATCCTGACCTCCTTGCCTTCTCTCCCTTGTTCTCCAGCTGATGGCGAGACCATTCTAAAAGGCCTCCAGTCCATTTTCCAGGAGCAAGGGATGACGGAGTCGGTGCACAACTGGCAAGACCATGGTTATCTAGCGACCTACATCAACAAAAACGGCAGGTGAGGCAGCCTTCAGGTCGGAGGGCTTAAGCTGGTGGGGGCGGCCGGGGGGGGGGGGGGGTGGGGCGATGACAATGGGTGGGAGGGGTAGCGTCCAGGTGTTTTTATTTCCTCCTGTGACATCTTGTAGGGGGGCTAGAATTCAGTGCTTCACAGCCCTAGCTGCACAGTAGAATCGCCCCGGAGTACTTTCACTAGATGCCATTACCCCAGTCACTCTTCAGAGTTTGAGGCCACTGGGCATTGGTATTTTTCCAAAGACACCCTCCCCCCCGCCAGGCGATTCTGCTGTGTGGCCAGGACCCAGAACCCCTGGGCAGCAGAAGCAGTGTGAACTGTAGGCCACGATTCAGACGTGGTTAAAACAGATTCCCGGGCCCTGCTCCAAGAGTTTCTGATGCAGCAGCTCTGGGGCAGCGCCGGAAATCGCATTTTCAGCAAGCTCCCAGGGGACACTGATGCTGCTGGCCGGCTGACGCCACTGCGAGTAGCACTGTTGTACGTTATTAGCAATTAATGTGGACCATTGTCAAAGGCAGAAAGAGAATGTCTATACGGAGGTTGACAGGAAGCTGAGGGGATCCAAGACTTCAGCTTGTTTTCTTCTTTTCCTTGAGACCTTTATAGGCTATCCAGACTTTACCTAATCAGTATGTAGATGAGAATCAGTATGTTCTGGGACGAGGAAAGGAAACCTAAATTAAGAGCTGACTGATAACAGAAGACCCCAAAGTGTTGAGCTCTTTGTGCCTTCCTAAGTCTAGTTTTGTTTCCTATCTAGACTGGTTTAGTATGCAAAACTAGTAAGATTCTTTGTAATTTGCACTATTAATTTTAAAATGTGAACTCCTGGGTATTTTCAGTGGCTTTAATTCCATTTTCCCCAATGGGTACAAAGTACTAGAATTCCACATGGTTTCATTAATGTCTCACATTCTCTCTCTTGTTTCTCTATTAAAAGGAAAAATAACCACCCCCATGACCTCAGAGGCCCAGAAGGCAGTGCTGGGAGATGAGGGAAACTTTCACTTCTGAGTACCCCCTTTCGTTATTCTCTTCATAAGTCAGCATGCTCCAGCCCATGGGGGTAATTGGTGTCCCCTCTCTTGATGCTTCTCAGAAACTTCCTGGCTTCTCTCTCCCCAAGCGCAGATTTGTATTTCTAACTATGTAGCAAATCTCCACGTATCTGTTTAGCAGATACCTCAGATGTATCTAAAATCATTTCTTCTCAAGGGTGACCTGAAATCCGCACCACCACCAAAACTCTCTTTCCCTCCTCCCTGCCCTGGCCCAGTTAGTAGCACATTTCCTGCAAGTAGAGGTTTGCAGCTGTCCTTGATCCTTCCAGCTCCTGCAGGCTTGCATTCAGCCCCTCTCCTTTCTGGCCTCTTTTCTCCACCTTCCCTGCCACAGTCTCTCGCTGTCCTGGATGTGGTCCATCCTTTGGGGACCACAGCAAATCGAACCATGTCACCTTGCCACCCCGTAGGCTCTTTGAAGCCTCGATTCTCTTAGAATCTCCTAACTGCCTTTGCAGCCAGGCCCCACCTACTTCTTTGCCTCATTTCTTGAGTCTTCTACCAGAGACACCATTTCCATTTGTCTGGAGGGGCCTCGAATTCTTACTGGAAGGGAATTTTGAATGACAAGAGCTGTTAGAAATTGCTCCTGAAAGCAGAAAAAATGAAAATGTACATGCTTAGTTTAAAAACGAATTTTCACCATTGGTCTCCCTCTTCTCCAGCTTGGTCCACTGGGACCCATCCCCATGGTGCCTGTCCTGAAACCTCACTGCTCCCACCCATGCCAGCTTCTCCCCTGACTTCTGGTTAATAGCCACTTTGTGATGCTGAGGTCCTGGTCCACAGCCACCTTTCATTTTCATTTTCTCCACCCTGCTCCCCTCCCCCGCATCTTTTCCCTCTCTTTTTTTTTTTTTTTTTTTTGGTTTTAATCCCTTGAGCTTGGTACTTGGTTTTAACTTCCAGCGTTGTCCTTGCTCCTGTGTTCCTGCACTTGCATTGGGAGAGGACTGCACTAGAAGCACCCAGGTGGTTCCGGGTGATGTTTTTCTCCCATTCCCCCTCTCGGCCCCTCCTCTCCCTTGTGCTGCGGGTGGTGGAGGGGGAAGGAAGGATAGGCGCATTCAGGTGTAAATTATTTGTGGTTTTCTAGAGCCGAACTTGATTTGGGGGCCATTTGAAGGCTGAGGGTGAAAATAACTAGTAGTGTTTAGTTTTTAATCCAAGCACACTGCCTATATCCTCTGAACAGAATTCTTCTGATTTAGTATTTTTCAAATGTTTCTTTAACCACGACTTAATATCATAACCCCGTACATAGTTGTCTGTGTCTGTACAGTACAGATACACATATGATTGAAACAAAAGTTTCTCCACACAATTGACTTTTATTGCATGTGATACACTCTAATATTTTAAGAAAAATGCACAGATCCCCTAAATCAGGGGTCAGAAAGCTTGTTCGGTAAGGAGCCACATAGAGTCTCTGTCAAATTCTCTCTCTTTTAAAACAACTCCTTAAAAATGTAAAAATCATTCTTAGTCTGCAGGCTTTACAAAGAAACGTCTTGTGGGCTGGGTCTGGTGTGCAGTCTGCAGGCTTTACAAAGAAACGTCTTGTGGGCTGGGTCTGGTGTGCAGTCTGTAGGGCTGGAGTGTGCTAACCCCGAACTAAATCAGTTTAATCACCACCTGCTTGCAGTCAGAAAACCAGGGCTCTGTTTTGAACTCTTTGAAGGTTAATTAGGAGGACCCAGTATGCCCTTCCTACCCTCCCTTCGTTTTAGGGCCATGGTTAGTAAACTTGGCCGAATCATGTGCCAGGGAACCTTCTTAAAAATCAGGTTTACAGAGGCACCTGGCTGGCTCAGTCGGTAGAGTATGCGACTCTTGATTTCAGGGTTGTGAGTTGGGGTGGAGTTTACATATATATATATATATATATATAAATAAAAAAAATTAAAAAAAAATCCGGTTCACAGAAATTGCTACTGAATCACTTTTTGGGGCCAAGAACCCATTATGTGAAAACGCTAGCATCTGGTGACTGTCTAAATCTTACCTAAATGATTGGTGGCTCCCCACCCCCAAGAAGAGGTTCTCATAAGAAAGCAAACAGGGTTAACCATGTAACTCAGGGAAAAAAAGACCAGTGGTCTTTCCTTTTAGTTGGGTGGGTTAGTGTCTTGTCTTCTTTTGAATACCATGATGCAATTCCTAACCTTAAAATTATGCTTTCCTTTGTAGCTTTGCCAATTTGAGAATTTACCCACATGGATTGGTGTTGTTTGATCTTCAGAGTTATGATGGTGATTCGCAAGGCCAAGAAGTTGACAGTGTTGGTTTTTCACTTTTATTTACTTTTATTAATTATTTTTTTACGTATTTGTAATTACAAGTATTTGAGGATCATCAAATCTCATATTTTTTAATGATAAAATGATTTTACATAATTGCTGATCTCCCAGTTACCTTTAAATTTTCCTCCCTCCAGAGAAGTGATTTTAGAAGAAAAATAGTGGTTCCTCAATTGTTGTTAGGAACCTGGCTTGTCCTCATTCCCTTGACTGCTTGAAAACTGAGTAATTTTACTTTCCGTTGAATGAAATGTAAACCTTTAAGCAGGATGTTGTATCTCCATTATCCTTGCTCTCTCCCCTTTCCTGTTCTCTTGCTGGTGACTTGCACTGACGTTAGGTCAGCACCATGTGGGCTGCTTGGTGTGGGTGTGGAACTGGGCCAGGCCTGGAGGCTGCTGAAGGGATGGGGGAGGACAGGAATATTGCACAGCTCTGTCACCATGGCCTCAGCCTCCTGGAAACTTAGCTGTTGCACCCAGCTTATTCTATAAGCCCATTGCCTTCTTTTCTTTTAATTGTAGCTTTTGAACAAAGTAGAAGAAAGAATGAAAGAATTGAGTCAGGACAGTACTGTACGGGTGAAGCGGTAAGTCTACTCCTGGATGTCCTTTTATGTTTGTTTAACTGGTAAAATTGGAATGGTGGTGTCGTCCCTGAGTAGTGTCTGCTTCTGACAACATGGTAGACTGAGCTAATGGATGCCTTGCACCCAAACAAGACAGAATGTATGAACACACATACACACACACACACACACACACACACACGCACGCGCGCTGCGTAAAATGAAACAAAGGTAGGAAGGAGATGTGAACTGACTCTCAGCTGGAACCGTATAAAGCAGAGAACTGGGGGTGGGGGGCTTCTGCCTCAGTCAAAAGGGAGAGAGAACTCCCCAACCTGGTCCAGTAAAGTGAAAAGGTTGCTGTCTCTGCGCAGAGCTCTGGGCTCCAACGTGGAATTTAGTTGTAAGATTTCTGACAAGATGGGGTGACAGAAAATATGCCTCAAAGCTTTCAAGTAAGGTGACTTCCCAAAATACTAAGAATTGAGAGGCCACCCACCTTGAGCAGCCACTGGTTGGTTCTTTTCAAATGGTAATAAAGACAGTTAAGCTTCCCCTGTCCTGACTACACCTATTTAAACTTCAGTTAATACAAATAGTTCCATTCCTCAGTCTTCCTAGCTTCCTGTCAGTAGCTAATGGCTGTAGTGACTATCACAGTGCACAGCGCAGATCTGGAACATTTCTTTTGAACAGTCCAGCAGTATTTGTCCATGGTAACAGATGTTAAAAGAGCTTTGATAGAAGTAACAGCTCTGACATTTGTTGGAATGGATAGTCTTGTGTGGGTCCTGGGAATTAAGAACAGGAGTTAATCAGGGATGCCTAACAAGTAATTCTCCAGTTTGCTCTTGTCTTGTCTGGGTGGCTCCTTATCAGGCCCCGAAAAGTAGGAGGCCTGTCCCTTACTCACAACAGCAAACACAGAGACCTAGAGGGACTTTATCAAGGTCACACCATCACTGATGGAAGCGACCAGAATACAGATTTCTCTGGTTGGCAGTGCTTTCTAGAAGCACGCATTCATTTTGGCAAGACCTAGGATGTGAGGAACTTAACTAGCTCAGCATGCTAAGTTTCATCAGCCCATAGGAAAGCTCCAGGGCTGGTGTAAGGTAACTAGAAGGTTGGTTAATCTCTGGTAGGGTAGAAAGCAGGAAACTGCCAGTAAATGAACATAACGGTGTACAACTTGCCCACTTGGTTGAAATCTGTCAGAGCACCTAGATTTACGTTCGGTATACATCTCAGCCATATTTCCCTCTTCCCTATCCTTAAAAACATGTTCACACCCACACACTTCTCTGGACTTTCCACCTTTCCCCGCTTGCAGAGTTTTCAGCATCCCTTCGACTGGTGCACACCTATCTGCACCAGCCTGAATTCAGCAGGTTCCCGCTGTGTTCTAAAATGTATTAACTCTGTGATAATGAATTGGCCAGCATCATAATGCCTCTGATTTCTATTGGTCTCACTTTTATTGGGGTTACTTCTAGGAGTAAATAAATAGATGGAAAACATTTATGGGTTTCAGCCCTCATGAGAAGTCTTTGTTTTGGGTGTAGGAGTTTTCGAAGTGAGAGTAAAGCTTCATATTTTCAGTTCAAAATACAGACCTTGCTTTTGCTTGTCAGTGCTCTTACAGCTTTTCATAAAATCAGGGTAGAGGGGTCAAGAAGTTATTGGCAGGCTTTTTGTAATTGGCCTCAAACGGACAAGAATGGTGCCATTTTTCTGTCTGGGGAATGACATGGTTAGAAATTTAGTCATTAACAAGTAACTTGTAACATTATCTGAAATCATTATTCACCTGTGGCTCATGAGTTAAATCTGAATTTTCAACTAAGAAGCCATGGGATGTATTAGATAATTTATTTTTATATTCTATTTTTCCAAAGAAAAGGAACAGGAAAACAAGGGGTTGGGGGTGAGGGAGATAGCACAGTTGACACAGTGTATCTGAGACCCAAGACGTACTCTGTCTTTCTCTCTACAATCCATTTTTAAATTTCAGCAGTGAAGGTTGAAACAAGAGTGGTGCGGGGCTCCAGGATATCTCCTGTAGCCCATTACAAGGAGATGAACTTCATGCTAGGATGAGTACTTCATCAAGAGAAATGGCTTCCTCATCCTGTTAGAGATCCTTGTTGTTTCTTCACCAGTCTTTAAAAACCATTGTGTTGTGGGGCGCCTGGCTGCCTCAGTCAGTGGAGCGTGTGACTCTTGATCTCGGGGTCGTGAGTTTGAACCCCATCTTGGGTGTAAAGATTACTTAAAAATGAAATCTTAAAAATAAAATAAAATTTTAAAAAATGAAAACCATTTGTGTTGCAATTGAGAAAAGAGCTCTTTACTTTAGCCAAGGCACTTAGTGACACAGTTGAGAATGGACATTTATTTTCATCGGGTTTGTGCATAGTTTAGTAATTTCCTGTAGCTGACTGGCTGTCAACCAGGAGGTGGGTTTCCTCCCCTGAAGACCCATGACTTGATATTTGTCACGTTCATCTAATGTCACAGGTGGTTTACTCTCCCACCTCCATCTACTCACCATCAGCCGGGGGTGGAAGAAGCTTCCCCCAAGTCCTCTTTGCCTGCTCTAGGCTGGGAAAGGAGGGGAGAAGGTATTGTCCTGGTCTGTGAACCTTCCAGAAGCTACATTTGTTCACTTGAATGGTGCAAGAAGTGGTTAAATCAGGAGTTGCTAGGATTAAATGAGAGTTCATGGGAATTTGCTTTGTAAATCTCAGTGTTCTTTATATAGATAGATAAATCTTTATATATCTATATATATGTATCTTTATATATATATAGATATATATATTTTTTAATTTACTGAGAGAGAGCGCATGCAAGCTGGGGGAGGGGCAGAGGCAGGAGAGAAAGAGTCCCCAGTAGACCAGACAGCCAGCACCAACCCCGATGCGGGGCCCGATCCCATGACCCTGAGATCATGTCCTGAGCTGAAATCAAGAGTCGGGCACTTAACCAATGAAGCCATCCAGGTGCCCCAACCTTACTGTTCTTTATAGTTGCTAGTATTTGCTCAAAGGAAGCTTCATGAAAACAGGTTCAGGCTGTATTCCTGGAAACAGGTGAGTGGGAGGGCAGAGGCTTACTGGAGCAAGTCAGAGGTAGCAGGTGCTAGCATACAGCTGTGTTACTGGTGAA
Source organism: Ursus arctos (assembly GCF_023065955.2). NCBI lineage: Eukaryota > Metazoa > Chordata > Mammalia > Carnivora > Ursidae > Ursus > Ursus arctos. Next base: position 17,541,417 of record NC_079873.1, read on the forward strand.
TACCACTGTGCCAGATACAGCTGTGTTACTGGAGAATACCACTGTGTCAGAGACAGCTGCGTTACTGGAGAATACCACTGTGTCAGAGAACACATGACTTGCGCACAGTTGTGTTATGTATGCAGCGAGTTCTCATTTTGTGTTCATGTTAGATTTGCCAAGCCCCTTTCCTGGATCTGGTTTTCATTGTCATTTAGTGTCCTCTGCTGGTAGTTTCTAGTACATTCACGTTGTCTGAAATACTGAGCCGTGTGCAAAAGAATGGAATGGGAAAATCTGAGCTCAGTTTGCAGTCCTTCGAGTAAATAATTGATTGAGGCAAGAATCTTCTAGGTGCTAAAGCCACTACTGGAGGTCTGTTGAGAGATCAGGGCCTTCGCCCAGTTTTAGAGGGCTACTCCATAGCCTGCTTTGTAATTTCAAAGGGAAAAAAGATACCTTTGCAAATGGAGAGATCTGATGCCATCGGCTTGAACCAACGGGTCACACTTAGCATCTCTAATAATACGACAAGCGCTCGTCTGCCCCTGATGTGATGCTTGTGTAAATATCTGCCACCCTGACGTTAATGAAGAAAGAGGTCTTCAGGCAAACCCACCTTAGGGATTTTCTGCAGAACACCTGGTCTGCACTTCCCCTGAGGTGTTATGAAACACATCGGGGGGAAAAACTATACTCAGTGAAATGAGGGTAAAAAAGGAAAACAAAATACAGTGTATGATCCTTCATTCAAAAGCAGAACAGCTATAAATGACATGATGGGGACAGTTGTGGGGACATTTGAATGTGGATTGCATACCAGATGATGATATTACACCCCTGGGCACTTATGCATGAGTGTGGTAGTGGCAGTGTGGTGGGGTGGGCCGTCTTAAGAGATTCCTGCTGAAGTATTTGGGGTGAAGTGTGGTATCTGAGGTGGCCATTTTCTCCAACTTTTTTTTAGGGAAAATTGAAGGCATGCCAGAAAGGTTTATTTAAAAAGTAACCTCTTAATGTACAATAGTTGCTGGGATTTGGAAGTGGCCATGTTTGTATATAGCTGAGAGCCCAAGCTTCAGATTTGTACACGATTCAGGAATTAGCCCAAGGTAACGTGGCTTGCCTTTGTACACTCACGTTTCCAGGGTCGCTTTTTTTTCCCCCCCGCTTTTTTTTTTTTTTTTAAAGTAATGAGTACACCCAATGTGGGGCTTGAACTCACGACCCCAAGATCAACAGTGGCATCGTCTGCTGACTAAGCCAGCCAGGAGCCCCTCCAGGTTCACTTTTTTTTTTTTTTGAAGATTTTATTTATTTATTTATTTGAGTGAGAGACAAAGAGACAGAGATAGTACACAAGCAGGGGGAGCTGCAGAAAGAGAGGGAGAAGCAGACTCCCCACTGAGCAGGGAGCCTGTTTTGGGGGCTTCATACAAGGACCCTGGGATCATGACCTGAGCCGAAGGCAGACGCTTAACCAACTGAGCCACCCAAGGCGTCCCTCCAGGTTCACTTTTAAGGCAGCGGCACCATAAGCAGTGTTCTATAAGGCTCATTTTTGTTTTCCCTTTTTACAGATTACCACCCATAGTGCGAGGAGGGGCTATTGACAGATATTGGCCCACCGCTGATGGTCGCCTGGTTGAATATGACATAGATGAAGTGGTATATGATGAAGATTCACCTTATCAGAACATTAAAATTCTACACTCGAAGCAATTTGGAAATATTCTTATCCTTAGTGGGGACGTTAGTAAGTATTCGTCCTTACCCCAATTGCATAGCAGACTGACGATGTTTTAGATTATGGTGCTTTCCTGACAAATACCACCATTGTGGATTTGTCCTGGTTTGTCTTTGGCAGTGCTGTTTTTTTGAGAGGAACATTTATGTCATATTAACCAACCTGTGGATTGTCTGGGCTTTCATGTTTTATTTTTATTTTTTATTTTAAAGATTTATTTGTTTTAGAGAGAATGCATGAGCGGCTGTGAGGGGCAGAGGGAGAGGGGAAGCAGACACTATTCGGGGCAGAGCCCAACCAGGACCCGGGGCTCAACCCACGACCCTGAGATCATGACCTGAGCTGAAACCAAGAGCCAGACACTTAACTGACTGAGCCACCCACACGCCCCTAGGCTTTCATGTTTTATAGCAGAGCCATGAAAACTATGTCTTGATGTTCCTTTTTCTTAGTATTCTTAGTGTTGAGTATTTGGATTTTACTCATTATAAAGAAAATATGATTGCTTATTTTTTAAGAAATATTTTTGTTACGGAAAATTTGAAACCTAAGTAGACAAAATAGTATCATGAACCCATGTTTACTCACCATTGAGTGCTAACAATTAGCAACTCCTGGCCAGTCTTGTTTCCCCTAAACCCTGGTTTGCTTTGTCCCTCTCCTATTACTTGGAACAACTCTCAGATGCTGTATTTCATGTAATAAAAGATGTGATTGCTTTTAATTAGCATATCAGAACATTCTTAAGACTGAATTTTTCCCACTGACCAAAGTATATGTATATGTAACATATAGTATTAGGTGTCAGATGAGTAGGGTTGATGAAAAGTTCACAATCCAAAAAAAAAAAAAAAAGTATCTCTGCACATTGTTGACAGTTTTTAAAGATCAAAAATGAAAAAATTTGAATTTTAGACTAGATTCCAGCACTTTCTAGCATGGAGAGTCAGGTCGCGGTGTGGGTTTGGGTAGAGTCACCATTTTGTCCCTGTGTTTTTCCTACCTAGATCTGGCAGAGAGTGATTTGGCGTATACCCAGGCCATCATGGGCAGTGGAAAAGAAGACTACAGTGGCAAAGACGTGCTGATTCTTGGGGGTGGAGATGGGGGCATATTATGTGAAATAGTCAAACTGAAACCAAAGATGGTCACTATGGTAGAGATATCCTTTGTTCGGAGATCAAGTTCGGTTGGGTTCTGTTTTCTTCCTCTTTTTTTGTCTTAAGACTCCAGTTAATGTTATGAGGCAAATGCTTTATAAATACTGCCTTGAAGAAACATTTCCATTTGGTACCGATAGCCTTTTTATGTGGCTACAAACAAAGCAGCAGAGATCCTCTAGTTGAGAAAACAAGAAAGCAACCTTGGTACGGTGTCTGCTGCTTAGCACTTTCTGAAAGGGCTTCTTCATGAGAAGAGAAAATTCAGTTCTTTTTGAGTGACCTTGATACAAAATGAAATCGTTGTCTCATTCACCATCGTTTTGGTAAATCGGATACCCAAGTTAGTGTTATAAAATTTATGTTTGTCTTACCTTTATTTTTTATAAAGATTTTATTTTACTTTATTAAGATTTTATTTATTTATTTGAGAAAGAGAGAGAGCATGGGGAGGGGCAGAGGGAGAGGGAGAGAGAATTTCAGGCCAACTCCACGCAGATCCGGATGCGGGGCTCAATCTCACAACCCTGAGATCATGACCTGAACTGAAATCAAGAGTTCGATGCTTAACTGACCCACCCAGGTGCCCCTACCTTTTCTTTAAAGTATTACTATTTCTGGGGCGCCTGGGTGGCTCAGTGGTTAAGCATCTGCCTTTGGCTCAGGGCGTGATCCCAGGGTCCTGGGATCGAGCCCCGCATCGGGCTCCCTGCTCTGCTGGAAGCCTGCTTCTTCCTCTCCCACTCCCCCTGCTTGTGTTCCCTCTCTCGCTGGCTGTCTCTCTCTCTGTCAAATAAATCAATAAAATCTTTAAAAATAAAGTATTACTATTTCAGAATTCTTTGATAGATCCAAATTCTGGATAAATTTCTCCTTGACCTGTTTGAACATTGACCAAATGGTGATTGATGGATGTAAGAAATACATGCGAAAAACATGTGGCGACGTCTTAGACAATCTTAAAGGAGACTGCTATCAGGTAATTATGTTTTCTAGATAACATTTTGAAGTCAGCTAATAATAATATTGACTTGAATTGTACCTTCCTAAAACAGCTTTAAGGGTGATTGGTTAAGAAGGTAAATAGATCATCTTGGAGGGAAGGAAAATTTTTTTTTCCCTCTACTGTTAGAAGGTGGAGGAGGGACAGTAAAAGTATCGCCCCAAATTGCGAAGGCACTTGCTGACCGGAAAACAAAGTAGGCCACTCCATAGAGTTTACACCGAGTCTCTCCAGGGACACTTAACTGACAGGCAGGATTGGGCAGAGGATGGTCCGCGGCAGCTGCACAGTTAGGGCATTGTAGTGCGATCATACTGTTCCCATGTACCTCAGATGGTATGCGTGCACCTAATTGACTTTTAATCAAGCCAACCTTTGATTAGATTTTATGGCACCACCTGTGCATGAGAAAGGCGAAAGACTGTTCTCCCTAACAGATTCATGGGAAGCCAAAACGCATCCCATCCTTCCTTAGCAGGCATTTCTGACGTATGTGTATTATTCTCTAAGGTGCCAGAACACATAATCCCAAAAGAGATCATTGAGCAAACATGAACAAACTAAGAGGGCCAAAGATGGACTCACCCTTACCCTCTGCCCTTCTAGTTCTTGGCCAAGACTCCCCTAATAAAAGACAGATTAACAAGAGAAAAACAGAAGTCGATTAATGTATATACCTCATGTGTACTTGGGAGAGACCCAGAGATAACTGAGTAACCTAGAGGTAGCTTTAGAATTTAGGCTTAAATATCTTAATAGGGAAAGGGGTCGTAAGTGTCTTGGGAAGAGTGAGTGACTTTTAGGAAAGATAACGGGCCTTTGGAAGAATAGATGGGGGGTAGGTATGATATTTGTGACTAAGTTTGTCTGGATGTGGTATCCATCTCCTGTCCTGTGATAGAGGTCAACCTTCCCTGGTTGAATCCCCTAGGGAGGGGATCTCTGACATTTGAGTTCCTTTAGGAGGATGTATCTTTAGGCAGATTGAAGGGGAGTTCAGAGAAAACTGCTTTCTGCATTTTCTGTTTTTCAAGTGCCTATAGCTCAAAATAATACACCAAAGTGGCATATTTTGAGGTGACACGTCGTGCTACTCTTCAGACTCTGTGTGTGAGTTTTGTGTACGTCTGAATAATTGCTTCTTGCTGAGCAAATTAGTTTCTGTCCTAAATTGTACTGTACTTGCAGGTTCACCAATTAATGGTTCGTGGGCTATGTTTTGTATTGTACTTTGAGCACGCATGTGTTCAGTGGTTACATCTGCAGTACTTGTTAGAGCAAGAGAACCAAGCAAATGCATTTTATTTGAACAGGATCTTAAATGTATGTCTTCAAAAAAAAAAAGTACGTCCTCAGATTTATGAACCATTTAGACAAGTGCTTTAATTTGTTGATCTGTAAGTTGCTTACCCCTCCCCTATCTTCCCTAATGTGTTTGCATCCAAATTTGATTTCATGGTGCATGCATGTTAATTTTTTAAGCTGAAAGAGAATTCTATCTATATTGTAATGTTAGGTGTGATTGTTTTGTGGGCAAAAGGGAAAGAAGGATATATATATTTCACATGCACTGTTTGAGAGTTTTAAGAAGGGGTGGGGCGGGTTGGGCAGTAGGTTCATCAGAGCATGACAGATTCGTTTCCCTCACATGGAGCAGAAAGTTACCATTGTTGTCAAATAACGTTTGCATTGTTAACCAGACTCTCTGTCTAAGGTGTCTTAACCTGTAATCCTCAACCCTGTACCAGGTGGCTATTATTTCTGTTTTATGGCTGAAGAAGATTCAACTTAGAGAGTTCAAAGGACATTTATTCAGGGTAATAGGGTAACTTTAGAAGAGTGATTCACTCCGATACCCGGCTCCCTGGCTCCTTCTGTGACCTCCTTATATGGATTCAGAAAAAACTATTTAAGCATAAGCAGAACTGCAAACCCAAACCAGTACGGGGAGTTGTAGGTTGTTGTAATTAGAGGCTGGATGTACGTGGGACGATTTACTAATGGATTTCGAAAACAGCTCTTGACTTGCACATCTGTCTGAAAGCAGAGCACCAAAGGCAGGTGGTGACATTGACAGTTGGACATTCTAGGGAATGGAAAAGTAGTATTTTATTTGAAATGATTCTTCTTTTGAGGAAGTTGGGTGCCTGAATACACCCGCCCACCCCTCCCGTCTTCTTGCTGGATTAGAACAACCATTAGAGGGGAGCCTGGACAATTCTTCTGAGGTTGAAGGTTTTCTGAGGGCTCTCAAGGGGTGGGGAGTTCCTTGTCTGGGGGTATCCACAAGCCCCTTAGCCGTTAAAATATTACCACTGAAAAAACACCAGGTCTTTGCAAATGTTTATTTCAAAAACATAATTACTCTAAGCATTTTTAGAAAATAGAAAATGTTCCAAAGTGCTCCCCATTCCTTTCATAATGACAGAGTAACCTTAATACTAAAATCCTTAAGGTAGTACAAAAAGAGAATTAGAGATTAGTTTTAATGAGTATACAAGATTTTCAAGTAAAAGAGTAAATTAAATCTAGCAGTTTATTTAAAGAACTCTATTAGGCCTAAGAAAGATTTAGTTCAGAAACATAAAGATGGAAATCTTAAGAAATCTGTCAACATGATTTATTATATGAATTATTTAAAAGAGAAAATGTATTAACAGGTGACAAAGCATTTGGGGGATATTTAGCAGTCGTTCGTAATGAAAAGTAAGATAAAAGTGCAATAAAGGGAAACTACCCAAACATAACAAACTATAAGAAACTTAATGTTGTATAAAATGGCAAAATACATAAGGCATTTCCAGTAAAACTAGAAATAAGGTGAAGATGCTTATTACCTTTATTCAACATTGTTTTTGAGGCATTCGCTAATGTAGTAAGGTAGGAAAATGAAAACAGTATAAATATAGAAAGAATCATTTGTAGATGATATGAATGCTTAGAAAAATCTAGGAAACTCACCTAGAAAATTAGTTGGGTTCATGAGAATTTGGTGAAGTGATTGGAGGGAGACAATCTAAAAAATTTTTTTTAAGCTATGTTAAATGCAAAACAGTTTGAATGGAAATTGGAGGCAGAAAGTGGGCTGGAGATCCTGTTCAGAATAATGACCAATTGGTCTTTTTAAGTTACTAAATTGAATTCCAGTGTAGTTAACAAGAGTATTATATTAGTTTCAGATGTACGATATAGTGATTCAACAGTTCTGTACATTACTCAGTGCTCATCACGATAAGTGCACTCTTACTCCCTATCACCTATTTCACCCATCCCCCTGCCCACCTCCCCTCTGGTAGCCATCTGATTGTTCAGTATAGTTAAGAATGTTTTTTGGTTTGTTTCTATTTTTGTTGTTCATTTGTTTTGTTTCTTAAATTCCACGTATGAGTGAAATCATATGGTATTTGTCTTTCTCTCACTGACATTTCACTTAGTATACATACTAGCTCCATCCATGTCATTACGAATGGCAAGATTGCAATCTTTTTTATGGCTGAATAATATTCCAGCGTGGGGTGTGTGTGTGTGTGTGTGTGTGTGTGTATACACACACACACACCCCGCTTCTTTGTCCATTCATCAATTGATGGACACTTGGGCTGCTTCCATATCTTGGCTATTGTAAATAATGCTGCCATAAACGTTGGGGTGCATGTATCCCTTTGAATTAGTAATGTTTTTGTATTCTTTGGTTAAATACTCAGTAGTGCAGTTGCTGGGTCACAGGGTAGCTCTGTTTTTAACTTTTTGAGGAACGTCCATACTGTTTTCCATTGTGGCTGCTGCTGTTTGCATTCACACCAATAGTGCAAGAGGGTTCCCTTTTCTCCACATCCCTGCCAACACCTGTTGTTTCTTGTGGTGATTTTAGCCATTCTGACAGGTGTCAGGCGATATCTCATTGTAGCTTTGGTTTGCATTTCCTTGATGATGAGTGATGTTGAGCATCTTTTCATGTGTCTGTTGGCTGTCTGGGTGTTGTCTTTGGAAAAATGTCTGTTCATGTCTTCTGCCCATTTTTAAGTTGGATTATTTGTATTTTGGGTGTTGAGTTGTGTAAGTCGTTTATATATTTTCGATACTAACCCTTTATCAGATATTTGCAAATATGTCTTCTCCCATTCCGTAGGTTGTCTTTAGTTTTGTTGATTGATTCCTTTGCTCTGCAGAAGCTTTTATTTTGATGAGGTCCCAGTAGTTTATCCTTGCTTTTATTTCCCTTGCCTCAGGAGACATATACAGAAAAATGTTGCTATGACTGATGTCAGAGAGGTTACTGCCTGTGCTCTCTTCTAGGATTTTTGTAGTTTCAGGTTTCATATTTAGGAATAATGACCAATTGTTAAATAAATTTTTTTAAAGATTTTATTTATTGGGACCCCTGGGTGGCTCAGTTGGTTAAACGTCTGCGTTTGGCTCAGGTCATGATCCCAAGGTCCTGGGATCGAGTCCTGCATCAGGCTCCCTGCTCAGCAGGGGAGCCTGCTTCTTCCTCTGCCTACTGCTTCCCCTGCTTGTGCGCGCTCTCTCTGACAAATAAACTCTTAAAAAAAAAAGATTTTTTTTTATTTATCTGAGAGGGTGAGAGAGAGAGAGCATGAGACAGGGGAGGGTCAGAGGGAGAAGCAGACTGAATGGGTAGCCTGATGTGGGGCTCGATCCTGGGACTCTGATCCTGGGACTCCGATCCTGGGACTCTGGGATCATGACCTGAGCCAGAGGCAGAGGCTAATCGACTGAGCCACCCAGGCGCCCCGCCAAGAAAAAAATGTTTTAAAAATCATACTGCAAGGAAATTTGCCCTGTTGTTTATTAATTTACTATTAAAGCATAGTAATCAAATAGGGAGTGTGATGTTGACACAGGAATGGCTATATAAGAGGAATGGCACAAAGACTTTGAACATGTCTGAGTGTGTATTCGTACAAGTAATAGGTGGCCTAAGGTATATTTCAGTTCACTTGGGAAAAGGAGATTGAGTTGATTTCATAGGTGATGCCAACACAATGGGCTGTCCATCTCCATGAGAAGAAAGTTAACATGACCCTAGGTGGCATAGAAAAATTAATTGCATATGGCTTAAGCCCTGGATACAAAAACTTAGTACATTTAGGGAAATTTAGCATATTTAACCTTGGAGTTGGGAAACCTTTTAAAGAAAGACAAGAAACCCAGAAACTACAACAACATCCTAATCCCATAAACGAAGCTGGAAAAGTGGTAACAAACAGGACAGGGATTTAATCCCTTTAATAATACAGAGAGCCCCTACAACTTAAGATTTAAAAAAATAAGATAACTAAGTTGAAAAATGTAAAGGACATGAACTGGTATTTTTCAGAAGACGAAAATCAAATAACCTGTAAACTTATAACAAGATGCTCACCCCTCTTAGTGGCCCAGCAAGTTCATGTGAAAACATTAGCAAGAGACCTGACAGAATAGAAAGAGGGACAATATCCAGGCACTAGGTGCTCGCACACAGTGCTGGTTGGAGTGTGAATTGCCATCCAAACTATAAAAACTAAAATGGGCGTGGCGTGCCTTTGGTCTCAGCAAGCCAGTGTTTGAATGTCTGGCCTACAGACAGTCATCTGTATGAGGAGGTTAAAGAGTAGTACATGTTTCATGGAATGATACAATTTTTAAAAATATCATTCCCCCAAATAAAAAAATCTATCATTACCTAGAACGGTGTTAGCTGAAAAATTTTGAGTTCAGAATGTATGTGATCCTAGTTCTAAAAAAGAGAACAGCATGTGTTGGTAAGAGTGTATATGAGCATAGGAGAACACTGAGCGTATCCCACAGGATTGGTTAGTGTCTTCTAGATCTTTGTATGGTTGTACTTAGATGATGGATTAAGTGAAGCAAGTTATAAAACAGTAGGGCTGTAAAATCAAGTTCTTCAAATTGTGACTGAGGATCTGTGTAAGAACATTCAGAGGAAACATTCTGAAATAGGTTATTTTAGGGAATTAAGGCAAACTTGACTTCTGACTTCAATGAATTTGTTTCTCATGAGTATGTATTTTGTAACTGGAAAGTGAAAGACAAGGAGACTAACTCCTGCTAGTTAAGGATGTTGCCTATAGCCAGGTGGGTCCCCAGCATATAGCTTCAGTACTTCGAAGATTAAGGCAAGCCCCAAACTGAGTTCCTGTACAGTTGACCCTTGAAGAACAAGGGGTTAAGGGGTACTGACTCCCCCCACACACGGAGTCAAAAATCTGCATATAACTTTTGACTCCCCGAGAACTTAACTACTCAGAACGTGGTGTTGACTGAAGGCGTTACCAGGAACATAGTCAATTAACACATTTTGTATGTTGTATGTATTATATACTGTATTTGGACAATAAAGTAAGCCAGGGAAAAGAAAATGTGACTAAGAAAATCATAAGGAAGATACTTTTACAGTGTTGTATTGGGGGGGGGACTGTGAAGAAGTGGACCCAGATGGTTCAGACTCCTGTTGTTCAAGGATAACTGTTTACTGCAAAGGATCTGTTTGAGAATTCCAACTCTTAAACTGCTGTACTCGTTAATAATTGTGATTGTGGAGTTGGTATTTCTTACACGGTTGTATTACCAACAGTACTCAAAGTAGTTTAAAAAAAAGTGAAAAACTGTAGGCTAATAGTTTGAGGTGAGATGCAGAAAATCAATAGACAATGAAGTCATTCAGTGCCTAGCATGAAAGAAAATAGAGACAGTAGTAGGAGAGGCAATATAGATTGGAGTTAAAAATGTGAACTTGGCTTTCATATAGATCTAGGTGTACTTCTTGGCTCTGTTTCTTATTGGGTACCTTTGGGCAAGCTGTGTAACCCCTCCCCCTCTTCTCCCCCTTCTCCCTCCCTCCCTCCCTCTGTCTCTCAGAAGCACAGAACCCTTCAGGAATTTGTGTCGTCCTTGTGCATAGGTCATGCTCATCTTCCCTGTATGAGTCCAATTTTAAGTATGTGTGCAGCTGAAGTGAACACTACATAACCTCTCTCTCTCTCTCTTTTTTTTTTTAGAGAGGGAGGAATGGAGGGGCAGAGGGAAGAGAAGGAATCTTAAGCAGGCTCCACGCCTCGCCCAGCAGAGAGCCCAAGATGGGGCTCGATCCCACAATCCTGAGATCATGACCTGAGCTGAAATCAAGAGTCGGACACTTAACCGACTGAGCCACCCAGGCGCCCCTATGCAAAGCCTCTCTTAACCTTGTTTTTCCATTTGTAAACTGTGGATAATAATAGTACCTGTAGATTTGTTGCTTAGGTTAAATGAGAAGGCAGGCAAAGCATCTAGTAGGCACTGGATTGTAGCTGTTAGAGGCATGGATAGAAGTCATTTTTGTTCACGTGGCAGGTGCTGTGGGTCCCAGCAGCAGTCTGCAGTTTCCTCCCTCCTCTATGAGGGTTTAAACTTCCACCCACATGAGTTGCCTCACATGCATCTATTCCTGTTCTCTTTGGAAGGTTCTAATAGAAGACTGTATTCCAGTACTGAAGAGGTACGCCAAAGAAGGGAGAGAGTTTGATTATGTGATTAATGATTTGACAGCCGTTCCAATCTCCACATCTCCAGAAGAAGGTAGGTTCAGTTTTTTCTTTTAAAACCAAGGTAATGTTCATGAAAATGTTTTTCTCGGCACCTTGTGAGAATGGAACGATCTTAGAGATTGTCTCCTTCATTAGTTCCTTCATTTTTTCAAGGTAGTTCAGCTGAGGCCTGCAGTGGAAAGGTGGCTGGATTTCTGTCACTAAATGAGCACATTTACTCGGTCGTCGGAAACATAAAATGATTCAATAATCACATCACAGAGAAATTAGCTTCTTTGGGAATTTATTTCTGTTATGTGATTTTTAACCTGTACTGAAACTGGTGAGCTTTCTAAGCACCACCACAGACAATTCCCCATTCTCAAACCGCTTGCTCCAAATCACTGCTGGTTCGGCATTTCGGTGTTAGTGTTTTTTCTATAGTCTTGCCTTCCTGCTGAGTTGGCAGACTGGGTCCCCACGTGATGACCCTTGCTGTTTCTCTCTGGATGTCGGACGCTTCCCCCTTAAGCTGCTGTCTTTCAGATTTCAACCACTGCCCTTTTGGTCAAATCTTTATTGGTATCGTTAAAGCAGTGCTAAGCACATGAATATTTGCTTTTGACCTTGCTTATGTGCCCGTGTGTGCAGGATACCCAAAAATGACAGTAAATTTTTATGAATAAGCTCTTGAATATTGGGTCTTAAGCTCTTGGCTGTTTCTTTCTTTTTTGGGTGTTATTGAATATTAATGTGGATAGTTGACTTTTTAGATGTTGTTTCTGATGCATGCACATCCATATTTGTATAACTTAAAACTTTTTTTAACACCCAGATTCCACATGGGAGTTTCTCAGACTGATTCTTGACCTCTCAATGAAAGTACTGAAACAGGATGGGAAATACTTCACACAGGTAGACGACTGAACTGTTTTTTCCCCAAAACTCTCAATCAGAGTTTTATATTTTGAAATTTGCATGTATTTTATTGAAATTTATGTCTGTTAAGGTTAGAGCATCGTAACTGAATTATGTTCTTTCAAACAGTAGTTTGTAAATAGCTGACCTGTCATCTCTTGGGAATTCATGAGTTCGGTTGTGTCGGTTGTGTCCTCTGCCCACTGTCCTGATAGACCAACCTTGGGCTGTGGCTGTAGTATGAGCTGCCGCCACCAGATGGAGACACAGATTGTGATTTTTTCCCCCCCCTCCCTGAATTTTCCCTCTCCTTATCCTCTAGGAGATTCTTCATTGGAAAAGCAGTTTATCAGCATGAGTTTCATAAACTGCCTTGCCTGTAGTGTGAGCTCCTACCACCAGATGGAAGCAAATTGCTTTTTTTTCTCATTCTCTATGGGATTCTTAAATTTAAAAGAAAGTCTAAAGTTTGTATGTCTTATTATGTAAAAAATATACATAACCTGCTAAAGCCCTAAAGAAAATTCTGAAAATGACCACAAAAGGAGCTAAGTGATGATCTGAGTCTGTTTACTTGGTAGAGAGCTGATTCATAAGCAGAAGAAGATAAGCCCTTCCGTGCTGGTACTGCTCGGCTGCGTACCTGTAATTCTTAAGGGCTTTCGGGAGACGGCCCCCACCCCTTTAAAGAGCATTAGTATATTTAAATGTCAAAAACTAGTAGAGAGGTCTTAACTTTATTCTCCCAAGGAGGCATTTTAATGCAGGCCTGGGGCAGTTGATGGGATCTGAGATGAATAATGCTGAAGACAACTTGGCAGCTCTAAGAGACACCTTGAATTAGTCTTCAGCCCATCCTGTTTTCCTTCTCTTCCCCCTGCAGGAAGACACCCCCCCCCAATGATGATTAATCCTAGACCTTGCCCTTGGTGAAAGTATCGGGAAGCTTCGAGGGAAACCGACAACTGTTTATGAATGGCTTTTTTTTTTTTTGCCTGATACTTAGAAATGATTTTTTTTTTCTTTATGGATTCTGGACTTGACTGTAAAGCAGGGGTCTGCAAACTACGAGCCAAATCTCCCCTGCTGCTTGTTTTGGTGAGGTTTTCTTGGCAGACAGCCACACCCATTCATGACATTTTACCTTTGTCTGCTCTCATAGGGGCAGCGCTGAGTAGTTGTGATGGGGACTGTGTGATCTGCATAGCCTAAACTATTTTCAGTCTGGTCCTTTACAGAAGTAGTTTGCAGACCCATGCTTTATAGCAAGTCTACAGTGAAACCTGCGGAGGGCTGTGGAGAGTCGCGCTGTGGAGCGGGTGGGAATTGAGCTGACTCTGGTGGGCCCTGAGGTTTGAATCCGGGGAAGATAGGCTTTCAAGAGACTAGAAGAGACAGACAGGTGCTGGAACTTGACCTCCCTCCCTTCTCTTCCCCACTTCCCATTAAGAAAAGCCCTGGAGGTTCTTTGACACAAAATTATGTATGTGGCATTCATATAGATTATTATGCAAAATACTACCCCACCCCTTGAGAAGTGGACATTACTAGTACCCTCACTTAACACATCTACATTCTTCCCTAATCTCTGTCCACTTTCCAGAAGGTAACCCATTTCTTTTTTATTCCCATGTTTCTCTCTTTCTCTTTCTTTTTCTTTCTTTCTTTCTTTCTTTCTTTCTTTCTTTCTTTCTTTCTTTTTTTTTTTTAAGTAAACTCTCTGCCAATGTGGGGCTCAAATTCATGACTACAAGATCAAGAGTCACACACTCTCCTGAGTGAGCCAGCCAGGCGCCCCCCTGGACTTTTTTTTTTTTTTTTTTAAGATTTTATTTATTTAACAGAGAGAGACAGCCAGCAAGAGAGGGAACACAAGCAGGGGGAGTGGGGGAGGAAGAAGCAGGCTCCCAGTGGAGGAGCCTGATGTGGGGCTCGATCCCAGGACTCCAGGATCACGCCCTGAGCCAAAGGCAGACGCTTAACGACTGAGCCACCCAGGCGCCCCTGGACTTTTTTTTAATAGCTGTTTCACTTATGTGTAATTTCCTATATCATTATATTGTTTAGCTTGCTTTTGAACTTGTTAAGAATGGTGTTGTTAGATTGTATTCTTCTGGACCTGTTATTTTTTTACATCACAGAAATCATAGCCTGCTAATTGTTAAATTTTAAAGATAAAAACAGGTGCCTGGATGCCTCAGTCGCTTGAGCGTCCTACTCTTTTTTTGAAAACTTACTTACTTCATTTGAGAGAAAGAGAGCACGAGCACGAGTGGGAGGGGCAGAGGGGGAGGGAAAGAATCTCGAGCAGACTGCCAGATGAGCGCAGAGTGGAGGGCTGGGGCTCACAGCCCCGAGATCATGAGCTGAGCTGAAAGCAAGAGTTGGACACTCAACCGACTGTGCCACCCAAGAGCCCCATGTGCCTTACTCTTGATCTTGGCTCAGGTTGAGCCCCATATTGGGCTACGAGCTGGGCATAGAGCCTACTTGGGATTCTCTCCCTCCCTCCCTCTGCTCCATCTGCCCCCATGCTGTCTCTGAAAAATAATAATAAAAGAGAAAAACAGTACAGAAATCTATAACGTAAAAAAGCAAGTGTCACCTACCCACATCTAACATGGGGCAGGGAAAACTTTCTAGAACCAAACTACTGAATTGGGATTCATCTCTTAGAATGCCCCCCCGCCCCGGCCAATTATTCCCTTCCCAACCCTAAGAGGTCTTTAATTCTCTATTGGGTTTTTGTTCTGCATCGCCAATGTCTTTTTTTTTTTTTTTTTTTTTTGTCCATTAAGACATTTTATTTGCATGTATGTGTTACATCCCTAGAAGCCCAGGATTTTCCCTCCTGTGTATTTTCATCTTGCTTCTTCTCATGTTCCATGATGCCAGCTAAGGTTGTCAGTACACTGAAACCAAACTGGTGGGATGGGAGCAGATTATTCTGCCATTTTTCTAGATCTTTGAGTTGTACATCAGATCTGGGGCTGGTCACTCCACACTTGGTTAACCTGCCTGTGAGGTTCACAGTGAGTTCAGAGTCACCAGTGTAACCCTGCTGCATCACCACAGGGAGAACTGGACTTGGAGTTTGGAGCATGGCTTCTTACGTTCCTGGCATTTGCCTCTCTTCTCGGCATTGTTAATGCTCCTGAGAGCGTCTGCCAGGACATTCATGCGCACCGTTACGGCAGCACCGAAAGATGTCTTTCTTAAGAAAAGAAAGAAATGTATTTCCATTTAAAAACACAGGAAAGTAAAATGTATCACATTACTTTTTTTGGGTCGGTCTCCATGTGTGGTGAGGTTT